>NW_024062559.1:0-1267500 GCF_006381635.1 Hibiscus syriacus
AGATTGGGAGATTTTAAAATTTAAAAGGAAATAACCCCATTTTGTATCTTGATGGTTCCGTCCAAAAGATTTGGGAGATTTTATAACTTTTTTAACTTACTCAAAATTAAATAAGCCAAAGACCCTAAGTCAAAAAGGACAAATTTCAGTCCTTAAATAAGCTTTCTCACGCCATGTTCTGCACCGAAAGGATAAAATTGATTAGGAATAAATCATCAAGGAAATAAAAGTTGTATTAAATAATGAACTAAATAAAAATAATATATATAAGAAATAAAATATTATTTATCTAAACAGTAGAAAAACAAGAATTGCTATAGCAAAAATTAAAGGGTAGATATCAAACGCTCATGTGTTTGAAGTAATGGGGCTGACTTGTCTCATAAGATTGGAGCACCATTGTAGCATTTTTTTCTTTGGCCATTAACCTTCAACATAGATCCATCATCAAAATGTTTTATTTTACAACTTTATGAGGATAGACGTGGTGTACCACGAATGGGCCAGACCACCTAGGCTTAAGTTTCCCTGGAATAACTTTGGCCTTGAGTTGTACAAGAGCACTTGTTGTCCATCACAAAAATGTCACGACAAAAGGTGTTGATCGTGCAACCTCTTTGTCTTTTCTTTGTACAGTCTTGCACTCTCAAATGAATGTGTGTGAGATTCTTCCAATTCGTTCAATTGCAACAGCTTTCTTTCTCTAGCCAATTGGGCATCCATATTGAGCTTTTTTATTGCCCAGTATGCTTTGTGATCGAGCTCTATAGGAAGATGGCATGCCTTACCATAAACAAACTTGAATGAAGACTCTCTTATAGGCATCTTAAAAGCACTTCGATAAGCCCAAAGGGCTTCATCAAGTCTGGGTGACCAATCTTTTCTCATTAGATTGACAACTTTCCTAATATTTGTTTGATTTCTCTATTAGAGACTTCAGGTTGCCCATTAGTCCAAGGGTGATATGTTGTGTCAATTTTGTGTCGCACCCTATAATGTTGTAATGCCTTGGAAATAAGCATGTTGTCAAAATGAGTTCCCTCATTGCTTATAATGGCTCTTGGAGCTCTGAATCTCGTAAATATATTATTTTGCAGGAACTTGAGGACTGTCTTTGAATCATTCTTCAATATGGAAACTACATGAACCTATTTGGAGACATAATAGACAGCCAACAAGATGTATAAATTCCCAAATGACGAAGGAAATGGTCACATGAAATCTATGTCCCATACATCATAGAGTTCCACTTCCAGAATATTTTACAATGGTATTTCGTGTCTCATGGAGATATTTATAGTTCTTTGGCACCTATCGTAAGACTTATAGATGTCATGAGCATCATTGAATAACATGGGCTAATAGAATCCTGAGTGAAGGACTTTTACAGCAGTCCTTGTACCTTTAAAGGGACCTTCACAAGAAGCCGAATGGAAACGATATAGGATCTCTTTTTGTTCCTCCTCAGGGACACATCTTCGAATCATTTGATCAGTGCATTTCATGAAGATATAAGGCTCATCCCAGTAATAAAAACACATGCCATGCTTGAACTTCTTCCTTCCCTTGCTAGTCAAGTCAAAAGGAAAAACACCACTAACAAGAAAGTTAACAATATCAACATACCAAAAAATTGTAGCAAAATATAATATTTTCTCAGCAGGGAATTCTTCCTTAATATTTAGTTCATGCTCTAATTCGAATTTATTTTCTAGCCTAGAAAGGTGATCAACTACTTGGTTTTCGGTGTCTTTTATATCCCTCACCTCGAGGTCAAATTCTTGAAGTAAAAGTATCCACCTAATAAGTCTAGGTTTGGCATATTCCTTAGTCACTAAATACTGGATAGAAAAATGATCAGTATGCTCAATGACTTTAGTTACTCTTAAATATGTCCTAAACTTATCAAATGCAAATACTACAACTAGCAACTCCTTTTTAATGGTTATGTATTAATTTGTGCATCATTTAGAGTTCTGCTAGCATAATAAAGGACATGGAAAATTTTACCTTGGTATTGGCCCAAGAAAATGTGCAGAAATTAAACTTAAATAACCAATTGTCAATCCCCGGTAACAGTGCCAAAAACTTGTTGAATGTTGTGATGTACTATAAATTGATAAGCAAATTGTGTAAGTATACACATCTAACAAGTAAGAAAGTGATGAGTGAGTATCGTCTCCACAAGGATTAGAGGTAAATTAAGTAAAGAATATGCACAAAAAATATAAACAAAGTATTGTATGTGATTGTGATATGAACAAAGTTAATAAATGCTATGACAAAAGAATATTTATAACTAGTTTACGAGATAAAGTGAATCTCACACGTGTGAAAAATCTCAAGTAAGACAAATGGTTGGGTCTACTATGGAACCTTATATCTTGTCTTCATGAATATCTAACATTTACCCTAAATACACATGCTTGACAACACTATCTTTAGTAAACATAAACCCTAATAGTTTACTATCTATGAAGTTCAACTCTTTTTAGTCATTAAAGCTCTATACTTATCTCTAAGGTGAATTAGGGTTTACCTCTCGGCACAACCCCATTGTTCACGTCGATCTAAGTTTATCGAATATTAAGCTATACAAAAAGATTAACAATAACTCTCAAAATCTCTTACAAATCCATGCATTCAAAACATTGAACTAAGCAAGTATAAATCGGGAAATGCTTCAACATCCATTAAAGAGAATATAACCATCCATAATAAACCCAAACCAAGCTAAGTTAGTTCATGGATGGGTTAATAACATCCATGAACTCATTCAAATAAGCAATTCAAATGAAATTCTAAAACGCACAAGTAAACTAAGAGGAAGAAAACTCATGAGCTGTTGTGAACCGCCTAAGCCAAGTTGCTTCTCTCAAAGTCTAACTTGTTGTTTTCCTTGATTCTTTAAAAAATGGTGAACACCCATTAAGAAGGAGAAGAGAAGAAGAAGGAAAAGTAGCCTTCTTTTCTCTCTCTCTTATCTCAAAAATTCCAGCCTCATTTTAAATGTGGGGTGTCCTTAGCTTTATATAGTGGGGTCTCCTAGGGTCTTGTGCCCTTTAATTCCTTGTACCCTTGGGAAAATATTCCTTTCATGTGTAGGGCATAGCCGTCATGGAATTCACGTGCAAGCATGGAATATATCTTCAACTTTTGTCCTTTAGTTCGTCCAGAAATATTGTAAGAAATGCTACAGGAAAAGTTCACCTTCACCTAGTTTCTTAACTTACACACGCACGACACTAGAACACTACCTTCCAAACATTAGCAGCACCATTAATCAATAAAATAAAGACCATTCATCCTAGTACACCACATGCATGAAATATGCAGTTACATGCAACTAAATGAGCTAAAGAAAAAAACAATAACCCAAGTAAAAAAGGCCTAAAATGTATATTTTTACGGGGTTATCAGTAGTCCAAGAATCATACCTTTCTAACTTAGTAATTTCAGGAATTTAATATTAAGATGTTCATACTTCAAATATCATAGCTTCGATTCATCCTTTGTACTTGCAATAAGAATAGAGTTCTCTATATTTGAAACATCCAACTAAAACATCTTTTTTGGAGTCATGTGGACATGGACTTGTTTGCCTTATTTTTTTGGTTTTGATGATACATGCAACGTCATCAAATATGAAAGAATATCCACTAGCCATTAGTTTTCCAACATTCAATAAATTGTATCCTAAATCAGGGACAAATTGAACATTGTCCAAAAAATTTCTTCTCCATTGCTAGTAAAACAGTTCACCATGTCATTTCCCTTCAACTTGCATCTCCCTTTTGTTCCCAAACTGTACCTTATCCATTGTGACTCATCAAGCTCCTTGAACAAGCAGTTGATGCCTATCATATGATTTGAACAACCACTACCCATAAACTACAAATCACTTGGCTTATGGTTAGTATCAAACAAGCCATAAAAAGCTTATTTTCCTCATCACTTTCTAATACAAGGTTGATTTTTATCTTTATACGAACAATCAACTTTTATATATCCATATCTATTGCAATGATAACATTGTATACTATATTTTATGTTACCTCTCTCATTGTATTACCTCTTTCCATCATTCCTTCCTCTACCTCAACCTCTACCATAACCACAGCCATGACTACCCTGAAATCCTCTTCCTCGATCATTATTGTTGAACGATCATTGTCGCCTTGATTTTTGAATATCTTCTTCGCTTGAAACCTTGGTTTTAAGGGCGCAAGGCGCAAAAGTTCCCTAAAACCCAAGCACAATGAGCAAATGCACTCCTTTTGTATGCGAAGCACATTGTTTGAAATATAATATGTATCAAATGTAAACTATGTTTTGTACTCGAAATAAGATGATAAATAATATTTCAATTTTTTAAAGATCAAAATATTTAATACCATTGCACTGTAAACTAACAAATATTAACATAAAAACATAGTTCAAATAGTAGAAATAAAAATCAAAGCAAATATCACCATCTTAATGTTTTGAGTTGTGACACTTAAACAAAAAAAACAAAGCAAATTAGCAAACAACTACATCAATACATCATCACTCCAAATCATCCTCCTCATCGTAACCATTTCAATCATTACCATTATATTATCTATCATCACCAATAGCCTCTTCTATCTCATCATCATCATGCGCCAGAGTGAGGGCCTATCTAGGAGTAGAGCTAGAAGTTACACCTTTTCCTTTCCAAATTTGGAGGAAGGTGCAGAACTTCATTTACAATCCTGATACTCTAGTCAAATAACTAGCATCGTGAGCTCCAACGACTCTACTAACTTGACTCCATGTCAAGTCATCATCACCAAACACAATCATCATTACTTTCACTGTCATATTCCATTCTTCCAAGTAACCACTCATTACTCTCATTAATATCGTTCAAGAGAACATGATCGATGGTGTCAGTCCTTAAGCATCAATGTTTCAATGCACAATTATATTTTACAAACACAAAATCATTCAATCGGCTTGGTGCCATTATGTTTCTAGTCTTTGTATGAAGTTATAAGATGCAACATTTTATATATGTTATTAAGTAATTAAAGACTATGTGTCATGACATGTAAAAAATATAAAAAAAAATTCTTACTTATTGAAAAACACTCAAGTTCCTCTCGTAACCGGTTGCACTACATGTGAGACTGAGAATACTTATAGCAAACTTTTGGAGATTGGGAGTTGATGCTCCATATGTAGACCACCAATCCACTGTTAAAATAAAAGTTAAACACCATATAAGCTTTACGTTGGTGTATGGTGAATTCAAAAACTTTTAAATATAATATAATATAATATTATAACTTACTATAACTTTTAAATGTAATTGCCAGAGATTTTGTCTTCCTTAGCCTAATGACCATTGGTAAGCCAAAAAGACCTCGAACATTTGGATATATCTCTAATTATGCAATAATCTTGTCTTGAATTTCAATATTCGAGTTTAATCTTGAAATGAAATCGAATAAACCCCTCATAACTCCTTCACTTGAAGCCTTGGGATTATCATAAATAACCGACCTCATGTAAAGGTTGGTGAAGTTGGCCATCCCATCTTCTATCGATATACTCTAAAGCTTGTTTGTAGTGGTCATCCTTCATTGCAAAACTCCTCGAAATAGCCTCTTTAGCTCTATTCATAGCTTCATAAATATACCCCATGAGAGGTTTTTTCTCTCCATCAACCATTCAAAGAACCATAACAAGAGGCCCCGATAACTTAAGAGCATATACCATATTTCTCCAAAATGAATCTTTGAAAAAAGTAGGATGCCACTTTCTTTCCTCCTACTTCCTTTGGCCACTTTGATTCAATCCATTCTTTAAAATAATCATATTCCTCAAATTTTCCTTGTTTTTTGAATTGATCAAGAGTGATTAAATATGTTGTTGTTGAAAACATTTTGATATTCTGATATACCAAACAAATTTGTTAATTAAATTTTAAGATTATATTTGATTCAATTATTCGAATATATAAAATTATTACTTAAAGTTTAAAATGTCAATTTTTACTCCTTACTCTAATGAAAAATTGAGATCTATACTGGAAATATTTTTGAAATAATTTTTACTAAAGGTTTCAAACTTTAATCGAGTCAAAAGCACAATTTTAAGTTTATAGTACCGATACTTCTAAGGCAGCACCGATACCATGGCAACATAACCTCAAAATGGTACTGAAACAATCCATGATATCAATTCCATGTAGTATAGTAGTACCGATACTATTAATGTAGTATTGATTCTACTCCTTTGGTTTTGACTCTGAAACTTTCCAAAATCTCAAAATGGTACTGATACCGTTTTCTAGTATCGATACTACTCTATATAGTAGTATCGATACCGTTGTTTTCCAATAGTCAAATGTTTTGTAATTATTGCATGTAGTATCGATACTATAGATATAGTATCGATACTAATAGCGTCTGAGAAGCATTTAATGCGGGAAAACTACCCCCCAACGACTCTATTCACTCCCACAACAACTCAAATAGTTGGAATTGATTGAGGGAGTATATGAACAAGATCCCAAGTCATCAGTGATGACAAGAAACAAGAGAGAAAGCCAAAAACTTCAAGTGTGAGCTAAATCAAGTCAACATTCTTCAATATTCTTTTTGCTTTCAAATAATACTTCTTGATCTTATTTGTATTTATTTCTCAAGTTTTCTTATTTGTTCTTGAATTGTGCAAACACATTCCTTGTGAGGTTTTTTTTTATAAGTTTACAATTTGTAATTTTTCTCTTCAATAGAGTGTCTCAAGAATTTGAGTATAATTTTGAGGGAGTTTTAAGATTACACCTTATCCTCAAAGGTAGATACAAATTAGTGAATTTGTGAAAATCCTTAGTGTGTATAGCTAAGGTAGTGGAAGCAGACTTTGGTTGATAAAGTCGAACCACTCTATATTCTTGTGTTCATTCGTTTTAATTTTTTTCTCTTAAGCTTCCACTAAATTTTAATTGCCAATTCACCCCCTCTTGGCTATTTTATCCTTCGAGTGACTCAATAATTGGTATCAGAGTTAGATTCATTGGAAGGTTTAACCACCTCTTGAGAAGATCCTAAAGGAGTTCAATCGTCATCCAAGTCATCCATGGCCTCTACATCAAATTATGAAATTGTTTATGATTCTCAACCCATCAATAAGCCTCCATACTTCAATAGAGCCAACTATTCCTATTGGAAGAATAGGATGAAGCTCTTTATTCAAGCTAGTGATTTGGGAACATGGAGCACCATGATTAAAGGTCACTCTACTCCAACTAGAGATATGGAGATGTGGAGTGAAGAAGAGAAGAAATTGTTCCAGCTTAACGCAAAGGCAATGCATATTTTATTTTGTGCACTTGGACCCGATGAATATGAGAGCGTATCATCTTGTTCCAATGCCAAGGAGATATTGTACAGATTTGAAGTTACTCATGAAGGTATAAAAGAGGTAAGAGAAACTAAAATTAGTCTTCTCAATCATAACTATGAAAACTTCAAAATGAGACCAGATGAAGACATAAAATCCATGAGTGATCGATTTTTTGGTTATTATCAATGGTCTAAAAGGCTTTGGTGATGATATTCCAAATGAGAAGCTAGTTACAAAAATTATCTACAACCTTCCCAAGTCATGGCAATCCAAGAAGACCGCTATAGCTGAAGCAAAGAATCTAAAGACTCTCACCTTGGATGAGCTTATTTTATATTTGCTTACTCATTAAATCATGGTAAAAGAAGATGAAGATCAAGAAAAGAAAGATGAAGAAAGGAAGGAAATGGAAAAGAAGAAAAAGATTGGATTTATTCTAAAATCCACTAAAAATGAGAGTGACTCAAATGATGAAGATGAAGAAATGACAATGTTTGCCAAAAGATTCAAATGATTCATGAAGTTAAACAAAGGAAGAAGATTTCAAAGAAAAGAAAGCTTCAAGAATGAATCCAAGGAGAAGGATCCCATAATTTGCTATGAATACAAAAACTCGGGGCATGTTAAATTTAACTACCCACAATTAAAGAAGAATGAATCCTCCAAGAAGATGCACAAAACAAATGTAGCTACATGGAGTGATGATGAGTCATACAATGAAGAGGAAGAATAAGTAGCTAACTTATTTCATGGCCATCGAGGGAGAATCTAAGGTAACCTCTAATTCATCTACATTAAATGAATAATCCTTTGATGAGTTGCAAGAGAATTTTGATGAGTTGGCCTCAGAATTTGAGATCATGCTTCAAAACATAAGAAAAATATTTCAAAAATGAAAAATGATATCTTATCCAATACCAACAATGAACTTGAAAGTGAGGTCAAGGATATGCAAGTCAAACTAGAGGAGTTTGAAAAGAAAAATCATGACTTTCACAACTTACTTTCAAAGGTTCATGATAATCATCAAAAGAAACTTGATGATCTTAAAGCTTCTTTTAACAAATTTGGAACAAATCGATTTGAAAAAATGACAAAATTCAAAATCCAACTATGTTAGAAATAACTTTAGACCATACAATCATAGAGGTCCCTAAAGAACCTCAAACGGGAAAGTTATTAGAAGTATATGGGTTCCTAAAGGACTCATTACTATTAACGACAATGATATCCTAGATAAATGGATACCTAAGGGGACTAGATTATTGGGAACTAATGCTTATGAACCCAAAAGAATTTAGGTACCAAAAATCAAAACTTAATCTATGTTTGTAGGTGGAGGAGAATTGCTACAAGGCATAAAATAATAGCTCGAACTCATGGTACCTTGATAGTGGATGCTCAAGACACATGACTGGTGATAAGAGCTGATTCTTCGAGCTTAATGCTAAAAGTGGAGGAGTAAAAACCTTTGGTGACAACTCAAAAGGTCGCATTTAAGGAATATGTTCTATTGGAAACAACTCTTACATTCTTACTGAAAACGTTTTATATGTAAATGGGTTAAAGCATAATCTTATTAGTATTAGTTAATTATGTGCAAGGGATACAATGTCTTATTCGAGTCTAATGGTTTCAAAATTGTTGACATTGCATCTAATACGATTATGCTTGTTGGTCATAGAATATGAAACATTTACATGGTGCATTTAGATAATATTGACATGTCTAATATATGCTTAGTTGCTAAAGATGAGTATGATTGTTGGTTGTGGCGTAGGAAACTTGGACATGCTAACATGAGTGTTTTACAAAAACTTGTTCAAAGCAATCTTGTTAGAGACTTGTCAAAGTTAAAATTTAATCTTGATAAAATTTTTGATGCATGTGCTAAAGGTAAACACAAAAGAACTTCCTTTAAACCTACTAATGATGTATCATCTAGTAGAGTATTACAATTGATCCTTATAGGTCTTTTTGGGCCTATTATAACTACTAGCTTGGGTGGAAAACAATATGCATTTGTATTGGTTGATGATTACTCTAGGTTTACTTGAGTTCTTTTCTTAAGTACAAAAGATGAAGCTTTAGAAAATTTCATCATTTTCTCTAAAATAATCCAAAATAAAAAAGGTTACTCTATTTCAAGTGTTAGGAGTGACCATGGAACCGAATTTGAAAATCTTGGGTTTGGTGATTTTTGTAATTCAAATGGAATTAGCCACAATTTTTCAGCCCCTAGAATCCCTCAACAAAATGGAGTTGTTGAGAGGAACAATAGAACTTTGGAAGAAATGGCTAGGACCATGCTTTGTGAAAACAATTTGCCAAAATATTTTTGGGTGGAAGCCACAAATACCAATTGCTATTTAATTAATAGTGTAATGATTAGGCATATTTTAAAGAAAACTCCATATGAACTTTTCAAAAATAAAAAGCCTAACATTAGTTATTTCATCCTTTTTAATGCAAGTGTTTTGTTTTAAATAATGGAAAAGATAATCTTGGAAAATTTGATGCAAAAGTGATGAATGGATTTTCTTCGTTACTTTTTAAATTCAAAAGTTTATCGAGTCTTTAATAAAAGAACTTTAGTGGTAGAAGAGTCAACACATGTTGTTTTCGATGATAATCCCCTTTCGAGGAAGGATTCTTGTGTTGATGATGATGTATGTATACTAAATCCAAATGACATGGGATAATCATCATCTAAAGAAGAAGTGAAGAATGAGGAAACTCAAGATGTTTTCAAGAATCTAACTATAGAGGAAAGGGAAGTCACATACCCAAGGGAGTACAACTATATCAAGGATGGTGAGATTTTTGGTGATCCATCTAAAGGGGTAACACTAGATCCTCTCTTAAAAACATTTTTAATTTTGTTGCATTTATCTCATGCATAGAGCCTAAGAATATCAAAGAAGCATTAAATGATGAACATTGGATTATGGCTATGCAAGATGAGTTAAATCAATTTGAGAGAAGTCATGTATGGACATTAGTTGAAAGGCCTAGTAATAAGTCTATTATAGGTACTAAATGGGTATTTAGGAATAAATTAGATGAAAGTGGTAATATAGTGAGAAACAAGGCTAGACTTATTTCTCAAGGGTATACTCAAGAAGAAGGCATAGATTTGATGAAATGTATGCTCCCGTAGCTAGGATGGAGGCTATTAGAATGTTGTTAGCATTTTCATGTTATCATGGATTTACATTATTTCAAATGGATGTTAAAATTGCATTTTTAAATGGTTTTATAAAATAAGAAGTGTATGTGGAACAACCTCCGATTTTGAGGATTCAAAATTTCCAAATCATGTTTTCAAATTAACAAAGGTTTTGCATGGTTTAAAATGAGCTCCTGAGCTTGATATGAAAGATTGTCAAATTTTCTTATTGAAAAAGGTTTTTCAAAAGGGAAGGTTGACACTACATTGTTTATAAAATGTAAAGGTAAAGATTTATTAGTAGTTCAAATTTATGTTGATGATATAATTTTTAGTTCTGCTAATGATGTTCTTTGCCAAGAATTTTCTAAGCTAATGCAAGGTGAATTGAGATGAGCATGATGGGGGAGCTTTAATTTTATTGGGTCTCCAAATCAAGCAAAGAAAATATGGCATCTTCATAAATCAAGCAAAATACAGCAAAGATATGCTTAAGAAGTTTGGATTGGAAAAAGTGAAACCCCAAGCCACTCCTATGTGCTCATCTACAAAGCTTGACAAAGATGAAGAAGGTAAGTGTGCTGATGTTAAACTTTATAGGTCTATGATTGGATCTTTGCTTTATCTTACCGCAAGTAGACCGGACATTATGTTTAGTGTTTGCTTATATGATAGATTTCAATCATGCCCTAAGGAATCTCAGTTACAAGCCATTAAAAGAATTTTAGATACCTTAAGGACACTCCAAGCATAGAACTTTGGTACCCTAGAGACTTTAGCTTTAGTTTGCATGCCTTCTCGGATGCGGATTATAGAGATTGCAAATTAGATAGGAGAAGCACCTCCGGTACATGTCAATTCCTAGGAAATATGTTAATTTCTTGGTTTTCAAAGAAACAAAATAGTGTTGCACTATCTACCACTGAAGTGGAATATATTTCAGCCGGTAGTTGTTGTGCACAAGTTTTATGGATGAAACAACAACTTTTAGACTATGGAATTGATGTGGGTACCATTCTTATTAAGTGTGACAATACTAGTGCTATATGTCTCATTAAAAATCCCATCCAACATTCTTGAACTAAGCACATAGAAATTAGACATCATTTCATTAGAGATCATGTCTCAAAAGAAGATATAGTTCTAGAATATATAGATACTTTGCACCAAGCAGCTGATATTTTTACAAAACCCTTATACAAAGAACAATTTTGGGCACTTAGGAGAGAATAAGGTCTAACCAACCTTCATTGATTTTGTGTTTAAAATAACTTTTGCACTTTTTATATATATAAAGAAAAATGCATGCAAAATAACCTCTTTAATGTCTTACATGCTATTAGTCATGGGGAGCTTATGATTTTTCATGAAAATTAACAATGTTTTCAATTTATGCTTTAATATATAATTGTTTGCTTGAACAAATTTAATTTTCCCAATTATAGTTGCCTATACTACCATTGTTTTTAAAAATTATGCATCATATGTGTTTTTGTTAAAATTTTTGAATCATTCTGTGCACTTAGTATCGATATTGTTCATATAGTATCAATACTGATCTTGCTTAGTATCGATATTGTTCATCCAGTACCGATACTACTATAGTAGCCTCGATAGGGTATCAATACTTGGTATCGATGCCAGTCTAGTTTGCCTTGAAGTATCGATACTCCCCTTGGAGTACCGATACTACTCGACAATTTTAGGCTTTAAATCCCTAAAAATATCATATTTTTCACACTTAACCTAAAACTAAACACTCAGTCATTCTATACTCTCTCAAAACCCAAACTCATCATTGCTTCATTCCAACAATTTTCAAGTCGGATTTATGTTGCTCTTCTACTTCAAAAACTTCTAGAATCATCAAACTAGTGCATTGAACATCAAATCTCATCTCAATCCAATTTCAAGGTAATTTTTAAAACCCTATTTATTTTTTTCGAATCTAGGACTAGTTTTAGATAATTTTAGTTTAAATTAGTAAATGATCATCTTTTTTTTGTTTTTCACTAGAATCTACAAATTTTATTTAACAAAATCATCAAAATTTCAATTTCAAAAAAAAATTGTTTCATTTGTTTACACATATATGTATATATACTTTTGTTTTTCATAAATTATATAAACTATTGTTTTTCAAAAAAAACTTTTGGCCATATAAAATTAGTTATAGGATACATTCAATTGAGGACTCATATTGAGTTTGAGATTAATTTTTTGCATACATGTATTGTTTATCCTTGCAGGTATAATTCTATTCCGATTTTGTAAAATGTCTCATAAACGCCCTAAATCAGCCTCTAGTCTTTCCAATCAACCTCCAAACCCACCTTAAATCCTCATCCCAATCTAACCGATATGACTATCTTAAACTTGTGTTTTAACAAACCTAATCGTAGAAACCTTTATTACCGGTATCTAAATCACTTTGAGTCTTACTCTATTAGGGATGAGTGTTTTCCCTCACTTAAGGCAATGCAACAAATGAACTTTAAATATCTTGCTATTCTCCAAGCTTAGAAATTTGACAACACCTTCAAAGTCAAACCCGTTGTCTACCACCAGCTTGTCTGTGTTTTCTATTCTAATGCAGATGCATTCAAAATGAATCACAAACTCAAACTGAAAGTATTTGTTCCTGTCTCTTTGGCAAATACATTACTATTGATTCAGATTCTATTGCCGTTCTTTCAGTTTATAAAATATAGGAATTTATAATGAGCGAGATTTCGTGTCTTCACCATATCAAGTAGGAAATAGTGTTAGTGTACTAGACTACCACGAGCGATTTCTACATTTAATGATCTCTTGGTGGTTTCGACCATCCGAAGGAAAATACTCTACCTTCCTTAGTATAGATATTTGGTGGATACATTGTCTTCAAAACAATAAACGCATTAATCTTCCTCAAATCATTTTCGGTGAACTAGTGGAAACCATCAAAATATTCCCTCCAAAAGAGTCGCGTCTTTAGTATATGGTTGTCTACTTAGTAATATTTTCATCAAAGCTAGTCTTAGAATAAATCTAGATGTTGCAATCCCTCTGAGTACACATATTGATTTTACCTCCCTACGCAAATTCGGATGGACTGGGGACAATAAAACTAGGACACGATCAACTAAAACAACACCCGATAGAAGCTCTTCACGAGCAGCTCTGGCTCCGGCTCTGGTTCCTCATATCAAAGATGTTTTATAGCATGTCGATGATACTGTAAATCGTGTTCCTGACGACGAGCCTCCTAGCGAAAGTAGTATGATGCCTCCATACTTTTGATCACTTATGGAGACATTAGATCTAAGGTTCGCATCCATGGAGTTCCACTTTACTGCTATGAGAGCTCAGCTGTCTGAGCTACAACGGGATACTCGAGCTCGTTTCGACGCAATGGATAATAGACTCAACGCAGTGGATCACAGGACAAATGCTCTTACTAGAGATATTGCATCCTTCAGAGGACCTCGTTCGGATCCTGATCCACCATCGGATGTTTGAATATAGTACTCTTTGCTAGTTGTTATTTGGTTGATTTCTGTGAACCTTGAATATTGTTTAACATTTTGATATTTTGGATTTGGTTGAATAATTTGTGTTTTGGATGATTGAATGTTTACTTAATTAGATTTTGCATTTATCATTTTGCATCTTAGTATGTTTATGACCATGCCCAAATACATATTGGATATTATTAATATTGACTAACCTCTTTTGACTATCTTGACCAGTTATACTATATATCTTGTTTATTATAAATATGTCTTTTTTATTTAACAAAAAGGGGGAGAAATATTAAAGTAAGGGGGAGTAATTTTTCAAAGTAAACTTCCAAAAAGAAAATCTTAAAATTTCTAAAATGTTTTGTTATATCAAAAAGGGGATATTGTTGAAAACATTTTTTATATTTTGATATACCAAACAAATTTGTTAATTAATAATTTTAAGATTATATTCGATTCAATTATTCGAATATATATAATTATTACTTAAAGTTTAAAACGTCAATTTTTACTTCTTACTCTAATGAAAAATTGATATTTATTCTGGAAATATTTTTTAAATAACTTTTACTAAAGATTTTAAACTTTAATTGAGTCAAAAAACTCAATTTTAAGTTAGTAGTACCGATACTGCTAAGGCAGTACCGATACCATGGCAACGATTCCTCAAAATGGTACCGATACCATGCATGTTATCGATACCATGTAGTATAGTAGTACCGATACTATGAGTGTAGTACCGATACTACTCCTTTGGTTTTGACTCTGAAATTTTCTAGAATCTCAAAATGGTACCGATACCGTTGTCTGGTATCGATACAATTCTATATACTAATATCGATACTCATTGAGACAATATTGATACCGTTGTTTTCCAACGGTCAAATATTTTATATTTATTACAAGTAGTATCGATACTATAGATATAGTATCGATACTAATAGCTTCTGAGCAGCATTTAATGCGGGAAAATTGCCTCCCAACGGCTTTATTCACTCCCACAACAAGTCAAACGGTTGGAATTGATTGAGGGAGTCAATGAACAAGATCCCAAGTCATTTGTGATGACAAGAAACAAGAGAGAAAGCCAAAAACTTTAAGTGTGAGCTAAATCAAGTCAACATTCTTAAATATTCTTTTTGCTTTCAAAGAACACTTCTTGCACTTATTTGTATTCATTTCTCAAGTGTTCTTATTTGTTCTTGAATTGTGCAAACACATTCCTTGTGAGGTTTTTTATAAGTTTACAATTTGTAATTTTTCTCTTTGAGAGAATGTCTCAAGAATTTGAGTATAATTCTTGAGGGAGTTGTAAGGTTACACCTTATCCTCAAAGGTAGACACAAATTAGTTAATTTTTTAAAATCCTTAGTGTGGATAGCTAAGGTGGTGGAAGTAGACTTTGGTTGATAAAGTCGAACCACTCTAAATTCTCGTGTTCAATCATTTTAAATTTTTTTCTCTTAAGCTTCCACAAAATTTTAATTGTCAATTCACCCCCTATTGGCTATTTCATCCTTCGATTGACTCAACAGTTGCAAATTTGTAATCACCGGTCAATGTAAGTTCCTCTGATTTGTGAACTTTCTCATCATTTTCACAAGGGATATGGGCTATATATATAACCTTTCATAAATATGCACTTCTTGAGTGCCTTCTTCACTTTAGGGAGTTTTCCAGTATACTCCAACATGAGATCAATACAATGCGTTGCACAAGGAGTCCAATAAAGATTCGGTCTCTTTGCTTCTAGCATTTTTCTTACAAGTTTACAAAATAAAAAATTATTTAAAAAATCAATAATAACATGAATAATAAAAAATAAAGAAAAATAAATGATTAAATAAACTTATATTTTATACTGACTTTGATCTAGTTGGATACATTGTCCTTTACCACTTGGACTACATTTTCATCTCCCATTAGAGATTTGACAATTTCTGAAACAAAAAATTTGCATCTTTGACAATTTTCGAAACATCCATGTATTTAATGAACACATATCTCATCGGAGATTTGAAAAGGAAGTTCACAATATCTTTTTGGATGATAGAAGCATGCCATCCATTTGACGAAATTAAGAAACCCTTTTGTACCCACTCCTTTTTTGATCCTCTATTACCTTTTGAATGTCATCTAATTCCTTTTTAAGTAGAGGAATTCTAATAACATGCATACTTGGAGATTTCAAGCCAAGACCATATTGTCTGATAGTTTAACACATTACTTTGAAGCTAGAGTGATTTTCTGCACTAAATGTTATTCCAGCATCATAGAAAAATCTTGCAATAACCCTACAAGATTTATCCCTTAATTCTTTATCAAAAGCTTCATGCACACTTCCCTCTTTGTTTGAATTAGCTTTAGGAGTGACAAATAAATCCATTGGACACTTGGCTCTTGATTTTTTTGGTAAGGATGTCTCATGCTTGTAACTTGAGTTTCACCCACTTGAGTCTAATATGTTAAGTTCTTCTTCTTCATCATACTCAGTAATACCATAAGAAAACTCTTGAGGTGACACTAAATTTGCAACCTTTGTCGCTTCCTTTTTAATCATGAAGTTCTTCACTTCATCCCTTACATGCCTAGGGTAATTAAGAAACTTGGTTGCATTCCTAAATCCTTCAACAAAGTGTTGTTTTATCCGAAATACTCATCCCTTACAAACTTTTTTACAAAAAATGCAACATCAGTTTTTCTTATTTGTCGGCTTTGACGTACCATATTTCTTTCCAGATCCGTAGTGGTCGATAATCTGGTTGAAGCTCCCGACTTCATTATTTAATTTTTATGAACCTGAAATTCATATATGAAAATTTTTATTAGAAACCAAACGAAACAAACATTCTACTAAAAAAATCAAACCAAATAATAACTGAAGATGTTAAATGGGACTATTTGCATTCTATTTCTGTCATTCTCTTAGTAGTCGATTGAAATTAAGTACATATACCAACTATATTATTGCATTACAAGCAATGAATTAGTTGAACCGATTGATTTATTAGGTTTTGCGGCTGAAGTACGTTTTAGTGACCTAATTTTTTTCACAATCAGTGACCTAAAACTTTTATATATAAACGATGATATTAAACCCATACATAAAATAAAATTCAAAGAATACGACCCCTTTAATGGCTAATCAAAGTAATATATGATATCAAATTCATTGCACATCATTTGTCTAAAATAACATACCCCATAATGCCCAATTGCTCATCCATTCGACAAACCCATCGAAATTCTCAATGACATGTTAAGGAGAAGTAAAGTAAAAGAAGAAAGCTTTTTTTATCATACACATTGGGTAGGAAAAAGAAAGAACATGAGGAGAAGAATGAGGAGTTGAGGAGGAGAAAAGGAGAATTACCTGGTTGGTGGTGGCTGTTTTGACAGACGGTGAAGAGGAAGATTACGGTGGTGGAGAAGACAGGCATGCGATGGACAGAAATAATGTTAGCGATTTTGTTTGGTGAGTCATTTTTTACCAATTGATTGTATCACAAGAATTAAATAAAGTAAGTTGAGTTTTTAATATTAAAATATATTTATTTATTAAAAATATTAATATCTTAAAAAAAATTGAAAAGAATAAAGGTGCTATGCTCGACGCATAAAACCCATAGGCGCGCACCTCCGATCGTCTCCTGTAAATCACCTCGCCCCAACCTAGTCGGGTGCTGCATTCATCGCTCGGCTGTGCCTCATGCCTTTAAAAACCAAGCTTGAAATGCTTGCTTTCGCTTTTTTCTGTTGATTTATTAATTCTCACCTCATGAAACTAAAAAGACCTTATCGGTTCATCAACAGAGAGAACTGATAGATCTTTGGATTCTTCTATAGCTTCCACAATATGATCAAATTTTATCTTCACGCTTCACAAAACTTTCACTGCAATTATCTCATCGAAAATTTGCTCGCCATAAGAGTGCAATTGGCCTATTATTGTCCTTGTTCGTGACAAAAAAATTAGCAATTGATTCACCATTTTTCATCATCAAGGTTTGAAAATGACATCGTAGTGATTACAATTTAACTACTACAACCTTTGAATCACCTTAATACTCTTTCTGCAAAATTGACCATGCATCATTCGATGTGGTTGTTGTTGCAATTCGTGAGAAAATATAGTCATAAACCACTTGAGGGATAATGAGTGTCAACACACCTTTTCGTCCTACTAGAATTCAAACTCCTAAAGATAGGATATAATTTTGCTAGGATTCAAAAAATAGGATAGAGTTCTACTATATTTAAATTCCTAAAGATATGATCCACAATCACTATAAATAGCTATTATAACTCACCATTGTAAGACACGATTTATACACAAAACATAGAGGAAAGCACGGGAAGATACAAAGGCAAAGCTATTGTAAAGGATTCGAAAAGGAAATAAAAGGTAGCATTTTCTTTTTTCTTTCTTTTGCATGTGCACGTTTTTTCTTGAGATTTGGTTCGAATAACCCAAAACGTGGGTTGCGCCGATGACCAAAATGGGTGGGGTTTCGAAGTTTCGAACCTACATCTACCCCGAGGCTTATTTTTAAAAACCGGTTTGATTTTCGGTTAAAGGAGGGAAAGAGCTTTTTAAAAATCTATATTAGTCCCTTTATTTATATGGATATTTTATTCATTTATTTTTATTATTCATGTATTATTATTATATGTATATATATATTAAATTATTTTCATTTGATTTTTTACTATATTTTATTATTATTATTATATATATATTTCTTTAATATTTTACTTATAAGTCTAATATTACTATATATATATTAAATTATCTTTATCTAGTCGTATATATTTTTTATACTTTTAATAGTTTATTTATATACATATTATTAAATATATATATTCTTAATTATTTTTATTTGATTATTTCTTTATTTATGTAATATATCTTATAACTTTATATATTTATATTATTTTTTATTTTCGTTTTTTATTCATTATTATATATTATTATTTTTTAAAAACCTTGTGTCTTTATCATTATCATTATTAAACATTATATTATATACTACTAACCTAGAGGGCCCATTTTTTTTGTCTTATTTCTTACTAGAGCCCCCCATTTTCGGTGAATTGGGAGGGTAGCTTTTCTATTTTTAAGTATTTGGTGTACATATATAGCTTATTTATTTTATTAATACTTTGATATATATATATATATTTATATTTTTTCTTTTTTTCAAATATTACTATAATAATTATTACTTTACTATTTTTCTTATCTTACTTACTTATTTTATTTATTTTATTTTCCCTTGTATCTTATTTGTTTTCTTTACCTTGTTTATCTAACACATTTCTCGATTTTTTTTCAAATCAATCAAGGGTAAGTAATTAGGATCGAAACTTTACCTTTTAATTTAACTTGTTATTTTTCTTAATTAAGACAACTGGAAATTACGTAGTACCGAAAAGGCGGTTCAAGGGTGCTAATCCTTCCTTGACCGTAACCGACTCCCGAACCCGACATATTTCTGGTAAGACGCAGATCAGGTAAGAAATAGGGTATCCGATCAACCCATTTATTTTTAAATAAATGATCGGTGGCGACTCCAATCCACATTTTTCTAAGTCGAAGCCCAATTCCTGGGCCCAACCGAAAGACGGTTACGACAGCTTGGCGACTCCACTGGGGACCGTAAGTGAGTCAGGCTAAGGTAATTTCCAGTTGTTTTTTTTAATGAAAAGGGTAAGTTTAAATTTTAAGGTAACATTTCGATCCTTATTGCTTACTTTTGATTATATTTTCGAAGTAAATAGTTGTACTGACCGTTTTTTAATGATTTAAGCCCTTAAAGATTTTTCATCTAAAGGCTCTATACCCGAGCTCCGAACCCTATTTAAGTGGGGGTGAAAGCGACGCCTTCGTGTGAATTTATTCTCCGTATGGGCCTAGCAAGTAACCTTCGGGATTCATATACCTTATGCCTTCGTGTGAATTTATTCTCCGTATGGGCATAAGGGAATGTTTCCTCTCGAGTTTAACTTAGTCCACACAAGCCTGTGATGGGTTTAGGACTAAGGGTCTTGCAGGCCCAAGGGAGCACCAGCAAGGAGAACTCGGGTACCATTTTTTAGCACCTAAATCGGGAGACCATGGAGAATTAGAGCCCACCCCAAAACCTCATTCCAAACCCTAGGCTGCTTTGTTTCCTGCTTTAGTTTCTGTTCAAAGCATGCGAACTAGACAAATATGCGGTTAGGATTTGTTTGAAAGTAGCATGCGGGATAGAGATCATGTCCGGGTAGGAATAATAAGCATGTGGGGTATATATCATGTAGGGTAGGACTTTCATTTTTATGATCGTTTTTATTATTTTTTTCACCTCACTAACTCTTTTCATCTTTCTTTTATTTTATTTTATTTTATTTTCATCACTTGCATCATAAAAGAGGTCATTGATCCACTAAAACGTGTTTGTTAAAATTCGAATAATCTGAATCCATGGACAAAGGTGTTGTAATACAAGAGATTAAAAACCCCGAGGTACGACTATGGTCCGAGAAGACTCAGAAGAAAAAGGGAGACAGTCTTCAAGGAAGCTATGTGTCAGAGCTGGTTAGCTATGCCTATATCAGCCTAAAACAGAATAATGTGCAAAGAACTTCGAGACATCTGAGATAGTTGGAAGAATGATCGAAAACATAAGTTCAGTCAGCGGTATGGTGACATTGTATTTTTGCTTCATGTTAAGACCGATGAGCCCTTAATCAGAGTCTTGGTTCAATTTTGGAACCTGGGATACAGTTGCTTCACTTTTAACCAGGAGGACATGGTACCTACCATCGAGGAGTATACTACACTATTGCACTGTGAAAGCATTAAACTGGAGCGAGCCTACATCAAACACATCAAGAGTGAGCCTTTCAAGAACGGGCTGGCTAAGATTGCAGGAGTTGATGAAAAATGGGTGACTGACCGACTCCGAAACAAAGGTAACGGGCAAGGAATTGAGTGGATCCACATAAGGGAACTAATGAAGGACCACCCTAATGAATGGAAAACTATAGACCTTTTTGCACTAGGTCTGGATGGCTTGATCATCTTTCCAAAGGTTTTGGGATGCATTGACGCAGCCGTGGTGGAACTGTTTGAGCAACTTCCGAAACGAGTCAACCCAGCATCGACCATCTCAGCCGAGACCTTTTGGTCTCTCAACCATTACCAAAGAGCTGGCGGAGGTAGATTCATTGGATGTGTTCAGTTCCTTTAAGTATGGATTCACATCCACTTCTGGAAGACTAATGGGGTTGCCTACTGTAGATTTAGCACTACGTATTCACCTTTGAGAGAGTTCATCACCATGACATGACATGAAGGCGCTTTAAAAGAGAAATGGATGAAAGTCTTCACTCATCTTCAGGACCGGGATATTACCTGGAGAGCCCCCTGGTTGTTCCTCAGTGATGTTCTTTTCAAGTGTGGGAATTCTGACACTATGACCCTATTTGGACTTTGAGGTGCAGTTGGGTATGCTCCGTTGTTGGCACTTAGACAGTATGGGGCACATCAGTTTGTCCCAGCAACATATGGATTATCTATATCAGAGTTTATGTATCACAGTGACAGTTATAAGAAGATGATCAAAGAAGCAGTCGAGTCATGGAAGAAAGTATCTCGGATGGATGTCTAGAAGATTTAGTCCGAACATACCTTTTATTGTTTTTATATCTCATACAAGATAAAACATTTTTGTCTGAATAAGGATTATTTATAATAATGGACACTTTTCTGGATCAATGCCTCGAACATTTCATGCATTCTTGCATTTTGCATTTTTGCCTTTTTGCATTTTCATCTACAATTTTAAGCATTTTCACAAACATGAAATTAAGTCATGAAGGACTCGATGAAGCGAATTTAACCACATGGAAGCAAGATTGTAACATTAAAGAGCCTAATTAGCTGATGATAGGACAAAGCCGGCCATGATGATCTAAGAAAAGAATCCTCGTATCCTAAGGACTACGACGTTGAAGCTGTTAGCTGTTACCACATAAGAAGCCCCAAACATTCCTCTGAGAACTATAAGGCATTGAAGCGCAAGATCCAAAACCTGATGGATTCAGGGGCATAAAAAGCCGAAGAAGGGGACATGACATATACCATTTGCACTTAGAGGATTGTTTTGTTTGAACACGTCTCTGATCTTTCATGTTTGCTTAATCTGTTAAATGATTGAATTTATGCTACTTTCTAAGGTGGAGCAATTGAACGAGTTTTAATCTTTAGTTCTTCGAATATTAAATGAATTAAGGATTCTTTTAATTCTTCAAGAATTATAGATTTTTGACATATGACAAGATTAGACATTTCTTATCCTGTCTCAAACCCCAGAATAAAATACCTTGATTCTTTGCCCAAAATAACTCATGGTCATTACCAAAAAGACCAAATTTTGACATTACCTCCCTTTGAAATTCTTGAACATTGCCTTTATCTTTTTGATACACCCATACTTTTCTTTGAGTCAATAAGATCACACCACTGCCTTTTTAGACTCAAAATTGACATTTTAACCCAAGGCATTAAGTTGTTCATCTGAACATGAGCTTTATTCTAAAGACACAACTTGGGGCATCTTGCGGGGAGCTTGAACATTGAGACATCTTGGAAAAAAGAAGAATTCATCCGAAATAATTCTATCACGCGTTAATTACACTGTTTTCATGTGAATAGAATTAATCCTGAAAATCTATCCCCCTGGGGATACCTTTTCTGTGAGGACTTCCATGTATGAAATGATGAACGGCTTTCTTTCTTTATCCCTTCACAACAGGAGAAAATATATATCCCTTGTGTCCCCTTTTGAGCCTATAGTATTTTTCTTCTGATTCAACCCTAACCAAGGATCACCCTCCACACTGTGGGGCAATGTGCAAGAAATCTGCTCACATGAGTGAAGACATCAATCCAAAGGAGTTACCAAAAGGTGAACCAGATGCCAAGTGCAAATATTTAATCAGAATAAAAAGGGCAAAAAGAAAAAAAAAGCAAAAAAAAAAGCAAAAAAAGAACAAAAAGAAAAAGAAAAAGGGACAAAAAACACATGCAAAGATTCCCTAAAGACAAATGGCACATCAAGCTTCAAACTACGAGATTGATCAAGCACAATCATTCCCGAATCACTTCACTCGAAGATCATAGAGCATCAAGAGAAAGAGACATTTTGAGCAAGACAAGATTAAAGGCATCAGAATGAATTGATCCTTGGTTCAACACCTTGAAACACTTGTTTGGGCCTATTTATCCTTTTCTTTCATAACCATGAACCCTGGCCTACATTATGTGCCTTAAAAGTCCTTTCTAATCATACATGGATTTCTAAACAGGAGAGACTATCTTCAGATTTCATCCCGCCCATCAGGATTAATCTTTGTTTGCAAAAAACAATGTAATTAATGTATGATAGAGAAAAATAACAAAGGGGGTTCAAGACGTAAATCCTGAATAACGTCTTGAAACCAAAGGAGTGTTCGAGTTGAAAACCTGAAAAGGCGGCTCGAATATAAAATTGTGCAACTGAGGCGATCACACAAATTCCTCGATAAGGCATCACACAATCCGAGTGTGACCATAAAAGCTGGGAGTCGGAGAACACTTCTAGTAGATGAGCATGCAAGCTACCCCATCAAACCTTTGAGCATCAAATGTCAAACCATTTAGCATCAAATGAACAAAAATGCCAAACCTTTGACCAAACACAATAACCTGAGACTTTTTATCCTTTCTTTGCTTGACCATTTCCCAAAAATAGCTTTGATCTTGACACATGTCAAATAGCTATAATTTATTGAAGGATTAACATTGTAATTAATTCTTTGATATCCGATGAACTCTAGTTTTATGATTTGTCTCAATTGTAAAACCGTGAAAGTGACAATATTTTCAAAACTTTGGATCAAACATCTTTCAAAACTCTTTTAATTGATATTTTCAGAACTTTGAAAATAAAAGAGAAAGAAAAACATTTTTTCAAACAAGACAGTCTCTCTAGAGTGGATCTTGGTAAATGACATGTGACTCTTAGACATAAAGCTCGTGCTCAGAATCAATGATGAAGCAAAAAATGAGGAACATTTGGGGCATCTTTGAAGATTCAACATCAAATATTGGGGCATTTTTTGATATTGGGGCATATTTGGGGATTCAACATCCTAATGCAAATTATCAGACCTTTTTCAGGAGATAAAATATAACCAATTCATGTTACATGCATCTTATGCATACATTTTAGAGCATCATATCTATCATTTTCTTTCCACGTACATAATATTTACAGCTTTAGAGTCAAGTTAGACTTCAAGACGAAGGATACTCGATTCAAAAGCACCTTTATAGATTGATGTCGGTTGTTTAGCTCAGCAGCAAGAAGCTACACTTCAACCAACTCGACAGATAGAAAGATCGACATTCATTTTCAGATTCGACATTTCCAATATAAATTCTGTCTCGCTTGAGACAGTGTCATTTAATGCAGATGATTATCTCATTTGAGATTGCTTTTTTAAAATAGACTTTGTCTCACTTGGGACTGTTTTACTCGAAAGAAGATTTATTTCACTCATGATTGATTTTCTTAAAACAAGATTTGTCTCTCTTGAGACAGTTTCTCTTGAAACATAAACATTGAAAACATTTCCCTTGAAATAAATTTCGTCTCTCTTGAGATAGTTTCCCTTGAAACAAAATTTTGTCTCTCTTGAGACAGTTTCTCTTGAAATAAATTTTGTCTCTCTTGAGACAGTTTCCCTTGAAACAAAATATTTGAATATGTTTTCTTTGAAACAAATTTCGTCTCCCTTGAGACAGTTTCTTTTGGAACTATGTTTTGTCTCTCTTGAGACAGTTTCTCTTGAAACAAATTTCGTCTATCTTGAGACAGTTTCCCTTGAAACAAAATCTTTGAATTTATTTCCCCTAAAACAAATTTTGTCTCCCTTGAGACAGTTACTCTTGAAACACAAAATCTTCAAATTTATTTCCCTTAAAACATAATTTTGTTTCCCTTGAGACCGTTTCTCATGAAACAACATATATCTTTGAGATCATTTCCCTTGAAACGAATTCTATCTCTTTCAAGACAACTTCTCTTAAAGCATCATCTGAACCGTTACACTCAGCTCAGGCACATACTTTAGATGGTCGAGAAGCATTTCTCAAATCAAAAATATAATGTGCACATCAGATTTGAACATTTGAAGAATTCAAGATCAGGGATCAAAATTTGAAGATTCAAGAATCAAGTTTCCAGACAAGCAACTGGAGATCGAGATTTCTCTCCAGAGCCCCAAGATAACATATCTTGCATATGCATTTTAGGCACACCTAAGAGCATTGCATCCATAGCATCACATATATGCATAACTTTTTCAGGTTTTAGCTAGAGTCAATTTCAACTTCGCGGCGAAGGATATTGAACTCAAAGCGACACAATTTGCTCGAGAGTGGATTTCAACTTCACGACGAAGGATATCAAGCTCGAAGCCAAACTTCACAATAAAGGGGTCTCCACGGTTTCAACTTCACGGCGAAGGAAATTGTGTCCACCCGCAACATACAATACTTGGATTTCAACTTCACGACGAAGGATATTCAAGTCAAGGCTCAACTTCACAACGAAGGGGCCATCCGCGATTTCAACTCCACGACGGAGGATATCGTGGCACTCGAGATAACGCAAGTTCAACTTCACGACGAAGGGACCGCTGCTTGTCAACAACAACTTCTCAATTTCAGAGCCAATTTCAACTTCACAACGAAGGATATTGGACTTCAGACAACGCAAGTTCAACTTCACGACGAAGGGACCGCTGCTTGTCAACAACAACTTCCCAATCGCAGAGCCAATTTCAACTTCACAACGAAGGATATTGGACTCCAGACAATGCAAGTTCAACTTCACGACGAAGGGACCGCTGCTTGTCAATAACTTCCCAATCTCAGAGCCAATTTCAACTTCACAACGAAGGATATTGGACTCCAGACAACGCAAGTTCAACTTCATGACGAAGGGACCGCTGCTTGTCAACAAAATTTCATTCAGATTCAATTTCAACTTCACGACGGAGGATATTGGACTCTGAACAATGCTACTTACTTGGATTTCAACTTCACGACAAAGGATATCCAATTTCAGGCTCAACTTCACGACGAAGGGAATCTTGCATACAAGCATCATCCATCTTTAGATTGGATTTCAACTTCACATCGAAGGATATCCAACTCAAAAAGGGAGTATATGTCAACAAAGACCTTCGAGTTCGACTACGCTCAGCTCCAAGGCACATCATTTACAACATAACTCAATGCTAGAAGGGTTATCTGCCATCAAAATTGTCGAGTTCGATTCCATTCAGCTCGATGACACATCAATCGCACTACTTTCTGGTTGCAGTCGATGTTTTCAAGTCGAGAAGAGGACCTGGGTTAACCGTGCCTTAGTGACAAGCAACCATTTTCAAACAAAAGCTATATGTCAATGAAGATTTCTGAGTTCGATTCCGATCCAAGGTCTTTAAACCGAGAAGAAGACCGAAGGGCAACGAGAAGCCACGTTCTGATTCAAATTCCGAACTACGGCTTCAATTTCATATCATTCCAAGATGATTTTCAACTCCACCGAACGAAAAGTGTGTCTTTTAATCTTTGCCCTATCCCCGTTACACGACTATGGACAAAGAGGGGCAGTTGTCAACACACCTTTTCGTCCTACTAGAATTCAAACTCCTAAAGATAGGATATAATTTTGCTAGGATTCAAAAAATAGGATAGAGTTCTACTATATTTAAATTCCTAAAGATAGGATCCACAATCACTATAAATAGCTATTATAACTCACCATTGTAAGACACGATTTATACACAAAACATAGAGGAAAGCACGGGAAGATACAAAGGCAAAGCTATTGTAAAGGATTCGAAAAGGAAATAAAAGGTAGCATTTTCTTTTTTCTTTCTTTTGCATGTGCACGTTATTTTTCTTGAGATTTGGTTCG
Organism: Hibiscus syriacus; assembly: GCF_006381635.1. Classification (NCBI taxonomy): domain Eukaryota; kingdom Viridiplantae; phylum Streptophyta; class Magnoliopsida; order Malvales; family Malvaceae; genus Hibiscus; species Hibiscus syriacus. The sequence goes on from NW_024062559.1 coordinate 27,069, forward strand.
AATAACCCAAAACATGGGTTGCGCCGATGACCAAAATGGGTGGGGTTTCGAAGTTTCGAACCTAGATCTACCCCGAGGCTTATTTTTAAAAACCGGTTTGATTTTCGGTTAAAGAAGGGAAAGAGCTTTTTAAAAATCTATATTAGTCCCTTTATTTATTATATGGATATTTTATTCATTTATTTTTATTATTCATGTTATTATTATTATATGTATATATATATTAAATTATTTTCATTTGATTTTTTACTATATTTTATTATTATTATATATATATATTTCTTTAATATTTTACTTATAAGTCTAATATTACTATATATATATTAAATTATCTTTATCTAGTCGTATATATTTTTTTATACTTTTAATAGTTTATTTATATACATATTATTAAATATATATTCTTAATTATTTTTATTTGATTATTTCTTTATTTATGTAATATATCTTATAACTTTATATATTTATATTATTTTTTATTATTTTCGTTTTTTTTATTCATTATTATTATATTATTATTTTTTTTAAAAAACCTTGTGTCTTTATCATTATCATTATTAAACATATATTATACTACTAACCTAGAGGGCCCATTTTTTTTGTCTTATTTCTTACTAGAGCCCCCATTTTCGGTGAATTGGGAGGGTAGCTTTTCTATTTTTAAGTATTTGGTGTACATATATAGCTTATTTATTTTATTAATACTTTGATATATATATATATTTTTATATTTTTTCTTTTTTTCAAATATTACTATATATAATTATTACTTTACTATTTTTTCTTATCTTACTTACTTATTTTATTTATTTTATTTTTCCCTTGTATCTTATTTGTTTTCTTTACCTTGTTTATCTAACACATCTCGATTCTTTTTCAAATCAATCAAGGGTAAGTAATTAGGATGGAAACTTTACCTTTTAATTTAACTTGTTATTTTTCTTAATTAAGACAACTAGAAATTACGTAGTACCGAAAGGGCGGTTCAAGGGTGCTAATCCTTCCTTGACCGTAACCGACTCCCGAACCCGACATATTTCTGGTAAGACGCAGATCAGGTAAGAAATAGGGTATCCGATCAACCCATTTATTTTTAAATAAATGATCGGTGGCGACTCCAATCCACATTTTTCTAAGTCGAAGCCCAATTCCGGGGCCCAACCGAAAGACGGTTACGACAATGAGCAATGCCTTAGCCTCATTTTTTGGTTTCTTTCAACCTCCTTTATTGTTCTTCATCAGGTTCAAGTATATCAACGAACCCATATTCGACCGAGTCTTATAGCTCATGTGATCTGAGTAATGTCTTCATCTTGATGCTCCACCACTCATATTTCTAACCACTAAAAACGGGTATGAGTGAGTGATTGATATGGTGAAAAACCATCTGATGTCATTCCAAGAACACTCTCTCTCTTCTCTCGTGTTTTCCAAAGACCCGAAAAAGGTGTTTATGTGATACCCAAAAATTTGGTTGTGACCAAAATTTATGTTTTGAAAGTTAAGTTGCTAAAGTATAAAAGTGGGAAACGTTCAAGGACTTAAGTGGTAATTTTTCCAAAATAATTTTTATCACATAAATGGTTAGTTTACTCTTGAGAGTAGAGTTTTATTAAAATCAGATTCTTGGCCGGAATTTATGTTGAAAACTGAAAGGGTTAAAGTCCGGTAAGAAATCAGTAAATCGGATCGAATAGAAATTTTTTAAAAATTTGAAGGATGATAAATTAGGCTTAAAAATATTATTTCCACATGTTAAAATGATGGAAAATACTATGGATCATTGGATTTGAAGATTTATCTCCATGTTAATTTTAGATCGTTGGATTAAAGTGGCAAGATTGTAATTTTTGGAAAGTTGTTTGGTAAAATTGGAAAAAGAATGAAATAATTTGTTCATCTTTGAATTTGGAAGATGATAAGGTTTATGTGGCTTGGTATTAAGGTAATTATCAAGTTTCAATAATGGCAAAATGGACATTTGTCAATAATTGAGTATTTTATTCATTTAAGCTTAAATTAAAGATAAATTAACATGAAATTAAAGGAAAATTTCAATAAGATTGCTATTTTCCAGCCACCATTGTCGTGAACTCCATCATAAACTAAGAGAAATTTTCTTTTTGATTTTTGAGCAATTTCCTTTAGATTTTGGATTATGCCGTGAAATAGAAAAAATTTCTACGCGAAAAATGCTATCATTTGGTATCAATATTGCATGCTAATATTTATTGTGTTCAAAGATCTCAAATTTTAGGGTCTCTGTTCACACTATGGTTTATGAAATTGATGAAGGATTCTGATGTGTTTGAGGTTGTAGAATCATATACAAGCATGATTGGTTATTAAAATCATTTATACATGGCTATATAAGCCTATGTTGATTTCGGCCAAACCCTAGCTTTTGGGGAAAGATTTATTTTGATGAAATTAAGTTAGGGGGTTTAGTTATATAGGTCTTGAAATGTTGAATAGAGCTTTGTTTCATGCTTGAATCAAGTGAAAAAATAAGTAATGTAACCCTAAAGTATTCGACCATGAGGAAGTAGTATTGGAAAAATTGTAGAAAAATTCCTATGGCCTAGAAATAATGTTTGGAAAGTTCTACAAGCCTTAGAAAACATTTGGACCAAATTATAATTTGTCAAAAGTTGAGGGACCTATTTGATAATTTTGAAAAGTCATTGGTTTATTGTGTAATTACTCAATAATTGATGTACTCAACTGTAAATTACTGTTTGAGGGCTGAAATTGAAGTTAGAATGTGAAATTTAGCCATTTTGAAAGTTGACAAAGTTTAAGTACAAAATGGTGAATATTGAGAAAGTTAGTGGCATAATTGGTAATTATGGTATTATTGAGATATTGGGCTATAATTTTAATGTTGAAAAATTATTGGGCTTATTTGGGCTTTAATTGAAGAATTTATGACAAGGGCCCTATATGAATTAAAAGGAAAAGTTAGGATAAATTTTAAAGAAATTAAAAAAAATAGTACTTTTGAGTATTATTCTTTTGTATAAATGATAGTAAGGATACTAACATTGTATTTTATATTTGTATGTGTGATTATGGATGTTTTTGTAGATCATAATCAAATTCCAGAGACAAGTAAACAAAAAGGAAAAGACAAAGTTACAGAATAGTCGGACTACAGTAAGGCATAATATTGAGGCATACATGGTGAATGCATTTATTATGTACTTATATGATATGAGGACGACTTGCGATGAATCAACCTCGAATGTTTTTATAAAAGCATGTTTTACCGTATTTTGAAATATTTTCATAAAGTTTATGAAAATGATTTTTACGAATGATTTTAGGGTATGAGCTACCCTAAAACGAATGGATGTGTTTCATACAATTATTATTTATTGGTGGTTTGAAATAAATGTTTAACCTACAATTTGGATTTTAGAGCATATTGTATGTACATGGAGAGTCATAGGTTTAATAATAATACCATAACTAATGTGGTAGTTTAGTAGTACTTTGTATACTTTAGCACTATGTATGTAATTGGCATACTTGGTGTGAGATGGATATCTATCGATTTTAGAAAATACATTGTTGCATTTTCGTAAGAGTACTTTGTGTACTTTGAGTAGTACTTTTTTTACTACGGCAAGATTACTTTTTGTACTCGTAGTAGTACTTTGCTTACTATGAAACTTTATGTGCAAGTATGGTAGTCGTATAGGATTACTATTTTGAAAAAATGGTTAGTTTCATGTTTTTGTGTTCCTTGCATTCTCATCTGTCATACATTGGGCTGTGAATGCATATTTTAGAATACTGATTTATAAATATGCTAGGCATACGAAATACTGTTTAGCAGGTTATTTGATGGAAACTTGGCTTATCAAGTCTGTTTTTATGTGTTTATGTATATTATACGATAATCGTATTTTGATCTTCTAATGGTTTACTCATGTTTTTTAAATGCCTTACTTACTTTATTATGCCTCACTAAGTGAATATTTAGTGTGTGATGGTTTGACGAGTAGGTAATAGCGTGTGAACGGAGTAAGGAGTACAGATGACATCGTATCGATGTCTAATTTTGATATTACTAGTTGGCATGTATTAGTTACAAGATGATGCTCTCGTATGTATTTGGCATATGGGTTATAGTATTATATTTTGTTTGAACTTTAAGGCTACTTTACATACTAATAGATAATGAACGTTTTTAATATTATTATATTAAATTGTTTTATTTAAAGAAACAAAATTTTACTGGTTTTCAAGTACATAAATGTTTAAAAAGTCATGCGACTCGTATTGGTATAAGAGCTACAGGTTTAGACGATTCTCGACAGAAACTAGATTTATTTTATATTAAAAGGGTGTACATGCCACTAGGATGTCAAAGTTACTGATATGGTGTCGATAGAATATAACTGATGTCACTCTTTACTAACTTTAGTTGTTATTAATATGTGTGACATTTTAGATGTCGGACTCTACGAATTCACTGAGAGCGACTGAACAAGAAGTTCGAGAAAGGTCGAGTAGAGAGAGCAATGAGGTTAATAGTGAGCGTCCGATCCAGTATGAGCACGCTAGCGCATTGATACATTAGGGTATGCATGTGCCAGATTATAGAGCTTTTATGCAGGCTCTCGATGCGATCTTGACTCGATTTCAACCTCCTTCGCCTGCCCCTACTCCTCTAACATCACAGATGTTAATCCCGAAAGAGCTAAAAAGTTTGGGAGCACTTGTGTTCAAGAAAAAAGAGGATGAAGGCCCCATAGATACTGACTTATGGTTAAATGACATCACGGTTATGCTTGAAAATATTTACTGCTCAGAGTCTAAAACGTTAGATGAAGTGTATCTTTACTTTGAGGATCGTCCTGAGTGTGGTGGACGAACACCACGATGTATGCACCGCATGAGCAAGTGACTTGGTAGTTCTGTCAAGATGAATTTAAGAACAAGTACATCGGTGAGCAATTTATACGGGCAATGTTGCTAATGCTTCTTAATATGAAACAAAGTGATCGAGCAACACTTGAGTACAAGGCTGAGTATAACAAGTTAATTCGTTTTGCTACTGAAGTAGTTCCCAATGAAAAGGCTTGACTTGATTGTTTCATCGAGGGATTGAGCCCTAAGATGAAAGAGATGATGTTGGGTTTAAACTTTCCTACTCTTCTAGAAGTGATAAGCCGAGCTAAGGCAATAGAAAGAGCTCAATAGGAGACTTTAGTAGCAGAGCATGGTATGCAGACAGGGAAAAGAGTTGGAACATCTTCAATTTCCTATCATGCCAAGAGAGGCAAGGGTTTTGGCTCCTGATATAATATTAGATTTTGTTCTGCTATATCTTTGCATAAGGGAAAACAATCTCAGTCTTTTACTGCTAGCTCGGGCAGGTCATCTCGAGGTTATCTTCACCATGTAAGACCTATAGAAAATTACATGGTGGAGTATACAGAGTTGATAGTTGTGCCTGTTTTCATTATGGTGATACTGGCCATTCTATTAGAAATTGTCCTAAGAGATCCGGGGACAAATCATTGCAAACAGAGAGATCAGCAGTAACCCCACAGAGAGGCAAAGAAAGAGGTAGATCTGGAGGATAATCTGAGTTAATCCAGTGACCAGAGATGTGAGGAGTATCCATAATTTATAACATCAAGAATAATGAAGATTGCGATGACCTGAAGATTATAACAGGTACGTTCCATCTTTTTGATGAACATGTATTTGTTTTGGTTGACCCTGGTTTTACGCACTCTTATATTAGTACAAAGTTGATTAAAGCTAGAGGAATTCCATTAGAACCAATCTTTAGTGTGATGATAGCAGTAAACCCTATGGGTCATAGTGCAAGGGTAACTCGAATATGTAGAAAATGCCTGATAAAGATTCAAGGGGTTGTGTTCCCGACGATCTTGATGGAATTTCCTTTCGACGAGTTTGAGATTATTTTACGCATGGATTGGTTGTATCCACATCATGGATGGGTTGATTTTCGCAAGAAGCGAGTATTTTTGAAGGATGTGGAGGGTTCAGAAATCATAGTAATTGGTGAAAAAGCGAAAGCACGATCCAATGATTTCAGCAATGACTGCAAAGAAAATGATATCGGAAAGGTGTACAACTTTTCTAGCAAATGTAATAGACACTTAAATATTGAAAACGAAATTGGATGATATTCCAACAATTCAAAAATTTCCATACATTTTTCCAGAAGAGTTATCAGGTTTACCTCCAGACCGTGAGGTGAAATTCAAGATTGATGTATACACGGGTACTAAATTTGTTTATATGGCTTCATATCAAATGACCCCAACTGAGCTTAGAGAATTAAAGCCCTAATTACAGGAGTTGTTTGATCGAGAATTCATCAGACCCAGTGTTTCACCTTGGGGAGCACATGTACTTTTTGTGAAAAAGATGGATGGGTCTATGAGATTATGCATAGATTATCGACAGTTAAATAAGGTAACAATAAAGAACAAGTACCGCTTCCAAGGATTGATGATTTCCTGGATCAACTGAAAGGAAAGACAGTGTTCTCTAAGATAGACCTTCGATCAGGATATCACTTCCAAATACAGCTTTTTGGACTCGGTACAGACCCTACGAATTTGTGGTGATGCCATTCGGTTTGACTAATGCTCATGCAACATATATGGGTTTGATGAACCAAGTATTTCAACCTTACCTAGATTAGTTTGTGGTGGCATTTATTGATGATATTTTGGTGTATTCAAAGTCGAGAGAGGAGCATGATGCTTATCTTCGTACTTTTCTTCAGATTCTTTGAGAGAAAAAGTTGTATGCCAAACTGTCCAAGTGTGAATTATGGTTGGCAAAGGTTGCTTTTCTTGGCCATGTTATCTCTGCAGAAGGCATAATAGTAGATTCCAAGAATATTCAAGCTATAGTGGATTGGAAACCCATAAAGAATGTTTCTAAAGTTTAGAGTTTATTGGGACTTGTTGGTTATTACTAAAGGTTGGTGAAGAACTTTTCAATGTTAGCTTTACCGCTAACTAAGTTGTTAAGGAATGATGTGCCTTTTTTGGATGGAAAAATGGCAAGAGAGTTTTGAAACACTAAAGAATATTTTAACAGAGGCAGCAATACTTGTACAACCTGATTCGGGTAAAGATTATGTGGTTTTTAGTGATGCATCTCATAATGGTTTGGGATGTGTGCTGATGCAAGAAGAGAAAATTGTGACCTATGCCTTGAGACAGTTAAAAGAATCACAAGAGGAATTAGCTGACGCATGATTTAGACTTGGTAATGGTTGTGTTTGCTTTAAAGATTTGGCATCATTATCTGTATGATGAGCGGTGCTATATTTATACAGATCACAAAAGTCTAAAGTGCTTGTTAACTCAAAATGAGTTAAACTTGAGGCATAGAAGATGGATCGAGCTTTTGAAAAGATTATGATGTGATCATCGATTATCATCCAGTGAAGGCTAATGTGGTAGCCGATGCACTTAGCTGAAAGACTTTTGCATCTTTACGAGTTTTGGATGAACATTTATCGTTAAAGAAATATGGAGCCTTGATTGTTGAGCTTAAGTTAAAGTCGATGTTATTGGATCGGATAAAAGAGCTGCAAGGAAAAGATTAAAAGTGTTTGGAAAGAATTGCACAAATAGAAAAAGGTGAGACTAAAGACTTTGAAGTCGGGACTGGTAGATATTTATATTATCGTGGAAGACTTTGCATTCCAAATAATGAAGAACTGAAGAAAGATATTCTCTCTGAGGCACATCATATTCCATTGACTATGCATCCAGGTGGAAATCAGATGTACCGGGATATAAAGAGTCGCTATTGGTGGCCAGGCATGAAAAGAGCTATCACAGAGTTTGTTCCAAAATGCCTGACATGTCAACAAGTGAAAGTTGAACATCAAGTGCCTTCCGGATTGCTACAACTGATATCCATTCCTGAATGAAAGTGGGAACGAGTCACTATAGATTTTTTTTACAAGGCTACCTTTGACATCCAGTAAAAAGGACTCAATATGGGTGATTGTTTACAGATTAACCAAAACATCTCACTTTATTCCAGTTCGAACAGATTACTCGATGGATAAATATGTTGAGTTGTACATAAAAGAGATAGTTTGGTTGCATGGAGTGCCTGTATTGATAATATCTTACAGAGATCCAAGGTTTACTTCAATATTCTGGATTCTTTGCACAAGGCCTTGGGTACTCGATTGAATTTAAGGCTGCTTTCCATCCGTAAACAGATGGTCAGTCAGAGCAAACTATTCAGATATTGGAGGATATGCTAAGAGCATGTGTGATTGAATTCGAAGGATCATGAGAAAGATATTTGCCTTTATCGAAGTTTGCTTATAATAACAGTTATCAATCGAGTATCAAGATGGCTCCGTATGAAGCCTTGTATGGGAGGAAGTGTCGAACACCATTAAATTGGTTTGAGCTAAAAGATCGAGATCTAGTTGGCCCTGATTTAATGAAAAAAATGAAAATAAAGGGGAAGTTATTCAAGATAATCTCAAGATAGATTTCGTATGACAAAAGTCTTATACAGACCTAAAGGGAAAAGAGATTGACTATCAAGTGAGTGATAAAGTATTTCTCAAGGTATCGCCTTGGAAGAAAGTATTGTGATTTAGACATAATGGAAAGTTGAGTCCGAGATTTATTGGACCTTACGAGATTTTTAAAAGAGTTAGACTAGTGAATTATCGGTTAACATTGCCTTCCGAAACAGACAAGATTCATAATGTTTTGCATGTGTCAATGCTCAGGAAGTATCGATAAGATGTGTCGCACATTATCACACCAGAGGATATAGAGATTTGACCTATGAAGAGGAATTGATTGATATTTTGGCTTGATAAGTCAAAGAACTTTATAACAAGATGTTTCTTTTGGTCAAAGTTCTTTGGAGAAATCATGAAGACCAACAAGCGTATGGGAAATAGAAGAGAACATGAAAAGACAATATCCACATCTCTTCACATCATGTACGCACTAAAATTCGAGGATAAATTTTTCTTAATGGGGGAGAGTTGTAATACCCCAAAAATTTAGTTAGTGACCAAAATTTAAGTTTTGAAAGTTTAGCGATCAAAGTATGAAAGAGGGAAAATTACAAGGACCTAAGTGGTAATTTCCCAAAAAAAAAATTATTCCATAAATGAATAATTTACTCTTGATAGAGGAGTTTTATTAAAATCATATTCTTTATCCAAATTTTTTGTTGAAAACTAGAAAGGGTTAAAGTCAAGTAAGAGAGCGGTAAATCGGATCGAATACAAATTTAGAGAAAATTGTAAGGATGATAAATTAGGCTTAAAAATATTATTTCCACATGTTAAAACAATATAAAATAATATAGACATTGGATTGATTTATTTCCATGTTAAATTTGGACTGTTGGATTAAAGTGGCAAGATTACAATTTTTGGAAAGTTACATGGTAAAATTGGAAAAAGGGTAAAATAATTTGTTCATCTTTGACTTTGGAAGATGATAAGGTTTATGTGGCTTGGTATTAAAGTAATTATCAAGTTTCATTAATGGCAAAATGGACATTTGTCATTAAATGAATATTTTATTCATTTAAGCTTAAATTAAAGATAAATTAACATGAAATTAAAGGAAAATTTCATTAAGATTGCTATTTTCCAGCCACCATTGTTGTGAACTACATCCTAAGGAAAGATAGATTTCCTTTTTGATTTTTGAGAAATTTCCTTTGGATTTTGGAATATACCGTGAAATAGAAATTTGTTCTACACGAAAAACTCTATCATTTGGTTCGAATATTGCATGCTAATTTTGCTTGTGTTCAAAGATCCTAAATTTTAGGGTTTGTTTTCATACTAGAGTTTATGAAATTGATGAACGATTTTGATTTTTTGAGGTTGTAGAATCATATACAAGCATGATGGTTGATTAAAATCATTTGTACACGGCTATATAAGCCTATGTTGATTTCGGCTAAACCCTAGCTTTTTAGGAAAAATGTATTTTGATGAAATTAAGTTAGGGGTTTGATTCTAGAGGTCTTGAAGTGTTGAATAGAGGTTGGTTTCATGCTTGAATCATGTGAAAAACATGAGTAATGAAACCGTGAAGTATAGGGCCATGAGGAAGTAGTTTGGAAAAATTGTAGAAAAGTTCATATGGCCATGAGGAAGTAGTTTTGGAAAAATTGTAGAACAATTCCTATGGCTTAGAAATAAGATGAAAAATAATATTATATTTCTTTAAAGTTCAAATATTTAATAGCATTGCACTATCAACTAACAACGAACAACACACAAACTAACATAAAAACATAGTTCAAATAGAAGAAATAAAAAGCAAAGCAAATATCAACATCTTAATGTTTTGAGCTGTGACACTTAAACAAAAAACCAAATCAAATTAGAAAACGACTACATCAATACATCATTACTCCAAATCATCATCAACCTCATAATCATGTTGACGCCAGACATAATAGTGATTATCCTGTAGGCTAGCTCCGACAGACGATTCACAAGAGAAAATTCATCCAAAAACCAGAGAAAAAAGTCTCTAGGGTTTAATAAAAATATTATAAAATCAAACAATGCCAAAAAGCAGTCCACAAGCCGAACTGTTATAGCCAAAAATCGTCTTTATTCGAATTTTGCGAAAAATAGCAAAATCCCGAAAATCACTCTAAATTGAAATTCGAAATAAAATAAGCAATCTCCCAAAAATCCGGCCTAAATCGGATTTAAATTGACTTCCTAATTAACAATCGAAATATTACCATAAATAGTAAAAAAAATAACTAAATCTAGTGATCCGGAGGGGAAAACGGCAGAATTTGAGGTTGAAAAAAAGGTCACATAGAGCATAGCTCAATGTGGAGAGCGTGCACGTCGAAAAGAGCTTTTTGGATTGGGGTCTTATGCGCGATTCTGACAGCTGTAGCCAAAGTTATGGCCAAAAGACTGAAACATACTCAAAACGACACCAATAAGGAACATGTCACAATCAATTCCCGCCTTTGCGCTGATCTGCCAACTCATGGTATCTCAGCGCCATCAACGTGCAATCTGACAGCTCAGCATCATCTGTCTCGGATCCCCCTGCATCAACACGCCTTCTGGAAGATGGACGAGCAGAGTTGCATTAGGAGACTAGCTTAAGTTTGAATTTAAATTTGAAAAACAATTATCTTAGGATTATTTTATTTTATTTTATTTTCTTGTTTATCCTTAGGCTTTGAGAGGCTATAAATACCCACTTGGGGTAAGCCTAAACTCATCACTCATATTACAATTCTCTTTTCGCTCTAGTTTTTATAAAAGCTTTCTCTTTTTACTTTTCAAGTTCTTCATCTTTCTTTTATTTTTCAAGCTTTGTTTTCAAAATGCTAAGTATGACTTTTGTCATGCTTAAATAAATTTTTCATAACCCAAGAGATGACGCGATGAGTCAATTCCAACGGGAGAATTGAAACAAACCCTTAATATCTTCGGAATATCTCTCTATCTTTGCGCTTATTTTTCAAAATCAAAACAGTTTTCAAAATCAAAGATTGACTTTGGTCAAGAGGTTGTTACGATTAAACATGTGGGAGGAAGATTCGGCTTATAGAAAGCAATTCGACTTCCTGGGAACACACTTGGCGAGATAGCTTTGCCAAGAGGGATTTGAGATCGGAATTGATGGTTATTGAAGCAACAATCCGAGTTGGTCCCCACGAACTTAAACGGAAATTGATCTACGACAATTGATGTTGTTAGAATCAATTCCCGAAGCCGAAATTAAAGATTGACTTGGGTATTCGGTATACAAGATAGAGTCATGGGGATTTCCTCGTAGACAAAGTAACCTAAGTGAATCCCGAAGGGAAAATCTTACTCGATGATCTGAAGGAAATTGAGTCAAAACAAGGCTTGAGGTTATTTTACCGTATTTATTCACAATCTCTATTCTCTTATTTTTATTTAAATTGCTTTTATTTATTTAATTGATTTTATTATTTAAATATCTCATTATCAAACCCCCCCCCCTCATTTATTACTTTCACGCCTAGTGTAAACAAACCGAACAAAAGTTTATAATTTTCTAAGTCCCTATGAAATCGACCCTTATTTCTCTATACTGCGAATTTCCTTATTTATTATCCAAGAAGAAGGAATTTTATTTGACATCGAAAACGATAGTTGTCAAATTGGCGCCGTTACCGGGGACTTCGCCAAAGTTACTAATTTTTTGTTTGTTTTTTATTTTTGACCAGGACTAATCCGAGAGCATTGGTGGAGTACGACCCGGAGATCGAAGCCAAAGCTAGGAGACTCCACGCACAGACACTTTGGGAAAGAAGGAGACAAAAAACAGATCCAGAAGAAGAATCAAATTCAGGTAATATATATCCGATGGCCGAACCTACTATTCGGGAGTTAGTCGCGGCTCCTATTGAACAAGTTCCTTTGAGCATTGATTTTCCCCAAGGCGAAACTCCATACCAGTTGAAAATCGGCCTTATTCATCTCCTCCCTACATTCTGTGGATTTCCAAACGAGGATCCACACAAACATCTCAATGAATTTCATATGGTCTGCTCTAGCATGAGACCACAAGGAGTAATCGAGGACCAAATCAAACTTAGAGCTTTTCCTTTTTCATTAGCCAAATTGGCTAAGGAGTGGTTATTTTATCTTCCTCCTAATTCTATTACTACATGGGCTCAAATGACTCGTATTTTTCTTGACAGGTTTTTCCCTGCGGCGAACGTAAGTGAACTACGAAGGAGGATACTTAGAATCAAGCAACTTGATGGAGAGTCACTTTACGACTACTGGGAGCGGTTTAAGAAGTTATGTTCTAGTTGCCAACAGCATGGGTTAACTGAACAAACACTCCTTCAATACTTTTATGAAGGATTATCTCCTCTGGAAATAAAGATGATCGATGATGCTAGCGGTGGAGCCTTGGTGAATATAACTCCTACTGAGGCTAGGGACTTAATATCGACGATGGCTGCAAATTCCCAACAATTTCACACAAATAATGAACCTTCTCGAAGGGTTCATGAGATAAGTTCATCTTTCTTAGAAAATAAAATAGATAAGTTAACTGAAGTTGTAAACTCTCTTGTTGCAGGAAAGACAGGACAAAACCGATTATGTGGAATATATGCATTACCTGATCATCCGACAGATGGTTGTCCACTGATTCAAGATGACACAACAGCTCAAGTCAATGCAGTCGGGAATTTTTCGGGACCTCCCCAAAGAGCTTACAATCCCTATGGTAATACATACAACCTAGGATGGAGGGATCATCCGAACTTCAGTTATGCTCAAAAATCAATAAAGAATCAAGGTTATCAAGCGAGACCTCCTCCACCACCACAATAACCGCAGAAGTCATCATTAGAATCGATTGTCGAGAGGTTAGCACTTTCCCAAGAAAAATTCCAGAATCGTACTGAATCCTACTTACAAGAGATAGACAAGCAGGTGAGCCAACTAGCTCAAATCGTAGGCCGCTTGAAATCACAAGGTAAGCTTCTATCTCAAACTGAAGTAAACCCGAGGGAGAATGTCAGCGCCATCACTCTTCAGAGCGATACAATAGTGGTGCCACCTATTCCATCAAACGAAGCAACCCAGAAAGAGAAGAAGACTGATGATTCAGGGTCCTAGAAAGATAATAACGAAGAAAAAATAGATGACCCAACGCCATGTCCCTATGACGTGCCACCGCCTTTTCCATCGAGGTTAGTTAAAAGGGATAAAAAAAAGCTGAGGAAAAGTAAATATTAGAAGTACTTCAGAAGGTGGAAGTTAACATACCCCTCCTAGAGGTTATCCAGAAGGTTCCAAGGTATGCCCAGTTTTTTAAGGATCTCTGTATGACCAAAAGAAAGCTTACCGGGGTCGAGAAAGTGAACTTAGGAGAGCACGTCTCAGTCGTTTTCTAACGGAAGTTACCACCTAAACTAAAGGACCAAGGTATGTTCGCTATCCCTTGAAAAATTGGTAAGGTTGAGATAAAACGAGCAATGTGCGATCTTGGTGCATCAATTAATATAATGCCTCTATCTGTTTATAAAATGGTTACTAACAATCCTTTGAAGGATACAAAGATTTCGATACAGCTTGCCGACAGGTCGATGATCTATCTAGAAACTCTTAGAGAATGTATTGGTGGAGGTAAACGACTTGATATTTCCCGACGATTTTTATATAATTGACATAGAGAATGATCGCACGAACACATCGTCTGATATCCTCTTGGGGCTCCCTTTCCTAAGCACTGCACACACAAAAATTGACGTCAGGAGTGAAATTTTAACTATGGAATTTGACGGTGAGATCATTAAATTTGACGTATATAAGGCAATGAGATATCCCGATAAAGTGGAAAGTTTAAATTCTGTCGATTTAATTGATCCTTTAACTGATGAATTTTTAATGACTAATTTTCCTTTGATATATGCAGGGAGCAAGAGGATCATGATGAAAATGTGAATTCTGATCGTACCGAATTAAATTTGATTTCTTCTAAGCATAAAGTCTTACCTTCTGTTTTACAGGCACCCGAAGTTTAACTGAAACCGTTGCCTGATCATTTGAAATACGCCTTACTCGGAGCAAATAACACTCTACCAATATTCATATCAAAAACGTTATTCGAGGAGGAGGAAAGAGACTTAATCACTGTTTTGTGTCAATACAAAGAGGCTATAGGATGGACCATCGTTGATATAAAAGGGTTGAGTCCATCTACTTGAATGTATAAAATTAAAATAGAAGAAGGCGCAAAACCAACACGTGAAGGTCAACGCCGGCTAAATCCACCAATGATGGAAGTGGTAAAAAAGGATATGCAAAAACTTCTAGATGCATATATTATATATCCAATTTCGGATAGCAAATAGGTAAGTCTGATACACGTAGTTCCTAAAAAATAGGAGTTATTGTGATCGAAAATTCTGAGGGAGAACTTGAACCAACTCGAGTTCAGAATGGATGGAGAGTCTGCATCGATTACAGGAAGTTGAATTCTTTAACTCGAAAATACCATTTTCCTCTTCCATTCATAGATCAGATGATAGAACGATTAGCCGGTAAATCTCACTATTGTTGTCTTGATGGGTTTTCAGGTTTCTTCCAGATTTCAATAGCACCTGAAGATCAAGAAATTACGACGTTCACATGTCCTTTCGACACCTTCACTTACCGACGTATGCCTTTCGGACTTTGCAATGCACCTGTCACATTCCAAAGGTGTATGATTAGTATTTTTTTTTTGATTTTATTGAGAAATGTATTGAAGTCTTCATGGACGACTTCACTGTTTACGGTAACTCATTCGATGAGTGTCTATTAACCTTGAAAAATGTATTGCGTCGGTGCTTAGAGTTCAACCTTGTTCTGAATTATGAAAAGTGACACTTCATGGTTGATAAAGGTTTAATTCTAGGACATATTGTTTCATCTAAAGGAATTGCGATAGATAAGGCAAAAACCGATATAATACGTTCACTTCCTTACCCCACTACGGTGAGGGAAATTCGCTCTTTCCTTGGTCATGCAGTTTTTTACCGTAGATTCATTAAAGACTTCTCTAAGGTGGCACAACCATTGTGCGAGCTATTACAAAAGGATAAAGCCTTCAATTTTGACCAGCAGTGCCAACAATCATTCGACGTATTAAAGGAAAAGATAGTTTCGGCACCCATAGTCCAACAGCCAAATTGGGTCTTTCCCTTCGAAGTTATGTGTGATGCTTCAGATGGAAGTGTTGGGGTTGTGCTCAGACAAAAGATTAGGAAAGAACCTCACGTTATCGCTTATGCGTCCCATACCTTGGATTCCACACAACAGAATTATTCAACAACCGAAAAAGAATTTTTCGCTATTATTTTTGCGTTAGATAAATTTAGATCATATCTTCTTAGCACTAAAGTTATTGTTTTCTCTGATCATGCAACCTTGAAGTACTTGCTCAGCAAAAAAAAAGGCGAAACCACGACTAATCCGCTGGATCTTACTCCTCCAAGAGTTTAATTTGGAAATCAAGGACAAGAAAGGATGTGAGAACTTAGTAGCCGACCACTTAAGTCGGCTTCCAATCACTATAGTTGATCCTCCCATTCGTGAAGAATTCCTGGAGAAAAGCTTGATGATGGCACAGACATCAATACCTTGGTTCGCAGATATAGTTAATTACTTAGCTACAGGTAAATTACCATCTGATTTAACGAGAGTTGAAGTAAACCGTATTAAAAGAGAATCTCGTTTCTTCATTTGGGATGATCCGTATCTTTGGAAGCATTGTTCAGACCTGGTAATTAGACGATGTGTTCCTGAAAGCGAGGTAAGCTCAATTTTAAATTTATACCATTCTTATTCATGTGGTGGACACTTTGGACCGAAGCAGACCGCTCATAAAATTTTAGAATGCGGATTCTTTTGGCCTCATATTTTCCGTGATGCTTACATGTTTTGCAAGTCCTGTGATAATTGTCAACGTGCATGTAATTTGAGTCGAAGAAATGAAATGCCCCTTAACCCTATGCATATATGCAAAGTATTTGATGTTTGGGGACTTGACTATATGGGTCCATTTGTTTCTTCTTTTGGCAATTGTTATATAATTCTTGCGGTTGATTATGTTTCGAAGTGGGTAGAAGCTAAAGTCACTCGAAACAATAATGCTAAAACTACTGTTCAATTTCAAAAGAATTATATTTTTTCTAGGTTTGGTACACCAAGAGCGATAATAAGCGACCGCGGAACACACTTCATCAACCGAGTAATTGATGTACTTATGAAAAAGCATGAAGTGAATCACAGGATTGCCACAGCTTATCATCCACAAACGAACGGACAAGTAGAAGTTTCAAACCGTGAAGTAAAGATGATTCTTGAGAAAATAGTTAAGCCAAATCGCAAGGATTGGAGCTTGAAGTTGATTGACGCTTTGTGGGCTTATCGAACCGCATATAAAGGACCTATCGGCATGTCACCATATCGCCTTGTGTTCGGTAAGCCATGCCATTTACATGTCGAGCTAGAACATAAGGCTTATTGGGTCGTAAAACAATGCAATATGGAGTTAGAAGCGGTTGGTGAAACACGAAAATTACATATACAAGAGCTTGAAAAAATCCGGAGAGATGTTTACGACAACGCCAAAATATATAAGGACAAAACAAAAGAATTCCATGATCGAAAAATTATTTCTAAATCTTTTTCTATCAGTCAAAAAGTTCTTCTTTTTAATACAAAATTAAAACTTTTTTCAGGAAAACTTCGATCAAAGTGTAGAGGGCCTTATACGGTAACTGAAATATTCTCTCATGGAGTAGTCGAAATTGAAGACGATTCGGGCACTCGATTTAAAGTAAATGGACACAGGATTAAACCGTATTATGCGAATAGTGAAGTTTGCTTAATTGAAGATCTCGGCTTAGAATATCATGTAGTCTGAATCAGGTTATCGAGCTAACGACGTTAAACAAAAATGCTTCATGGGAGGCAACCCATTGTTTTCGATTCCGCTATATTTTTTTTTATTTTTACTTTTTGTTTTTATTTCATCAAACATGTTTAATTTAATTTCTATTTTTATTTTACAGGAACATAATATTTTTATTCAAACTTAAACGACGAAGAATTGCGGAATTTTCTTTCAAACAGTGACAAATTCGGAACCTACAGTGCAGTACATGATCGAACAAAGAAAAAAAAGGGAATGAGAAGCTTGTGCGCACCGTTTCATTAACAGCGCATGTTAGCAAAACCCAAGGGAGGTTTTGGTGCACGTTAGCAAAACCCAAAAACAATTTTCCCACCTTTTGTTTCCTTTCTGCCGCCCACACTCCCCAATCCCCTCTTCTTACTATATCGTGGGCCACATCCCTATTTATCACTACACTTTTCAATTTTCAAAACACCTATTATCATAAAAAACAAGCCATAATCTCTATCAATTTACTTTTCAATTTTAAACTCACCTTACACACCCAAACAAACAAAATACCCATTTGACTCAAATTCAAACCCCCTCCTACGCACGGCACCACCAACGTAAACCCAATTAAACCAAATTTCTCCTCTTTATCTTCTCCATACTCGATCGCTCCTCCCCAAAGAATGAACCATCACCCCTCCTTCTACTCACCACCGGTGGCACCAACGAAGAACTCTTATCGTTTTATCATCTTCACGCCTCTTGTTCATCCTTAATACGCTATGGTGCGCACAAGAAACTGACCCGACAACACCAACGCTCCTCCACCCACCATCCTTGAAGGACGACGCCGTTCAAACGCTCCGACATTCGTAGAGTTACCGAGTGACTACGACTCCATTCTGTCACCTCCCCCGATTTAACCGATGCAAGGTCATGCGCAAGCCCCAACATCGATGTATCATTTGACATTTACGCCGACCGCCTCCTTCCGCCCCGGGCCAAGCACGTCTCGCCATGTATCCCCTCCACGATCTCTATCTCCGTCATTCCACTCACTACCAATCGAAGCAACATCATCACGCTCAAGACGGACGACATTCCCGTCATACTCGATGCATTCGACGGCATCAGATAACACTCTCGAGGTAAACTCTAACCCTGTTTCGATTCAACCTTTGCTAATGTACCACCCTATCTATGGTTTTACAGAGGACTTCACTGTCGGTTTTCCATCTCCGGATCCATCGCCTGCAACATCGAGCTCACGGCAGCAACCTCCACGTGATGCTTCGTCGACCCGTCCACCTAGCCCAGGGGATGCACCTGACAGCCCGCCACCAGCCCACGAAAACCCAGAGTACAACCGACGGGGTCGGTCATACGCTTTCCCTCCCGAGGAGACGATGCACGGGTATTTTCAATTCTCCAATGACGAACTGGTACGTTTTGAGTCGGTAAGACATCGCCCTTTCTGTGTAGCTAAGTATATTCCGACTCGTACTCTAGAAACATTGCATTTACGTGAGTTTGTTCACGCATACTTTGCCGCCATTGGTTGGGAATTATATCCGATGATTAATTGTGGAACGTTTTATGAACTTGTGTTTGAATTCTATGCCACTTTTAATTTTTTGCCCCAACGTCTGCTTAATGTTAGTTCACCTGATGTTGTAACATTCCGACTATGTGGAAATTACTTCTCAATGTCTATATTGGAATTTAATCTTACTATGGGGTTCGTGACAGATGTCACGAGTCATTCATATTTAACCGCTTTACTTGAGATTTCGCAGAGTTTCGATGCCGACATGGCTTATGAGGGACTTACCGGTTTAGCCGGCCACACTTTTAACGCTCGCGCGACGCGAGCCCATCTTATCCACGACCCGGCCTTGCGCTATATCCATTGCTTCCTCGCTTATAATTATTCTGGCTAGAACGACTCATCATCCTCCTTAAGTCGAGTCAAGCTATTCTTTTTGTGATGCATGTCATCCAGCGAACGTATGAACTTGGGATTCTGGTTTGCTCGGGCCTTTGAGATCGTTATTCGATCCAATCGCCCCCTTATCCTTGGTCCTTACATCAATCATTTAGCTTCTCACGTCGCTAACTTTGATGTAACACGATTTACTTATGCTTTTTTCTGCAGATGCTTTAGATGAGCGATGCTTGGATTCAATGGGCCTACTTGCAAGAAGCCCAAGTGCACCTTACTTCATTCTACCGGGTGTCTTCACTCCTCGCAGCGAGCGAGTCTTCATACGCTGAAACGTACCAGAGTCGCCACCTGCAGCACCACGCTCGGATATACAATCCCAAATAGATGAAGTCCACGACTGCCTCTACTCCATCGAGATGAACATCACAGAAATCCTCTCCTACCTGTGTCCTAGCACCTCTCATCGCGGTCGAGGCCGTGGCCGTGATCGACACTAAATCCAGGGAGTACTCTATTCCTTCTCTTGCACTTTAGTTTTACGTTTTGAGGCAAAGCACATTAAGTAAGGGGGAGTAGAGTGTAGGATTGAATTTCACCTTGCTTATCTTTATGTTTCGATGCTAGTATGTGTTGGTTGGATTTGTCAGAAATTTCATTGATTGTCTTTGTCTTGTTGAATATTGTTTGGAATGATATGCTTGTTTAGGAACACATAATTGTTTAGGTTAGGATGTTCTTGATAGCGAATAGCATGAATTGTGATAAGTTGGTGTTTTTGTGATATTACATGACTTCGTTGGTTGAAATGTGATTAGCTCAATGCATGAAACAATTTGGTGAGATTTGAGCCTTTACGAGCATATCATTTTCGCTCTCATTTTGTTGGATTGAGTGTGTCAAATTTGGCATTGATATTCTAGAACCTGCATGTTAAATACTGTCGAGATTACACATGAACATGATGCTTACAAATGATTTGGGCACCTTAGGATTAACCATTCAGCGACGTTTTCTAGAAGGTCCATTCAGCAACGTTTTCTAGAAGACTTTCTCCGCACACCTTCTGGAAGATGGACAAGCAGAGTTTCATTAGGAGACTAGTTTAAGTTTGAATTTAAATTTGAAAAACAATTATCTTAGGATTTTTTTATTTTATTTTAAGAGGCTATAAATACCCGCTTGGGGTAAGCCTAAACTCATCACTAAGATTACAATTCTCTTTTATCTCTAGTTTTTATAAAAGCTTTCTCTTTTTACTTTTCAAGTTCTTTTCATTTTTCTTTTATTTTTCAAGCTTTGTTTTCAAAATGCTAAGTATGGCCTTTGTCATGCTTAGCTAAAATTTTCATAAGCCGAGAGCTGTCGCAATGACTCAATTCCAATGGGAGAATTGAAATAGGCCCTTAATATCTTCGGAATATCTCTCTAAATCTCTACGCTTATTTTTCAAAATCAAAACAGTTTTCAAAATCAAAGATTGACTTTGGTCAAGAGGTTGTTGTGATTAAACGTGTGGGAGGAAGATTCGGCTTATAGAAAGCAATTCGACTTCCTGGGAACACACTTGGCGAGATAGCTTCGCCAAGAGGGATTTGAGATCGGAATTGACGGTTATTGAAGCAACAATCCGAGTCGGTCGCCACGAACTTAAACGGAAATTGATCTACGACAATTGATGTTGTTAGAATCAACTCCCGAAGCTGGAATAAAAGATTGTCTTGGGTATTCGGTATACAAGATAGAGTCACGGGGATTGCCCTCGTAGACAAAGTAACTAACGTGAATCCCGAAGAGAAAATCTTATTCGATGATCATAAGGAAATTGAGTCAAAGCAAGGCTTGAAGTTATTTTACCGTATTTATTCACAATCTCTATTCTCTTATTTTTATTTAAATTGCTTTTATTTATTTAATCGCTTTTATTATTTAAATATCTCATTATCAAACCCCCCATTTATTACTTTCACGCCTAGTGTAAACAAATCGAACAAAAGTTTATAATTTTATAAGTCCCTGTGGAATCGACCCTTACTTCTCTATACTGCGAATTTCCTTATTTATTATCCAAGAAGAAGGAATTTTATTTGACATCGAAAACGATAGTTGTCATTTAGATATGTGTGAAGTTTTCTTTATTAATCTTTTTTTTCTTTTCAGCAACAAGAAGATTGGCCATAAACATTGATAGCTTCACTTGGAAGATCGATAGCTTCCAAATCAACATGGGTGACAATTCCTCTTTGGCAAATTAACCAGAAACCTTCAAGGAAGCCTTCGATCGACTTCCTCATCAAGGTCAAATGGTTGGTTCATAGCAGCAAAATCCAACACTTGTTGTTTATCCTTTGTGCGGGGAGTATCCCAATTTACCATAAATTCATTCTTCATTTTACGCATAGCCTGTGTTCACATGGACTCAAAGTCTGGACACTCTGCACCGCTTCATGTGAACAAGGCTGTGTAAAATAAAGAATGGATTTATGATAAATAGCGATGGTTAACATACGAACAATAAGAAATGAGTGTTGGTTCTTGCTGTTACGAATTGGCCATTTGACCTTGATTAGGCAGTCATTCGAAGGCTTCCTCGAAGTTTGCTGGTTAATTTGCCTGATTCTCCAAATAGATAAAAAAATTTAAGAGTTATATTAATTAAAGTGGAATTGTCACCCAATGTTGTTTTGGAAGTTATTGCAAATGTGACAAATGGATATTCTGGAAGTGACATGAAGAACCTCTGTGTGACCGCTGCACATTGCTACATACGAGAGATTTTTGAAAAGAAAAAGGGGAGAGCTTCGACAGTGACTTAAAATAGACCTGCACATCCCTTGTATAGCAGTGTAGACGTTCGTTATTTTTTGATGGATGATTTACAAAACTGGACGATACTAAACCAATAATAAGATATCCACAACGATCAATTAAAAAACCAGTAACCTAATCTTGCCTAATGATGCAAACCAGGCATCAAATCAAGACAACATATTAAGCTGTATGACAAGACATAAAAAACTACTTTTACCAACATTCAACTAATGAAGTGGTACATGTGGTCCAAATTCCAAACAAAGAATCGTTGTCTTCTCAAAGAAAAGTGGAAGGTAGCACCGGCCTAGAAGGGTTTCTGCAGTATGACCACAATTCACGAGATGTAAACTATAAAAGCAAAAAAATAATAATAATAATAATAATAAACAACTAAAATCCCTTAAGTCTACTACTCTATTGCTGCTGAATACTAATTCGTCTGTATTCAACTTTGTTTTATCAATTCCATAAATACTATCCACAAACTTAAATCGGGTATCCCAAATTTAATCTGAGAGTCCAAAGCAGCAAAGACTGACATGATAACAAATAATCGTCATCTTGATAGGTCGTGGTGATATCAAATATAACCCTAAAAAGAAGAATAAATAAAATCAACTGTCAAACGACCGAAAACATGTCATAAAGACAGGAAAAATGTTATAAAGACAGAAAAATACGTGTCATAAAGATAGAATTAATAAAAAAAAGTAAAGATACGTAATAATAAAGCAAATGAAAAATTTTGAATGTGATCGACGATCAATACCAAAATTAATGTTATTACCGATGATAAAGATGAAAAAAAAAGATTAACGACCACTAAAAAAAGAAAATATTAGGACAAATCTTTGAATATAAAATATATAAAAGCAAAACAGTAAATAAAATAAATAAAGTATGGCATATGAAACCGTGATCGTCTAAGATTAGTCACTCAAACATCCTGACACTATTCATTTTCTACACATCACTCCCAAATCCCAGCTTCCCCTCTTACCCAAAAAAAATAAAAAAGAATATATTCTTAAGAAAGTAAATATAAGGGTGCAACTTTAAGACATTATTATTTATTAGAACTTGTTCTACATTTTAGAAAATAAAATCAGTTTTCTCAATATAATATTTATGTTAATTATATTAATACATTACATATGTATGAATTTAGTTTTTAAATTTATAAATTTCGAATTAAAATAAATTATAAAATAAATTTATAAAATATAAGATAAACTAAAATTCTCATATATTTAACATGATAAAATAATTAAAATATAACAATAACCCAACTGATATACATAATATATAAAATCTATGAAAAGCATACTATTAATTATATATATTATAGTAAGATATGAGAACATATTATTAATTATATATAAATATAGTAGGTTTTTGTTTCGACTGTTTTTGGCTGTGGATGCAGACAGATTAGAAGCAGGAGGATCGTGGAATTTCAATTCTCGCATGTTGATTTTAAGCCGAATAAAGGAGGGGGAAGATTTCGGTGCAACTGGATTTCTTACTCGACCTATAACATTTCTAACTCTCAACCTATTTTGTTACCGTTGATATGCTGTTGGACTCATCTTAGAAACAATGATATTATTTTCGGGTGTAAACCGTTATTATTATGATAGTATATTACTTTTTCGGTTACTAATTGTAACATTTTGTGTTTTATTTATTTAATAATAGATCATCACTCAAACCAACCACACCTTTTATTAATCTTATTTTAATAGCAGCACAGCAGAATCATCCCATTTTCAAATTTTTCTCTTCCGATTATCTTTTTTCCTATTCTCTTTGTTATGCTTCTTTTGAATTCTTCCCTCCAGGTAGTTTCTTGAGGATCTTGAGGACGTGAACTTTTGAATTCTTCCCTTCATCTTCTATTATTTACTTTTATTTTTATTTTAAAATTTTATAAAATAGATTAATATTGGATTGAGTTTATTTAATCAATTTACTCCTTTTTAATTTACAATATTTTCATCAATTCCCTTTGATATTGTTATAATAATTATATACATTTCATTCAATATTTGAAATTCAATATCTGAAGTCTTTCGAAAATTTTAGGAAAATCGTATGTTTCTTTTCCTATTTTTCAATGAGGAAGATGAGAAATTATCTACTAGTCTCAACTATGAATTAAAGTGCCCTGGAAACATAATTTTAAAATCGACATGATCCAATAACATATTTGGAGAACAAAAAGAAGAAAATGAAGGGTTCTACACTATAACAAAATTGTTCTACAGTGGTATTTTTAGTGGCTTTTGGGAGTAAACACCACTAATTTTAAATATATTGCGGAGTTTACATAGCAAACGCCATAAAATGGTAACTTTAGCGGTATTTTTAAGAAAAACTCCTCTATAGAATAATATTTTAACGACGTTTTTTATATAAACGCCACAATAAACTCATTCATAGTGACTTTTTTCAACAAATGTGGCAATAGAGTAACACTTTAATGACATTTTTTTTCATTTTTCCCCTTTCACCCATTTTTCAATCCCGCCTTTTACCCAAACCCATCTGCTTCACTACCAAACCCCAAGCCCATCTGCTCCACTTCCATTTTTACGCTATCTTTGATTTTGATTCCCTTATCCACATTTCCCCTAACTTTCAAATCCTCGTTTTTCATTCTGCGAAATTTATCGTTAACATATTCACCAGTCGTTGTTGTTCTTTTTATTTTGATTTTGATTTTGATTTTGATTTCGTGGCTTTGGGTTTTGCTTTGGACTTTGGTTTTATCAGTGCAAGGTCGCCCTTTGCTTTGCTGCTTATTTATCACTGCTATAAATAACGACTCTCCTTGCTCATTTCTTTTTCCATTTCCATTTAGTTTCAAAGAAGGCAGAATCAGGAGAGAAAAATGAAGTACGTGCTTGTTCACCCCCACCGAGTTGGTTATGAGCGCAACTTCTACAATGAGTTCTGCTTAAGCGGTCTCCGTGTCGACAGGGTCGAGCTTGGTTTCGTTTCCTGCACTTTCAAAGTCCCTCCTCGCCTCATCGTAAGCTGTCCCCAAAAAACCCTATCTCAAATTCCCTAGAATTAGAATTCTATCAGATCTGGCTTTATTTCTTTTTGTTGAATAAATTAACTTTGGTAGGATAAAAATAGGAATTTAGTAGCGGGGGCCATTTCGTTTCTAGGAACTCCTTTTCTGTAGTGAGTTGCTTTTAATTTAGTACTGATCGTGTCTTACGATGCATCGAGTGTTTTCAGAAAGTCATTCACATCTGTTAATTATTTCTTGATTTTGGGCGTATTTTATGCTGCTTAAATCGGTTAGCCGATTTGATCATGAATTAAAGTAGCCTGAGTTTTTCACCATCTGAATTTGGACCAATAGAAAGATATGCTAGTTGAAAATTGTAAAGAAGGACGTGAGATCGGGTAATGTGTTTACCAGTTTAGTTTTTCAATTTTATTCATCCTGGGTTTCAAATCTTCCTTGGATTTGAGTTAGGGGGCTTTCGATTGTTGATTTCTATGATCAAATCGAATTGAGTTTCGTAGGTTTTTTGGTTGAGTCAGAATTTGCAGGTCTAAACTTATATCACGCCTCTTGTTTTGAAGCTGAATGAAGAATTGATAGAATATCTTTCCATAATCCTACTGGTTTTTCTATAGTTGGTTCTCTTCACTCGTGTATTATGATCCATTGTAGATTATAATCCCACTGGTCTTTCTTCTTTCACATTAGTTTATCTGTTTGTAAGAGAGTTTGGTTATACTGCTTTTAATACGATCGGAGGCCATTTGCAGGATGAGTTAGAGATTACCTCAATTGCTTTAGGACAAAGAGAAGGTTATGATTGAACAATTGTTCTTGTTAGAAACAAAGCAACAGGGGAGTTAATTGCTGAAGGTCGGCATTCGTTGCTATTATTACCTATTTTCCTTGATCAACTAACTTAATATTTGATGGGACATATCTGAAATCTGGTTATACAAATATTCCCTTAAATTCAATTAGATTTTTTTATCACTGCAGAATATTGATGGTGGTTTTGCTACATATGAGCTGACAAGATCCTATCAGTGGTTGGAGGTAACTGCTTGACACGTATATGGCCTTATAATTTTCCCCTCTTCACATTAAACACACACAAAATATATACACACAGATAGATGAAGATACATATACACAAACATGCAAACACATTATCAATTAAAAGCAAAAAGGTTACTTAGAAAAGAAAGCGCTTCATTTAATTTATTTGAACCAGGGGAAATGAAATTAAAGGAAAACTCTGCTTCTTGAGATGAAATCATTGTTTAGGAAAGATGGAGTTAACATATGTGCAATATATTGTTTGTTTATGGTTTAGCGCTTACGTTACTATTATTAATTATTCTTAGAATAATTTAACCTTTATAATTGTCAAATATTTTTGCATTTTGTAATGTGGCCTGTATAATTGCACTGTTTCACGTTTCTCCCATTTTAAGTTAATCAACCCTGCTGAAACTTTTGGTGACATAGTTATAGTCTATCCGTAAGTTCCTAGCTTACTTCATTTTCTGCATAAGTTATTTTTTTATAATTGATTACATTCTGATTTTATGTTTATGGAGTGGCAACATAGATTTGTTGAATGCACCTCAGCAGCAATTCAGGCACTAGCCTCATTCATGAAATTATATCCTGAACATAGAACAGAAGAAATTCAAAATTGTATTGGTAGAGTTGTTGGGTTTATCGAAAAGATGCAGGCAGAAGATGGCTCCTGGTTTGTTTAGAACTATTCCATAATATATATCCTTTACGTGTTTACTTTGTAATTATTTGTCTTTACAGATTCTGCTACTTCGAGCAATTCTTCAACATGGCAATCTCAGTATCCATTACTGAAGAACTTGCTTTGTGCTGTCATTTTTTGCTAGGTATGGATCCTGGGGCATCTGCTTCAGTTATGCAGGATTCATTTACTTATAAGAAGGAGGTGCAAAGCAAGAAGTTTGATACTTGATTTTAGGAATTTACTAATTTAAATATTGATTCTTTATTCTTATGAATTTATATTAGAATATTTATTTTTCTTAAATATTTTTTTATTTCCTTATTCAATAATCCTAATTTATGGTCACAAAGATTATAAATCCTATAAATATGTAATGTCATATGGTTATTTTTTCTCAAGCGATAAAGTATAACAAAAATCCTTTTGCCAACTGTTTGAAGTATCATCCTATAAATATGAGAATTGCTTGAGGTTTTCAATAAGAATTTACTTAGAGCATTAACAAAAGCTCAAGTACGGACTCATCGTGGCTATTACAGGAACTGATGGCTATGCTGGTTATCTCTCTTACAGTAAGTCTTTTTTCTTTTGATTAAGATTGGTTCATTTGTGGTTTATTGTTATTACAATTTAAATGTGGGTTTTTAATATGATTAAAAATGTATATATTTTTAAAAAAATTTAATTCGTTTTGCAAAGTGTTGGTACGAGGAAGTAGATAAGAAGGCAAAGGCATTGCGGGCTGCTGCAAGTTTTGCTCCTAGTGAAGATGCATCTAGTGAAGATGCATCTGCTGTTGATGTATGTTTGAGTTTGTTTGGAGTTTTATCGTTTTTAAATGAATTTTCTCATTTTAGCTTAGTATTTGAATAATGTTGTTCTAATTGTTCAATCTTTTTTAGTAAAATTACCTTTACAAGAAATTGTTTTAATTGTTTACCATTTAATTATTTGATTTGAATTTTGTAGGAATGATCTTGCGGATGGATTACTGGAAAGGCTTTAAGTAGCAAATTTCTGGTTTCTGGTCTTGAGGACATTCATATATCATGTGTTTTTTAGTGTTGGTATGACTTTTTTTTGTGTTTTAATCAACTGTCCTAAACCTTCTCTTACTTAAGCAGTATTTTGGTGTCTAAACTTATGTAACGTCTAGTGAAGATGTTTCAGTACCCACTGAAGATTTATTTATTTAACTTGGATGTTTGTAAACTTTGATTTTTT
The DNA here is from genome assembly GCF_006381635.1 of Hibiscus syriacus. Taxonomy (NCBI): domain Eukaryota; kingdom Viridiplantae; phylum Streptophyta; class Magnoliopsida; order Malvales; family Malvaceae; genus Hibiscus; species Hibiscus syriacus. The sequence goes on from NW_024062559.1 coordinate 55,259, forward strand.
ATGTTTTTATTTATTCTTAATTAGAATCGTAATAAAATTTAAGATGGTTATTGGATATTATTACAGGTTCAAGTTGGGTAATACAAAATTGAAACAAGATATGTTGAAAATCAGTTTCGATTAGCGGCGTTTTAGGGGAAAACGCTACTAACAGAGTGCATATTTGGCGGCGTTTGTTCTAAAAACAACGCTATAGGTCTGACATTTTTCGGCGTTTGTATCCAAAACGTCGCTATAGATATGTCATTTTTCGGTGTTTGTATTCAAAAACGTCGCTATAGATCTGACCTTTTGCGGCGTTTGTTCCAAAAATGTCACTATAGATCTGACATTTTGCGGCGTTTGTACCAAAAAATGCCGCTATATAACTGGCCTTTTGCGGCGTTTGTTCCAAAATGCCGCTATAGATATGATATTTTGCGGCGTTTGTATCAAAAAATGCCGCTATAGAAATTACCTTTTGCGGCGTTTGTTCTAAAAACGCTGCTATAGATCTCTACCTTTTGCGGCGTTTGTTCCGAAAACGCCGCAATAGATCTTGATTTTTTGCGGCGTTCTTTTGTTCTCAAACGCCGCTAACTTTAACGGCACTGATATGGCAGACGCTTCTTGCAGCGTTTTTCTAATCGCCACAAGTGTTTTTAGCGACGCTTAAAACTCCGCTATATGACTAAAAAAACACCGTTAAAACTCTGTTTTGTTGTAGTGTACGTTATATTTTTTGTGTTCGGAAGATTTTTTTTGATGAAACATATATTATATTCGTGTTTAAGGGGTTAAAATAATTGAATTCAAAATTTTAAGGAAACAATGATGATTATTGGTGATCGGTGGTGAGAGATTTTGACTGGATTCTATGGTTGATAGAGTTTTTTTTAGATTTTCTTAAGAAGATTAAAAATGAATGAAGCAAAAGTTCAAAAATAAATTGATATTTTTATGAAATCCAAGGATTAAATTAGAAATTAACCAATTTTTAATTTATCAAGTCATCAGAACAACGAGAGTTAAAAACTTAATAATTAAACTGTAACAAATCAATAATATAAGTTATTAAAATGTTTTTTTTAATTTAAGTGATTAAAATTAAATAAAATCAAAATAAAAGTGACAATAAAATAGTTTACCTTTAAAAAACTGACGAGATATGAGACAGGGAAGTAAGTATTAGGATTATAAATGATATCAGTCGAGTTCATGTATTATTGAATTTAATTTGACTTAATTCAAAAAATTTAAATCTAAGGTTGATTCGATTTGAAAGCTCACGAGCTTAAATTTGTAAGCTCAACTCTAACTCAAAATTAAAAATTAAATCTCAACTCTAGCATGAACAAAATTTAAAACATTCTCAAACTTAGCTCGATTAAAGTTCTTACTCGAACCTGAATCTTAAGTACATAACAATTTTATATTAAATTTTAAAGGAAAAACAACATATAAATTTTAATGCTACTAAAAAATTAATTTAAAGTTTTAATATTTTTTAAGTTGCTCGTGATTTTTTTGAATTGGGTCTCAAATAACTCAATACAATTTGTTCAAAGTTTGAATTGAGTTTAAACTCGAATCAAGTCAATTTAAATTAAATATTTATTAAATTTTAATTAAATTAAACTCGAATAATTTATAATATATCTCATCTGATTTATAATACTAATAAATATAATTTAAGGAGTAGAAGGAAAGTTCCCAGAAGACTACGGGAAAAAAACAAAACAAAATTGAAAAACCCAAAAGAAAAAAATCCCAGTTCACGAGGGCTGCCCCTTTTTCCTGAAAGTTTTGCCTGTTTTAATTTATTATTATTATTTTATTCAAAACTATTTTTTAATATATTAATTCATAGGGTGTGTTATATTGTTTATGTAATTATGTTTTTTTATTAATTTAAGATGATTATAATATACATATATTTTAATGAATAAAAAAATATTTATTTAACTACTAATATAGCTTATTTCGTGCTCTAGTTATGATGTGTTATCCTAAAAAATTATAGGGTAAAATATATTATTTTTCATTGAACTATACTCTATCTCCTATTTTACTCTCTATAATTTTGATTTTTTTAATTTACTCACTGAATTTTCGAATTGCTCCTGTTTTAATCATTCTAAATTATTTTATTATTTTTTGTATGATATGGCCTTTTTTAATATTATTTAATATAAAATCATTGTAAATTTAAAATAAAAATAGAAGGTGGCCAGATGTCACCGTCGGCCACTGTTGACCGTCGTAGATGGTGACCGTTTGATTCCAAATTTTATGGGTTGTTTCGTCTCAACTCTCTGAGTCCAAATCTGGTGGTTGTTTCACCAGAAAATATCCGAAAGCCCATGAATCTCGACTAAAATGTTTCAACTTCCTTACTTTCAATCTCTAATTTGTGGACTTCGAAGCAAGATTTGCAAAATGGAGGACGAATTCGGACTTAGGGTGTTGAGACGAAGTAACCCATGAAATTTGATATCGAACGACTACATCTACTGCGATTGAAGGTGGTCGACGATGGCGTTTGAACACCTTCTATTTTTATTTTATATTAAATAATAAAAATATCATGTCGTATAAAAATAATAATAAAATAATAAAATAGTTCAGTGAGTAAATTAGAAAAATTGAAAGTACAGTGAGAAAAATAGAAAAGAGAGTATAATTTAGTGAGGAATGGTATAGTTTATCCTTTAAAAAATTTGATCTAGTTATAGGCTGTGTTAGAGCAGTATCATGTGTACTGTTGAGTAACGTAAAATGAATAATGATGATAAGCAAAAAAATTAAATAAATAAATGAATGTTAATTGAGTTTTAATTAAATCAACATGATTCTAAAATATAAGAGTAGATTAATTTAAGTATATTTAAATATACAATAATAATTTATGAATGAATAAGATTTGAATATTTTAAATAAATAAAAATAGATTTTTTTTATTTTTCATTAAAATTTATTTTAAAAATTTATTAAATTATTTTTCAATAATTCGTTAATCTACTAAGATGAAATAATTTAAGTAATGTTAAAGTTTCAAATCTTTACATTGTGAATGAAATAAATTGAGTTGAGAGAGTCGTTCTCATAATGAATCTTTACAGTATTTATTTTGAATTAATGGATTAATACATCAAATACTAGTGGTTAAACAAAAAACTATCACTTGCTCCTTTTCCTAACTCGTCATTTGTTTAATATTATTATTTTCTTAATTTTGATTGGCAAGTGGCGACATCAACTTTGGTGCTGGTTTTCGTTGTCGGTATTTCTTTGGCTTTTTATTTTTCTATCTCACATCTTTAATTTTCTTTTGTTTTTAATAACTTCACATTTGTGACATGTTTTTCTCTAATTTTATGGTATTTTCTCTGTCTTTTGACACGCCTTTTGTTTTCTTTTTTTTATTGTTTTTGTTATTTATTTCCTCATTGTTAGATTTGACGTCACTGTGACTAATTAAGATAGTGCTCATTTGTTATCCTGCTGATCTTCTCTGTTTTAGACCCTCAAATTAGATTTAGATACGCAACATGCGTTTGTAGATAGTTTTCTCACAATGCTTAGTTATGATTTACATTTTTCGGTGATCTTTTAGTAATTTAATCCCTTATTGTGGTTTGTTTTCCATAATAGTCAAATTTGTTCGTATCTACCTTTTGTTCGATTTTTTATGAATGTTTCAGTTTTTCCTTGTATGGTCCTTATATGATTTTAAATGATTAATTTCTTGCGTTAATGGTTATAGGTGAATATCCTAATTATATATTTAATTTATTATTCTAGTTGTAAACATTTATTGTAACTTTATATATTTTTTTCTTTCTTAATAAAATTAGTTGCTTTTACTTAAAGAAATTATATTTTCTTACAAAATAAAATATTATAATATATATTTCTAATAAATTATAAAATTATTTAACAAATTATTAAATATATTATATTATATTATTTATTTATTTATTCTAAATAAAAAAATTAAATATTTAACTAAATGAATGCAATATTATCTATAAATACATATTATTAAATTGTCCTCATAAAATTTGTTTTTTATTATTTACTACATAAGGGTTTCAGCTTATAGTTGTAGGTTATTGACAAATGAATATATTTATCTAACGAATAAACCGAAATCAAGGATGACGAATAAGTGATTAATGCGTGTACGATTTTACCAAAGTAACAAGAAAGCGGTATAATGATAGAAAAGGTTGATTAAATAATTAGTGAGTTTTTTTTAAAATATTTTGGTTTTAACGTTTTATTTGATTCTCAAGGAAGTAAAAAATCTCTCTATAAATGAATTATTAGTCAATAAATGATCAACGTTCCAAAACAAAAAAAAATTGGCTAACTCAAAAAATAATAAAGATCAAAATTAATTATTATTGAATAGATGTTAGACACATTTTTTGACATTATATCTTAAATTTTAAAAAATATATATTAAATTTTAGTGAACAAAACAAAAAAAAGATCAAAGTTAACCGATAAAATTTATAAATTATCCAAAAATAATATATAATATTATACATAAAATATTTTTTATCGATTAAAAATAATAATGTTTTAATCAAAATAATAGTAATACTATTATAGTTGAAATTTTAAATAATGTATCAAAGAAATGAGAATTATTACTATTATTTCATTCTAATTTAAGTAAAATGAATCGAAATCATTTAAAATAAAGTCAAATTATAAAATCTCACGGTAAAATTAGCCCAATAATCCAAGCGGATTATTTATTTGGGCTTTTAGGGTAATCTTAAAATTAATTAGCTATTTACGACATTTGTTATAGTGTATGGAGAACTCGCCACCCCTCTGGATATTATTTTTAAATGGATCCTATGGAGCCCAATAATTTTTAAATGGATCCGAGATCCATTAAATATATTAAAGAATTTTATTAAAATGATATAATTTTTGTTGATTTTAAAATTTAAAAAATTTACGAAACTTTCACTTGGGGGTGAAGAGTTCCATGGGGATTTCAAAATGTGTAGTCGTTGCATGAACGTTAGGCATTTTAAATTTAAAAAAATTAAAAATGAAACACGTTACGTGGGGGTGACAAGTTCCAACGGGCATAATACTTTTTTAATTTAGAATTCGTTGTGTATAAATATGAGTGAGTTGGTGGTGTTTAGATGGGAGGTGAAAAATATAAAGATATAGTATTGAGAATCACAAATTGGATCATTGGAAAATTTTAGGTATGATTTGACAAATGGTGTTTATGGTTTCGACAACTCCGACTCTGACTATTTTGAGGATTCAAGCTCATCTTCAGATGATGAGTTGATATACCATGCAATAATGTCGATGGTTTAGGAAGATAAGAAGAAAGAAGTTGAAAAATAGTTGAAAAAGTCGATGGAAATTGAGAAGGAGAAGAAGACGAAAAGCAAGTATAAAGACTTACCAATTCGATTTAGAAAACGACTTGTAGAGATAAGTGAAAAAAAAAGAAAAATATTAATGGTATAAAAAATGTTTTATGCGTAGTGTTAGGATAAGTAATAGTAAATAGAGCGAAAGAATTTGATTTGTATGATTTAAATATATGTATAAAAAAGTCATTAATAATTAAGTAGTTATTGTTTTAAGTAAAATTACTTATGAATAGTTTCAATTATCTACGTAAAAGAATTAAAGTGAAAATGTAAAATTTATAATCTTAAAAAAATCATGAAATGAAAAGATGTTCCAAATACATAAACACACTTAAAAAAGTACAACTAAATAACCCTAAACATAAAGTGAAATACATTAAGTTAGAGAAGTAAAAGAATATTTTATCATCGAGCTTTATAATTTGAAAGATTTGGACAATGTTTTTTGTTATGGCCTTCACCTCTGTAGTACCCACAACGCTTTGGTTGACTTTCCTCTATTTCAGGATCATCCATATTTGTATGAATTCAGATAGATTTAGGTGAACCTTTCAACTTTCTATGCAATTCTAGATTTAGTAACCATTCTTCATAAATAAATTTTGTAGCCAATAAGCATCATTTGGGAGATACTTAAACTCACAACTGTAGATTTTACACATAGTGTGCAGGTTATAACATTCATCAACATACGAGTATGAGTCAATATTCATGTGCATACATCATAGATAACATGAGAGCATGGGAATCTAAAAACTTAAAATCGATCACAGTTGTACCATCTTTTATTAAGATTATCATTATATGTGGTAGAATTTCCTTCCTGATATGGCCGAACAAGTGATTAGACAATATAATCATCATCAAGCCTGTAGAAATTATGAACAAATATTGATGTTGCCTTTGTTTGATTTTTTATATTGCATTCTTCAAATATGGAGTCCAATGTCTGTCATCATTGATCATGACATTTATTTTCACGTCATTATCTACCCATGTAACACCCCCAACCCGTATCCAACCCGGATCTGAGTCCGAGGTATCACATTGACTTTTCAAAACTCTGTTCTTTACAAATCCACAAAATCTTAAATTCATCATTTAAGAATATGAGTACTTTTCATTAATAAATACAATCAAATTGTTTTACAAAATCGATCAGAGCATATTCAATTCAAATATTGTAACTACATGCCAACTAAATTCTATAAAACAAAATACATATATTTAATATGTTTCTGATCTGATCTTCGTAAGGAAGATGCTGACATGTCTTGCTCCTCTTTACTTCTCTTCTCGCTTTCCAAACCTACGTATGAAACATTCACACGCTAAGTCGATAACTTAGTGAAGCATGAAAAACATGTAATATTACTCTACTCATATCATTGCATAAACATTAATACTACCATATCATATAAAAAACATATCCTTTCATATAACCAATACACACATATACATATATCATTAACATGTTTATCAATACTTATATTATTATCACTAGTTCCTTTTTATCATATGCGCATATACTTGACATAAACATATTATATAATCTATAAATCACCCCAATGCATGAACAATTACTATGATCATATCATACACAAACACATAGCATCTCATATAACAAATACACATATACACTTATTATCATTATTATCATATGATCCTAAACTTATCAATTATACATGTCATATATCACATATACCATTTCACGAGGAGCACACATAGTATCATACCAAGTTATTCATTATCTTTAAAGTCCATGTACACTTCTAAGAACTTAAGGTATACAAGTACATAGACGTTGTGCACATATGCTATCACCACAACTCATATAATTCCCACTAGGGGCGCGTAGAATTTGTCCCGTAAGACCACTATGTCCCGAAGGACCACATAGAACACATATATCCCGAAGGACCACGTAGAACCCTCGACTCTTAGCATGCCAACTATACCCCTTGCTCTCATAACACATAAATTGGGCATTATTATTTATGTTATTACACTTTCACATATTCATATCATATACATATAAGCTCATGTCTCTTTATCACATATCCTGTAATACTCTTATAGAGTCTCATATCCTTATCATGTATTTCATATCACATGTTTTTGCTTTCATATGGTCACATAGTTCATGTCAATTAATCACTTATGTTCACATATCACATTCATATCACATGGTCACATTTCAAATAACACTTCTTGTATTCATATAAACTTATATTTACATCCACATGTCACATAGCTTCTCACATTTACTTGTTCTCACATAATTCATATCATTTCTCATACAATCACCTAATTTAATTATAACAGTTAACATAGCTTATTATACTGACATATATTCATATCACTCATTTAACATACATAGCATATTATGTAACATTCTAATAGAAATACATATAAGCCATATCACTTTCACATATCTTTTATCATACATCTTATCTCTTATGATCACATAACTATTATCACACATACATGCATTTACATGGTTCACATATAAAGATGCACTCAACAATTAAACATATACATTTACTCATATACATCTAACAACATATCACTACATGTTTATGCTCCGGTACTCATATCACCTAATATCAGAATTAGACTCATCGCAAGTCTTAATTCCCTAAACAACACGTACACTTAATATCATGTACTCATCTGGTCTCAATGAACACTACCAAGCTCTTGTTCTTTCTTGCGAATCTTATTCCGATGACCTATCCAAACTTTACTTTCGATCGATGTCTACACAATCATGTATTGATACATATCAGTATTTCAATTGGCATACTCTAATTTTTAATTTCTTAGACTTAAGGAAAGGCTAATTTTATTTCTTGGTTAGAGCAGGTATCGGTACCCTCTATAGGGTATCAGTACATCCTTTAGCTGAGGTATCGATACAATGCCTATATATCGGTACACAAATTACATTCGAAAAATTTCATTTCAAGGGGGTATCGATACCACCCTTAATGTATTGATACCCTTTGAATATCTTCCTGAATCTTACTCTTGAGGTATCGGTACCTGTTGAATGGGTACCGATACCCTTTTCCCATAAATCACTTCTTAAACCCGAAAATTTAACACTTTGCCCCCAAATTCTACTTATTAACTTTTCTTTATGCCTTAAAATATAACTATACAAATATAAACCCTCTTAGAACATTATAACACTTCATCATCTTTCATAACTAATCATAATTCTTGAATCAAAGAATTTCATCAAATTTTCCATGTGTTCTAAATTCATTTCTCTCACTTTCAACTTCTTAATTAAGCCCTTGACAAGCCAAATTCATCATTAGAACTTCAAAAACCTCTTTATATCAAAATTTCATTTCTAAACCCTTAATAGAATTTCCTTTCTAATTCTCTCTTCTTAATGTTTTAAGCTTATATGACACTCAAAGAATAAAATCCAACTTAAACATTCAAGAATTAACCATCAAAATTAAAACTCACCTTTGAGGCTTGAGCTTAAGCACACGTGAAGAAGAAAGGAAGAAGAAGAAGAAGAGTTCCAGATAACTCTTCAAAGCCCATGTGTTTCACTCTTATTAAGGGGGAAAATATCTTTTAAGCTGAAATTACCATAATGCCCTGCACTCATTCCATAATTAGAATTTAATCGAATATTGAAATATTCTTATTTAAATCCTTGAACTTTTTAATTTTCCTAAATTGATCCCTAAATTTCAAAAATTCTCATTTTAATCACTAACCTGATCTTTGGGATATTACAAATCTCCCCCTTTAAGAAAATTCGTCCTCGAATTTTCACTACACACCTTGATAGGAACATATCTTATAATGTTCTCATGTTGCTTCCCTTACTTAATCTTTCTTGTCATCGTCATAAAACTTGCTTTTCAATACTTTAATTTTTCAGCTACCTTTTTCCTTTATATATTCATCTAATGCCACTTATCCTATAAACAATAACATTAATCTTAATACTTTCCAATCAAAATCATCCCATCAATAGTTTACTTAACTTATCTAATCCACATTTATTCTCATACACCATGTAGTTTCTGTTGTTCAACTCAACATTCTAACTTTCTTTGTCTTATAAACTGATCACTGATGTATCCATTCTTAAACTCTTCTTATCAATCCTTAGCTTTACTCAAACATACGAATCCTCACCTCCTTCACTATATCACATTTATATGATCAAAATATAAAATTGTATCCAGATCCACTTCATATTTGGTTATCTTAACCTGACAATATGTTAAAATCTTTTAACTCTAATACATTTTCATGACATAATCTTGTTAGCCAACGTTAACTCTTTCCATATGGAATGCAAACCCTTATCATATCCACACTCTTGCTTATACACAATAATATCCCTTTGTCTCAAATTCATAACTCTGGTTTCATTTATCTTATAAACTTATCACTGATGTACTTATTCTTGAACTCTGCTACAAATTCTCACCACATCATTTGATCTTTTAACGTCCTTATGGTGACACTTGTTCACCATATTCTATATCCACATTATAAAAAACTTCTCATATCATTTTCCAATTCAAAATAGTGAAAACCTTCTATCACTATTCGAATATGATTTCAATCTTCTGAATTCAACCTTTGATCTTACGAGTCACTTTCTGAGGTGTCTGTTCTTCATCCTGCCTGGCCAGAGCAGGTGAATTACTACCACCATTAGGTCTATCGACTCTCGATTCACTTCGATCATTCTCATAACTATCTCATACTAATCTTATTCTATTAGTAAGACAACACAATCCTTACACTATCAGATCAGAAACGTTTCACTATATGTTGGCATGTAAACATTTTAAAACTCTTTTACCTTCGTTTTAAGCCTCGAATCAGCTAAACCTTAGCTCTGATACCATCAAATATAACACCCTCAACCCGTTTTCAACCCAGATCTGAGTCTGATGTGTCACATTGACTTTTCAAAACTCTGTTCTTTATAAATCCACAAAATCTTAAATTCATCATTTAATACAATGAGTACTTTTCATTAAAAATCCCATCAAATTGTTTTACAAAACCGATCAGAGCATATTCAATTCAAATCTTGTAACTACATGCCAACTAAATTCTATAAAAAAAATACATATATTCAATAGGCTTCTGATCTGATCTTCGTAAGGAAGATGATGACCTGTCTTGCTCATCTTTACTTCTCTTCTCACTTTCCAAACCTACGTGTGAAATATTCACACACTAAGTCAATGACTTAGTGAGGCATGAAAAACATGTAATATTACTCTACTCATATCAGTGCATAAACAATTAATACTATCATATCATATAAAAAGCATATATCCTTTCATATAACCAATACACACATATACATATATCATTAACATGCTTATCAGTACTTATATTATTATCACTAATTCATTTTTATCATATGAGCATATACTTGACATAAACATATTATATAATCTCTAAATCACCCCAATGCATGAACAATTATTATGATCATATCATACACAAACACATAGCATCTCATATCACAAATACAATATGTACTTATTATCATTATTATCATATGATCCTATACTTATCAATTATACATGTCATATATCACATATACCATTTCACAAGGAGCACACATAGTATCATACCAAGTTATTTATTATCTTTAAAGCCCATGTAAACTTCTGAGAACTTAAGGTATGTGAGTACATAGAGGTTGTGCACATATGATGTCACCACAGCTCGTATAATTTCCACTAGGGCCCCTAAAATTTGTCTCGTATGACCAATATGTCACGAAGGACCACTATGTCTCGAAGGACCACATAGAACACATATGTCTCGAAGGACCAAGTAGAACCCTCGACTCTTAGCATGCCAACTATACCCCTAGCTCTCATAACACATAACAATGGCAATATTATTTATGTTATTACACTTTCACATATTCATATCATATACATATATAAGCTCATGGCTCTTTATCACATATCCTGTAATACTCTTATAGAGTCTCATATCCTTTATCATGTATTTCATATCACATGTTCTTGCTTTCATATGGTCATACATGTCAATTAATCACTTATGTTTACATATCACATTCATATCACATGGTCACATTTCATATAACACTTCTTGTATTCATATAAACTTATATTCATATTCACGTGTCACATAACTTCTCACATTTACTTGTTCACATATAATTAATATCATTTCTCATAAAATCACCTAATTTAATTATAACATTTAACATAGCTTATTATACTGACATATATTCACACCACTCATTAAACATACATAGTATATCATGTAACATTCTAATAGAAATACATATAAGTCATATCACTTTTACATATCTTTTATCATACATCTTATCTCTTATGATCACATAACCTATTATCATACATACATGCATTTACATGGTTCACATATAAAGATGCACTCAACAATTAAACATATGCATTAACTCATATACATATAACACCATATCACTACATGTTTATGCTCCGATACTCTTATCACCTAATATCATAATTAGACTCATCGCAAGTCTTAATTCCATAAACATCACGTACACTTAATATCATGTACTCATCTGGTCTCAATGAACACTACCAAGCTCTTGATCTTTCTTACGAATCTTATTCTGACGACCTATCTGAACTTTGCTTTAGATCGATGTCTACATAATCATGTATTGATACATAGTATTCCAATTGGCATACTCTAATCTTTCATTTCTTAGACTAAAGGAAAGGCTAATTTTATTTCTTGTTTAGAGTAGGTATCAGTACCCTCTATAGGGTATCGATACCCTCTATAGGGTATCGATACATCCCTTAGTTGAGGTATCGATACATTGCCTATGTATCGGTACACAAATTACAATTGAAAATTTTCATTTCAAAGGGGTATCGATATCACCCTTAATGTATCGATACCCTTTGAATATCTTCCTGAATCTTACACTTGAGGTATCGATACCTGTTGAATGGGTACCGATACCCCTTGCCCACAAATCCCTTCTTAAACCCGAAAATTTAACACTTTTCCCCCAATTTCTACTTATTAACTTTTCTTTATACCTTAAAACTTATCTATACATATATAAAACCTCTTAGAACATTATAACACTTCATCATCTTTCATAAATAATCATAATTCTTGAATCAAAGAATTTCATCAAATTTTCCATGTGTTCTAAATTCATTTCTCTCACTTCTAACTTCTTAATTAAGCCCTTGACAAGTCAAATTCATCATTAGAACTTCAAAAACCTCTTTATATCAAAATTTCATTTCTAAACCCTTAATAGAATTTTATTATTAAATTCTCTCTTCTTAATGTTTTAAGCTTATATAAGCTTTCCTTAAGCTTATATAACAGTCAAAGAATAAAACCCAACTTAAACATTCAAGAATTAACCATCAAAATTAAAACTCACCTTTGAGGCTTGAGCTTAAGCACACGGGAAGAAGAAAGGAAGAAGAAGAAGAAGAAGTGTTCCAGATAACTCTTCAAAGCCCACGTGTTTCACTTTTATTAAGGGGAGAAATATATTTTAAGCTGAAATTACCATAATACCCTTCACTCATTCCACAATTACAATTTAATCCAATACTGAAATATTTTTATTGAAATCCTTGAACTTTTCAATTTTTCTAAATTGATCCCCAAATTTCAAAAATTCTTATTTTAGTTACTAACCTGATCTTTGGGATGTTACAAACTTTAACTAACCTGAAGTATGTCTCCATAGCAATACTTGCTATTGGGAGATGTCTCTTTCAGCATTGAATTTATACATTTGGAAAGGTTGATTGTCATATGGTTGTAATATCAACCTTGATCGTCATAGGCTCATGACCATCTTTCATTGCAAATTTCAAGTGCAAAGTTATAAACTTCATTATTGTATAATCTCATATTTTCTAGTTGTGTACAAAACTTTGTTTGTAGTAATTCATAACCTTAAAAAACAAAGTTAAGAACATAAATGAATAACAAAAATGAAGCACAAATAAGTAATAAAATGTTATGTATTGCTTACCCATGTTGATAATCACTTTTGGGATCTTTTTGTTCTTAAACCTCCTCATAGAATTAGAGGCAATACGACGTATACAATATGTCATATATGCGTGGGAGCGTCCATCTACTTCCTAGTCTATCAATTGCCGCTAATATCATATATGCTCTATCTGATATGATACAAACCTTATCGTGAGTGACAACATATAGAAAGAAATTTGAACATTCATTCAATATGGCAAAGACAATGGGGAAAATGTGTCAACAACAAGCATCAAGACGTGTATGTATGACCCATAAAAAAATCTCTTCGACTTGAATCATAGGTTTGGAGAACCAGAACCCTTGCATAGATGGCTTGAAAGCCTATAATAAGCCACCAAAAATCTTTTTTCCAGGGATAACTTCTCCTTGAAGTGTGTACGCAAACTTTGTATAGTGCCTGACAATGGTTTCAATGATGAAAAATTCTATTGCTTGTTGCAAAGTTTGTAGGTCATTATATCACCTATCCCAATCAACACAACAATGTCATTGTTTTCTTTTTAGCCATCCACGACTTGTAGTCAGAAGGAATATAACCAAATGTATTCTAAATGGACTAACACTGAAACGTGTATCCTTGATTCTTTTCAACCAAAACCTTGATGCAACCATAATAACATCGTCATCATCGTCAAGTCGTATTGTACTATATGTGACTAAATTTGATAAGATCAGGTACCGATCAATCATAATTTTTCTTTGAATTTTTTTCTTCATTTTGCAAGGAGAGGCATTCGTAGCAAACATCATGTTTACGTGCCTCTGTGACTTAAACACAATACCAATATCAGTTTGTGGAACTTTTCCATTGTAATGTACAACTATAAAGAACTTGTTGCTCATTATTTGAAAGAAAATTTGACAAATTCAAAACAAAGATAAGAAAAACTAGAAGTTGTTTACCGAGGGAATAGAAGCCAATTTGTAACCCTGTGAAATTTCAAATTTGGGACAATAATACTATCAACGGACATAAAATCTTAACTATTCACGTTCTTATGATTTTAGTGAAACATCACCTCATATAATCACATCTTGTCAGAATTAGATTTATATTGACATAAAGATATCATGTAATTATAGTTACTCTAAAAAAATCAAATCATTTGTAACCCTTGAAATACTCAAATATGAGACAATAATAATCTTAATTGATATAGAATCTTAACTATTCACGTTGTTATGGTTTCAATGAAACATCACCTCATATCAAAAGTTATTTTATATTGACACATAGCGAACATGTAATTAATTGTTATCTGAAAAAAAAATCAAATCCATGACAATAATAATTTCAATGGATAAAGAATCTTAACTATTCACGCCCTTATGGTTTCAGTGAAACATCGCCTCATATGATAAGTATTTTTATATTGACACATAACAATCATGTAATTATAGGTGATTTAAAAAAATTAAATTCAAGATAATAATAATTTCAATGGATAGAGAATCTTAATTATTCACGTCCTTATGCTTTCAGTGAAACATCACCTTATATCAAAAGTAGTTTTATATTGGCACATAATAGTCAAGTAATTATAGGTGCTCCGAAAAAATATCAAATCTAGGACAATAATAATTTCAATGGATAAAAAATCTTAATTATTCACATTCTTATGCTTTTAGTGAAACATCACCTCAAATCGAAAGTTCGAATATCACATCAAATCATACTTGATGTTGGTTAAAATACGGTTCATACTATTCAGTGTAACAAAAGAATTGGACGGAGGTACAATTAAGGCCTATAGGAGTTTCTATATATGTCATTGTGTTTGTGGTCCTCAAATCCACACTTAATATCAATCTCTTTCATTCATATTCTTTTATTATACCTACTATGAATATGTCATCTAAATATTTTTATATAATCTCCCAAATGAAATGTTTTCTAAAATTCTACTATGCACTAATCTTCGCTTAACTTATTAGGCATCATCAAAAAATGTTGAGCATCCTCTGTGGGGAATGAATAGGATGCAGAAGTTTAACTTCTCCAAAATAAAATGAGATATCTCATAAGCATTAAGAATTCTTCGCGGGGAACGTACAAGAGCATGGAGATAACTCCATCAATATGAATTGACATATCCCAAAAGTGTTGAGCACCCTTCGTAGGAAATGTAAAAGGATTTGAAAATAACATCGCCTAATTTAAAAATTTCCTTTGCCCTAGCAACAAATTTCATACTTCCCCATTACTTTTGGGCGAAGATACCTCTACCCGTCAACCAAACTATTTCGAGAGCATTGAGTTGCTTCCTCTCTGGCCGAAGGCGTAAAGATGCCTCCGACTCATTTTGATTATAGAGATTATATTATGATCTTTCTATCGGCCTAACAAAGTTAAGATGCCTTTACTAAGGCTATAGGAACCTATCCTCGACCTTTATAACTGTTGAGATGCTATTATTACCCTAAGCATCCCAGCGAAGCATGGATAATCCTCTACAAATATATGATGTCACTACTAGAAAAAAAACACTTTAATGACGTGCATTGCGCGTCATCTATGGGTGCGGACGACACACAAAAGTCTGTCGTTGAAGCCACCGACATGAATTTTTGATGACGCGCAATTGTGTGTCATAAATCTATGACGCGCATTTATGACGCTTATTGCACGTCATTGAAGCCCCCGTCATAAATGAAGATGACACACATGTATGACTTACATTGCGTGTCATTGAAGCACACGTCATTAAAAAAGATGACACACATTCTTATGTCGTGATTGTATTTCGTAAATTTATATATATATATATATATATATATATATATATATATATATATATATATATATATATATATTAGATTGACAAATAATCAAACTAAATCACATTTAATGCCTCATAATACTAAATATATATCATATTATATATAAGCAATCCATTTGCATACAATATATTCACATTAAGTTATCAAAAATATTGTAATCATATGTCGATTCAAATTCCATATATATATGGAATAATGTGACAAATTTACATTCTTTTTAGAAGGATAAAACATGCACAATTCAAAATACAGAGTAACAATCACTGCTAACTGAGAAAGTGAAATATGAAGAGGCACCTCTACATGCTTCAAGTAATCTGGAACATCCGATTGTTGCATGTATTTCATTCCTTCAGCTGCATAAAACTCGGATGTGCACTCTAGGAAAGGCTTCTCAAAACTTTCCGAGTAAATGCCCATAGCAGTAAACATCTTCAAAAGATGGTTAAGTAGTGTCCTATCAACTACTTCACCTAACATGCATGATCAAAACAGACACAGTGGATTACAAGATACAAATTTAATTAACACATGAAAGATAAGAATTAATTACTAACATCATCCAAGAAACTAAGGGGAAAAATTTATGTGGAATGAAACTAAATGCATGAGAATTACAAGAAAGAAAACAACAAAATAGTAAGTTCCTCAACAATTTTTAGGTTTTTCCTTGAGAATGATGGAAGCACGAATAATTAAAATGAGCTAGAATGAAGCAGGTTACAGTTAAATTGATTAGGCATTATAATTGACCTTTTTAGGAACTTCTTTCCAAGATATGTAACCACCTTCTACCACTAAAATCATAGAAAAAGAAGTAAAACAAGCAAATAAATAGTAACATTGAAAAAAACATTGTATTTTTGCATAGGTTGTTACTTTGAAACCCACAAAAAAATAGAATAGGGTTTTCCAGCCATCTACTATATTTAATAAAGCTCTACATCCAATGAGAACAAACATCCAACACTTCAGGAATAGCTTTAGTATTAGGTGGACCTTCTCGTCTACTTTTATGTCCATAAGACTGTTTTGATGTTCTGGTAATGCCAGGATAAAAAAGGAAGCCATTCTAGTAAATACCAATGAGCTACATGAAATATAAAATATATGCAATGCACTACCTTCTTTGGACAAATACCAAGATGGCTCTGGCTTTTCAGTGCCACATTAGAAGATAATTTATATTGTTGCAAAGTCAACCATGAAATTTACCAAAAAAGAAAAAAGCCACTCATATAGTATATGGCATGTGTAGTGCTGATCGGCAACTAACACCATGAAACTAATTACACTAATTTGCAAATACACATAGCAGGAAATTTTCTTGGCCATGTACCAAGTGCACTTTTATTGAAGCAAAAGGAAAAAAATTATCTTCTAATGTGGCACTGAAAAGCCAGAGCCATCTTGCCATTATGGCACAAATTCCATAAGGAAGGCAGTATACTAGAATATATGGTATTTAACAAAATTAAGATTAACAGAAAAAGAGGTAGGAGGTGTAGGAACAGACCTGTTGAAGAAAAGCTTCTTTTGCTCTGAAAGATGCCTCCAAAAATTCTGCCTCTTTCTTTCGTTTCCTTATTTTCTCAAGGTCAGAACAAGCTGGCTGTAATTGTTCTTTCCCGAAGTAAGAACTTGAACAATGCAACTCTTGAAGCACGTTTTCCAGCCTTTTCAGAGATTCTTCAACACTCTCTAATGCCTGAAACCAACATGATGCCACATTCAACAAGTTCAAAATAAGGCATATATAGACTGCGGCAAATATGAGAGCAAGAGTTCTATCCATACAAGCATAACAGAAGAGCCGCAGCAAGATGAGAATGGAGAAAGCGATTATATCTTTGTGAGTTGTAGATTTACTTAGGCAGTTTGTTATTTGTTATTTCTCTTAGTTAGTTTAGATTGGATTAACCTTATCTCTAATTTAAATTTCAAATGTTTTGTAATAGTTGTAAGGTTTCTTAGCAGAGCAAAACTCTAGGCGGACAAATACTAACTCTGTAAACTTTAATGAAATATAGAAACACTGTAAAACAAACCTGTTTTCACAGTTTCTATATGGTATCAGATAAGGTTTTTATTTCTAAAAACATGGGCTAAATCATTTCGGTATAAATCGAGAAAGAAGCATCACCTAGTTATAAGGTCATGGGGAATCTGATAATCGGTGCCAAACATTATAATGCAATAATGTTTGTTTATTGATGGTAAAGTGGGCTTTGTAGCTACTACTATCCTATACTATTGCAATTTTCAACCTTTAGGATTATAGTGCGCGTTTATTTTCTGACGATTCTTCTACTTTCAAGGACTCTCACTTTTTCTATTCATAATACATTTTATCATTAGCTTGTTCCCTCAAAGATTACATGTATGATGGAAAACAAACCAAGTGATCAGCCAATCCAGCAATGCAGTTTAACAACAGAATCTGGTGCACACAGGAGACAGACAAAGAAAAAGGATGGGATGTTAACATCCATTCAAGAATTTTGCATGCAGAAGCTATGACGTCCCAGGTTTCATGAGAAGAAGACAGAAGCATTAACCATAGATCTGCCTAAAGCATATGAACAAAAAAATAGTCCCCACCGTGACTCAAATGCACACCATTAGTATCACCATAGTCAAAGAAGCTAGTTCCAAACTACATAAAATCTACTTTGAAAAAACTTATTTCAAAGGAAACTAGGAAACCTTATCAAATGAATCTGACTCTTTCGCATTGACGAATCCAGCCCCATTAACAAGTCTACTCTCAACCATTTCCCTTCAGTCTTAGCCTTATCTAGCAAATGAGAACCTTCAGGAAGTCTGTCGGGGTAAATCTGGGGATCGTGGACCAGCAAAGCAACGAGGCCATTGTCGAGCTCGATTACCTTATAGAGTCGGTGGTCGTGAATAGAGAACGTGGAATACCTGTGGAAACCCTTGAATTTTGACTTCTTCGTCTGCGTTGTGGTGAATGGCGAAACCAATGAATTGATGCAAAGAGAAAAAGGGAAAAAGGGAAGAAGGGGGAAGCACGGCGTGAATTGATTATCAATGGGGAAGAAGCGGAAAAGGATGAAAATAATGGGAGGAAAAATTAAAATACAACTCCTAAAGATGACACACATTTAAAACTGTACTCCGTGTTTTTGTAAATTTTTTGGATTATGACTATTACATATGACACACATTATTGTAAGTCATAAATCGTTCATATTTTTAAAAACATGACATTTTTTTAATGACACACATGTTTTGCAAGTCATAATTAGTGTGTGTCATCGTTCGCGTGTCATTAAAGATATATTTTCTTTGTAGTGTGTAGAAAAAAATATACATAGTCTGAAATATACCTATCAGAATTTTTTACAAAGATTAAGACAAATAAAACGTCCATACTACATACCTAGGTGAACAAAAGCGTTGTGAATCCTCCACATGGCACAATTATAAGTGTAGAGACAACTCTGTCCATCCTAAAAATTATTCGTTTTAACATTCGTAATAATAGAACTAAACTACAAGCTTATATGAACTATAACAACGAGATCCTATACAACATTCGTAGAGATACCTGACCATTTGCCATTACCCCAAAATAGCTTCGAGAATCCTTTTTAGATGTATATGCGTTAAAACAACTCTGTCCAATTTTAAAATTAAGGGTCATCCACAACACATTTAAGCATTGAGATATTTAACTCCGTCTATTTTTCAATTTAGATCAAAGAAGCATTGAGATGCCCCCGCTACCCCTTATCGTCCAAACAAGAGAGTCAAGATAGCTACGCCAGGTTAAAAAATTTACCCATTTCTCATACTGGGCGACGAGATGTTGTTGTTTTCTCCATTGCCTCTTCAATAATGTCAAAAATCTCACGTAGCATATTTAAGCTGGAGATGCCTTTGTTTCAGTTCCCTCATTATCTCATAAGAGTGTCAATAACCCTCATCTACATATATAAACATAAGAGCGTCTAGTAGCTTGAAATAAATCATCGCATTGATTCTTGAGAGGCGACTCCATAAACGTAATAAATGATTTCATATGTGAGTCTTAGGTTAAACCATTTTATGGCATTCCCCTACTAGGACAGACACAACATATTTGTTCTCACAAACACTTTAATTGGAGTATCATGTTTCATTTGTGAAATAATTAATTTCTTTGGTTGTGTATTCTTGTTCCTTTACAATTCCTAATAAAAACAGTCATAGATATGAAAGTTGTTGCCATCATATTAGAAGATGTTCATATATATATATATATATATATATCCTTTGGAAAGTTTTGCTGTGCGGCGGTTAAAAAACGGCTAAAAAACGGCGTGACCGGGTTAAACAAGTGACCAGTTAAAATTTACACTAATTATGTTATATCATTTAGCTAGAAATATTATCAAGTACAATAACATATTAGGTAGCTCTTATATAATGTAATAGGTAGCGCTTATATAATAAAATAGGTATTTAACCGGAAATATTATCAAATACAATAACATATTAGGTAGCGCTTATATAATGTAATAGGTAGCGCTTATATAATAAAATAAGTATTTAACCGGAAATATTATCAAGTATAATAACATATTTGGTAGCGTTTATATAATAAAATAGGTATTTAACCAGAAATATTATCAAGTACAATAACATATTAGGTAGCGCTTATATTGATCTATTTTCTAACTAAACCGGTATATTTATACCGGTAACATTGTAAATTTACCTATTACATTATAATTATTGGTTTCGATATTTTTGGGATCGATACAATTTTAAATGTATCGACACTTTATGCGTACACCTCGTTGGGCATTCATTCTGGAAAAAAGTATTGACACAAACTTAAAACGTGTCGATACATTATATAGACTTATTTTCTCATAAAACCGGTATATTTCTACCGGGTACATTGTAAATTTACCTATTACATTGTAATTATCGGTTTTGATGTTTTTGGGATCGATACTTTTAATAAATGTTTCGACACTTTATGCGTGCACCTTGTTTGGCATTCATTTTGGACAAAATGTATCGACACTTTTTAAATTTGTTTCGATACATTATGTTGACATATTCTCTCATAAAACCGATATATTTATACCGGTTACATTGTAAATTTATCTATTACATTATAATTATCGGTTTCGATGTAACATATGTGTCGATACTTTTAGAAAATGTAGCGTCACATATGTTTAACTATTCTCTCATTATAATATAATTAATGATATATTATTCTTATTATAATAAATAATAAATATAATTTATAATAATTTTATTTTAATAAAATATAATAAATTATAATTTTTTTATTTATAAAATTATAAATATAATATTTTAAGAATAATATTGACATAAATAATATTAAATAATTTATTCTAATATTTAACAAAATAATATTATTTTATTGTATTTGATGTTTATAATTATATTGTAATTATGATTATTTTTTATCACTTCATTATGATTATTTTTTTAAAAATTATATTGTAATTATATATATTTTTATTTTTTATTTTACTATTAGAAAGCTAATATCGAAATAGAAATATCGTGTCTTTTTCATTAGTTATATTTTTTCATTAGTTATACTGTGGCAACTTACAAATTAAAAAATTAAAATTAATTTGTATAATTTGTGTTTACTAATTTTATCATTAAAAAGTTTATTTTTACCGGTTTTGTTATTGTTGGGCATAACAAAACCGGTAAAAATTACCTAAAACGTTATTATTTCTACCTAAAACATCAATGTTTTTTAACATTTCCGGTAAAATGCCTAATAACAACAAAACCGGTAGCGTTTTACCGGTTTTATTAAAATAATGATGTTTCGGTAATTTTTACCGGTTTTGTTATTGTTGTATACCAGTTACATTGTAAATTTACCTATTACATTATAATTATCGGTTTCGATGTAACATATGTATCGATACTTTTAGAAAATGTATCGACACATATGTTTAACTATTCTCTTATTATAATATAATTAATGATATATTATTTTTATTATAATAAATAATAAATATAATTTATAATAATTTTATTTTAATTAAATATAATAATCATAATTTTTTATTTATAAAATTATAGATATAATATTTTAATAATAATATTGACATAAATAATATTAAATAAATTATCCTAATATTTTAAAAATAATAGTATTATTTTGTTAATAAATAATATTATTTTATTGTATTTAATGTTTATAGTTATATTGTAATTATGATTATTTTTCAGCATTTCATTATGATTATTTTAAAACTATATTGTAATTATATATAATTTTTTATTTTTTTATTTTTTATTAGAAAGCTAATATAGAAATAGAAATATCGTGTCCTTTTTTTCATTAGTTATATTGTGGCAACTTACAAACTAAAAAATTAAAATTAATTTGTATAATTTGTGTTTACTAATTTTATCATTAAAGGTCTATTTTTACCGGTTTTGTTATTGTTATTTTTACCGATTTTGTTATTGTTGGGTATAACAAAACTGGTAAAAATTACCTAAAACATTATTATTTCTACTTAAAACATCAATGTTTTTAACATTTCCGGTAAAATGCCCAATAATAACAAAACCTGTAAAAAAAGAACAAAATCGGTAGCGCTTTACCGGTTTTATTAAAATAATGATGTTTTCGGTAATTTTTATCGGTTTTGTTATTGTTGTATACCGGTTACATTGTAAATTTGTCTATTACATTATAATTATCGGCTTCGATGTACCATATGTGTCAATACTTTAAGAAAATGTATCGACACATATGTTTAACTATTCTCTCATTATAATATAATTAATGATATATTATTTTTATTATAATAAATAACAAATATAATTTATAATAATTTTATTTAAATAAAATATAATAATCATAATTTTTTATTTATAAAACTATAGATATAATATTTTAATAATAATATTGACATAAATAATATTAAATAATTTATTCTAATATTTTAAAACTAATATTATTATTATTTTGTTAATAAATAATATTATTTTATTGTATTTAATGTTTATAGTTATACTGTAATTATGATTATTTTTCTTCACTTCATTACAATTATTTTTTAAAATTATATTGTAATTATATATAATTTTTTTTATTTTATTATTAGAAAGCTAATATCGAAATAGAAATACCGTGCCCTTTTTTTCATTAGTTATATTGTGGCAACTTACAAACTAAAAAATTAAAATTAATTTGTATAATTTGTGATTACTAATTTTATCATTAAAAGGTCTATTTTTACCGATTTTGTTATTGTTATTTTTACCGATTTTGTTATTGTTGGGCATAACAAAACCGGTAAAAATTACCTAAACATTATTATTTCTACTTAAAACATCAATGTTTTTAACATTTCCGGTAAAATACTCAATAATAACAAAACCTGTAAAAAAAGAACAAAATCAGTAGAGCTTTACCGGTTTTGTTAAAATAATGATGTTTTCGGTAATTTTTACCGGTTTTGTTATTGTGTATACCGATTATTGTAAATTTGCCTATTACATTATAATTATCGGTTTCGATGTACCATATGTGTCAATAGTTTAAGAAAATGTATCGACACATATGTTTAACTATTCTCTCATTATAATATAATTAATGATATATTATTTTTATTATAATAAATAACAAATATAATTTATAATAATTTATTTTAATAAAATATAATAATCATAATTTTTTATTTATAAAACTATAGATATAATATTTTAATAATAATATTGACATAAATAATATTAAATAATTTATTCTAATATTTTAAAACTAATATTATTATTTTGTTAATAAATAATATTATTTTATTGTATTTAATGTTTATAGTTATACTGTAATTATGATTATTTTTCTTCACTTCATTACAATTATTTTTTAAAATTATATTGTAATTATATATAATTTTTTTTATTTTATTATTAGAAAGCTAATATCGAAATAGAAATACCGTGCCCTTTTTTCATTAGTTATATTGTGGCAACTTACAAACTAAAATATTAAAATTAATTTATATAAGTGTTTACTAATTTTATCATTAAAAAGTTTATTTTTACCGGTTTTGTTATTGTTGGGCATAAAAAAACCGGTTAAAAATTACCTAAAACATTATTATTTCTACCTAAAACATCAAAGTTTTTTAACATTTCCAATAAAATGCCCAACAATAACAAAATCAGTAAAAAAATAACAAAACCGGTAGCGCTTTACCGGTTTTGTTAAAATAATGATGTTTTCGGTAATTTTTACCGGTTTTGTTATTGTTGTATACTGGTTACATTGTAAATTTACCTATTACATTATAATTATCGGTTTCGATGTAACATATGTGTCGATACTTTTAGAAAATGTATCGACGCATATGTTTAACTATTCACTCATTCTAATATAATTAATGATATATTATTTTTATTATAATAAATAATAAATATAATTTATAATAATTTTATTTTAATGAAATATAATAATCTTAATTTTTTATTTATAAAATTATAGATATAATATTTTAATAATAATATTGACATAAATAATATTAAATAAATTATTCTAATATTTTAAAATAATATTATTATTTTGTTAATAAATAATATTATTTTGTTGTATTTGATGTTTATAGTTATATTGTAATTATGATTATTTTTCATCGCTTTATTATGATTTTTTTTTAAAATATATTGTAATTATATATTTTTTTATTTTTATTTTATTATTAGAAAGCTAATATCGAAATAGAACCTGTCCTTTTTTTCATTAGTTATATTGTGGCAACTTACAAACTAAAAGATTTAAATTAATTTGTATAATTTGTGTTTACTAATTTATCATTAAAAATCTATTTTTACCGGTTTTGTTATTGTTAGGCATAACAAAACCGGTAAAAATTACCTAAAATATTATTATTTCTACCTAAAACATCAATGTTTTTTAACATTTCCGGTAAAATGCCCAACAATAACAAAACCGGTAAAAAAATAACAAAATCGGTAGCGCTTTACCGGTTTTGTTAAAATAATGATGTTTTCGGTAATTTTTACCGGTTTTGTTGTTGTTGTATACCGTTTACATTGTAAATTTACCTATTATTATAATTATCAGTTTCGATGTAACATATGTGTCGATACTTTTAAAAAATGTATCGACGCATATGTTTAAATATTCTCTCATTATAATATAATTAATGATATATTATTTTTATTATAATAAATAATAAATATAATTTATAATAATAATAAAACATAATAATCATAATTTTTTATTTATAAAATTATAGATATAATATTTTAATAATAATATTGACATAAATAATATTAAATAAATTATTTTAATATTTTAAAAATAATATTATTATTTTGTTAATAAATAATATTATTTTATTGTATTTGATGTTTATAGTTATATTTTAATTATGATTATTTTCATCACTTCATTATGATTTGTTTTAAATTATATTGTAATTATAGATAATTTTTTTATTTTTTATTTTATTATTAGAAAGCTAATATCGAAATAGAAATACCGTGTCCTTTTTTCATTAGTTATATTGTGGAAACTTACAAACTAAAAAATTAAAAATAATTATATAATTTGTGTTTACTGATTTTATCATTAAAAAGTCTATTTTTACCGGTTTTGTTATTGTTGGGTATTACAAAACCAGTAAAAATTACCTAAAATATTATTATTTCTACCTAAAACATCAATGTTTTTTAACATTTCCGGTAAAATGCCCAACAATAACAAAACCAGTAAAAAAATAACAAAATCGGTAGTGCTTTATCGGTTTTGTTAAAATAATGTTGTTTTCGGTAATTTTTACCGGTTTTGTTGTTGTTGGATACTGTTTACATTGTAAATTTACCTATTACATTATAATTATCGGCTTCGATGTAACATATGTGTCGATACTTTTAGAAAATATATCGACGCATATGTTTAAATATTCTCTCATTATAATATAATTAATGATATATTATTCTTATTATAATAAATAATAAATATGTTGAAAACATTTTGATATTTCGATATAACAAATTAAGTTAAATGGATTTTAAGATTTTCCAAATGATTTTCTAAGTATATTCGATATAACTATTCGAATATCAAAACATTACTCAAAATCTTTCAAAAATCATTTTTAATCCTTACTCAGGTGTAAAATTAAGTTTTAATCTTAAAACAATTTCAAAATAATTTTACAAAGTATTTCGAACCATTTCAAAGCTAAAAATTCCAGATTACTCAGAGGGAACCGATTCCCCCCAAGGGGGTACCGATTCCCCCCTGAATGGTTTGGCTCCGAGAATTCCAGTATGCTCGGAGGGAACCGATTCCCCCCCAGGGGGTACCGATTCCCCCCTTGTATAACGGTCGAAATATTTGAATTTTACACTTAGGGAACCGATTCCCCATAGGGGTACCGATTCCCCCACGCTCCAAGCTGCTTTATTAATTGTTTTCACACTAAAACGGCTATATGATCTTCACTAATCATCCCTAACGTTCATAAGTGATTCAAGGTGTATTTAAACAAGTTCTGAAGCCTTTGATCAATAAGAAATTATAGAGAAACAAGAGTGAAAGCATCAAACACCAAGTTTGTGCAAATCAAGCCAATTTTCCTTTCAATATTCATTTTGCTTTCAAAGAACACCATTTGTGCTCATTTGTAATTATTTGTGAGTGTTCTTTTCTTGTTCTAGAATTGTGCAAACATCTTACCTTGTGAGGTTTTCCTTGTAAGTTTACAAATTTGTAATCTTCTCTTTGGGAAAGAGTGTTCTCAAGAATTGGGGTATATTCTTGAGGGTGTTGTAAGGTTATCTCTTTGGCCTCAAAAGAAAGAACAAATTAGTGAATTTGTTGGAAAATCCTTAGTGTGGATAGCTAAGGTAGTGGACGTAGACTTTGATTGAGAAAGTCGAACCACTCTAAATCGTTGTGCAATTACTTTCAATTTTCTGCAAAAGCTTCCACCAAATTTTTAATTGCCAATTCATCCCCCTCTTGGCCAATTCTGTCAATCGATTAACTCAACAATTGGTATCAGAGCCTCACTCATTTGAAGGTTTAATCGCCTCTTGAGTCGATTCGTGAAGAGTTAAATCGATAAAGATGGTGTCTACTTCCGGTTCATTCTCCATAGAAGAATCCATACCTATTGACGTGCCTCCACACTTCAATGGAATTAAATTATCGTCATTGGAAGAGGTGTATGATGATATTCATCAAAGCATTTGATATGGAAGCTTGGATGATAATCAAGAAAGGATATTCCTCTCCTACTAAGAAGGCAAAGAAGTGGAGTGTTCAAGAACGGAAGGAAGCTCAACAAAACTCAAAGGCTATGCACATGTTGTGTTGTGCAATTGATCCTAATGTATATAAAGGAGTTTCTTATTGTTCAAGTGCCAAGGAAATATGGGATAAGCTTGAGGAGATCTATAGAGATAAGGAAGAAGAAGAATCAATAAAAGTGATGTCTCTATTAGCTCTCACAGAGCCAAAGGTATCTTCTAACTCAAATATATCAAATTCAAAATCTTTTAATGAGTTACAAGATGCTTATGATAAATTATATTCGGAGTTTGAGACCATGAACTCCAAATACAATAAATTGATTTCTAAATTTATTGCTAAAAATGATCTTCTTTTGAAAGCTAAAACAGACTTGGAAAACAAAAAATGAAATGTTGAGAAAGGAGTTAGAGCTTTCAAAAATAAAATCTGAAAACTTTGAAAAAGAAATTTTCAAATTAAACAAACTTCTTCTAGAAATGAAAATGGATTTTGAAAATCAAAATGAAATCTTGAAGAAGGATTTAGAACTCTCAAAAATGAAATTTGAAAGTATTGAAAAAGAAAATTTCAATTTGAAAGATAAGCTTGAATGTTTAACAAGAGAAAAAGAGATCATTCTAAATAATTCATCTAGTTCAATAATGACAATATGTTCACATTGTCATTATCATGGTCATAAGGAACATACTTGTCCTTTAAAGAAAGGAAAACGATTTAAAATTAGACAAGTATGGGTTCCAAAAGGAACAAGAGGCATTGAAACTAATGTTCAAGGATCCAAAGCAATTTGGATACCAAAATCTACTTAAATGTCTCTTGTAGGTGTGTGAGAGCAATGGTGATAAAGATGATGATATTCAAGATGCTCTAGCCACACATAAAAAGGGAATGGGTAACCTCTAAACTTAATATTTTTATTATTTGGTTGCTCATTTAGTTTATGCATGCATGAGGTTTTAAATGTTGAATTATGTTTTATCTCATGTATGTTGAAAAATATTGTATGATGAACATGGTAATTTTTGGTAATGTTTTATAAACTCTAGTTCATCATATTAATTTTTGGTCAAAATTGTTTTTAAAAAATAATTGATATCTCTTTAACAATTGATATCGATTTTTCAAGAACTTTGGTTTTGCAAAAATTTTGACCTGAAATTTTTCTTAATGTTTATGCATAGATTTTTGTTTAAATATTATAAAGTTTTAATGCATAACATTTTCAAAAACTTTATGCATGTGCTCTTAATCTCTATAATCAACATTGCATAATGTTTTATATGTGAATGGGTTAAAAGCATAATCTTTTGAAAAATAAATTTGATAAAAGATACAATGTTTTATTTTAAATGATTACAAAATTGATTGACATTGCATTATTTTCGATTATGCTTGTTGGTCATAAAATAGGGATATATACATGGTGCATTTAGATTCTTTTGATATGACTAATTTATGCCTAGTTGCTAAGGATGAGCATGATAGTTGGTTATGGCATAGGAGACTAGGACATGCTAGTATGAGTGTTTTGCAACGGTTAATTCAAGGAGACCTAGTAAGGGGGTTGCCTAAGCTTAAATTTGATAATGATAAAATCTGTGATGCTTGTGCTAAAGGAAAACAAAAGCGAGTTTCTTTTAAATCCATTAATGATGTATCAACTAGTAGAGTTTTACAATTGATCCATTTAGATCTTTTTGGGCCAACTAGAACTACTAGCTTGGGTGAAAAACAATGTATTTGTCTTGGTAGATGACTATTCTAGATATACTTGGGTTCTATTTTTAAGTACTAAAGATTAAGCATTAGAACAATTCATCACGTTTTCAAAAGTAATCCAAAATGAAAAATGTTACTCTATAACTAGTGTTAGGAGTGATCATGGAACTGAATTTGAAAATCTTGGATTTACTGAATTTTGTAACTCTAACGGTATTAGCCATAATTTTTCAGCACCTAGAACCCCTCAACAAAATGGAGTTGTTGAGAGGAAAAATCAAACTTTAGAAGAAATGGCTAGAACCATGCTTTGTGAAAATAATTTGCCAAAATATTTTTGGTTGGAAGCCACAAATACCGCTTGTTATATTGTAAATTGAGTAATGATTAGGCCAATTTTAAAGAAAACTCCATATGAAATTTTCAAAAATAAAAAGCCTAACATTAGGTATTTTCATCCTTTTGGATATAAATGCTTTGTTTTAAACAACGGTAAAGAAAACCTTGGCAAATTTGATGCTAAAAGTGATGAAGGAATTTTTCTGGGTTATTCCTTAAATTCTAAAGCTTATCGTGTATTTAATAAAAGAACTTTAGTTGTAGAAGAGTCTATACATGTTGTTTTCGATGATAATCCCCTTCCGAGGAAGGATTCTTGTGTGAATGATGATGTAGGTGTTATAAATACAAATGACGTTAGACATAACGTTGGAGAACCATCATCAAAGGAAAAAATGAAAAATGAGGAAACTCATGATCCTCTTGAGAATCCAACCATTGAAGAAAGGGAAATATCTTATCCAAGAGAGTACAACTATGTCAAGGATGGTGAAATTATAGGTGATCCATCCAAAGGGGTAACAACTCGATCTTCTCTTAGAAATATTTGTAATTATGTTGCATTTATCTCATGCATAGAGCCTAAGAATATTAAAGAAGCATTAAATGATGAACATTGGATTATGGCTATGCAAGAAGAATTAAATCAATTTGAGAGAAGTAAAGTATGGACATTAGTTGAAAGGTCTAGCAATAAATCTACTGTAGGTACTAGATGGGTATTTAGGAATAATCTTGATGAGAGTGGTAATATAGTGAGAAACAAGGCTAGACTTGTTGCTTAAGGTTATACTCAAGAAGAAGGCATAGACTATGATGAAACATGCGCTCCGTAGCTAGGATGGAAGCAATTAGAATGTTATTAGCATTTTCATGTTTCAATGAATTTAAATTATATCAAATGGATGTTAAAAGTGCATTTTTAAATGGTTTTATAAAAGAAGAAGTGTATGTGGAAAAACCTCCAGGTTTTGAAGATTCAAATTTTCCGGATCATGTTTTAAAATTGACAAAAGCTCTTTATGGTTTAAAGCAAGCTCCTAGAGCTTGGTATGAAAGATTGTCAAATTTTTTAATTGAAAAAGGTTTTTCAAAAGGGAAGGTTGACACTACATTGTTTTTGAAGCATAAAGGTAAAGATTTATTAGTAGTTCAAATTTATATTGATGATATAATATTTGGTTCTACTAATGATGTTCTTTGCCAAGAATTTTCTAAGCTAATGCAAAATGAGTTTGAGATGAGCATGATGGGGAGCTCTCATTTTTCTTGGGACTCCAAATCAAGCAAAGAAAAGATGGCCTCTTCATCAATCAAGCTAAGTACGTCAAAGATATGCTCAAGAAGTTTGGACTGGAAAATGGCAAACCGCATGACACTCCAATGAGCTCTTCAACAAAGCTTGACTTAGATGAAGAAGGTAAATGTGTAGATGTTAAATTATATAGGTCAATGATTGGATCTCTACTTTATCTAACTGCAAGTAGACCGGACATTATGTTTAGTGTTTGCTTATGTGCTATATTTCAATCATGTCCTAAGGAATCACATTTACTAGTTGTTAAGAGAATCTTTAGATACCTTAAGGACACTCCTAGTTTAGGACTTTGGTATCCTAGAGACTCTAGCTTTAGCTTGCATGCTTTTTCTGATGCGTATTATGGAGGATGCAAATTAGATAGGAAAAGCACCTCCGGTACTTGCAAATTCCTTGGAAATATGCTAAGTTCTTGGTTTTCAAAGAAACAAAATTGTGTTGCATTACCTACCACTGAAGCCGAATACATTTCAGCTGGTAGTTGTTGTGCACAAGTTTTATGGATGAAACAATAACTTTTTGATTATGGAATTGAAGTAGGAACCATTCCTATCAAGTATGACAATACTAGTGCTATTTGTCTCACTAAAAATCCCATCCAACACTCTAGAACTAAGCACATTGAAATAAGACATCACTTCATTAGAGACCATGTCACTAAGGAAGATGTAGTTCTAGAATTTGTTAATACTTTGCACCAATTAGCGGATATCTTTACAAAACCCTTAGACAAGGAAAGATTTTGGACACTTAGGAGAGAATTAGGTTTGACCAACCTATCTTCACTTAGTGTTTAAAAATAATTTTAACATTTTTAAGAATAAATGAAAAATGCTTATAATAGTAATTTTTGATTGCATTCATTGCTATTAGTTAGGGGGAGTTTATGATTCTTGATGAAAAATTAATTTTATGTTCAAATATTGTTTAAAGATTAATTTAATTGTTTGAACATGATTAATTTTCAATATATGAGTTGCCAATACCACTAGAGGAAATTAATTTAGCATTTTGGGTGTTTAAAATCGGATTTTAGCATTTTGATGCAGAGGGAATCGATCCCCCCATGAGGGAACCGATTCCCCCTTTGAAGGGGAACCGATTCCCCCCACAGGGATACCCCCCTGGGGTTCTGGTTATACACGGGCAGAACCCTTACTTTTGTTCAAAACCCTTCTCTTCCTTGCCGTCATTTCCTCTAAACTCTCTCCCTATCTCCATTCTTACCTCAAATCAACGTTCTTAATCGGAATTCACTTCAAATATCATCTTCTAAATCTGTTGAAATCATCAAAAACGTGCAAACTTCATCTAATCTCACTCAAATCTGAAATCCTTCAAGGTATTTTTCCAAAACTTCTATTTCATTAATTTATGAACATAAAACTAGTTTTAATTAGTTCTAGGATGAACTTTAGATCGGGCATTGATTGTTTAGTGATTAGAAACTAGATATCACAACTAATTTCATCAAAAACAAAGAATTTTTCCAAAAATTTTTAAATTTTAGAAATAAAAAAAATGTTGATTTTCAAATTATTGTGTTTTGATTGAATTATGTTGTTGTTATGAAAACTATATTGTTTCTCAAAACCGTATTTTTCAAAAGTTTTCAAAAACTTTGCCCATTAGGATTGATTTAGAGAACCTTGAAATATTGAGGACTCAATTGAGTTTTGGGATTGATTGAATTGCATACATGTGTTTTCTAAATTGCAGGTTATCCATTCAATTCCGATTTCCTAAACCATGTCCAATCCTAAATGTGCTAGGTCATCATCTAGTCGCTCACACCGTCAACCAAATCCACCTCCAAATCCTCAAAATCCAATTCCTAATCCTAATCCCATTGATCCTAATTTGACTATCCAAAATTCGTGTTTCAATCATCCTGGTCCTAGAAATCATCGTTTTTGGTATTATCAATATTTCGACTCTTACAAAATCGGGAAGAACGTATTCCTTCTCGTCAAGCTATGTTAGCTATTAATTTTAAATATCTTCCTCTTTTACAAGAGTGGAAATTTGATAAATTCTTTGACCTTGAACCCATCGTTTACCATCAACTTGTTCGTATTTTCTATTCTAATGTTTGTGTTAAAAACCAAAACTGAAACCAAAATCATAGGAATTCGTTCCTACCTCCTAGGATAATTCTTATATATTGACTCGGCTTACATAGCCAATACATTCGGATTAGATAATGATGGTATTTCAAATGAAAAACAGGTTTTAGGATCTCGTTATAAAAGAAGAGATAGTGCGAGTGTCTTAGACCTACATGAACGTTTTCTTCATCTAATGATTTCTTGGTGGTTTCGACCATCCGGAGGTCGTTATTCTACTCTTAGAGCCTTAGATCTTTGGTGGTTACATTGTTTCGAAAATAATATTAAAATTAACTTACCTAAGATTATTTTTGCTGAAATTGTTGAAACCGTAAATCTTGTTCCTAACAAGAAACTCTGTTCATCTCTTGTTTACGGTTGCATTTTGAGTAATCTATTTTCCAAAGCTGGGCTTAGAGTCGGTCTGGATGCCGTTTTTCCCCTTAAGAAACAAATTAATCTTCTTTCCTTAACGAGAGCGGGATGGATTAAGGATAAGAAAAACGGTGAATGGGTTCGATCTTCTGCAAATACTCCGGGAGCTAGTTCTTCACAAGCTCCACCCGAAGCTGACGAAGATCTCGAGCTTGAGCAATTAATGCGAGACATCGATAAAGCCGAAGATGAGCCTGAGCAGCCCGAGGAGCAGCCCTAGGAGCAAGCACAACAAACGCATCAAATGCCTCCATATTTTCAATCCTTTATGGATACATTCGATTTTCGATATGCTACCATGGATTCGCACTTTACTTCTATAGAGTCCCATTTATCCACAATGAGAGCTCAACAATTAGAAATTCTTTGGGAGATGCGTGCAAACAATGAAGCAACCAATGCGCGTATTAATGACCTCACTCACGAAATGGCCGCTATGCGAGCTCGTTTTCCTCCTCCTGATCCTGATATGTGATTCTATGTTTTGCTTTGAACTCCAAACTTATTGTTTTAACATTTTGAATATTTTGGAATGTTTGAATTTGTGGGTTGATTGATTTTGAATTTGTTTGGATTTATGAATGGTGAGAACTTATCTATTTGGTGTGATTAAATTTATTCATTATTGCATCATTTACTTCATGTTAGATATATGACCAATTTTTCCATGTCACATTAATTATGAATATTGATTATGAAACTAATGGCTAACGTTTCTCTTGCTTGTGATCTTAGCAGCTTAAATTATATATAATCAATTGGCTAAATAATTTCAAAACCTTGTTTAAATTCTTTAAAATGTCTTTTTGATTTAACAAAATGGGGGAGAAGTGTTAAATGTGTTTTAAAATGATAAATGGGAGAAGTGTTAAAGTAAGGGGGAGTAATTTCAAAACTTGATTTCAAAATCTTAAAATTACTAAAATGTTTTGTTATATCAAAAAGGGGGAGATTGTTGAAAACATTTTGATATTTCGATATAACAAATTAAGTTAAATGAATTTTAAGATTTTCCAAATGATTTTCTAAGTATATTCGATATAACTATTCGAATATCAAAACATTACTCCAAATCTTTCAAAAATCATTTTTAATCCTTACTTAGGTGTAAAATTAAGTTTTAATCTTAAAACAATTTCAAAATAATTTTACAAAGTATTTCGAACCATTTCAAAGCCAAAAATTCCAGATTGCTCAGAGGGAACCGATTCCCCCTGAATGGTTTGGCTCCGAGAATTCTAGTATGCTCGGAGGGAACCGATTCCCCCCCAGGGGGTACCGATTCCCCCTTGTATAACGGTCGAAATATTTGAATTTTACACTTAGGGAACCCATTCCCCATAGGGGGTACAGATTCCCCATAGGGGGTACCGATTCCCCCCACGCTCCAAGTTGTTTTATTAATTATTTTCACACTAAAACGGCTATATGATCTTCCCTAATCATCCCCAACGTTCAGAAGTGATTCAAGGTGTATTTAAACAAGTTCTGAAGCCTTTGATCAATAAGAAATTATAGAGAAACAAGAGTGAAAGCATCAAACACCAAGTTTGTGCAAATCAAGCCAATTTTCCTTTCAATATTCATTTTGCTTTCAAAGAACACCATTTGTGCTTATTTGTAATTATTTGTGAGTGTTCTTTTCTTGTTCTAGAATTGTGCAAACATCTTACCTTGTGAGATTTTCCTTGTAAGTTTACAAATTTGTAATCTTCTCTTTGGGAAAGAGTGTTCTCAAGAATTGAGGTATATTTTGAGGGTGTTGTAAGGTTATCTCTTTGGCCTCAAAAGAAAGAACAAATTAGTGAATTTGTTGGAAAATCCTTAGTGTGGATAGCTAAGGTAGTGGACGTAGACTTTGATTGAGAAAGTCGAACCACTCTAAATCGCTGTGCAATTACTTTCAATTTTCTGCAAAAGCTTCCACCAAATTTTTAATTGCCAATTCACCCCCTCTTAGCCAATTCGTCAATCGATTAACTCAACAAAATATAATTTATAATAATTTATTTTAATAAAATATAATAATCATAATTTTTTATTTATAAAATTATAAATATAATATTTTAAGAATAATATTGACATAAATAATATTAAATAATTTATTCTAATATTTAACAAAATAATATTATTATTTTGTTAATAAATAATATTATTTTATTGTATTTGATGTTTATAATTATATTGTAATTATGATTATTTTTCATCAATTCATTATGATTATTTTTTAAAATTATATTGTAATTATATATATTTTTTTATTTTATTATTAGAAAGCTAATATCTAAATAGAAATACCGTGTCCTTTTTTCATTAGTTATATTGTGGCAACTTACAAACTAAAAAATTAAAATTAATTTGTTTTTACTAAATTTATCATTAAAAATCTATTTTTACCGGTTTTGTTATTGTTGGGCATAACAAAATCGGTAAAAATTACCTAAAACATTATTATTTCTACCTAAAACATCAATATTTTTTAACATTTCCGTAAAATGCCCAACAATAATAAAATCGGTAAAAAAAGAACAAAACCGGTAGCGCTTTACCGGTTTTATTAAAATAATGATGTTTTTGGTAATTTTTACCGATTTTATTATATACAACAATAACAAAATCGGTATATTTTACCCGGTAAAATGCCAAATAATAACAAAATCAGTAAAAATAATAATATTTTCGGTAATATTTATCGATTTTATTATACACAACAATAACAAAAC
Organism: Hibiscus syriacus; assembly: GCF_006381635.1. Taxonomy (NCBI): domain Eukaryota; kingdom Viridiplantae; phylum Streptophyta; class Magnoliopsida; order Malvales; family Malvaceae; genus Hibiscus; species Hibiscus syriacus. Next base: position 91,468 of record NW_024062559.1, read on the forward strand.
CGGTACATCTTTTTTAAATAAATAACAAAACTAATACCACCTTTTTTTTTTTTTTTTTTAGCCGTAAACGCCTCCCGTGAGCATTTCCCATATCTTTTTCTTTCCCGTTATTTTGATAAAGGAGATGGAAAATCATTGAAGAGAGGCACAAAGGGGAGGATGAGAAGGGTTGTTGCAGGAAGAGATCATAAATTTAAGGTTTGGTCCAAATATTTGATAAATTATTTTAAATTAAGACCTAGTTGATAAATGTATAAATTTTATAACTAAATTTATTATTATATTATTATACATTATTATTTCTATTAAAAATTAATGGTAAATAAAAAAAATATAATATTAAATATAATTTTAAAAAATAATAATTAAATAGTTAAAAAGTAAAAAAATTAAATGAAGGGCCAAATAAATAGTTTACTCTTAAGAAAATATTGTACGGGAAAAGAATATGTAATGATAGAGATGGAAATCTGTAAGGATTTGGCGTTTGACGGTACAAAACGTAAATAAATTTTTTTAACTCAAGAAACCCATCTTTCAGCATCATAACCTGACATTTGCAGTTTTGTTTTATTTCTCCACAAAAAGAAAGGCCACGAAATAGCCAGTGCTTCCCGTGACTTTAACATGCAACAATGATAAAAGAGTAAATTACTCGTTCAGTATCTAAATTATTAATTTTAATATGTGTTAATAGTTAAATTTTTAATTTTTTTAAAAATATATATAATATTTAATTTTTATTTTATTTTAATATATTGATGTTAAAATTTAACGGACGGGTTCGTCTGTCTCCGCGCTAAAGTTGATAATCTTCGTATCTATCGAACATTGAAGCCCAATCTTTCAACTCGCACTTTTTTGACATCTTGAACATGGTTCCGACCTCCATTTCATCAAAAAATATCTCAATATCTTCAAATCGACGATGGACTCTTCGACTTCTTCATCCTTTATCACCGTCATCAACTCGTCATTCTCTTAGGTCCACTGTATAATTTAGTCATCCGTCCACCGGAGTTATGTCCCGTCAACCCTTCCGTTAAGTTTTTAATGATAGAATACTAAAATAAAATAAAAATTAAATGTTATGTATGATTTTAAAAATATTAAAAGTATAAATACTAAAACAAATAAAATTAATAATTTAAATACTAAACACTTGATTTACCCCAGATAAAATTATCTATGGGTTGGCATCATCACGGTTGCCTCCCATCACCATCACTTTAACTCCTCCATCACTCCTTTTATTTATTTATTTTTTGTCTCTCCCTCACACTTATTTCCCTACTTTTCCCTTTATATTTTGGACCCTGTTTGCTGTTACAGTTTCAGTCCTCTCCCACTATTAAAGTCCCCACAACCCCCCACCCCCACCAGTTCCTCTCCTATCTCTATTTACCATCTCTCTCTTTATTTGGAGTTAGTGTGGCAAGTATTTGGCAGCAAAACTTTGGGCAAGTTGAAGTCAGAAGAAAATGCCTAGTTCAGGGTCATTTCTGAGGCAGTTAAGTGGAAAAGAAGGTTGGAAATCAACATCCCGGAGGTGGGGAGGGAACAACAAGTATAACAACGTTTCTGGGTATGGTTGTGGTGGGTTTGAGGCAAGTTTAACTCAGATTGAAGGGCTTAACATGTATGGCAATGGGGTTGATAATGGGTTGGTGTTAAGGAAGAGAGTGATGATTGTAGTGGATGAAAGCTCACATTCTAAGCATGCAATGATTTGGGCACTCAGTCATGTAGCTAACAAGGCTGATTTGCTTACTTTACTTCATGTTGTTCCTCCATTACACTCTTCTTCTCCTTCTCCTTACTTTGCTAACTCTCTTGGCTCACTTTGCAAGGCCTGCAAACCTGAGGTAACCATGTGGGGCTTTTCAGATTTCATTTGTTTTTTTTCCGTTGGCCATGAATCATGTACTACTTTGCAACATTAAGCTTTGGCTTCATGCTACTTAGGTACAAGTGGAAGCACTGGTTATCCAAGGGCCAAAGCTGGCAACAGTGATGAGCCAAGTGAAGAAGCTTGAGGTTTCAGTGCTGGTGCTGGGTCAAAAAAGGCCTGCTCCGTTCCTAAACTGGTAGGTCCTTGCAACCCATTTCTCCTAGTATAATTCATTTGTCGATCAGATCTTCATTTTGGTTTGCGTGGCAGTATTTGCGGCGGGAGCAGTGGCGGTGACGACTTCGTTGAGCGGTGTATCAACAGTGCAGATTGTTTAACCATTGGGGTTAAGAGGCAGAGCAGAGGAGTAGGTGGGTATCTTGTCAGCACCAGATGGCAGAAGGATTTCTGGCTCTTAGCTTAATCTTATAAGTTATTTATTAACTAATTATAGTTAAGTCTAATGTTGGAGTTTATGAAGTGACTGTAATAATATTTATGATTAGCTACTGATATAGTTGTACTATTCACCTGATGTTTGTATAATCACTGCTTACCGGGTTGCCTTTGTAAGCTCGCCGTCATTGATATAAAATGTATAACTAGTTTCCTTCTCTTTATCCGACTGATGTGTCCCTGCACAAATATATCGCTTAATACAATCATATTTCAAAGGTAATAGTATTTTTTGCTTGAATCAATCATATTTCAAAGGTAATAATTTTTTTAAAATCACATATTCATGTTTGGTTTAGGAACATTTCTTCCGGAGATAATAAAACATTACTTGTAGTAATTTTTTTTGCTTGAATTCCTTGAATTGTCACTCCCTTGTTTTTTTTAGGTATTAGACATTTCTCTCCTTTAGAACAAGAATGAATTTGAAATAATATGACTATTGCAAAATATCATTCTTTTTGTGCATAATTACATTGGTATACATTTATTTTATTTTATTATGATTCTAAATTTTTTTAGTACTTATTATGAAAAAATATATAATGCATATAATAAAAATTAAAAAATTTCTTTTTATTTTGAGTATTTATTATGTATGTGCTTGATTCAAGTTTTTTTATATGTATTTTATTATATTTATTTTTACGATTAATTTTCATAAAATGTTTTCTTCATTATATTTTTATTTTTTTCTATTATTTTTTCAAATAATTTGATATTATATTTCGTTGTACAACTCATACATGTAGCATGAATAAAATAAAATAAAAATAGCATCAACACATACTTACACCGATGTAAATATGTATATCTCTCCATATCTTGTTGCCTAAAAATAAACATATAATTATACTGGTATAAGTATGTTTTTGTATTTTAAAAAAATGATAAAACATATATTAAGTTATTTGTGTACAAATTGTATTAAAAATATATAAATTAAAAATAATAGAAAATTATATTTTCTATGAACTTTCATGTAAATATTTTAACTTTAATATTGAGAATTCAGCTTGTTAAAATATAAAATATATCTTAAGGATAATTTGGTAAAACATATATTTTCCTTTATTTTATATTATTTTAACCAAATACTATAATCTCACATTCCTGCCAAACAAACCACATAAGGTATATAACATTCCCAATAATACGTTAACTAATGTAATATTCCAGTAATCTTATTCCTAAATGTAATCTTTCATTTTGTGAATCAAATGACCCTCAGGAGTTTAAGATTAGGATTAGCGATTTAAGTTAATAAATTCATGGATTTAGGGGAATTGAGATGATGACAAGAGGGATGGTAGACATTGAAGGTCGGACGATGGGTGGGTGGCCATTTAACAACGACGATGGGGTTGAAATGAGAGATTTTAAGGTTTCATAAGTTTTTTTTAATTTCAAAAAATGGTTTTTTTTTAAAAAAGTTATTAATTTTCTTAATTTTTTTAAAAAATAAAAATTTCAAAAATACGAGAACGACATGTACAATTAATGATTATTACGATGTAGGTACCTAAAAGTATAATGGATAAAACGTTAGACACATATTTTGAGTGAAAAATTCGTTAAACATCTAATGTTAAATAATATAGTTTAGTCACTTATTTTTTTCATTAAGCCTGTATATATAGCGAGTTTGAGGGTGTTTTTCCCGAAATATCACTTATACCCTACAATATTACATGTCAGACATCATTCATACTATTTTTCCCGATCTAACACCCTTTGTAGTAAGGCGCGCCCCTGCAGTGCGCTTTACGTTGATATGCGCCACGTGGGGTAAGGCGCGCCCCCTGCAGCGCGCTTTACGCTGATATGAACACAAGTGTCTAAAGCGCGGCCCCTGGGGCGCGTCTTACGACACGTAGGGTTATAGCGCAGGTCAGGGGTCGCGCTTTTCAATTATCATGCTCAATTATCAGACATACATAATGCAAGGCGCGGTGCACGGACCGTGCCTTGCATTATTTACCCCGACCTTAAAGCATCCTCTCTCGGCTATAAATAGCGCTCTCCCCGTAAACTCTCTCATAATTCCCTCTCAACCAAGAAATTAATACAACAATCCTTTCAACCAGTAAATAACACCCGACAATCCTCTTATATTTAATTCAGAAGTTCGTTCGATCTTTCGTTATAAGGTAACTTTGTTATAATATATTTTTATTATACTTATTGTTTATTATGATTATTTGAAAAAATATTATAGTAATTGTTGTCAATTAATTTCTGTGCTAGTTCAAGGGGAAAGCGGGAGCATACGTCGAAATATTTTTGCGGTGCAGGTAATAATATAAAATTATATTATTTAAATTATTTACGTTTATGTGTAAAAATTTTATTTTGTTATATTTTCGTTCATATATTATTTATTTCATCAGGTTTATTTCAGTTTTTTTGCAGATATAATATTGTCGCACTTTTAAACTCTAAGAATGACGTGACTTTCAGCTATTGTTTATTATGATGGAGAAATTCGAGAAGATGAAACCGACGTTTTTTTCATATCAAATGAGCGTGTTAAAATATCATTCAAGAGAAACATAACTCTTGAGGAGCTGATAACGAAGATTTCGAGGAAGGTTCATATTGGAAGTAGTAGAAGAATGTCGTCGTTGTAGTACAGATTTCCAACATCATTGTTGCCATTAACTTATACAACGTTCGAACTATCGAACAATGATGATGTTGAAATGATGACTGATTCTCAAAGTAATTATTCAGATGGCAATATTGAGATGTATGCAAAGTTTGTTCAAGTGTGTGCTTGTAACACCCCCAGCCCGTACTCGACCCGGATACGAGTCTGAATGTCACATTGACTTTTCAAACTTTGACACTTAAAGAAAAACAGGGAAATTTTAAACTTTCATTAAAACAAAATACGTTAATTTACATAAAAGAGACCACAAAATACAAATTTGATCAGAGTATTCATAATTAACAACTTATTACATGCTAACGCTCTATACACAACCCAAAATACCTACTTTGTCAATTGCTTCTGATCTGATTATTTGTAGTGATGTTGTCCTTGCCACTTCTATTCCTCCTCCTCTTGTTTCTTGGTACCTACGTGTAAATCACTTACACGCTAAGTCATAGACTTAGTGAGGCATAATCAAATATGGAAGAAAACTCTAACTATTTAAACATGCATGAACAGGTAATCTTGTAATGCCATACCAAACAATTATAACATTAAATATAATGTAAGGTATGCATATACATATCACACATTGTTTCCTTCACAATTCTTACTATCATCTGTATCTTGTAATTATATCCTCTTGTACCTAACCTTTTAATCAACATTTGATTCATTTAACCGAGCAATACATATATCATCTGATAAATCATATAATTAATATCACAAAACATATACAACACATGTTATTTATTTATTATCCCATGTACACACGTGAGAACTGTAGATATGTGAGTCTATTGAGGGTGTGCATTATGCTGTCACCATAGCTCGTATGGGGTCCTACTATGGCTATGAGATTTGTCCCGAAGGACCACTATGAAATATCCCGAAGGATCACTGTATGTCCCGAAGAACCGCGTAGACCCTCGACTCTTGGCATGCCAACTATACCTATAGCTCTCGTATCATAAAACATGGGCATTAATATTTATTTTTTCATATCTTCACATGTACTTATCACTGCTCATATGATTTCATATGCATATATCACGTAACTTATAACACTTATCTTGTGTTCATATAACATGTATATCATTGCTATTTATTGTTCACATATGTTTTCTACAAATCCCATAATACTATTATATCCTTTTTCATATCATCCTGTGTTCACATATACTATATACATTCATCATGTATCATATAAACATGTATTCACACATATCATTAACATATGCAATTACCAATAACACACATGTATCATGTGAAACATATGCTCACATTAATGTGTTCATGCATTCTACTATAGGAAATAGACTTATCGCAAGTCTTATTTCCATTAAATATAACACACTATCTAATATGCACTCACCTTGTCCCCACTGATTACTAATTATTCCTATGACTTCCTTCCTTTCGATAGAATTCTAACTCGGTGATCGTTTCGAAGCTTGCTCGATTTTGGTATCTACACAATCATACATGGATCCATATCAGTATTATAATTGATATATTATAAACTATCACTCCTTAGGCTAAAAAGAAAGCTATTTTTATCTTTTAATGAAGGTATGCATCGATGCACTACACTATGTATCGATGCATCCCTTGATGGGTGCATCGATGTATTATCTATGCATCGGTGTATAAATCCCATTCGATGTTTGTATTTTAAGCAGGTGCATCGATGCACTAATTGCATTTGATGTTTATTTATTTGAGAGTGCATCAATGCACACACAACCCAGAAATTGTATTTTAAGCCCGAAAATCATCAATTCTTCACTCAATTCTTCTATTTTAAACCCCTATCATGTCATTAAACCCAACCATCATTACTTAAACCAACTTATATCCATGAAAATCATCTTTAACCTCAAAATCATATCCCTCATATGTAATTCAAGAATCATACTCAAATTTCAATATGTTCTAAATACAATTCTAACACTTCATATTCCTTAATTAGCACGATGACAAGTCAAATTACACTTCAAATTCAACTTATCAACTATTTTCCATAAATTCATTTAAAATCCCATTTTCTTTAATCTCTTATAACTTCCTCACCTTATTGCTTTAAAGCAAATTAAGCTTTCCTTAAGCTTAATTAGCATCTAAGGATCAAAACCAGACTTAAATTTCAACTAACAAGCAACTTATGAGAAATCTCACCTTTGCTATGAGTCTTTACGTTGGGAGGAAATAAGAGAAGAAGAGAATTCTGGAAGCTTAGATATTTGCTTCCTCTCATACACGTGACCTCCATATATATCTAACCAAATTAATTATTTTCCTTGTAAATGACCATTTTGTCATTCCATATTTTCCTTCTTTAATATTTAAATCCTACACAACATTTTTCATGTGATTCCCCCAAACTTTCAATTTATCCACTTTGACCAACAAATTCGAAAATATTTTAATTTAGTCACTCACCCGATATTGAGGATAGGGGTGTAAACGAGCCGAGTCGAGCTCGAGTATTGCTGAGCTCGACTCGAACTCGAAAACTTTAAACGCAAGCTCGACTCGACTCGAAAACTTGTGAGCTTAAAATTATTAAGCTCGACTCGAACTCGAAATATATTTTTGAAACTCGACTCGAACTCGAAAAGGCTCGAATTAAAAAAAATCAAGAATTCAATTAAAACTCGAAACTCGATTCAAGCTCGACTTTGAGCTCGATTCAAGCTCGAAACTCGAGCTCGATTCAAGCTCAAAAATGGGTTAATTTTCAACTGCTGAAACCCATCCCTTTTATAAACTCGACTTTACCCCTTATTCCCCAAAACTATCGATGTGGGATATCCCTCTTTCAAGCTAAATATAATATACTATGCATCTTCTTCTTCCTCCTCTTCTTCTCTCCCGAAACTCAACGCTCTGAATTAATAAATCCTGGTTCCAAACATTCCACTTCCAATTGATCTCCCATGAATTGCAATAAAGAAGAAAAAGAAAGGTGTCAGCAGCTATAAGAATATTTATTCAAAAATCTCCCATGGATTGTCTGGTACTCTGGTTCGCGAGGTCCCGAGCATTATTGGTGGTGGCAGTTTTATCCAGCACAGGGATGTTTCACCATCTTCATGACGCAACCATCATCCCGACTCTAATCACATTCTCTTTGCCGACAACTTTCATGGCAACGCTCTTCCCCGTCGGAAGATGCCGGTTCATTGGTGCATGCTTTCTTATGTAAGTTCCCTGCTTAATATATACTTCCTTTTAGCATATGGTTGACTGTAAATTCTGCATTTTGTCCCTTTTTCGATTTACAGACATCTTTTATATTATTGGTCACTTATCTTTTAATAACACACAAATTCTTCTTTTGTTGCTAGAATTCGTATTTCCTGGTTTGAATTCATGCTTATGTTTTTGTTTTGAGTTGTGTGAATCATTTGGTTGTCATTTTTTTCTAAGAAGAAACGTCTTTCTCTCCTTTAAATTTAAATTATATTTAAGACTCATTTGTTTGGTCTCTATATGTTTAACAGTTGGGCGAGTGGAGCCCTTGATCCTGAGAGAAACGAATCTGGTGATCTTGTAACATCTGTAAAAATGTTTCTATATATTTCTAATGCCATTGTAATGTCTTAGCCCTTTTACTTGCTGACATATATCAAGTATCTCCCATGTGTTTTTTTATAAGGGTGTATGGGCAATGATTGCAGTTATTCTTGCTTATTGCTTGCTGCAGGCTCCTTCCACGTAAGTTATTAGATTGATTCTCACTGTAGATCTTAATCCATTTAATTGTTTTACTGGATTCCTTACTGATTTGTAGAAAACTTTCATGACAACTTTCATGGCAAAGTTCATGGCGTTCGACCAAGCTCGTATTTTCCATGGAGAAAAGCCGGTTAATTGGTTTTAGCTTTCTCGGCCATTTTTTATAAGGTAGATCTATAGAAATTATTTGAAAGATATAATTTAAAATAAATAGACGATTATAAACAGTGTCGATAGTCATCATTAAGATATGATAAAATCATGTCTCAATCAACAAGTTATGTATATTTATTTTGCATGTTGATATGTTTATGTATAAGTATGCAAATGATTTATTTAGGAGTCACATAACATCATTTTGCATAATTTGTATGTTACCTTCATGTGCATAACTTAAACCTTATCATATATCTGAGTTTAGGGTTTAGTGATTATGGTTTAAGGTTTAAAGATTAGGATTTAGGGCTTAGTGTTTAATGTTTATGGCTTAGGGCTTAGGGCTTAGGGTTTAGAGATTAGGGTTTAGGGTTCATTACAAATAGTCAAATACATTAATTAATCGACTTGGTAATGATTTATGAGGTAAGTACAATATAGTATCTTGATATTAAATGTTCAAACCCTTGATATTTGAACCCGAAACCTCAAAATATAACAACAATTTAAAAAATTAGTTATTAAAAATATTATCATTAGAAATATATTAAATATTTGTCATTAGACAAATAATTTTTTATTAATTTAAAATAAATATAAGAATTTATTCAAAAATAATTTTTAACCATATTCAATTTTTCTACTGTTTGGCTATTTTTTTTATTTTTTTTCTACGTTGTCAAGTACTTGTGCAGTAAAAAGTTAAAAAAAGAAAGAAAAAAATCAACCAAATACGTGTAATTTAACATGTGCTTAATTAAATGGACTTTTATTTTTCTTTTAGTAATATACAATGTAACAATTGGACTTGGGCTGGTTAATTAAAAAAATAAAATTTGATGGTAGTTGTATTATAGAATTTTTTTTATATATTTTTAAAATTTTATAATTATCAATAATGTATTTTAAATATATTTTTAATAATGTAGTTTTAAAAAATCTAAAATTATAATATAAAATTTTTTCGAGTAGCTCACGAGCTTTTCGAGTAGCTCACGAGCTTTTCGAGTCGAATATCGAGTAGCTCGTTTCGGCTCGTTAAGAACTCGAGTCGAGCTCGAGCTCGAGTCCATTCGATCTGAGAATTTATCGAGCCTTGATCGAGTCGATCTCGAGTAGCTCGCGATATGTCTCGTCTCATTTACAGCCCTAATTAAGGATGTTATAAATATCCCCTCCTTTAAAAAAATTTGTCCTCGAATTTTCATTGTACTAATAGATTAAACTACTATCTACCCGTTTCATATTCATATTCACCTATTACCTCTTTAGTTAATCTCGAATTATCATAACCCGACTTTATGCATCCATATCATTTACAACACATCAGACTTATCCTTCACTATCTGAACCGAGAGAAACATTCTTTCAATTATACTTTAACTTCCTTAATACATATAACTAAATCATTATCTTCTTATCTATAACATTTACTCCTCATTATAATTGGTGAAAACATATATTTCTAAAACTAAACCGTCTTTCCACAACACTATCTATCATTTCCTTACTTCCTTATCAAACCTAACACTTTACACTCATTTCCAAATAATTTCCTTATATCTATTTGATTCTTCATAAACCACCATCTTCTTATGTCATAAATCATATCTTTTTCCTTATGCTTCCATAATCCTTTCATATCACTTATATTTATCTTTAAATAACATTCCTCATCGTATTTCTATAATTATGATATTTAACACTACTTGCACAACCTCATTCCTTGTAAAATCCTTATTCAATCAAAACATATTATCCCTTATAACATATATCTTCCAACACTGATATTTACAATCCGTCTAAGCTGATTAGTTATACCTCTTCCTAATTTACAATCATCATTTGCATACTAACTATATAACTAGTCCATCTTCAATATTATTATTTCCAATCCCTGGAAAATAACTCTATTGGATTAACAGAGAATTTAATTCCCTGAATCCAAATGGAACACCTTCCACATATCTTGTTTACTTGAGCATTGTGCCCTACTAAATTTGTCACTTTGTCTTACTACAAATAACTTCTATCGAAATTCCCAATTCTCTCACCCATTCACTACTCATATATAGATATGAAACTCGGATCAACCAATATCATAACGCATTTACTATACAATAGAAAAATATCTGCTACTATCTCTGGGTCATCACAGTCCTTATTGATCTGGAGATTATATACTCTAGCTGTGGAGCGTATTTCCTGTTGAGTAGAAGATTCGGTCTGATTTCTTCCTCTACCTCTACCGCATCCTCTCTGAGACATCGACGAAAATCGCTCTGACTATACATTCTCCCATCCCTCAACAGACAATCCTTCATGTAATGCCCTGTTTCTCCACATCGGAAACAAGCTCCAGTGACCACTCTACACAATCCACTATGGCTTCTTCCACAAATCTGACATTGTATAATTTGACTCTGCTGTGCTCGCTTATCACTAGACCTTCCAGACTGAGTTTGTTTAACTCTCATTTGATTTGATTCTTTAACGAAGGATGCCATCAATTTTGACTGTGCTTGAGATCGGAAACCCGAATCTCTACCTTTCTTGGGTGGTACCATGCTCGATGCCCAGTTCTTTTAAAAGATTGAGCTCTCTGCTCCCCAAACCGTTCATTTTGAGCTCTTTCAAGAGCTTTCGCACGATTTACTACCTCTTGAAACAAGGACAAATTTAACACGATTAACATCTCTTTTAATCTCGGGCGCAAGCCCTCTACAAACCAATCACATGCATCTTTCTCGGTTGGAATCAACTCAGTTGCAAAATGACTTAACTTGTTAAACTCGCACTCATACTCATACACATTATGATTCATCTACTTCAAATTCAAAAATTCTTGCTTCATTTGCCTGATGAACTGATCTCCTATATACTTGTGCTTAAATTCTTCCAAAAATAAATACCAAGTTATCTGATCACTTGGCATCCTCAAAATGATATTTGTCCACCAAATTCTCGCTTGCCCACGCAGCAAGGAGACTACTCCATCTAATTTTTCCATATCAGAACAATGGAGTCCTTCAAGCATGATTTTCACATCATTAAGCCAAAGGTCCGCAACAACTGGACCTTCCTCGGCTTTACCTTTGAACTCAGGAGCTCCTAATCCTTTAACTCTTTTTCCACATTCATTCTCTATGTTGAGGAAACAGGAGGTTGGAAACGCGCCAATACCGCGTCCAACGTCCTAAAGAACACATCTTGATCAGCTACAGGTACTCTAGAAGGTGTACGTTCTTCACCTTGCCTGGCCAGGGCAGGTGAATTACTACTCTCAGCTAATCTATCATCTCACGCTTCACCTCGGGAGCTATCTTGTCCGGACATCTAATAAAATATAATCAAATCGTTCTATTAGCAAAACAACATACTTACTATTATATCAGATCAGAAGTTTTCATTATTTTGTTGGCATGTATACTTTATATGACATTCTAGACTCCAGTTTATGCCGAGAATTGCCTAAACTATAGCTCTGATACCATTAAATGTAACACCCCCAGCCCATACCCGACCCGGATACGAGTCTGAAGTGTCACATTGACTTTTCAAACTTTGACACTTAAAGAAAAACAGGGAAATTTTAAACTTTCATTAAAACAAAATACATTAATTTACATAAAAGAGACCACAAAATACAAAATTAATCAGAGCATTCATAATTAACAACTTATTACATGCCAACACTCTATACACAACCCAAAATACCAACTTTGTCAATTACTTCTGATCTGATCTATTAGTAGTGATGTTGTCCTTGCCACTTCTATTCCTGCTCCTCTTGTTTCTTGGTACCTACGTGTAAATCACTTACACGCTAAGTCATAGACTTAGTGAGGCATAATCAAATATGGAAGAAAACTCTAACTATTTAAACATGCATGAACAGGTAATCTTGTAATGCCATACCAAACAATTATAACATTAAATATAATATAAGGTATACATATACATATCACACATAATTTCCATCACAATTCTTACTATCATATGTATCTTGTAATTATATCCTCTTGTACCTAACCTTCTAATCAACATCTGATTCATTTAACCGAGCAATACATATATCATCCGATAAATCATACAATTAATATCACAAAACATATACAACACATATTATTTATTTATTAGCCCATGTACACACGTGAGAACTATAGATATATGAGCCTATTGAGGTTGTGCACTATGCTGTCACCATAGCTCGTATGGTGTCCCACTAGGGGCTATGAGATTTGTCCCGAAGGACCACTATGAAATATCCCGAAGGATCATTGTATGTCCCGAAGAACCGCGTAGACCCTCGACTCTTGGCATGCCAACTATACCTATAGCTCTCGTATCATAAAACATGGACATTATTATTGATTATTTCATATCTTCACATGTACTTATCGCTGCTCATATGATTTCATATGCATATATCACGTAACTTATAACACTTCTCTTGTGTTCATATAACATTTATATCATTGCTATTTATTGTTCACATATGTTTTCTACAAATCCCATAATACTCTTATATCCATTTTCATATCATCTTGTGTTCACATATACTATATACATTCATCATGTATCATATAAACCTGTATTCACACATATCATTTAACATATGCAATAACCAATAACACACATTTATCATGTCAAACATATGCTCACATTAATGTGTTCATACATTCTACTATAGGAAATAGACTTATCGCAAGTCTTATTTCCATTAAGCATAACACATTATCTAATATGCACTTACCTTGTCCTCACTGATTACTAATTAATCCTATGACTTCCTTCCTTTTGATCGAATTCTAACTCAGTGATCGTTCCGAAGCTTGCTCGATTTCGGTATCTACATAATCATACATGGATCCATATCAGTATTATAATTGATATATTCTAAACTATCACACCTTAGGATAAAAAGAAAGATATTTTTATCTTTTAATGAAGGTATGCATCGATGCACTACACCATGTATCGATGCATCCCTTGACGGGTGCATCGATGCACTCCTTGACGGGTGCATCGATGCACTATCTATGTATCGGTGCATAAATCCCATTCGATGTTTGTATTTTAAGCAGGTGCATCAATGCACTCCTTATGAATCGATGCACTAATTGCATTCGATGTTTATTTATTTGAGAGTGCATCGATACACATTGAATGTGCATCGATGCACACAACCCATAAATTATATTTTAAGCTCGAAAATCATCAATTCTTCACTCAATTCCTCTATTTTAAACCCCTATCATGTTATTAAACCCAACCATCATTACTTAAACTAACTTATATACATGAAAAGCATCTTTAACCTCAAAATCATATCCCTCATATGTAATTCAAGAATCAAACTCAAATTTCAATATGTTCTAAATACAATTCTAACACTTCATATTCCTTAATTAGCACGATGACAAGTTAAATTAAACTTCAAATTCAACTTATCAACTCTTTTCCATAAATTCATTTAAAACCCCATTTTCTTTAATCTCTTATAACTTCCTCACCTTATTGCTTTAAAGCAAATTAAACTTTCTATAAGCTTAATTAGCATCTAGGGATCAAAACCAGACTTAAATTTCAACTAACAAGAAACTTATGAGAAATCTCACCTTTGCTATGAGTCTTTACGTTGGGAGGAAATAAGAGAATAAGAGAATTCTGGAAGCTTAGATATTTGCTTCTTGTTATACACGTGACCTCCATATATATCTAACCAAATTAATTATTTTCCTTGTAAATGACCATTTTGTCATTCCATATTTCCTTCTTTAATATTTAAATCCTACACAACATTTTTCATGTGATTCCCCCAAACTTTCAATTTATCCACTTTGACCAACAAATTTGAAAATATTTTAATTTATTCACTCACCCGATATTGAGGATGATACAGTGTTGTTCGGGGTCAGTCATTAAGCTCCCACTATGGGCTGGCTGAACAAGTTGATCAAGTTGACAGCCCGACTACAGTAATGTGTAATGATTTTAACGCCATAATGCGAAATCTACATCATGGTATCGTCACATCAACTTCAATGGGGAGACATTCATTCGCAACTCCTTACGATATATACTGAGGTGGGTCTACGAACAATCCATATGGAAACATCGCGTCCAGTTCAAGGGGAATGCATTCATCTGCAAATTTCTTTGACCTTAATATGGAGATGTCATCGACGCAATAATCTGTGCAGTTTCTATTTGACACGATGGCTTCAAGCTCCAGGGGGAGGCATTCGACTACGAGTTTTTTCTATCTCAATGTCGATATGCCTTCTAGTTCAAGGGGAAGGCGTGCAAGTAGTAGGTTCTTCGACCTAAATGTGGAGAGCATGTAGGAACCATCATATCCACCAGAAGAACCGATTCGTGAGCCTGGTGTAGATGGTGCTGAGACTGGACTATTCATTCACCCTGAATCACCGCAATTTAACTCCGATGATGATGATAATGTTGATTAAGTTCCATTAAATGTGGTACAAACTGACCCTCTAGCACACATGTATGAAGCTGATTATGGTGTAATGTACGGGCCAGAATTTGCGGATATGCCTCATCTCGGTAACTATGGATATTACTCATCAATAAATAATGGTGAGTTATCTTTAGGCATGGAGTTTTCAAGCAAAGAAGAAATGATGATGGCTATAAAAAATTACAATATCCGTAATTCTATTCAATTGAGAGTCGACCGCTCCACGATAGAAAAATATGTATACTATTATGCCCGACTTGAAAACGGATGCAATTGGATGATTGGCGTATCAAAGAGGAAGAGGAAAAACAACAGATGAGAACTATCAGTATACAACGGTCTTCACACATGTTGTGCTGGAGGAGTCAACCAAGATCATCCCAACTTAGACTCTGAAGTGATATGCCAAGCCATCATGCCCATGGTAAAAGCAAGCTCTCATATAGCTGTTGCTGTGTTGATTTCAGCTATACAATCACAGTATGGGTACATTGTCTCCTATAAAAAAGCTTGGTTGGCAAAACAAAATGCCATTATCAAACTTCATGGCGAATAATATGCATCTTATAATGAATTTTCAGGCTGGTTTAGGCTGGTGCGGAGGTTGAAGCCTGAGACAATTGTGGACTTCAAAACCTCCTATGCATACCATAATGATCGAGTTCTTCGCGATCGATGCCAATTCTACTGGGTTTTTTGGACTTACCCACAGTGCGTTAATGCTGTCAAATATTGCAAGCATGTGGTCCAGATCGATGAGACTTTCTTGTATGGAAAATACAAGCAAGTTTTATTATTGGCAGTTGTCTAAGATGGCAATCGCAACATTCTTCCAGTTGCTATTGCTCTTGTTGAAAGAGAAGATACAGATTCTTGGGCTTTTTTGCTCCGAAACTTACGTGTACATGTTATCACGAGAGAAAAATATGTATCAATTCAGATCGCGGAGCTGGGATCAAAGTAGCAATGGAGTCTTTGGGTCCAATGTGGCAACTACCCTTTGTCCAACATAGGTATTGTCTCCGACACATTGCTGCGAACTACCATGGAAGATACAAGAAAAATGATGAGCATCAATTAATTGTGTGCATAGGTAAGTGAAACTGATGTAGTTTGTTTTCTTTCGATCATTTTAATTTTGCAAAGAAAGCAAGTTAGTAAGTTATACATTTTTTTATCAGCTTACGAACTACTTCCTCAAACGTTTGAATCAATGCTTTAAGATTTGTGGGCGAAAAATTAGGAAGGATACGATTACATCTGCCTCATCGATAAAGAATGTGGACGAACGCATATGATGGTGAATATCGATATGGACATATGATGACCAACTTGGCTGAGACAATCAATTCAACCTTAAAGGGTGCACGTCACTTACCTGTAGCGGCTTTGGTAAAAACTACATATTTTTGTTTGGGGGTGCGTTTTGCAAAGCTCGAGGGACAAGCTCAAACTTGGATGCAATGCGGTCATGTCTATCACCCTAGATTAGTTGCAGATCTACAAAAAAATTGTTGCATCAAATAGAATGTCTGTAACAAGCTTCTCTAGAAGACATGAAATGTTTCGTGTCACAGAGTTGTCGTGACCTCTTCAAGGGATTGAAGTTGTGTCGTTAAGAGTAAATCTACGGGACAGAACGTGCGACTGCGGGTTTTTTCAAGTTCTGAAGTATCCATGCTCTCATGTGATAGCAGCTTGCTTGCATACACGTCAAGACTATAACTGTTTTGTGGATCCCGTATACCTACTATCTGAAGTTTTTAAGGTATACGAATTTGAGTTCCCCTTATAGGTAATGACAAAGACTCTGATGAGGTTCAGGATTGGCTTCCGATTGTACCAAATCCAACTTTATTGAGGGAGTGTGGTCGTCCAAAATCCAATCAAATTCATTGTGATATGGATTTTCGAGAAAGATCTAGACAAGACAGAAGATGTGGGCATTGTAGAAACCCAGGACACACTAGAAAAACATGTCCACTTCTGCTGTCATCAAGTAACAATTGATGAGGAACTGATGTAGTTGTTTATCAAATAAGAATTCATGTACTTTAATTTGCATTTACTTCAAGTTAATGTCATTCGATCTTACAATAAGTGACAAACTGAAGAAAGTTATCGAACACAATTATTAAATTTTATCAAAACAATAACACTTTGGTATTTGAATATAATTTTAAATACAACAAACTTACAATAAGTATTAAATGGTAAATGATAAACAAATTACAATAACTGATATTAAATGGTAATAAACAAAATTAACAAAAATACATTAACAAAAAGTCCAACAAATTTAACAAAATAAATTAAAATAAATCCAACAAAATTAATGAAATAAAGTAAGTATTAAATGATAAATAATAAAAAATTACAATAAAAAGTCCAATAAACAACTAAATACAAATATAATAAAAAAAAAACAAAATCTATCGATGCCTGCGACGTTAATGTGTTCCGCAGGGCGGTGGCTGTCGGTCTTGAGGAGGATTTCTTCGTATCAGTGGTTGTGACTCATCGCTGTCATCATCATCGTCGTCGTCGTCGTCGTCGTCATCTTGAGAGCTACATTAGGTTGATGAGGAGCTGATGACGATGAAGAACCTCCATAGAATAAAGACCCTGGAGGTGTATGGTTGACTATCCCACCGGTCTGCGAAAACTGGGAAAACTCATAAAACCCAGACATTGCTGAATGTGAAAACTGTACAGGAGGTGTCTGTGCTGCGACCATGGGTAATGAGACTGAACCAACCAAAATGTGGGAAAATAAACCTCAAGTCAGATCTGCAAACATAGACCCATAATATCCTCCAGGAGGGGTCATAAAACTCTGTGACGGTGGCGACGGCGGCATCGGGTAAGGGAACGGCGATGACGACATCACATATGGTTGCGTTGTATAAGTCACTGTAGATGGTGCTGAAAGGTCTACCCTCATGCATTCTCGAAAAGTAGAAACGGTTTCCCGTTACTGTTGAACCACTCATAATAACCCTCAGCAACCATCAAGAGGTCAGTAAAAATGGGCTCTCTACGGGGAAGGCACCGATGTCGATCCTCCCACAGCACAACCCACTCATGATGCTTTATCAGCCAATCTGTATTGGTCTTGCCGCGTCTATCTGTACTATGCAACTCATCCATATTGTGAGGTGCTTCTGGAATTGGTTGAAAACAACCAAATTGCCTGAGCACGCAATCAGTGGAGTGCCACTCGACGATCGCATAACAGATCAAATGGACCATCGTCATCCAAACATCTAATGGGCCCCTCAACTCAGGTGGGATCACCATCCTCACATCATCATTAGAATATGGCATCCATTCAAACTAAAACAAATATATATAACTTTTATCAAAATAATAATCTAATTATACAACTATAATCTAAAATCGATTTTTAAACATTAAAATGCATACCTGTGTGTCAGCCTTCTGATCGATTAACACCCTAATTTTTTCTAAATCATCAGGTAGCTCATGATGATTTTTCCTATCAGTAGACCACCTATTCAAGGAATTTTTTTATTATACACTGTATAAAATGATTAGTATACGAAATCAGTTTTATAATTACCTCAATAGTAGTGAAAATACGAATGGGTTCTTGACAACGGCACATAAAAAGGGTAATCAATATTATGCCCAAGACTATAACAGCAGGAGACATCCGCCGATAGTATTTTTCTTGTAGTCAGTGGCTCGACACATCTCCCTGTACAGAAAAGCCAAAATTGTCGAGCCCCAACTAAGTGATTCGGCCAGACGAAAGTCGCCAAAATGTCGCAACCACATACAATGAACTTGGTTACGCGATTTGTCCAGGCATCAGCAACCCTCCTATCAGCTGCCATATGCATGCCCGTGCATACATTTTAACTTCATCATCAGAGGCGTCCTCGCTCAACTCCCGAAAATTGGCATATAACCAATTTAACGGTATCCGACCACCGTTAAAACTTTCTGAGACACGTCCTAGATAGTCCCGACACAAAGCAGTCCATGAACCGTGCGCCATCCCCGATAGCACATCTCCATCCACCGGAAGCCCCAGGTGCATAGAAACATCCTCGAGTGTAATCGTGCACTCTCCGCACGGAAGATGGAATGTGTGGGTCTCCGGCCTCTACCACTCCACTAAGGTAGAAATAAGGTCTGGTTCTATCTTACAGTAACCCTCATATCTACCTATGTGACCAAATCTAACCTCTACTAAATACGGTAAGACACGACTAGGTATCACTAACTTAAGGTTCCTAATAAAAGGATCTAATACACTGTCCCTCTCCTAAAATTAAATAATTACAAAAATTAATTTTTAAACTAATAATCATGCATTAAATAAATAAATAAATAAATAAATTACTAATAATTTAAATTATATTAAAACGTTAAAATGTTACCGTATCAGCAAAATATCGTGATATATGGTTTCCATCCAAGCGAAGTAAACCTTCTTCCATTTTATATCTGCAAAAAAATTAAATAAAATATTAAAAAAATTTAAATACTTAAATAAATTAAAAACAAAATATGAAATATAATAAAATATACCTTAAACAGTTAAAATAGAATATAAGAGTATTTGAGAGAAGTTGAGAGGATTTGGTGTGATGAAAGTGATTGAGAATGGGGGTATTTATAAGGAGGGGGTGGGGTGTGAACGGCCGGGGTAGGTGGGTAATTAAACCTAAGGCGCTTCGTAGGGGGCGCGCCTTTTTTACGCGTGTCAGCATTAAAGGTAAAGCGCGGCCCCTGCCCTGCGCTATACCCCACGTGGCGTCAGATCAGCGTAAAGCGCGCTGTAGGGGGCGCGCCTTACTGCAAAGGGTGTTAGATCAGGAAAAATAGTATGAAGGGTGCCTGAAAGGGAATAATATATTGTATAGGTGATATTTCGGGAAAAACGCAGAGTTTGGGGGGAAGATAAGAGGGGAGAAGCTTTAAATTAGTACATTCTTTTAGGGTTTAATTAAAAATTAAGTATTTAAATTGTATTTTTTTAACAAGGTAGAAGCCACTTATTTTATTAAAAATAGAAAACTATATAAATTATAATGAAAATTTACGATCGTAAATTAAAACATATAAAAAACATTTTCCTATATTCATTAACATAAGAAACTAGTCACTTAAGATCACAGAATGAACATATAAGGAAAATGTTAAAAACCTAACCAAATAGACTCAAATAAAAGGTAGATACAAACATATCTGACCGCATCGACAAATGAACCACAAAAAGAGATCAATCTATTGAAAACCACTGACAAACTACAAATCAGAATCAAGGGTTCAAAGCAGAGAAGATTAGCATGATAACAAATGAACGACTTCTTGATCAGTCGTGACGATGTCAAATCCAACTTTGAGAAAAATGATAAATGAAAATAACGATAAAACGATTGAAAATATGTCAAAAGGTAGAAGAAACGTGTTATAAAGACATATCATTAAAAATTTAAAAAAATAAACATAACATAATAAAATAAAAAAACCAATAAATAACATTGATCAGCCACCTATCGTGACCTACCTATTGACCGATTATTACCCTTGTCGTCGTCCCAATCGCCCACCATCACCTTGCAGCTTGTAATATCTAGAGCCTTCCATCGCTAAAGTCCATTCTCTACTATGCAGATTGAAAATGTTGCTCCAATTGTAGAACATTTATGCAAGGCCAGCTTGATCAGTGAATAATTTCTATGATTGAGAAGGAAGTTAAGCCACGATTGAAATGGAAATTAAGAGGTTAGAGTTTATGAATTAATGATTTGGGCACTTAGAATTTAGGAAGATTTAAGTATTTAAAGGCGAAGGTATGGGATTAGCTTGCATTGGAGTTCGATGATCTGTTGATAGTGGTCGGCCGGTGTTGAGTTAATATTTTTTGTTTAGGAATTTTAAGATTTTTTTATATTTAATAAAATTTTGGGTTTTTAAATGTACAAATTTATAAATACACCATGTGTCATGTTTTGGATGGTTAATGGTTTTTTTAAAGTCAGGACAGACCAAACACTTAAAATAATAATATAAAAAAATGTTAGAAACTTACCTTAACAGAAAAAACATTAGGCATCAAAAATTAATAAGAGATATAATTTGAAATTTTATTTTTTAATTAAGCATTCTTTTATCAATTTCTTAAGGAACAAAAGGATTATGAAATCCAAACCCAGGCCCGTGACATTAGGAAGCTTAAGCCCACTCATGAAATAATATAATCCCAACAACAGGGACTAGAGCTGTCGTCAACCTCATCGGGATCTTGTTTCCAACCAATGAGACCATTCCACGGCAAGCCTCAAAAGGATATCCAGAACCACCTTGAATGAAACAAAGAACAATTAAGGGATTGTTGATCCTTATGCGCCAAATCAAAAAAATATTTGTAGCAAGATTTTAATTTTTTTAAATAAATTAGTTGTGATATCTAATATAATATATTTATATTAATTAATGATAAAAAGTTATATGATGCCTTTATATTTTTGAAAAAAACATTAATGTGATATTCAAATTATTTTTATCTAATGTGATTTTTATTAATATTTTTCGTCGTTAACCATTATGATGTTGACATGATAATTCATTATACTGACGTACTAATTCACGATATTAACATGATGATCTATGGTAGATGACAAGTGGGCTAAATTAATTTTTTGATCTTGTTTGAGAGTTAAATTGATTTTTATTTAAAATTCAGGGCTTAATTATTTTTAAAACATATAAAACTAGGGTTTTCTTAAAATCACTAGAGCGTGCCAAAAAAATAGTATATAAATTATATATATTTTATTTTGGTGCTTATTTTTTTGTTAATATTGGTGTTTAACGTTTTCGACGTTATTAAACTTATTACATCTATTAAAAAATATATTAATCATTCAAAATATGACATGTGTCACACACACACATATTAAAAACTTTATTTTAAAAACCTTAAAAATATTAATTTTAAAAAAAAGAATATCTTATTTTTTTAGAAAAAATCTTAAACCCTTGAAGTCTTTAATTTCAAACCCCTTATTATCGTTTTCGGTCATCATTGAGCACCATCACTATTTAAAATGTTGCTACAATTGTGGAACATTCATGTATGGCCAGCTTGATCAGTGAATCATTTCTATAATTGAGAGGGAAATTAAGCCACGATTGAAATGGAGTATTAAGTATTTAGGGAGATTTAAGTATTTAAAGGCGAAGGTAGGGGATTAGTTTGCATTGGAGTTCGATGATCGGTTGATAGGTGGTCAGTGACGATTGAGTTAATGTTTTTTGTTTAGGGATTTTAAGATTTTTTTACATTTAGTAAAATTGCGTTTTTTTAAAATTCATAAATTTATAAGTGCACCATGTGTCATGTTTTGAATGGTTAATGGTTTTCTTAAAGTTAGTGACATACCAGACACTTAAGATAATAAGATCCAAAATGTTAGAAACTTACCTTAACAGAAAAACATTAGACATTAAAAATTAATAAGAGATATAATTTGAATTTTATATTTTAATTAAGCATTCTTTAATCAATTTCTTAAGGAACAAAAGGATTATGAAATTCAAACCCAGACCCGTGACATTAGAAAGCTTAAGCCCACTGAAGAAATAATATAATCCCAACAACAGGGACTGGACCTGTCGTGAGCCTCACTGGGATGCTTGTTTCCGACCAATGAGACCATTCCACGGCAAGCCTCAAAAGGAGATCCAGAACCACCTTGAATGAAATAAAGAACAATGAAGGGATTGTTTTATGACGTCAAATCAAAAAAATATTTGTAGCAATATTTTTTTTAAATAAATTAGTTGTGATATCTAATATAATATATTTATATTAATTAATGATAAAAAGGTACATGATGCCTTTATACTTTTGAAAACAAAAATTAATGTGATATTCGAATTATTTTTTATTTAATGTGATATTTTGATCGATAATTTCGTCGTTGACCATTATAATACTGACGTTATAATTCATTGTACTAACGTAATGGTTCACGTTATTAACGTGGCGATCTACGATAGTCAATGACATGACAAGCTAGCTATATTAGTTTTTTGATCTTGTTTGAGAGTCAAATATGCTCTTTTGTGAATCATTTTAAACTTGGGGACTAGGGTCGTAAATGACCCCTAAACTTAGAGTTAAGAAACCTATTCCCTCTTGTTTTCGATTTCTTTCTTTTTCATTTGAAAGATGAGCAGCCACTCTCTCTCACACACATTATCTCTCATTCTCTACCAACATTTTACTTTTCATCGTCATTGGTTCATCATTTGGGCTGCCTTGTTTGACACCTCTGGTACCATTGTATTTGTCTCGTTGACCCCATTCTTCATGTCCTTGGTTCACCGTTCGTCTTCATCGTTTGTAATCGAGGAAGGTTTAAATACTGGGTTTCGTTAAAACCCTATTTTATCGATCTTTTCAAGAAAACTACAATTGTAAGTGACTCCCATGCCTTAAATTTTTTTTTGGATTTTTTTCTGTATTTTTCCAGTCACCATATAACGTCCCGCATGTCACCGTGTTTGTGTGGAAATGGTTTTGCCGGTTCATGTAGTGAACTGGTTTAACCCTGAACCAAACGGGTATGACCTAAACGAACTGTATTACCAAATTGCTTGACCGTTGAGTTTGACCATTAACTTTTTCCGTTCACTGTTTTTTGTTGACCTCTACTGTTATGTTTTTCAATGTCTTAAGTCCATTTTCACATTTTGTTTTGCCAATTTTTGACCCGAAAGTCCTGTTTTGTTTCATTTATTGCTTTAAGTCATAATAATGTTAAGTAAATTATGGGATTTTGGATTCACTCTTTGGTATTGTGTTTTGGAGGTGATCTTGTGTCTCAATATCACTCTCTAGTTGATCCCGACCACCCAAGCTCAACTCAGTTTGATTTTGCACGTTCATCTCGAGATATATGGTTTCCGTACTCATATAGTAGTGTGTTGTTTTTAAGTCTCCATTTCGTAGGACCTAGTACTACCAATCGTGGGAAGCGTAAGGCTTAGCCGATTTTTATTAGTTGCTATAAGTGTGTCCCATTGACCTATAGGATGCATTTAATAATTTCATGTTATTATACTATATGATGTTATCTATACACATGTTTGTATTCTGATTATGCTTATATGTGATATGTCTAATTTCTTATTGTTGTTGCATAACTGTTAATCTGTGCAATAATGCATTTCGTCATCTACATAGGATCTTCTACAAAGGGTAATATCCTCGTCCTGTTTCTTTTTTGTGATCATCTTCAGAGGGCTATATCACAATTCTAATTTCTGATCTTCTTGGGATCCTCTATAGAGGGCGATATACTTATTCTAATTCTTTTTCGAGATCCTCTATAGAGGGCTGCATCCATATTCTAATTTTTGTATTCTGATTTGGGTACATCTTCGGAGGGTAACACCCTATTATGTTTTATCCGGGAAAAAAGTTAAAGTTGTATGAATTTTCTGTTTTGATAATATTATGATAATGATCTAGTTTACTTTCGCCTGTGTTCTAATTTGCATTTTATGACATGTCTGTATTATTTATGATTTGTTGTCAATATCTATTGTATTTAAAGGACACCCTTAGCTTTATAGCTCATTCTTTAGTTTTTGTCTTTTTAAATCCCTCTGACCTTTAGGGCTTTCAACCAGTACTTGGAGGATCGACTAATAGCACTATTTCTTAGATATTGTATGAACATTTTCGGATTATATTAATATTTTTATTATTTATTAATATTCTATTATTATATTGAGATTTTGGGATAATATCTTTACCTATTTGAACTCTAATCTTGGATTATATTTTATTTTACGAACTCTTATTTAAGTTTACGGATTTACATTGATTTTCTAACGATGAATGATATAATATGAAAATTTCATGATTTCTGTTAATTTGAATTATTTTGATTTCTGAGATTCTGTCGTAACTTCCCGGTGGGGTTAGTTACAATAACAGTTTCCTTAAAGTACTCTATCACAGATATTAGATTGTATAAATAATAGTCAATGTCGACGCCTTAAAAAAAACTTATTATATTCTTTATATAAATTTCATCTTGTTAGATTTGGGGGCACGCTTAAAAAGGGAATCCTCCGCTACATACATGTTTTACAATGTCCCTGCATGAGTATGTGTCTACGCAATGAGGGTGCCTTGT
Source organism: Hibiscus syriacus (assembly GCF_006381635.1). Taxonomy (NCBI): domain Eukaryota; kingdom Viridiplantae; phylum Streptophyta; class Magnoliopsida; order Malvales; family Malvaceae; genus Hibiscus; species Hibiscus syriacus. The sequence continues at coordinate 117,045 of NW_024062559.1, forward strand.
GGGGGTTTTTTCGGACCCGTTGTTACTTATCAGAACCAAAGGTATCTTGATTCTTGGTATATCTGTAACCCCTAAACCTGATCTATACGTTACGACCATATCTAGCGAATTATGATAAAAAATTTTCAAAACATTTTTCAATAATTTAAAACCATATTACAGATAACCTCTTTAAAAAAATAATTGATAACACTAAAGTTCAATTCCAATAAATCAAAATTGTAAGGACTAAGAAAAAAATAAAATATTCCAAATCAGTATCGGAGTAAACCTAATATAAATATTCCCAAGATGCTTCAGTTGGTCCGGGAGGTATACTAAGTACCATCTTTGTTACTATAGGTAATAACGGCTCACGCGGATGAGCGGATCGAGAGGAACAACTTTGATTTCGAGCTTCCAATCTTTTCTTATGAGTTCAGACCATCTCTATCACAAAATTGATTATAAATAATTTTCCTCGCCATTAAAATAACTTAATATAATCTAAATAATAATTTAGGGACTCAATAGGCAAATCTGAAAACTTGTGGTGCCACAATAATATTTTATTTCTAAAATCAGAGACTAAATTGTTCTTATTAAAAACATTATGCCATAATCATAATAATATGGAAGCTAGAAGACAAGGATAATCTTTTACCAAACTTGGATGACTCACCTTATAATTTCCCCTTCTCACTTTATCACAAATTCCAAAACCACGTGCGCTCTTTACCATTGCTTCATTTCTACTTCCATCCATTATATTCATTTCTTCACACAACATTTAATATTTTCAAATTTTCTTTAAGCTTTACCGTGCTCTAAAAATGAAGCAAGAAAGCTTCATCGGCCGACAGTCAAACGCAGTGACCGCCACGATGGCCGCCGTTGCCGATCGTCGATAACTCCACCAACTGAAGCATCTTGGTCTCCTTGTCAAGAATACTTACTTTGATAATCGAGAAACTCCATGGATAGTAGTAGATCTACAAGAGAAGTTTCGGCCATCTCGAGCTTCAACCTCCTAGATCTCCATCGTTTGCCGATGGATGGAGTTGCTTTCAAGATATTTCATTCCTGCTGTCAAGAACATCCTCACCGTTCAAATCTTCCAACCGACATCAGGATCACCGGGAAAATGAAAAACACCCCGTCGACCTTCTCTAATTCTTTTCTTGTTTCATTTACTATTTGGTTGTTGATTCATTCTGGTTTAGTTGCAGGAAATGATGTGGTGCATGATTGGAGTTCCATCGCCGCTGATAGCGGAGAGGAGATGACTGTTGCCATTGTTACAAGTTAGTTAGGCTCACCGTGGTTGTCGTTGCAAGGTGGTTGGTTGTAGGCGACGACATGGTGACGAGTGTAGGTTCCATTGCCAGTCGATCAACATCTTTCTCATAGAGGAGATTATCGAGATAGGTGATTTTCAGATGATTCGTGACCGGTTATTAGTTCGATGTTGGTCGGGTTTGCCAATTTTTGGTCGAGTTCTCGTACCAGTGCACTGCTCCGGTGAACCAAGAGAATGGATTCAAGGGTCGGGTTATTGAAGAATTAAAATATTTTTGGGGTCAATGGGTTCTTCAATACCCCAACTAATTTTAATACCCCTTTAAAATTGAATCTAATAAAAATATCTTTAAACGTGTGGTTCTCAAATTTCTAGATTATAATATTGATAGTAATTAAAAATTCACATAAATCCCATATGAATATTTGTGTGAATTTTAGAATCATCTAAAACCAAGGAAGGCAAAATTATCCTTAAAGTCCCTCAGCTTCTTAATATTTCTGATGCATACCACATTTTAATTAAACAATTATTTTAAATTTCATATAAAAAAATTATTCCCTTAGATAGGGGTGTGGTAACTCTCCTCCCCATAATAGAAATTCGTCTTCGAAATTCATTTGAATCTAAGAAAAACAAAAACTAAGCTTGTAGCAAGTCCTTAGTCTTCGTATTAACTTTTACAAGATTACAATCCTTCACTAAACCTTAACCAACGTTCGTCATTTACTTCGCAAAACTTTCTCGTCATACCCTAGAATATAAGCAAAATTCTCCTAAATGATCAAATTGGTCTTTAATTAATTTTCTCTAGTTAGAACCAATTCTAATTATATTTTCAGAAAGAAAAGGATCACTCATAACATGTCAGACAGATTACTATTTGGCCTGAAATTCTCGTTCTTCAAATATTACACTCCATCAAATATAAGATCTGAGACTTATTATCCAGATCACAAGTTAAACACTTCAATTCTTACTTTTTCATCCCTATATCCACTTTAATTGATACAACATTTAACAGGGTTCACGACACTACCCGATTACCCCTACTTTCTTATCTTTGTAACCTTTGAAATAACATTCTTAATTTCAAAAATCAAATTAACTCCATACTCTGCCAATCCATTTATCCATGGATTAAAACAAACTCTTGTAAAAATAACTCTATGAGGTCGACCAACTTAATAGACTGAGAATCTCATGCACATCTTCAATTATCTTGATAAATAGAAATATTCACTAACAGACCATAAGGGTTTTCTCGAGATAAGAAGCATGCTAGGGTTATTGATAAATCATTTATAGGTACGAAAGGTCAAGTTATTCCATTATGACGACGCTCACGATTAAGAATAGTTTACGACTTCGTCCAACTCTTATAAGATAAACCTATAAGGTTATACTTACAGGAAGATTTATCTAATATCAGGGTTGGCACTTGAAGTCTCGTACACAGTTAAAAACCCATAAAAATTGGTGACATGGCCATCGTGGCTTATTTTGTAAAATATTTTAAAACCATATTTTTTATTATTTTTTAGGACTCATCCACAGTCTGAGGTCTAAAAACCAAAAGCTCTGATACTAAGTGTAACCCCCTAGACCCGGCCTATGTGTTATGACCAGATCTAGCGAATTATGATAATTTTTTTTCACAATATTTTTCAATAATTTAAAACCATATTACATATAAATCTCTTTAAAAAATAGTTGATAACACTAAAGTTCAATTCCAGTAAATCAAAGTCGTAAGGATTGAGAAAAAATAAAATATTCCAAAATCAGTATTGAAGTAAACCTAATATAAATATCAAAAGAAGTATAAGTAATAAAACAAATACTTTCAATAAATATATATACACATGTCACCAAACATAATGGCAAATCGGAAGATAAAAACATTACATCAAAATACTACTGTATGAATGTGTCGATCCTCCAAGTGTCAGGTCTAGGACGCTTATAAAAAAGTATCTGAAAGGGAAGAGTTTGAGGGAATGAGCTAGGGAGCTCAGTGTGTTCTAACAGTGTAGAAATAAACATATAGCTAAGATTTCAAAATTAGTTCATCATTAAAACCATAAAACGTTGATATAGTTTTAGTTGAAAATACAGAATCACCCTTCAACCGAACACCATATACAGTTCCCCAGAACTGCATCTATAAGAACTTACCTTATACCCATTGGGTATAAGAGCCAACCTAAGGGAGCACCTTGGGGCCTGAGAGCCTACCCAAGAAAGTTCTCAGGGCCTCGGAGCCTACCCAAGGGTCGCCTTAGGTCCGTAAGGAATTATCAGTTCGATCGGTCTGAACCTATATAAGGATTTACAATCTTGATCAGAGCTGAACCTCCAGAGACTTCATACCATATCCCAGAGTACCCCGAAAAAAACATTTTTCAGACAATAACCAGTTGTAGCAGGAAATTAGAGTTCAGACATATTTATTTATCAGTAACAATAGTAACCATAGAGCAGGTGTCAAGCAAGCATGATTTAAAATACAGTAAATCAAGAATCATACTTAAATCAAATAAATCATACGTAGTCAAATCACATAGCAAATAATTCATTTCAAATCAGAGAAAATAATCATGTGCACATGGTATTTCAAACAGATATTCAAAATAGTTATATGGCACCAAAGGAATACACCTCACAAAAAGGGTTAGTCCGGGAGGTCTACTAAGTACCATCTTTGTTACGATGGGTAATAACGGCTCACTCGGATAAGCAGATCGAGAGGAATAACTTTGTTTTCGAGGTTCCAATCTTTTCTTATGAATTTAGACCATATCTATCATGAACTCTATTATAAATAATTTTTCTCTTAATGAAAATAACTTATTAGAATCTAAATAATAATTTGGGGACTCAATAGGCAAAATTGAAAACTTGTGGTGCCATAATAATATTTTATTTCTAATATCAGGGACTGAATTGATCTTATTAAAAACATTATGCCATAATCATACCAATATGGAAGCTAGAAGACAAGGTTAATCTTTTACCAAACTTGGATGACTCACATTGTAATTTCCCCTTCTTACTTATCACAAATTTGAAAACCACGTGCGCTCTGTAACATTGCTTCATTTCTATTTCAACCCATTATATTCATTTCTTCATGCAACATTTAATAATTTCAAATTTTCTTTGTCCATTCTTGTGTTAACAAGAATAGGGAAAAGACGAAGAGGCAGCGGTTTTTGTCCGGTCGAAACTGTTATTTCAAATATGATATTGGATCTTCTCCACTGTTTTTTCAGGGTAGATCAGATCGAGAAACGTTGATTCATTCCACTGTTTTTCAGGGAAGATTGAATCGGGGTAGACTTGTTCCACTGTTACTCAGGGAATATCAAATCTTGAAAACGAGGGATCTGTTCCACTTCTTCATAAGGAAAAATAAATCTTTGAACGTTTATTTATTCTACTGTTCTTTAGGGAAGATTAAATCGGGGTAGACTTGTTCTACTATCACTCAGGGTATATCAAATCTTGAAAGAGAGGGATAAATTCCGCTTCTTCTTGAGGGAAAATTAGATCTGGAAATGTTGATTAATTCTACTGTTCCTCAGGGAAATTGAATCGAGGCAGACTTATTCCACTGTTACTTAGAGGATATCAAATCTTGAAAGAGAAGGATCTGTTACACTTCTTTATGAGGGAAAATCAGATCTGGGGATTTTGATTCATTCCACTATAACTCAGGGAAGATTGAATTGAGGTAGAGTTGTTCCACTGTTACTCATAGAATATCAAATCTTGAAAGAGATGGATCTGTTTTGCTTCTTCTTGAGGGAAAATCAGATCTGGGGATTTTGATTCATTCTACTGTTACTCAGGGAAGATTGAATCGAGTTCGATTTGCTTCTCTTGTCTTCAAGCATATCAAATCTAAAAATAAACATTAACCCTTGTTAGTATGTGTTTGAGATTAAAAAACATCATACCTGAAAGTGTCAATTGAATCTCTCACTTTTTGAGACTTTGAATTGATTTATTTTTTAAAAATTTTGTTTTTCAGAAAAGATTTAAATGAGAAACTTTGGAGATTATTTTCTCATTTTTTAGAAAATCATGCAAAAATATCATGCCTGAAGGACTTATAGATGACCCGAAGGATTTAATCATCATGCTCGAAAGACTTTCAGATAGCCCGAAGGAATTACAAATTTTGGGAAATAGTTTAATAGGTAAGAAACTTTGGAAATCGTTTTCTTACTTTTCAAAAATTTCAATTTTCAAATTTAAATGAGAAACCTTGCTCATTTTTCGAAAAACATGTGAAAACATCCTGCCCGAAGATCTTATGGATTGCCCAAAGAACTTATTATCTTACTCAAAAGGCTTATAGATGACCCGAAGTATTTAAACATCGTGCTTAAAAGACTTACTGATGGCCCAAATGACTTACTAAGTAAGAAACTCTTGCAAATCAAGCTTAGTTTTAAAAATATATATAATTTTAGAAAAATCTGAAAAACAGACTTAGTTTCTTTGAAAACTCATTTAAAAATACCATATCAAGAAACCTTGAGAATCAAAATTCAATCTTCCTTACTTGGGAACCAAGGTTTGATATTCTATGAGTAATAGGGAAAATCATATCTCAACATGATATGGGTTTTTAGGTCATCCCCAAGGTGGGCATTTTTGTGGCTCTTCCCTACTTGGGAACCAAAATTCATCCTCGACTGGTCGTACTATTACATTCTTGACTTGTGTCAATTTCTTCTTACCTCAAATTTTTTTGCTCTTGTAAGATTGGCTTTGTCTTCTTGAACTTGCGTAGAAATCCAATGGAGCTTTCATCTTTAAAAAGAGAATCCACAATTTCAAGCTTTGGAGACTGTGTATGTGTTGTTGCCCTGTAGTAAGAAATCAAAGTTCACTGTTTGGAGTTGACCATTACAACAATTGATGAATATCAAACTGCCTAAGAGAGCTATGAGACACATCCATACCAAGGATGATCGTTGAAACCTTAGAAAAGACTGGAATTGAAGGTGTTTGCTCAATTGCTAACCTCAAACTTAGTGCTCCAAGCTTTGCATTGATTTTTAGAAGCAAATTCGTAAGGTACTACCATACACTTGTGATTACACCAAACTATAAAGATTAGAATTTTTTATCACATAAGACACAAAAGAGGACATGTGGAGCTCCAGGAAGTTCAAACATTTTATCCACTATATCAATAGGAGAGCAACGTCTATTCTGATTTGACTCATAAAAATACATCAAATGAAGGATCTATACTAATTCCTTTTATGCCTCCACATCTAATCAAATATTGATCAGGGCTATTTATATCACATCGTACCGAGAAGCTTAATAACAACCCATCGTTCAATCTTAGTTGGCTCCACTAGTTTCTTGCTGTTAAAATTTCATGCCCATTCCATGGAAAGAAATCTTCACCATTCCTCACTTTTAACCTCGGAGTTGTAGAAGACAACATTCAATCTTGAGTAAAATAGAATTTATGGAAACACCATATGATCACAACATTAGTTCAATGCCATTGTTACTGATTTATAAAATATTCGACAACTTATTCATCCTTTATTATGGCTCCTACCTAGATTTTTAACCAGGGAAGCTCTTTTGTATAGCGTTGCAGGACACCGAAGAAAAAAACTTAATGTGAATAAATGTATGCTCAATTCAATGACCTTGTATTCCTAAATGATACGGGCCTTCAAAAATACCCCAACATTTATCATTTCCTTACTCCAACACCGATTCTCAGCATAAACTCTGCGTCTGGGAGATATATGTCAACTACCATGATCTACTCCAAAGAGATTGTCTTATTTGAAAATGTTTCTCTTCTTCATTTTAGTTTCAAAATTTGAAAACGTTTGATGAAGAATGTTTGAAAAATGGTGTCCCATACAAAGGGCTCGCAATGAAGTAAATTTTAAAATAAGAGTTTAATGAATATCAAACAAGTCAACTAATCTTTTAACCTTTCAAAAAAAATCATAGACCATTGGCAAATGTCAAAATTACTGATAAATTTAAGGTATAGGTTGATTCTAAAAAGGTAACGTCTTTCAGTTTGGCCTTTTTATTATAGCATATCTGGGTTTTTGGGCGTCTATTGACTTGAGGAAGTGGTTGTTATGCTCATCTTCTATAGATACTAACTGGTTCCAAACTCTCAGGAACACATTTGGGATGTGTGGTGCTTCATCAAGAGGTTTGTAAAACCGCCTCTTATTTCGTAGTTGTACAATTTAATATTCGAGCCGCCCTTTCAGGTTTTCAACTCGAATCCTCTTTTGGTTTCAAGTCGTTATTCAAAATTTTACGTCTTGACCCCCTTATTATTTTTCATATCATGCATTAAAGATTTTAGAAAACCAATTTTTTCAAATTAATCCTGAGAAGCGGAATGAAATTTGAAGATAATCTCTTTCAATATAAATCCATGTATGATTAGAATGGACTTTTCAGACACGTAACATAGGCCAAGGCTCATGGTTATGAAAGAAAGGGATAAATAGGCCCAAACAAGTGTTTAAGGGTAATTGAACCAAGGATCAATTCATTCTGATGCCTTCAATCTTGCCTTGCTTGACTTGGATCTGCTTACTACTTGTATTTTATTTTCTTTTGGTTTTTCTGGATCCCTCTAAACTGCCCATTTTTGAGTTTTCACTCTAGAGTTCATCTCCATTTTCTTATATCTTTAGAATTTCTTGCTCTTTTTGTTGAATCTGAATCTTTGAAATGATTACACTTGATCAATCTTGTGGCTTGAGGCTCAATGAGTCAGTCATCTTGAAATACTTGATTTATTTTTTTCTCATTTTTTAATTTTTCTTTCTTATTTTTTTTATCTTTTTTTTTTTTTTTTCAGTATTTTTTCATTTTATTCTATATTTTTTGTTTTTATATTTTCTTTTTTATGATTTTATTGGATGAGTATAAGATTCCAATTGCTTTGAGCACCTTCTTGTACTCTTTATTTCTTACATTTGGAACTTCTTTCGTTGTTCTCGACTGGATTAGATCTCCAAGAATTTGCCTTTGATCTACCTAGTGGTTCCTTAGTATTCCTCTTTATTTCAAGGAGACTTGCCCCTATAATAAAACTAGATTGACGATCTTTACTCCTGCGAGCATATATCCTTCACCTTGCCCCACAATGTGGAGGGTGATCCTTGTTAGGGTTGAATCAAAAGAAAAATAATTCAGGCTCAAATGGGGACGACAAGAGATATATTTTCTCCTTTTGTGAATGATAAATGAAAGAATGCCGTTCATCATTTCATACAAGTAATTCCTTTCAAAAAGAGGTATCCCCAGGGGAATGAATATTCAGGATTAACTTTTATTTACATAAAAGCAATATAATTGATGCATGATAGAATTATTTAAATCGTTCCCTTTATTTCTTATTCTTCTTGCTTCGAGCATGCCCCAATTATTCGAGCTTCTCTTCAAAAAAGTTAATTCATGATACCCCATCTCGTCTCTTCTTGCAGGAAGAGTAACGAGCAAATTAAAATTTTGCATTTAAGGTCTTCCGATTTTACTGGTATAAAGAAAAATTATGGTTTTGTGTTTGAAAAGACAAATACATGACTTTGAAGTTGTGTATATAAAGGTAGTAATATAATCAAATTGACTCTACCCGAGAAGGCAAAACGTATGAATTTGGCGTCTCGAAAAAAAGTAAAGGTATGACTTTAGAGTCTCAAATAAATGTATTATCAAAATTTTGTTTTGGTAATGACCATGAATTATTTAAGGTAAAAAAGATCGAGTAATTGTGTTTTTGGCTTTTGAAGGGATATGAAAGGTCTAATTTTGCCACTTGCCAAAGATCTATAATTCTTGAAAAATTAAAATAATCTTTAATTAATTTGATACTCAAAGAACTAACAGATTAAAAATCTGATTCATTGCTCATAACCTTAAAAAGTATCATAAGTTCAATCATCATACATTTTGACAAAATATTTAGGCAAATAAAGAAAGAACAACACTAAACTCAAACAAGATAATGCAATTGAAATATAAATTCATGATGGATGAAATGATCTATTTCTAATTAAGAAGCCCCATTACTCATCAAACTATGGGTGCTTGACTGGATCTTCAGGGTTGTTACAATATAATGCCCCATTTGCTCATTAAAAGACCATGTCTTTGAATTGATTAGATTATGTAACTTGCTCTTCGACGCCCCATGGTTCTTAGCGGAATGCCCCAAACTTCATATCCATGGAAATCATATCTTCTCTAGGCACGAACGTGGTGGCCTCAATTTACCTTCAATATTACTGTCACAAGATTCTCCATGATTTACTACCGGGATCCGTGATTAATGCACTTTAAGATGTAATGTATATTATGCAATGTATGATGTATAGATGTGAATGTAAATATGAAAAAATGCACATATGAATGCAAAAAATACAGAAATGGGAATGCAAAATGTGCAATGCAAATGCATGTATGAAAGATATGTCATTCCAGAGTGACCATATTAAAACAACTTTCATTGAACACAAGTGTCTCAGTATGTCAAACAAACTTTACATATAAGGGATAACATTAACTCTATCTTTCTATTTTCTTCAGAAGACGAGTTAATTTTCTCTCATACTCGGGTATTGAGTTGTCAATATGCTTCAATTTTCTTGCAAAGCTAACTAAATCAATCAACTTGTGAGCCACATTGCTTTCTTGAATCATATATTTTTTCATGACGTTTTCTTTTTCCTCAATCTTATGTGTCAATTCTCAGAGTTGTAGACATCGTAGTTAATTTTTCCTTGTAAGAAAGTCTTTGTGGTCATGAAGTTCTCGTGGAATATGTCCATAATCATCTATTAGTCTCATTAATGTCTTGTTCTTGGCTCTAGAGATTTCCAGCTCGACATGTTCTCACGCTTATGAAGCTTCCATATTGGATATGGACATATTCAACATCTGATTTTTGACTTGGCATCTTTGCAAATCATCCATGGATGCATTGCGTCTTTTTTCTATAATTTGTAAATCATGAGAGGATTTCTTGGCTCAACCTTCATGAAGTCAGCGTCGTTTTTCAGCTTAGTGATCGCTGTTGTCCACTTTCTGGGGTATTCCATATACCAACATTTTTAAATGCTTGATTGATCCTTTAAAAACTATCACGCATGCAGTTTATCATTTTTGAGCTTCATATTTTAGCAAACCTTTTACTTCCTAGATGCCTCCACTGATACCATTACTTTTGAACACTTTGTGCTCCATTTCAACAGTACAATCAGTTACCAAACTAGGTCAATCCTTCATCTCGAACTCTAATATTCCATGATTTAAAAGATGTTGGACTCGATACTTGAAGGCAGTGTAATTCTCAATAGGATGTCCTTGAGCTTCGGTATGATATTCACAATGAACCTTAACATCATGCCAATTTGGATACGGAGGCTGCCAAGGTTTCACATAATACGGGGCTACCTACCGGGCTTTTAAAACTTATCATACAACTCATTATATAATCAAAATGGAAGCTACCTCTCGGCTTGGATTGAACTAGAGTCTTCAAGTTTATTTCTCCTAACGTTGTAAGTATACTCTCAAATGCCCACGAGTTCTGATTGCATGGCTTTTTTTCATCATTATGAACTTCTATAGTGGTCATCATTTCCTTGGTGTCTTAGATAACTTGTTGATGCGAATAGTGATTGTGTGTGATTTCTCAGATTGGCTAGGAATAAGTTGCTTTAAAGTAGACCCTTGTGCATTTGACATTGTAGGATTATTTCCATTGAGCTCTTTCATTTCTTTTGCAGAAGTCTCTTTTTCTTTGGCCAAAACAACTATTCTATCCATCATATTGGACATTTGCTATCTTATCTATCTTATCTTATTTTGCTCTTCATCAGGCACATGATCCTTGGGCGTATAACTCTCCACTATTCTCGGAGTTTCCTCAGGATGCCATACCCTAGAAGTTTTATAGTTTACTTGATCATGAAACCCTTTTTCCATAATGAAAACCTTTTACTATGATGACCACTCACAAATCAACACCTATGAGAAATATTATGATCATGAGATGCAGGTAAAAAGAAAAGCAATCATAAAAGCAAATTAGTACAAATGAGATAACAAGATTATTATTGAAGCAATTAGAAAAATTAATAAGCTAATACAAAACGATAATGCAAATGTAGATGCAAATGCAAATGAAAATACACAAGGTGTTAATTCCCAAAAGTGATCACCATAGAAAAACCCTCATCAGACCATAAGTACTCCTTACACTAGACATACGAGCTCTATTTTCTTCATTTACTCGATATAGGGCTTTCTTATAATTTGATACTGTCTTTGTAGTCGTTGTTGGACACCTTAAAGTGTTGACCCACATTTCTTTGTTTTAATTCACCCATTATGATTATGGTATCTCTAGACTTCCATTTCTGTGAAATTATCCAAGAGGAAAGGGACCTTGATATCTCACGAAAGATCTTCTCACTTTTGACTCAACTATCATCTGGCTATTTGATACTATCTTGATCTTTGTTTACTGGGAATCTTTGATCGATCTTTGAGTTCTTCTATCGTCTATCAATTTTGTTTGTAAGTCGCAACCCTTACGGATCTGACTACCTAGTTATGGAACTCTTATGTCGATATGAAAGCCTTCTAATTTGATTAATCACTTGTGAATTAACACCTTGTTTATTATGATGTGAAAATGCAAATGTAAACAAAAGACAGAGAAAAATAAGATAAAACAAAAGAAATTGTTAGTGCTATTCAACCAAAAAATTAGAAAAATATTTACGAAAAGAAAAGATCCTACCCAACATGGTATCAACCCTAAAAATGATATTATTTTCGAATATCATTCGAAAATGGTAGGATCTACCCAAAGAAAACATATATTAACTATAATAAAACAAATTCATTCGAATATATAAAAGCTATTATTTTGTTTTATAAACATGAGGATCAAAATTTAAATATCATTTGAATTTACCATTTTTGAAAAAATAATAGTATATTGGAAAAGATGAGGTTTTAAAATAAAGAACAAATAAATAGATTTGGAGTCGCCATATACCTTTGGGTTAGGTAGGTCGAAAACCTAAAAATACGTTTCAAAATAATTTTAAAAGATAAAACAAAATGATATGCGTTAACCAGAAATTCATTTTGAAAAAGGGTTTAGGAGTCGATTACGCGTGGAGAAGAATTAGCACCCCCAAAACGCTCGAAATCGGTAGGTACCTTAGTGATTATACATCATCTAAATATTGAAATTGGCAAATTCGAATAAATGTTTAAATTATGATCCTTTTTTAAAAAAATATAAGGGTTGTTATTTTGCAAGAACAATTCTCGAAATACCTTCCTTGTCAGTTAAGGGGCATTCCATGGATTCCACATACAAAATAATATTGCCCAAATTTTTAGATAAAATACATATATTAATTATAAAAAAACAAATTCATTCGAATATATAAAAGCTATTATTTTGTTTGAACAATTCTTGGAAACATACTGCTTGTTAGTTAAGGCACGTTTCTATAAATTCCTGGAATAAAATAATATTTAAAAATTTTACAAATAGCAAGAAATTAACAAATATGTAAATGATGAGTCAAAATAATAAAGATGGTGACTTTAGGGATTAAACTATACAACCAACAAGAAATCAAGAAACCATTGCAAATATTTCACAAACTAGGCGCTATAATCGTAAATAAACCAACTTTAATCATTCAGGACCAAAATGGAAACTATTAAAGTAAGGCACTCGAATTAAATAATAATAAAGATAAGATAACAAGCAAAAAGGACTAAAATGAAATAAAAATAAAAATAATAGCCAAATCATAATCAATCAGTGACTAAAATGCATAAATTGAAGATATCGTATCCAAATTATAATAGAATAATAAATAAAATCCAAACAGTGGCCAAAATGAATATAGATAAAAACATTGACTAATTTTGAATAAACTAGAATAACAAAATTGACTAAATTAAAACAAGAATAAATTATAGCACAAAATTAAAGAAATAAAATAAATAGAGGACCAATTACCGAAACAGAAAAACGTGTGTAAATTAGAGGGGCCTGGAAGAAAATAAACCAAAAAGTTAATGCTGAGAAATAAAAAGGGAAATCACTAAATCAGTCTCTAAGTATTAAAAGAAATTAAACAGTCACTACATATGACCAAAATGTAAAACACGCATAAAATATAGGGACTAAACAGAAATTAAACCAAAAATATATAACATGCATAGGAAACATGTAAATTAAAACAACAGTCCCTTCAGGTGACCATTTTGCAAAAATACGCATAACTTAGGTGGACCTAAGTTCAATTTCCCCCTAAAGTTTTCTATAAATATCATATTTTCTTTTTATTACTTTTCATTTTTCATTTTTTTAAACTTTTTAGTGAGAGAGATGATCTGTATTATCTCTAGAAAACCAGCTGGTCGCCAGCCGCTTAACTTTGCTGGCCGCCTTCCCGGTCGTCGATGGCCGTTGGAAACCAAATCATACAGGTCGAATTGTCTCAACGAGGGTAGTCCTGATCTGGGGTCCGTTTTGCTAGGAGATGTTTCGAACGTCGTGAAATGCCTGAAGACTGTTTGACTTTCCCAGGCTCCAATCTTCATCGTCCACCGTCGGATTGTCTCGATTTTTAAGTATGTTGCTCGCCGACTCCTCTTATCTCTTTTGACTGTTCGGATGTTAGAAAGAAGGTTCTATCATCAGAAAACACCAAAGGTCGAAAGTAAGGTTCTATTTCCTTTCTTATCTTCGATTATTTTTGCATAATATTTATTTAGAACGAAAAAAATTTGCTCTGAAAATCTCTTTTCTCTATTATTGATTTTTCTTTCGAAAACCGAAAGGGGCTTTTACATTGTTTTTTCCCGAATCGGGAGTTTCCCCTCCTTTTTTACACTGATTTGTTTCCCATTTTTTATATCCTCATTTGAATTTGCCCCGTTTTTACATTATTTTTTTCATGGGTTATATACCCATTTACATCAAATTATCAAATAAATTGATTGTTGATTTTTTGCTGACTTTTCTGATTTGGTTGGCATGGAGTGTTGGATTTGATGCTATTCGCAGGGCATGGTGGATGGCAGTTGAGTTGGTGTTGGCAGCATGGGGCTACAGTTGAGTTGGTGGTGCTGCAGTAGGATGGGCACGTAACAGATATGGTGTAGCTGCAACCTGGTCCAGGTCAGGTTGTAACCGGGTCGTGTCATTTGGTCTTGTTTTTTGTTTGGTCCGATTGGGCCTGTTGATGTAATATGGGCCCGATTGGGTTTTTTGTAATGGTCTTCAAAGGAAATAAAAAGAAAAAGAAAAAAGAATAATAATAATAATAATAATAATAATAATAATTTGGTTTCGATCCATGCAAAAACGAATGTCGACAAAAAGAGCATTAGAATTATTGACAAACAATATAACATTCGCAGAGATATTGGTTAGCTGGTAATGGTTGACAAGTACACCTCTTTGTCATTGTCTTTGCTTCATACTTTCCATTAATAGCTTCAAAACAGTTAAATTTTGCATTAGGGCTGCATGCTTCTGTTAATGTCATTGTGGTAGGGCAAAACTTGATCTCCTCTATTCCAACCACATTACCACAAATCAAACAATACAAATAGATATAAGATCTTAATTTATATATAAATAATTGTATAATGAAAATAAACTACCTTTATAATGAGAATAATGCAAGAAAAATAAGACTGCAAAGAATGGGAAGGGCTATAGACTTCTTCATGCTTTTTGGTTGATTTTGTGTATTTCCATTTCTTTGATTGTGTGCAACCTTATAAGAGATCATTATTCAATTTATAGTTTTTTTTAAAAGGGTACTTTTTATTATAACCATTTACAAAGTACACCACCTCAAGGACCTCATTAAAAAACCTCCCTAAACCTAAATGGAGGAAAAAGAGTGTACCTTGAAGTAGTAAGGATCATTATACAAGATTTGCTAATACATCATACATGGCTTTCCCCAGTCCCTACATCAATCCGTAGACCTACCCGATCGACTGCTATTCCAAACCTTCCACGTGCTAGCATTTGGAAATGTAATCAAATAACAAATACTGGAATAACATAACAACATCACTAGTAGGAAACTCAATACAACACCGAACAAAAATTACAATATAACCTGCAAGAAGAATTCAACAAAACTTTAGACACCATCTAAGCTTCTCTATCAACAACAACCAAGAATAATGGACTTGGGATGTCGAACAAAATCTTGAACGAAAGGAATCAATGATGTCCATAAATTATTAGCCCAAAACCCTATCTGAAACATAAAAATATTAAAAAATTGATCTACATAAAAAGAGTTGCCATTCAACCTTGATTTGTTTCTGCACATCCATTTTTCCAAATCAGACCAAAAAATCCTATTTGCCATAAAGGTCAAACTTTCCTTTTGATTTTTTGATTAAACCATACCTCTAACAACCTTTTAACCTTTATAGGGAACACTATATTTACCTTTCACACACTACACCAACGTTGCCAAACAACATCACAGTGACACAAAACATGATTAACTGAATCCTTTTCTCGATTGCAGAAAATACAAAGATAATGATCGTTGCAGAGGACACCTTGCTTTTCCAGTTCTAAGATAACCGAAAGCCTTTGATGTACTGCTTTCCACACAAACTATGAGACTTTAGGAGGAGTAAATTTACGCCACACCAATTTCCAAATTGTATCTTCCAACTCACCTACACAAGCCAACTTAGTACAATATGATATAAAATTGTAAGTGCTGTCAATTGAACCTGACCATTTTAATCTATCCACACTTGGAGCTAAACTTACAGCTCTATTCAAAACTTGGATAAAATCACTCCACAGTGCCCTTTCCCAAACAAAAAGAGATGTTCTTAATTCAATTTTCCATTCCCAAACTCCAAAAACCCAATGATCAAACTCGCTTATCTTTCCAGATTTTTTAATTTCCATCCCATATAGCCTAGGAAAATATGCTTTTAAAGAAACCAATTCAGTCCAATGATCAGACCAAAATTCAATTTTGGAACTATTACCCATCACACAACTTACTTCAGAGATAAAATCGACCCCGTTAGATACTATTGGATTTACAATATTGTGCCAAACCCATGAAGAATTCCTATCATTAACAGCTTTTGGAAGAATCAAATTCTGATCATATTTATATTTAGCTACTAAAATCTTTCTCCATAAGCTATCCTCTTACTCACTAAAGTACCAAATCCATTTATTAAGCAAAGCTCGATTTCAAGAATTCACATCAAATATACCCAAACCCCCATGCGATTTTGGCCCACAAATATTATCCCACTTTATCCAATGAATGCCTCTCTCATTCTTAACATTCCAAACAAAATTTGCTATGTTTTTATTAATCCTCTTAGCTATAGACTTAGGAGTTGGGAATAGAGACATGTAATAACATATAAATTAACCAAAACTAATTTAATCAACGTTAGTCTGCCCCCAAAAAATAGAAGTTTACATTTCCAGTTGTCCAGACGAGAGCTGACTTTGTCCAAAATAGGCTGCACAATGGCTTGGAATTCTTTTTATGTCCTAATGGAAGACCCAAATAGGTCATATGAAGATCTGCCCAACCACAGTAGATGGAATCAACCCCCTTTTTTCTGTATTTTTATCCACATTGATACAAAAAATCTTTGTCTTCTTCATACTTAGCTTCAGACCAACAACCACTTCAAAAATGTTTAGAACACGCTTAAGATTCTAAATCATCACTCTTTTTGCTTTTGAGAAAATCAGAAGATTGTCTGTAAATTGAATGTGGGATGCAACTACGCTTCCATCCCCCACTCTAATCCCACTACACAGACCAGCTTTACCCGCTTTCTTTAATAACCCACTGAGAGCCTCTCCCACAATATTAAAAAGAAAAGGAGACAATGGACAACCTTGCCTTAGACCCATCTTAATTGAAACACTAGAAGAGGGACAACCGTTGACTAACACAACAATCAAAGGGGTCGAGATGCAAATATTTAGCCATTTCCTCCATCTTCTACGAAAGCCCATTTTCTTAAGAATCAAATTCAGAAAATTCAAATTAACAGTATCATATGCTTTGCTAAAATCAACCTTAAACAAAATTGCTTCTTTCTTGCTTTTAACATACTCATTAATAACTTCATTCGCAATTAGAATACAGTCTATAATCTATTTATCAACAATAAAAGCAAACTAATTTTCTCCAATCACTTCATTAATATAACTAGCCATCCTCTTAGCCAAAACACGAGACACAATCTTATACATACTACCCACCAAAGAAATTGGTCTAAAGTCTTCAGGATAAACTGCTTCAACTTTCTTCGGAATAAGGGCAATAAATGATTTATTGAAAGAAAAATCTTCTACTCTGCCCCAATAGAAGTCGCCCATGAATTTCATAACATCACCTTTGATGATTTTCTTAAAAAAGTCCATGCTGAATCCATCCGGACCTGGGGCTCTAGATCCATCCGACGACTTTATAGAAAGCCAAACCTCTTCTTCAGAAAAAGGACTTTCAATAATCCTTCTAGTAGCAGCGTTTAACCTCTTGAAAGGGATATCAAATTTCTTCACTGGAAAAGCCTTCACATCATTATACCAAGATGAAAATAATTAACAAAAGCTTGTTGTATACCTTTCTGATGTTTAAAAACCGAATTTTAGACCTTTAATTTTGAAATCTGATTAGTTCTACCTCTTGCAGCAGCTGTAAGATGATTTTTTTTTTGTATTTTTATGGCCTTCTTTGAAGCACCTTAGTATGAATTTTTGTAACCATTCTCGTTGTTCTTTCCTCAAGACTGCCCATAACCTAGCCTTCAATGTCACAAGCTCTGTTTGGACTGAACAATTGCTGGAATTCGAAATTCACGAGTTCTATAAGCTATCAATCTTTTTTCTGATCTCTTTAATACGCTCTGATTTCTTCTCTCGGATTACTGCAACCCATTCCTTTGTCTCAAATTTAGACATCATTTGATTCATACCTTTGCCTTTGTTATCTTAACAAACACCCTTAATTCTTTGAATAAGAATAGAATCATCAGCCCAATGGTTGAACCATTTGAAGGGACGGGTGAACATTTTTAAATTCCTTTCTTTAAGCATGACTGGGTTATGGTCCGATAAGCTTCTAGGTAGAGTGATTTGCTTTAGTTGAGGGAACAAACACACTATATCAGTTGAAATCAAGAACCTGTCCAACCTACTTGCAGCTACATTCATACCTCCCCTAAACAATATAAACAAGCTACCCAAAATTGGGACATCAATCAGATCCCAATCCTCACTATGTTGAAATCACCCCCCCCCAATAACATGAATATCTAGTTTTTCTATAACCTCATTTAGTTGTACAAAAGCTTCTTCTCTTTCTCTTTGAGTATTTGGGCCTTATACATTAATAATGCCAATCTCTAAGTTTTCAACACTAGAAGACCTTTTAAAACTATCATTCTCCTATGTATTATTTTCATATCCACAATAAAACACAGTAGGATCCCAAAAAGAAATAAGACCTCCTGAAGCACCCTCAGCAGATGCGAAAACCAACTCTCTACCTATCCGACCTTTTAACCTTCTTTCTATGGAAGCAGAAATTTCAGAGACTTTAGATTCCTGAAGCATAACCACACTTATTTTGTTTGTTTCAATAACCCGACTAATATCTCTTAGTTTTCACTTTTCCCTAAACCTATAATATTCCATGATAACATAGCTAAACCCAAATCCATAAAAATTAAAGAACACACTTAATTAATGATCAATCAGTCTTCTGTATCAGTATCAAGACATACCCGATAGCTAGATCATCTCCAATCTATCTAGTACCACCTTCCTCGAAGCTGAAAAATCCACTCCCAAAGCCTCACGATTGCTAAAGTCGCCTCCACTTCTTTTACTAACCCGAATTGCTCCTAGAATTAGCCATCGTGGAATCCACTTTGGTTCAATGTACTACTTGAATTAATCACCCCACATCGGCCATTCACACTCGTCTTTTTCCTTTTGAAATTGTTATTTTTCTTGGGTATACGATCACATACCATATTCTCCCCCTTTTTCATGGGTTTGATTATGTTCTTGTCCGATGAAATGAGAATTACTGGGCTATCCATAGGCTTTCCATTCCTATCCGCTCTTGTTTGAAACGAACAAGCCTCATCCGCAGATTTAAAAGAAGAAACCTCTTCAATGCACATCCTGCAACCATGAACTGTTAGATATTGATTGGGTTGCCCAGACTTGATCTGTATTTCTATTTATTTCCATCAGCCCAAAGCTTTCATCAACCGACTGACAACCTGGCTCATCATTTGATAAAATTAGGACTTCATGAAGCCCATCTTCAACTGCTGCAATATTTTTCACATTTTCATTTCCATACAACGTTTTGACAGGCATTATTCCACTATAGTTATCACTCCTCTGACTCAATAAATCAAATTGCACTCTATCATTATAACCTTTATCGGGACCAAATCCTTCGACAAATTCTACTTCAAACACTGGAACTTCCGTCGCTTCATCACAATTTGTTTGCCACGTTCCACCGCTAGCCAAAGAACCATTAATGAAGACTCTATCCGCTTCACGAACTTCTGTTCGAGTTCTAATATTGTAAACATTTCTATTGCAAATGATGGACACTTTTTCTGGAACAAATGATTCATACTGAACTTCCAACAAGATCCTTGCAACATCAAACCTACTCCGATTGGAAGTTTCATCATCAATCATAATCACTTTACCCTATAGACAACCTAGATCCATAATGAATTTATCACTCCAAACTGAGAGAGGCACATCCTTCAGTAAAACCCAAACTCTGGTTTTGATTCTACTCTCATAACCTTCCAATAATTCCAGCTCGTCGAACCAAAGTCGAACCAATTCATCTCTTCTTGACCAACATTCCTGACGATTCTGCTCAGTCTTGAATTGGATAACCACAAAAAATGCATTCCAAAGGCTTACCTTCACATCAAAACCTTCCGCTCTAAAGGCTGTTAGGATTATATCTTCATTATACATACTTTTTATTTTACCAACCAAACAACTCTCTCCACGATAATTCTTTCTTTGGGAGATTATGTTACTGCTGCTTGCTCCTTCTATTGGACTTGGGTATGGAAAACTCTCATATGCTATATTAACATGAACAACATTGTCTGACCCACATCCTTTAAACGCCTGTTGATTATCTTTAACCTCTTTTGACTTATCATCAGCTACCTGCACTCCTCAAGAGCATCCTTGAAAGACCTGGAATCCCTTAAAGATGGTCGCCACACTTTTTTTAAATGATCTATCATCCTCAACCTTCTTATTTTTTTCTTTGACATTATATCATGAAAAACTCTGATTCTGAATCCATCCATAATCCTACCATCCGCCCTACAAACCGTTGCGTTTGCTTCAGACTTGCTTTTAAACCTAACAAAAGCGAAAGTAGATCCAATTGATAGTCTTTTTTTGCTTTTGTACTCTATGAACACATCGTTCACTACTCCATACGATTGAAACACATCCTTAAGGGTTGATGAATGAATCCTTTTACTCAAGTTGTTAACAAAACGAAGTAACACTTGGGAACTCGAACAGATCTCTCCACTGCCTATACCTCCCTGAAGCTCTCTGACTGAACCCCATCTTGCTTTCAATTTATAGTTAATTTGTATATGAGGATAGTAACGTGAAATTTATAGGAACGATTAATATTAATTACTTTACCGTATATGAATATTTATTAGGGCAATGATTTCGGCAACGTTGTCTAAATAAATTTGGTAACTTAAATTAAGATTTTGTTTTCAAAAAAATTCAACCTTTGTTTTTATCATCAAGTAGGTATTAATGCATAGTAAGAAGTTACCCTCTAAAATCTTATCCCTGTTCTATCACATACAAATAATATATTTATTTTTATTTATTATACAGATAATCCGATTTTTTTGTTTAACTACTCTCTAAGGTCCTTTTTAAATTAGTGAAATTAAATAATAACTTCTTTAAATTTTATGGTTCATTCAATTTTAGAGACCCTATTTATTTTAAAATTAAACTCTTACCCACTTTATAGTCTAAAAGCGATTTAATCTATTCTCAGATTATTCCTCAAGTTAAGTATTGTAGGAGACACATCAATAATTAAATAAATCTTCTTTTACTCTTCCACTTCATATTTTCTTTTGATATTCATTATGTTTAATTATATGTGTTTTGTTGATTTGAATTACATTTTGAACTAATATTGCAAACGTGATAGGTTAAGATTTAGTAATTGAAGATTGGTTTAGAAGATAAAGATGTGAATTGGGATAACATTAGAGATTTATATGTTCCTATCAGTTCGTCAAGGTTTGATTTTTTTTTTGTTGTGAATGGAGAAAATGAGATTAAAAGGATCGTCATATAATAAGACTCTGCAACAGTCAATCTAAATTAATTGGTAAATATCAATTATCAATGACAATATACGAATGATAAATGAACCAAGTACAAAGGTTTTTAAATATTACTAATTATTTTATTTAGGAATAAAAGCGTAAGTGAAGAGACTACATGTGGTTGAAAGAAAAAGCATTAGAATTATTGACAAACAGTATAACATTTGCAGAGATGTTGGTTAGCTGGTAGTGGTTGACAAGAACACCTCTGCGTTATTTCCTTGCTCCATACTTTCCATTAATAGCTTCAAAACAGTCAAATTTTGCATTGGGGCCGCATGCTCCTGCTATTGTAATTGTAGTAGGGCAAAACATGATCTCCCCTATTCCATCAACAATACCACAAATCAATTATTACAATTTGATATGAGATCTTAATTCCTATATGAATAATTTTAGAATGAAAATAAAATACCTTTAGAATGAGAGAATAATGCAAGAAAAAGAAGACAACAAAGAATCGGAAGGGCCATGGACTTTTTCATGGTTTTTTCTTGATTTTGTGTTTTTCTTTTTCTTTGATTGTGTGCAGCCTTGTAAAAGATCATTATTAAATTTACAGTTAATAAGTAAATGAGGATAATAAAGTGAAATTTATAGAAACGATTAATATTAATTATTTCACTATATATATGAATATTTATTAGGGTCATGGTTTCCCGCAACGGTGTCTAAATATATTTGGTAACTTAAATTAAGATTTAGATTTCAAAATGTTTGCAAGCTTTACGTTTATCATCAAGTAGGTTATTAATGCATAGTAAGTAGTTACCCTATAAATTCTTATCTCTATTCTATCACATACAAACAATATATTCATTTTTATTTATTATACATATAATCTAATATGATGCTTAGAGTGTTATTGAATTATTTATTTTTATCGAGATAATATAACATACACATATCATATATCTTTCACATTTAACCATTCACCACTGCCCATCGGCGTTCAACCTTCTCCGATCGTTCGTGGTGTACACCGTCACCATTGCCGGCATCATCGTCATCACTCGATCAAACCCTTACCGTTGGTTACCTCTATTTGTTCGTCGATCAGAAATCTGTGAGAGAACGTTCGAGTTCCTTGTGGTCGATCTCTACCGTCATTGGTCAGTGACCGTCATCACCATAATCATCGAGAGCTCCTTGCCACCGTCATCAAAACCATATCGGCATTTTGTTGTGAATCATCACCGATCTTCGGGGAAGATGCTTCTAAGGTTTATCAAAAATAAGTTCTTCCCAGCTATTTTTTCATCGTTTCGATAATCCCCAACGTCTGTGATCCTCACAGCCGTCGCCACTGAAATCCATATGTTGTTTGATCAAAATCCAATTCGGCCTCTCGTCGTCGCTACCTTCTCCGATCGTTGTCTTTGGGATCTTGCGTTAGTGAGGGGGAAATTGGAAAATATGGGGAAAGTTTATTTTTTAAAACTTTTAAAAAAATTAAAGAAATATTTTTTTAAAGTGTAACATAATCTTCCGTGACGAAAATGGGTGAACCCATTAACGACATAATAAACAATGTTTGCAATCGAGAATTTTTAAACATTATTTATGAAACTGAATTTGATATACTTTATGTATGAATGGGGTAATTAACCCTTAAATATATATTACATTTATATTTTGAAGTATAGGTTCATTAAATTTTAAAACTAAATAATGTATCGAGACCCTAATGAAAAAAATGCTCATCGTCTATAAGTGATATAATAAATGTATAAGTGATATAATAAATGTATAAAACAAAAATATTCAAACCCAAATAAAAATATAAACACATAGGCGATAAGTTATAATAAATTTAGGTTAATCTGATAATTGACCGAATTAGTTAAAATTTATTCGGTTCAGTTAAATATTTTTCTAAAAAAATAATTCGATAACGGTTTGTAACACCCCAACCCGTATCCGACCCGGATACGAATCCGAGGTCACATTAACTATTCAAACATGTACTTTTATAAAAACCATAGAAACTTTTAAAACTTCCATTCTATAAAGTTATTCTTTTACATAAACATGTACAAAACATTAGCAAACTCTATCAGAGCGTACATACTTAATGACTTTGTTTACATGCCAACATACTAAATTACATAACAAGACATACATTACAAAATATTTCTGATATGATACCCGGGTAGAGATATGCTGCTCTGCTGGTCCTAAACTTGATCCTCTTGCTTATCAACACCTATGTGTAAGACACTTACACGCTAAGTCATAGACTTAGTGAGACATGTAAATACATATGTAAACCAACCAATGTATGTACATATCATATAATACAACATCATACTTATATACATAAACCATTATTAATCTGTTTATCACTAATTCCTTTCTATCATATGAGCATATACTTGACATAAACATATTATATAACCTCTAAATCACCACAATGCATGAACAATTACTATTATTATATTTTACACAAACATAGCATCTTATATTACAAATAACATATGTACTTATTATTATTATTATCCTTATTCCTATTATCATTCCTGATCTTATCATTTATACATGTCATATAACACATATACCATTTCACAAGGAACACACATATTATCATAGCAAGTTATTTATTATTTTAAAGCCCATATACTTTGAGAACTTAAGGTACATGAGTACATAGAGGTTGTGCACATATGATGTCACCACAGCTCATATAATTCCCACTAGGGGCACGTAGAATTTGTCCCGAAGGACCACTATGTCCCGAAGAACCACATAGAACACATATGTCCCAAAGGACCACGTAGAACACATATGTCCCAAAGGACCACATAGAACCCTCGACTCTTGGCATGCCAACTATACCTATAGCTCTCATAACACATAACATGGGAATTATATGTTATATCCTTTACGTATTCACATAGGCACTTAGTTTTATTTCACGTAACACATTTCTATATGCTTCACATTCACGTATCACATAGCTTCTCACATTTACTTGTATTCTTTTCACATAGCTCATGGTCATAGTTCGTATCTAATAAACATATTTTCACATCTATAGGTTCTCATATAATTCATATAATTTCTTATACAATCACATAATGCAATTATATCATTTAACATACATAGCATATCATGTAACATTCTAATAGAGTCACATCATTTATCACACATACGCACATTCACATAGATCACATATGCACTTAACATCTAGACATATGCCTTTATTTCTATACATCTAACATCATAACCCTACATGATTATGTTCCAATCTCCATATAGCCTAAAATTGGAATTAGACTTATCACAAGTCTTAATTCCCTTATGTAACCAAATCTCAAAATCATGTACTCACCTGGGTCTCAATGGACATTACCGAGCTCTTGTTCTTTCTTGCAAATCTTAATTTGACAACCTATCTGAACTTACTTTCGATCGATATCTACACGAATAAATTAATGAATGTCAAAATTTGAATTACTTGCTAGGATTCATATCAATATAAACTAATTAAAACTCCAATTTCAACTTTCAAAATTAAGGGGTATCATACCACCCTCACGATATCGATACCTCTACTATAGGGTACCGATACCCTTCCTTGGTATCGATACCAAAATTAGCTTCGATGTTCCTCGTGTATCGATACCCTCCACATAGGTATCGGCACCTCATCCATATGGTATCGATACTGTGTTCATACAATTACCGATACCTCATGCGTCTAATCCTCATAATTTGCCTTGTGGTATCGGTACCCACCCGTATCCGACCCAGATACGAATCAGAGATGTCACATTGACTATTCAAAACATGTACTTTTATAAAAAACCATAGAAAATTCAATACTTCCATTCTATAAAGTTATTCTTTTACATGAACATGTTCAAAACATTACCAAACTCCATTAGAGCGTACATACTTAATAACTTTGTTTACATGCCAACATACTAAATTACCTAACAAGACATACTTTACAAAATATTTCTGATCTGATCTTCGAGTGGAGAATGCTGTTCTTCTGGTTCTAAACTTGATACTCTTGCTTATCAAAACCTACGTGTAAAACACTTACACGATAAGTCATAAACTTAGTGAGACATGTAAATACATAATGGAAACATTACTAATTACATTGTGTCCATACATAAATCATCACTAATATACTTATCATTACTTATATTATTATCAATCACTAATTCCTTTTAATCATATAAGCATATACTTGACATAAACATATAATGTAACTCTAAATCACAACAATGCATGGATACCTACTACTATCATGTCATACACAAACACATATCACCTCATAGAAAAAATACACATATGCACTTATATTATTATTATTTTCATTTCTATTACCATATAATCTTGAGCTTATCATTTATACACATCATATAGCACAAATATCTTTTTTCAAAGGAACACACATATTATCATAACAAGTTATTTATTATCTTTAAAGCCCATATATACTTATGAGAACTTAAGGTATGTGAGTACATAGAGTTTGTGCACATATGCTGTCACCACAGCTCGTATAATTCCCACTAGGGGTGCGTAGAATTTGTCCCGAAGGACCACTATGTCCCGAAGGACCACATAGAACACATATATCCCGAAGGACCACGTAGAACCCTCCACTCTTGGCATGCAACTATACACCTAGCTCTCATAACACATAACATGTGCATTATTATTTATGTTATCACAATTTCACATATTCATAGTGTTGCGTGTTGTGAGTACTATAAAATTATACACAAATAATGTGCAAGTATATACATCGCTCAAGTAATAAAGTGATGAGTGAGTATCATATCCACAGGGATTGGTTGAAATTAAAAAAGTCTAACCAAAGCAAAGCACTACTCTATCTAAGTATAGTTAGTGTTGATATATACAATGTCACGACAATGAATATGTGTATACTGATGGATATGGATTGATGGTTGATGGTGTAGCAAATGGAAATGCAGTGGCAAGAGCAGATGTTTAATATTGAAAATGATGTAATGTCAAAGCAATGAAAAATGGTAAAAACAGAAAATAAATAGCAAATAAATGATAAGTTGATAATCCTTACAAGACAAGCTTCCATTGGAATGAATGATAGGGATTGATTTAAGGATGCTAAACTTATCTCTCAGGCAGATTTAATCTATCTAAACTTCACTTGCCCGACAAGGTTTACTGAAAGTGCTCCCGCTATCTCTAGTTAAAGGAACCTAATAGAATAGAATGCCACGACATCTTCTCTCGGTCTCAGCTATGGCAGCTTTCACTATTGATAAAAACTACCCTTTCTAGTCGTTGAAATCCTATCTTAGTCTCTCTCGAGTACTGAGGGATTAGGATATAGTATTCCTAGGCCGGTTCAAACTTATGAAATACTATAGCCCATTGCTTATGAGGATCTTTTCTTGTGTTTCTCTCGAATACTACAAGTATTTTTAGCTAGGTTTCTCTCCAACTCCTGACCTTCATTTAAGAAATGCACACTCTCATGCCTTTTACATGCCTAGATGATGAAACATACATAAGCAAAGCAAACAAATACCAAAGATAAACATAAATCTACCATTTAAAATAAAGTTTAAACAACCATTAAAATAACCCCACCAAATAAGGTTAAGTCATGGTGGGGTTCAAATCATCCATAGAACAAGCCATGAAAATATTCGTTCCAATAACCCAAGAAAAAAATAGAAAAATAGCAGCAAAGGGAAGTGAGAAGAAGCCTTCGACGCGTGCCACTGGAGGTCCCCTCGACCACCACGAATCACCTTAGCTAGCTAGATCCTCTCGGACGCCTAGCTCACCACTCCTTGGAGCTTATCAATGGAGGAACACCACTCAAGGAATAATAAAGGGAAACAGTGAAAAAGATAAGAAAATATTTGCTGAAAATCCCTTCTCTCTCTGTATATCCTTTTGTCTCCAATGAGGTGTAATATATAATAAAAATATATAGGGGTAATGATGAGTTTGTTGGGTACAAAATACCCCTCATACCTCTAGAATCACACTTTGGGCATGAACCTTATCCTCCAGGTGGCAGTGGTCTCCTAGTAGGCGCTAACAACCATCATTTCATATACAGAGCCTGCTGTCCTCGTACAGAAATATCTTCTTATCATTTTCTGCGCCAGAAATGCTAAGGCATTTTAATCTACTTTAGCAACGTGTAAAGCCACAACATTACTTCCCAAAGAAACCTTTTTCTTGCTATTTTGTGCACACCATAAACAACTACACCTTTATCTCATACATCACCTTTAAGAGATAAAACAACAATACCACCACACATGGAACTACATGATCCTAAAATGACTGAAATGAGGTATTAAACAAACAATAACTTAAGTGAAAAAGGCCTTAAAAGTAGCCTTTTTAGGAAGTTATCACACCCCCAAACTTAATCTATTGCTTGTCCTCAAGCAATGAATAGCAGTTACATAAGCAGAATGTCATGGAAACTTTCAACAATAGAATAGTTTGACAAAAATTGAATTTCAACCCTCATAAAAATATAGGCTTCAACATGCTAGACATATCAAGAATTCAAGTACTTTTCCCTAGGTCAATATCCTTTGTGGTAGTGTGTGTGTGTGATTATATACAATCTATACTTAGAAAATTTAGACAATTTCTAATCAAGTCCCCTAGTTTTTTCCAAGGCATTTACTCATTCATTAAGCACATTTTTACTCATTTTTTGAACTTTTTTTAACATGCTGCTACGAAGGGAGTCAACTCATCACACCTACTCTCTCACACTCTAGGTGAAATGGAGCATACCCTCCACCCCGAGCTAGTTAAGTAGAGTCATCTCGTGACTACTTTCATTCACTCATATGCACGAGACTGCCATTTATTAAAGAGTTCCAGTCAATGCAACGACAAAGAGAAGTGTCCCTCTACAGCTATGCCTAAGCATTTATTCACAGTTTCATATATAAATGAGTTATTTTTTATTTATTTTTAAGCAGAATACTATATTCAATGCCAAAACTAAGTAGAGTTCCTTCATAAAATTTTCTAAATTTCCTAAGTATAGAATATACAATTCGTGTAAAAATAATTCACAAAACATCAAGCCCTAGAGTGAGTTTATCATTCTCAACAGTCATTATATTCAATTTCTGGCCTAACAAGTTCATCATCATCAGGTATCCTCAAACATTCTATCTAACTATTCTACTATTTACTGATGCCATGGAAAAATACTACGCTAATGCTATCATGCATATGCTCTACCGAGAACACTACCTCCCCCAAACTTAAGGGAAACATTGTCCTCAATGCTTAAAGAGAACTAAACTATATAAAACTATATGTCATGCAATGACATGCAAGATAAATGCAAATGAATGCAAGTGAGGTACCTCATGGTTTACGTGGTGGTGTTGCCTTAGAGGTGCTAGCAGCTCCTTGTCTGGTGCGCTTATGTAGTGGTGCTGGGCTGGACTCTGAAGAACTAGACTAGTAATGTGCTATATTGAAGCATCCAGCTGAGGTTTTGGTGCATCGACCACAACATGGTGCAAGAGATGTATTGGGCGCAGGAACGGAACTGGGTGTTCCCTTAACATGAGCAATTGGTGATTTAAGGGTTTTAGAACAATGCGGGTCAGGAGTCGTTCAGTAATTGGAGGATCGACTTTATCTTGCTTTGGCTTGGGAGATGCCTCGGCATTGAATGCCGCAGAATTTCATCTGGAAAGCCTGGGAATTCTGTTGAATATGGGGAAGGATGTATTGAAACATAGTTTTCACCACAACATCTCTCTGCTTAAATAGCCAAAAAAACGAATGTCACCTGTAAAGCATGTAAGTGCATCTGAGTCTGCATCACAACTTTTTCGAGAGCAATCAACCTTCCCTTATCATTTGATTGGTCAATACATGCAGACTTCTCATGAGCAGGGGCTGTAGATTTTGGATTTTCAAGTCCCAATAACAGTGGTAATCTAGCCCTAGTAATGCCCGAAATTCCAGGTAAAATCTCATCAAAAGCATTCTCATTTACCTTTTTCTTACGACATAAAACACAATCAATTTGGGGAACACTAAAGCACTTGTCTTTTTACCTAAAAACTCATGAACTTGATGAACACGATTCGACCCAAATCAATAGGACGGGCTAACATGATCGAGTGTAAAAGCATTAAACAAGAAAACGATAGCATTATATGTGTGATGTAGGCATAAGCTTGTGTTTGAGGAAATGGTTCCACAACTTAGAGTGCGGTTATAGACGCTCACGATTGACTGAATATCGATTGGCTTGGCGACCATTCCATACGGTGTTTGCGAAGCACAAGTCCTCCAAAATCTCATCATACGTGGTGCTAACAGCATTATTTTCGAACATGGCATGTTGGTCTTCAACATCATGCAAATGGAAATATCTATTAATCACGGATGGTGTAAAATGGATGTGCTTACCTCGTACAAAAATGGACCGTTGGTTTGGCTTGAAGATGTTGGCGTAAAACTCTTTAACCAGTAAAGCATTCATCGAACCTGGATGCCTTGCAAACTTTTTTCATTTGTGTAGATTAACAATGTCCATCATGTCCGGTCCAAAGCCACATTCGACTTTATCAGTAAAAATAAAACCCAACTCAAAGAAGAGTTTTATGTTCTTGAAATTTTGAAACCGTGCTTTGGCTTCATCATTCTTGAACTGCTGCAAAGTGGAAGCTTCGGTTACGGTTGGTCTGGTGTGCACCATTTTTTCCAATATTTGTGAAGCAAGAAAAATGAAAAATGAAAAAAGAAGAAACTTTGAGAGCTTGAAAAATTTTAGCTATGGGGAAAATGAAGGAAGAAGATGAAGAAATGAGAGAGAAGAAGAAAAAGTTAAAAATGAAAGAGAAAAAGTTAAAAATGAAAGAGAAAAATAAAAAGTTAAAATGAGAGAGAAATGGGTGATAGGATGGTTAAAAGAAATGAGTGGGTGGGGGTTAACGGGTGTATGGAAGGAAAAATAACCTATAAAGTAATGATGATGATCGAACAAACAAGTGGAGAGAGAAAAGTTAAAATCAAAAATAAAAAAAAAAAAGAACAAATCAAAAAGAATATTTCCCCATTAATTGTATGTCATTTACTCCCTTTGGTAACCGCTCCTGGCACGGCTGCAGCAATATTGTCCCTACAAATCAAATCAAAAAATTATCTACAAAATAAAATAAGAATAAAAATTTAAAAATTAAAATAAGGACATATTAAATTTATTATTTATGCACAGTCACAAAATTCAATACTGTGGCATCGAAATTTGGTTCTCAGCTGGGCACTCTTCAGCATAATGCAAATTCAACACTTCCTTGTTGTGCGGGTGGAACTTCATTATAGGCTTTTAGACGTTGGCCATTGACTTTGAAGATTGTCCCATCTATATTCTTGATGTCAACAGCTCGATGGGATAACATAATGCACCTCAAATGGCCCTGACCATCGAGATTTTAGCTTCCAGGAAAGAGTTTAAGTCTAGAGTTATAAAGCAATACTTGGTGGCCAATATGAAATGCCGTGGCATCAGTTTTTGGTCGCCACTTCTTGATTTTCCCATTGTATATCCGATCATTCTCATATGCTTGTGCTCTAAACTCTTTCATTTCATTAGGTTCCAGTAATCTCTGCTCCACAGCTAGTTGAGCATCAAATTCAATCGCTTAATGGCCCAATACGCCTTATGTTCAAGTTCAAACCGGGAGATGACAAGCTTTCCCATACACCAGCTTGAATGGTGACATTCCCAAAGAAGTTTTGAATGCTGTTCTGTATTCCCAAAGTGCTTCATCTAACTTTGGCGACCAATCCTTACGCCTTGGATTCACCACTTTCTCTAAAATCTGCTTGATCTCTCGCTTGAATATCTCTGCTTGGCCATTTGTCTGCAGATGATATGCCTTGACAATTATATCGAACTCCATATCTCTCAATGCCTTGCAATCAACTTGTTATCAAAGTGAGTTCCTTCATCACTAATGATAGCACGAGGTACTCTAAACCAAGTGAAAATACTTGCGCAAAAACTTGAGTACGGTTTTAGAGTCATTCCTTGATGTTGCTATTGCTTCCACCCACTTTGATCACATAATCCACACAAGCAAGATATATAGATCTCTTCCAAAAGATGGGAATATTCCATGAAATTGATGCCCTACACATCAACAACTCTATTTCCAAAATATTTTACAGTGGCATTTCATGTTGTCTGGATGTTTCCAGTCTGCTAGCATCGATCACAAGATTTGTAAATGCTTGAGCATATCTAAATAGAGTTGGCCAGTAAAAGCCTGATTACAGGACCTTAGTAGTCCTTGCTCTACCAAATGGCCTCCAGTTGGGGCTGAATGACAATGGGTATAGATTGTCGTGTTCTTCTTCTTCAGGTGCACATCGTCTAATGAGTGATCGGCATAATGCTTGAACAAAGATGCTCATCCCAAAATAGTGCCTTACATCGTGCTTGAACTTCTTTTTAGCCTGACTGTATAAATCAAAAGGAAATTTCCACTAATAAGAAAATTTACAAGGTCAGCATACCATGGGATTGCCGTGGCATATAAAATTTCTCATAAGGAAATTCCTCTTGAATATCTACAGTGTCATGGCATTCAAAATTGTTCTCTAGCCTAGATAAGTGATCATCAACTTGATTTCAATTCCTTTTCTATCTACCACCTCTAAGTTGAATTCTTACAAAAGTAAGTCCACCTAATAAGTCTAGGCTTTGCATCCTTTTTGTTCACTAAGTATTTTAGTCGAATGATCAGTGTGAACAATAACTTTAGTTCCTATCAGTATGGTCTAAATTTATCAAAAGTAAATACCACGGCAAGTAATTCTTTCTTAATTGTGGTGTAGTTCAATTGTTCTTCATTCAAAGTGTGGCTAGAATAATAAATAACATGAAAATGTTAACCTCGGTGTTGCCCCAAAACAGCTCCTACGACATAATCGCTTGTATCACACATCAGCTCAAATGGTGACGTCTAATCGGGATGAACTACTATAAGTGCCGAGATCAATCATTTTTTCAGCTTAGTGAATGCGCTGAGGCATAACTCGTCAAACACAAAGGGTTGGTTTTGTTGAAGCAATGTGTACAAGGGCTTAGAATCTTGGAGAAGTCTGATAAATCTTCTATAAAATCCAGCATGTCCAAGAAAACTTCTTATACCCTTGACCAAAGTTGGTGTGGAAAACTTTTCAATTACTTCAATATTTGCCTTGTCTACCTCGATACCCTTGTTAGATATTTTGTGGCCTAACACAATGCCTTCATTCACCATGAAGTGACATTTTTCCCAAATTAAGACCAAATCAGCCTCCTCGCATCTTTTGAGAACTTTTGCCAAATTACCGAGGCATCATTCAAAATCGTCTCCAGAAACAGAAAAGTTGTCCATGAATATCTCTAGAAAATCCTCAACCATGTCTGAAAATATGGCTTGCATACAGCGCTGAAATATTGCCCGGGCATTACAAAGTCCAAAAGGCATCCTCCTAAAGGCAAAAGTTCCATAGGGACAAGTAAATGTAGTCTTTTCTGGTCTTCTGGTACGATGACAATTTAATTTTACCCCGAGTACCCATCCAAAAAGTAATAGAATGCTTTGCCGACCAATTGATCCATTATTGGTCGATGAAAGGTAGAGGAAAATGGTTATTCTTTGTAGCTTTGTTGAGTTTTGATAATCCATGCATATCCTCCATCCGGTAACGGTGTGAGTGGGTAATAGCTCATTATCCTCATTAGTGACCACTGTCCTGCCTCCTTTCTTCAGAACACATTGTACAAGGCTCCCCATGAGCTATTTGAGATAGGGTAAATCACTCCAACAAGCCATTTCAGAATTTATTCATTATCACCTTTTTCTAAACAGAGTTGAGTCTCCTTTGTGGTTCTATTGAATTACCGTGGAAATCTTCGAGCATAATCTTGTGCATGCAAATCGTACGACTAATTCCTTTGAAGTCATCCATAGTCCAACCAATTGCTTCTTATGTTGCATCAAAACACTTAACAAACTTTGCCCTGGTTAGCAGTAAGTTTTAGCGGAAAATCACCGGAAAAGTTTCATCGCTACCTAAGTAAACATATTTAAGATGCCTCGGCAAGTCTTAAGCTATAGAGTAGGTGCATACAATAATGAAGGCTTAGGAGGATTAAATTCATCAAAATTCAGAGGTTCAAAATTCATACCTGATCTAGCTTGTAGTAAGCTATATCACTCCTCTCCAAAATTGGGAATTTGTCGTACTCCACTGAGCTTTCATCATCCACCCAATATTCCTTTTCTGATAGCTGAATAAAATTATTCTGGAAAAGCTCTTCATCAATTACTGAGTTCAATTCAGAAATTTCTTGGCATTCTTCAGTGTCATCGACATACTTGAGAGTTCGGAACACATTGACAGTCACACACTGGTCAACCACTCTCATGGTGAGTTCACATTTTTTACAGTCTATGAAAATAGACCAGTGGCTATTAAAGGTCTTCCCAGAATAATAGGTGCCTTGGCATCAACTTCGCAAACCAGAATTAGGAAGTCGACCGAAAACATAACTTACCCACCCTTACAATGACATCCTCGACTCTCCCTTCAGGTTTAACACGGGATCTGTTGATAAGTTGTAAAATATCGGGGTGGGTCTTGTATCTCCTATGCCAAGCTTCAAGAATATAGATTCGGCTTTATGTTGACACTTGAACCAAGATCACACAGTGCATTTCCAACGAAATTAGCTCATATTGAACAAGGAATAATGAAGTTTATGCTTTTTCAATCTTTAGAGAAGGGTGGGGGGGTCTAGCTTCCTTAACTGCAAGATAGGACTACTTTTGCCTTGGTATCAGAATCTGGTGCCTTAGTAGAATCATTAGTACCCTCCTCCTTGTCCTTCTCAGAAATACTATCATCATGTAATTCAGCTTCACCATTATCAGTAGTGGGAGTAGAATCATCATGTTTTTCCCACTAGACTTGACTGTTGATTAATTTTGTTCCACTCCTAAGAGTTAACACATTGAAATGCTCCTTTCCATGCACTTTAGTGACTTCGGTATCACTTGGTAAACATCCTTGCTGACGCTCTTGCAATGCCGTAGAAATCTGACCAACTTGACCTTCCAAAGCTCTCGGAGACGAGCTGGATTTCGAGTAAGGCGCCTTGACTATGAAGTGAAGCTCCTTGATTCTGAATTGAAGTATAATGGTCTTGCAACATTGTCTTCGTAGTAGATATGGACTCTTGAATGTAGCTTCTAATGAACTCATGTTTGCTGAAGATGAACCTCTTTTGTTGGCATTATGCCATGGCATAACTTCTGATAACCTTGAGGCTCATTGTGATTCTACTGCCGAGTGGATTGACTAGTATTGTGGGCTCCTTAATTTCCCCATGAGAAATTGGGATGTTGACGCCATTCAACATTATAAGTGTTAGAGTAAGGATTGTTGTTACCTTGATTGAAATTGACTACAAAGTTGAAGACTCATAGTTGGTTGGGCATTCACTCTCGTGATGATTGCCTGGCATAACACACATACCAAGCTAGTTGCTTTCACTTCCTTCACATCAGTGGAATGTTGTAAATTGTTCAACATATTAGTGATAGCTGAGAGTTGAGCAGATACCAAATCTTTGGTATCTAACTCAAATGCTCTAGGTGCTTTCCTACTCCCAAGCTGAGGAAGGAAATTGATAATCATTATTAGCAATTTTGTCCAAGATAAAACACCTCAGTAGGTGATTTATCCAATAATGTCCCATTTCCCGATGTGGGTGCATTGACTCCATTATAGAACATAACTACTTGAGTCAATCGTGAAAACCATGATTTGAAGACTTTCGAAGCAAACTCTTGTAACGATCTCAACACTCATACATGGATTCGTCGTCGCCCTAGAGAAAGGATGCTATATCATTCCTTAGCTGAGTATTCATGTTTGTGGGTTGTACCGCAATAAGAAACTCTTGCAAAGATCAACCACGATTCCATCGAACCAGATGGAATACCACTCTATCAAGCCCTTTCTCGGTCAGCAATGAATACGTGAATAACTTTAATTTTAGAACATCTACATGCAGTCCTTCTTGGCAGAGAAGAATCACAACTCCAAAAATTTTGAATATGTTGCCTGATATCTTCAGTTGCATACCCCGAAACTGCCCAATGGAATTCAACATGCTGAACATGACTGGTTTCAGCTGAAATGCAGCTTGAATTTTGGGGGCCAGAATTCTATGATTCAGATCATCTAGCATCGAATTTAAATGATCCCGAATAATACGAGGCCTATCAGTAGGTCAAAATTTTGTAATGCCTCGACACTCAGAATTCTGTCATCTTGACCAATGCCTTGGTTTCCAATTTGATACATATTTTCTCGAGCACGTTGAACACGTCTATTTTGCCTAAAGTCTCAATCTCAGGTTCTATCAGTTTGAATGGCTCTTCAGAATGTCTTATAGGCATACACTAAATAAACCTGAAAAAAAATAAAACAAAATATCAAGTAAACTATACACAAATAAAATGCAAAAAATCAAATGCTCTGGCAAAACTAATTAACTTTAGGCTGCCAATCCCCGAAAATGGCGCCAAAAACTTGTTGGTGTTATGAGTACTATAAAATTATACGCAAATAATGTGAAACTATACACAATCGCTCAAGAAATAAAGTGATGAGTCAGTATCATATCCACAGGATTGGTTGAAATTACAAAAGTATAACCAAAGCAAAGCACTACTCTATCTAAGTATAGTTAGTGTTGATATATACAATGTCACGACAATGGATATGTATATGCTTATGGATATGGATTGATGGTTGATGGTGTAGCAAATGAAAATGCAGTGGCAAGGCATATGTTTAATATTGAACATGATGTAATGTCAAGGCAATGAAAAACAGTAAAAATAGAAAATAAATGATAAGTGATAATCCTCACAAGACAAGCTTCCACTGGAACGAATGGTAGGGATTGATTTAAGGATGCTAAACTTATCTCTCAGGCATATTTAATCTATCTAAACTTCACTTGCTTGAGGGTTTTTTGAAAGTGCTCCGCTATCTCTAGTCAAAGGAACCTAACAGAATAGAATGACACAACATCTCCTCTCGATCTCAGCTATGGCAGCTTACACTATTGATAAAAATACCCGTATTAGTCGTTGTAATCCTATCTTAGTCTCTCTCGAGTACTAAGGGATTAGGATATATATTCCTAGGCTGGTTCAAAGCTTATGAAAAATACTATAGCCCATTGCTTATGAGGATTTGTCTTGTGTTTCTCTATATAACAAGTATTTTTAACTAGGTTTCTCGAACACCTAACCTTCATCTAAGAAATGGACACTCTCATGTCTCTTACAATCCTAGATGATGAGAAGCATATATAACAAAGCAAGCAAATACCAAAGATAAACATAAATCTACCATTTAAAATAAAGTTTAAACAACCATTTAAAACAACCCTATCAAATAAGGGGTTCGAATCTTCCATAGAACAAGCCGTGAAATATTCATTCCAACAACCCAAAATAAATAAAAAATAGCAGCAAGGAAAGTGAGAAGAAGCCTTTGACGCGTGCATTAGAGGTCCCTCGGCCACCACGAATTGCTAGCTC
This sequence comes from Hibiscus syriacus, assembly GCF_006381635.1. Lineage (NCBI taxonomy): Eukaryota > Viridiplantae > Streptophyta > Magnoliopsida > Malvales > Malvaceae > Hibiscus > Hibiscus syriacus. Next base: position 154,500 of record NW_024062559.1, read on the forward strand.
GCTAGCTCCTCTCGGATAACTAGCTCGCCACTCCTTGGAGCTTATAAATGGAGGAACACCACTCAAGGAAGAAGAAAGGGAAACTGTGAAAAGATAAGAAAATATTTGCTGAAAATCCCTTCTCTCTCCGTATATCATTTGTCTCCAATGAGGTAATAATATAAAAATATATAGGGGTAATAATAAGGTTGTGGGTGCAAATACCCTTATACCCCTAGAATCACACTTTGTGCGTGAACCTTATCCTCCAGTGGCAGGGTCCCTAACAGGCGGTTACAACCATCATTTCACGTGTAGAGCCAGCTGTCCTTGTATATCTTTTGTTATTTTCTACACCAGAAATGCCAAGGCATTTCAATATGCTTCAGTAACGTGTGATGCCACGACATTACTTCCCAAAGAAACCTTTTGCTTGTTATTTCCTGCACACCACAAACAACTACACCTTTCTCATACAATACCTTAAGAGATAAAACAACAATACACCACATGCAACTATATGCAACTACATGATCCTAAAATGACTGAAATGCTCTTTTGAACAAACAATAACTTAAGTGAAAGGCCTTAAAAGTAGCCTTTTTAGGAAGTTATCACAAACATATACACATATAGGTCATGGCTTCTTATCACATATATTGTGTAGTACTCATTTGGAGTCTCATATCTTCTTATCAGGTATTTTATATCACATGCTCTTACTTTCATATTCACATAGATCATGTCAATTAGGCACTTATGTTCACATAACACATATCACATGGTCACATTTCATATAACAGTTCTTATATTCATATATCTCTGTCATATGTCTTATATCTTATGATCATAGAATCATAAAACTTATTATCACATGGTTCATAGTTACCTAATTTATCACACAACACCCATTCACATGAATCATATATAAATGCATATAACTTCTAGATATATATATATATATATATATATACTATACTCATCATAACATCATATCACACCATGCTTGTATCTTTGTACTCATGCAATCTAGTATCTGAATTAGACTCATCGCAAGTCTTAATTCCCTAACATAACATATACGTACTATCATGTACTCACCTTGGTTACTTTCTAATACCAAACTCTTGTTCTCTCTCATGAATCTTACTCTGACAGCCTATTCGAACTTTGCTTTCGATCGATGTCTACACAAATACGCGGTTTAATGAATGAAGAGATTCAGACTACTTAATACGATTCACATCAATATAAACTAATTAAAACTCCAATTTCAACATTCCAACTTAAGTGGTATCGGTACCACGCTCAAGGTACCAATACCTCTATACTAGGGTACCGATACCAAAATTAGCTTCGAAGTTTCCCGGGTATTGATACCCTTCATATAGGTATCGATACCTCTTCCATATTGTATCGATACCCCATGCATTAATTCCTCATAAATGGCCTTGTAGTATCGGTACCCCACTCAACAGGTATCGATAACCCTTACCTAGATTTTCATTTTTAAGCCCGAAAATTTAACACTTTGCCCCCAAATTCTACTTGTTAACCTCTCCTCATGCCCTTAAACTTATCTTTACACATGTAAACCCTCTTTAAACACTATAACACTTCATTATCTTCAATATCTCACCATAGCTCTTGAATCAAAGAATTTCATCAAACTTTCTATGTGTTCTAAATTTAATTCAAATGCTTTAAACTTCTTAATCCTTCTAATGACAAGTCAAATTCATCAATAAAACTTCAAAAAGCTCTTTATATCAAAAAAATTCTTTTTTAAACCCTTAATAAAATTCCATTTCTAATTCTCTCTTTTTAATGCTTTATGCTTATATAAGCTTTCCTTAAGCTTATATAACACAAATAATATAACCCAACTTAAAAATTCAGGAATTAATCATCTAAATTAAAAATCACCTTTAAGGCTTGAGCTTGAGCACACGGGAAGAAGAAAGAAAGAAGAACAAGAGAGTTTCCAGATAACTGTCCCCCACGTGTTTCACTCTTATTTAAGGGGAAATAATATCTTTTAAAGGAAAAGACCACAATACCCCTTTCAATCTTTCATAATTACAATTTAATCCAATACTGAAATATTCATATTTAAGTCCTTGAACTTTTAATTATCCTACATTGATCCCTAAATTTCAAAAATTCTCATTTTAGTCACTGACCCGGATTTCAGGATGTTACAAATCTCCCCCTTTAAGAAAATTCATCCTCGAATTTTCACTTCATAGCAAGATGTAGCAATCCTTTTCCTATTAACCTTATACTCATTTACAATCCTCTCTCATTCTTCAATACATATCTCTTCTACTCATAATATAAACTCAACACAACCTATTCACTTGTAAACCATATCTTATTAAGTCATAACAATTAATTACCTATTGCTTCAAATCAAATCTTTCAATTATCCTTCTAATTATCACTTAACAAATACTATGTTGATTCCCAAATCTACTAAACCAACTACTTTATCATATGATTGAGATTTACTTGCAAGAATCTCTGGATCCTCAACATCTTCATCGGTTCTTAAATTATAAACTCATGCAGTTGGTTGCATATCATGTTGAGTGAATAATTCAGATTGATTTCTTTTATGACCTCTACCTCTACTTCTCTAAGATACCAAAACAGGCCCATCTCTCTGTACCATCTCATCAGTCATAAGTGAACAATCTCGAATAAAATGTCTAACATCACCTCATCTAAAACAGGCTCCTGAAATCATTCTACAGACTCCTGTATGATTCTTTCCACAGTATGAACATTGACTGTTTTGACTGAGATTTGATATTCTAGCAGTAGAAACAACTGATTACAACATATCTTGAGTTGGAGAATCCAATTCTCTACTTTTCTTTTATTGCGAGGAACTCGACGAAGTACCCATTCTCTTAAACTTCTGAACTTTATTCTCTTTAAATCTCTCATTCTGAGCTCTTTCTAGTGATTTAGCTCTATTAACCACTTCTTGAAAGATAAAAAATTCAAGGCTATTAACAACTCTCTTAGTCTAGGGCATAAACCCTCCACAAACCAATCACATACATCCTTTTCTGTCAGAATAAGCTCAGCAGCAAAATGACTTAACTTGTTAAACACACATTTATATTCATACACAATATAATTCCCTTGTTTCAAATTCAGAAATTCTTGTTTCATCTGTATAATATATGGTCACCAATGTACTTACGCTTGAATACTTCCAAGAAGAATAACCAAGTCACTTGATCACTTCTTAATCTCATGGTGACATTTTCCACCATATTCTAGCTTGACCCCGCAACAGCAGAACTATTCCATCTAATTTCTCCATATCATAACAGTGGAGCCCATCCAACATAATCTTGACATCGTTCAACCAATCAACTTCACCCTTAAACTCAAGAGCTCCTAAACCTTTCACTTCCTTAGCTATATTAATTCGAGGAACTGAGGGCACATAGGGTTGAAAACACCACAAAATAGCGTTTAACGTTCCTAAAAATAACCTTTGATCTTTCATTGGTACTTCTGGAGGTGTTCATTTTTCACCCTGCTTGGCCAGGGCAGGTGAATTGCTACTACCCTCAGGTCTATTACTTCTCCTTTCACTGTGAGGACTCTCATAATCGGACATCTAATGCATAACCATATAACTTATTAGAAAACATCATACTCATGACTCTATCAGATTAGAAACTTACACTTTTTGTTGGCATGTATACCTTTTCCAAACACTTTTGTCTTCGGCTTAAGCCTAGAATATTGGTTATTAAGATGTGTTAAAGTGGTAGAAATTGGTTAAAATTAGTGTATTTAAGTTTAAAGTGCTAAAAGGAGGTTATATAAGAGGAATTAAGTAAGTTTGGGTGAATTTTTGAGCTTAAAAAGTGATTTCTGGGCAAGGGGTATCAGTACCCATTCATCAGGTACCGATACCTCAAGAGTAAAAAATAACGAAGGCATTCAAATGTTACCAATACATGGAGAAGGTAGTATCGATACCATAATGGAGGTATCGATACCATAATGGAGGTATCGATACCAGGGAAATATTGAATGTAGTTTCGGTTCTGATACCCGTCTTGGTATCAATACCCTCAGCTAGGGTAGTATTGATACCCTATAGTAGGTACCGATACCTCTTCAAAGGAAAAGTGAAAATAAACTTTTCTTATAGATTAAGAAATTAAGGATTTGAATCATAGTATTTGGAATGCTGATAACACCCCAACTCATATCCGACCCGGATACGAATTCGAGGTGTCACATTGACTTTTTAAAATATATAAAATTATAAAAACTATACAATATTTAAACTTTTATTAACACAAAAGCTATATTTACATAATTAAGTTCAAAACCTTACAAAATTGATCAGAGCATTCATAAATTACACTTTGCTACATGCCAACACTTTTGACCTAACAAAATACATACTGTGAATTTACATCTGATCTGATCTTTGAGTGGAGATACGCTGCTCTACAAAACCCTAAACTTGATCCTCTTATTCTTCTAAACCTACGTGTAAAAATGCTTATACGCTAAGTCATAGACTTAGTGAGGCATAAAATATAATAATGTACTTACAACAACAACAACAATAAAACCATATTCCCATATACAATGAGGTAAGGGGGAGGTAGGGTAGTAGGTTTCCCCCAACGCCAGGTTGAGAGCAGCTTTTCCTAAAGACCTCCGGCAGTCAGAAAAATAAAATAAAGATAAATTACATGCATGTATAAATAAATAAATAGATACATAGTTGAACAGTCTTCATATGAAGTCTTCATATGCGTGTCTGTATTGGAATTAATCCCTGCAAATAAATCCCTGCGTAAAAATCTCTGCATATAGACAGAAATGTAAGTCCCGGCTAAATTTAGAAGGAGGAAACATGCAGAGAAGGATACACAGAATTCAGCGATAGTAACCTATGAGAAGGAATAAAGTCAAATGGGTTAAAACCTATAACTAAGGCAACATTACTTCGCTACCCTAGTTCTAAGCCTTCATAAATTCCAATGACAGAAACCTATAAAAAGTAGAAGTCATGGAAATTAATACAAAGGCATTAAAAAGCAGAGAGAGATGTTACGCCCTATGGCTGTGACCCACACTACTCGGCTACCCTAGTCTTAAGTCTTCATACTTTCCTATCAGAGGTCATGTTCTCGGTAAGGGATAAATCCTTTAAATCAAACCTCAAGCAGTCTACAAACTTCCTCCTTGGTCGTCATCTTCTTCTGGCATTGTTGATTGTAATCGACTCTACCCTCCTGACCGCATCCGATGTTTGTAGCCTAAGGACATTCCCAAACCACCGTAGTCTTCCCTCCCTCAATTTTTAGGATACAGGCACCACCCCCAAGGATATCCTAATTGTAGAGTTTGGTGTCATGTCCCACAGAGTCCTACCACATGCCCATCGAAGCATTCTAATTTATGTGGCCTCTATCCTCCTTACGTGATCCTTTTTGATTTCCTAACATTCTGATCCATACAGTAGCGCTGGTCTTATTGCCATTCTATAAAATTTTCCCTTAAGTTTTAGAGGCACCTTCTTGTCACACAAAACTCCAGTAGCAGTCCTCCACTTTAGCCATCCTGCCTTTATACGGTGTGTAACATCATCATCTACACCCCCATCTTTATGTATCATAGACCCTAGGTACTTGAAATAATCCTTTGAGGGGAGAACGTGTCCTTCGATGCATACATCTACATCTTCATCATTTTGGTTCCCACTGAAGTTTAAACGTAAATACTCAGTTTTTTCAATATTAATCCTTATACGTTTTTCTTCTAAAGCAGTCTTCCAGGTAGCCAGTCAACTATTAAGCTCAGTTTTTGTTTCAACAACTAGGACAATGTCGTCAGCAAAAAGCATAAACCATGGAGCATCGTCTGGTGTCACACAATAGATGTCGTCCATAATCAAGGCGAAGATGTAAGGGCTAAGAGCCGACCCCTGGTGGAGTTCAATTTCCACTGGGAATGCCTCGGTGTCGCCAACTGTAGTCCTAACGTATGTAGTAGATCTACAGTACATATCACGAATCGCCCGGATATAAGCAGTTGGGATTCGTCTCATTTCCAAAGTCTTCAAGATCGTATCGCGGGGAACGTTATCATACGCCTTCTCAAGGTCAATGAACGCCATGTGAAGATCTATATTTTTTCCCTATATTTCTCCATAAGCCGTCAAAGTAGACGAATCGCCTCCGTAGTAGACCTTCCTGGCATAAAGCCAAATTGGTTTTCCAAAACCCTAGTAACCTGTCTCAACCTAGCCTCTATCACCCTTTCCCATATCTTCATGGTATGACTAATTAGTTTAATACCTATGTAGTTACCACAACATTGGAGATCTCCTTTATTCTTATAGATTGGTATCACCGTAGACTCTCTCCACTCCTCTGGCATCTTGACAGACTCTAAAATAATATTAAATATGGTGGTCAACCACTTAACTCCCTCTTCTCCAAGGGCTAACCACACAATGATAGGAATTTGATCTAGACCGACAGCTTTGTCCCTCCCCATCTTTCTAAGACCCATCAATGGTACTATCTCTAGAGGTAGAGACACCGTCATTAAATAAGCCAAAGAAGTAACTACCCTAAACCCTCTTTATATATTCTTTCACTAAAAGAACATTATTGTTGTCCTTATTGAACCTAATGCTACCTAGATCATTTTTCATATTCTCCCTATATTTTGCAAGCCTGAAGATTTCGTTTTGTCCTTCCTTGGTGTCTAATCTCTTGTACATTTCCTCATATGCCTTATCCTTTGCTTTAGCCACTGTTTTCTTGTCTTCCCGCTTTACCTCCTTGTATCTTTGTTTAGCTCTCGATCTTTCTTCGTCGTCATTGAATTATAGAATTTCCTTAAAGCATGTTTGTTTTGTCTTCACCTTAGTTTGGACTTCGTCGTTCCACCACCACGATTCTTTATGATCATTGACCTTCCCTGTCGACAACGCAAGGGTGTTTTTTCCCACCTCTCTGATGAAATTTGCCATTTTTTCCATAATAAATCTACATTATTCGAGTTTGTAGTTCCAAAACCTGTATGAGACAAAACCTTACTCCTAAAGTCATCAGTTGTCGCTCCATGTAAGTTCTTCCAAAGGATCCTAGGTTTACCTATTTTAGCCCTCTTATGAGTGCTCCGACCGTGGCGTACGCGAAACACCAAAACCAATAATCTGTGTTGTGATGCACGTGCCTCTTCAGGGAACACCTTACAATCAATGCAAGACCATCGATCCCAATTTCAAACTAGGATGTTGTCGATTTGGGTACAATATCCCCCGCTGTGGAACGAAATCAAGTTCACATCTCTCTTGTTAAAGAAGGAGTTAGTGACCACCATATCGTGTGCAATAGCAAATTCAAGCAACGTACGCCCCTCCTCGTTCCTACTACCGAAATCGAAACCCCTATGAACAACGTCATACCTGTCGATTTCACTACCTATATGGCCATTGAAGTCTCCCCCTATGAAAACTCTTTGGTCCTCCGGAATACTCCTAAGTACATCATCTAACGAATCCCAGAAGCAACGTTTCTCCCCCTCCCCTAAGCTAACGTGAGGGGCGTACACTGAAAGGACATTCACGACTTTCGCTTCTATAATAACCTTAATCATCATGATTCTATCACGGTATCTACAAACTTCAACTACATTATCCTTGAACCTAGAGGATACCAAGATACCCACCCCATTTCTAGTGTTATCTACGCCTGAATACCATAACTTGTACCCGTTACACTCTTTGGCGCGAGCCCATTTCCACCTAGTCTCTTGAATACAAGAAAAATCTATTTTCCTATTACTTAGTACATTTGTTAGCTCCAACAACATAGAATTTAATGTGGCTACATTCAACGTACAAACTCTAAGTCTATTCTCCTTGACATCACTCTGTCGAGCCCGCCCCCTAAACATCCTATGGGATCTAAAAGAAGGACATGACCTCAAGTAATCATCTATAGCTGAAGCTATGAGGAACTATGAAAAAGGAATCCAAAGAAGACAGAAGATGCACCAATAAAATGCTAGAGAATTGAGGGGTACTAAGGAGCCTAGTTGGTTACTTAATAGCTTTTTAATTTATAAAATACTATTGTTATTAAATTGCTAAAAGCCTAATGTTAAAAGGGAAGAAAAATAAATCCAAGCTTTTAACCTTCCAAAAAGAATGAAGAAGTAACAATTAAAATCAAACACAAATACCAGTATTAAGATACCAAGAGATCTGCTACAAAAGATCAATGAAATAAACAAAAGGATCAATAATAATTCAAGCTCAGTGGAAGTAAAACACAAGCAGAAAAAGTTTTATTTTGTAACAGATATAGATCTTAGGGAAATTCAAAGAAAAAAGAGAGAAATAAAATAGCTATAATTAAGAAGAGCTCATGGTCAGTAAATAAAAAATGGAAAGAATTCCTCAATGGAACTATAAACGTAATTACCAAATAAAATAGAGAAGAAGAAGGGGGGAAACACAAAGACTAGCAAAAATAATACCAAAAATTTATTGCCTATTTTCTAAAAGGAAATCGTAAACAAAAGCTCAAATAAACTAATAGAAAAGTAAGATTATGTTAGTTAAATCATATAAAATAGAGGCTAAAAGAAATAAAACATATAGATCTAAAGACACGAAACAACCAAACAAAAGAGGAAGAAAATAGGGAAAACTGGTCTGTAAAAGAAGCCCCTGGAATTTGCTGAAGAAACTTTGATCTTAAATTAATCCAACTAGAAAGTAATATGAAAGATCCGATCTAGGCAGGGATTTGTGAGAGGTTGAAGAACAGAGGAGTAAGAATTGGGGAAACATTGGCGACCTCACGGCTTCATCTAACGTTTCAAAATGGAGCCGTGATGTTATAATAATAGGAAAAATAAGTAAAGCTTGATTTAGTCATGTCACCCATATGATTATAAACATGCAAACTAATTATTCAATTACAATCATATTATAATTTAGTCATGTCACCCATATGATACAATATAAACAATAATACTATGGTAAAATATACTCATATATACATTTGATATCTCTTATAGGCCCATGTACATCACTGAGAATATAAGGTATGCGAGTACATTGAGGTTATGCACTTATACTGTCACCATAACTCGTATGGGGTCCCACTAGGGGCATGTGAAATTTGTCCCGAAGGACCTATGTATATGTCCCGAACGACCTTTTTATTTTTCCCGAAGGACCTATGTAACCCTCATCTCTTGGCATGGAAACTATACCCCTAGCTCTCATGTCACATAACATGGGCATTATTGTTATTCTTCATATGTTCATGTATTCATATCATTGCTCTTGTAATCACATATGTATTTTCTTTATCACATATCACATGTACATATAATTATCAATCTCGTATCATATAACATGTGTATTTGCATCTATTCATATGAATCATATATCATTTATCAAATCCTATGTATATATATATATATATATATATAACTTATGCATGTATTTATAATAATTATCAGGCATGCATGTTCATAATTACTATGCTATAAATACTAACATTGGAATAGACTTATCACAAGTCATAATTCCTTTGAACTATATTTACAATATACACTCACCTGGGCCTCACTTGCTATCGATTACTCCTATGGCTTAATTTCTCTTCTTGATCAATTCTAATCTTTCGGTCATTCTAGAACTTGTTTGTGCTCGATATCTACATAATCATATATTCCAATTATTATAATTCAATCCTTAATTTCTTAATCTTTAAGAAAAATTCCATTTTCAATTTCCCTTTGAAGAGGTATCGATACCCACTATAGGGTATCGGTACCAAAATTGCATTCTATATTTCCTGGTATCGATATCTCCCTTATGGGTATCGGTAAATATGGTATCAATACCCTTTGAATTCCTTCGTTATTTTTACTCTTGAGGTATCGGTACCTATTATTTAAACATACCACAAGGCAAATTATGAGGATTGGATGCATGGGTATCAGTACCTGTATGAACAATATCGATACCATATGGATGAGGCATCGATACCTATGTGGAGGGTATTGATACCCACATAACATCGAATCTAATTTTAGTATTGATACCTATGAAGCGTATCGGTACCCTAGAGTAGAGGTATCGGTACCGTGAGGGTGGTACCGATACCCCTTAAGTTAGAAAGTTAAGATTGTAGTTTTAATTAGTATATATTTATATGAATCGTATCAAGTAATTCAAATCTCGATATTCATTAATTTCGTATTCGTGTAGATATCGATCGAAAGTAAAGTTCGGATAGGCTGTCAGATTAAGATTCGTAAGAAAGAACAAGATCTCTGTAGTGTCCATTGAGACCCAAGTGAGTACATGATTTTGAGATTTGGTTACGTAAGGGAATTAAGATTTGTGATAAGTCTAATTTTGATTTCAGGCTATATAGAGATTGAAACATAAACATGTAGGGTTATGATGTTAGATGTATAGGAATAAAGGCATATGTCTAGATGTTAATTGCATATGTACATGTGGTCTATGTGAATGCGTGTATGTGTGATAAATGATGTGACACTATTAGAATGTTACATGATATTCTACGTATATCAAATGATATAATTGCATTATGTGATTTTATAAGAAATGATATGAATTATATAAGAACATATATATGTGAAAATATGTTTATGAGATAAGAACCATGACCATGAGCTATGTGAAAAAGAATACAAGTAAATGTGAGAAGCTATGTGATACGAATGTGAAGTATATAGAAATGTGTTACGTAAAATAAAACTATGTGCCTATACGAATATGTGAAAGGATATAACAGATAATGCTTATGTTATGTGTTATGAGAGCTATAAGTATAGTTGGCATGCTAAGAGTCGAGGGTTCTACGTGGTCATTCGGGACATATGTGTTCTACGTGGTCCTTCGGGACATATGTGTTCTATATAGTCCTTCGGGACATAGTGGTCCTTCGGGACATAGTGGTCCTTCGAGACAAATTCTACGCGCCCCTAGTAGGAATTATATGAGTTGGGGTGACAACATATGTGCACAACCTCTATGTACTCACATACCTTAAGTTCTCAAAAGTATACAGGGCTTTAAAAATAATAAATAACTTGCTATGATAATATGTGTGTTCCTTGTGAAATGGTATCTGTGTTATCTGGCATGTATAAATGATAAGTTCAGGATCATATGATAATAGGAATGAGGATAATAATAATAAGTGCATGTGTATTTGTAATATGATATGCTATGTGTTTGTGTATAGTATAATAATAGTAATTGTTCATGCATTGTGGTGATTTGGAGGTTAAATAATATGTTTATGTCAAGTATATGCTCATATTATAGAAATGAATTAGTGATAAGTAGGTTAATAATGGTTTATGTATGTATATAAGTATGATGTTGTATTACATGATATGTACATACACTGGTTGGTTTACATATATATTTACATATCTCACTAAGTCTATGACTTAGCGTGTAAGTGTCTTACACGTAGGTGTTGATAAGCAAGAGGATCAAGTTTAGGACCAGCAGAGCAGCATATCTCCACTCGAAGATCATTTCAGAAATATTTTGTAATGAATGTCTTGTTATGTAATTTAGTATGTTGGCATGTAAACAAAGTCATTAAATATGTACGCTCTGATGGAGTTTGGTAATGTTTCGTACATGTTTATGTAAAAAAATAACTTTATAGAATGGAAATTTTAAAATTTTCTATGGTTTTTATAAAAGTACATGTTTTGAATAGTTAATGTGATACCTCAGATTTGTATCCAGGTAGGATACGGGTTTGGGGTGTTACATTAAGAAGTAGTGTTAGAAAGTTTGTTAGTTGGTTAGTAGTTAGTTAGCAATTTGTTAGTAAACCAGTTGCTGTAATTGAAGTGTATAAATATTTTATTGTACTAAGTATTTTTCAAGTAATTAAAAATGAGGTATTTTACACGTGTTTTAACATGGTATCAGAGGAAAGGTCTCTTTTGGGGGCTCGACCTTTCTGATTTTTTTCATTCTTTCCTTATTGATTTCTTTGCTTTATTCCTCCTTTTTTCCCATGGATTCAATCGATTTTACCCACCCTCTTTATCTTCATCCATATGATACGCCTAGAATAGTGTTGGTTTCGCAACAATTGACTGGGATTGAGAATTACAATCTCTGGAGTCGCTCGATTCGGATTGTGTTGTTGGCCAAGAATAAATTACGGTTTATCGATAGTGATTACGCTCGTGATGATTTCGGTGAACTCCTTCAATCACAATGGGATCGTTGTAATGCGATTGTTCTTTTGTGGCTACTGAATATTGTGACTGCTAAACTTTCTGCTGAATTAGTGTTTGCATTCACCACTACGTTTGTTTGGAAGGATTTATGAGAACGTTTCAGCAAGATTGATGAATCTCAAATTTTTTTCTTACATCGGGAGATTGCTCTTTTCACTCAGGGAGACTCTTCGGTTTCGAATTATTATTCGTGTCTCAAGCTTATTTGGGATGAATATTATGAGTTAGTTCATGTTTCTTCTTGTAATTGTGCTGATTCTTTGTAAGTCTTCAATCATGTTCTTCAACAACGCCTATTGCAGTTCTTAATGGGTCTGAATGAGACATATTCTGCAATTCGGAGCCAAATCCTTCTTCTGGATCCCGTTCCATTGGTTAATCGTGCTTATTCTATAGTGGTTCAGGAGGAGTCACAACGGTGCTATTCCTCAGGCGTTTCACCTCTTTCTGACTCTGCTGCAATGTGCTAAAACTCATCCAATGTTCTTCGTGGCAGATTCAATGGTATTTGTGAATTTTGCAAGATTCGTGGCCATAAGCGTGAACAATGCTATAAGCTCAATGGTTTCCCTCATGATTTTAAGTTCACAAAGACCAAGAAGAATTCCTCTGCTATGATTGTTAGTTCTGAACAGGCTGATAATCATTCTTATTCTGCTCCTTTGGCTGCTTCTTTGGCTCTGGTGTTTACCACAGACCAGTATAAGCGTCTGGTGGGGCTTCTCAACAAAGATGCTTCTAATTCTTGTGTTGCTGCTGCTGCCAATTTTGAAGGTATGGTTCATGATGGTTTACTTGCATCTAAAAGTAGTTTGGTTACATGGATTCTTGAGACTATTACTACTGACCATATGTTATCTGACTTTGAATGCTTGAGTAATCCTGTTGCATGTTCCTCACGTTTTGTCCATCTTCCGAATGGTAAAACCATTCCAATAACTTACATTAGTTCCTATTATTTTGATTCTCTTCATTTTTTACATAATGTCCTATATGTGCATTCTTTCACTCATAATTTGCTATCTGTCTCCAAATTAACCCTTGATTTGAATTGTGTTGTTCACTTTTATCTTGATATTTGTATCTTTCAGGATCTCTCCAATGGCAAGATGTTAGGGATTGGTTGGAAACAAAGAGGCTTGTATGTTCTTAAGTCTTTTGGTTTTTGTCCTAGTGTTGCTTCTAAATTTTCCAGTATTTCTTTCAATTTTAAATCTCATTGTATGTTCTTTGTTTATAATAAAACTTCTATTTGGCATGATCGTTTGGGTAATGCTTTTGTTTTTTTTGAAATTGCATCATATGCCATTGATTGAATGTAAATTAGATTCTTATGTCATTCATTCATGTTTTGTTTGTCCCTTGGCCAAACAAGCTAGGTTACCATTCCCGATTAATCAGTCTCGATCTAGTCTTCATTTTCAATTGATTCATATGGACTTATAGGGTCCATATAGAATTTTCACACATAGTGGTCCCATGTTCTTTCTTACAATTGTTGATGATTGCACAAGAATGCCATAGGTCTATTTGTTGACGCTTAACTTTGATGCTCTTGTATCTTTAAGAAATTGTTTTCCTTAGTTCTTATCATTTTCAAGCCTCTATCAAAACAATTCGTAGTAAAAATGGGTCTGAGTTCTTTAGCACATAGTGTTCTTCTTTTTTCTCTTCTTTAGGGGTTGTTCTTCAGTCTTCTTGTGTTGGCACTCCTCAGCAGAATGGGTAGCTGAAAGAAGCATAAACATTTATTGGATGTGGCTTGTGAATTTCTTTTTCAGTCTTAGGTTCCTATTAAGTTTTGGGGAGAGTGTGTCTTAGCTGCTTATTACATAATTAATAGGCTTTCTTTTACTGTTCTTAATTGGAAATCTCCCTATGAATTGTTTCATCATCAGCCACCATCTTTGTCTCATTTAAAGGTTTTTGATTGCCTGGGTTATGTTACTCATACTAAGCGTCGTGATAAGTTTTTTTCGAGAGCTGTTCATTCGATTTTCATTGGATACTCGGTTACTCAAAAGGGTTATTTGATGTTTACCCTTGTTTCTAAGACTTTCTTTGTTAGTAGTGATGTTCGTTTTCATGAACATTATTTTCCTTTTCATTCTCCAGAGTTATCATCCAAGTTATTTCCTTCTCAGCCTTTTGTTTCTGATTCTAAATTTTTGTTATTGAATTGTCTTCAACAAACGTTTCTTCTGGTCGTGATAGTCATCCTAATTTGTCTTCTCAACAGTCTCAATCTGGTTTTCTTTAATGGTCCTTGTCCTAATGTTTTTGTTCCAGTGCCCCCTATTAGTTTCTTCTCATTCTTCTAATGTTGGTGTTCTAGTTGATCAAGTTATTGGGAGGTCTTCTAGGGTATCCAATCCTCCTCTTTGGTTGAATGTGTATGTTTCCTGCCAATCATCCACCTCTAGCCCTTACCCCATTTCGATTAATATTTCATATTCTCATCTTCCTTTTCGCACTGAATCTTTCATTTCTTCTACTTTTATCATTGAACCTAGTAGTTATAATGATTCCATTCAAGATCCTTTATGGATTAAGGCCATGCAAGAGGAGATTCAAGCATTAGAGTCAAACAATACTTGGTGTGTAGTTCCTTTCCATAAGGGAAGGTTCCCATTGGATGCAAATGGGTGTATAAGGTCAAGTTTCGCTCTAATGGTGAGGTTGAGCGCTACAAGGCGCGTTTGGTTGCGAAAGGTTACAATCAGCGAGATGGGGTGGATTATGTTGAGACTTTCTCATCTGTTGCTAAACTTGTTACAGTACGAACTATTTTAGCACTGGCTTCTTTGCAACAATGGTCTTTGCTTCAAATGGATGTGTACAATGCATTTCTTCAGGAAAATTTAGTTGAGGAAGTTTACATGCAACTACCTCAGGGATTCTGTAGCTAGGGGATACATTCAAAGTAAGTTTGATTACTCACTTTTTACAAAAAGAGAAGGAACAAACATATTGATCATGCTTATATATGTTGACGATTTATTGATTACAGGCAATGATGCTGCAATGGTAGAAGAATTAAAAGGAATTTTGCATGCTAATTTCAGAATGAAGGATTTAGGAAAACTTAAGTATTTTCTTGGCTTTGAAATACTTAGATCTAGTGAAGGGATTTTATTAAACTAAAGGAAGTATGCACTAGAGCTCATTGAAGAAACATGATTAGGAGGGGCTAAACCTGTTTGTACTCCTATGGAACAAATGTCAAATTTACTTGCTGGTTATGATTCTAAATTGATGGAAAATTGTGAGAAGAAGATAGATGATGAAATGTTGCAGAGTGAAAAGGAAGTCTTCCAGAGGTTGATAGGAAGATTAATCTATCTTACTCACACAAGACTAGATATTACTTATGTGGTACATCATCTGAGTCAATTTATGCAGCAACCCAAAAGATCACATTTAGAAGCAACCCTTTGAGTCGTTAAATATATAAAGAAGAATCCTGCTAAAGGAATTTTATTGTCCTCTGCAGAACAATGTCAGCTAACAGCCTTTTGTGATGCTGATTGGGCAGCTTGTTTGATGACAAGGAGATCAGTTACTGGTTTCAGTGTTAAACTCGGAAATTCTTTGGTTTCCTGGAAGTCAAAGAAGCATAATACCATAGAAAGATCATCAAGAGGCAGAGTACAAAAGTATGACAATGGTGGCAGCTGAAATTGTATGGTTAAGAGGTTTGTTAATGGAATTGGGTGTCAAGGATCTGCAACCAGCTAGACTTTATTGTGATAGTAAGGCAACATTAAAAATTGTAGCAAATCCATTATTTCATGATAGAACAAAACATATTGAAATAGATTGTCATTTCATCAGCAAATTTGTTAGCAGACGTTTTGACCAAGGCTTTGGGAACACAACAACATGAATATTTAATTTCCAAGTTGGGAGTCAATGATATCTTTAGACTACCAACTTGAGGGGGAGTGTTGAAAAGTTAAGAAGTAGTTTTAGAAAGTTTGTTAGTTGGTTAGTAGTTAGTTAGGAATTAGTTAGTAAACCAACTGTTGTAATTGAAGTGTATAAATATGGCATTGTACTAAGTATTTTTCAAGTAATAAAAAAATGAGGTATTTTTACACGTGTTTTAACAGTTAAAATTTAAAATATTTTAACTAATTAGATTTTTTAATTCAATTATTATCAACCGGATTAACCACTTAACAACCCTAACCAAATATTCTTCCAAATAAATCCTAAATTAAAAAATTACCAATTCTGAAATCTGATTTATTTAGACAAAACTTGTAGAATGAATTTCGGGGTGTTATAATTTTTATGTTTTTATTTAGTATTTGCTTCATTTTATATTGGAATAGTAATTTAGTAATGAATAATTTATTCCCCAAATATTTCCTAGGTATTTCTAAGCTATTTGGGAGTTTCAAGAGCACTTGAGAACATTCAAGACTACTTCGGATTAAAAAAAAAGACGAAAATACGAAGCCTTATAAGGCACTCCAAAGGATGCCATGCATTGTGGTGTCACTTTGTGACATGCAATACTGATGTTTCCTCTTTTCGACGCACTCCAAGCTCATGATTCAGTTTTTAGCTGACTTGTAACTCTAGGGAAGTCTTGTAAACATATTTAACTAACCCATTATCATCTATGCAACGATGAATCTACGGTGTAGGTAGGAGGGGGAATCTGCCGCTCCCAAACTTTGGTAGTTTATTTGTTTTTAGCTCAGTAATATTTCTAAAATTATTATAATTAAGCCCTGGAACCTCTCAAAATTTACTAGTTTAATTAGTTTTTAATACACTTTCAATTTCAAAAATGAAATTATGTATCGACCTTCAATTTTTTTTAATTACTCTCTAAGATACTTCAATTTTAAATTTAGTGAATTTAAACAATAATTGCTTTAAATTTATGGTTCAATCAATTTTAGAGACCCTATTTTTTTTCAAAATTAAACTCTTACCCATTATAGTTCAATCTTTGTTATGTACCTGAATATATGTTTGTTTGTTCTATTCATATAAAGTGTTTGAGACTTTTTTTCTTTGTTTTTGTTTCAATTTTGCTCCTCTTAGCAAGAGTGTTTAACTAAAGACTAATATCGATTCAATCTGTTCTCTAATTATTCCTCAAATTAAGTATGGGAGGAGACAAATCTATAATTAAATAAATCTTGTTTTACTCTTCAATTTTATATTTTTATTTTGTTATTCATTATGTTTAATTATATGTGTTTTGTTGATTTAAATTACATTATGAACTAATATTGCTAAGGTGCTAGGTTGACGATTTAATAATTGAATATAGGTATAGAAGATAAAGCTGTGAATTGGGATAATATTAAAGATTGATATTGTCCTATTAATTCGTCAAGGTTCAAATCTTTTTGTTGTGAATGGAGAAAATGTGATTAAAAGGATCGTCATATAATAAGACTTTGCAACAGTCAATCTAAATTAATTAGTCAATAGATCATTTATCAACGAAAATTTATGATTGATAACTGAAACAAGTATGAAGGTTTTTAAATATTCCTAATTATTTTATAGAGGCAATCAGAGCGTAAGTGAAACAACTACAAGTGGTTGAAAGAAAGAACATTAGAATTATTGACAAACAATATAACACTGGCAGAGATGATGGTTAGCTGGTAATGGTTGACAAGAACACCTCTACGTCATTACCCTTGCTCCATACTTTCCATTAATAGCTTCAAAACAGTCAAATTTTACATTGGGGTTCGTATGCTCCTGCTAAAGTCATTGTGGTAGGGCAAAACTTGATCTCCCCTTTTCCATCAACAATACCACAAATCAAATAATACAATTAGATATGAGATCTTAATTTATGTATGAATAATTGTAGAATGAGAACAAAATACCTTTAGAAGAAGAGAATATTAAAAGAAAAAAGAAGACTACAAAGAATTGGAAGGGCTATGAAATTCTTCATGCTTTTTGCTTGACTTTGTGCATTTCTATTTCTTTGATTGTTTGCATCCTTTTAAGAGATCATTATTAAATTTATAGTTAATTTGCGAACAAGGATAGTAACGTTAAATTTATAGAAACGATTAATATTGATTTTTTCACTGCATATAAGAATATTTATTAGGGCAATGGTTTCCCACAACACTGTCTAAATAAATTTGGTAACTTAAATTAAGATTTAGATTTCAAAATATTTTCAACCTTTACGTTTATCATCAAGTAGGTTATTAATGCGTAGTAACCAGTTACATTCTAAAATCTTATCCCTATCCTATCACATACAAATAATATATTCATTTTTATTTATTATACAAATAATCTAATATGATGGTCAGAGTGTTATCGAATTATTTATTTTTATCAAGATGATATAACAAGTGCATATCATATATCATTTTTATCATATAAAACAAATTCAGAAAGAAATTATAATCACATTTCATTTTTTTGTATAGTTTCAATCGTCCTGCATTTTTATGTTTTTATTTAGTATTTGCTTCATCCTATATTAGAGTAGAAATTTAGTAATATATAATTTGTTCCTCGAATATTTCCTAAGTATTTCAAAGCTATTTTGGAGTTTCAAGATCAATTGAGAACATTCTAAACTAATTGGGATTAAAAAAACCGAAAATACGAAGCCTTATGAGGCACCCCAAAAGATGCGATGCATTGTGGTGTCACTTTATTACTTTCTATACTGATGTTTCCTCTTTTCAAGGCGCTCCAAGCTCATGATTCATTTTTTTGGTTGACTTGTAAATCTATAGAAGTCTTGTAAACATCTTTAATTAACATATTATCTTTTATGCAGGGACGAACCTACGGTGTAGGTTGGAGGGGTAATCGCTCGCTCTAAATGATGCAAGTAAAAAATAAGAGAATAAAGTGGATATGGTAAAAACAGCCTCAAGCTTCGCTTTGACTCAATTTCCTTTAGATCATCGAATTAGATTTTTCCTTCGGGATTTACGTCGGTTACTTTGTCTACAAGGGCAATCCCCGTGACTCTATTTTGTATACCAAATACCCAAGGCAATCTTTGATTCCGGCTTCGGAAACTGATCTAATCAACATTGATTGCCGTAGATCAATTACCGTTTAAGTTCGTGGCGACCGAATCGGATTGTTGCTTCTATAATCATCAATTCCGATCTCAATTCCCTCCTGGCGAAGCTATCTCGCCAAGTGTGTTCCCAGGAAGTCGAATGTGCTTTCTATAAGCCGAATCTTCCTCCCACACATTTAATCGCAACAACAATCTTGACCAAAGTCTATCTTTGATTTTGAAAACTGTTTTGATTTTGAAAAATAAGCGCAGAGATTGAGAGAGATATTCCGAAGATATTAAGTGTATGTTTCAATTCTCTCGTTGGAATTGAGTCATCGCTTCAGTTCTCAGCTTATGAAAAATTTAGCTAAGCATGACAAAAGTCATAATTAACATATTTAAAAACAAAGCTTGAAAATAAAAGAAAAATGAAAACTTGAAAATAAAAGAAAAATGAAAACTTGAAAAATAAAATAAAAGAGAAAGCTTTAAAAAAAAACTAGAAAGAAAAAGAAGATTGTAATTTGAGTTGTGTGTTTAGGCTTACCCCAAGAGGGTATTTATAGCCTCTCAAAGCCTAAGGATAAACAAAGAAATTAAAATAAAATAATCCTAAAGATAATTGTTTTTTTTCTAAATTCAAACTCTAAACAAGTCTCCTAATGCAACTCTGCTCGTCCATCTTCCAGAAGGCGCGCTGAGTAGATCTTCTAGAAACCGTTGCTGACTAGACCCTCTATAAACTGCCACGTCAGGCCGTGTTGTGCCCAGAGTCGAGCCCATGTCTCTAGTCGTGACCAAATAAAAAAAATTGTAGAATGCGCCCGTTTAATCACTAATTCTGGAAAGTAAGACCCTGCACGAAAATAAGCATAACACAACCAAATCAGCAGCAATAAATCCACAAGATCGAAGAAATAACGAGCAAATATTAGCGATTCTAAACACTCATCAGCTTCCCACAACTCATCACATGTTCAAGGTTGCACCATAAGCTTTCTAAGGATCCATGTTCATATCATATGACCAGCGAGGTGTGTGCAAGCATGTGGGCTCTTTAGGTGCGTTAAACATCAAACGACTTCACCATTCAGCCAAGACATGTGTTGTTTCATTTGGGCGCCAACTTGAAGGGATTTAAACACTATTCGGCCAAAGCTCATGATTCTCCAACCTAACCGAAACTTCACCAATGCTTTTAGATAATTATTCAAATCATTATGTATTTTTAAAAGGACACAAGGGCTGGCCGAATCACCATGTATCCATTCGGCCATATCCCTTCATTTCTTATAAATAGGCTAGTCCTTTTCTTTGTAAACACACAATTAGATTATTAATTCAAGTGAGATTATCTCTTTTCTCAAGTCCTTTGTGACTTTTATCGACTTATCAAATATTTTTTATACTTGTGGCGTCCATCCTTTTCATTTGAAACTTGTGGTTCCTAGATTACTATCTAGTGGGTCCAAGTCTTTTCTACCACCCTTAATTAGACTTGTAAGGCTTGGTCTTTGCTCTCTTATATCACTGGTTCTTCCTTAGTCTATTTAAGATACTATCCTACCATTTTCATTTGTTTCTTAAACCCAAACCATTCCCATTTCAACAACACTTCCACAACCATTCATATATTAGAAAATAGCTTTCCATATTCACCTACATCAACTACCAAGCCATTCTTTTCGAGCTACTCACTTACTTGCAGGTTGTTTTGCTTCTTTCCAATATCCACAATCAATTGAGGGTACATTACTCTTACATCACTAAACCTTTGGTGGATTAATTTTTTTTAGCTAACTAATATTTCTCAAATTATTATAATTAATCCCTTGCCCCTCTCAAAATTTACAAGTTTAGTTTTTTTAATACCATTTCAGTTTTATGAAATTATGTATTGACCTCCAATTTTTTTGTTTAACTACTATCTAAGATCCTTCAATTTTAAAATTAATGATATTAAAAAATAACTACTTTTAATTTTATGGTTTATTCAATTTTAGAAACCCTATTTATTTCTAAATTAAACTCTTACCCCA
Organism: Hibiscus syriacus; assembly: GCF_006381635.1. NCBI lineage: Eukaryota > Viridiplantae > Streptophyta > Magnoliopsida > Malvales > Malvaceae > Hibiscus > Hibiscus syriacus. The sequence continues at coordinate 175,878 of NW_024062559.1, forward strand.
TTTATAGTTCAATCTTTGCTCTGTCCCTGCACATATGTTTATTTGTTGTGTTCATTTAAAGTGTTTGAGACTTTTTTCTTTCTTAGTTTTTGTTTCAATTTTATTCTTCTTTAGCGAGGGTATTTGATTAAAGACTAATAGCGATTCAATCTAATCTCAGATTATTCCTCAAATTAAGTATTGGAGAAGACAAATTTATAATTAAATAATTCTTCTTTTACTCTTCAATTTTATATTTTATTTTCTTATTCATTATGTTTAATTATATGCGTTTTGTTGATTGAATTACATTATGAACTAATATTGCAAAGGTGCTAGGTTGACGATTTAAAAAGTGAAGATATGTTTAGAAGGTAAAGATGTTAATTAGGATAACATTAGAGATAGATATGTTCCTATTAGTACGTCAAAGTTCGATTTTTTTGTGAATGGAGAAAATGGAATTAAAATGATTGTCATATAATAAGACTCTGCAACAGCCAATCTAAATTAATTGGTAAATAGATTTATTATCAATGGTAACTTATGAATGATAATTTGACCAAGTACGAAGGTTTATAAATATTACTAATTATTTGTTTAAGGTAATGAAAGTGTGCGTGAAGCGGCATGTGGTTGAAAGAAAGAGCATTAGAATTATTGACAAACAATATAACATTGGCAGAGATGTTGGTCAGCTGGTAATGATTGACAAGAGCACCTCTGCGTCATTGCGCTTGCTCCATACTTTCCATTAATAGCTTCAAAATAGTCAAATTTTGCATTGGGGCCGCATGCCCCTGCTAATATCATTGTGGTAGGGAAAAACTTGATCTCCCTATTCCATCAACAATACCACAAATCAAATAATATAATTAGATATAATAACTTAATTTCTATATGAATAGTTGTAGAATTAAAACAAAATACCTTTAGAAGTAAAGAATATTGCAAGAAAAAGAAGACTGCAAAGAATCGGAAGGGATATGGACTTTTTCATGGTTTTTGTTTAATTTTTGTGTTTCTATTTCTTTGATTGTGTGCAACCTTGTAAGAGATCATTATTAAATTTATAGTTAATTTGTAAATGAGGATAGTAACGTGAAATTTTAGAAACTATAGATATTAATTATTTCAACATATATATGAGTATTTATTAGGGCAATGGTTTCCAACAACGCTGTCTAAATAAATTTGGTAACTTAAATTAATATTTAGATTTTCAAAAAAATTTCAACCTTTAGGTTTATCATCAAGTAGGTTTTTAACGCATTGCAAACAGTTACTGTAACCCCCTAGATCCAGTCTGGACGTTACGACCAAATCTCAGAGATCACGCTAATTCAGATTGTCATAAATCATGCAATTTTCATATAACAACATGCACTATCAGAAAATCAATATGAATCCATAATAGAAATAAGAGTCTATAAAACAAAATATAATCCGAGTTTAAAGTTCAAAATAAGAAAAGATGTAATATCCCAAAATCTCAAATATAATAATAATATTAACGAATAGTGAAAATAGGAACATAATATGAAAACGTTCATACGGTATCTAGGAAATAGTGCTACTAGTCGATCCTCCAAGTACTAGTTGAAAATCCTAAAAGACTGAGAGATCTGAAAAGACAGAAACTAAAAGTGAGCTACAGAGCTCAGTGTGTCATTTAAATGCAATATATATTATCAACAAATTATAAGCAGTTCGGTTATGTCATAAAATGCAAAATATAATACAAGCAGTAGCAATGCAGTTGATCATTATCAGTATTTTGTCAAAACAAAAATTTCATGCAACTTTACCTTCCATTGTGGATAAAATATAATGGGGACATTACCCTTCAAAAAGGTAACCAAATTAGAATACAAAATATGAAGATGGGATGTAGCCCTACGTAGAGGATCCAATCAGAATCAGAATGATGATATCGTCATATGTAGAGGATCCCAAGTAGATTCAGAAATCAAAATAGGGGATATAGCCCTCCAAAGAGGATCCCAAACAAAAACAGGACGAGGATTTAATTCATACAGAATCAGGACGAAAATATGATCTCATGCAGAAGTAGTTATGAATTAATATACAAATTAAAAATGATACCACCACAATCAGTAATCAGACATATCTCAAATAATCAAAATCATAATACAATTATGCTTACAAATAATATTACACAACTTAGCAGCATAAAATTTGTCAAAGGTATCATACGGGTAAAATAGGACACACTTTTAGCAACTAAACCCTACAATCTAAGCTTTACGCTTCCCACGATCAGTAGTACTATGTCCTATGGAATGATGAGATGAATGTCTACAACCAAACTGAATTAAGTGAGGATTGTGGGGATCTACCAGAGAGAGATGCGGATACTCGAGCTCACAAGCGTCGGTTTTTTGAAAAGATCGACGAAGATGGGGTTTTATCGAAACTCGGATATTCAAACCTTTACCGATTGCAAACAACAAAGGAGAATGACAAACCAATAACACCAGACGAATGGGGTCGACGAGACGAACAAAATGGTGGTGGAGGAGCTGAACACCAACATATGGTTAGCAACAAATCAAAGGAATAAACCAAATAATTGGTACTTGAGAGATAAAGGATGAGAGTGAGTAACCAGCGAAAATTTCTAAAATCAAAAAGCAGAAAAGAAAACTGAAACAGAGGTTTGGGTTTTAACCCTAAAATTTGGGCAAATTACACTATAATTCCCCACACTCTTGGGAGCTCTTACATAAGCACAAAAGTTTGAAAATTCATCAATTTAGCCTCAAAATTTGAGATGTTACAGTTACCCTCACTACAGAAGAACTGTTCTACAACGGCGTTTTTAGAGTAAACGCCACTAACTTTAAACATATAGCGGCGTTTACATTCCAAACTCCATAAAATGGTAACTTTAGCGGCGTTTTTATACAAATGTCGCAATAGAGTTCATCTATAGAGGCTTTTTTCAACAAACGCCGTAATAGAGTAATACTTTAGCGGTGTTTTTATATAAATGCTGTAATAGGGTTCCTTTATAGTGACATTGTTTTTAACAAATGTCGTAATAGAGTAGAACTTTAGCGCTTTTTTATACAATCGCCATAATAGGGTTCATCTATAATGGCATTTTTTTAACAAATACTGCAAAAGTGGTGTTTTTATACAAATGCCGTAATAGGGTTCATCTATTGTGGTATTTTTTCAACAAATGCCGTAATATAGTAGTACTTTAGCGTTATTTTTATATAAATGCCGTAATAGGGTTAATCTATAGTGGCTTTTTTAAAAAATGCCATAACAAAGTATTACTTTAGCGACGTTTTTTATAAACGCCGCAATAGTTTGGTATGTTTGTGGCGTTTGGTTTTAAATGGATGACGGTTGGTATGTTGTGCTCCGTATTACCCCTAGAGATGTGATAGACATCGGGGATGGAAGTAGAGATGACATTGAAACAAGATTGGAATTTTTACCTTTTGTAGCACAAAACTTAGATGAAACTATCACTAATATTGCACAATTTCAATGGGTTCAGGAGGCTATTAATAAAGATATTTATGACAACTGATATTACATAAGAATGTCGTAAGATTTTATATCTTAATTTATTTATTTATAAAATTATAACTTTTAACATGTTGTCCTTTAATATATTCATTAATTAAACCGTTTTCTTACAAAAAATGTTGTTTGTTTATTACAGATATCATGTCAGAGAGAAAAATAAGTGATTTGCGGGTTGTTCGAGCTTTTCAAGAGTATGAACAAACAAATAATGAGGAATTGAATTATATTGACTCTTCGAAAGTTCCTATTACTGTTGAAGAAGATGTAGAAATTCAAGGTAATGTTCGACACTTTATTTAATTGTTTGTTCATTTTGAAAACTTACATTTAATAATTTCTTATATAGTTAAAATGCTGGAACACGCAAGACTAGAGGATGTACAACGTTGAAGGAATTATACCAACTTCCTCCTGGGCATCGTGTCAAAGATTCAAGAAACGATTTCGGTCAACCTATTGGCCCAGAAGCACGTCTTCAATCGAGTTACTTAGGCATAGTTGGACGTAATGTTAATCTTTTACCGATCAATTATGAGTCATGGCATGAAATGCCTAATAGTAACAAAAATCAGGCTTTGGATTTTGTTAAGGTAATAATGTCATTATAATAGATAATCTATAACAATTCAATAGTAATTTATACTTACTTTGAACACTTATTTTATGTGTAGGAGAAATTTTCTTTAGAGGTCTCTGACGATTATTTAAAGCAAGCGTTAGGGAAGAGATGGAGAGACCACAAGAGTTCATTAAAAAGAAATACTTCAAGAATGATCTCAACCTTGAAGAGAAACTACAAACTGTTCCACCTGGAATGCTCAGGTATCAATGGGAAGATACAATCAGATTTTGGAGTTCATAGAAAGGAAATGTATGATGTATCATTTCATGTCCATTATATTCTGTTTACGATTTCCTTTATAACATCCCTTCATACTAGTTATGTATTATTGTACATTATATATATATATATATATATATCATCCCTTCTTATTAATTATATATCATTCATATCACATTACATTATAATTCCTTTATTCTTTTACCCAAAGGTATTTATCTTTCCAATTAACTTACATACTTGACACTTTTCTGTCAAATACACAACTAATCCATTATTCTTTTACTCAACAATGTTTAACCGTTCATCTTTTACTCAACATTTTTTAACTGTTCATCTAACTAGCATAATTGACATCTTTCTTTCAATTGCACAATTAGGCCATTATTCTTTTATGTAACGGTAAACCGTTCATCTAACTGGTATAATTAACACCTTCATGCCAAATGCACAGTTAGGCCTCAAAGGCACTTAGCCTTTCATCTAACTGGCGTAAATGACATTTCTGTCAAATTCACAGTTAGGCCTATTAATATTTTATTTTAGAGCAATCCTTACTATAATTATCCTTCATATTATTAATTAACTCTTTCAATCATTACTCATTCTATGATTTAAGTTGCTAGTGCTATTACCATTATTTCTCAACCATTACTAAAATATATGCATTTTCATACCCATTACCAATATAAAAATCCACTTCTTTATTAAGAATTTCTTAGGTTTATACAAATATATTTCTCATACGGAAATTCATACACTTAGTATGATTTTCCTAACATTTTAGCACACAAAGTGTCCTATACGAAAATTCACACTTAGTATGAATTTCTTAACATTTTAGCACACAAAGTGTCCTATATGGAAATTCATACACATAGCATGAAATCCTTAACATTTTAGCACATAAAGTGCCCTATACGGAAATTCATACACTTAGTATGAAATCCTTAACATTTTAGCACACGAAGTGCCCTATAGGGAAATTCATACACTTAGTATGAAATCCTTAACATTTTAGCACACGAAGTGCCCTATATAGAAATTCATACACTTAGTATGAAATCCTTAACATTTTAGCACAGAAAGTGCCCTATATGGAAATTCATACACTTAGTATGAAATCCTTAACATTGTAGCACACGAAGTGCCCTATATGGAAATTCATACACTTAGTATGAAATCCTTAACAATTTAGCACACAAAGTGCCCTATATGGAAATTCATACACTTAGTATGAAATCATTTTAACACACGAAGTGACCTACACGAAAATTCATACACTTAGTATGAAATCCTTAACAGTTTAGTACACGAAGTACCCTATATGGAAATTCATACACTTAGTATGAAATCCTTAACATTTTAGCACACGAAGTGCCCTATATGGAAATTCACACACTTAGTATGAAATCCTTAACATTTTAGCACACTTAGTGTCAATTGGTAATCACCATACATACATCAATAATTCATACCACTATTACTATTATAGCATATAATACATAATTAAATGCACTCACCTGACTTTCCTCGTTATGTATCCAAACGTAAGTCGGATTACTCCGATACTTTGCCTTTGCCATTATTTTTGCTTGTTTCGGGAGCTTGGTTCCGATCTACTCAAGCATCCATTAAAGCATACCATACCTAATGTTAGAATATTTCCTAACCATTATACTTAAACAATACTCAAAATAACATATCATTAACTTTCTATACCAATATCAGCCTATTTTTAACATTTCTGGCTCCATAGTATCGATACTTCTACCCTGGTACCGATACTTCCATACTATGGTACCAATACCCCTTTCTGGTATTGATACCAAATTTAGGTTCGATGTTTCCTGGTATCAATACCCTTACCATGGTATCGATACTACAATACTATGGTACCGATACCCCCTTCCAGTATCAATACGAAATTTAGATTCGATGTTGCTTGGTATCGATACCATTATCATGGTATCGGTACTGATTGAATCCGTATCGATACTACTCAGCTAATTCATCCCATTTTAGCCTATAGTATTGGTACTGTTCTATCATATACCCTTGCCCAGAATTTCCAGTTTTTAGCCCGATTTTCACCCAATAGGGTCAATTTCGTTATATTAACACCTTACGCATACAATGAAACTCTTCTTTAACTATCCATACTAACTTTCTTCATTTTATTTCTTAAAACATCCAACATCTTCCAAGAACATTAAATTCTAAGAATCACACACTTTTCCTAATGTGTTTTTAATCCTATCCAATGCTTCTAATCTCTCATTTACCTCTATGACAAGTCAAATTTACCATAAAACATCCATAAACCTTCCTATTTCAACATATCATACTCAAAGCTTCAATAACCAACCAAAAACGAAAGAATAAACTAGCCATTTGAAATCTCTCCTTTGGCTATGGAGGAAAGGTTTTCCATGGGAAGAAGAAGAGAAATAGATTAGGGTATTTTCACTATCCCCTTTTTCCTTATCTTTAATACCCTTATTAAACTAAATTTAAATTTCATTTTTCTCTAAAGGACTAAAATGCCCTTTTCATTCTTCCATTCTTACTAATTGGTCTTAAACCAAATTTCTAAATCATTTTCTTATACTTAACCATTTATTCTATTTAATCCTCCAATTTTTAAATCTTTTCCAATATATTCACTAACCCGATATTTGGGGTATTCCATCTACCATCTTTGTAGTCTCATGTCTATCATCTGATTCGCCTAATACTTGCTCCAGGTGAGCATCTACTTGTTGCTTAATCGTATCTCTAAGTCATTTCCTAAATGTTCTTAAATTTTCAATAGGAGCTAATCGATCCTCACGATCAGGAGCATGAAAACTTTCTTTACGGTCAGTCATATTAGTCTATTGAGAGTCTCTACAACCTGTTTAAACAAATTCTAAAAGTCTGGTACTGAGGTTCGGAATAAAATAATAATAATTTTAGTAGACTTTTTAAAAACATTTACCATAATCCCCAAAAAATTTTATGCATGTAAATATCATTTCAAATTCAATTTTTTCCTCATGAACACCACAGTCTCAGAGTTCGAACTATGCTCTAATACCACTTAATGTAACCCTATAGACTCGACTTAGACGTTATGGCAGAATCTCGGAGATCACATTAATGATGATTCATAAAATATAACTCTTTTAAGGAAATTACAACAATATCAAAATGGTTGTAAGATAAGTAAACATTAATTAAAATACATATAAATAAATAATAATAAATATTCATATCTGATTAAATAATGCATACAAAATCATATAGTCTAAAGACCCAAAATAGTACCCCAAAAGTCTATATAAAAAATATTTCATAAACCAATAATAGATTTAAATATAATAAACCTTAGATAATAACCATACTGTGCCGAGAAAAAAAATCACTAGGCGATCCTCCAAGTACTAAAACGGTCCCAATGGTCAAGCGAATCTTTAGCAAGCTATAAAGTCAACTAAACTAATCAACAAGCTTCCCATGTTCGGTAGTTAGAACAGTGGATGCGATGCAACCCACGACAGTGACAATCAACAACGGCGTAAAGGGATTTTTTAAGACTTCTCTCAGTCGATTTCGCCAATGATGACCGACGAGAGGAAGTTAAGGGTGGGGTTTTGTTCAGGATTGTGAAGGGACCACGATGGAGGCGACAATGATGGCCACAATGGCAATGTTTGACCGTTAATGATTCTTCGGTGAAAAGAAAATATGACAGGAAAAAGAGAGTCGGAATAAACTTGGCGGCTAAACAAATGAAAGAAAAAAACAAATTGTTGTTATAATACGATTTGTATATCCTATGTTTAGGTTTCAAAAAATGTGTTAATACCTAAAACCCTTAAACTTTGAGAAATTTTAGAAAAAAGACCAGAAACCCCAAACAATTCATTTTGGTCCTCAAATTTTGCAAGATTTAAAATTATCCTAAATTTGGGTTGTGATAAATATAGTAACGAATAATTTGTTCTTTGGATATTTCCTAGGTATTTTAAAGCTATTTGGGAGTTCCAAGAGCACTTGAGAACATTCATGATTAATTGGGAATGAAAAAAAATGCCCTTGTGAGGCACCCGAAAGGATGCCATGCATTGTAGTGTCACTTTATGATTTGTTACACTGATGTTTCCTCTTTTTAATGCACTCCAAGATCATGATTCATTTTTAGCTCACTAATATTTCTCAAATTGTTATAATTAAGACCTTGCCCCTCTAAATATTTACTAGTTTAATTAGTTATTAATACCCTTTCGGATTTAAAATGAAATTATGTATTGACCTCCATTATTTTTTGTTTAACTACACTCTAAGATCCTTCAATTTTAATTTAGTGAAATTAAACAATAACTGCTTCAAATTTTATGGTTCATTCAATTTTAGAGACCCTTTTTATTTTAAAATTAAACTCTTACCCACTTTATAGTCTAAAAGTGATTCAATCTATTCTCAGATCATTCCTCAAGTTAAGTATTAGAGGAGACAAATCTATAATTAAATAAATCTTCTTTTACTATTCCATTTTATATTTTCTTTTGTTATTCATTCTGTTTAGTTATATGTGTTTTGTTGATTTGAATTACGTTATGAACTAATATCGCAAAGGTGCTAGGTTGCTGATTTAATAATTGAAGATAGGTTTAGAAGATAAAGATGTGAATTGGGATAACATAAGAGATTGATATGTTCCTATTATTTCGTCAAGGTTTGAATCCTTTTGTTGTGAATGGAGAAAATGAGATTAAGAGGATCATCATATAATAAGACTCCGCAATTGTCAATCTAAATTTATTGATGAATAGATCAATTATCAACAATAATTTATGAATGAATAATGAATCAAGTATAAAGGTTTTTAAATAATACTAATTATTTTATTGATGCAATCAGAACGTGAGTGAAGCGACTACATGTGGTTGAAAGAAAGAGCATTAGAATTATTGAAAAACAATATAACATTGGCAGAGATGTTGGTTAGCTGGTAATGGTTGACAAGAACACCTCGGCGTCATTGCCCTTGCTCCATACTTTCCATTAATAGCTTCAAAACAATCAAATTTTGAATTAGGGCTGCATGCTCCAGCTAATGTAATTGTAGTAGGGAAACAAAATAATATAATTAGATATGAGAACTTAATTTATGTATGAATAACTGTAGAATGAAAACAAAATACCTTTAGAAGAAGTGAATAATGCAAGAAAAAGAAGACTACAAAGGATCTGGAGAGCTATGGACTTCTTCTGTAACACCCCTAACTCGTAGCCGACCCGGATACAAACCGAGGTGTCACATTGACTTTTCAAAACATTCATATTGAAGAAATAATAAAAAATTTAAATATACATGTGAATAAGTATGATAAAACTTTTAATCAAAACATATAAACATTATTCTACTTCTTTTGAATATTAAATAGATTCAATAATTCACATAAATATACATTTTGTATGTTTACAAAAGTGATCAGAGCATATGTAATTCACACCTTTGTCTACATGCCAACACACTTATTATAACAAAATACATACTTTGTAAATTATTTATGATATGATCTTCTGGTAGAGGTAAGTTGTCTTGTTATATCCTAATTCTGATGTCCCTATTATGCATTATCTAAGTTATGAACATGCAATCCAATCATTTCATCATGCAATCACAATACTCATATATCTACTCAACAATAACATATATGATCATGCACATATGCTGAGAACTTAAAGTATGTGAGTACATTGAGGTTGTGCACATATGTTGTCACCACAGCTCGTATAAATTTACACTGAGTGTCATATAAAATTGTTCCGAAGGACCTCATATATGTCCCGAAGGACCTCGTAGAACCCTCGACTCTTGGCATGCCAATTATACCCCTAGCTCTCATATCACATACTATGGACTTTACCATTTACATTATTTCCCATATTCATATAATCACATAGTTCACTTACACGTAGAATATTTTCGTATGATTCATATTCACATGTCACATGTTCACATAATCACTTAGGTCGATAACACATAGCTTATATCAGATTCTCATATAGTCACATAGGTCATTACCATATAACATATATAACATATACATATCACATAACATGTAATACCAACCATGCATATTCATCTAGTACAAAGTCATAACTATACTTTAATTCATGCATTCCTATATTCAAAACAGTGAAAATAGACTTATCGCAAGTCTACTTTTCATATATCAAAATATATATTAATAGTAAGCACTCACATTAGCCTCACTTAGTCCAATCAGCTCCTATAAATTTTATCTCTCTCTTGATCATTCCAAACTCTTTGATCGTTCCAGAACTTCCTTATAAGTCGATTAACAATAACCTAAGCTAAAAAAAGTACTTAATTTAAATTTCCACTTTGCATAGTATCGATACTTCCTTTACTGTGGTATCGATACTGTGCTTTGGTATCGATACCTTTCCCCGGTTCTGGAATTCCATTTCAAAAATGGTATCGATACTTTCCTAAGGGTATCGGTACCATGGGTATCAATACTACCCCTTAGGTATCGATACTCCTTGAATGACTTATCATACTTTGGCTTACGATATCAATACTGTTCATATAATATTGATACCCTCACCCCCAAACATCACCCTTTTCTCTTTAAAGTATCGGTACTGGATTAATAATATTGATACCTCTTGCCCAAAATTTATCATTTTTAACTCGAAAATTCACCAATACCTACTTATACTTTCCATTTTGAACTCCTTTTATGCCACTAAACTTAACTAAACTTACTCAAACCATCTTATATTCATATAAAACATCATGATCTTCAATATCTCATCATAAATCTTGAAACCAATAATCTTATTGAATTTCCATCATGTTCTAATTTCGTTTCTAACACATTATACTTCTTATTCTAACTGATGACAAGTAAAATTTAGTCTCAAGCTTCACTTACTAACTCCTTTCCAAAATTTCACTTGAACACCTCTTATATTAAATCCCTCCTAACTCTCTCATCTTTTGGTTTTAAGAAATCATAAGCTTTCCTTAAGCTTAAGTATTATCTAAAGAACATAAACCATGCTTAAATTTAATAAATAATCAACAAACATGACAATTACCTTTTCTAAATGGGGTTCACGGATGAAGGAGGAAGAAAGCTATGGAAATCTTGATTTTTGCCTTTCATAATCTCCACATGGTTATAATATAACCATAACAAATTATTAATTATTTTACTTGCATAATAACCAATATGACCTTCCAACATCCTCTCTTTTCTATTCAATCTTACATAAAGATATTTCAATTAAGTCCCTAAACTTTTCAATTTATCTAATTTAGTCGCTACGTTCTAAAATTTTACAATTTGGTCACTAAGCCGTTGTTTGGGATGTTACATCTTCATGCTTTTTTCTTGATTTTGTGTATTTCTATTTCTTTGATTGTGCGCAACCTTGTAAGAGATCATTATTAAATTTATAGTTAATTTGTAAATGAGGATAGTAACTTGAAATTTATAGAAACAAATAATATTAATTATTTCACTATATATCTGAGTATTTATAAGGTAATGGTTTACCGCAATGCTGTCTAAATAAATTTGGTAACTTAAATTATGATTTAGATTTCAAAAAATGTTCAACCTTACGTTTATCATCAAGTTGGTTATTAATGCATAATAAGCAATTACCCTATAAAATCTTATCCCTATCCTATCACATACGAATAATATATTCATTTTTATTTATTATACAGATAATTTAATACGATGCTTAGAGTGTTATTGAATTATTTTTTATCGAGATAATATAACAAACACATATCATATATCATTTTTTATCATATAAAACAAATTCAGAAACAAATTATAATCACATTTCATTTTTTGCAGAACAATTACGCAATCCTATTGCGTAACGTAAGAATGTTCCATATTCGGTTAAGATTGAATTAATCGAATGAATTAATTAGATAAATTAAATGATAGGTTATAGTAGCAATTTTTGGTTAAAATGGTGGGAATGTCATTACCTTCAAATTCTTAGGTAATGAACAATTCCCATCACTTTGGACAAAAATACCCCAAAAATAATGAATTTCATTTGGACCCATCTCATTCTTTATTCTTCGTGTTTTACTCAAAATTACAAACATAATAATAATATAAAAGAGTTTAATTGAGTAAAATTTTAATAAATTTGTATAGTTAAAATTATTTTGTCACACCCTAACTTAGTGACTAAAAATTTTCTTAAAATTTTTCCGAGGACTAAATTAAAATTTTAACTAAATTCGGGGGATTGATATTTTGATTAATTTTAGATCCAAATTCAAAAAGTATAAAAATTTGATGACCTATAGTGTAATTTTACCATTTTCCTTTTTAGAGATTATATAACCCCAAATCTATAAAGTTTCCTTAGTTGGAAACCTTATTTTCTCTCTCTTTAAGCTTTCCTCTTCTAGCAAGGAACTTCAATCGTCGTTTGGTCACCGACCGTTCTCTGTTTTTGACACATCCCGCACCATCGTGTTCTTTCGTCGTCCCGAGTCAACCGGTATCCATCTTGTTTCCGTTGCCGTCGATGTGTGAAGGGGTGAGAAAGATTAAGTTTCCGATGTTTCGAAATCGAGCTCTCCGCCATTCACCGCTGTGAACCAAGTTTGGTACTCATGTTTCACCCGACTGAGGGTCGGTTAGATCCGGTGCTTCCTGTCCGTCAAATCCGCACGATCCGCATTCCTCGAGAGTTACTTGATCTAGTGCTGCCACTGATTGTGATCGTCAGACTCAGTAGTAGGCTTTCTTATCAGACTACTCTGACCGGTACAAGTGTGTTTCCTGATTGTGTTACATTACTGTTTTAAACTGTTAATCTGAACTATTTTAGATTTATGATAATACTTAATATTTTTACGACATGATACTTGATTTTCTGAATATTATTTATCTAATATCTGATTTACTGTACATTTATGATATGATCTCTGATTTCTGCATTTTTATATTTGATTTCTACATTTTTATATATGATTTCTGAGTCTGAAATATTTTTAAGTTTTACTTAATTAAACTACAGTTTTCACTTGAATACATACATGTTTGTTACTGCCATTGGGGGTATTATTGGAGGAAATATCTCAGGCCTAGTCTATGACTTATAAGTCCTTACCACAAGCTCCTCGACTTTGTGCTCAGGGTAAGTCCTTATGCTATGTGTATAAGGCCCTTACCAGGTGTACAAGTGGGTGTATGGTTCTAGGGAACCTACACATTCATGCGATTGGATTGGTGTTCATATTTTTAAAACATGTTTGATAAACTAGTTTTTACTGAAGTCTTCATATGGGTGTATGGTTCTGGGAAACCTACACATTCTGGTGATCAGATGGGGTAGTGTTCACATGATTAAAACATATTTGATAAACTGATTTTTTCTGAAGTATTTTATCTGTATGGATTTATACACCGTAGGGAGCACATTGGGTTATTTTAGCTCATTCTGTAAATTTTAACCTTTTCAGATAGTAGAAGACCGTAGGCTAGCAGAATTGGCATTAAGAGGATCGTCTACTCCTATTTTTGTACCATTGTATATCTCTATATGCCTTTTTGTTATACTTTGGTGACACTTTTTTTTACCATCTCGATATATCTGTGACAACTGTTGTTTTGATGTCAATATACATTCCTCATTCTCAATTCATAAATGAAGAAAATATGTAGTAAAGAGAAGTAAGGGTCAACTGCACAGGAACTTAGAAAATTATAAAATTTCTATCTGCTTTGTTTAAGCCAGGCGTGATGTAGTAACAGGGGTTTTAGTAAAAAGTGATTAAGTAATAAAGAGTTTAAATAAAAGATAATTAAAGTAAAAAAAAAAGAATAAAGATTGTAAATGGATATTATAAAAGCAGCCTCAAGCTTCGCTTTGACTCAATTTCCTTTAGATCATCGAATTAGATTTTCCCTTCGGGGTTCACGTCGGTTACTTTGTCTACAAGGGCAATCCCGGTGACTCTATTTTGTATACCGAATACCCAAGGTAATCTTTGATTCCATCTTCGAAAAATGATCTTAACAACATCAATTTTCGTAGATCAATTACCGTTTAAGTTCGTGGCGACCGACTCGGATTGTTGCTTCTATAACCACCAGTTTCGATCTCAATTCCCTTTTGGCAAAGATATCTCACCAAGTGTGTTCCTAGGAAGTCGAATGTGCTTTCAATAAGCCAATCCTTCCTCCCACAAGTTTAATCGCAACAATAATCTTGACCAAAGTCTATATTTGATTTTGAAAACTGTTTTGATTTTGAAAAATAAGCGCAGAGATTGAGAGAGATATTCCGAATATATTAAGGGTTTGTTTCAATTCTCCCATTGGAATTGAGTCATTGCTTCAGCTCTCGGTTTATGAGAAAATGAGCTAACCATGACAAAAGTCATACTTAGCATATTTAAAAACAAAGCTATAAAATAAAAACAAAAATCAAAAAACTTGTAAAGTAAAATAAAAGAGAAAGCTTTAATAAAACTAGAAAGAAAAAGAGAATTGTAATATGAGATGTGAGTTTAGGCTTACCCCAAGAGGGTATTTATAGCCTCTCAAAGCCTAAGGATAAACAAATAAATTAAAATAAAATAATCCCAAAGATAATTGATTTTTTTTCTAAATTCAAAGTCTAAACAAGTCTCCTAATGCAACTCTGGTCGTCTATCTTCCACAAGGCGCTCTGAGCAGATCTTCCAGAAACCGTCGCTGACTGGACCTTCTAGAAACTACCACGTCAGACCGTGTCGTTCCCAGAGTCATGCCCATGTCTCCAACTGTGACCAAATAATAAAAAATGCAGAATGCCCCCGTTTTATCACTAATTCTTGAAAGTAAGACCCTGCACGAAAATAAGCATAATACAACCAAATTATCAGCAATAAATCCACAAGATTGAAGAAATAACGAGGAAATATTAATGATTTTGAACACTCATCAAATTTCCCCTCACTTATCTCATGATTGTCCTTAAATATAATATAATCAAATTTGTCAATAATTTCATTTACCGTTCTTTGTTAAGTTTCATATTTGAGGAAGCAAGGTAGAGAGCACAATAACTATTCAAGACAAGAAATCAATCAATTGAACATCACCAATTGGAACAAGTCAAGTGCAACTGTAATATCCATTCATTCATTAATGTCAATGCCCATAACTCAATACCTTACCGAGATTCACTCAAATCACTCAATGTTTTTGGGGTAAAGAAACGCTTAATGTCAGAACCGACATAATATTACCATAGGTCTGCAAGTAAATCAAATATCCACTATTAATAAGAACAAAATGCATAAATCAAAGGGTCTTTTATTGGTTGTAACGAGACTTAGGTAAAGGTGGGGAAAAGGCTAAATATATGGCTAAAAATTCAAGGCAAGGAACTAACAAATAATAAGTTCAACTCCATCAAACATTAAGCACAACAAGATAAAAAGATAAACTATCAAACAACAAATTTCATTTCGAAATGCATTTGATTTTTTTTCTCTTTGTTATTGTTTCGTTTTCCATTTTTTTCATGTCTTTTTTTCTTTTTCTTTATTTTTCTTTCTTTCAAACAACTTTTCTCTTTTTTTGAATTGCTTATTGTTTCTTTTTCTTTTTTTTTCGTGGAGTATACATTGGTTAGACTGTTCCCTTGCCCTGAAAATGGTAGAAAAAAGAGGGATAAAATAAAAATGCTCAAGTTTATAAATATGGTGAAAATAAAGAAATGGGAATAGGCTCAAAAGTGGTTAACTAGGGGGAAAATGCATGGGTAGACAATTTAGTGGGGGAAAACATAGAGATAAGTAAAGGGAAATTCAACCTACACTCTACTCCCCCTCACTTAAATTGTTTTACCTCAAAACGTAAAATTAAAAAGCAAGAGAAGGAATATAGTACTCCCCAAATTTAATGTCAACCACGGCCATGGCCTCGGACACGGTGGGAGGCGCTAGGAAAGAGATAGGAAAGAATCTTAGTAATGTTTGTCTCAATGGAATGGAGGCGGTTGTGGACGTCATCCATTCGAGACTGCATATCTGGGCGAGGTGCTGTAGGTGGTGGTTGTGGCGCATTACGACGAACGAAGACTTGCTCGCGGTGAGGAGTGATGACACCCGGTGGAACGAAGTATGGTGCGCTCGGAGTTCCAGCAAGTAGGAACATCTAATCCAAGCACCGCTCATCCAAAGCATCTGTAGAAAAAAGCATAAGTAAATCGTGTATCGTAAAACTTAACGATGCGAGAAGCTAAATGAGTAATGTAAGAGCCAAGTATAAGTGGGCAATTGGATCGAATAACAATCTTAAAGGCCCGAGCAAACAAAAATCTCAAGTTCACCCGTTGGCCGGCTGTCATGCACCATAAGAAGAATTGTTTAAATCGGCTCAAGGAGGAAGACGAGTCATTTGGCCCGGAATAATTGTAGGCGAGGAAGCGATAGATGTAGCGTAAAGTTGGGTCGTGGATAAGATGAGCTCGAGTTGAGCGAGCATTAAACGTATGGCCAGCTAAACCCGTAAATGTCTCATAGGCCAATCGGCATCGAAATCCTGCGAAATCTCAAGTAAAGCAGTTAAATACGCATGATTCATGACATCCGTCATGAACCCCATATCAAGATTAAATTCTGATATAGACATTGAAAAATTACTTCCTCATAGTCGAAATGTAATGAGATTAGGCGAATTAACATTGAGAAGACGATGCGGTGAAAATTAAAAGTGGCATAAAATTCAAACACAAGTTTATAAAATGTGCCACAATTAATCATCGGATACAACGTCCAACCAATTGAAGCAAAATTCGTATGGACAGACTCACATAAATGCAAGGTTTTTAAAGTTCGAGTCGGAATGTATTTACCTACACATAAAGGGCGAAGTCTTACCTACTCAAAAGGTACCAATTCGTCGTCCGAAAATTGTAGATACCCATGCAACATCTCTTCGGCAGGGATAGCGTATGACCAACCCTTCAGTTGCGTTCGGGATTTTCATGTGCAGGTGGTCGACTATCAGAAGTAGGGGCATTACCCGGGCTAGGGGAACAGTTTGACGAATCATGATGCCCGGGTTACTGCCGAGAGCTTGATATCGCAGGTGAGGGATCCAGGAGTGGAAAACCAGTAAAGTCCTCTGTAAAACCATAAATCAGATGGTACATTTGCAAAGACTGAACTAAAATAGGAATAGAGTTTACTTATGGAGCGTCGTCCGATGCCGTTGAATACATCGAATATGACGGGAAACCCGTCGATTACAGATGAGTCGTTGATGTTGCTGCTATCAGTATTGAGTGGAACAATGGAGATGGGGAGCACGGTGGTGACGGACGGCAAGAGGTGCTCGGCCCGGGGTGAAACGAGGTGGTCAGCGAAAACGTTGAATGATACAGTGACGTTGAAGCTTGGCCACAGCCTTGCGTCGGTTGAACAGGTGGTGGCGGTAGAACAGAGTCGAAATCGCTGGGCATCTCAACGAACACCAGTGCATTAGAGCGGTGATGTCCTCCAAAGACAGTGGGCAGATGAGCATTGGCGTTGTCCAATCAGTTTAGCGTGCGTACCATCGTGGAGTAGATATGAGCAGGTGGCATGAAAACATGTTAGCAAGAGTGGAGTAGGTCGGTGTTTGTGAGGAGCGTGATCAATTTAAAGATGAGGAGTGGAAGTATTTTAGAGGAGGAAAGGAGGTTGGGTTTAATTGGGTTCTGTTGTGCGTGGGGGGTGATAGAGTTGGAGGTAAATTGGGTTTTTTTTTATTACGATAAAAGGGAGTTTAAAAAAAGGTGATAGAGATAGGGATGGTGGGGTCTACGGTAAAAGGAAATTGAAGAAGAGATAAGGGAGATAGGCGACATAAAGATAACAAAAGGGGGAAAACAATTTGGGTTTTGCTAACATGTATCGGGATCCATAGTAGTGTGCTAACGTGCACTGTTTGAAAACAATGGTATCGATACTCTCAAGGGAGTATCGATACTGCTACATAGAGCAGTATCGATACCATTTAATGGTATTCGTACCATTTTTTGATTTTGTTTCCATGGTATCAATATTGCCTTAGCAGTATCGGTACTACACTACTTTGCACTACTTGTACTGCTCATGGGGTTCAAATTTGACACTGTTCGGATGATAATTTCGCAAATATTTGTTGTTTAAGTTTGAAGAACATTTTTTACTGCAAAATAATAATAAAATTAAATAAAACATGCTTAATAAAAAATAAAATTGAAATTTAAAATGTAACGAAATTAAAAAAAATGGGTTGCCTCCCATGAAGGCGCTTTTGTTTAACGTCGTTAGCTTGATGACCTGATTCAGACTACATGTTCTTCTAGGTCGATATCTTCAACTAAGCAAGCTTGGATATTTACATAATATGGTTTAATCCTGTGTCCATTGACTCTAAATCGAGTACCCGAACCATCTTCAAGTTCAATTGCGCCATGAGAAAAAATTTCAATTACCGTATATGGTCCACTCCACTTTGATTGAAGTTTACCTGAATAAAGTTTAAACTTTGAATTAAAAAGAATAATTTTTTGTCTGAAAGAAAAAGATGTAAATGCAATTTTTCGATCATGGAATTCTTTTGTTTTGTCCTTATATATTATGGCGTTGTCGTAGGCATCTCTCCGAATGTCCTCAAGCTCTTGTATATGTAACTTTCGTGTTTCACCAACCACTTCTAACTTCATATTTCATTGCTTTACAGCCCAATATGCCATTTGTTCCAGCTCGACAAGTAAATGACATGGTTTACCAAATACAAGGCGATATGGCAACATTCTGATATGTTCTTTATATGTGGTTCGATAAGCCCACAAAGCATCAATCAATTTCTAGCTCCAATCCTACGATTTGGTTTGACTATTTTCTCAAGAATTGTCTTTACTTCATGGTTTGAAATTTCTTCTTGTCTGTTCATTTGAGGATGATAAGCCGTGACAATCCTACGATTTACTCCATGTTTTTTATAAGCACATCAATTACCCGATTGATGAAGTGTATGCTGCGGTCACTTGTTATCGCTCTTGGTGTACCAAACCTGGAAAAATATAATTCTTTAAAAATGGAACAGTAGTTCTGGCATCGTTGTTTCGAGTGGCTTTAGCTTCTACCCACTTCGAAACATAGTCAACAATAAGAATTATATAACAATTGCCGAAAGAATAAACAAAAGGACCCATATAGTTGAGTCATTAAACATCAAATATTTCGCATATAAAAATAGGATTAAGAGGCATTTCGTTTCTTTGACTCAAATTAGTTGCACGCTGGCAATTATCACAGGATTTGCAAAATAAGTAAGCATCATGGAAAATATGAGGCCAAAAGAATCCGCATTCCAAAATTTTATGAGCAGTCCGCTTTGGTCCGAAATGTCCACCACATAAATAAGAATGACAAAAATTTAAAATTGAGCTTACCTAGCTTTCAGGAATACATCGTCGAATTACCTGGTATGAACAATGCTTCTAGAGAAACGAATCATTCTAAATGAAGAAACGAGATTCTCTTTTAATACGATTTACTTCGGCTTTCATAAAATCATATGGTAATTTACTTGTAGCTAAGTAATTAACTATATATGCGAACCATGGCATTTACTTCTGCACCATCATTAAGCTTTCCTACAGGAATTCCTCACGAACGGGTGGATCAACTGTAGTGATTGTAAGCCGGCTTAAGTGATCGACCACTAAATTCTCACATACTTTCTTATCCTTGATTTTCAAATCGAATTCTTGAAGGAGTAAGATCAAACGGATCAGTCGTGGTTTCACCTCTTTTTTGCTAAGCAAGTACTTCAAGGCTACATGATCAGAAAAAACAACAACTTTAGTGCCAAAAAGATATGATCTGAAGTTATCTAATGCAAAAATGATAGCAAATAATTCTTTTTCGGTTGTAGAATAATTATGTTATGCGGAATCTAAGGTACGTGATGCATAGATGATAAAGTGAGGCTCTTTTCCAATTCTTTGTCCGATCATGGCTCCAACACTTCCATCCGGAGCATCACACATGACTTCAAAAGGAAAATCCCAATTCGACAGTTGTACTATGGATGCCGAAACCAACTTATCCTTTAAAATGTCAAATGATTCTCTGCATTGTTGGTCAAAATTGAATGATTTATCCTTTTATAACAACTCGCATAATGGTTGCGCCACCTTCGAGAAATCCTTAATGAATCTGCGGTAAAAACATGCATGACCAAGGAAAGAACAAATTTCCCTCACCGTAGTGGGGTAAGGAAGTGAACGTATTATATCGTTTTTTCTTTATCTACCACAATTCCTTTAGAAGAAACAATATGACCTAGAATTAAACCTTTATCGACCATAAAATGACACTTTTCGTAATTCAAAACAAGGTTAAATTCTAGGCACCAAGGAAGACGTATTTCAAGTGATGCGGTAACGGTTTTAGTTCAACTTCGGGTGCCTACAAAACAAAGGGTAAAACTTTAGGCTTAGAAGAAATCAAATTCAGTTCAGCATAATCAGAATATATGTTCTCATCATGATCTTCTAGCTCCCTACATAGATCAATGGAAATATTAGTCCTTAAAAATTCATCAGCCAAATGATCAATTATATCAATAAATTTAGGCTTTCCACTTTATCATGATATCTCATTGCCTTATACATGTCAAATTTATCGATCTCACCGTCAAATTCCAAAGTTAAAATTTCGCTTCTTACGTCAATTTTCGTGTATTCAGTACTTTGGAAATGACGCCCTAGCAGGATATCAGAGGATGTGCTTGTGTGATCATTCTCATGTCGATTATATAAAAATCAGTAGGAAATATTAATTCTTTTACCTCTACTAATACATTCGTAAGAGTCCTTCTGGATAGATCACTGATATGTCGACAAGCTATATTGAGATCTTTGTATCCTTCAAAGGCTCGTTAGTAATAATTTTGTAAACAGATAGAGGTATTACATTAATAAAAGTTACAAGATCACACATGGATCATTTTATCCCAACTTTACCAATTTTACAGGGTATTACGAACATATCTTGGTCTTTTAGTTTTGGTGGTAACTTCCGTTGGAAGACGGCTGAGACATGTTCTCCAAAATTCACTTTCTCGATCTCGGTAAGCTTCTTTTTTGTTGTACAAAGATTCTTCAAAAATCGGGCATATCTTGGAACCTTTTGGATTACCTCAAGGAGATGTATGCTAAGTTCCACCTTCCAAAGTACGTCTAGTATTTCCTTTTTCTCAGTTTGTTTATCCTTTTTAACTAACCTTGATGAAAAAGGTGGTGGCACGACATAAGGAGATGGCATTGGATATGTTTGTTCTTCTCCAGTCTTTTTCTAGAGTCCTGAATCATAAGACTTTTTCTCTTATTGGATTGCTTCATCTGATGGAACAAGTGCCGCCAATAATATACCACTCCGAAGGGTGATGGAGCTGACATTCTTCCTCGAGTTTACCTCGGTTTGAGATGGAAGTTTACGTTGTGACTTCAAATGGCCTACGGTTTGAGCCATTTGGCTCATTTGCTTGTCCATTTCTTGTAGATGGGCTTCAGTATGATTCTGAAATTTTTCCTAGGAAAGTGCAAACCTCTCGACAATTAACTCTAATGATGTCTTCTGCGACTGTCGTGGTGGTAGAGATAATCTCGGCTGATAGCCTTGATTCGGCCTTGAGTTTTGAGCATAACTAAAATTCAGATGATTCATCCATTATGGGTTGTAAGTATTATTGTAGGGATTATAAGCTCTTTGGGGAGGTCCTGGAAAGTTTCCGACGGCATTGACTTGAGCTGATGCGTCATCTTTGATCAGCGGATAAAAGTCTGTTAGATGACCAGGTACTGCACATATTCCACATGATCTATTTGATCCTATCTTTCTTGAAACAAGAGAATTGACGATTTCAATTAATTTATCTATCTTATTTTCTAAAGAAGATGAACTTATCTCATGAACCCTTCGAGGAGGTTCATTATTTGTGCATAACTGTTGAGAATTTGCAGTCATTATGGAAATTAAGTCCTTATCCTCTGTAGGAGTCTTGTTCACCAAGGCTCCACCGCTGGCAGCATAGATCATCTTCATCTTCAGTGGAGTTAATCCTTCATAAAAGTATTGAAGGAGTGTTTGTTATGTTAACCCATGTTGTGGGCAACTAGCACATAACTTTTTTAAATCACTTCTAGTAGTCGTAAAGTGACTCTTTTTCAAGCTACTTGATTTCAAGTATTCTCATTCGTAATTCACTTACTTTCATCGCAGGGAAAAACCTATCAAGAAAAAGACGAGTCATTTGAGCCCATGTAGTAATATAATTAGGGGGTAGATAAAATAACTACTCCTTAGCCGAATCGGCTAAGAAAAAAGGAAAAGCTCTAAGTTTGATTTCATCCTCGGTTACTCCCTGTGGTCTTTTGCTGGAGCATACCATATTAAATTCTGTGAGATGTTTATGTGGATTCTCATTTGGAAATCTGGGAATGTAGGGAGGAGATGAATAAGGTTTGTTTTTAACTGGTACGGAGTTTCACCTTGGGGAATATTAATGCAAAAAGGGTCTTGTTCAGTGGGTGCCGCAGCTAACTCTCTGATGGTAGGATCGGCCATCGAAATTGGTTCTGTATTAACGGATTCATCTGAATTTATTCTTCTTCTAGATTTAATTGTTGTCTCCTTCTTTCCCGAAGCGTTTGTGCGTGAAGTCTCCTAGCTCTAGCTTCAATCTTCGGGTCGTACTCCATTAATGCACCTGGATTAGTCTTGGTCATAAATCAAAAGTAAACAAAAAATTAGTAACTTTGACGAAGTCCCCGACAACGGCGCCAGTTTGACAACTGTCGTTTTGATTTCAATATAAGTTCCTCCTTCTCAATTGATAAATAAAGAAAATATATAGTAAAAAGAAGTAAGGGTCGATTCCACAGGGACTTACAAAATTATAAAATTTTTGTATGATTTGTTTAAGCCAGGCATGATGTAGTAACAGGGGGGTTTTGGTAAAAAGTGATTAAGTAATAAAGAGTTTAAATAAAAGATAATTAAAGTAGAAAATAAGAGAATAAAGATTGTAAATTGATATGGTAAAAACAACCTCAAGCTTCGTTTTGACTCAATATCCTTTAGATCATCAAATTAGATTTTTCCTTCGGGATTCACATTGGTTACTTTGTCTACAAGGGTAATCCTCGTGACTCTATTTTGTATACCGAATACCCAAGGCAATCTTTGATTCCAACTTCGAAAACTGATCCCAGGAAGTCGAATTTGCTTTCATTAAGCTGATCCTTCATCCCACACGTTTAATCGCAGCAACAATATTGACCAAAGTCTATCTTTGATTTTGAAAACTGTTTTGATTTTGAAAAATAAGCGTATAGATTGAGAGAGATATTCCGATGATATCAAGGGCATGTTTCAATTCTCCTGTTAGAATTGAGTCATCACTTCAGCTCTCGGCTTATGAAAAAAATTAGCTAAGCATGACAAAAGTAATACTTAGCATATTTAAAAAAAAGATTTAAAATAAAAAAAATTGAAAAGTAAAAGAAAAGAGAAAACTTTAATAAAACTAGAAAGAAGAAGAGAATTGTAATATGAGATGTGAGTTTAGGCTTACCCCAAGGGTATTTATAGTCTCTCAAAGCTTAAAGATAAACAAATAAATTAAATAAAATAATCCAAAAATAATTGTTTTTTTTTCTAAATTCAAACTCTAAACAAGTCTCCTAATGCAACTCTGCTCGTCCATCTTCCAGAAGGAGCGCTGAGTAGATCTTTTAGGAACTGTCGCTGACTGGACCTTCTAAAAACTACCACGTCAGACCATGTCATCCCCAGAGTCGTGCCCATGTCTCCAGATGTGACCAAATAATAAAAAATACAGAACGTGCCTATTTTATCTCTAATTCTGGAAAGTAAGACCCTGCACGAAAATAAGCATAACACAACCAAATCAGCAGCTGTAAATCCACAAGATTGAAGAATTCATGAGAAAATATTAACGATTCTAAACACTCGTCAATTTGTATTATTGGTATTTTTCTATGTATATGTTTGATACGATTTTTCTAATACTTGTATATATTGATATATGGGCGTTGTCGTATGAACCTTTCTTATGAGTAATTTCATATTATATCGTATATGGATTTAAACATTATTTTAAATATGAAAAACAATTTCTGAATAAGATATGTAGCCACCTAGAATTGGGAATAATGTCCAAGCTGGGTCTAGGGGTTACACTTTGTGGTATCAGAGCTTTTTGTTTTAAACACTTGGATTGTGGATGAGTCTTAAAATATGGATTTTTAAGATATTTTTGATATTATCAAAAAACCGTGTCACCTTATTTTACGAGTTTAAATATATTTGAGATTTCTGATGTTAGTCTAACTTAGGTTTAATTTCTTTCTGTAGAGCCTTGTATGATTATTCGATGAGTGCAGCTAGAGGTCGTAGGCTAGGCCGTGGCCGTGGTCGAGGGCTAGTGACTTGGCCTTCTATTACTATAGATGATCCGATGTCACTTTAAGATCCTCCTGGTTCGTATGTAGATCCATTTATTTCTCGAGATGCTTCGGTTATAGCTGTGAGTTATGTCATTAAGGACAAGGACAACGATATGGATGAGGATTCCATTAATGGAGCTATTTTTCATATGTTTTGGGTAGCTGTTAGAGTCCCTGGTAATATGTTTGTGGTCGAGATTTCGAAGTCTTTGGTACTTGTTGAAGTAGTTCTATTTGAAGGCATTATTGGTGGGCCTCCGACTGACATTGAGTATTGGTTTGAGGATACAAAGAGGATTATGGATGATATGGATTTGAGGAATGAGAAAAAGTTAAAGGGAGCCCTAAATTTACGAAAGAAATATAGTTTCTGATGCTGACAATCGATTTCCATAAATATTTCTGGAAATCAATTTACTTGGGAACTTTTCAAGGCATGTTTTTGGAGTCGCTACATCGGAGAGAGATACTTTCAGGAGCAACGCCAGGAGTTTTACAATTTAGAGTAGGGTGATATGTTAGTTATGGATTATGAGATTGAGTTTATCAAGTTGAGCCGCTATGCTACTGGACTTGTTGATGCTGAGTTGGACCGATGTTTATGATTCGAGAATGAACTTAGGTATTAGATCAGGAATAAAGTTGCTACCCACCGGGAGATGAATTTTGATCCCTTGGTTAAGATAGCTAAGACCACTGAGGATATAGAGCAAGTAGGTATAGAGCATCAAAGAGATAGAGACCGAGACCAATTCAGAAGGCCTTCTGGTTCTGTTGACTCTTCTGCACGCCCTAGCAAGAAAGACAGGGGTGAGTCTCCTCAGAGAGGCAGTGCGAGTGCTAGGCATGAGATGTCAGGTTCGTCAGATGTGACACTTTCTAGTCAGGGTGGTTATTCTGGGTTATAGCCTTTCTCAAAATTTAAACACTGTGGGAGATGTCAGTTTGGTGAATGTAGGAAGAAGTTGGGTACTTGTTTTAGATGTGGTTCTAGTGATCATCTCTTGAGGGATTGTCCAGAGCCAACTCTTACAGTTTAGATGCTAGTTCGTTCTCCTGCTCTTACCCAGAGTACAATTTAAACTCCAACAACGATCGTCAGGAAAGAACATTGGGATCGACTAGTAGAAGTCGAGCATCTCAGAGTAGAGGTCTAGCTTGATCTAAAGCCAGACAACATGTATTGATTTACGCTGCTAAGCGTCGACAAGATCTTGATGAGCCTGATGTGATTGCAGGTACTATTAGTCTTCATCCAGTTCCCTACTTTGCCTTGTTTGTTAATGGTTCTACCTATTCCTATGTATCGCATTCAATCTTAATATTTCGGTTGAGAATAATGAGAGTTCGGTGACAATTCATAGTCACGTAGGTCATTCCATAGAGTTAGGTCGATGGAGGCTCAGTTTCTGCATTTTTTTTCCATCAGATAAATTTTGAGGAGGAAATTTTTTAAGGAGGGGAGAGTTGGCACACCTTAACTTAGGGCCTAAAAATTTTCTTAAATTTTTTTGAGGACTAAATTAAAATTTTAACTAAATTTAGGGGCAAATTGAAATTTTGATTAAATTTGGATCCAAATTCTAAAAGTATCAAAAAATGGAGGACTTATAGTGTAATTTTACCATTTTTATTTTTAAGATTATATAACCCGTAAATCTAAAAAGCTTCTTTAATTAAAAACCCTATTTTCTCTCTTTTAAGCTTTCATCTTTTGGCGAGAAACTTCAATAGTTGTTTCGTCACCAATCATTGCTCCGTTTTCGATACCTCCTGCACCATCGTGTTCCTTGCATCGTCTTGAGTCTACTAGTATCCATCTTATCTCCGTTTCTACCGGTATGTGAAGGGGTGAGAAAGATTAAGTTTTCAACGTTTCAAAATCGTGCTCTTCGCTGTTCACCACTGTGAACTGAGGTTGGTACTCATGTTTTACCTGACCGAGGGTCGGTTAGATTCGATACTTCCTGTCCATCAAATCCACATGATCCACGTTCCTCGAGAGTTACTCGATCTAGCACTGTCGCTGATTGTGATCGTTGGACTCAGTAGTAGGTTTTCTTATCATACTGCTCAGACTGGTACATGTGTGTTTCCTGATGGTGTTAAATTACTGTTTTAAACTCTTCATCTGAACTGTTTTAGATTTTTGATAATACTTAAGATTTTTACGACGCGATACCTGATTTTCTGAATATTGTTTTTCTAATATTTGATTTACTGTACATTTCTAATATGAACTCTGATTTATATATTTTATATTTTATTTATGATTCTGGAATATTTTCATGTTTTAATAAATTAAACTACCGTTTTCACTCGAATGCATACATATTTGTTACTGTCATTGGGGGTATTATTGGAGGAAGTATCTCAGGCCTAGTCTATGACTTGTAAGTCCTTATCACAAGATCATTGGCTTTGCGCTTAGGGTAAGTCCTTATCGCAGGCTCTTCGACTTTGTACTAAGGGTAATTCTTTACCGTAGGCTCCTCTGCTTTGTACTCAGTGTAAGTCCTTACTGCAGGATCCTCTACTTTTTTCACAGGGTAAGTCCTTACCGTAGGTCCTTAAGCTATGTGTATAAGGCCCTTACAGGGTGTACAAGTGGGTGTATGGTTATGGGGAACCTACACATTCTGGTGATTGGATGGTGGAAGTGTTCATATTTTTAAAACATGTTTGATAAACTAATTTTTTCTGAAGTATTCAGGTGGGTGTATGGTTTTAGAGAACCTACACATTCTGGTGATGGGGTGGGGGTAGTGTTCATATTTTAAAACTTGTTTGATAAACTGATTTTTACTGAAGTATTTTATCTGTATAGCTTTATACACCATATGGAGCGTACTAGGCTTTTAGCTCATTCTGTAAATTTTAACTTTATCAAATAGTAGCAAACCGTAAGCTAATATTTTTGTATTATTTTATATATCTATATGCCTTTTTGTTATACTTTGGTGACACTTGTTTTTTTTCTACCGTCTCGATATATATGTATTACCGATATTTTGCTATGTATATGTTTATACGGTTTTTCTGATACATGTATATATTGATTATTGAATGTTTGTCATGTGAATCTTTCATATGACTAATTTCATATTATACTCTATTTGGATTTAAATGTTATTTTAAATATAATATTTTTTAATAACATATGTAGCCACCTAGATTTGGGCATAACTTTAAGGTCGGGTCTAGGGGGTTACACTTTGTGGTTATAGAGCTTTCGATTTTAAACACTCAGATTATGAATGAGCCTTAAAATATGGATCTTTAAGATATTTTTGATATTTTCAAAAGATTGTGTCACCTTGTTTTATGAGTTTAAATATATTTGAGATTCATGATGCAATTCTAACTTAGGTTCAATTTTTTTTTTGTAGATCCTTGTTCAATTATCCGATGAATACCGCTATAGGTCGTAGGCCAGGTCGTGGGTCGTGGTCGAGGGCGAGCGACTTGGTTATCTGTTACTATAGATGATCTGATGTCACCTTGAGATCCTCCTAGTCCGTATGTAGATCCGTTTATTTATCGAGTTGATCTAGTTACACCTACGAGAGACCCTTCTTTTACTAAGGACGAGGATAATGATATGGATGAGGATGCCATTAATAGAGCTATTTTTCGTATGTTCGGGAGAGCTGCTAGAGTCCCTGGTAATATTTATGCGGTCGAGATTTTGAAGTCTTTGGTAGTTGATGGAGTAGTTTTGTTCGAGGGCATTACTTGTGGACCTCCGACTGACGTTGAGTATTGGCTGGAGGATACAAATAAAATTATGGATAAGATGGATTTGAGGCTTGAGAAGAAGTTAAGGGATCCCTAGCTATTCTGAAGAAAGAGATTTTCAGATGGTGGCAATCAATTTTTGATAGTATTCCAGGAAATTAGTTGACTTGGGATCTTTTCAATGAACATTTTCGGAGTCACTACATCAGAGAGAGATACTTGAATGGAGTGACTCTAGGAGCTCTAAAATTTAGAGTAGGGTGATATGTCAGTTATGGTTTAGATTGAGTTTATCAAGTTGAGCCATCATGCTACTGGACTTGTTGGTAATGAGTTGGACCAATGCTTGAGATTTGAGAATGGACTTAGGTGTGAGATCAGGGTTGTAACCCACACAGAGAGGAATTTTGATGCCTTGGTTGAGATATCCATGACTGTTGAGGAGAAAAAGATAGTGGGTATGGAGCGTCAAAGAGATAAAGATCGAGAGCAATTCAAAGGCTTTCTGGTTTTATTGACTCTTCTACACGCCCCAGTGAGAGAGGCAGGGGTGAGTCTCCTCAGAGAGGTGGTACGAGTGCTAGGCCTGAGATATCAGCTTTGTCAGCTTTGATGCCTTCTAGTCAGGGTAGTTCTTATGGGTTGCAGCATTTACTGACATGTGAACACTTTGGGAGATGACATTTTGGTGAATACAGGAATAAGTTGGGTACCTTTTTTAGATGTGGTTCTACTGATCATCTCCTGAGGGAGTTTTCAAAGCCATCTCTTATTCAGACGCCAGTTCGTACTCTCGCTCGTACCCAGAGTACAATTCAAATTCGAGTAAGGGGTCATAGTAAGAAGAGAGCATACGGATTGACTAATAGAAGTCGAGCTTCTCAGAGTAGGGGTCTAGTCAGATCTGAGGCCAGACAACCTGCGTTGATTTACGCTACTAAACTTTGACAGGATCGTGATGAGCCTGATGTGATTGTAGGTACTGTTACTATTTATCTAGCTCCCTACTTTGCCTTGTCTGTTAATTGTACTACCCATTCCTATGTATCGCATTCGATCTTAATATTTCGGTTGAGAATAATGAGAGTTCGGTGACAGCTCAGAGTCCCGTAGGTTAGTCCATAGAGTTAGGTCGATGGAGGCTCAATTTCCACATTTTTTCCATCAGGTAAATTTCGAGGCTGAAATTTTTTAAGGAGGGGAGAGTTGTCATACCCCAACTTAAGTCCTAAAAATTTTCTTAAAATTTTTTCAAGGACTAAATTGAAATTTTAACTAAATTCAGGGCTACATTAAAATTTTGAATAAATTCAGATCCAAATTTAGAAAGTATTAAAAATTAAAGGACTTATAGTATAATTTTACCATTTTCCTTTTTAAGGATTATATAACCCTAAATTTGGAAAGTTTCCTCAATTAGAAACCTTATTTTCTCTCTCTTTAAGTTTCCTCTTTTTACGAGAAACTTCAATAGTTGTTTCGTCACCGATCGTTGCTCCATTTTCGATACTTCCCGTACCATCGTGTTTCTTGCGTAGTCATCAGTTTACAGGTGTCCATCTTGTCTCTGTTTCCACCAGTGTGTGAAGGGGTGAGAAAGATTAAGTTTTCAATATTTCAAAATCGTGCTCTCCGTCGTTCACCACTGTGAACCAAGCTTGGTACTCGTGTTTCACCCGATTGAGGGTCAGTTAGATCCGGTACTTCCCGTCCATCAGATCCACACGATACACGTTCCTCGAGAGTTACTCGATTTAGCACTACCTCTGATTGTGATCATCAGACTCAGTAGTAGGCTTTCTTATCAGACCACTCAAACTGGTACAGGTGTGTTTCTTGATGGTGTTACATTACTGTTTTAAACTGTTTATCTGAACTGTTTTAGATTTCTTATAATACTGAATACTTTTACTATGTGATACATGATTTTCATAATATTGTTTATCTAATATATGATTTACTTTACATTTATGTCATGATCTCTAATTTATGTATTTTTGTTTCTGATTTTTGAGTCTGGAATATTTTCATGTTTTACTAAATTAAACTACCTTTTTCACTCGAATACATACATGTTTGTCACTGTCATTGGGGGTATTATTGGAGAAAGTATCTCAGGCCTAGTCTATGACTTGTAGGACCTTACCCTCTCCTCGTCTTTGTGCTTAGGGTAAGTTCTTACTGCAATGTCTTCAGCTTTGTGCTCAGGGTAAGTCCTTACTACAGGAACCTCAGCTTTGTGCTCAGGGTAATTCCTTACCACAGGCTCTTTGGCTTTGTGCTCAAGGTAAGTCCTTATCGCATGGTCCTCTGCTTTGTGCACAGGGTAAGTCCCTACCACAAGCTCTTCTAATTTGTGCACAGGGTAAGTCTTTACCGTAAGTCCTTATTCTATGTATATAAGGCCCTTACCGAGTGTACAGGTAAGTGTAGGTTCTAGGTAACCTACACATTCTGGTAAATGGATAGGGGTAGTTTTCATATTTTTAAAACATGTTTGATAAACTAATTTTTACTAAAGTATTCGGGTAGGTATATGGTTCTGTGAACCTAGACATTATGGAGATCAGATGGGGGTAGTGTTCATATTTTTGAAACATGTCTGATAAACTAAGTTTTACTGAAGTATTTTTTATGTATGGCTTTATACACTGTAAGGAGAACAATGGGCTTTTTAGCTCATTATGTAAATTTTAACATTTTCAGATAGAACCAGACCGTAGGCTAGCAGACTTGGCATCAGGATCGACTACTCCTATTTTTGTACCACTATATATCTCTATATGCTTTTTTGTTATACTTTGGTGACACTTGTTTTTGCTGTCACCTCAATATATTTGTATTACCGATATTTTACTATGTATATGTATTATACGGTCTTTCTGATACATGTATATATTGATATATAGACATTTGTTGTATGAACATTTTTTATGACTAATTTCATATTATATTGTATATGGATTTAAACGTTATTTTAAATATAAAACAATATTCTGAATAAGATATGTAGCCACCTCGATTTGGGCATAAAGTCCTTGTCGGGTCTAGGGGTTACATATTTTTTATATTTAATATTTAGTATATTAATCATTTTATAATTTTATGATATGAAAATGATATTACTACAAAAATGTAATTATTTAAAACAATAACTAATTTTAAGTTATTAAAAAAAAGATCTTATGCATTGAAAATTTATATATTTGTCCACTCAAGATCACAATATTATTTTTCATAGTATACTATATTTTATATAAATAAATTTGATGTTTATGAAAATTATTTAAAAATAGAATTTTGATATACTAATTATATTAATTACATGTTAAACGTATTTTTCTTTAAACTTAAATAGTGTAACAAATAAAATATTGTTATAAAATTTTATTCAAATATTTATAATATAATATTAAAGTTTAACTTTTTTAAAAGAACATATATCACAATGATAATTTGGTAAAATGTGCATCCAAGTAATCTTATATTCTTCCAACCAAACACTGTAATCTTATATACTTGTTAAACAAATCAAACAAGGTAATACAACATTCCTAGAGTAGTCTTACATTCCAGTAATCTTATTCCCAAAGGTAATCTTGCATTCCGTGAACCAAACTCACCCTTCAAAAATTTTACAAAGTTCAATTACAGATTAATTCGGTTTGAATTTGGTTAAATAACAAAATTACCCAAAAATATTAAATATATATTACATATATATTTTTAGGTATGCATTCATTAAATTTTAAGACTAAATAGTGTATCAAGACCCTAATGAAAAATATTCAGAGGCTATAAGTGATATATTAAAGGTTTAAAAAAATTCAAACCCAAATGAAAAAATATATACATAGGCGATATTTATAGTAAATTTAATTTAATTTGGTAATCAACCAAATTAGTTAAAATTTAATTGGTTCGGTTAATTTTTTTTAAATAATTTAATAACGGTTAAAAATAATTTAAGTAATTTGATTTTTGCTAATTCAATTTAATTATCGACCAGATTAACCGTTTAACCGTTTAACACCCCTAACAGAACATATTCTTCCAAATAAGTCCTAAATTAAAAAATTACCAATTCTAAAATCTGATTTATTTAGACCAAACTTGCACTTGCACGATGAACTTCGGGGTGTTATAATTTCAGTCATCCTGCATTTTTATGTTTTTATTTAGTATTTTCTTCATCTTATAATAAAGTATTAATTTATAATGAATAATTTGTTCCTCGAATATTTCCTAGGTATTTCAAAGGTATTTGGAGTTTCAAAAGCACTTGAGAACATTTAAGACTAATTGGGATTGAAAAAAATGGCGAAAAGTCGAAGCCATATAAGGCACATCAAAGGATGCCATGTATTGTTGTGTTACTTTTTGACTTAATATACTAATGTTTCCTCTTTTCAACGTACTCCAAGCTCATGATTCAGTTTGTAGCAGACTTATAACTCTAGGGAAGTCTTGTAAACATCTTTAACTAAAACATTATCATCTATGTAGGGACAAACCTATGGTATAGGTATGAGGGGGAATTGTCATACCTCAATTTTGGGTTGAATTGAAGTTTTTATAAAAATGTTATGTTTTTTGTAAGCTCTCAATAATGTTGGAATTGGTGGCAAAATTAGCCCATTAGTCTAGTTTTAAACCCAAACTTTCCCTCTTTCTTTCTTTTTCCCCTGTTTGCCCTAACTGTTTCTCTCTCTCTATCACCTTTTTTTTTCAATTCTACATGTTTTAGGCCACCGTGAATCTCACCTCCGGTTCTAGTCGACTCTTCTCGATGTCTTCATTGTCCAAAGTCCTTGGTTCATCGTTTTCCATAGCTATTTACAATTGGGAAAACTTCAAACATTTGGGTTTGTTAAAAACACCTTCTATGTCATTTTTTTTGAGAAAATAAAGCTTGTAAGTGACTCCCCATAGTTTAAAGTATCAATCTACAAATTTTTGTTGTAAGTGATTGTTTTGGAGGTTCAATTGTCTAACCAAGTAGCTGAACTAGTCTAACCCTAAATTGAATATGTCTTACCCTAAACCAAACTGTATGACTGAACCAATTGACTGTTAACTGTTGACTTTGACCTTGACTCGTTGACATTTTCGAAGACTTACTTAAATTCATAATTATATTAAGTATATGAGATTTTAGACCCACTTTTTTGTTATTATGTTCTAAAGGGGAGCATTAGTCTCTCCATCACTCTCCGCTAGATCCTGGCTGACCACTCTTAGCTCAGTTCGATTTCGCATGTTGATCTCGACATACACGTAAGTGTTGTTAAGTGACTCAATAGTTTTTTCTGTTTAGATATATGGTTTTCATACTCTTAGATTGATGTGTTATTTTGGGTCACCACTCGGCAGGACCTAGTACTACCGACCATGGAAAATGTAAAACTTAGTTTTTACTGATTAAATTCTATAGGTGTGTCCCTTTGACAAGTTCGATACAATTAATATGTTATGCTAATATGTTGTGTGTGTTGGGACCGTCGGCTCACCCCATGGCGCAGCGGAAAAAAATTCTACGATCTCACCTGCAATCCAAGTATGATAAACCGAAATTGGGAGAAAAGGATGCGAATACTTACAGCATGATCCTTGAAAAACAGCAGGGACAACAACGACTAATGGAGGTGTCGATCGGTTCGAATCGCAAGCCTCCACAAAATCACGTCTTGGCCTATACTCAGTTCACCCGATTGAGAGCAATATTTGTTTTTTCTAAAACTGTTTTTGAGAAAAATGGCTGGAGATCATGTGTGTTAAAAACAGCTGTTAGACCTTACACTTCCTTTTATATCCAAGTTACCCTAATCATATTAGGGATTTTATTATTTCAAATTAATTAAATCTTTATTTAATTAATTGGAATTAAATATTTGGGATTATTAAAACATATGCATATCAAACATACATAAATTAACTCTAGATATATTCTAGTAACGTACAACAAATTGTACATCTTTGCTCGTTTCAATCCTAGGGTGTGATGCTGTAAGTTCTTGTAACATTAGTAGTAATTATTAGAACAATTCTAATATTACATACAATGAGTGACATCTTGCAATATATCATTGTCACCTAAGTAACAAGAAAATATGATTCGACATATCATCTTGGTGATTAACTCTTTTATGTATTACATCCTTATGTCCTTTATATCTAGAATAGGCACAAGTCTTGGAATAGTCACACTTGTATAGCCCATCTATTGTTTGTTGATATCTAGAGTAGACTTTAATTAACGAATAGTTTGTGATATCTCATATCAACTTATTCGAGCATGGCCATGCGTTTCTAGTCTCACTCAATCAAGTGGCCTGTGATATATTTCCTATTATGTAGGAAGGACAAATCCTATCTTAATCATACACACCCACTACATATATTGAGATATATTCAATAATATTCTTTATAGAGCAACTAGTTACGGAGCTTGTTTAACTGCATCAAAACATACAACAATATATTTTGGGATAGCATTGATCACAAGTCTGAGGATCATACATATAGTCATCACCATGAGCAATGTTATGACTGTCACATAATAATCCAAGACATATGCTCATGGTGGGTCAATCCAATACATTGTTCTCTAAAAATATAACCATGCATCAATTCTAACATCTATATGTCAATGATAAGTCGTTGTCATCAATCAATAACATGTTAGTCTTAAACGTATTATTATTGTCCATACCCATAATAAAACTTGACTAGGGATCTTTTAATAATAACAATTATGTCATTATATGGACTTTATTATCTTTCAGTTTATGTTAAACACATATATATCACTGAAAATAATAGCGGCAATGCCTTTATTTAATAAAGAGAAAATAACCTCAGTGACCGAAAATGCCTTATAATATACGATTTTAACCAACTTTTTTTGGATTTGCGAAAATGACCAACAAATTCGCAGCGCGAACTTTAATTTTGCAACCAAGTTTCCAAATTCGCAACGCGAATATGTGAATCATATTGCGATTTTCTAAATTCACGTTGCGATTTTCCAAATTCGCAACGCAAATTTGTAAATCGAAACTCGTTTGCCGAATTCGCAACACTGAATTTCAAATTCGCAACTCAATTTCAAATTCACAACTCAATTTCAAATTCGTAACTGAATTTCAAATTCACAACTCGATTTTTGAATTTGCAACACGAATTTATTTTCGCAACAGGTTTTAGTTTCGCAACACAAATCTTTTGGGTATATAACTACGCAGCAGCAGCAGCTCATAACCTAAATCCCTAAATCGTAACTCATTCCATCTCCATCTATCACTCTCTCCGGTGACATCCGTTCCTATATCCAACGACATCCTTCCCAATCTCTAATTGTTTTACATAATTTTATTTCTATATAATTTTTCAATGATTTCTCTCCCAAATTATCAACTATCAACTTAATAAAGGAATGTTTTTCTCCAAGTTAGTGATGATATGTAGTTTATAGCTCGTTTGTTTAGTAAATTAATTTAAATTTATAGAATGAAATCATCTAATGTTGATCATGTTTGAATAGATTTGTGTTTTGGAGGGTCGTGGGAGAATGTTCATGGTGTTTTACAATATGTGCCTTTACCCATGAATCTTCAACTAAAACTGTCATTAAAAAAGTTAACTTATGAAACTCTAATGTTACGTGTTGCAAATAAATTAAATTTAGAGCCTCTAAGTGGATTTAGGATATCTTATCAGAGAAAAGGTAAAGTTTATTTGTTAACTGACAATGAAGATGTTGAACGATTCATTGCTTACATTAGTGTTTCGCAAGAAGATGATGTTACATTGTATGTTGTTGAACCTAGAAGTAGTGAAGTTGGGTCAGCAGCGGGTAGTAATCAACTAAGTTCTTCAACCCCAGTTTATGGTGCTCACAATGTACAACGTTGTTATCAACCTCAAAATTTAATGATTCCACCACAATTTCATCACCAAGAAAATTTTGTTTCACCACATTTCCAATACCAAACACAATCTCAAAACCCACAACCTTTTCCTAATCCAAATCCTAATCAAGTTTCATCACCAAAATCCAGTTTTTGTATTAACCAGTTAGACGATTATGAGCCAACAAAAAAATTATGAGTACTAGTCAATATTCGAAATTTGATCTTGGTTAATACCCAGACTTTGATCTTGGTCAATAATCAGATTTTGATGATGTTTCAGAAGAAGAAATAGACCTTGCGTGTAATGGTTTTTATATTGGTCAATACCCAAATTTTGATGATGAAACAGCCGCTGCCGAGGAAGATGTTGTTGATGATAATGAGGAGGAAGTTACGACTGTGAATGAACATGTTGAACATCCATTCTGTAATTCATATAACCCTGAAGAAGAAGAAGAAGAAGTCCCCGAAGAAAAGAAAAAGAAGAAAATGCCATGGAAGTATAACTGGAATATGCCATAATTACTTCAGATACCGGAAGAAGAGTTGGTAAAGATAACAGTTGATTGTTACACAAAAGTTATTCATATCAAGAAAGATGATTGTTTTAATACAAAGGAAGACTTGAAGATAGCTTTGTATACGAAATATGTAGAAGATGGCTATCAACTAAAAGTTAACAAATCAAGCAAAGATCGTTTCGAAACAAATTGTATGATTGAAAAAATTGTACGTGGCTTATGATTGCAAAGAGGATAAAAGATTGTGAAATTTTCAAGTTAGGACTTTTATTGATAAACATACATGTTCAAGAACCCAAGTTTTTCCTTACATAGACAGCAAACAAAAGGTGTTGGGTGGTTTTTGGCTGAGCTAATGTTTTTTAATGGCAGAGTATATCGGGGACATGAAATTATGACTGACATGAATGCTCGGTTCAAGATTAGTATCTCATATTCTCAAGCTTGGAGAGCCAAATGGTATGCATTGGAATTATTGAAGGGGTCTCCAGAAGCATCGTTTGCTCAACTACCGGCTTATTGTCATAATTTAAAGCTGAAAAATCCTGGGTCGGTAACTCATATCAAAACAGATAGAAATGGACGCTTTGAGTTGCTGTTTATCGCCATTGGTGCTGCGGTTAGTAAATCAATATAATTTTGTTAACTCAATTTTGTTAGTTACATGCATTTCACATTTAAATGATTATATGTCTTGTGTATATTATTTTGAGATTCGTTCGTTTATACTTGCATGCGCCCAGTTATTATAGTTGACGGAGCACATTTGAAAGGTCGATACCTTGGAGTAAACTTATTAGCAGTAGCCATGGATGCTAACATTGGGAAACTGCCAATAGCTTACGGGGTTGGCAAATCTGAAACCTTTGATTTATGGACATGGTTTATGGGGCATCTTAAGGATTGCATAGGTCTTATTAGCAATCTGACAATCATATCCGATAGGGCAAACTCAATTGACAACTCTGTTAGAAGGTGTTTCCCAGATGCTTTTCATGGACTTTGTGGTGTTCATTTGTACATAAATCTAAAATCAAAATCTGCTGGTATAAAAAATCACAAATGGATATACTGGAAGGCTGTAAAAGCTTATCGAGAAGTGGAGTTTAATAAGCATATAAATTGTTTAAGACGTGTTTTGACTCAATGTGCTCAAACACTAGAAGATGTTAAGTTTGAAAGATGGTCAAGAAAGTGGAGTTTAATAAGCATATAAATTGTTTAAGACGTGTTTTGACTCAATGTGCTCAAACACTAGAAGATGTTAAGTTTGAAAGATGGTCAAGAGTATATCAACTTGGAGCAAGATATGGTTTCATGACGTCTAATAGTGCAGAATCAATCAACGCTCTAAGTCATCATTCCCGAAAATTACCCATTACTATGTTAATGGATTTTTTTCGAGCCTCTATTCAACAGTGGTACTACAAGAAAAGAAACCATGGAGGTATTATTTCTTTAAATTCATAACTTATCATATATTTTACTAAGTATTATTTATTTAAATTTATAGGAACGTCGTGTTGCACCATGGACTGAAAAAAAAGATAACGAAACGTGTTATGAAGTTAACGTCATGGAGAGTTGAACCATGTTCAAACACTTTGTTTGAAGTATTGAATAATAACATAAATGGGCTTGTCGATCTAAATGCAAAGACGTGTAATTGTATGAAATGGAAAACATCTGGTTATCCGTGTGGGCATGTTCTAAAAGTTGATCTTCATCTAAACCAAGATGATTCAAGCGCATACGCTATGGATTGCTACAATACAAAAGTATATCGACAGACTTATGCCGGGATTGTCTACCCTATTCCACATTCTTCTGAGTGGGATATACCAGATGACTTACAAACAGTTTTGCCACCAGTCATGGGCAGCAGGCTACCTGACCGACCAAAAAATCACGATCGTATACCGTCTAAGGGTGAAGAGAAGAGGATATTGACACGTAGTCGGTGCAAGGAAAGTGGTCATACAAGGTTGACCTGTGGATCACCAGTGCCATCACAATCATTTTTTCCTCTACCAAAATATGGATCCTCATCAAAATCCAAAGCTCATGTGGTGCCAAGCAAAAGGAAATCAAAATCGCAATCCAAAGCTCATATCGGCTTCATCTTTTGGGACTTATTAACTTAGGTGATTTTTAAATACAAACGTTGTATTATGTGTATTTTATGTGTGAATGCATACATTTTCAATTAGACATTCATTAGTAACTTGAGTTTGAACATTGCTATGATCTGTTCAGTTGTTATCACTTATCAAATTGTTGTCTGTTATCTTTTTGAAGGTGTTTTCCTTGAATTCGCAACGCGAAAGTCAAATTCTCGTTGCGATTTTTTGTTGCGATTGATGCGAAAGTCAAATTCGCAACGCGAAAGTCAAATTTGCATTGCGATTTTTGCGTTGCGATAGTCAAATTAGCAATGCGAAAGTCAAATTCACAACGCGATTATGGCGTTGCGATTGTTGCGAAAGTCAAATTCGAAATGCGAAATCGCAAACCGAAAATCGCAATGTGAATTTGACTTTCACGTTGCGAAAGTGTACCTTCAACAGGTCTTTTTTGCCTTCAACATAATGCAGATTGAATAAATAACAAATCAACTTTTACAAATTATTTAAACAAGCAAATAATAATTCTTATTTACACATCAATTAAACAAATCAATTAAACAAGCAAAAAATAATTCTTATTTCCTCATCAATTAAACAAATCAACTTTTACAAATCAATGTAAAATTCAATTAAATAAGCAAAAAGAGTGTACCCCAGACAGTTGTTTATGCACAAATACATCAATTTCACGCAGCTCACTTCAGGATTAACCTGCAGAGACCAAACATTTGCTCAAACAACACTTTCTACACATCTAAAACCATCAAACAACAAATTATTGAATTCTAGGTACTTAACCAAACATTTTCAAACCAACAAAGAGTATACATGTTAACAACACTTGCTCAAACTTACCAATTATTTATGCAGACTTTCAGCACGCGGATGCAGGTAGGCAGCGTCTCGCATATATCGCTCTAGCCATAAAATGCCAAAACCACAAACCTACTACACCTTTATCTCTATCTGTGGGAGGTAGAAACTGTTTACTTCCTATCATCAAATGTTCCAAGCACATGCATACGAGAGGACCACAATCCCCTCTGGCTCCCTCCATTTGTTGTGGCGCGGTCTCGTCTCTGATCATTGTAACTTTGAACTTTTTTGGCTTCTTGTTTCCAGAATTAGTCCAATAATCAATTGCATTCAAGTATTTCACCAAATGAGCGCTCCATCCCTTACAAATAATATCTCTTAAATCAGACAATGGTATGTAATTTAACATGCTATCATATACTATTTTCTTCAGGGATGGGAGCTAAATCTCGAGGAGAAGCCAATGACGACGTTACAAAATAGGGATAAACACATGCAATATGCCATCATAAATAATTGCACACATCATATAAAAGATGTTCCAAAACAGGGATAAACACCTTTAAATATTCAAAAAACTCATGTAGATAAAAATCAACGCGGTCTTATCCCAAAGGGTATTATCCGTAATTGTGTCTGGTAGTGTTCCCCTCTCCTGCTGAGGAATGGTACTGGCCGGTAACACATAAGAAAGCCAACTCGCATCCATTATATCGGGCACGGGAGGGGGTTTATCAATATGTCGATATATGACGCCATGTGAATCGGGCTCTTGAATGGTGGGAGGGACCTCTTGAACGATGACAGGGGACTCTTGAACGGTGGGAGGGGACTCTTGAACGGTGGAGGGGGAATGGTGGGAGGGACCTCTTGAACGATGACAGGGGACTCTTGAACGGTGGGAGGGGACTCTTGAACGGTGGAGGGGCCTCTTGAACGATGAGAGGGGCCTCTTGAACGATAGGAGGCGCCTCTTGAACGATGATAGGTGCATCGGGCTTATTTTTACGGAGTCTTGGCACTAGTGGGGTGAAAGGAGACGTAATGACACATGCACGACGTCTGATACGTAAACCCGTCGTGCAAGAAAAACCCGACGTAAAGCATCTACTTTATCGGGCCGCTGAAAATAAATTAATACATACATAAATAAATAAATAAATAATGTCGAAAAAAGGTTATTTGCTTTTTTAGTATAGTGCGTAGAGTATGAACCTCATTCTGCAACGATGAAATTATCTCACGTAGAGCGGCTACCTCATCACGTAAAGTAGATACCTCACCACGTAGCGCACAATTGTCATTGCGAAAAACATCTACCTCACCAAGTAAAGACCGTACCTCATCACATAGCGCACCATTGTCTTCATGTAAAGTACCAACCTCATGACGCAAAGCACCGACCTCATCACGTAACTCCCCTAACTCATCCCGTGGAGGTAGAACAGGAGATAAATGTCGTGGCCTCTTTGTCGGTCACCTATCATGAGGTGATAGTGGAGAAGAGGCTTGATGATGTGATGGAATAAATGATGGAGGTGGAGAGAGGCGATCAGGTGATGGCTCCGGTGTGAGCTGTAGAATCGGCTCGATCAGGTGATGGCTCTTGAAGTAGGGGGTGCTCATCATCCGTCCCATCAAAAAACTGCTTAC
Source organism: Hibiscus syriacus (assembly GCF_006381635.1). Classification (NCBI taxonomy): domain Eukaryota; kingdom Viridiplantae; phylum Streptophyta; class Magnoliopsida; order Malvales; family Malvaceae; genus Hibiscus; species Hibiscus syriacus. Next base: position 217,603 of record NW_024062559.1, read on the forward strand.
TAGCTTACCACCAATCAGTGGCAAGATCACCTCTGTAATGGATAGTTGGCCTCCTAACAATATAAAAGCTCAAACAAAGTTAAACGTGTGCTAGTAATTTTTATATATAGTATTTGTGTGTTAAATTACATCATTCATCATCGTATGGAGTAACTCTTCCCAATCCACAGGCGGATCCACCAGGTAATAGCGCTAGGAATATCATTTAAATTTTTATCGCATATGTCCGCATGCTGGGGAAAGCTTCAAATATCAAATCTACAAACAATAATACAAACATCAGTTATATTAAATAATTAATTATAAATTTAGAAACATTATATAGAAATTCTTACCTTAAAGGCGCAAATAAAGCATGCCAAAGTGTATTTAGAACCATCGCCCCGTAAACGTTTTCGGTCCTCAAAGGCAAACGACAACTTCTTCTAGGTAGCTTTCCATAGATATGAACCTCACAAAAAGGTTCCATGCATTTAGGTCCTCTGTCAATAATATTAGGTCCTCAGAAATAGGTTGTCTGCCCTCTTTGCCTAAAAAGCCGGCATGCAAAAGTAATAACTGGCATACTCGAACAACATCAAGGTCATCCATCCGAGTAAAACCATCTTTAACAAATAATCTCTTCAAGTCATCGACGTGTAAACTCGCCTTCGACTTTGCCAGCTCAGGAAAAACCTAAGATAACCATGATGGGACGGAGATATGACTAGTGTACCGGGTTACTTCATCGTGTTCGAAGCGTAGACCAGTGATTAAGCAAAACTCCTCCCGCCCAAAACAAGTATACGCGGAGGAAAATGAAACCATATCTCTTCATCACCATGTTGTATCCTCTCGCGTAGATCATTAGTCATGGTCTGAAGAAACAAATGTGTCAACATAGCATCTCCACTCGGATGTTGTACTTTTAGCCATGGCCCGATGCAAGTATCCTCAAACAATTTTCTTTGTAGAGGTATAAGCGTCGACGTAATTTTAGTGGCTAGGCTTAATTTATTCCTTAAGGTCAATTGACCCAAAAAAATTTCTACAAAAACAATAAACATACCAAGTTAGATATACCAAAAACTACAAATTATACACTATAAATAGACATGATATTAAACAGTGAAAACAAAGACAAATATAATTCAAACTAGCACGATAATACCCAAGTCATTATTCCATCATAGTTCACAAAATGCATCAGATAACATTCCAGAAGTAAGCACTTATAAAACATTTAAAAGGACAACATATAGGTTTAGTGCAGGTTCAAGGATAACATAAAGAGTAGTAGTTTATTCTTGAAACTTAAATTCGCAACACTGTGAAGTTACTATTTGTCTTTATTTTTTGGTTGAAGTAATGCAATTCATTCAAGTTTCAATTTGCAGAAGAAGAGTAGTTTCTGAAACATAAATTCGCAATGCGAAAATGAAAATCGCAACACGAATTTAGTTTTGCGTTGCGATTTTCATTTTCGTGTTGCGAATTTAAGTTTCAAAATCTATTCTTCTGCAAATTGAAACTTGAATGAATTGCATTACTTCAACCAAAAGACAAATACTAACTTCACCGGGTTAAAGACTAAACAGTTTAGCAGTATTGGCAGCAACCGAATGAATTTACTAATTCGATCTAACTGAAATGGTTAATCTATATATTGAAATTACCAGTAAATTTATCATCAATATAAGAAAAATCTAATAATAATACAAAAATTTCAAAATAAAAATAAGAGATTAAAAAAACTAACCCTTGGTGGTAGATTTTCCATTTCTGACCGTGAATGGTTGTGAGGGTTGCTATTAGAGATGGAGAAAGACAGATTTCGTCGGAGATGGGGACAGATGTCGCCGTAGAGAGTGAGAGATGGAGATGGGACTGAGTTGTGATTTAGGGTTTTAGGTTATGATTTGCGATAATACTGTTTACATTTGTGTTGCGAAATTAAAATTGCGAAAATAAACGCGCTTTGACTTCTGTGTTGCAAATTTGACTTATGTGTTGCGAATTTGACTTATGTGTTGCGAATTTGACTTCTGTGTTGCGATTTACAAATTAGTGTTGCGATTTACAAATTTGCGTTGCGATTTACATATTCGCGTTGCGAATTTGAAAAATCGCAATGCGAATTTAGAAAATCGCAATGCGTTTCATATATTCGTGTTGCGAATTTGGAAACTGGGTTGCGAAATTAGAGTTCGCGTTGCGAATGTGTTGGTCATTTTCGCAAATCCAAAAAAAGTTGGTTAAAATCAAATATTATAAGGCATTTTCGGTCACTGAGGTTATTTTCTCTTTAATAAAATCAACAAATAAATGTATTATTACAATCATCATATGATTGGTCTTTGGGCATACTCTAACAAACTCCCACTAGTACTAAGACCAATCACTTACATATATAATACCGAGTGACTCAGTATGACGATTATGCCTTTTCTATGTAAGAGGCTTCGTCAAGGGATTGGCAATGTTGTCATCCGTGTGTACTCTACATATTTCCATATCTTCTTGATCTAAGATCTCTCGAATGAGATAAAGGCACCTAAGAATATGTTTGGATCGTTGATGAGATCTGGGTTCCTTTTCTTGTTCAATGGCTCCATTATTGACACAATGAGTTCTACAGCATCTAATATATTGGGAACAACCCTTAATTCCGAGATGAACTTCATGATCCAAACAACCTCTTTTATTGCTTCAGTGGCTACAATGTATCTAGCCTCTATTGTATAATTAGCTACTGTGTCTTGCTTCGAACGTTTCCAGCTCACAACACCTCCATTAAGACAAAACATAAAACCTTATTGCAATCATGAGTCATCCTTGTCAGTTTGGAAGCTGGCATCAATATAACCATTTATACTAAGCTCTTCCTCCCCTCTATAGACAATAAATTTATCCTTATTTCTTTTTAAGTACTTAAGGATATTTTTAACCGCAACCCAATTATTTTCACCAGGGTTTGCTTGATATCAACTTGTCATGCTAAGAGTATACAATACATCTGGTCAAGTACATATCATGACATATATTATAGAACCAATAGCCGAAGCATATGGAATCTTATTCAACTGTTCTCTTTCTTGTGGAGTTGAAGGACATATTTCCTTCGAAAGAAAAATGCCATGTCTAATAAGATAAAGTCCTTTCTTGGATTCTTTCATACTGAACCTTTTCAGTACTTTGTCTATATATGTACTTTGACTCAGACCTAGAAGTCATCTTGATCTATCTCTAAATATCTTAATTCTTAAGATATATGCTGCCTCACCCAAATCCTTCGTAGAGAAACACCTACCTAACAGACTACAAAGTAGGTATATCATTTCATATGATGAGTATGTCATCTACATACAAGATTAGGAAAAAAACAATGCTCCCACTAGCCTTCTTATAAACACAAGGCTCATCTTCATTTCTGATAAAACCAAATTCTTTGATTGCGTCATTGAAACGAAGATTCCAGCTTTGAGAAGCTTGCTTTAGCCCATAAATAGACCTCTGTAGCTTACAAATCTTTCTAGCATTTCCTGGAGCGACAAAACCTTATGGTTATGTCATATACAGATCTACTTCAAGTTTTCCATTAAAGAAAGCAGTTTTGGCATCCATTTGCCAGATTTCATAATCATGGAACGTATCTATTGCAAGCAAGATCCGGATGGACTTAAACATAGCTACAGGGGAGAGTGTTTCGTCATAGTCTATACCATGAACCAGTCGAAAACCTTTACCAACTAATCACCCCTTGTATATTTGTACATTACCATCCAGGTCGATTTTTTTCTTGAAAACCCATTTACACCCTATAGGTTTGACCTCTTCAGGTGGTTCAACCAAAGTCCACACTTAGTTTGCTAACATGGAATTCATCTTAGATCTCATGGCTTCAAGCCATTTCTCATAGTCTAGGCTAAACACTGCCTCTTGATAAGTCTTAGGCTCATCTTGATCCATAAGAAGAACATCTCTATGTGCAGTAAAGAGAAATCCAAATCTCTCAGGTGCACGGCGTTCTCTTGTGGATCTGCGCAGTGGTTGTGTTTCTAAATCTGTTAATAATTCCTCAACAACTTGTGAAACATACTCAACTTCAGGTTCATTGATCTGTTGTTCTTGAACTTCTCCAAGTTCAATATTTATACCATTCCCTTTCTTTGAGAGAAATTCCATTTCGAGAAAAACTCATGTTCGAGCAACAAACACTTTGTTCTCATTAGGGTTGAAGAAATATTACCCCTTAGTTTCTTTAGGATATCCAACAAATATACACTTATGTGATTTAGGTTTGGGATTTGTAGGCATCTGATGTTTTATATAAGATTCACAACCCCAAATCTTCATAAAAGACATACTAGGATGTTTCCCAGTCCATATCTCGTATAGTGTCTTTTGAACCGATTTAGATGGAGCATGATTTAGTGTGAAAGCGGTTGTTTCAAGTGCATGTCCCCAAAAAGAAGTTAGAAGATTACTATAACTCATCATTGATCGAACAATGTGTAACAGTGTTCGATTCTTTCTTTAAAAACTCCATTCCACTGTGGTGTACCGGGTGGTGTAAGTTGTGAGACAATCCCACATTCTTTCAGGAGTTCATCAAACTCTATGCTTAAGTATTCTCCACCTCGATCTGGTTAAAGTGCCTTAATACTATTGCCTAGTTGATTTTGTACTTCATTTTTAAATTCCTTAAACTTTGCAAGGGCTTCAGATTTTTGGTGCATAAGATAAATATACCTATACCGACTGAAGTCATCAGTGAAAGTAATAAAGTAATGGAATCCACCTCTGGCATGTGTATTCATCGTTCCACATACAACACTATGTATTAATCCCAATAAATCACTTGCTAGCTCACCTTTATTAATAAAAGGAGCTTTAGTCATTTTTCCAACAAGCAAGATTCGCATACATCATATGTTCGAAAACAAATGAATCTAATAATCCATCTTTATGGAGTTTTGATATGTGTTTCTCACTTATATGGCCTAAACGACAATGTCAAAGATAAGTTTGATTCGAGTTATTTGTTTTTTATCTTTTAGTATTTATGTTATAAATGGTGTTTTCTTGATCCAAAATATAGATATCGTTAACCAATTGTGTCGAACCATAAAAAACATTATCGAGATAAAAAAACAACAATTATTCTTAGTAATAACCTCAAAATCAATCTTGTCCAAACAAGAAATAGAAATAATGTTCTTAGTCAAACTAGGCACAAAATAACAATCCTCTAAATTTAAATCAAGTCCACTAGGCAAAGATAAAACATATGTCCCTATAGATAATGTAACAACTCTTGCTCATTTTCCCACTCATAGGTCAACGTCTTCTTTAGCCAGATTCATTCTCTTTTGCATTCCCTGTACGAAAGTACAACTATGAGAACCATAATTGGTATCTAATAACCAAGAATTAGATGTTGACAAATTAACATCAATAACATAAATACCTGAAACAAGCGTTCCGTTTGCTTTTGCCTTCTTGACTTCTTCAAGGTAAACAGGGCAATTTCTCTTCCAGCGTCCGGTCTTATCACAATGGAAACATTTTCCTTCATTGCTAACTCCCCCTTTGGGTTTTAATGCATTTTTTCCTTTTAGTTTGGCCTTACCATTGCCCTTAGACTTTGCCACTACCTTTTTCTTTCCATTTCCTTTGCCCTTGTGGACTATCAGAATGGGCTTAGGTCCAACCTTTTTCATGTTACTTTCAGCAGTTCGTAACATGCCAAGTAACTGTGGCAAAGTCTTATTAATTTCATTCATGTTGAAATTAAGGAAAAATTGGCTAAAGCTATCTGGAAACGATTGCATGATAACATAAGTAGCCGATTCATCTTTGAGAGGAAATCCCAACTTTTCCTATGTTTGGATGTAGCCTATCATCTTGATGACATGATCTCCTACAGGAGTTCCCTCTTTCATTTTGCATTGAAATAGAGCATTAGAGGTCTTATACCTCTCTTCACGTGCTTGCCCTTCATATATTTCTTTGAGATTTTGAATCATCTTATATGCAACCATGTCCTCATGTTGCTTCTAAAGCTTAGGAGTCATGGTGGCAAGCATTAGACATCTAACATATCATCCATATGTTTCTTGAATTTGTCATTGTCAGATCTTGAAGCATTAGCTGTCGTTTCATCGGGAACAAGTTCTTCAATGACATATTCCTTCCTTTCCTGTTTGAGAACAATTCTCAAATTACGAAATCAGTTAAGGAAGTTTATGCCATTAAGCTTCTCATTCTCAAGGAGTGATCGCAATGATAAAGTGTTGTTTGTCTTTAAATCTACAACAATGGAAATATTATAGTAAGTAAATTTATCGAATTGAAAACTATAAATAGGTATTTATTTACAAATTACTCCTACTATTTTATTCAAAATTAAAAACTCTCCTGTTTTAATTTCGGAAAAATTCAACGAAAAATTATCTAGTGGGTGAGGATCCATAATACATCAATTTCCTAAATCAGCTTTGGCTTTTCTTTTAGGATATTGATTATTTAGGTAAGTAACACTTTACTTGTACATCTCATTTAACTCCTCCTTTTGGTGAACAACTCTTGTTCAAGTCATCTCATGACTTATCCAAATACTTAACCTCTGGGTTTCTAATCCTATTAGAATAACCTAGCTAAGATATTACCAATATCTCAACCGGTGAATATCACTTGCTTATTCTTCGCATTTAACCAAGATAGATTTATGTGTCAATGATTTGGCAAAGCCCACGCAATATCAATCGAAGCCTTAACGAGGGTAAATATTGGACGGTTAAGTTAACTTATATTATAAAGAGGGATTTACGTAATTATCTCATCATTGTTCGTTTTAATATTAGGTCCTTATTGATCTCATTAATATTCATTATTATTTTATCATTTGATGCACTGCATACATAACATATATAACAATAAATAAGATGCAATGGTTATAGCCCAAAAACAATGACTAAGGTGTCCCATCCCAAGCCAATGGGAAACAAAAAAAACCCTAAAACCTAATACTGCTCTCTAGGTTTCTTCTTGCCTTTAGTTCAGTCCATTCTTCTGCTCCTTGTGAATCTTCAAAGGATTACAATTTTTGAAGAAACTCATTTTACATATGAGGGAGTAAGATGAGAAGAGAAATACAACTGAGATATAGAAAGGTACGGCTGCAAGTTGTATTTCAAATTCAACATTGAATTGAACAAGGGCTATAACCATGCATGTCAAACACCGTGCAAAACAAAAATATCATATATATACACGTTGTTTCGCCTTTGTTAAAAATATTAATATGGGCCTACAATCTGTACTACTGATGAAGGGTCAAGGGGCAGAGCCCTTAGTGGGGTCTAGTGGGATTTTTTTAAATCAGTACTTTCGTTTCTATAGAAAACCCTCACGATTTGATAACGCTTATCAACAGAATCGTGTTTTTGGGATTTTCAATCACAAAGGTTTTCTACATCGGAACAACCATTGTTCCACTACCAAACGCGATCTCCTATCGCACACCCACGGATAATCATGTCAACAATTGACATATGGATTTCGTAAAATCCTTGCAGCAACACATAGATTGTAAAAACATATTAAAAAATTAATATATTGATCATTGTGGATATCGAATCGAACAATGATATCATGCATATTTGTCAAAAACGATAAAACTAGAACACGCATCTCATACATATCAATTTAACCCAAATTTAGATCGTAGAAGTGGCTCTAACACCACTGTAGGGACCGATGACTCACCCCATGGCGTAACAGAAACAAATTTCAACGGTCTCACCAGTGATCCAAGTACGATAAACATAAATCGGGAGGAAAGGATACGAATACTTACAATGGGTTCCTTGAAAAACAATAAGGATAACAACGACTAATGGTGGTTTCGATTGGTTCAAATCGTAAACCTCCATAAAATCACGTCTTGGCCTCTACTCAGTTTACTCAATTGAGAGCAATATTTTTCCCAAAACTATTTTTTAGAAAAACGGCTGAAGATTATGTGTGTTAAAAAATAACTGCTAGACCTTACACCTCTTTTTATATCCAAGTTACCCTAATCATATTAGGGATTTTATTATTTCAAATTAATTAAATCTTTATTTAATTAATTCGAATTAAATATTTCAGATTATTAGAACATATGTATATCAAACATGCATATATTATCTCTAGATATATTTTAGTAAAGTACAACAAATTGTACATCTTTGCTCGTTTCAATCCTAGGGTGTGACCATGTAGGTTCTTGTAACATTACCAGTAATTATTATAACAATTCTAATATTACATACAATGAGTAACATCTAGCAATATATCATTTTCACCTAAGTTACAAGAAATATGATTCGACATATCATCTTGGTTATTAACCCTTTTATATATTACATCCTTTTGTCTTTTATATCTAGAATAGGCACAAGTCTTGGAATAATCACACTTGTATAGCCCATTTATTGTTTCACGATATCTATAGTAGACTTTAATTAACAAATAGTTTGTGATATCTCATATCAACTTATTCAAGCATGACCATGCGTTTCTAGTGTCACTCAATCATCTGGTCTGTGATATATTTCCTATTATGTAGGAAGGACAAATCCTATCTTAATCATACACACCCACTACATATATTGAGATATAACCAATAACAGTCTTTATAGAGCAACCAGTTACAGAGCTTGTTTAACTACATCAAATCATACAATAATATATAATGGGATAGTATTGATCTCAAGTTTGAGGGTCATACATATAGTCATCACCATGAGCAATGTTATGATTGGCACATAATAATCCAAAACATATGCTATGGTGGGTCAATCCAATACATTGTTCTCTAACAATATAATCATGTATCAATTCTGACATCTCTATGTCAATGACAACTCGTTGTCATTAATCAGTAGCATGTTAGTCTTAAGCTTATTATTATTGTCCATGCTCATAATAATACTTGACTAGGGATCTTTTAATAATAACAATTATGTCATTATATGGACTTTATTATCTTCCAGTTTATGTTAAACACATATATATAACTAAAAACAATAGCGGTAATGCCTTTATTCAATAAAATAATAAATAAATGTATTATTACAATCATCATATGATTGGTCTTTGGGCAAACTATAACAGTGTGTTGCTATCTGTACGCATATTTGTAATCTGATTATATTTATCTATTATATGTCTGACTTTTGAATAATGATGCATCACTTTTTATATGAATATTGATGCATTACTAATTCTGTATTGGATTATATCTCCGTCATATCTCTGCATAGGATCATATCCTGTCCTACTTCTATTTTGGAGGGATATATCCTTATTCTTATTTATGTTTGATCGGGATCCTCTTCGGTTGTAATATCCTCATTTTATTTTATAAGCGATAAAAAGTAAAGTTGTGTGATATAGATGATACATTCTGATGATTAATTTCAGATGTTATTGTTTACATATTATCTATATTGTTATATATACAAATCAATACCTGTTGTACTCCGGAGACACACTGAGCTTATTAGCTCACTTTATAGTTTATGTTTATTTTCAAATCCCTTTGACTTTTAGGACCCTGACTAGTACTTGGAGAATAATTTAGCAACATATTTTTCTTTCAGATATCGTATGGATGTTTTCAGACCTTATATTATTTATTTTCCATTGATATTGTATATATTTTTATATGGGTCTTTGGGATATTATTCTTTTACATGTTTTGAATATTAAACATGTGTCATATTATGTATTGTGAAATCTTATTTGTGTTTATCAATTTATATCGATTTTCTGATTATGCATTTTATAATTAAAAAATTTCATGATTTGTAATAATCTGAATTAGTAAGGTCTCCAAGATTCGTTGTAACTTCCAGGCCAAGTTAAGGGGGTTATATTTAGTGGTATCAAAATAGGTTCAACTTTCGAACTGCGTTACCGTACATTTTTATATTGTTTGTAAAATAATGCATTAAAAACTTTTAGGATACGAGAAATATTTATCTAAAATATGTTTAAGAGTAAATTTTGTTAAATGATTTTAATTTTATCTGTTTTCAAATATGAAATTTATATATGAATTACTTTGATTCGAGTGACCAGTACCATATCTAACTTTAGCCTCTATTTATATTTGATCACAGACTTAGTAGATAGTTTGTCACCCCGTAGAGGTCGACGTCTTTCTGTGCCATCCCATGGTGGTGGTAGAGCTTGGGGCCATGGAGGTCAAGCGTATGAGGTTAATAGGGATCCTCTAGTTCATGAGATTGAGACATTTGAGGTGATCAACATACTTGGGAGACATAATCTTCTATTCGTATTGAGAATATTCATGTTACTAGGAGAGGAGCCACAAATGATTTGAGTGAGGCTGCTGTGGTCGAGCAGTGTTGTGTTTACTTCAGAGATCAGCTGGGTTTTAGCCAAAGGATATTGTTGTTACTGTTTCATTAACTATGTTATGTAATGGAGTCAAATACTTTAGAGGGCTTACTCGAGCACCCCCGTTTATTGGGAGTATTAGATTGAGGATATTGAGTGTATTCTCTATGAGTGATGGATTATCACGAGGATCGAAGACTCCTAGGTGGCTTTTTTGTTTCTGAAAGATGACGCCCTGAGTTAGTGGAATTCAACGAAGATGATTACCCCTAGCGATCAACTAACTTATGAGTTTTACTAGAATACTTTTCGAAGTTGATTTGTTGACAATTGTTATTTAAAAGAGAGAAAACATGAATTCATGGATTTGAAGCATAGTTCAGGATTATGAGATAGAGTTCATGCGTCTCAGTAAGTATGCTATTGGATTGATTACTATCGAGGAAGAAAAATACTTATTGATTGATAGGGGTATGTGTGTTGGGATTTGTAGCAAGATAACTACTCAACATGAGTGGGACTTTGTTAAGCTCATGGACCGATCTACGACTGTCATGGAGATAAAAGATCTTTGTTGGGAACACTACAATCGAAAAAGAAAGCAATCAGGTTCTAAGGGTCCTTCTCGTACTTTTGTTCATCCTGGACAGCATTTGAAGGATGACACTTCGAGACTTTACCCTAAACATAGGCTAGTTGATTCTTCTGGTCGGTCAGAGAATAGGGTGTTTCTTTTGTACATTGGATCATTCATACTTGTACTTTTTGTAGTAGGCAACGTGATAGAGAGTGTCGCAAAACATTAAGGGTGTATTTTAGATGTAGTTCTACTAAGCATTTTTTGAGAGATTTATGCATCATATTCTGACATATCATACTCTTGCTCATACTCAGGTATCATCTCTGACACTAAGGGGTCGTAGTTAGAGCCAACTCGTCTCATCTGGACATTCACTGGTTCTTCGAATAAGGGATGATCTGTCCCAGGTAGAGGTTCTGTAAGATCCGAGGCTAGGCATCCTGACATTGTTTATACTACGAGACGTCATGAGGATGATGAACCAAACATCATTGCAAGTAATTTTACCATTCATTTTGTTCATTATTTTGGTTTGCTTGATAGAGGTCTACCCATTCATACATTGCAAGTTTCATTATCCATAATCTAGAGATTTTGATGACCAACTACCTATCTTGTTATTGTTCAGTCTTATATCGGACAACCGTAGTGGTTGACAAAATTTACTGAAACTGTCCACTTGAGCTCTGTGGAAAGACCTTCCCGACAAACCTTATAAAACTTTCTATAGATGAGTTTGATCTTATTCTTGGTACTGATTGGTTGAAAGAACATAGAGATAATATGAACTATGAATGTTAGAGAGTAGTTCTGAAGACTTCTGATGATAAGAAAATTGTTCTGATCGGTGAGTGAAAAACGTATCTGTAAAATGTGATATCCCTCTTGTTAGCTGAGAAAATTATTTGGAAAGGTGTCATAGCATACCTTGCTTATATTTTAGAATCTAAGAAGTTTACTTCTGGAATTGAATAGATTTGTATTGTGAAAGACTCTTGGAAAGTGTTTTTTTCGGAAAGAGTTACCTGATGTATCGCCTGAGAGAGAAGTAAAGTTTGGAATTGAACCATATCTAGGTACCGTACTAGTGTCCATGGTAGCTTATCGTATGTAACCTAAGGAATTGAGGGAGATCACGTTTCAGTTATATGAGTTATTGGATCGAGGTTTTATTTAGACTAGTAAGTTTGTGTAGGGAGCTCTCGTGCTCTTTATTAAGAAGAATGATGAAACTTTGTGCCTATTCATTGATTATCATAAGCTAAATTAGTTGACAATTAAAAATAAATACATGTTACCGCGTATTGATGATCTGTTTGATCAGTTCCTAAATGCAATTATTTTCTCCAAGATTGATCTTCGATATGGCTATTATCAGCTTAAGGTAAAATATTTTTGATGTTTCGAAAATGGCTTTCCAGACTCGATATGGTCATTACGAGTTCTTAGTGATGCCATTCAGGTTTACTAATGCCCTTGTTGCTTTTATGAATATGAGGAACCAATATTCCAACCGTATATGTATCAGTTTGTTGTCGTTTTTATCAATTATATCATGATTTACTCAAAGTTTGACGCTGAGTAGGACGAGCATTTGATAGTTGTTTTACATACTTTAAAGGAAAAGCAACTATATTCAAAGTTCAGTAAGTATGAATTATGGCTTAGCGAAGAAATGTTCTTGAGTCACATTATTTATGCTAAGGGTTTATCTGTTGATCAGAAAAAGATTGAGGTTATTCTTGATTGGAAGACACCTAAGAATGTGGCAGAGATTCATAGTTTCTTGGATTGGAAGGGTATTATCAGAGGAATGTAAAGGGGTTTTCTATGATTGCATCTTCTTTGATAAAAATTTTGAGGAAGAATGTGCCTTTTGTCTGGAATGATGCTCAACAAACGAGTTTTAATCAGTTATAATTAGTTTTAACTCAAGCTTTGATTTTAATCCAACCAGAATCTTGGAAGTATTATACAATTTACACTGATTCTTTTCACACTTGTTTGGGTTCTGTTCTGATTAACGATGGGAGAGTAGTAGCTAATGTTTATCATCAGTTGAAGCCACATGAGTGTAGATATCTTACTCATGATTTGGAGTTGGTTACGGTAGTGTCTGCGCTGAAAATCTGAAGACACTATCTTTATGGACAAAAGTGTTATATCTATACCGATCATAAAAGTATGAAGTACTTGTTGACTCATAAGGATCTCAATCTGAGACAACGTCACTGGTTAGAGTTCCTGAAAGATTATGATTTTGAGATTGAGTGTTATCATGGGAAGGCTAATGTAGTTGTTGATGCTTTGAGTCGTAGAGCGACTACTAATTTAGAAGCTATGTTCGCTAGCATGAGTTTGTATGATGATGGTACTTTGTTATTTGAACACTGAGTTAAGCCTACGTTGACGATTCAATCAATTTAAAGCAACCTTTCGATGTATCATTACTTCTTTTTATGAAGTGAGCTGAATAGAGTTCTAATTTTGAGTATAACTTTGATAAAGATGGTGTATTATGCTTCCGAGGATGTTATTGTGTGCCAAATAACCCTTAATTACGGAATGCTATTTTACGAGAAACTCATGACAGTCCTTATTCTATGTACCCCGGTAGTATTAAGATGTATCAGAATCTCAAGGAAATATACTATTCGTCTAGTTTAAAAAGAGATGCCACTGATTATGTGGCTAAGTGTTTAACCTGTCAGCAAGTAAAACTAAGCATCAATTTTCGTCTGGTTTACTTCAACTTATTCAAATTCCAAAGTGGAAATGGGAGCGAGTAACTATGGATTTTTTAGGTGGATTGCCTTTGATGCAGTCTAAGAAGGATTCAGTCTAGATTATTATTGATCCTCTCACTAAACTTTCCCACTTCATTCCAGCTCAGACTAATTATACTCTGGACAGATTAGCTCAGTTGTATATTTCTAAAATTGTTCGCCTTCATGGTTTTCCCTTGTCCATTATTTATGATTGAGATTTGAGGTTTACATCATTATTCTGGAAGGTTTTTCAGGGGGCTCTGGGTACCCAATTGAGTTTTAGTACAGATTATCACCCGAAGTCTAATGGTCAGTCTGAGCAGGCTATTTAGACTTTGGAGGATATGCTGAGATGATGCATTATAGATTTTTGGGGCCAGTTGATCACTTGCCACTGGCTGAGTTTGCCTACAATAACAATTATCAGACCAATTTCAGATGGCACCATACAAAGCCTTGTATGGTCGTAGGTGTCATACTCCATTATGTTGTATTGAGTTATCTGAGAGAAGGGTTGTAGGACCCGATCTTATTCAAGATAGAGAATATAGTTAGGTAGATTTGAGACAGGCTTAAGGCTTCTTTTGACATAAAAAAAAGTCTTATATTGATCTAAAGAGATGGGATATCGATTTTAGTGTTGGTGATTGAGTATTTTTAAAAGTGTCTCTATTGAAGACGGTTCTTAGATTTTACCATAAAGGCAAAAAGTATGAGGTTTATTGGACCTTATCAGATTCTGTGTCGAGTGGGTCCAATTTCTTATCAGCTTGAGTTACAACCTGAGCTTGAGCGCATTCATGATGTTTTTCACGTCTCTTGTTGATGCAAGACTTTTCTAATATGTCTCATATTATTTCTATTAGGGATATTAAGTTGAGACCTGATCTTAGTTATGATGAGGAACTTATTCAAATTCTTGCATATGAATATTGAGTTATAAGAAATCGAAGTATACCAATGGTTATGGTTCTATAGAGTCTTGCGAAGGTCACTTGGGAGACGCAACAATCTATGGAGGAGCAGTTTCCTCATCTTTTTTTGCTAGGTAAAATTTTGAGGATAAAATTTTCTTAAGGGGGAAGAGTGTCACACCCAATTTTGGATTAAATTGAAGCTTATATAAAACTTTTGTATTTTTTCAAGCTCTCAATAGTGTAGGGACTGGTGGCATAATTAGCCCATTAGTCTAGTTTAAACCTAAACTTTCCCTACTTCTTTCTTTTCCCCTATTCATGTAAGAGACAATCCCATTCATTTTTTCTCTATCAATGTTTTGGGTTTTTTTTGACAATTCGCCACATTTCAGGCCTCCTTGACTCTCACCGCTGATGTCAATTGACTAGTCTCGATGTTATCGTTTGTCCTGAGTCCTTAGTTCATAGTTTACCATCACCGTTTACAATTGGTAAAGGTTCAAACATTAGAGTTTTGTTAAGAACACCGCCTCTATCATTCTTTTAGGGAAAATTGCTTGTAAATGACTCTTCATAGTTGAAAATCTAAATCTGGAAACTTTTTTCGCAATCCATTCACTGGAGCAGTCTCTACGTACCTCTATAAACTGTCGTGCACACATGGAACTGTTTTGGTGGTTCAAACTACTGAACCGATTGGTTGAACTAGTCTGACTCTAAATCGAACTAGTTATACCTTTATGTCTTTCAACGTCTTGAGCCCGTTTTCGTAGTCCATTTTGTAAAAATTTGGCACAAAAGTCCTGTTTGAATCATTTATCACTTAAAGTCATAATTATGTTAAGTAAATTACCAGATTTTGGAATAACCTTTTGGTTATTATGTTCTGAAGGTGAGCACGAGTCCCGCATCGCTCTCTACTATATCTCGACCGATATCGCTTAGCTCAGTTCGATTTCACACGTTATATCGAGATACACATAAATGTTGTTAAGTGACTTAATAGTCAATTTTTGTTTAGATATATGGTTTTCATACTCTTAGAGTGATGTGTTATTTTTAGGTCAACACTCCGCAGGACCTAGTACTATCGACAGTGGAAAATGTAAAACTTAGTTGTTATTGATTAAATGCTATAGGAGTGTCCATTTTACATGTTCCATACATTTAATATGTTATGCTACTATGTTGTGTGTTGTTATCTATAAACATCTTTATAATCTGATTATATTTACGTGTGATATGTATGACTTTTCAATAATGTTGCATCACTTTTATCTATATATGATGTATATATGATTCTTAATGGGATTATATAATCGTTCTGATTTTGCACGGGATTATATCCTTGTCTGATTTCTACATGAGACAATATCCCTTTCTATTTCTGCATGGGATCATATCCCCGTCTTGCTACTGTTTAGGATCCTCTCCAGAGGGTTATATCCCTATTCTGATTTCTATTTCTGATTGGGATCCCTTTAAAGGTAACATCCCCATTCTGTTTAGGCTTAGATTGTCTATGTATGCCCTTGTAAATAATTGAGTTAAGATAGAATAGGTTTGGACTTGGGTTGAGCCAACATTATAACAAAAAGAACATATTTGAATTGAGGAAAATAAGTAAAGACTAATTAAATAATTAGAACCTAATTTAAAATAAGATCGATTCCCCTTAATTGTGCATATGTCACACGTTGGAAAGAAGATAACCCACCTTGCCTTCTTCATATTCTCTTTTCCTTTTTCTTCTACATCTTGTAAGTCCAAAGGAGAGAACTTTTTTACCCAATGTTTCTAAGTCGGGTTTGCAAAGGTAAGATTGGTGAACTCCTTTCCTAGACCTTCAATTCAACCCAACATCTTAAGGTTTGGCCATGGTGGCCAAGATGGAGGTTTAAGAGGGATTTTGGATTATAGAGTCTTATAGTGCTCCTAATATGTTTTAAGTGATTATAAATAATGTTTCAACACTCTTTCAGTCCTAAACTAACTTGTTATTAGTGAGAGAAGTTGGAAAGAGCTCCAAAGGCAAGAACAAGGAGAAGCTTGTGATTGAGTGACCTTTAAGTTTTTCTCATCAGCTAGAGGCAAGGTAACACAATCCTAGCTCTTTTGTACCATTTTTAGTTCATTAAATGTTGGTTTGATTGTTAGTTCATTAAATGTTGGTTTGATTGTTAGCTCATTGAGCACATGGGTGAATTTTTGGTGAATTGTGGTTATAAACGTTATTGAGGTGATTAATGCATTAGATTGACTTATTATTATCTCCATAACTTGAATAAGCTTCACATAACATTTAAGGGCCTTAAAGGGACATAAGGGTTGAGTTGGGGAGTTTTTTCGTGGGAAACATAGTATTTTTGGGTTTCAGTATCGATACTGGATGAATAGTGCTGATATTATTTGTTTGAAAGGTTAAAGTCAATAGATCTTTTTATTAATAGTATCGATACCCTATTGATAGGGTATCGATATTGTTCTAGGGGTATCGATACCTAGGGTAGGGTATCGATACCATCATTAAGTCACCAATTCTATAATACCATTTTAGTATCGATACTTGAGTAGTTTCGATACCCCATAAAGAAGAAGAAGTATCGATACACTAAATAAGGGTATCGATACTAAATTAATTTTATCAACTTCGAGCCCAAAATTGGTATCGGTACTAAGGATAGTATCAAAACCCTAATATAGAAGTATTGATACTCCACATATGGGAATCAATACTACTAGGCTATCTCGGATTCTAGAGTATAGAATTGGTATCGGTACCAAATGGGTACCAATACTTAGAGGGCGATATTGATACTAAAGGACTTAGTATTGGTACCACCGTACTGAGTTGGACAAGAAGCATATGTCAGTTTTACTCCGATGATAATGAAAGTGAAATCCTCAAAATTTTGTTTGATAAAATAAGAACTTTAATAGGTAATATGCCATAATCCATATAGGGTTTAGAGACGTCAGTTTTCCTCTGATGATAATGAAAGTGAAAACATCAAAATTTTGTGTGATAAGCTTAAGAACTTTAAGAGGTAATATTCCATAAGACTTATGCCTTGTTTGATACTCGAAAAACAACGAGGACACCCGAGCAACTTTGTGTTTGACGATCCTCTAAAGCATATGTCTTGAAATATTTAGACATATTCTCGAGAGTGAGAAATTTTAGTATAAGTGCAATTGCACTTTTGCATTAATGCTTATGCACTATAGTATTAGTGTTAAGGCACTTTATCTATTTGATGGTAACAAAATTTATGTTCCATATTCTCGAAAGTACTTGATGTTGTGTTATGATCTGTGCTTGATGCATTTTGTTACCTCATGACTACTCATGCTAGCATTGTATTTTAATGGATACATGTAAAACAATAGTTTTTTGTATAGCACTGAGCGTGTAGTTGAATGATCAGAATTGTTTTCATTCGTAGGTCCTTATGTTCCAATTCATAGAGCTTATCGTCAGGTTATGGATTTCAAATTTCGTCGAGTTTCAGAGTACGTCTCAGTTATTTAGTGGGCATGTATTTCATAGACCTTATTGTAATTGAGTAGTAAAGTTTTTGGTAACCTCTGATATTTTATTTTGAGATATTATTTTGGGAGCTCCCTGTTTATAAAACTTAAACGTTACATTTTAATTTATGAATGATTTATGTGTTTTAAAAAAGGAATGGTTAGCAGCCACCTTGGTGGTTCCATGTAATATCTAAATCTTTCAAATTTTCGGTCGGATTGAAATTTGGGTGTTACATTTAATGGTATCAGAACGTCGGCTTTAGCTGTTCCTATGACCCGCAGGTTAGAGTTGATAAGTGTCAATGATATACATGCCCCTTGAGTATGAAGAGTATTTAAATATATGGATTGGAAATAATGACTCCTTTTGTTTCCATAAATTTCATAGGTTATGACTGACCATCGTGTACCTAGACATGAGAGGCGAGATGAGAGTTACACCTCACTCACTGAAGACACTGGCAATGAGTTTGTCTCGTGCTTCGAGGACATGGACATCCCAAAGGACGTGAAAATAGATGATGCCAACTTCATTAGATGCCTTACATCTACTCTTATGCACATTGTTAGAGCTATTCTGAGAGCACCTACCGTACCCGCAGTATCGCCTGAGGTACCTCAATAGTCACCAGTAGAGAGGCTCTATCGTTACAAAACTATAAATTTTGGGTTTGGGGGATGATGATCCCATTGCTTCCGACCAGTGGCTTCACGAGATCCCCCGCATACTTCGAGTGTTGCACCTTATTCCCGAAGATAAACTAGAGTGCATCACCACTTTGCTGAAGGGTGATTCCATCGACTGATGGGAAACAATTGAACTAGTGCTGGAACCAAATAGGGTGACTTTGGAGTACTTCTTGGTAGAGTTCAGACAGAAATGCATAGGATATGCCCACACTGATGACCTGAGAGACCAATTTTCACACCTAATTCATAGACATTTATATGTTTGAGTACGGGTGCAACTTCCTCTGTGTGAGTCGTTATGCACCCGAGTTGGTATCCACTGAGGACCTTCGTTGTGGGAGGTTCAGAAAGTTGTTGCATATTAACATTCTCACCCACCTGGTCGTTAATTCACTTAGGGGTTTTGTAGAGCTGACTCGCCAGTCCAAGGCGATTGAGAGAGATTAAAGTATGAGAGCTTGTCTGATAGAAAATCAGGAAGGTTAGAGTTGGAGGCCATGAAATTCAGTTAGACCTTTCCAGTCCTCGGCCAAGAGGGCTAGGACTCTCGATGAGTTAGGAGGTCCCCACCACTATTCCCGTAAGTTGGGGTATAGTACAAAACATCATTAGGGCCAGAGGTCTATAGGAGACCTTTGACCTATGCCTTTGTGGCGAGAAAAAGAGGATCGGGTAGGGGTTCGTAGCCTTCCTTGTGTGGACACTATATCAAATGGTACACTCGGGAGTGTCATTGGGTCACCAAGGCATGTTTTGGTTGTGGCTCTTTAGATCACTTCATCAGAGACTATCCCGAGTCAGAGAGTGTTTCAACACCGACTACTCAGAGGGGTCGAGGGTCTTTCCGAAGAGGCAGTAGAAGAGTTTCGGGCCAACAAAGTCGGGGTACCATCAGATCTGTAGTTAGACTAAAGGCTAGGATTGCTTCGAGATAGTATGATGTGAGGGCCCAGAAGGAGTGTAACGTTAGGCAGCTTAAGCTTAGAATGGTGGATAGTACAAAATTCATAATGACCGGCGAGGGACTTAGTCATGCCACCAAGTTTGTTTCGGCCTTAAAAGCTCACAAGTTAATCAGTCAACATTGTGAGGCATTTTTAGCTCACGTTGTAGACACGTGGGTTTCGAGCCTGATGCTTGAGAATATTCGTACCATGAGAGAATTTCTTGAGGTATTCTCGAAGGAATTGTCAGAGTTACCACCAGATCATGATTTAGATTTTGACATCGAAGTATTGCCAGGATCGGCTCTAGTGTCTATCGCTCATTACCGCGTGGAACTAAATGAGTTGAAAGAGCTTAAGGAATAGATTCTGGAGTTATTAGATGGGGTTTATCCGTCCGAGTATATAACTTTCGGGAGAACAAATATTACTTCTAAATAAGAATGAATGGTCGATAAGGCTGTGTATCGACTACCAATAGTTAAATAGTTGATGATAAATAGCTGATATCCACACCTAAGGATCAAAAATTTGTTTGACCAACTTAAAGGGGAGAAAGTGTTCTCTAAGATAGATCTGAGATCAGGTTACTATCAGTTGAAGGTTAAGGAGGCTGACATAGCAAAGATAGATTTTAGGACCCGGTATGGTCACTTCAAGTTCCTAGTGATGTTGTTTGGACATACTAATGCACCGGTAGCATTTATGGACCTAATGAATAGAGTATTACACCCTTACTTAAATAAATTTGTGGTAGTGTTTATCAATGTCATCTTGGTCTATTCACAGTCAGAGGAGAATCACAACTGTAATCTCCGTATCATACTTGAGACACTTAAGGAGTTCCAGTTGTATGTCAAGTTCAATAAGTGCAATTTTTGGCTAGTGAAGGTGCCGTTTCTGGGTCATATGGTGGTCGCAGATGGCATTTGAGTGGACCAACAAAAAATTAAGGTCGTGATTAAGTGTGAACCACCATGAAATGTACCTGAGGTACGTTGTTTCCTTTGGCTTGTCGGGTACTACCACCGTTTTCTCAAGAGGTTCTCGATGATCGCTTCTCCCATGGCTAAGTTGTTTTCAAAGGATATACCCTTTGTTTGGAATGATAAATGCAAGTAGAGCTTAGAGTTAGAGGAGATCTTGATCAGGCTTTAGTTTTGACTCAATCGAAGTCTGGTAAGGACTATATCATGTTTAGTGACACTTCATTAAATGGTTTAGGATGTGTCCTAATGCAAGAATGTAGTGTAGTAGCTTATGCGTCATGACATCTCAAACCATATAAGCGCAACTATACTACCCATGATTTATAGCTTGCCACTACGGTCTTTGTCTTGAAAATTTAGAGGCATTATCTATTTAGAGAAAAGTGTTATATATTCACTGACAAAAAAATATCAAGTATTTACTCACTCAGAATGAACTAAACTTAAGGCAAAGTTATTGGGTCGAGTTACTAAAATATTAAGAATGTGTTATAGACTATCACCCAAGTAAAGTGAATGTGGTAAAAGATGCTTTAAGCTATAAATCAATGTCAGATCTTCGAACAATGCTTTTAAGGTTAAGTATCACCTCAAGTGGGGGATTGTTAGCAGATTTACGAGTCAAGCCATAGTTGGTCAGGAGGTAAAGGGATTTCAAGGGACTGATGGGTAGTTGATGTCTAAGATAGAGTGAGTTCACCAAGGTGAGCTACCCGATTTTGAGTTAAGAGATGGGAAAATGTTGTAATTCAGAGATCAATTGTGTGTGCCATCTGTTGAGAAATTACGAATAAAGATCCTAGGTGAGGCCCATTATAGTCCGCTCTCTGTCTACCTCAGGTGTGACAAGATGTATCAAGAGCTCCGAAGTTATACTAGTGGTCGGGCATAAAGAGAGAGGTATCCGAGTTCATGTCGAAGTGTTTACATTGTCAGCAGGTTAAGACGGAACATAATGTTCCTTCAGGAATACTTCAGTCTATTTATATACCATAATAGAAATGGGATAAGGTACCCATTGATTTCATGACAGCTTGCTTATGACGTACTAGAGACATAATGCAATTTGGGTAGTAGTAGATCGATTAACCAATATGGCTAATTTCTTACCAGTACGAATGGCTTTCATCTTGGAACGGCTAGCCTAATTGTACATCAGAGGATTGTAAGGCTTCACATAGTGCCTACATCGATTATTTCCAATAGGGATCTGCGCTTCACTTCGAGGTTTCATAAAGCACTTTAGAAATCTTTGGGTATCCGGTTGCATTTCAGTACTTCCATTCATTTGCACACGAATGGTTAGTCTGAGTGAGTGATTCAGATCTTGGAGGATATGCTTCGTTGTTACACTACAAAATTTGTGGGTAGTTGGAAGATCATCTTTCATTAGTCGAGTTTTCCTACAACAACAACTACCAAACTAGTATTCAGATGGCTCCATATGAGGCGTAGTATAGACGATAAATTTAGGACTCCTTTGTGTTGGACGGATCTTAGTGAGAAAATTAGTGGGGCCAAATTTGATTCGAGAGGTAGAGAAAATTCTGTTTGATCTAAGTCCAATTAAAGGAAGCATTTGACAAACAAAAATCTTATGTAAATCACAAATAAAAGGATATAGAGTTCGTTGTGGGGGACAAAGTGTTCCTCAAGGTATCACCATGGAGGAAAGTTCTCTGGCTATGGCGTAAAGGGAAGTTAGCCCCACATTTTATTGGACCTTATGAGGTGTTTGAGGGAGTTGGACCCACAACATATTTAATGTATCCATGCTTAAAAGATACCATTCTGACCTGTCCCACGTCATTCCACTATAACAAATCAAAGTAAGGACATGTCCTATATTGAAGAACCACTGTTGAGAATCTTGGCGCGAGAAATCAAGGAATTGCAGAACAAGAGGATTCCACTAGTTAAACTCCTTTGGAGAAATCATGGTGCTGAAGCAGCGACATGGGAAACTGAAAAAGCTATGCAACTACAATATCCAAACCTATTCAGTTTAGGTAAATTTTGAGGACGAAATTCTTTTTTGGAGTGGAATGTTGTAACACCTTGAAAACTAGGTTAGTAGTTTCAAGTAAATTATTCAAGCTTAGAGTGTCTATATATGCCCTTTTAAACAATTGGATAAATATGGAATGGGTTTGGACTTGGGTTGAGCCCATAATATGATAAAAAATACAATTTTGAAATGTGGATAAAGTAGGGACTAAAGTAGTAATTAAACCCATGTTTGAAAATACGGCTGATTCCCCTTAATTATGACTATATCACACGTTGAAAGAGGAGAACCCACATTGTCTTCTTCATTTTTCCCCCTTTTCTTCTACCTCTTGTAAGTCTAAAGGAGAGAACTTTGTTGTCCAACGTTACTAGGTCGATTTGTAAATATAAGATTGGTGACCTTCTTTCCTAGAGCTCAATTCAAACCCAACATCTTAAAGTTTGGCCATGGTGGCCAAGATAGAGGTTTTAGAGGGGTTTTGGATTATAAAGTCTTAGAGTGTTCATAATCCATTACTAAGGGTCAGGAATCATGTTTAAACACTCTTTAAGTTCTAAACTGAGTTAGTAATCCTTTTTACTTTCTTGTTATTAGTGAGAGAAGTTGGAGAGAGCTCCAAAGGAAAAAATAAGGAGAAGCTTGTGATTGGGTGATCATGAAGTGTTTCTCAGTAGCTAGAGCTAAGGTAACAAACTCCTAACTCATCTATACCACTTGTAGGTCATTAAATGTAGGTTTGCTTATTTGTATGAACTCATTGAGTACATGCTGCATTTTTGGTCAATTATGGTTGTAGACGTTATTGAGGTGATTAATGCATGTAAATTGACCTATTATGATATCCTATAACTTGTATAAACTTCACATAACATTTAAGGGCCTTAGAGAGACTTAAGGGCTGAGTTGGGGGTTATTTTCATGGGAAATAAGTAATTCTAGGTTTCGATATCGGTACTAGATGAATAGTACCGATACTATTCGTCTGAAAGGCCAAAGTTAAGAGATTTTTTGTCAATAGTATTGATACTCCGTTCATTGGGTATCGATTATAGGTTATTGATACCATCGTTAAGTCACAAATTACAAAATAACATTTTGGTATTGATACTTAAGTAGTATCGGTACCCCATAAAGAAAAAGTATCCATACCTTAAATAAGGGAATCAATACTAAATAATTTTTCCAAATTCAAACCCAAAAGGTTTCGATACCAATGATAGTATCGATACCCTAATATATATGTATTAATACTTTATATAGAGGTATCAATGCTACTAGACTATCTTGGATTCTAGAATATAGAATTGATATTGGTACCAAGGGTGGGTACCGATACTGAGTGGGTAATATCCATACCAAAGGATTTAGTATCGGTACCATCGTATTGAGTTGGGCAAGAAGCCTAGCTTTTGGAAAAGGTCTCGGGAAATGGTTTAGAGACGTCATTTTCCTCCGATGATAATGAAAGTGAAAACCCCAAAATTTTATGTGATAAGCATAAGAACTTTAACAGGTAATATGCCATAAGACTTATGCCTTGTTTGATACTAGGAAAAAATAGGACACCTAAGTTGTTTAAATAATTATTAGAGTAAAAACTAGTCCAAAATAAAAGATTAATTGCCTAGCTGTGCATTTGACAGAAATGTGTCAATCATGCCAGTTACACAAAAGGTTAAATGCCTTTGAATAAAAGATTAAATGGATAGCAATGCATAATGGTGTATAAAGGCATGAAAGGATGCCACAAAATGAAATGTATGATGGTGTATAAAAGGGCATGAAAAGATTCCATAAATGAAATGTATCATGGTATATAAAAGGCATGAAAGAATGTATAAACGAAATTAATAAAGAATTGATAAAGAATAATAAGAAAAATGTACAGAAAGAAAAGTATGTTGGATATACTAAAAATGGTTACGATGATAGTATGAAAGGAATTTGGTTTAAATAATAGGGACTTATCAAATCCTTATGGTTGATACTGAGGAGCTGAAAATAAGTAAGCATGATATATTTATGTATATGGAAATGTTTCTTTACAATTTTATGTCTCACTAAATAAGTATTTAACGTGTGTTGATTTTACGCGTAAGTTAAAACAGAGATTAGCCGAGTAGGGAGTACAACAGTAGCATCAGATATCATCAATTAAGGTTGACCCTCATCAGTAACGGTAGGACAATCATTGTTTATTTTGAACAATTGCTGGCATGTAATCGAATTTAAAGAGAAATTCTCTGGAATGTATATACAAGTGGAAATTTTGGTAGTATATTTCGATTATTGTTTGATGATTGTATTTAAATGTTTTAATTTAAATTGTTATCGAAACAAACTTTTAAGGGTTTTCAAAAGAAAAACTATTTTAAAAAGTGATGTGACTTCTATATCTCGTATACAGGAAGGTATATGGGAGATGAGTGTTACATTTATTGGTATCAGAGCTATAGGTTTGGCCAATTCTCAGCTAAAATTGAGTTTAATTGAATTGAGAAAAAAGATTACATCATTAAGATTTACAAAGTTATTGATAGGGTGTCAATTAGAGTATTGAGGTGACTACTTAATGAAGTAAATGTTATTCTTATGTATGTCCTAATAGATGTTGAAAACTAAGGATAAAGGTAATAAAGTTTATAATATTAAAAAGAAGATGGAGATCACAACCGACCCAAGAGAATCCGACATGACTTCAGTATCATGTCTTAGAAGGGTAAAAGCGGCTAGGGATTTTCCTCCATTCGGTGGAAGGAATGCCTCATCGTTTAATGACGTTTCAACCTTTGAGAAATACTTAAGTAAAACATTAAAGTGTTTAAAGTATTGTTAATTGGAGTAAGAAGAAATGAATAAGCTGTAAGTACATTGACCGCTAAAAGTTTATAGAAAGATGAGTTATTAGTGGATCAAGTGATTATGAGTTAACTTAAGAATAAATGTTAAGTTTATGGACCTAATAAAGGTACTTTTATAGGGTAAATGGTGAGATGGATTTTCTACACAGTTATAACAAAATGAATTATTATTTAGAATCGAGATTTATTCTCGAGAACTTGGAAAAATTGTCGAGTTCGTAGTGATAGGAAAAAGAGTAAATTTGGTTACTAGTGTAATTTTAGCATTAACTACTATGAAGCTATTGCTACAAAGTGTTCAAGTATTCTTATTAAAAGATGTGGATAATTAGACTTACCTAAATGAGAGATAAAATGTTTTAATTGCTCGAGAATATTTTAAATGGATCCAGAAAAGTTACACGGATTTCCTCAAGAAGGAAATGAAAGATTTTAAAATAAAAGTATTCTATTTAACTTAATCTCAAGTGAGATAATAGTGGTAATCCCTAGTGGTTCATGGTGCAAGTGTGACTTGGACAGGTAGTAAACATTGATAAAGATTCAATGGGCTATGTTCCTGGTGAACCTAATGGAATTATTAGTTGATGAGTTAATATCATATTGTGTATAGGTTCTTTTTTCCAAAGACGATTAATTCAGAAAAATGCAGAGGGTATGAAAATTATAGTTTTAGTGAGAAAGTAAAATCATCGCTCAAGGTTTATGGTTATTAAGGTATTGAATATATTTCAATGATTTAGTATCTAATGATTTAAGTGAGTCAAGAGAATTAGGGCTCAATTATAAGAGTTGATTGATCAAAGTTTTTTCAGCACGAGTATTTTATTTTGGGAAGTATTTGTGTTATTAGCAAAAAGAAAGATAAATCTATGGGGTTATGCATAGATTTTGTCAGTTAAATAAAACTCTTCGAGAGAAGAACTTGTATGTAAAATTATTCCAATGTGAAATTTTGGTTAGTAGAGATGGCATTCTTTGACCATGTTGTTTCGGCATGAGGTATAGGAGTAGATCCTAAGAAAAACTTCATGTTATGGTAAAATTAGAAACTCCCAAAGAATGATCTTGAAGTTCGAATTTCTTTGGGGCTTGTTGGTTACTATTAAAGGTTAATGAAAAACTTTTAGATGTTAGCTTTAATGCTAATCGAGTTTTTTTAAAGAAATGTGTGTCTTTTTTTGGAAGAGAAGAGTGCTTATGCTAAAAAGGTAGAGTTGTGGCATATGCCTCGATAAAGTTAAAAACTAACAAGAAGAATTACCCTACACATGATTTAGAGTCGATAGCAGTCGAGATTGCATTAAAGAATTGGACGCCAGTATTTGTATGGTGATTGGTGCTGTAGTTGTGCTAATTCAAAAGCCTAAAGTATTGGTGAAATTAAAGAGAGTTAAACCTGAAAGAGAAAAAATGGAAAGTACCCTTAAAGGATTATGATGTAATCATTGATTAACTTCCAAGAAAGGTCAATATTGTTAAAGAGGTACTTGGTCATAAATCTTTTACAATTTTGTAATCTATGGGCAGGCAATTAGTGTTGAATGAAAATGGCATTATGGGCTGAATCAAATATGAAGCCAATGTTTTTATTAGATCTGATAAAAAGAATTATAAAGGGAAGACGAAAATTTCTGGATAAGAATTTTCTAAGTAGAAAATGAAGAGATTATGGATTTTTGAGGTCAGGTTCGACAGATGTTCATATTATCATGGAAGACTTTGCATTCCCGATGATTAAGAAATCATAAAGATATTCTTTTGAGGCATTAAGTTCGTTGGCTATGCATTCAGGTGGAGACAAGAGGTGCAAAGAACTAAAGAGTTGGTTGGTGGCCTAGTTTGAAAAAGAGCCATCACAAAAATTTTAGCAAAGAGTTTGACGTATTATTAGAAGAGAAGTTGAACATTAAGTATCTTATGGATTGTTTCGATCAATCTTGATTCATTAATTGAAAAGGGAAACGAGTCACTGTGGGCTTTGTTACAAGGCTACCTTTAAAACCTATCAAGAAAAATTCAATATGGGTAATTGTTGAAAGATTTACTAAATAACTCACTTCATTTTGGGTATGAGCATAGTAGTCGATGGATAAATATGATGAGATTTTATCAGTTAGCATTTGCCTCCCGAAATGGACAAGACCTAAAATGTTTTCATGTGTCATTGCTTATTAATTTCTGATCATATCCATTGCATGTTCTTACATTGAAAAAAAATAGAGATTTAATCATAATTGAATTATGAAAAAGAACCCATATAGATCTGGACTCGGGAAATCCATAATTGGTGTAACAAAACAATTTATCTAGTTGAAGTACTGTGGTAAAAACATAATGTCTTAAAATTTGGGGACGAATATTTCTTAAGGGGAAGAATTGTAATACCCCAAATATCATGTTATTGACATTATTGGAAAGATTTAGAATTTGAGGATGTATTTGAATAATGATAAAAGATGGGTAAGTGAATGGAATAGTGTTTTAGACTAGATTGCAACAATAGATGAATAGAAAGGGTTTTTTAGTCCTTTAATGGAGAAATAAATTTATAATTATTTTATTAAGGTATTTAAATAAGGAAAAAGGGGAAAATGAGAAAAAAAAATGCCTTTATCTTCTTCTTTTTCTTACCGTAGAAACGCTCCCCCTATAGTTCAAAGGTGAGATTTCAAATGGCTAGTTTATTCTTTTGTTTTTGGTTGGTTATTGAAGCTTCGAGTAATATGGAAGCTTAAGGAAGGATTAAATGGGATTACAACTAAGTATGGATGAGATAATATAGATTCAAGAAAATAGATTTTTGAGTGATATGTTGAAATAGGAGGGTTTATGGATGTTTTATGGTAGATTTGGCTTGTTATAGAGGTAAATGAAAGATTAGAAGCATTGGATAGGATTAAAAAAACATTAGAAAAAGTGGTGTGATTCTTAAAATTTAATGTTCTTGGAAGATATCAGATGTTTTAAGAAACAAAATGAAGGAAAGTTAGTATGGATAGTTAAAGAAGAGTTTCATAGTATTTATAAGGTGTTAATATAACGAAATTGACCCCATTTCGGTGAAAATCAGGCTGAAAACTAAATATTATGGGCAAGGGTATCGGTACTGATAGAACAGTACCGATAATATAGGATAAAATGCGATGAATTAGCTGAGTAGTATGGATATTGATTCAATCAGTATCAATACCAATGAGGTAATAGCGATATCATGGTAAGGGTATCGATACCAAGCAACATCGAATCTAAATTTGGTATCGATACTGGAAGGGGTATCAGTACAAGTGTATTATAGTATCGATACCATTTTAAGAGTATCGATACTAGGAAACATCGAACCTAATTTAGTATCGATAGCGGAAGGGGGTATCAGTACCATAGTATAGAAGTATCGGTACCAGAGTAGTAGTATTGATACTATAGTACCAGAAATGTTAAAAATATGTTGATATTGGTATAGAAAGTTAATGATATGTTCTTTTGAGTATTGTTTAAGTATAATGGTTAGGAAATATTCTAACATTGGGTATGGTACATGTTTTAATGGATGCTGAGTAGATCAGAACCAAGCTCTCGAAACAAGCAAAGCTTAGGGCAAAAGCAAAGTGCCAGAGTAATCAGCCTTACGTTTTGGATACATAGCGAGGAATGTCTGGTGAGTGCATTTAATTGTATAACTATATGATGTACTAATCATATATGTATGACTGTTTAAAAATGTATGTGGTGATTTCCAATTAGGCACTGAGTGTGCATTTCACGGAATTCATCATATGTGGATGAATAGCCATTTCGGCACTATGTGTGTAAATCCACGAAATTCATCATGAGTTGATGAATAATCTACAGGCAGTATGTGTGAAAATCCACGAAATTCATCATGAGTTGATGAATAACCACACAGGCACTATGTGTGCAAATCCATGGAATTCATGATGAGTTGATGAATAACGAATGACACTATGTGTGCAAATCCACGGAATTCATTATGAGTTGATAAATAATAGTACAGGCACTACGTGTGCATCTTAATAAATGAACATGAATAGTAAATTGATAAATTACTATGCTAGCATTGAGAGTGAAAATGTATATTGTTTATAATAAATTATAAAGAGTTAATTGATATTTTAAATAATTATTAGAGTTAAAACAAGTCCAAAATAAAAGATTAATGGCCTAACTGTGCATTTGACAGAAAGGTGTTAATCATGCCTATTAGACAAAAGGTTAAAAGCCTTTGAATAAAAGATTAAATGGATAACAATGCATAATGGTGTATAAAAGGCATGAAAGGATGCCACAAAATGAAATGTATGATGGTGTATAAAAAGGCATGAAAAGATGCCATAAATGAAATGTATGTGATATATAAAAGGCATGAAAGAATGTATAAACGAAATTAATAAATAATTAATAAAGAATAATAGGAAAAATGTACAGAAATAAAAGTATGTTGGATATACTAAGAAGGGTTACGATGATAGTATGAAAGGAATTTGGTTTAAATAATAGGGGCTTATCAAATCCTTGTGGTTGATACTGAGTAGTTGAAAATAAATAACCATGATATATTTATATATATGGAAATGTTTCTTTAGAATTTTATGTCTCACTAAATAAGTATTTAACGTGTGTTGATTTCACGCGTAGGTCAAAGCAGAGATTATTCGAGTAGGTAGTGCAGTAGTAGCATTAGATAACATCAATTAAGTTGACCCTCATCAGTAACGGTATGAAAATCATTGTTTATTTTGAACAATGTCTAGCATGTAATCAAATTTAAAGAAAAATGATCTGGAATGTATATACAAATGGAAATTTTGGTACTATATTTCGATTATTGTTTTATGATTGCATTTAAATGTTTTAATTTAAATTATTTTTGAAACAAACTTTTAAGGGTTTTCAAAAGAAAAACTATTTTAAAAATGATGTGACATATATATCTCTTATACAGAAAGGTATACGGGAGATGGGTGTTACACTATGGGCCTACCCAAGGGTCTCCTTAGATCCGTAAGGAATTACAAGCTTGATCAGAGCTGAACCTCGACACTCCAGAATCCTACCCCTACAGTATCCAGTATAAATCAGATTGAGTAGTAACTTGTATATCAAAATCATGATCCATTAGAATGTTGTTAAAATGACAATGTAGTTATTTAAATCACATGAATGCCCTTCATCATACACCAAAATACAGTCCTCATACTAATAGAGTGCCTTGGGGCCTTTGAGTCTACACAAGGAATACCTTAGGTCCGTATGTAATTACCAGTTTGATCATAGTTGAACCTCTATACTCTCAAAAATTATACCCATATAGTGTCCCAATAAAACAATTCAAATAGTAACCAATGGATTCCATGATCCATAAATCAGAAAATATTGTATTTTAGAGTGAAAACATGTAACCAGTTAGCACATATCAGGTAGCCATAGTTCATAAACAATAAATTAATACATTTTTAAATCAGAGTATCGAATAGTTATAAGATTTAGTAAAATAGTAACTTCAGTAAATCACATTTCAATATAGATAAAAAATCATATAGCACATAGGAAACATACTAGAGGATCCAATTATTCTCTGAATGTACTTGGTATTTATTAGGTAGAGAACCATGAAACTTTTGTAAATTAATAGGATTTCATAAACAAGATCCCTATAAAAAGGGGGTTTGATAGCTAACAGATTCAACAGTTATTCGGGAAGTGATTTATCAAGATCATATAGTATTCATATATTTTTCGGAGGCACTGAGTAATCAGGAAGGTATTCAAAATCTTTTACATCAGAGTTACTTTAGATTTCAAATATGACAGGAGTGATTCCATTATTCAGGAAATCAAAGGCATTTTATACATTTTGGTTTCTTGAAAATACTTAGTAATTTAACCCAATGAGAGTGAAATAAAAATTTATATTATTTAGGATTGATATCGAATTATCAGGATTTAGAGTCCAGTTAAACTATCCAATCCAACACTGCAATACTTGCCAATTATTCAAACCGAGGTACTAAACCATTATTCACTTCTTAATACCTATTGCTCTAATTGAATTGACCACCTTCAAAATCAATGTTGAATGGATCTTAAAGAGATGAACATGTAGTCTAATGGAATTTATATCATTTTTGTATTGCAACGATATCGAGAAATGTCGATGTGGTTGATTCATGGTTCTTAACCCTTAAGAACGGTACTACATATAAGTTCATCAACATTTCCAGACTTATCCAAGTCATCCACTTAATTCTATGTCATAGGGGTACTTAGATCATTTAGTATTCAAGTTTATTCTGGTTATTTCAGAGTTTCCAAAGTAATTTGATCGTTTCAATGATTCAGATACGTACAATACTTCCATTTAGTTCAACTTTGTCATATAAAATAGTCATTTCAAGTAATTCAGATGTATAAAGTACTTTCGGTAATTTAGCCTCCGGGTGTTCACTCAGGAATTAGAAATTCAAGGTCATTTTGGTATTCAAGGTTGATTTATTTATTTCATAGCTTGAGTGTATTTAGTCAGTCTAGGGCTTGGAGGTACTTTGGGTTATTTTACACTTTAGGGGTATTTTGGTCATTTAATTCAATCCAATTTTTCCATTTAATTTAATTTTCTAAATAATTCAAACATAAATAATACTCCCGATGTTTTAGTATTTAGTTGTTTGCTGATAATTCAATAATTCTAGGTCTTATACCTTCTCGGATGTTAGGATATGACTATCGACGACTTTCTGAACAGATCGTGAATTTAACAGGTGAATAAGTAGTTTGTCAGATTAAACACAAATTCTTAGGGTACTTTAACTAGCAGAGTTAGCCTGGATCATTTCTACTTCATAGGGGTAACTTTGTAATTTCATAACCATTGAACCTGAAATGATTTCCTATTAGTCTTTTAGGGTTCTATACGTGTAATTTGAGTCTTATTCAGTTTAATTACTTTTCATTGCATTTGGATGGAGTATAGAAATATATTAATTACACATATAACCAAACATATTCATCTTTGCATTAACCAATGCCAACAAATTCCATCAAGCATACATAAGGTAGTAATAAATTACCTCAATTTTTAAGCCATAATGGTTAACCAATTAAACTCCATTTGATCGCCCTCGAACTTTAATTCCACATCCCATAATGTCTCTAATACATGGAAAACCAATTACATTAGAAACATAACTTAAACGTGAAAATTCATATTAAATCGGGAAATAAAATGCCCAAAAACAGTTTATCAGGATTGAATTTGGCAAAAAAAGACTTCAAATTTGGACTCAGGATGTCGAAAAACATAAAATATGACTTCTCAAAATTTTGACTTTTTGGTCAAAGTCAACAGTCAACGGTCAAAGTCAAAGTCAACGGGCATGTCAACGATAAAATGTAGGTCAAAGTTAACGGTTCAGGTTAAGGTCAGCGAGTCAGATTGGTTTGGGTTGTCTAAGACTGGCTTAAACCTATTCGGGCCGGTTCAGTCAGCCTGAATCATTTCTAGAAGGTTTCCAGGAGAAAAGACGAGCCCCACTCACGTGATGGTATGCAGCGGCGCGTGACGATGACGACGGTTCAGGGGACGGTAGCTGACTACTCCTCGATCAACCAAACATCAAATCAAAGCGATATCAATACTCAAAACAAACTAAATCTACCAGAAAAAATGAATAAGGATAAACTCTTAACCACATCTATAACCGAGGAAATCGACAGTGATAATGCAACCCACCGGTTGGATTTTGAGTGTACAGAGGATGGGAGACCGGTGATGCAGGCGGTGAGGAAGGACAATAGCCTAAGCGACCGAAATCGTCAAAAAATTGAGCGACAGGGCTAGGGATTCGACAGGGTTCTTTGGCTTTTCGATGATGTTTGGTGGCCGATTAGCCTCAATGGTTGGTTGGGGTTGCATCACGGAGGGTGGGCACGCCTAATGAGGGTGCGGTGACTTGTGCTGTGATCGGAGTAACTACCGAGTGGTAAAGGGGCTTGGGTTCTAGTTAAATGGGTTAACACCCAAAATAAATAACATAAAACAAAATTTTAATACCTCTAATCAGCAATAGTGGCCTAGCCTGGTTAGTAGGGGCATGGCTGACCACTCCATGGGTCAAGGGTTAAAACCCCTCCAACCACTTTTGTTTTGTGTCAGATGAGCTATGGGATAATTACGGGACTCATCTCTAAGCTCTCTACATAATTGAAATTGACCCAAAAAACTTTTAAAATTATCCATTTTGGTTCCTTAATTAAATAAAAATAAATTAATTGTATTATATATATATATATATATTGAGGTATGAAAATAAGCAACTGAAGACCAAGGTAGTTGATTTCAAAGGCAATAGGAACAAGAGAGTTGAGACATGAATAAGCACATAGTTGAAACGGAAGGCATCGTGGACAAATACAAGAAAGAAACGAATGATCTTCAGATAGTTTCCTACGATGGAGTGCATCAGTGGCATTTTCGATGGGAACAAGCTAAACAGAAAATGAAGGCAAGGGATACAGTCATCTGATATTTCCTAAAGCAAGTAAGAAGATGGCTAGTCACCTGTATAGTCTGGCAAGAGAAGTTGGTGTAGTCAAACAGGGTATTCAGCAGTAACCAACGAAGCAAGAAGACTTGTTAACCTGCTAGAAGCTATTCGTTTAGAAGATCTAGCTCGAGTATGCCTTTAAAATGTTTTTGGTCTCAATTTAATAATATTTTTGCCCCAATGAAGGCTATTTATTATGACAGACATTTTGGGATCAATGCCTCAAAATTTTCATGCATCTATATTTTTATTTTTCATTTTTAAATTTTGTATTTTTACATTTTTGCATTAATATGCATTCATTGTTAAAATAAAATAGACTAATAAATAATATTTTTTGATAAAAGAACAAGTACTGGACCCATCACATCCTCATAACACCCGTTTAAAAACAAAGAAAATGGAAGTATTACTCGCTCAGCTTGAAGATAACATGTTTAAGTTGCAAAAAGAGTTGGAAGACAAGATACATCAGAACCACCAGAACACTTTAAACACCATCACCAAGAACCAAGATTCTCTGGTCAACCAAATTATGGCGAGAATGACAGGGCTGAACTTAACAAACATCCCAAGAATGGCGGCATCTAAAGGAGTGGTTGTGTAACCCGCTCCAAAATTGGTGATCACACCTGGAAATCTACTAGGATACCAAGGGGATTTATCTGCTACAAAAGCACAAACTTCAGTAACGAATCCTCAAAATAATTCTGAGGAATATTAAATTTTAGACTTTCATGAAGAAGACAAGTAATGAAGATGGAAGAAATGATCAAACATCTAGAAGACCAAATGAGATCGTGAAGGAAGAGGACAGTTCTTACGAGATTGATGCCTTGGAGTTAAGTCTAGTCCCGAACTTGATTCTACCCCCCAAATTCGAATTTATTGACTTTGAAAAGTTTGATGGGAACAATTTCCCTTCAGTTCATATCACCATGTTCTACTAGAAAATGATAGGGTATGTCAGAAATGATCAGCTCCCAATCCACTGCTTCTAGGAAAGTCTGACAGGTTCAACAATCCGTGGGTATAATCAACTAAACATATTTCACATTAGATCATGGAATGATCTCATAAAATCCTTTCAGAACAATACAAGCACTTGAATAATACGAGACCCGATCGGGTTATGCTACAAAATATGAAGAAGAAACCTAACAAAAGTTTCAGACAATATGCACAGAGGTGGAAGGATGTAGTGTTGTAGGTTTATCATCCATTGGATGAAAAAGGAAACAATGAAGCTTTTCGTACGTACTCTAAAGGCTATTTTCTTTGGGCACCTGGTCTCAATCACTTCAGGGAGTTTTTTTGACATAGTTATAGCTGAAGAGATGGTGGAGAGAACCATCAAATAAGGGATGAATGAAGGAAATAAATCCCATAGGAGGCTGACCATAAAGAATAAAAATAAAAGGTCAACAATGTGAAAGCCTAAGTTCTTGAAAGCGTGTCACTAACTCTAAAATGAAGACTCAAAGAAGCCAAAAAGGGAAAAAAAGAGAACAATTTGACCATATTCATATGACGCATAAACGACTGTTTTAACAACTCTTTGATACACATGTGGTATCCACGTATCCTGTGGATTACTTAAAACCACCATACTCTAGGTGGTACGATGAAGGTGCTCGATGTTAATACCATGGTGGTGTCTCAAGGCATTCTATAAAACAATTGTCTCACTTTTAAGAGGATTGTCCAAAGGCTGCAGAGTAAACTTTTAATTATTCTCATCCATTTAGAGACGCCCAATGTCACAAAAAATCTTACCTAATCACGCATAAACATAAATTGACTAAAGAGGTTGATAAGTCTTGGGTCCATCCATTACCACCGGGGTTCATGATGTTAAAGAGTTACCTATGGTTTTCAAACCTTTTTAGAGCAATACTCGAACTTTCTCTATTTTCTCATACTCAGGGCAATAGTCGATCTTTGTAAGGGTGAATGAAATATTTTTATTTACTTTCAGTAAAAGATGAATTTTGTGTTTTATTTTGGAAAACATATTTTCCATTCATTTTTCTTTGTATATATATGTATATTATATTTGTTTCAATTTCTTACGTGAGATAGTTTCTCTCAAATGTATACACGTATATATCTTCCCCCTCGCTTTTCTTCTAGGTCTCTAGATATCAATGGCATGGATGATAATAATTTTGACCTAGAGATTGAATTCAAGCTGCCCGCGTGTCTCGGGGAAATCATTGAGTGTGCCCATGAGTGAGGATGTAATATGTCTTCCGAAATACAGAGAATGACTCATGAAGAAAAGATTGAGATCTTGAATAGACACAACACTTTCTTCTGAAGGACGACAAATTTAGATGGGCTCACATAACCTATAACAGGACATGCCGGGATTGGACACATATGTGTTAGCCCATAAAGCCAAACTACAAATTGGTGTAACATAATTAAGGCGGATGAGAATCAAACAACCTTTGAGAATAAAAGAAAATGTTAAGAAACAACCATTCTCTGAAGCATCAAGATTACACTATATTCTTCTTAAGATGACTCTCTTCTACCACAGTAAAATCCAAACAACATCAAAAAAGAATACGAGATGAAGAGAATAATCTCGAGTAATTTGGAAAAAAAATTAAAAATTAAAGAATCATCATGCATTAATGACTTGTTTTTAGTGAATAAAATATTAATTCCAAACCTCTTTCATAAAGAATTTTACGTATAAAATGATGAACGACCTTGTTTCACTATTTCTTCTTTTGATTTAACGCTAACCAAGGATCACTCCCCACACTGGGGGAAAGGATAAAGAAAATCTTCTTACATCCATGAATACAATCAACAATAAAACACCGTAAGGTTAACTAGATATGATATGTTTGAAGATTCAAATCAAATCAAGAATAATAATAGATGCTTCAAACATCAGAGTAACTTTTGCTCAAATCAAATTGAACTCCTAAATTTAACAAATAAAAAGGAAAAGAGGGGGTACATACAAAGATTTCTCGAACCAGAATGTTAGTTAACTAAAGATGATTTAAAGATCCATATTGTTGCAATGAGAAAGTCACGAAAAGAAATGACCTCTAAGGTGAAAACTTACAAATGGACAGTCTAGAGGGATCTAACAAAAAGAAGAGAAAAAAAACATGTTGAAGCAGATTCAAGTAAAAGAGGAATGAATGCATTGATCCTTGGTTCAATCACCCTTAAACACGTGTTTGGGCCTATTTATCCATTTCTTTCATAATTATGGGCCATGACCTATGTTACGTGTCTAAAAAGCAGATTCTAATTACACATAAAATTCTAATTGAAAGGGAATATCTTCAGATTTTTTCTAAAACTTTAATGCATGATTGGAAAAATGAAAAGGAAAAAAATGAGGGTTCAAGAAGAAAATCTGTAAAAGTCGTCTTGAAAACAAAGGAGATCTCAAGTTGAAAACCTGAATAGATAGATTAAGTAACAATTTAAATTTTGCACACTAAAAAGGACTTGAATCAAGATAGCATTATCAATAAAGGCATCAAATTGAAGTTCAATTGTTCATCTTGTAAAAATATTACATTTTCTGCCCTTTTTACTTAAGTTTTTGTGTTTTTTCAAGCTCATTTAATCATATGTAGATGCATTTAGTTAATTTAATTGCATGCGGTGGTGTTTGTATGTTTAGATTTGACTATTTTTTTTTATTGGTGCTGCCAAATAGGAAGGTTTGTTTGGCTTGATTATGTGTAGGATAGGTAAGAAACATTGCTCGGAGAAGGGATTATGCTGCAGCATTTTGGATAGCATTTCTGGGCACACAAAAAGACAAAATTTGGAGATATTTATATAGCCCCACACATGAATCCATAAGACAGTTGTACCCCATGTATAGGGAATCATTTCCCTAGGGCACCTAAAGAATAAAGAGAACTAAACCCTAGGTGTCCCTACTATAAATAAAACAAGACCTCTTTCATTTAAGAGAGATTTATTCGACCTATAAAAGAGGTAAACAGTGGAAGTGGCTGTCTTTCTTCTTAATCCTTGCATGTCCTCCATTTTTGGGAGCTTTAAGGGCTCAAGCTTGCTGGTCTTTGAAAGAAATAGCTTACTAGAGTGGTTCACAGAGGTCCAATGATAGTATGGTAGTTTTCCCTCTCTAGTGTTTTTTACTTATTTCTTTATTATGGAAAATGGGTTGTAACCGAATGATATTGTTTGAATCTTACCCAGTCATGAACTATAATTTGGCTTGGGTTTATTGTTGGATGATGGTGTTTTTTTAACTGAATGTGATAGCATATTTCCATTTTTGCATGTTTTGTTCATTGTGCTTATTGTATAGTTTGTAAGAGCTTTCGAGAGATAGTCATTACCTTTGTTTGATGCTTAATATCGAGAGATTTAGGTTTATAAATGAAATGAACAATGAGGTTGTATTGAGAGGTAAACCCTAACTCACCTTAGAGATATAGAGAGAGTTTCAAAGGCTAAAAGGGATAGAGTTTAAGGGGTAATAAGCTGATAGGTTCACGTTGAGAGGTATTGCTTTAGCATTTTAGTTCTTAGATTCTAGCTAGAGATAGTTTTGAACACATTAAGAAAACTCTGTCGAACATAGTATTAATTGGATAATGTTTATCATTCATGTAAACAAATCATACAATTCCTCAATAATCCAAACTTTTTATCCTTAGTGAATAAACCACATGTGTGAAGACACTTCTTTGTCTCGTCGTGAATTTCCAATTTTGTTTATATTTATTGCTACAACATTTCTTTATTTTTTTCATACCTCTTCATACAACAATATCTTTTGTCCATATTTTGTGTGCTTAATATATACTTTATTTACCTCAATTCCTTGTGGAGACGATACTCACTCATCACTTTATTATTGTACATGTATACTTGCATAGTTTGCATATCAAATATAGTACATCACAACACGTAAAAAGTTTTTGGCACTGTTATTAGTTCATCATTTGTATTTGTGGTATTGAATAGATTTTTGCTTGATTAGAGACTGTTTTTGCAATGAATTGATGATGTTCAATGATGATATTTTTTATGGCTATTAAGAATTAAGTGTAAATGATTGGTTGAGATTGGTAGAATTCTATCTAGGATTTTATTCCTTATGCTTAAATGGCTACACGCTTGCATGTTTTCTATGCTTAAGGGCCTTAAATTTTTTTATGAAGGATTCTTGCATGCCTTAATATAAATTAAAATTGAAATGAATGCAATGCTCAATGTTAACATTTAAGGCTTAATGAAAAAATCCTTTGTGCATATTGAAAATCTTGAAATGTGAGTTAATGCAAAATGTATAAAACTGTTTGGGACATGCCTCTTTACATTGCATTTCCCAGAGTCAATCATAAATGAATGGTAGCAATTTAATATGAGTGAATGAAAGTGTTCACAGGATGACTCTACTCGAATGGATAGAGGATGGGGTGTTTGCTCCACTGCATCTTCAAGTATGTGAGAGTAGTTGTGATGAGCTGAAACCCCTCTAATAACAATATATTTTGTTGTAATCATATGTTTAATGTGTTAAAAAATACTAAGGCATAATACAGAACTTACTTAGAATTTTTCTAATTCTGTTAAGCATACAGAAAAATTCTTGATGTCTCGGTTTTGTCTAAAATGTCGTAGCCTATGTATATTCTAATGACTAATTTTTTTACCATAACATGCCTTTGATTTGAGCTTTGCCAAAGCATTTCTTTAGTTGACTACTACTCATTGCTAGGGAAAAAATAATAGCTCAAGTTTGGGGGTGTAATAACCCCACAAAAAGGATAGATTTTATGCCTTTTTACTTGGGTTATTTTTTGTTCCTTAGTTCTTGTAGTTGTATATTAGTTGCATGTAGCTGCATATTTCATGAATGTGGTGGAGTGGGCTTAATGGTCTTCATTTCATTGATAAATGTGTTGCTAATTCGTGGATGGTAGTGTTCAGTGTTTCAGTGTTGTGCGTGTGTATGTTAAAAAATTGGGTGAAGATCAACTTTTGTTGTAGCATTTCATGAAATATTCCTATGAGCACTAAAGGATAAAAGTTGAAGATATTTTCCATGCTTGTACGTGAATACCATGACAGCTATGTCCTATACGTGAAGGAAATATTTTCCCTAGGCTACAAGGAATTAAAGGGCATAAAACCCTAGGAGCCCCCACTATATAAAGCTAAAGACACACCTCATTTAGAGGAGGATGGAACTTATGAGCTAAGAGAGAGAGAGAAAAAGCGGTTACTCTTTATTTTTTTCTATTCTCCTTCTTCGCGGGTGGTCTCCATTGTTGAAGGCTCCAAGGAAACAACAAGATGGACCCGAAGAGAGTCAGCTTGGCTTACGCGCAATTCATGATAGCTTAGAGTTTTCTTCATCTTTACTTTGCTTATGCGTTTTTAGCATTTATATAGGGTTATTATTTGAATGATTTTCTATGGATGTTATTAACCCAACATGAACTAACTTAGTTTGGTTTGGATTTGTTGTGGATGATTATATTTTGTTTAATGGATGTTGAAGCATTTTCAGATTTATACTTCTTTTGTTCATTGTTTTGTATGCATTGATTTGTAAGAGCTTTCGAGAGTTAGCCTTAATCTTGTTTGATGCTTAATATTAGACAGAGTTAAGAATAAATCCATGTGGACAACGGGGTTATGCTGAGAGGTAAACCCTAACTCACCTTAGAGATATAAAATTCTATAGTAGACCCAACCATTTGTCTTACTTTAAATTTTTCGCACGTGCGAGGTTCGTTTCATTGTCTTAACTCATAATCCAGTTCTCAACATTCCTTTTTCATTACAGTTATTTACTTTCTCCATATCACAACTCATACATAATACTTTGTTTATATTTTGTGTGCTTAATATATAGTTGAAATACCTATAATCCCTATGGAGACGATACTCACTCATCATATTATTACTTGTTTGATGTGTATACTTGCACTATTTACGTATCAATTTATAGTACCTCACAACACGTAACAAGTTTTTGGTGTCATTGTCGGGGATTGACAATTGGTTATTTTAGTTTAGTTTCTGCATATTTATTTTCTTGTTTTTGTAGATACATACTAACTTGTTTTTGTTTGTCTTTTTGTTTCATTTTTTAGGTTTTGTGC
Organism: Hibiscus syriacus; assembly: GCF_006381635.1. Taxonomy (NCBI): domain Eukaryota; kingdom Viridiplantae; phylum Streptophyta; class Magnoliopsida; order Malvales; family Malvaceae; genus Hibiscus; species Hibiscus syriacus. Next base: position 258,986 of record NW_024062559.1, read on the forward strand.
TATTGCATGACCCAAATAACACACAATGAATCATTATTACCCATTAAACTTGACAACAAACATTTTTCCGTCAAAGAAGACGTATTCACAGAGCTATGTATCAACTAGGTGAGAAACCAGTTTAGGATCTTACAGATCCAAATAGTATAGCAATTCAGAATGTTGTGTAGTAGTTCGACCAAGACCTATTCGAGATCATCTAGGATTATTTCTCCAAAATTTCAGGTAACCCACTTTGAGCTCGAACCTATGATGTTTAATATTTGACTTTAATTGGAAAATTTAGTGGTGCACTTAAAGATGAAAGGGAGTACATTCATGCATTCTTGGAAGTATGCAACTCCTATAGACAATAAGGTGTGCATCAGGATGTGTTGAAGCTTAAATTATTTCCCTATTCTTTGCGTGATCGAGCAAGAGCTTGGTTGAGTGGAGTCCCTCTGGCCCGAAGGAGTCATGGACCAATTTACGCAAGAGTTTCTTATTACGGTACAATTCACCCAACATGAACACCCAACTTCAAAATGATATAACTTCCTTTCGTCAATCTGATGACGAGTCGATGTATGAGTGTTAGGATATATACAAGGAACTACTTTACAAATGTACAAATCATGGATTTCAAGATTGGACACAGGTAGTGATGTTATACAATGGTGTCAATGCTCCAACCAGAATGATTCTAGATGCTTCAGCAAATGTAACTTTGTTGGAGAAGTCATCCGAGGAAGTATTTGATATCCTTGATAGGATAGTAAACAATGACTTCCAATTTCCTACTTCAGGACTTGGCACGGGGAGAAGAACTCAAGAAACTCTCGAGCTTGATACTAAGGACTCCATTTCACTCAATTCTCAGCCATCATAAACATGTTAAAGAACTTCCAATGTCCTATTGAGGTGAAGAAAGTAAAGCTGGCTAGTACACCCTGTGTTCTTTGCAATGGGAATCACCATATGAGCGAGTGCCCTGAAAACCATGAGTCAACTACGTGGGGAACTTCAACTGAGGCAAAAACAACCCATACTCAAACACCTACAATCCAAGAAAGCATAAACATCCTTATTTCTCTTGGGGTAATCAATAAAGCAACAATACAAGCAGCTCAAATCGACAACAAATTCAAACTGAACCCCCAGATTTTCAATAGAATATGACGTGGCAAAATCACAACAAGGGTTCAACATCGTCTTCGAACTCTAACTCTTTGGAAGCCATTTTCCTTGATTGTATTATGACTACTAAAGCCTTTTTTCAAGAAAATACAGTTTCCATTAAGAGTCAAAGAGCATTGTTGTAAAGACATTGCTCATCTTTGAGAGCTTTAGAGACTCAAGTAGGTCAAATCTCACAATCTCTACATGTTCGACCTCAAGGTAGTCTCCCTATTGATACTGAAGTAACTAAACCTCATTGTAAAGAGCAGTCTAGTATACTCACTTTGAGGAGTGCCACTCTAATCAACAAAGATGATAAGTTTGGGGGAAGAAAATAGACGATCACAATACCAAAATTATACAGGAAGAATCTGAATTACAAGTGGATTTACCTCTTGAGAAGGATAAAGATAAGGGTTCGACTGGTGAACACACTGGTGACAGGAAAAATATTACCACAACAAAAGTTAGACCCCCACCAGTAGAAGAAACAATCAGACCCCCACCACACTTCCCTCAGAGATTAAAAAAACAAAACGAAGACCTAAAATTCAAGAAATTTGTGGATATTCTTGACAAGTTACATATCCATGTCCCACTTATGGAGGCCATTGATCAAATTCCTACCTATGCGAAGTTTCTCAAGTATATCATCACCAAGAAAATGAAGGTTGAGAAGTATGAAGCTTTCGCTAATGCAAAAGAGTGTTATTTTGTACTAACCAGCTTACCATCAAAAAGTAAAAGATCGTGTAATCTTTATTATCCAATGTTATATTAGGGATAGCTATATGGGAAGAGATTTATGTGACCTTGGTTTAAGTGTAAATTTGATGCCCAAGTTTGTGTTCATAAAGCTCGGTATGGGAAATCGACCATCGTAATTTTGAAATTGACAGATCAATCCAATATTTTTCCTGAAGAGGGGATCGAGGATATTGTAGTGAAGGTGGAAATTTTTTTTTTCCAGTTGATTTTCTTATCCTATACTGCGAAGCCAATGACAATGCACTCATCATTTTAGGGTGACAATTTCTAGCAACCGACCAAATTTTGATTGATTGTGAAAAGGGTGAATTTACTATGCGAGTAGATAATCAGTGGTTAACCATAAATGTTTTCAATACCCTTAAATATGTGGAAGATTCCGAGGAATGTTAATGACTTCAAGATGTGAACTCTTTGATAAAAGTTAAATCTATAGAATTTTACTTAACATTTTTCATAGATTGAAGATTATATGAAGATCAATAGAGAAAAGGTCGAGGAGTTTAAGGAATCTCCAATTGAGGTGCAACAGTCTAGCTTTCTCACAGCTAGACTAGGTACGTATTTTGAACCTCTAGATTTTACTGAAATTACTCCTAAACCTTCACTTGAGCATGCACCCTCTTTAAAATTAAAACCTTTACCATCACACCTTAAATATGCTTATTTGAGTAGTAACATAACATTGCATGTGATAATTTTTTCTGGTCTAAAACCAAAGCAAAAAGTAGCTTATTACACAAGTTAACTCAACATAAGAAAGCTCTAGGTTAGACTATGGTTGACTTGAAGGGTATTAGCCCTATTATTTGTATGCATAGAATTCTGGTTGATAAATGTCACATCAATTCGGTTGAACCCCAAAAAAAGCTTAACCCATTTATAAAGAAGGTGGTAATGAAAGAGATCATCAAGTGGCTCGATGCTGGTGTAATCTATCCTATTTCCAATAGTTCTAGGGCCAGCCCGATGTAATGTGTTCCCAAGAAAGGAGGCGCGATTGTTGTGAGCAATGAAGATAACAAACTACTCCCCAAAGAACTACATGGGTTAGAGGATATGTATGGACTTTATAAACCTCAACAAGGACACTAAAAATGACCATTTTCCATCACATTTATCAATAAAATGTTGGATCGATTGGCAGGCAAACCATTTATTACTTCCTTGATGGTTATTTCGGCTACAACCAGATTGCTCTAGTATTGGAGGACCAAATAAAGACAACTTTTACATGTCCTTATGACACCTACTACTTTAGGAGGATGCCTTTTGGGCTATGCAATGCACCAATCACATTTCAAAGGTGTATGCTAGCCATCATCTCAGACATGGTAAAAGAATTCTTGGAGATTGGCATGGATGATTTCTCGGTCTCTGGCTAATGCCCTGACAATCTGGAAAAAGTACTTAAAAGGTGTGAGGAAGCTGATTTGGTTCTGAACTAGGAGAAGTGTACCTTTATGATGTCCAAAGGAACTGTTTTAGGAAACAAAATCTCGTAAACGGGAATCGAGGTGGAACGAGCTAAAATTAAAGTGATCGAGAAATTATCCCCTCCCACTATAGTCAAAGGAATTCAAAGCTTTTTAGGGAATTCTGGCTTTTATAGAAGATTCATCAAGGACTTTTCCAAGATCTCTAAGCCTCTGTACACTCTGCTGCAACAAAATAAACCTTTTGTTTTCTATAATAACTACACTGTAGCATTTCAAGAACTGGAGGAAAAACACGTATCAACACCCATCGTTATCCCACCTAATTGGATAGCCCCATTTAATCTAATGTATGATACAAGCTACTACGTTGTGGGAGCATTCTTCTGCCAACGTCGACTTAAAATTTTCCTTGTCATTTATTACGCTAGTCGTACTCTAAATGATGCACAAATCAACTACACACCTATTGAGAAAGAGTTTCTAGCTGTAGTATTTGCTTTTGATAGGTTTAGGTTATACTGAATAGGAACTAAAGTCATTATTCATATTGATCATTCTACTATCAAGTATTTCGTGACAAAAAAATGTCAATCCTAGACTTATTAGGTGGATACTATTTCATCAATAATTTGACCTCGAGGTTAGGGATAGAAAAGGCACTGAAAACCAAGTAGCTGATCACCTTTCCAGGCTAGAAAAATAAGGTCGAAATAAAGCATGAACTTTATATTAAGGAATACTTCCTTGATGAGAAAATATTCACAAGGTTTGGAGCTCCACGAGCCATTATAAGTGATGAGAGAACTCATTTTGACAATAGGCTAGTTGCTAAGGCGCTGCAATGTTATAGGGTGAGACACAAAATTGCCACAGCATATCACCCCCATACTAATGGACAACCTAAAATTTCTAATCGAGAAATCAAACAAATATTAGAGAAAATTGTCAACGCAATGAGAAAAGACTGGTCTCCCAGACTTGATGAAGCCCTTTGGGCTTATCGAATTGCTTTTAAAATGCCTCTTGGAATGTCTCCATTAAAGATGGTTTATGGAAAGGCATGACATCTTTTTGTCAAGCTCGAGCACAAAGCATATTGGACAATAAAAAAAGCTCAATTTGGATGCCCAATTGGTTGGATAATGAAGGCTGCTGAAGTTAAACGAATTGAAATAATTTTGCATCAGGCCTATGGAATACCAAGCTATACAAGGAAAAGACTATGATGTGGCACGACAAACACCTTTATCCAAGATATTTTTCTAAAGGTCAACTAGTGCTTTTGTACAACTCAAGGCTGAAGTTATTTACAGGGAAACTTAAATCAAGATTGTCTGACCCATTCATTGTACACAAAGTCTACCCTCATGGAGCTATGGAGATCAAGAACACTAATGATAGAACTTTATTCAAAGTTAATGGCTAAAGATTGAAGATATACAATAGTGCTCCCATCTTGTGAGACAAGTCTTCTTTGACCCTCAACAATGCATGATAGTTTGCTTCTCTTTACCTATATTCATTTTGCTATAGCCTTTTACTATTTCCTATGCACATAAATAATATTTCTTACTTTCTTTCTTTTTGTCTTTAAGTTATTTAATTTTCTTGTTTTTATGCACTTCATTTATTTCATGTTTTTATTTAATTTTTCCTTAACCCCATGTGCTAGATTATTTTAATTATAGGTTTTCTATATAGGAAGTGTTTAAGGTTGAAGATGTTTCTATTTTAGCCTTAGGCTTTGTCCTTACACTCAAGAAGAAAGTTAAAAAGGATCCACACTTTTTCCAAACCTTTTGGCGGCATAAAATAGGATAAAAGATTTTGTTTGATTTGATTTCTGAAACCCCACAACCAAATCCATTTTTCAGATTCTCTCTCATTCTTATTCCCTTTTGCATTAACTCCCCATCACATCCCTTCTCTTTCTAATACCCTACAAACCTTCAGTTCATTAAATCCCCTTGTCACTTTTTAGTTTTAGTTTTTCCCATAAACACTCCATTGCTTCCATTTCCTCTTCCTTATTTGTCTTTCATCAAAATCGTTCCCCTCTTCTTCTTTCTCTATATTTTGCAAACCAAAACCCTAAACAACATTTAAACTTCTCTTATTTTCTCAATCATGGTGCGATGAAAATGCATGACCGAAACTTTGAGCATCTCACAGCTTGCAGCAGCAACATCCCATCCAGATAAAAAAGTTCAATGGTGACACCGCTAAACAACGCTTCCAGCAGATTAAAAAATGATGTGTACATCGAGAGCAAGGCTTGCTCTTTCCATCCAATAAATAACATGGCTTTGACAATGAGGTGATGGGAGTTGTGGCCAAGCAAAACTGGAGGATATTTGTCAAGTATCCTGGTCATATTTTCGAGACTTTGGTGCTAGAGTTTTACGTGCATCTCACTAGCCCCACGTAGTCTAGTGTGTTTGTTAGATGGGAGAAGATCGAATTTACTATTGTGTCAATCAACAAGTTCTTCAAACTGTAGTAGGTTTTGGATTAACATACCTCTTTTGTGGAAGATGTTGACTCGTACACCCACAAGGAAATCCTTGAAGATTTGTGCTTTAGAGTGATGCAATAGGATTTCACCAACAAGACTGTTGAAATAGGGCAACTTAAGCCCAATGCAAAACTTTGGAACCATTTTATCAAGACTCGGTTAATGCCAACTTCTCACCACATGATCGTGTCGTTGAATAGAATGTTTCTCCTCCACTCCATCATCATGGGTAGACCAATTGATGTTGGAAAAATAATTATCGACGAGGTTTATGATTGTTTAAGGAGAAAGTCTTTCCCTTTATTTTTTTCCTAACCTTATCATTGCTTTTTGTATGAAAAAGAGAGTTTATGAGGACGACGAGGATGAGGTGATTCTAGGTAAGCAAGGGCTCAAGAAAAAATCCCAGTATTGAAAGGATTTGATAAAGATGCCCCATAATAGAAAATGAAGGCGATACCAAGTCATTTGTTACAGCAAGATTGGCATCCCTGGTGGCTTTAACTAAGCGCACAAAGGCGCAATTAAAGGAGATGCAAGGTGATCTCAACACCATCTTCAAATACGTAAAGGAGATGGACGTTGTCTTGAATTCATACTTCAAGGATATATTGTCTCATACATCGAGTAATTTTCCTCCATTCCTTGAATATTTACTTGTTGCCCCCAAAAGAACCAGCCACTCCAAAGAAGGTCCCTCCGCTAAGTGCTACATGTACACCACAGCAGCAACCCACTCCCACCGAGGCAACACCCAGTCAGCCCCGACTGTAATCCAGTAAAGGAAAGACCATGATATAGGCCCCTTGTAGTCCCACATATGCTGAGAATCTTGTCACTATTGAGAGTGGCGACGAAGACACTGTTGAGAAAACACCTACTTCTGCACCAACTCCCCCTCCAGATGCTTCAACAAGGACAAGGTTTAGTCTAAAAATGATGGTCGACTGAGTGTGGAACACCACCACCTAGGACACTGAGGCATCTAATAAACAGGATGAACCTACACCAGCCGCTGAAGCAACTGACCAGCCCCTCTCAATGATAAGGAAGAAAAGAGTGAAACAATGGCAACCAAAACATAGGATGCAGTGAAGTAACTCTCTCTTGCATTTCATGTAGTATAGTTAGTTTCATTTTAATTAGTTTTCATGCATTGAATACAATGCTTCTCTCAAATTTGGGAGAGGTATTGTTCATAGTTTATCATTTGGATTTGTGGTATTAAACAAATTTTTTCTATGACATTTTTGCTTGATTGAAGACTGTTTTTGGAATGAATTAATGATGTCCGATGATAATATTTTTTTACGGCTATTGAGAATTGAATATAAATGACTTGTTAAGATTGGTAGAATTATATATAGGATTTGATTCCCTGTGATTGAATATCTACATGATTGCATGTTTTCTATGATTAAGGGACTTAGAATTTTTTTATAAATGACTCTTGCATGCCTTAGTATAAATTAAAACAAAAATGAATGCAATGCTCAATGCTAGCATTTAAGTCTTAAAGAAAAACTCCCTTGTACATATTCAAAAATCTTGAAATGTGAATAAATATCAATGGCATAAAATTCCTTGGGACACTTCTCTTTGCATTTCATTACCTGGAATCAATTATAAATAAATGGTAGCAATTGCATATGAGTGAATGAAAGTCGTTACAGGATGACTCTACTCCAATGGGTAGGGGATGGAATGTTTGCTCCACTTGATATTCAAGTATGTGAGAGTAGTTGTTATGAGCTGAAGCCCCTTTAAAACAATTTATTTTGTTAAAGAAATGGGAATAATCATGTGCTTAATATGTTAAACAAATACTAAGTTAGAATAGGGAACTTACTTAGAAACTTTCTAATTTCGTTAAGCATAGACTAGATGCAATTATGCACACACTTAGAGGGAAACTGATCTTAGAGAAAAATTCTTGATGTCTCGCTTTTGTCTTACATGTTGTAGCCAAAGTTATATTCTGAGGAAAGAATTTTTTCCATAACATGTCATTGATTCGAGCTTTGTCATATCATTTTTCTGTTGGATACTACTTGCACGAGGATAAGTAATAGTTTAAGATTGGGGGCATGTTAACCTTACAAAATACTATAATTTATACCCTTTTTACTTAAGTTGTTTTGTGTTTTCAAACTCATTTAATCACATGTAGATGGATTTAGTACATTTCATTGCATGTGGTGGTGTTTGCATGTTTCAGTTTTATTATTTGTGGTGTGCTACTTTGGAGGAAAGTGTGTTTGGCTTGATTATATGCATGATAGGTAATAAGCATTGTTGGGAGAAAGGATTATGTTGCAAAATTCTGGATAGCATTTCTGGGAGCACAAAAGGAAAAAAGCTGGAGATATTTATGCTGCCCCAAACAAGAATCCATATGACAGATGTATTTCACGTGTAAGGAATCCATAAGGCACCCAAAGAATTAAAGGTACTAAACCCTAGATACCCATTATAAAAAGAAGAAGACACCCCTTATGTAAGAGAGATTCGACTGAGCTAAGAAAGAGGAAAAAAGTGGGAGGTTGCAACCCTTCTTCTTCATCTTTGCATATCCTCAATTATTGGGAGCTTCAAGGGCTCAAGCTTGCCGATCTTTGAGAGAAGCAGCTTACTTGAGTGGTTCACAGTGGTCCAACAATAGCTTGGGAGTTTTCTTTATCTAGTGTTTTTACTTATTTATTTATTTTAGAAAGTGGGTTATAATCTAATGATATTATTCGAATCTTACCCAGCTATGAACTAACTAATTTGGCTTGGATTTATTGTAGGATGATGATGTTTTGTTGAACTGAATGTGATATCATTATTCTGTTTTAGCATGTTTTTCATTATGCTTATTGTATGGTTTATAAGTGCTTTCGAGAGATAGCCATTACCTTTGTTTGAAGCTTAATATCAAGAGAGTTAAGCTTAGATCTAAGTGGATGATGGGGTTGTGCTGAGAGGTAAACCCTAACTCACCTTAGAGATAAGGAGAGAATTTTAACGACTAAAAGGAGTTGAGCTACATAGATAGTAAACTGGTAGGGTTCACACTGAGAGGTATTTTTGTAGCATTTTCACTATCATATTCTTGCTAGAGATAGTGTAGAACACATTCGAATACTCTAATGATCATGTATTTTAGTTTATTTATTAGACATCCATGAAGACATGATATAGGATTTCATAATATACCTAACCATTTGACTTACTTGAGAGTTTTCACATGGTGAGATTCATTCCGTATTCTTATCTCATTACCCATATCTCCACATTCTTTTGTCATAACATTTATTTGATTTTTCATATCACAACTCATACACAATACTTTTGTTTATATTTTGTGTGCTTAATATATACTTGAAATACCTCCAATCCTTGTGGAGACGATACTCAATCATCACTTTATTAGTTGAAGGAGATGATACCCACTCATCATTTTATTACTTGTTCAACGTCTATACTTGCACCGTTTGCATATCAATTTATAGTACCTCACAACACGCAACATAAATGCACGAAAAACTTGATTGATTTGGGAGGAATTTTTTATCCTTCACGCATTGTCATAAACTTTGAGGTCCCCTTTATATAAGCTACACTCGAATCGTTTTGCGGCGTGCCAGTTCAAAGGAGTCCACATTATTGATATATGGGTCACCTATTTACTTTTTATTCCTCTTCTTTCAAATGTTTTCCATATACTTGCCAAAGGCTCCTTTCACTTATATAAATAAAAAAATGATATTTTTCTTTTAGATCCCAATTTTCTTAGCTTCTTGCATTGAATTTAAATACAAATGGTTTATTCACTTTGAAGAAAGATCATTGTATACAAAAATTTTCTAAAAAGTACATGTACTTGGAGGCTGATAGTGATTCTAACATGAAACTCAGAGGAATGGCTCGGACACCATTTCAAAATCCTTCTCAAATTCTCAAAAGAAATGTATTGATTGGAGTCAGTGACGAGATATCAAAGGTTACGAAAATGGGAGAAGATCAAGACTTGCAGAAGAAGATCGATATTTCTCTTTGAGACATAAAATCCTAAAATAACATATTTGTATACACATTTTAGACATACAAAAAGACATCACATTCATAGCATTACTCACATGTGTACAATTTTGTAGATTTTTGGAGTTAGTTTCAACTTCACATTGATGGATATTGAACTCAAAGGACACTCGAGATCGAATCAACTTCATGATGAATGAGTTATCCAAAATTTAGCTAAATCAAAGGACAGTCAGGCCTGAAGATCCAATCCTAGAACTAATCTGTTGAGAATAAGCAAGCCTTATAAGGCATCCGAAAGAATGCCATACATTGTGGTGCCACTTTGTGAATTGTTATACTGACGTTTCCTCCTTTCAAAGAACTCCAAGCTCATGATTTGGTTTTTAACTAACTTGTAACTCTAGGGAAGTCATCTAAACATCTTTAACTAACACATTATCATCTATGCAAGGACGAACCTACAATGTAGGTAGGAGGGGGAATCGCACGCTCCCAAACTTTGGTGGTTTTCACTATAGCAAGCTTGATATTTAATGACATTTTTAGCAGCGTTAACTAAAAAACATCACTAATATTGTAAATCTCACGACGTTTAACATAAAACCAAAATAACTCCAAGCTCATGATTTGGTTTTTAACTAACTTGTAACTCTAGGGAAGTCATCTAAACATCTTTAACTAACACATTATCATCTATGCAAGGACGAACCTACAATGTAGGTAGGAGGGGGAATCGCACGCTCCCAAACTTTGGTGGTTTTCACTATAGCAAGCTTGATATTTAATGACATTTTTAGCAGCGTTAACTAAAAAACATCACTAATATTGTAAATCTCACGACGTTTAACATAAAACGGCACGAAATGGAAAAATTAGCGGCGTTTACGTGAATGCGCCGCTATAAACGTGTACATTAGTGGCATTTTTGTAACAAATGCCGCTATATCCTCATATATTAGTGCCATTTGACTAACAAACACCTCTATAGACGCGTACATTAGTGGCTTTTGTAAAACAAAAGCCATTATATCCTCAAATATTAGTGGTGTTTGTTTACAAACAACAAACACTGCTATAGGATTTATATATCCCTATTTGTCTCTTGCCCAATCTATAATATTTCTTTTGTACCTCGTCTTCCTCCATCCTCAGTCGTAACAACTTCATTAAATTGGCTTCTTCACCAATTTCACTATTCACTATTTATTAGTCAGCACCATCGTGCCACCGATTATTTTGTCTCTCCGGCTGAAAATCTTCAAAAAAATGTTTATTGTTGGAATAACTACTTCTTTCACTGCCACCAGAGTTCATTGCATCATTTTTTTCCACCGTAGCTGTTGTAATTTTTGATCTTTCTCCGATTTTTTCTTTACCGCCGTTGCATGTGATTTTTAGTTGACCATGTGGATTCATAGTCCATTCCGATTCACCATAATTGATCTTCTCTCACGAATCGTGATTGCTTCTTTCAGAACCTAAATATGAAATTGACTGTTGTTTTTGTTGCGTCAGTTTGGTGTTTGTTGTTTCATCGTCCATTTTAATTCACAAGTTTCTCTACGCTACCACTATAGTTTTCTTCCGGTGGGGTCTGGTTCAGCTTTATATGTGTAAGTTGGCGCTACTATTTTTTTTTACAAGTCATAAAACTTTTAGACAAAAGTCTCAATGAGATTTTGTGAGCCTTGGTGATTCAAAAAAAAATTCAGAATTGTCTCAATTCATTTGCAAATAAAAAAATACTAGTTAGTTTATATGAAACTTGGTTATTAGTTTGGTGATTGATATTCTTTCTTGATGATTCGATTTTTACGACATTGGTCTTTAAATTGTTTTATATGGCGTTGAATAAGTGTTCGGTTTAATAGTTTTAGAGAAACTTTTGTTTGTTTGCTAAAATTTTGATAGCATGTGAATGAGCTGGACTTTTTGTTCCTTAATATTGTTTTTTCATTTTTCTATTGAGGATTAAACACATTTATACAATATACTATTTTAAATCCATTTGCTTATATATGATAGATAACTACAAGTTAAATATGTGATGAGATAACTGTTTAGTCTCCTTGGTGTTTTTTTAGTTTAAGCATGATGCATCATGTTATATATAAGTGTGTGCTAAGGTTACATATTTCAGAGCGTACTTTTCCCCTCTGAGATTTGCGTAAATATCTCATCATTGTTCATTTTAATATTAGGCCCTTATAGATCTCATCAATATTCATTCTTACTTTAGCATTTGTTGCATTACACACATAACAAATATAAGCAATAAATAAGATGCAATGGTTATAGCCCAAAAACAATAACTAAGGTGGCCCATCTCAAGCCAATGGAAGAACTAAAACCCTAAAACCTAGGATTGCTCTCTAGGTATCTTCTCGCCTTTAACTCAGTCCGTTCTTATGCTCCTTTTGAATCTTCATAGGATTACAATTTCAAAGAAACTAATTTTACATACGAGGGAATAAGGTGAGAAGAAAAATACAACTGAAATATAGAAAGACACAACACGCATGCCGTATTTTAAAATTCAACCATTGTAAATTGAAAAAGGCTATAACCATGCATATAAAACACTGTGCAAAACAAACATATCATATATATATACACACGTTGTTACACCTTTGTTAAAAATACTAATATGGGCCTATAATCTATATTGCTTATGAAGGGTCAAGGGGCGAAAGTTTTTTCCTCATCGGTGGGATTTTTTTGAAAAAACAACACTTTCGTTTCTACAGCAAAACCTCACGATTTTTACAACACTTATCAACTGAATCGTGTTTTTGTGATTTTCAATCACGAAGGTTTTTTACGCATCGGAATAACCATTGGTCCATTGCCGAACGCGATCTGCTATCACATACCCAGCGATCATCATGCCAACGACTGACATATGTGTTTCTTAAATCCTTGCAGCAACATACAAATTGTAAAAAAAGATTAAAAGATTAACATATCAATCAAAACTTTAATCGACCATTGCTTTTAAACAAAATCACATAATCGTCGAAAATAGTAAAACCAAAACCATGCATCTTAGACATACTGTATCAACAAAGAATTTAACCCAAATTTGGATCGTACAAGTGGCTCCGATATTGCTGTTGGACCGTCAGTACACCCCAAGGCGCATTGAAAACAAAACTCGACGGTCTAACTAGCGATCAAGTACGCAAAACCGAAATCGGGAGGAAATGATGCGAATACTTACAATGGGTTCCTAGAAAAACAGCAAAGACAATAACGGCTAATAGTGATCATGAACGATTAGAATCGTAAGCCTCCACAAAAACCCATCTCGGCCTCTAGTCAATTCACTTGATTGAGAGCTAAATTTACTTTTCCCAAAAACTGTTTTGAGAAAAATGGTTAAAGAAGAAGTAAACGGTTGCTATTAATAAAAATATTATGTATATCAAATATACATATATTAACTTTATATATATTTTAGTAACATAAAACATATTGCACATCTTTGCTAATTTCATTCCTAGGGTGTGACCTTATAGGTTCTTGTAAAGTTAGTAGTAATTATTAGAACAATTATAGTATTACATACAATGAGTGACATCTAGCAATATATCATTGTCAGCTAAGTTACAAGAAATTATGATTCAAAATTTCATCTTTCGTGATTAACTCTTTTATGTATTACATCCTTTTGTCCTTTATATCTAGAATAGGCACAAGTCTTGGAATAGTCACACTTATATAGCCCATCTATTGTTTCTTGATATCTAAAGTAGACTATAATTAACAAATAATTTGTGATATTGCATATCAACTTATTCGAGTATGGCCATGCATTTCTAGTCTTTCTCAATCAAGTGGCCTATGATATATTTCCTATTATGTAGGAAGGACAAATCCTATCTTAATCATACACACCCCACTACATATATCAAGATATATTCAATAATAATCTTTATAGTGCAACCAGTTACGGAGCATGTTTAATTGTATCAAAACACAACAATATATGTTGGGGATAACATTGATCTCAAGTCTGAGGATCATACATATAGTCATCCGTCACATAATAATCCAAGACATATGTTCATGGTGGGTAAATCCAATACATTATTCTCAAACAAAATATTCATGCATCAATTTTGATATCTCTATGTCAATGATAACTCGTTGTCATCAATCAATAACATGTTAGTCTTAAGCATATTATTATTGTCTATTCCCATAATAATACTTGACTATGGATCTTTTAATAATAATAATGTTATTATATGAACTTTATTATCTTTCCGTTTATGTTAAACACGGACATATAACTGAAAATAATAGTGGCAATGCCTTTATTCAATAAAATCGGTAAATAAATGTATTATTACATTCATCATATGATTGGTCTTCGAGCATACTCTAACAGTCTTGATATGTGTTGATGAATGAAAATATGAATTTTTAAGTCGTGAGAGTATAGACCTACGAATACCAACATTTGCTGATGTTTTGTCGTGATCCTAATTAGCACTCTTTCCTGCCTCCTTGAAGATTGATAGAAGGCACTGATTTCACCTTTACAGTTGAAAAAAATGACAAACTTGAACTATATACTTTTTCTTTTCCAGTTAGGCAATTCGATTTCCATGTTGGACAGTCATAAATTCTTTAAATTTCTGCTCCTAGATGTCTAAATAATGATATGTTGTTTATGTTGTTGAAAATGTTGCATGTTGTTGGACTTTGAAACAAGAGTTCTTCTAGATACAAAACTTCCTAAGGTATGGCAAATAATCCCCCCTTGTTTTCTTGACACGATATGATGGCATTGGTATTTTTCTCATTCAACTTGGCGTGAGAACTGAGATTTGTAAGTTCTTTTATTTAGGTTTTTTGTACTTATTGTTTATGTAGGTATTGTTTTGGTAGACAGCTGCTTTAATATATTTCACTAGTTGTTCTATTGAGAAACTTAAAAGTTTGATATCTTGTTTAGAAATACCAGAAAATTAGTATATCAAATATTTTGCACCATAGTGCTTGTACAAATATTCATAACCATGATCAGCTGGTTCATCTTCGTTTGAGGGATCCGAGTATTGTAGAAACTGTAAACTTGCCTGAGTATGTTAGACCTGAGTCACGATATTGTCTTGCTCGTGTATACAAGTAAATATCATATCATGCTTTTTCTTAGCTTATATCCTTGTAATATATTGTCCATGAATCCATTATTTTCACTGTTGTTTGAATTGAAGGTACGTTCCAGAGGAAAATAATTAACTGAAGTTGCAGATCAATGCTCAAAATTATCACTAGAAGAATACTTTTTTATTCTAGCGAACAATAGTTTTTTAATTGAAAGAGAAAGAATCTAGACTAAATTCTAGTGAACAATGTTGAACTATGTTACATTTCATTTTAATTTTATAAATTTTGATGTATTTTTCTACACAATTTGTGTTGTAATTAAATTTTAAGTTTATTGTTATTAGATAATGCTAGAGGATATTAAACTTGGGTAATATAGAGTACAAAATGATGTATGCAAAATTAGTTAACCATAGCAGTGTTTGTATATAAAAATCACCATAATTCAGGTTCTTTTGCAACGCTTTTTAAGGAAACGTCACTAATGCGTACACATTTGCGACATTCGTAAAGAAAAATGTCACTATATACACAGTTAATAACGTTGTTGTTTTTTTACCATAAATGCCGCTAAATATCATAACATATAGTAGCGTTTAATAAAACAAACGCCACTAAAGGAAAGGTAATTAGCGATGTTATTCGTAAAAACACCGCTATAGAGCTTGATCTTTTGTGGCATTTTCTGTTCACAAACGCTGCTAACTGTTGCGGAATTGGTTTTAGCGGCGTTTTTACTGGCTTCATGAAAGATTTTAGTGGCACTTTTACTGGCGATGGGAAAGATTTTAACCGCACTTAATATTGCCGCAAAAACCTTTTTTGTTGTAGTGTTTAATTGTTTTTAACTCCCTAATATTTCTCAAATTATTATAATTAAACCCTTGCCCCTCTCAAAATTTACTAGTTTAATTAGTTTTTAATACCCTTTCAGTTTTAAAATGAAATTATGTAGTGACATTCAATTATTTTTGTTTAACTACTCTCTAAGATCCCTCAAATTAATTTTTTTTTGAAATTAAACAATAACTTCTTTAAATTTTATGGTTCATTCAATTTTAGAGACCATGTATGTTTCAAAATTAAACTCTTACCCTCTTTATAGTTCAATCTTTACTTCGTACATACATATATGTTTGTTTTTTGTGTTCATGTAAAGTGTTTGAGACTTTTTCCTTTCTTAGTTTTTGTTTCAAATTTCTTATTCTCTTAGCAACAATGTTTGATTAAAGACTAATAGTGATTCAATCTATTCTCATATTATTCCTCAAATTAAGAATTGGAGGAGACAAATCTATAATAAAAATAAATCTTCTTTTACTCTTTTATTTTATATTTTCTTTTGTCATTCATTATGTTTAAGTATATGTTTTTTGTTGATTTGCATTACATTATGAACTAATATTGCAAGGGGTCTAGGTTGACGATTTAATATTTGAAGATAGGTTTAGGAGATAAAGATATGAATTGGGACAACAACAGAGATTGATATGTTCCTATTAGTTCATCAAGGTTTGAATCTTTTAAAAAATTGAACCCGTCGGATTTGGGTCTCATGCCCATCCTTTGGTCGTATGCTCATGTTAATGTCATTGTTGTATGGCAAAACTTGATCTCCCCTATTCCATCAACAATACCACAAATCAAACAATACAATTAGATATGATACCATAATTTAGGTATGAATAATTGTATAATGAAAATTAATTACGTTTAAAAGAAGAGAATAATGCAAGAAAAAGAAGTCTTCAAAGAATGGGAAGGGCTATGTACTTCTTCATGCTTTGTACTTTATTTTACGTATTTCTATTTTTTGATTGTGTGTCACGGACCATGAGCCCACAACCGAGGTCAGCACACGAGAAGTAGCCCAAGAGTACTTAAGTGGCACTTTGGACCTTCCTGGACCCATGAAGACTGGGCCATTCCATGGAGATGAAGAGCCTTGCACGTTTATGGCAGTAGAATCCTTGGTTTATGCAAAATCCTCATGATTCTTTCCATAAACTTTGTAATCTTTTATCTAAGACAACATATAACTAGCTTGATACAGTTTCCTTAGTTAAGAAGATTTTGTAATCACAATCCCTTGATTGGTGGGATTTAGGAGATTGTATTCGATCTAGGTCATCGATGTACTTAGATCTTAGCCATTCATTGAGGGGAGCTTCCACTATAAATAGAGGTCTCTCCTCCTCATTTGTACTCACTTCTTCATTTTGAGAAATCACAGAGCATTCTCTCAAAGTTCTCTTGTCTTTCTTTTGTGCTAGTTCTCTGACAACTGTCGTTTCGATGTCAAAATAAATTCCTTCTTCTCGGATAATAATTAAAGGAAAATTCGTAGCGTAGAGAAGTAGGGTCGAATCCACAGGGACTTTGAAAATTATAAATTTCTGTCTGATTTATTTATGCCAGGCGTGAAAAGTAATAAAAGGGGGGGTTTTGGTAGAAAGGTAATAAAAGCGATTAAATAAATAAAAACAATTGAAGTAAAAATAAGATAATAAAGACTGTAAATAAATACTGTAAAAATAGCCTCGAGCTTCGCTTTGACTCAATTTTCTTAGATCATCGAATATGATTTTCTCTTCGGGATTCACGTCGGTTACTTTGTCTACAAGGGCTATCCTTGTGACTCTATCTTGTATACCGGATACCCAAGGCAATCTTTGATTCCGGCTTCGGTAATTGATTCTAACAACATCTATTGTCGTAGATCAAAAACCGTTTAAGTTCGTGGCGACCGACTCGGATTGTTGTTTCTATAACTGTCAATTCCGATCTCAATTCCCTCTTGGCAAAGCTATCTCACCAAGTGTGTTCCCAGGAAGTCGAATTGTTTTCTATAAGCCGAATCTTCCTCCCACACGTTTTAATCGCAACAACCTCTTGACCAAAGTCAATCTTTGATTTTGAAAACTGTTTTGATTTGTGAAAAATAAGCGCAGAGATGAGAGAGATATTCCGAAGATATTAAGGGACCGTTTCAATTCTCCCGTTGGAATTGAATCATCGCGACAGCTCTCGACTTATGAAAACAAAACTTGAAAAGTAAAAAGAAAAGATTTAATAAAAACTAGAGAGAAAAGAAGAATGTATTCTGAATGATTCGTTTAGGCTTACCCCAAGTGGGTATTTATAGCCTCTCAAAGCCTAAAGGATAAACAAAGAAAATAATAAAATAATACAAAAGATAATTGTTTTTAAATTTAAATTCAAACTTAAACTAGTCTCCTAATGCATCTCTGCTCGTCAATCTTCCAGAAGGCGTGCAGACGAAGTCTCCTAGAAACCGCCGCTGACTGGACCTTCTAGAAACTGCCACATCAGACCGTGTCGTGCCCAGAGTCGTGCCCATGTCTCCAGCCGTGACCAAATAATAAACAAATTGCAGAATTCGCCCGTTTTATCACCAATTCTGGAAAGTAAGGACCTGTACGAAAATAGACATAACACAACCAAATCAGCAGCAATAACTTCACAAAATCGAAGAAATAACGAACAAATATTAACGATTCTGAACACTCATCAAATTCCCCCTCACTTATCTCATGCTTGTCCTCAAGTATGATTAACCAAATCAGTTAAAAACTTCATTAAACGTTCTTTGTCAAGTTTCATATTCAAGGAAGCAAGGTAGAGACCACAATAACTATTGAAGTCAAGAAATCAATCAACTGAACATCATCAATTGAAACAAGTCAAGTGTAATTGTAATATCCATTCATTCATAAATCTCAATGCTCATAACTCAATACCTTACCGGGATTCACTCAAATCACTCAATGTGTTTGGGGTAAAGAAACGCTCAATGTTAGAATCGACACGATATTACCATAAGCCTGCAAGTAAATCAAATCTCCACTACTAATAAGAACAAGATGCATAAATCAAAGGGTCTTTTATTGGTTGTAACGTGGCTTAGGTAAAGGTGGGGAAAAGGCTAAATATATGGCTAAAATTCAAGGCAAGGAACTACCAAATAATAATCTCAACTCCATCAAAACATTAAGCACAACAAGATAAAAAGACGACATATCAAACAATAATTTTCTCGTCGAAATGCACTTTTTCTTTTTCACACTTTTGTTGTTTTGTTTTCCATTTTTTCTTTCATGTCTTTTTTTTCGAACAGTTTTTTTTTCGAACTGCTATTTTTTTCGATGGAGAATACAATGGTAAAATTATTCACTTGCCCTGAAAAAGGTAGAAAAGAGGGATAAAATAAAAAAGGCTCGGGTTTACGAATATGGTGAACACAAAGAAGCGGGAATAGGCTCAAAAGTGGTTAACTAAGGGAAAATATGCATGGGTAGGCTATTTAGTGGGGAAACGGAATGGTTAATCCTAAGGTGCCCAAATCATCATTAAGCATCATGTTCATGTGTAATCTCGACAGTATTTAACATGCAGGTTCTAGAATACCAATACCAAATTCGACATACTCAATCAAACAAAATGAGAGCGAAAATGATATGCTCGTAAAGGCTCAAATCTCACCAAATTGTTTCATGCAGTGAGCTAATCACATTTCAACCAACGAAGTCATGGAATATCACAAAAACACCAACTTATCACAATTCATGCTTATCCATTATCAAGAATATCATAACCTAAACAATTATGTGTTTCCAAACAAGCATAGCATTCCAAAAATTTTCAACAAGATAAAGACAATCAATGAAATTTCTGACCAATTCAACCAACACACACTAGATTCAAAAGATAAGCAAAGAGAAATTCAATCCTACACTCTACTCCCCCTCACTTAAAGCGTTTTGCCTCAAAACAAAAAATTAAAGTGCAAGAGAAAGAATAAAGTACTCCCCGGATTTAATGTCGTCCACGGTCATGGTGGGAGGCGCAGGGGTGGAAACGTGGTTTGTCTGGGTTGATTCCATGAACTAGAAACATCATCAGATGGTGTCTTTTGGTAGAGAACCAACATCTAAATCCCCTGTAAAAACATAAACTTGATGAGTAATAATTGAATAGAAATATGATCAAAATTTACCTCCGAAGTATTTGCTAAATCGCCGAATTCATCGAACAGGAGAGAGACGGTGAGTGCGAACAATGCTAGGTCCGGGACGGTGAGAGGCGGTGAGTGCGAACGCCGAACGATGTGGTCGGAGTGTTTGGTGCTAGCTTCGACATCATCGTGTTGTTAGTTCCTCATGCACACCATCGTGGATGGAGGGGATGAAACACGTTAGCAAGGCGTAGATGCCGCCGGTGGTGAGTAGAATGAAGGCGATGGTTTCCTGCTTTGGGAGGGGAGCGATCGGGGATGGGGGAGATGAAGAGAGGTGGGTTAAGTTTGGCTCTGTCGTGCGTTAGGGGTGGGTGTTTGAGTTGGAATGAAATATGGGGTTTTGTTTTTAATGATAAAGTGTTTTGAAAATTAAAAAAGGTAGATGAAAGGTGATAGGGTGGGGTCCACGGTATAGTAAAATAAAAAAGGATGAGAAGGGATTGGGGTGATAGGCGGCAGGAAGATAACAAAAAGGGAAAAGAGAAAATTGAGGTTTTGCTAACGTGCGCCGGTCCCTTCTATGAGTTTTGCTAACGTGCGCCATTAATGGAACGGTGCGCACAGCTGGGCTTCTCCTCTTTTCTTGCTTTGTTCGACTATTTACTGCTCAACAAACTCTGAAATTAGCATTGTTCGAATCATAATCTTGCAAATCCTCGTCGTTTAAGTTTGAATAAGAATATTCGGTTCCTGCAAAATAAAAATTAAATTAAATTAAACATGCTTGAATGAATAAAAATAAAATGAAAAAAATGTAAAGATAAATAAAAAATATATGACGAAATTGAAAACAATGGGTTACATCCCATGAAGCGCTTTATTTAACGTCATTAGCTCGACGACCTGGTTCAGACTACAGGTTTCGTGACAAACACTTCAACTTCATTCGTTTTTTCCAACTAAGAAATTCTTCATGAGAAATTCGAAAATTCTCACAAACATCTCTTAAAATCTTGGCCAGAAGTGTCTGTGCGTGGAGTCTCCTAGCTTCAGCTTCGTTCTCCGGGTTGTACTCCACTAATGTGCCCGGATTAGTCCTAGTCATAAATCAGAAACAAACAAAAAAATTAGTAACTTTGGCGAAGTCCCCGGCAACGGCGCCAATTTGACAACTGTCGTTTCGATGTCAAAATAAATTCCTTCTTCTCGGATAATAATTAAAGGAAAATTCGTAGCGTAGAGAAGTAGGGCCGAATCCACAGGGACTTAGAAAATTATAAATTTCTGTCTGATTTATTTACGCCAGGTGTGAAAAGTAATAAAAAGGGGGGTTTTGGTAGAAAGGTAATAAAAGCGATTAAATAAATAAAAACAATTGAAGTAAAAATAAGATAATAAAGACTGTAAATAAATACTATAAAAATAGCCTCGAGCTTCGCTTTGACTCAATTTCCTTAGATCATCGAATAAGATTTTCTCTTCGGGATTCACGTCGGTTACTTTGTCTACAAGGGCTATCCTTGTGACTCTATCTTGTATACCGGATACCCAAGGCAATCTTTGATTCCGGCTTCGGTAATTGATTCTAACAACATCTATTGTCGTAGATCAAATACTGTTTAAGTTCGTGGCGACCGACTCGGATTGTTGTTTCTATAACCGTCAATTTCGATCTCAATTCCCTCTTGGCGAAGCTATCTCGCCAAGTGTGTTCCCAGGAAGTCGAATTGCTTTCTATAAGCCGAATCTTCCTCCCACACGTTTTAATCGCAACAACCTCTTGACCAAAGTCAATCTTTGATTTTGAAAACTATTTTGATTTGTGAAAAATAAGCGCAGAGATTGAGAGAGATATTCCGAAGATATTAAGGGATCGTTTCAATTCTCCCGTTGGAATTGAATCATCGCGACAGCTCTCGGCTTATGAAAACAAAACTTGAAAAGCAAAAAGAAAAGATTTAATAAAAACTAGAGAGAAAAGAAGAATGTATTCTGAATGATTCGTTTAGGCTTACCCCAAGTGGGTATTTATAGCCTCTCAAAGCCTAAAGGATAAACAAAGAAAATAATAAAATAATACAAAAGATAATTGTTTTTAAATTTAAATTCAAACTTAAACTAGTCTCCTAATACAACTCTGCTCGTCAATCTTCCAGAAGGCGTGCAGACGAAGTCTCCTAGAAACCGCCGCTGACTGGACCTTCTAGAAACTGCCACGTCAGACCGCGTCGTGCCCAGAGTCGTGCCCATGTCTCCAACCGTGACCAAATAATAAAAAAATTGCAGAATTCGCCCGTTTTATCACCAATTCTGGAAAGTAAGGACCTGTACGAAAATAGACATAACACAACCAAATCAGCAGCAATAACTTCACAAAATCGAAGAAATAACGAACAAATATTAACGATTCTGAACACTCATCATTCTCTTATTATTTGCTTCCATTGGGAATCTAAGCATCTTTGCTTGGGTTGTTTTCAGGCTGACTTAGTCGCGATCACAGAGAAGGCAACTAAGGCCGCACGTTTGAGGTGTTGAAGTTTCAAGGGTGTGACATGTGCAACCTTGTAAGAGAAAATTATTAAATTTGTAGTTAATTTGTAAATAAGGATAGAAACGTGAAATTTATAGAAATGATTAATATTAATTATTTCACTATATATATATATATGAATATTTATTAGGGCAATGGTTTCCCTCAATGACATCTAAATAAAATTTTTTGTAACTTAAATTAAGATTTAGATTTAAATAAAATTTCAACGTTTGTGTTTATCATCAAGTAGGTTATTAATGCATAGTAAGCAGTTACCCTCTAAAATCTTATCCCTATCCTATCAAATACAAATAATATATTCATTTTTATTTTTTATATAGTCTATTATGATGCTCAAAGACTCATCGGATTATTTTATTTTATCGATATAATATAGCAAACACATATAATTTATCATTTTTATCATACAAAACAAATTCAGAAACAAATTATAATCACATTTCATTTTTTTTCAGAGTCGTTATGCAATCCTATTGCAGAACATAACCATGTTCGTTATTCGATTAAGATTGAATTAATCAAATTAATCAATTAGATCGATTATATAGTAGGTTATAGAAGTTTGTTTCATCGAAGAACACTTAAAGAATTTTACAATGTTCAATTACTGATTAATTCAGTTTGAAATTGATTAATTAACGAAATTAATCAAAAATATTAAATATATATTTTTAAGTATAAATTGATTAAAAAAATTTAAGAATCAACAGTGTATCGAGACCCTAATGAAAAATAATCATAGGCCATAAGTGATATAATAATGGTATAAAACAAAAATACTCAAACCATGAAAATATTTATACATAGGTGATAACTTATAATAAATTTAGGTTAATTTGATAATCGACCTAATTATTTAAAATTTATTTAATTCAGTTAATTTTTTTAAATGATTTGAAAATCGTCAAAATTAAAAAAAATTAACTTACTAGATTTTTCTATTTCAATTTTATTATTGTTCGGATTAACTGTTTAACACAACTAACAGGAACATATTCTTCCAAATAAGTCCTAAATACAAAAGTTACATATTCTAAAATCTCATTTATTTTGAAAAAACGTGTAGGATGAGTTTACGGGTGTTATAAATTCAGTCATCCTGCATTTTTATGTTTTTATTTAGTATTTGATTCGTCTTATATTATAATAGTAATTTAGTAATGAATAATTTGTTCCTCGGATATTTCCAAGGTATTTCAAAGTTATTTGGGAGTTTCTAGAGCACTTGAGAACATTCAAGGCTAACTAGGATTGAAAAAAATAGGCAAAAATACGAAAGCCTTACAAGGCACCCAAAAGGATGCCAATCATTGTGGTGTCACTTTATGACTTGATATAGTGATTTTCCTCTTTTCAACGCACTCCAAGCTCATGATTCAATTTTTAGTTGACTTGTAACTCTAGGGAAGTCTTGTAAACATATTTAACTAACACATTATCATTTGTGTAGGGACGAACCTACCGTGTCGATAGGAGGGGAATCGCCTGCTCTCAAACTTCAGTGGTTTAATTGTTTTTAGCTCGGTAATATTTTTCAGATTATATAATTAAGTTCTTGCCACTCAAAATTTACTAGTTTGATTAGTTTTTAATACCCTTTCAGTTTTAGAATGAAATTATGTATTGAACTCCAACTATTTTTTAACTACGATCCTTTAATTTTGACTTTTGTGACATTAAACAATAACTGCTTTAAATTTTATGATTGGTTCAATTTTAGAGACCCTATTTGTTTCAAAATTAAACTCTTACCTCCTTGTAAAATCTTAGAACTTTCTCTTTAAATTAAAAAGTATTCATGAATGGCTTGAGAATGGCTTGAAAAAGAAAATGAAATAGCTTCATTATTTTCTTTTTTATTAGTATGATCAAAACAATTTGAAATCAAAAATATTTTCCTTTCTAACTATTATTAACTAATATCTTAGTAATAGTAATATTTTTTCATGAATACTCAGTTTTTTCACGAATAAGTCACTTTTACTCATACCTAAAACCCTCTTAGGGCCCATAAATGTTATTTAAAGCTTATGTGAGTTCAAGGAGATCATAATAGGTCCTTTTTATGCATGTACAACAACAAAAACACTTTATCCCTTCCATGAACACAAATGCACCCATAATATCTCATGCACTCATATAAGCCACCAAATTACACATATTGGTCTACATGTGTTATAAAAAGATAAATTTGTGTTACCTTACTCCTAACAACTGAGAAATAACTTCAAGTTCACCCAAGCACAAGCTTTTCTTCACCCTTGTTTTTGGAGCTTTCACTCACATCTTTCACTAATCAAACACAAGGAAATTAGTTACCAACTCATTGAAATACTTAAGATGAGTATAAATGTGAATCTATCTCTTAGAAACTTAAGAGAGTTACTCCTAAACTCAAAACCATCCTTAAACCCCACCATAAACACCATGGCTAAACCTTGAGGTTGAGAGCTTAAATGGAAGTTTTCTAGGTACTGAATATGGATCTTACCTTCACAATTTCATACTATGGATGAAGAATAATAAAGATATCACCATTGGCCAACATACCTCTAGACTTGGTGATGAACTTGATGATCTAGTGCTTCAAACTTGTTCATTTTCTGATGCTTTTTCTTTTGCAATTTCCTTTCTTCTTTTGCACTCCCTTTTGATAATGATTGGAGTTTGCTTTCTGCACTCTTTTTGTTTTATTTTTGTTTTTCTTTTAAGGGATTTCTTTTGTTGTGAACTTGATTCTTCCACCAAAAATCTAATTACCACTTTATGTAAGGGTAAGGATGTCACACGCCTTGGTTGATGAATGAAAACCCTGATTGTGAATCTAAAAAAGAAAGCAAGCAAGACTTGCAGCAAGATAGGCTACAAATAAATTTATTAGGTAGGTGGATGATGGGCATGGAGGGCTAGAAATAAACAAAGATATAAGAATGAAATTGAAGAGGAGAATAGTTGTTTTGATTGGACGAGCATGGGGATGGATGTAGGAAGAATGTTGATTGCGATGGTGAAATGAAGATAGTATGAACTATGAAAGAAGGTAGATTCAATGCTATAACGAGCAAAGCCCATAACCTTATATATTCAATAGCTCAAGTGGTAGAAAAAGATTTGGCCTCGTTGATTATATAGAATCAAGAGACACAAGTATCAATGCAAAAGGATGAGTGCCACAAGCACTTAGGCTTTATAAGTCGATAGAGTTCTAAAAGAACTTTGAAAGGAGAAAATTCTCATAATAAATTTAAGAAAATGGAGATTAGATCCTTATAAATCCAAGGCATTAGCTATTTATAACATATGAAAGGAAATAGGATGAATAGTTATACAATGATTCGGCTAGATGTTTTTCCTTGGTAAATACATGTTATGATGAACATTAAAACTTTTAATGAAAATTCATGCTCTTGGCAAAATGAATAGGTGTTGGTTCGCCCTAAACGATGAGTGTACATGTCCTTGGATGGATAATTAGGTGTTGGTTCAGTTTTGGAGCCTTTTGAATGCTTGAAGAGTTCTTTGGTCGAATGCACATGTTTCTTGATATTTTAGGAACCAAATTGGAATCATATGATGTTTTGATGATGAATTCTTATGTCTCTTTGCTTTGGCGCCAACTTTGAATGCACGTGACCCTTGGATGTTAGCACATGATGATTGGAAAGGTGTTAGACCGAATGTTGATAATTCTTGGCTAGATGGACATATCCCTTGCACATGACTTCCATTTGTAGTTTAGGTACGTGCCTTAGGTAGCTAGCTAGGTGAGTTGTAGCTAGATAGACTCAAGCTAGCTAGCTAGTGACACTTCATCTACTCAGCTACCACCTCAAACACCCTCCAACTGTCTTTAGTCTTCAACTCAACTACTTTGTCTTCAGCTCAACTACTTTGTCTTTAGCTCCCTCCCACATAAGTTCATCTCTCAATCAGCTCCTTTAGCTATCCTTCAGCTATCCTTTAGCTAGTTTCCTTATGCATGAGATTTCTTAAGCTAAGTTGGGATTCCATTACTTTCATTTTAGCTAGTATGTTACCATGTTTTGAGTTCTTTTTCACCAAGCTTCCATATTATGCCTTGACATCGTTTGTACTTATATGTATTAAGAAAACAACAAAGTTAGTATCAACACCCGTTTTCATCCTTCTACTTTTATTATTATTATTATTATTATTATTATTATTATTGTTGTAGGCATTTACATAACTCAATTCGGGCCCCAATTACAAAGGGTCATCTTACCCGAGCTCATGGAGCCCAAATCAGTCCCAAGTGTTACAATCTAAGGCCGGTCCAAACCAATGCAGAGGATCAGCAAGCCCAAAAAGAGTGAAACCCTTTTGGAATCCTAGTCTGCTAGGGTTTCTCATCTCATTTCCCAGCACCGCTCGAACAGGAGCCGTTGGATCTAATTTTAGATTCAACGGTCTATATGCTATAAAATTAGGGTTTTACCCTAACACATCTTAACCACATAGCTAGACCCATCCAATAGTACATATCAAGTATCAGTTTCCGCCCGTCTCCACCAGTCGTTTGTCATTGTCGCTGCCACCAACCAAGCCCCCTGTATTGTCAGAAATCCAAAAGTAACACTCCAACTCAAACCAATCAAACCCACACGCAACACAACTATGATTTCATTTTTGTAATAATTTCACCAAGCAGACAAAAAAACAAAAATATATGTAATATTTGGGGTTATAAAACCCTAAACCATTTATAAAGAAAAGGTTCCCCTTTTAATTCGTAAAAGCAAAAAAAGAGAATCAAGGGCAGTTGAAGGTATATTTTTTTATTATTTTTCCAGTTTTGAAACAAAAACAATAAGGCTATAGGCCATCCATGTAACTGAAACCAAGGAGATTGAGTAGTTTACCTGAGGAGGAGGAGTTGTGTCTACGTCTAGGAGGGTAGATCGGAGCTTTTGGGAGGTTTTAGGTTTGGTTTTAATTGGTTTTGAGGTAATCAAAAATTGGATAATTGAAGCTTTTTGGGGTTCTTTGGGTCGTTTAGGAGTCTTTTTTAGGTAGTTTTAGGCTTAGATAAGTGTCTATGAGTGTAGATATGGGCTCTAGGGGTATTTTGGGTTAGTTTGGGAGTTTTGATTGCCCTGTGCGACGGCTTGAACGGCAATCGAAGTTTGGGTAAGGCGGTAGTGGGTCGGCCAAGGGAAGAAATGAGAAAAAAACTAAAAGTTGTATATATAGGAAAAGTTTCGAGGGAAATCACACTTAGGTGATTTTAAGCATTTTTTTGTAAAATAGTCACTTATAGGGATTGGTTTTGTAATTTACCCATTTCTTGTGCATGTTATAAATTTTTGGTTTAATTGATGTTTAGTCCCCTAACTTTAGCATGTTTTTGCATGTTAGTCACTAGTAGGAATAATTCTTGTAATTTACCCACTTTTATGCATGTTATATATTTTTAAGGTTATTTATGTTTTAATCCCTGCATGTTTAGCATGTTTTTACATTTTGGTCATGTGTAGTGATGATTTAATTTTTTCAATACTTGTGGACTGATTTAGTAATTTTCCCATTTTTATTCGAACGTATATTTTAGGCTAGAAAAAAGGAATATTTAGAACATAGCCCATGTATTTTCTGCATGGTTATATTTCAAACCAAAATATGTCTTTTTATTTATTTAAATTTGGCCATGCAATTTTAGTTTATTTTAATTTAGTCCACTTTTTTATTTATTTTTATTCTTTGTAATTTTATCACTCAATATTAAGCATGTTAATTTTAGTCACTTTTGTACTTCATTTTTTTATTAATTTTTACATGGTGGTTTTATTGTTTATGTTTTAGTCTTATTTTGATTTTATTTTATTTTTTGCAAGTTGCTAACATATTAGTTCATTTTAATCCTTAATTAATTTTGCATGATGCACTCATAAGCATCTCTTGACTTGAATTGAAATAAATTGACTATGGGTAATAGTCGTTGATTTTAATATTATTGTAAAGTGATTGTCTGAACGTATAATAAACTTACTTTTGATAATTTTAAAATAAAAGTATATCCCATTTAGTGACACAAATTAAATAGAATCTATTTTAAAATTCGAGGATTGGTAAAAAGATCATTTCTTTTAATTAAATTCACCTAGAAAAGATTGTTAAATCGGATCTAAGGTCTCGTATCAAGGTAATTAAATAATTGAATATCCTTATTCTCATTAAATATTAGCAAAATAAATAATTAATTAATTATACTTGCTTAATATATGCTTTTAATTTTCTTTATTTTTGCATGGGTTTTCAATGGGTTTTCAAAATAATAACACTTGGATCGATATTGAGAATAGTAATATCTTTTCATTTCAGTTGGAGTAATAAATGACTGCTTTAAGGTGAGAGGTCATTTATTCTCGATTGGAAATAATTTGATATTGTCGTTTTATCTCGAATCAATATTGATTTTTAAGACGGAATCGTGACATCTCTTCATTTCAGTTGGAAAAATAAATGATTGCTTTAAGGTATAAGAGGTCATTTATTCTCGATTGGAAATCATCAGATATTATCATTTTCATTCAAATCGATATTGAATTTTAAGATGAAATAGTAATGCATCTTCATTTCGATTGGAGTAATAAATGATTGTTTTAATGAATGAAAT
Source organism: Hibiscus syriacus (assembly GCF_006381635.1). Taxonomy (NCBI): domain Eukaryota; kingdom Viridiplantae; phylum Streptophyta; class Magnoliopsida; order Malvales; family Malvaceae; genus Hibiscus; species Hibiscus syriacus. The sequence goes on from NW_024062559.1 coordinate 288,179, forward strand.
GTCATTTATTCTCGATCGGAAATAATTAGATATTATTATTTTCTCTCTTAAAATTATTTTGGGTGTTGTTATTTTGAATTAATAATGAACTTTAAAATGGAATTTTAATATTTTTTATTTTGATTGGAGTAAGAATCGATTTCTCTAAGGTATGAGAGATTGATTCTTCTCGATAGGCAATAATTAAATATTATCATGTTTTGTCCAAATATTCAAAGAATATTTTTGTAAGAGATCTTAAATTGAATTAGGCTCGAACTCGTAAATTTTATTCTAAAGACAACTTATTAATCGACTAGGTACCGATCTAGGGCGATGTAGGGGGTGCTAATCCTTCCCCAAAAGTAATTGACTCCCCGAACTCAAAATTTGGTAACGTAAACCATAAATTTATTGTTTTAATTAAAACTAATATTTTATTAAAATGAAAAATACGTTTTGGGTGCCCAATCACACCCTAATCAAAGATCGGTGGTTACTCCTCAAACCACATTTTATCGTTAACTGGTTATCAAAAATTATTTCGAAACAAGACCCCATTTTCCCCTTTTTCGAAAAAACCATTTCGACAACTTGGCGACTCCTCTAGAGACATTTTTTAGAGAGTCAGGCCATTAGTCGACTAATTAATTATCTTTGCAATTGAAAATTACTAGTTTACTCTAATTTGATTTTTGATCCCTTGTGTGGTTTGAATAAAATTTTCACTTATAATTTGATTAACCACTTAATTATTGTACTGATTCGATTGCTAATGTTTTCAGAGTAAATAATTATTCAAGTCTTTGAGACTTCTACTTTGTTTTGTTTGTTTTTTTTTCGCTTTTCCTCACACACTACACAGCTGCATTTGCATATCATGAGCTAAAACCCTGTTCCATCCTATTTAAGTATGATTAAGATGTTACTCCCTCGTGTGGTTTTCACCTCCATACGGGATAGTGAATCGCTCCTGGGGCTCACGTCTTAATACCTGCACCATAGTGCTAACCCGAGTATGGCACATAAGGTCGTGTCCATCATTTGTACAAGGTATCCTTAAGTACAGTCCCGAATATGACACATAAGGTCGTGCCCACCATATACACTAGTTATCCTTTAGTGTATTCCCAAATATGCAGCCTGCTGTTGGACTCTATGGCAAGCCAACTATACCCTGTCTCTCAATGACTTACTTGGGCATACAGTCTATTTTATTTGATCCATCCATGGCAAAGTATATTATCAATATTTAACATTCGGTAATTCATACCCGAAAACATTCATGGTAAAATATCACATTTTCCATAATCAATGCATTATAATTTCATACTGTGACATATCAATGTCATATCAAAGTTATAAAAAATGATATATTATCATGCTGATATAAACAAGGTAGACTTGTCACAAGTCTTCCTGATGATGTATGAAAACATCCATGTATAATGTCATGCATGTATTGCACTCACCTTGAAAATTTATATCTTTCAAAATATGTGCCTCACTATTGTCCACAATAAACCCTTTTATACTTGACTTTCTTCAATCGCAAATCAATCATAACAACTCCATAATATACTTGAACTATTCACCACCAAATACTTTAACACTTATTAATTCTTTTTAACATTGGCACCAATTTTTCCAATTTACACAAAATGGTCCTTCACCATTTTATCACTTAGATTCTTAATACCAATAATTCCATCATTGAAATTATTAACATTCACATTCTTTTACAAAAGCATAATTACATTTAAGTGCCCCAACTATGCAAATGTTGTACTTAAATCATAAATCTTTTCAAACTTCCAAAATAGTCATATTTCACATCTAACACTCATTTCAATTCCAAAACAACATTTTCCAGAATAGTACGTTAACTATTAAACAATTATACAACCATTTACAACTTTTCCAAACTTGTTAAATTGGTCCTCCAACTTTTCAAAACAAAATGGTCCCCGAATTTTCTAAGGCTTGTAGAATACTTCCTTCATCATTTCCAACCCTTATATAAATTTTCCATAATTTTTCTCACTCAAACAATCCATACTCGAAAATTAAAGAACAAGTTTTAGAAATATTAAACATGTTCTAATCATCATACATGCTTGAATATGAATCTACTACCCCACAACCATCAAGATTCATCACCAATTTCATGATCCCTTATATGAACACAAACTGTAAAATTTGTGATATTTAAATACCAACAAGATTATCATGCAATATTGGTACCAAATGATAGCGTTTTTCGCGTATAACAATTTCTATTTTACGACATACTCAAAATCCAAATGAAATTGCTTAAAAATTGAATTGAAGTTTTCTCTCACCTTTGGAGAAACCCATGGAAGCTTGGAGAAGAAGATGAGAAAGTTGGATGAAATGTTGGGTGCATTTCATATTAGTTTACATTTAATTCCACTATAAATGAATAAAATATTCATTTAATTGAGATAAGACCAAAACACCCTTAATGAATCTTCCTATTCACCATAAAACCAAAACACCTCATCCTTATCATCTTTCAAAGTCAAAGATGAATTAATTTGACTTTAATTTACAAAATTTCCCATTAAATTTTCAAAACTTGCATTTTAGTCACTAAATTCCACTGTTTCAGTTAAATCTGAAAAATTTCACATTTCCAAACCAAATTTCTATGATCTAAAATATTAATAACCATTTTATAACATCCTTCAAATTTTCATAAAATTCCAATTCGATCTGAATTACCGATTCCTTACCGACTTTAACCCTTTCAAATTTTTCTTTACTAAAATTCCAAATCCAAAAATATGATTTCTATAAAATCCCAGTCTCAAGAGTAAACTATCCATTTATAGAATAAAATTCTTTTTAAGATATTATCACTTAATTCCCCAAACTTTTCCCAATTTTGTACTTTAACCATCAAACTTTCAAAATTTTCATTTTGGTCATTATCTAAATTTTTGGGGTATTACAATTCTACCTTCCTTAAGAAAATTCATCCTCGAATTTTAAACCTTTCTATAAAAACCCTAACTCCCTTTTTATAAGGATTGCACTTTCCATTGTATATTTCGTAACCCTTATTTAAGGTTATACTAACTAGTAAGACGTGCCCTCACCTTAACTATAGATTTTTTCTACTATAGCTCAAGATGAATAAGTTGTGCCTATGCCTTATGTAAAAACCTCTTATGGTCTTGCCAACTTCTTGAATTTCAATTTTCCTCCTTAATTTGGGAATTTTGTGAAGATCATGCAAAACATTAGATTTTAAACTAGTTTAATCCAATTCTTCAACCTGATATGGAAATATTATGGATATTATTTCTTCATATCCTCCTCTCTTTCCTAAGTAACATCCTCGACATTATGATTTTGCTTAATCACTTTGACTAGAGAAATCAGCTTGTTACGCAGTTCTTTAATTTCTCGAGCTAAGATCCGAACTGGTTCTTCTTAATAAGTCAAGTTTGGTCATATCTCAATTTCCTATGATGAAATGACATATGAAAGACCTGATCGATACTTTCTATGCATCGACACATGAAAAATATTATGTACTTTTCCCAACTCTAGATCTCCATTACCTCCAGAGTTAATGTTAACTGATAAACCATTAGTCTAACTCTTTTTAATATCTCATAAGGTCCAATGAATCTTAGATTTAGTTTTTCTTTGCGCCCAAAACACAAAATTTTGTTTTCTAAGGCGATACTTTAAGAAAAACTTTATCACCTTAATGAAATTCAATCTCTTTTCGCTTCAAGTCTACATAAGATTTTTGCCTATCAAATGCCATTTTGAGATTATCTTGAATTATATGTACTTTATCATCAATCTCTTTCAATAAATCTGGGCCAACAAGATTTCAATCTTTTAACTTGAACCAATTTAATGGTGTTTGACATTTTCTCCCATATAAAGTTTCATACTGGGCCATCATGTTGCTCAATTGATAACTGTTATTGTAGATAAATTCTAATAGAGACAAACAATTTTCTTTTCCTATGATTCCTTGAACTCAATCATACAAACTCTCAGCATATCTGCTAATATCTGAATAGTACTTTCTGACTTACCATCCGTCTATGGATGAAAGATCGTACTGAAATTAAATCAAGTACCCAAAACTTTATGCAAATATTTCCAAAATCTTAAAGTGAACCTTGGATCCCTATCTGATATAATGGATACTGATACTCCTTGTAATCAAACTATCTCTTTGATATACAACTCTGTATATTTATCCAATGCATAGTCCATTTGCATCGAAATGAAATGTACTGATTTAATTAACCAGTCACTATCACCCAAACAGAATCCTTTTTATTTGATGTCAAAGGTAACCCTGTAACAAAATCCATAGTGACTCTTTATTATTTCCACTCCTGAATATAAATCAATTGAAACAATTACGAAAGCACTTTATGCTCAGCTTTTACTTGTTGACATGTCATACATGTAGCAACAAACTTAGTAATGTTTCTTTCCATACATGGCCACCAAAATAACTCTTTACATACTGATACTTTTTGTTCCCACTTGTATGCATAATCAGTAGACTATAATGTGCCTGAGAAAGAATATCTTTCTTCAACTCATCATTATGTGGAATTCAAATTCTTCCTTGATAAAATAGACACCCATCAGAGTTGACTTCAAAGTCTTTAGTCTCATTCATTATTTTTTTTTTCACAAGTGAAATATTATTTTAATCATCTCTTACCATTTTTTTCTTTTTCTTTTCTTTTCTTTTCTTTTTATATATTTTTCCTTCGTTATCTTTTCTTTTTATTCTTTTATTCTTTTTTTGTTTCTTTTTTTTTTTGTATATATATATATATTATATTTTTTAGCTCTTATGCCATATGCTGAGGCAACATGACTAAGAAAATCAACTTATGATAGCCAAAACTCACACTTTGACAGTTTAGCATATAACTTTTTATCCTTAAGTATTTCAAGTACAATACGAAGATAAGCATCATGCTCTATCTTTGTATTCAAGTATACCAAAATGTCATCAATAAAGACCACCTCAAATTAATTCAAGTAAAAATTGAAATACTCGATTCATCAAATTTATGAATGCTGCCAGAGCATTTTTTTCAAACCAAACGACATTACTACGAACTCGTAGTGTATATACCGTGTACTGAAAACTATCTTTGGAACATCTTCCTCTTTAATATTTAACTGGTGATATCCCGATCTAAGATTAATCTTAGAGAAAATAGATGTTCCCTTAAGTTGATCAAACAAGTCATCAATCCTCGGAAGATGATACTTGTTCTTGATAGTTACTTTGTTTAACCATCGATAATCTATGCATAATCGCATATATCCATTTTTCTTTTTCATAAAAAACATCGATGCACCCCAAGATAAAATACTCAATCTAAAGAATCTTCGATCTAGCAATTCTTGCAATTGGTTCTTTATTCTATTAACTCAATCGCAACCATTCAATACGAACCCATAGATACAGGATTAATGCCTTGATAATCATTAATATTGAATTCCACCTCTCAATCTGGAGGTAACCCAAATAATAAATCTAAAAAGGCATGAAAATTCCCAAGTTATCGAAATATCATATGATCTTACTTCAGATACTTAAGTATCTATCGCTTTAGCTAGAAAAGTTGTGCATCTTTTTTACATCATCTTAATCGCAATCATTGCTGATATCACGTTAGTGATGATTTCACTTTTTCATCAATCATTAAAATTCTTAATTTCTCCGCATTTTTCCAAATTAATCGCTTCTTGCGACCATTAACCCAACCTTAATGCAGAGACAACCAACTCATGATCAAAATGATCTAAAACTCGTTAATGATAATCCCATAAGATTCACCGGTAACATAAGCTCCTGAATTTTTATCGGACATTTACTATTTGTCCGTCTAAAACTTGTATCACGACCCATAGGTCTTCCGCTATAATATCACTCGATATCAAGTATAATTGAATATTTCTACTTTGGAATTCCTTATTTCATTCTTAAGGAAATCTGTATAACTTTTCCAGATCCAAAATAATATTTTCGAACAGTTGAAACATTTTCAATCTCAATTGAAATTCTCAATGTTCACATCGTTCAATAAGAAAACTTGATAAATTTTTAGCAATAACTTCATAGCAATTAATGCTAAAATCACACCATCAAGCAAATTTACTATTTTTCTCTCACTAGAAATCTGACACTTTTCAAGTTCTTGAGAATCAATCTCGATCTATACAATAATTCATTAAATCATGGAAGGTTAGACAATCCATTTTCTCATATTTACCTTCACACGGTAACTCTATCAAATTTTATGGACTTGATATCTATTCTTAATCCAACTCATAATCATTTGATTCACTAATAACTCAACTTTCTGTAAATCGGACAACTCATTACCGCTTATTTATTTCCTCTTACTCAAATCAACAATTCTTTAAACAATTTAATGCTTAGCTTAAATATTTATCAATTATTTAAGCTTACCTGGAGGAACCTCCGAATCAACACTAGATTCAAAAATCTCCTCTGGATCCTCATCTGATTCAACTTTTCTTGTAAGTCATTCAAACTTTTTAATTGATTCATCCAATTCAGAATCTTCAATAAAAACTGGGCACTTCTTCCACAAACTAAAGGAAAATCCCTAACAATATCCACCCTTCTAAGGTGTTTTTCATAAATCATGTCGGGTCCCTTTGGGTCGATTTCAATCTCGACCTTATTTTCAACATTTCCAAATTTCTTACCTTTGTCTTTAGTTCCAACATCTGAACATAGTCAAAATCATCATACATTAATAAAGAGTAACTTTACTCCCAATAGGCATTATCACAATATATATACAATTATCAGTAACTTTTGAGATCCTACTGACATGTATACACTTTTTAACTCAAAACAAACTCGGTTTAGTCCTAGAATCGGCTAAACTTGTAGCTCTGATGCTAATAAATGTAACACCCATAACCCGTATAATTATACCTATACAGATTATAGTTGTCACCTGAATTTCTAAAACCATTTCCAAATCAAAAGTGATTTAAAATTTATTTTCTTTAAATGGTAAATGATATTATAAAAAAATATCGTATCATATGAATTATGTTTCATTATAACAAATTTAAGGTAAAAGATTTTTTATGAATAGTAAACAGTGTATCGATGTACAAAACTTCGAATTTAAATTGTGTATCGATGCAATGCTACAGTGTATCGATGCACTGCTACAGTAACTACTACAATAATTTCTGAAAAATACATATAAAACTCATAAAAATTAACCTTTCATCACTATAAAGTTACTATTTTGTTTCCAAATTTATTCAACAAAACAAATTGAACATTATTAATTACATGCCACTATCTAATTCAAATTCTATCATAGGATGTCTTATTGATATTGAAATATACTCCTCGATACTTAATGTCGCTTTAAACTTTTTACTCACCACTGTCTTTTTACCTACGCGTGAAAATCATCACACACTAAGTATATACTTAGTGAGGCAATTAAAACAATAAACAGTGCAATACAACTCATGCATGAATTTCAATGTCAAAAATCAAAATGCCTTAAAATCATGTTACCAGCATATCCAATATTTTACCATTGTCAAAATAATATAACTGAATATAAAATTTTTTTACCAATATATTTACCATTTATCCCGTAAACTCGTAAGCTTATATTACCAACATACTATAAACCATTTATTCCATAAGCTCATAAGCTTATTTTACCAATATACCATAAACCATAGACATTAGCCCAATATAACACCTTGAGGACCCTGGGTACACGAGTCAAATACTTGCACCGTAGTTCTAACCCGAGTATGACACATAAGGTCGTGTCCACCATCAGTACTAGGTATCCTTAAGTACAGTCCCGAATATGACACATATGGTTGTGCCCACCATATACACTAGGTATCCTTTAATGTATTCTCGAATATGCATCCTGCTGCTAGACTCTATGGCATACCAACTATACCCTGTCCCTCAATGACTTACTTGGGCATACAATCTATTTTATTTTATCCATCCATGGCAAAGTATATTATCAATATTTAATATTGGGTAATTCATACCTGAAAATATTCATGGTAAAATATCACATTTTCCATAATCAATGCATTATAATTTCATATTGTGACATATCAATGTCATATCAAAGTTATAAAAATGACATATTATCATGCTGATATAAACAAGGTAGACTTGTCATAAGTCTTCCTGATGACGTATAAAAACATTCATGTATAATGTCATGCATGTATTGCACTCACCTTGACACTTTATATCTTTCAAAATATGTGCCTCACTATTGTCCACAATAAACCCTTTTTATACTTGACTTTCTTCAATCGCAAATAAATCATGATATGTATAAATCACAAATTGATAACGATACATATGTTAGTATTGTACTAACATAAACATATCCCATAACAACTCCATAATATGCTTGAACTATTCACCACTAAATACTTTAAAACTTATTAGTTCTTTTTAACATTGGCACCAATTTTTCCAATTTACACAAAATGGTCCTTCACCATTTTATCACTTAGATTCTTAATACCAATAATTCCATCATTGAAATTATTATCATTCAAATGCTTTTAAAAAAGAATAATTACATTTAAGTACCCTAACTATGCAAATATTATACTTAAATCATAAATCTTTTCAAACTTTCAAAATAGTCATATTTCACATCTAACACTCATTTCAATTCCAAAACAGCATTTTCCATCATAGTACATCAACTATTAAACAATTATACAACCATTTACAACTTTTTGAAACTTGTTGAATTGGTCCTCCAACTTTTCAAAAATTAAAAAATTGTCCCCAAATTTTCTAAGGCTTGTAGAATACTTCCTTCATCATTTTCAACCCTTATATAATTTTTCCATAATTTTTCTGACTAAAACAATCCATAGCCGAAACTTAAAGAACAAGTTTTAGAAAGATTAAACATGTTCAAATCATCATACATGCTTGAATATGAATCTACTACCTCACAAACATCAAGATTCATCATCAATTTCATGATCCCTTATATGAACACAAACTGTAAAATTTGGGATCTTTAAATACCAACAAGATTATCATGCATTATTGGTACCAAATGATAGCGTTTTTCGTGTATAACAATTTCTATTTTACGGCATACTCAAAATCCAAATGAAATTTCTTAAAAAATGAATTTAACCTTTCCCTCACCTTTGGAGAAACCCACGGCAGCTTGGAGAAGAATATGAGAAAGTTGGATGAAATGTTGGGTGCATTTCATATTAGTTTACATTTAATTCCATTATAAATGAATAAAATATTCATTTAATTGAGATAAGACCAAAAACCCTTAATAAATCTTCCTATTCACCATAAAACCAAAACACCTCATCCTTATTATCTTTCAAAGTCAAAGATGAATTAATTTGACTTTAATTTAAGAAATTTCCCATGAAATTTTCAAAACATGAGTTTTAGTCACTAAATTCCACTATTTTGGTTAAATCTGAAAATTTGCACATTTCCGAACCAAATTTCTCTGATCTAAAATATTAAAATATTATTTCCAACCATTTTATAACATCCTTCAAATTTTTGTAAAATTCCAATTCGATCTGAATTACCGATTCCTTGCCAGCTTTAACCCTTTCAAATTTTTCTTTACTAAAATTCCAAATCCAAAAATATGATTTCTATAAAACCCCACTCTCAAGAGTAAACTATCTATTTATGGAATAAAATTCTTTTTAAGAAATTATCACTTAATTCCCCAAACTTTTCCCAATTTTCTTCTTTGACCATCAAACTTTCAAAATTTTCATTTTGGTCATTATCTAAATTTTTGGGGTATTACATTTTAAATATTTAATTTCTGCCCTACATAAACTAAATTTACTATCATGAATTTTTATCTAATTACCAACAACCATACATTTTAATTAAGAAAGAAGTTATGCATAAAAATACCTAACAACAAAATACAATAAAATTTAGAAACATTAAAGTTATGCATAAACAGTCTTCACCATATTGTTCACTAAAATTTAGTCTTCATTGTTCCTTCGTGGGGAAAAGACGTAAAAAAAGAGTTTTCATTTTTTGACGATGCATCGTAAAGTTTTTCCTCCGTGTAAACTCTATATGGAGAAACTCTTCATCCATTTCACCAAATAAGTCCCCAACGTCCGGTTCACCAAGAAGACTCCTTGCGCGCTTCAGTGCTCACTTGAAACAGATAATGACCTTCCACCTACAGTATGAAACTTGATTTGAGGTGGCTTGGGAACTGTATCAAACATATAAAAAAATTTAAATAAAAGATAGAAACATTTACTTGGAGTAACAGTAGATGCAACGTCGTCTTCATTGAGGATAGATAATGCTTTTGCAATTGAAGATTCTTTCAACGCCACCGAGTTACAAAATTCAGTTCTAAACATTGGGTATTTACCCACTCCTCTATCATCATTCTCAATAAGCTTCGAACATCCTACATGCGTACGATCTATGAAATTTAAGGGTACAAAATAAAAATATAGCGGCAGAAACTTTCAGCGATTATTACCTTGAAGTAAGAGATCGGCCATGGAAGGGTATGGAGCAATAGGAGATCCTTTCGGGTCTTCATCGAGTATCGATGGAAAGTACGGACCGATAGCCTCCCAATGATAATTTGATCCATCGTCAGAGCAAATACGCCACGTGGACATTCCGACGATAATTTCTCTTACTCAAGGCAACACCTGCTCTTTTTACCACAACCATTTGTTCACGTTTTCAAAAGCTATTATTTTCCTATTCGAAAGCTATTTTTTCTATTTGAAAGCAGAAAAACACTGCTCCCAAGCAATAAACCAGTAAAACATTATGTGTAGATATTGTTTTCCTATTCAAATCCTATTATTTTTCTCAAATACGTTAGATTTCTGGGTTTTCCCCATTTTCATAATACCAACAAAAAATAAATCAAAAAGTTTAGTAGTGAGAGAAGGGATCAAACTGTGCAATTGTGTTATGGTTCGCTGGTGAGAGGGCCGATTTGGTCGCCAGGACAAACAGAAGACGACATTGCTTGGAATCGTATGAGGGTCGTTGTTGTACCAGAGAAATCGCTTTTAGGGAAGAAAAGTTGAAATGATTTTAGGGATCGGACAGGAGAAAATGGTGATCTTATAAGTAACCTTTGGCGGTTTTTAAAGAAACACCATTATAGTACATGTTTTTGTGGCGTTTTTATAAAAAAATGCCACTATTGATGAACTCTATTTTGGCATTGATCTAAAAATGCCACTATAAACAAACCTATTGCGGCGTTTGTTCTAAAAATGCCGCCAAATTACTACTCTATTGCGGCGTTTGTTGGAAAATGCCACTATAAACAACCCTATTCTAACATTTATGCTATAAACGCCATTAAATTGCTACTCTATTACGGCGTTTGTTGGAAAAACGCCACTATAAACTACCCTATTCTGGTATTTGTGATATAAACGCCGCTACATTACTACTCTATTGCGGCGTTTATTGGAAAAACGCTGCTAAAGTATCTTTTTATGGCGTTTGGATTTTAAATGCTGCTAAATGTTTAAATTTTATGGCATTTACTCTCCAAACGTATTTAAAAACGTCGCTACAGAACACTTTTGTTGTAGTGAAACCTGAATGTACTTTAAAGCATCTCAAGATATTCTTACATTAATCAAGGAACTCTCTACTATCTTGAGGAAAAGTATTGTGTCATCAAAAAATTATTGTTGAGGGAAAGAATGATATGATAAAACATTTCGAATTCCCTCAATTACTCCATGATTTTCCACCTTTTCAATTAGAAGGTGTAAGGCTTCCGTTACCATTATGAACATAAAAGAGGAAAGTGGGTCCCCCATGTATCCCCTCAACATTCAAAACACTCTAGTAAGATAACCATTCACTAATATTGATAATGTTAGAAGTGTGAATGGACACTCAATATACTTTATAACTAGTACGATATAATTAACATGAAACACACAAATACAACTCTAGCTGTGGCCAATTTATAAACTCCACAAAGCTTCGCTAAGCTATCTTTCTCTATCTCTTGTTTTTTCTTCTAATCACATTCATCAATAATTCCAACGAATGAAGCCTTTTTATAGGCAATTCTTGACCGCCTAAGTTACTCCTAACTTCTTCATGGATTGCCGCCTCAATTCGCTTGCCATAGTAAAATTCCATGCTACAAATATTATCTCATCTCACACAATCGGGTATGAATTTGATAAATCCAATTTCAATACAACATACCTTGTTTCGTCATTACCGTGCATCATAGAATGGATAACTTTGTTTTCAATAAGAATGCCATAAAAAATATGTCACCCTTTCAAGGACGCATATTGAGAATTGATGATCAAATTATCCATCACGTTTCTTAGCCTTCTAGCTAATAATTTTCCAATTATTTTATAACTTAAACCAATCAAACTTATAGGTTGAAAATTTATTAGTTCCAAGGGACTCACTGATTTTAGGTTAAGAGCAATAAACGATGAATTGACACTCGGTAACAGCTTACCGATTTTGAAAAAAAAAATCATCAATCGTCTTCCATAAATCATTGTTCATTTCCTCTCAGCACTTTTTATAAAAGTAAACGTTAAATATGTCCGGGCATGGTGCTTTTGAATCATCACAACACCAAACTTCTTTCGTTATTTCTTCCATTGTAAAGGGCTCCTCTAAAGTAGCTGTTTCTGGTCCCAAAATCTTTTTAAATTCAATGTTAAAAATAGCCCTCCATTGACGACTTTTACAAGTGAAATGTTTGCTAAAATGGTCAAATAGAGCATGTTTCATCTTCTTCGGATCCCTACTTCATCTATCGATTTGTTGTTGTAGAAAGTCAAATATGGGAGGAAGATTTCGGTGCATTAATGCACCAAATGTGCAATTGTCAAAAGGGCTACAGAAATTGTTGATATTTCAACAATGGTAGAACCTCAATTTTAGCCATTGTACTTTAGGGTATTTACAAATTAGTCCTTAATCTTCAACTATAAATACCCTAGCTCATTTAGCTTAAAATACATCCCAAAGCATTCTAGCTTTCTTCCAATACTAGAGAGAATTTAGAGAGTTTCTTGAGAGTTGTTTTCTTCTTTTTATCAAGAGACAATTATCATTGTTTTTTCCTTGGTTGATCGAGAGAAGTTGTAATTCCTACTTTCTCATAGTAAAATTATTCTACCGTTGCCTGTGGTTTTTACCCTATATTATTTAGGGGTTTTCCATATAAAATTTGTGTCTTCTTTATTTTCATTTTTATTTTCTCAAATTATCAGTTGTGATTTTTCTCTATCAGATAGTCGTCTTCCGCAACTATTGGTATCTGAGCCAGATTTGAGTGTGTAATATCTACTTATTGTCTTTGTGGTTGCCACCAAAAGGTGGATCCTCCAACATAAGAAAGTAAGAAGGTATTACCCATTCTTTGAAGGTTCCATAGAACTATTCACGATAGTGAAATAGTGGGAGCTATCTGTAATAGAAGTTATGGCAATGAAATTTGATATTGAAAAATTTAGTGGGAGAAATTTCTCATTTTGGAAATTGAAGATGAAGGCTATCTTGAGGAAAGACGGTTGTTTAGCAGCTATCAGTGAAAGACCGGTAGATTTCACAGATGACAACAAATGGATTGAAATAGACGGAAATGCTATAGAAAACTTTCATCTAGAATTAACAGATGAAGTATTGTCAAGCATCGAGGAGAAGAAGATAGCTAAAGAGATATGGGATCATCTCACCAAACTGTACGAGGCCACATCGCTGCACAATAAAATTTTCCTTAAGAGAAAATTGTACACTCTCTGTATGCCAGAATCTACTTTAGTGACGGAACACTTAAATACACTGAACACTTTATTTTCTCAGCTTACATCCTTATATTGTAAAATAGGAGAACAAGAACGTTCTGAACTTCTACTTCAAAGTCTACCATATTCGTATGATCAACTCATCATCAACTTGACAAACAATAATGTCACCAGTCTAGTCTTCGATGACGTTGCAGCTGCTTTTCTACAAGAAGAAAATTGGCGCAAGAACAAGGAAAACAGACAAGTAAATCTGCAACAAGCAGAAGCATTGACAACGATGACAACGATGAGAGGGAGATCAACAGAACGTGGCCAAAGCATCAGTCACAAACATGGTAGATCGAAGTTGAGGAGAAAGAATAATTTAAAGTGTTACAACTGTGGAAAGAATGGTCACTTGAATGAGGATTGTTGGAGTCAAAATAAAAACTCCAATCCACAAGGCAATACCGCAAACACTTCAGAAGATGGAGATGCTGTATGCTATGAAGCGTCAACCACCGTGGAAGGCAGATAAAGATTTGCATATATATGGCTCATTGATTCGGGAGAAACATATCGCATGACCTCAAGAAGAGAATGGTTCCATCATTATAAACCTGTCTCAGAAGGATCTGTGCATAGTTGCAATGATCATGCCTTAGATATCGTTGGCGTGAGAACCATCAAATTGAAGATGTATGATGGAACAATTAAAGTTGTTCGAGATGTGCGGCACGTGAAAGGCCTGAAGAAAAATTTATTATCCTACGGACTGTTGGATAATAATGCAAGCAAGATTGAAACACAAAAAGGAATCATGAAGGTGTTCCGTTGAACGCTTGTGGTGTTGAAAGGCGAAAAGATAGCAGCAAATTTGTACATGTTGAAGGGAAAAACTTTGCTAGAAGAAGAAGCTTTTGTTGCCTCATGCAGTTCAGATTCTGCAATGCTATGGCATCAGAAACTTGGACACATGTCAGAACAAGGAATGAAAGTCCTTGTGGAGCAAAAGCTACTTCCATAATTAAAAAAGGTATCACTTACTTTGTGTGAGCATTGTATAACAAGTAAGCATCATCGATTGGAATTCAACACATCAAATTCTAGAGGCAAAAGTGTTCTAGAATTGGTTCACTCTGACGTATGGCAAGCACCAGTTATATCCCTAGGCGGAGCAAAATATTTTGTCTCATTTATTGATGACTACTCCAAGAGATGTTGGGTGTACCCTATTAAGAAGAAGTCAGATGTGTTTCACTTTCAAGACCTTCAAAGTACGGTTGGAACTTGATTATGGAAATAAGATCAAGAGTTTCAGAACATATAATGGAGGAGAATACACAAGCGAAGAATTTGATGACTTTTGTAGGAAAGAAGGCATCAAAAGATAGTTCTCAGTGGCAAACACTCCTTAACAAAATGGACTGGCAGAGTGGATGAACAGAATCTTGTTAGAAAGAACAAGAGCAATGTTGAGGGATACATGCCTAGAAAAATCATTCTGGGCAGAAGCAGTCAATACCGCCTGTTATTTGGTGAATCGAGGTCCATCAACTGCAATAGAGCTGAAGACACCAATGGAGATGTGGACTGGTAAACCAGCTGATCATTCAAACCTCCATGTATTTGGAAGTATTGTGTACGTGATGTATAACTCCCAAGAAATTTCAAAGTTGGATCCAAAATCCAGGAAATGCAAATTCTTGTGGTATACTGATGGAGTAAAGGGGTATCGCTTGTAGGATCCCACAACTCGCAAAGTGATCATTAGAAGAGATGTTATCTTTGTAGAAGATAAACTACAAAGAAAAGAAGACGATGATAGCGCTGAAAAGTCAAAGACTACACATATACATGTGGAAAAGGAGTTTGAACAAGGAGATTCTTCTGAAGCAGAACCAGCACATGATGAACAAGAACCAAAGAGTTCTGAAGCTCCAACAACTCGTCAATCAGATCGTGTGAGAAGACGTCCCAATTGGCACTCAGATTATGTTATAGAATGTAATATTTCATACTTCCTTTTAACAGAGGACGGTGAGCCATCAACATACCATGAGGCAATAAACAACTCAGATACTTCACTGTGGATGATGGTGATGCAAGAAGAAATTGAAGCCCTTCATAAAAATAATACATGGGACCTTGTGTCACTACCACAAGGAAGGAAGCCAATTGGTAACAAATGGGTCTTCAAAATCAAGCGAAATAGGGAGGATCAAGTGGAGAGGTATCGTACAAGACTGGTGGTCAAAGGATATGCTAAAAAAGAAGGTATTGATTTCAATGAAATATTTTCTCCTATGGTTTGACTAACAACAGTTCGAGTAGTTTTGGCAATATTTGCTACATTGAACTTACATCTAGAGCAGCTAGATGTTAAAAAAACTTTTCTTCATGGAAATCTTGAAGAAGAGATTTACATGCTCTAGCCTGAAGGTTTTGAAGAAAAAGAAAAGAAGAACTTGGTTTGCAGGTTGAACAAATCTATGTACGGTCTAACGCAGGCGCCGAGGTGTTGATATAAGAGATTTGATTCCTTCATTATGTGCCTTGGATACAACAGACTTAATGCAGACCCTTGTGCTTATTTCAAGAGGTCTGGTGATAACGATTTTGTTATATTGTTGTTGTATGTGGATGACATGTTGGTTGCAGGACCCAACAAAGATCATATTGAAGAATTAAAGGCATAACTGGCTAGGGAATTTGAAATGAAGGACTTGGGATCAGCAAACAAGATTCTAGGGATGCAAATTCACCGAGACAGAAGTAATAGGAAGATTTGGCTTTCACAAAAGAATTACTTGAAAAAGATATTATCACGGTTCAGTATGCAAGATTAAAAGCCAATTTCTACCCCTCTTCCTATTAACTTCAAATTATCCTCCAGTATGAGTCTTAGCAGTGAAGAAGAGAGGATAGATATGTATCGAGTACTGTATGCATCGGCAGTGAGAAGTTTAATGTTCGCTATGATATGCACAAGACCAGACATTGCACAAGCAGTGGGAGTGGTTAGTCAATACATGGCGAATCCAGGAAAAGAGCATTGGAATACAGTAAAGAGGATCCTCATATACATGAAAGGGACTTCAAATGTTGCATTATGTTACGGAGGATCAAACTTACTAATCAATGGGTATGTAGATTCTGACTATGCAGGGGATTTAGATAAAAGCAAATCTACTACAAGATATGTGTTCAAAGTTGCTGGTGGAGCTGTAAGCTGGGTTTCAAAATTGCAGTCAGTTGTGGCTACGTCAACAACAGAAGTAGAATATGTAGCAGCTACACAAGCCAGTAAAGAAGCACTTTGGTTGAATATACTATTAGAGGAGCTTGGGCACAATCAAGAGTATGTCTCTTTGTTTTGTGATAATCAAAGCGCCTCGCATAAGATCCATACCAAAGACAACATAGCAGATTTCATGACAAATGCGATCAATGCTGATAAATTTACTTGGTGTCGATCCTCTTGTGGACTGTCAAATACATAAGCAACATGATGGTACAAGGTAGAAAGAATGGTGTGAAAATATGATTGTTCCAATCAAATCTTCAAGTGGGAGATTGTAGAAAGACAAATATGGGAGGAAGATTTCGGTGCATTAATGCACCGAATGTGCAATTGTCAAAAGGGATGCAGAAATTGTTGATTTTTCAACAATGGTAGAGCCTCAATTTTAGCCATTGTAATTTAGGGTATTTACAAATTAGTCATTAAGCTTCACCTATAAATACCTTAGCTCATTTAGCTTAAAATTCATCCCAAAGCATTCTAGCTTTCTTCCAATACTAAATAGAATTTAGAGAGTTTCTTGAGAGTTGTTTTCTCATTTTTATCAAGAGAGAATTATCATTGTTTTCTCCTTGGTCGATCGAGAGCAGTTGTAATTCCTATTTTCTCATAGTGAAATTCTTCTACCGTTGCCCGTGGTTTTTACCCTATATTATTTAGGGGTTTTCCACCTAAAATTTGTGTCTTCTTTATTTTCATTTTTATTTTCTCAAATTATCAGTTGTGATTTTGCTCTAACCGATAGCCGTCTTCCGCAACAGTTGTAGCCCCTGGAACATTCTTTTCTTTGAGCAGATTTCTAGTACCTTTCAGATTTCTACAGCAAAATCGGATTTATTGTCTGAAACAGTGTGATGTAACCTCGACTGAATAAGCTCTCGAAACATTAATACCAAATGCTCATCCATAAAAAATTGATCCAACTACTTCTCCTATTTTGTGGTCCAAACCACGTAAATATTTTGCCTGTCATTGGTAAATCAAGAAAATTACAACTTGTAATAGACAATTCAAACTTAGAATCTCCTATTAATTCACTAACACAATCATTTCTTTCACCCTGATTCCTAATTAAATTGAAATCACTCTCACAGTACAATAACTAGGAAGCGAGGTCCTTAGCGATAACAACTCATTCCATAAATTGTTCTGAAACAATGCATCAAGCATACACAATAATTTGCTCAAAATCTTTAATTTGCTCAAAATCTTTAATTTGCAACCACCATCTTCCCTTAGTGATTGTACACCTTGGGCGACTAATAGTGTATCTTCTCTGAAGCAGTTCTTATCTCAAATCAACACAATTCCATCAGACCAGCCTGTTAGCAGTAGTGCCCTAGGCCTATTATATGAACATGTATTTTTATTATTGAATTTATTATTATAATAATTTGCATGCCTTTTTTTATATTAACATCCTTTAATATTACTGTTGATTATTATAGATATCCCTAATCGATTATTGTTGTGGGAACAATAATAAAATAAGGTTAGTATGAAGTTTGATAGATATTTATGGGATAAACATGTGAATGAGATTCAATTTAAATTCATGTGTATTTGTTAAAAACAAATATTGGATCAACTCGCTTTGAGATTAATAGATGGATCAATTTCAGACATTAATCTTCAATAATTATGCCATTTAATCCTTAAACCTGAAATTACTACGATTCTCAACATGATGATTATTATGTTTTTACATATTCAAACGATGTCTTTAATCAGATGATTATAAAAGTTATGCTTAAACATGACAAGAACCAAGTAGTAAGATGTTAGTGATTCAAATTGAATTATCCCTCTTATTAGTGGGATATCTCAGGAGCCCTCAATGATGGAGACTGAAAAATGCATGGTTGTGCTCAAATGAATCGATAGAGATCAAATTTAATTTGTTTAGTCAATTTAATTGGGTGTCGATTAGCTAAAGATAGAATGATATAAGGTTGACATTTTTCATGCCTTATATTATAGCAAGATATCATGAAATAAAAGTATTATGATATGAGTTGTGTTAATGTTGTCTCGAATCACGAGTTTTTCATTTAACCTGGGTAGTCATAATGTCTTGCTAAAGGCCAATTATGACTTGTAGGATCAAATATGATTTTATCTATTGCCAATGTTAACTGAACCTATATGGTGGCACAATAAGAATGAATAAGAATGGTTGTCATTGTTACTCTCAATAATAATTTAAGATAATGAGATTATTTTAAATTATATTATAAATGATTATTTAGTATTTAAATTTAAAGAAGTTAAATTCATATTCTTTTGATAGAATATTTTATTTAATATTAATTCTTTATTTGATTTGGGAATAATATTAACTAAATTATCTTTAATTAAGTTTTGGTTGAATTTGAATTTCATATCAAATAAGGGACATGATTTAAATTATTATTTATTTTAAAAGAGTTTTGAATAAGTAAAATTAAATTATTATTTAATTTCAAAGGAGTTTTTTTTTAAATTAATAATAATAAAATTAATCAATTAAAAATGGTGGAGTTAACGTAACCCTAACCAAGTCATATATATGGATAATATATGCATAGGTTTAAGGTTAATCAACTCTTCAGCCATCCAAAATTTTAAAAAAAAAACACACACACAAAAGCAAAGCATTGTTTTTGAAAAACATAGAGGAATTAGCATTGATGTAGCCATTCATCATTTATTTCTGTGTGGATACTTATAGAGGGTGGTCGCCTTTAAAAAAGACACCACCTTTGGAGATCAAAAGCATATCGTAAATAGTAGTGAATGATTGTTGAATCAATGATTCAAGTAACCTCACGACTATCTTCGTCGTAGATAACATGATATGCATGAGATCCTAAGAAATTTTCAATGATTATTTTAAACATCTTAGCTACATATTTTTTCCAATTATGATAATATCTTTCCCTCGATTTCGAACACGACCATCTGTCTTTGAAATCAAATGCATCATCGTACCAAAGTTTCCTGATGTCATCTTCAGTCATGGTTGCCTTTTTAGTTTCTTGTAGGAAAACCATCTTTCGTCTTTGAATATAAATTAATTTCCTTACTGCTAACACTTTAACATCAAACCCAAGCCCCCTCACATTCCACGTTAATAGCCTCATGTTGTTTTCTTCCCCACACCCTTACTCCCTCCACTAATTTTCATCCATAAGCCCTTATTCCTTAACAACTTCCCGCTCATGCCCTTCAATTTGTATCCCCGGGTTCTTCCCAAGATCAAGTGCCTTCTTCGAACCCCACGTCGTCATTGTCCACCTTGATGCAAGATCTGAGTTAGAGAGGGATCTCCCTGATAGATCTGAAGAATCCACCGTATTTATTCTTATTCGTTCTAATTGTCTGATCTATTTTCTTCCTTTCTGTCTCAGTTAAAGCTTTATCTTGAAATTCTAATAACGAGCCATACTCTCTCATTAACCTTACGATCCTACGAAACCAACTCAAGAAAAAATGTCGTGAGGCCTTCATCTTCATATGAAAACCCAATTTTCTTGTGATTTATTAGGACAACAAAATCCTACTTCCCACTGTTATTATTGATGGTGTTATTCATTTCATTTTTCTTAGTGGGCTTAATCAAAAGAGACCCATTTGTAACGACAAGCCCGATGAATATGCATATTGTATGCCAATTATCTTCTTTAGATAATTATGGGTGACAGAAGAAAAAATGTATATGCCTTATTTACAACATCAAATTTATAATATTTGTCATGTTTTAATCATTTTCCTACATTGTTTAATACAATGTTATGTCATTATAATCAAATATTATTAACGACATTTAAAAACTTACATATGGTGTTATGTATCATCAAATTTATAATATTTTGTCATAATTGTTTTCAAGTCAATATATGTTTATACAATTTTAATTTTTATAAATTCAGATACTTCGTTTAGCCCATATTTATTTTATTATCTTTTAATAATTTAATTGTTGAATATTTAACTTAAAATATTCCAAATTAAATATGAAGAGAAAAGCTTCATTTCATTAAAATCTAAATTGTAATCTTAAATTAAAAAAATTAAATTCATAAATTTTAAAATCAAATATTTAAAATTTACAGTTTGGAAATCTAAATCTTAATTTATAAGTTGCCAAATTTATGCATGCAACGTTTTGGGAAACAATTGGTCCAATAAATTGTCCAAATAAATATTTACATATACAGTAAAATAATCAATACTGACCATTTCTGTAAATTTCACCAACTCTCCTCATTTGCAAATCAACTATAAATTTGATAGTGGTCTCTAAGAAGCTTGCACACATTCAAAGAAGTAGAAATACACAAAATCAAGCAAAAAAAAAAAAAAAATACATGAAGAAGTCCATTGCCCTTCCCATTCTTTGTGGTCTTTGTTGCTAGTTTTATTTTCTCCTTCTAAAGGTATTTCGTTTTTATTCTACTATTATTCATACAACAATTAAGATCTCATATCTAATTGTATTATTTAATTTTTTGTATTGATGAAATATGGTGGAATTGGGGAGATCAAGTTTTGCCCTACCACAATGACATTAACAGGAGCATGTGGCCCCAATCCAAAATTTCACTGTTTTGAAGCTATTAATGCAAAGTATGGAGCATCGGCTATGATGCAGAGGTGTTCTTATCAACCATTGCCGGCTAACCAACATCTCTGCCAATGTTATATTGTTTGCCAATAGTTCTAATGCTCTTTCTTTCAACCACATGTGATCTCTTCATTCATGTTCTAATTGCCTCAACAAATAATTATTACAATTTAATAACCTTCCTTCTTGGTGTGATTATCCTTTTCCAATTATCATTATTTATAATTAATAAATATAATATTATTGTTATAATCATCGATAATAGATTTATTGGTCAATTAATTTAGATTGACTATTTTAGAATCTTATCATTATCATGAGACGAATCTCTTAATCTCATTTTCTCCATTCACAAAAAAGATTTGAACGTAGATGAACTAATAGGAAAAAATCAATCTCTATTTTTTTATAAATCACATCATTATCTTATAATGCTATCTTCAATTTATAAATCGTCAATCTAGCATTAAGACATTTACAATATTAGTTCATATAGTAATTCAAATCAACATAGCAAATATAACTAAGCATCATAACAAACAAACAGAAATATAAAATAGAAGAGAAAGAAAATTTATTTAATTATTGATATGTCTCCTTCAATACTTAATCTGATAATCGATTAAATCACTATTAATCTTGAATCAAACAATCTTATAAAGAAAAAAAAAATCAAACAAAATCTAAAGAAAAAAACGGACTCAAATACTTTATATGAACATAACACACAAACATAGATGATAATGTGTAAGTTAAAGATGTTTACATGGCTTTCCTAGAGTTACAAGTTATCTAAAATTCAAATCATGAGTTGGAGTGTGTTTAAAAGAGAAAACACCAGCAAAGCAAGTCATAGAGCAACACCTTATTGCATGGCATCCTTTGGGGTTCCTTATAAGCCTCCACATTTTTTTTTTTTACTTTTGTTCCATTCCCAATCAGTCTCAAACGCTCTTGAGACTCCTAAATAGCTTTGAAATACCGAAGATAAATCTAAGAATAAATAATTCATTAATAAATTACTTGTAGACACTCATTTTCATATGAGGTTATTTTAATTTTTGTTTATTATATACTATTAATATTATATATTTATTACTTATATTATATAGTGTTACTATTATTATTATTATTACTATGTTATTATATATTATTATTTTGCTATTAATACTATTATTATACTATTATTCCAATATATTATTTATGTTATCTGTTATAAATATTATTTGTTTATTATTATTATTATTAAGTATATATATATATATATACTAAAAAAATGAATGAATGGGTTTTTATTGATATTTAATTATTTTAATGGGTTTTTATTGATATTTAATTATTTTACAGACCCAATTCCGTAACCCAAATACATGAGACCCATTGCAAGGGAGCCCAAAAAGGCCCACAAAGTTAACAAATGAGGAAAACCCTAGAGTTCTCCATAAGTTCTAGCTACCAGCCCCCAACAATGGTGTCCAGCTTGCACGCGCGTGTATTCCATGTGCGACGTCCACGCTCCATCCACGCGTTCACGCACCCGTCGAAACGAATCTAAAAATTAGCTGATTTAAGAATTTGGTTCGACTAATTTAAGGTTTCCTTTAAAACATAAAAAAATATGATTCGAGGAGTTATCACCATTCTTTGATTAAGGTGTGATTGAACAACAAAAAAAGTTTTTTATTTAATAAAATTTAATTTTTATTATTATTAAAACAACATGCTAAGGTCTACGTACAAAAAATTGAGTTCAGGAGTCGGTTACGTACAAGAAATGATTAGCACCCCTATAGCGCCCTAAATCGGTACCGAGTCAATTAAATAGCTATCTTTGCAATTAAACTTAAAATTTTGAATCTAATTTAATTTAAGATCCCTTTTTAACCACATAAAAATATTAGTCATTCAATTTAGGAAGAGAAAATAACAATATTTAATCATTTCCTATCGAAAAGAAAATGTCTCTCATGTCTTAAAGCATCCGGTTCATTTCTCAATTGAAACAAAGAAATATCACCATTCCATTCAAAAATGCAATATTAGTCCAAATTTAAAATGGATGCATGTATGTAAATAAAATAAACAAGCAAAAAAATAAATTATTTATTACCAATCCTTTTAGAAAGAATAAGGATGTTCAAATATTTAAAGACATCGAGATCGAACCTTTTATGCGTTCTAACTATCATTTCTCGGCGAGTTTAAATAGATGAATATTTTTTCTCTCGTTCCCAAATTTTAGGTGAAATCATTTTTAGGATTTCACTTAGGTGCACCTCTTAATTTTAAAATTATTGGAAATGACATTCTTATGCCTTAAGATAATCACTTAACAACGATCGTAGATATTACCCTTAATCCAATTATTTAATCAAATGAAGTTATGCTTATATGGGTATCATACACATTATA
Source organism: Hibiscus syriacus (assembly GCF_006381635.1). NCBI lineage: Eukaryota > Viridiplantae > Streptophyta > Magnoliopsida > Malvales > Malvaceae > Hibiscus > Hibiscus syriacus. The sequence goes on from NW_024062559.1 coordinate 312,355, forward strand.
TACCAAAATGATGTCATGTGACTAAGTTTATATATAACCAATTCAACGCCGTAAACGGTCGTACTTTAGTGGCGTTTTTATATTAATGGTGCTGAATACTATACTTTAGTGGCGTTTGTATACAAATGCCGCAAAAAAATCGTACTTTAGTGGCGTTTTTATATAAATGATGCTAAAGACTCATACTTTAGTGGTGTTTTAAGCACAAACGTCGCTAAATACTCCTACTTTGGTGTCGTTTTATACAAATACCGCTAAATACTCGTACTTTAAAATCACGACGTTGCTATAAAGATAATACAACTTCCTGCACAATAGCATCAAAGAAATATCTAGGATGAAAATACTAAAAGGACCATGATTTACCCACGTCATAACACGAAAAGCAAAGGGTAAATGTTGTCCGTTCTGTAAGTTTAAAGACTTATTAGTTGTCTGCTATATGCTTTTTCGTTTTCATTAGGCTTTCTTAGAAGAGGTAAAAAAAAAATTTACTCGATTCCTTGTTCTAGCTTTTCTTTTTTGGTATTTTTTTTTCTGGGTATTTTGATTGTTGATTCCACCAAAAGGATCTCTTCTTTTGGTTTTTCTTTCGAATATATATTCCCTCCCTACAAATAAAAAATGACCTTATGCAATGTATTATACAAAATCGTTTCAAAGATGTTGTTTCATAGAATGCAAGGCTATCGCCAATTCTGCATCGTTGAGGCTCAAAGTGCTTTTGTACCATGACGACTGATAATAAACAACATAATCACAACTTATGAATTACTTCTGTGAGAAAGGTGCCATTGATGACCAGAAGATGAAGGAAAGTAATTGACAGTGAATGAAGATGAGAAGCTATGAAAGAGGCAACTCTGTTTACTAAATGTGAAAAATGAATTACAAAAATGCTTGAGTCTTTAAGCCATTACAACAGTACTTATATAGAACCACTAAACCAATTTTAACAACTTGATCTAACAAACTAACTAACCTTTAACAAACTCAGTTAATCTTGACTAAACCAATACCAACTAATTACATTCTATTATATTCTATTTCTAACATTCTTCCTACTTTTTCTTCTTGATCTTCTTGAAAAAAAAATAGCATGACATCCAAAAGAAAATAGTGTCTTCTTCTTATTTTTCCTTCATTCACCTTGCTTCTTCACCCTTCTTGAAATTCACCTTGTAATTTGAGAGTTGATCGAACAATGTTGCAAGCCTAGTGAGTTATAACTGTGAGCTATGTACATTGAACAATTTTTTTTCCCGTTGAAAGAAGCTTTCTTCAACTTTTCTTTTCTTCAAGAGTTTTTTCCCCTTGTTCTTCATCTTTACTGTCATTCTTATTCACTTATTCGGACAATCTTTTTGTTGGAAGCAAGGCGGTTAAGCTACGAGCTCCCGAGTGTAATCTGAAGCTTCTCTTGGGCAAGAAAACACCCTATTTTGTCTGGTTAAGGAGAACAAGGCTGTTAAACTCTTTACTCTCCCCAGATATTTTCTACTATGGACACTTGGCTATTAAGCTTCAAGTTCCAACTACCTTGGAGAAGAACCAGCATATAACAAAGAATACAAACTGTCAACAATTGAGCGAGCAATGCAATGCCATAATATCCATTTCCAGCATTTAACAGAAGTTTATAACCCACTCATATAACAGCATTGATATTCAAACAGCAAGGTGCAGGGAAAAAGATAAAAATGACTACAGTTTCGGGACAGTTGATTTGGGATGTAATGAAAAAGAACAATTGTTTCTTGGTGAAGCAATTTAGAAGAGGAACTGCTGGAGTTCGATTCAGCAAAGAGCCTAACAATCTCCACAATCTCAACTCATACAAACACGCTGGGTTGACAAACAAGAAAACTGCAACCATTCAACCCGGGGGCAAGGGCCAGTCTCGTCTGTCTGTTGGTGGGGCTGTATCCTTCCAAGTGGGACTTGATAGTCATTCCACAAGGGCAGCAAGGCCAAAAGGAAAGAGAGCGAGAGCAAGAAAACCACATCCTCTGTTGATGATGTCTCTAAAGCGACACGTGATTTGGAAGCAAAAACAAATAGACGATCAGGAAAATAGATTGCTACTGTGCTTTCCAGTGAGGGTAATGCTCCAGTTGATGTAGATGAAACTCAACCAAGAATAACGACGAGGAAGTAATTGGATCACCAAATTCAGTGAAGCCAAACAAATCCAAAAAAAAAAAAACAGCATCGAAGGACTACAACAAACTCTGCAGTAGCAACGGTGTGAGAGTAAAGGAACTCAATCGTCGGTGCAACGGCGGAAGAGAAAACGATGCCAGGATCTTTTAGCGAATGATACCATGTAAGAAAGGTGCCATTGATGACTAGAAGATGAAGGAAAGTAATTGACAGTGAATAAAGATGAGAAGCTATGAAAGAGACAACTTTGTTTACTAAATATGAAAAATGAATTACAAAAATGCTTGAGTCTTTAAGCCATTACAACAGTACTTATATAGCACCACTAAACCAATTTTAACAACTTGATCTAACAAACTAACCAACCTTTAACAAACTCAATTAATCTTGACTAAACCAATACCAACTAATTACATTCTATTATATTCTATTTCTAACAACTTCACTCTTTTGCAAAGAAGAGGGAAGCCAAAAAGGCTATTTCGCCCTAAAATTAGACATGAGCAAAGCATATGATCGAGTCGAGTAGAATTTTGTTTGGTACATGATGGAAAAAATGGGTTTCTCTAGAATATGGATAGAAACAGTAGTTCGCTGTGTCTCATCTGTAACCTACTCTATAGTGATAAATCGGAAAACATGAGAAACTTTCCGTCCCCAGAGAGGACTTATACAAGGAGATCTGTTAAGCCCTTACTTATTCTTGATATTCAATGAAGGTTTATAAGCACTATTTCGAAGTGCAGCCGCCACAGGCACACTAAAAGGAGTAAAGTTAAACAGATACACACCAACGATATCGCATCTTTTATTTGCAGACAATTGTCTGATTTTCGGAAAAGCAACTGCGCAGAGAATAGGGGAGTTAAAGTAACTGCCTCAGATATACGACCAAAGCTCGGGTTAGGTAATAAACTTTGATAAATCAGGGATTTTCTTCAGTTCAAATGTTATCGATTCCAACAAAAGTGATGTGCAGATAATTCTGGAGGTTGTAAGACCTCAAATCCGGAAAAGTACTTGGGGCTACCAGCATTGATAGGTCGAAACAAAAAACATGCATTCATTTAGATGAAAGAAAAATTCGGGAAGAAAATTCACTAATGGAGCACGAGGACGCTTTCGCAGGGAAGAAAAGAAGTGTTCGTCAAATCAATCTTATAGAATTTGCCCCTATTCGCAACGAAATACTTCTTATTGCCAAAAATGTTATGTGATGAATTATAAAGAATAATGGCGAGATTCTGGTGGCAAAAATCTTAAAAAAAGAGAGGGATACATTGGTGAAGATGGTGGACTAGGATTTCGAGATCTAGCAAAATTCAATGCTGCATTACTAGCAAAACAAGGATGGAGGATAATCAATCAACCGACTTCTTTAGTGAACAGATTACTAAGGGCCAAATACTTTCATTCCACGGACTTACATATGGTGAAGCATTTGGAGTTCGAGGGGTTTGCTAGAAAAAGGAATTAGATGGTGAGTTGGAAATGGGGAAAGCATTGGAACTTGGAATGATTTCTGGCTACTGAGTTCCTCAACAAGAAAACTACCCAGTCCAGGAATAATAGGTTTGGATAAAGTGGTTGATTTAATCGATCGAGAGACAAAACAATAGAAAGAGGAACTGTTGGATAACGTTTCTACTCCTGAGATCACAGAGGAAATAAAAGCCATCCCTATTTCTATATTTAAACAACAAGATGAAAGAATCTGGAGTAGTGAGCATACAGGCCAATACACGGTTCGAAGCGGCTACAAGTTATTGCTAGGAAGAGAGGGGTATCCACAATCGGGTCAAACAGTTTTCAAGAAACTTTGGTCAACAGAATGTCAGCGAAAAATTAAAATACAAGTGTGGAAATTTTGTCATGATTTTATCCCATCGAAGCAGATGATGTACCGGAAGCGATTAATTAATGATCTACTTTGCCCAAAATGCGTAAACCAAACAGAATCAGGCCTACATATCACGGAAGACTGCACATTGGCTCGGGTGTATGGAATAAACTACACTATCAATGGCCAGAACAAAACAACCAATATAGTTTCAAGGAATGCTAAGTTTGGTTTTTTGTAACTACGAGAAAGGGAAACACGATGAAATATTTGTATGCATATGGGCTTTATGGTTTGCAAGAAACAAGAATTTGCACGAAGAAATTCAATGGCATTAATTATAATTCTGCCATTTTTGGTATGTAGGAAAAATAATAATAAGATGTGTTCTACAGGAGTTGAAACCGTGACCTGTTAAAAGCTAAGCCTATGCCTTAACCAATTAGGCTAGGCTACTATTTAAACTTAAAATATTACAAATATGTTTTAGATCTACCTATACCAGATTTGGAAATCCCCCCATCATCTTCCTTGTTTAAAACCAAAACTAGAAGCCTTTAAACTCCATCCCGTTCTTCATCGTTGATCGCTACTCCAACCAGTCGTGGCGTGCACTGCCACCGTCATTGTGACCAGCGTGGTCTCGCAACCAAAGCCTAGTCATTCCCTCATCGTGAAGTGTCATCGTTCATCATAGAAATCCCTTTGAAGGTTTGTCAAAAACAAAAAATCAGCCCACCCCAAGCCATTCTGTCACCCCTCCGGATGGCCGCCTCCGGTTTGCGGTTAATAACTCTGTAAAAGACAATGTTTTGGGTCTTTTTACTTAGGTTATTATTTGTCTAAAAGCCATTTGACATAACATTTTAGTTGTATATAGTTGCATGTAGTATACATTTGCATGTGGTGGATAAGTTTTTCCGAGGCAAACTTTATTTGGTTTAATTGATGTTGCTGAAGAGGAAGGTTGTTTGTTGGTTGTGTTGACGCAGGAAATGACGAAGGAGGAATTTATTTGCCGATACAAATCAATATGCTAGGGCCAGTAGATAAGAAAAAGACGACATTGAGGGACATTTTTCTTTCCCAGGTGAGAGATATCATGAAAGTCTGACGCAATCTGACAACACTGCTGACGTCACTTGCCCAGCTTCAACCTCACGTGCACTCATGCCCTTAGTAAGTTAATGGGGACAGTTGCCAGCTACTTTGTAATTCAAAAACTCCGTATAAAATTGAGCATATTTACTAAATTTCCAAGGGCACTAAACCCTAGAAATTCCCACTATAAATACCCCATTATAACTATTCAAAAATGGGGAAGAGGAGAATCGAAGAGAAAAAGAGAGAATAATATACCCGAGGCTTGGAGTAGGTGGCCGCAGTACTCACTTTCACATCGTTCCCCACTCTACCGTTCTTGGGTGACCTCCATAGCTGGACTTCATTTGAGCGACGACCAGGCCTCGAGAGAGGCTGGTTGCAGAGTAGGCATGGTAGTGGTTCGAATGTCACAGCAGTGCTATGATTTTAGGAGTTTTTTCTTCCTTTGTTTTTATTTCTATATTGTTTAAAGGGCTGTACTTAAAGAATGATTTTTGGGATGATAGTTACCTCACCATGAGTTGTTTTACTTGGTGTTGGACGTTGCTTGGTTGAAACGCTATTTGTTTGTTAATGAATGGTGCAGTTTATTTATGCTAAGTGTTTTTTGTTCATTGTTTTAATATTTTGCCTTGAGACTGTAAGAGCTTTTGAGAAATTGCCTAGTGCCTCGGTAAAACATTCATGGTCTTTGTAATAGCTTTTGAGAGATTGTCATTTTTCTAGAAATAGATGCTTTATATCTAGATAGTTAGGGTAGATCTACGTGAACAACAAAACTAATCCGGGATGGTGAGGTTCTAACCCTTCTTAGAGATAAGGAAAAGGTTTCATTCAACTAAAAGGGGTAGATACTTGAGTAAGATAGGAAAATACTACAATTTACGCTGAGGGGTATTTCCATAACAACAGTTTGACAAACCAAGGGTTGTAGCTCATGCCAAGTAGTATTGTCGTAGTAACTGTCCTTGAATACTATAGTAATCCTGTCGGGCAGCCTAAGCATAGCACACCAAATTATTCTTAGCATAAAATAACTTCTTTCCATAGAAAAACCAACCTAAGTGCTCCGTTAGAAGTCTGATTGTGTGAGGTTTTTCCAAATATATCGAACTCAAGATTTTTAATTGCTTAGACAATTTATATTTGTTTACCTTTGCATATTTTTATTGCCTCGACCAAACTTTTCTGCACACCACACTTTACAATATTTCCTACCTCGGCAATACTTTTCTATCTATATATACAATTCGGTAATGTTTGCTTTTCTTTTTTTTTGACAATAACCTTAGGACTAGCTAGTGACACTTAGATGTAGTAAAATATCAAAAATTCCTACCAATCCCTGTGGAGACGATACTCAACTTACTACTATATGACTTGTATCGATTGTGTACACTTGCATATATTTTCTTGCCTTAGCATATACATTTTCAAGTGATCAAGTTTTAGGCAATATTACTGGGGATTGACAACTGGAGGAATTTTGATAATTTTTGCCATAGCCATTTTATTTTCATCACATTTTATTTATTTATTTTTACTTGTTTGTTTTCGTATTTTTTGTAGGTTTTTTTGTTTCATGATCAGGAGATCTGCTAATGAACCGTTAATGCCATTCGAACCTGAGATCGAGCAGTTATTCATATAAAGGTGACGCGCTCAGCGTGTCAAAGACTATATGAATCGACTGTAATATCAAGTTGATAACACTATAGAAGACCAAATAGATCCTAACATCGCAACAAATAATATTCCCCAAAATGCTTCAAGACCACGAGCTATGCGAGAACACTTAAATCATATTCTTATTGATCTCAACCCTAGAATCGTGGCACCGGAAATACAAGAAGCTCACTTCGATTTCAAGTTGGTGATGTTTAACATGCTCAATTCTATCGGTCAGTTTAGTGGTTTGCCTAATGAAGATGCTAGACAACATGTGTGTGCTTTCCTTAAGGTGTGCGATTCGTTTAGACAAAAAGGTGTGCACGAGGACATGGTGAAATTAAAATTATTCCCACACTCTTTGTGCGACTGAGCAAGAGCGTGGTTGAGTGGAGTCTCATCCGGCTCAATGGAATCTTGGGCTCACTTATGCAAAAATTTCATGCTTAGATACAACCCGCCCAATATGCACACCCATCTCTGCAATGACTTTGTAAGTTTTCTCCAAAGCAATGATAAATCTATGTATGAGTGTTGGGACATATACAAAAGTTTGCTTCGAAAATGCACTAGCCATGGATTCCACGACTGGACTCAAGTCGTAATGTTTTATAATGGTGTCAATGCACTTACTCAGATGATGTTGTATGTGTCGGCAAATAGTATCTTGCTTGAGAAATCACCCGAGGAAGCCTTTTATATCCTCGATTGGATAACCAATAAAGACTATAAATTCCGGTCTGTAAGACATGAAACCGGCAGAAAAATATCTGGGGCTTATGAACTTGACGGTAAGGATTCAGTTTATGCCCAACTTTCTACCATAACTAATATGCTGAAAAATTTGTAACGTTCCAGTGAGGTGAAACAAGTTAAGGTAATTAACTCAACATTTATTTTTTATCGTGGCAACCATCATGAGAGTGAATGCCAGGAAAACTAGGAGTCTATCAATTTCGTGGGTAATTTCTACAGAAACAACAACAACCCATACTCTAATACATACAATCCTGGATAAACATCCAAATTCTAACTCCCTTGAAGCTTCACTGCAGGAATTTATAGCATCGACAAAAGATTTCATGGCTTCAAAAAAGACCTTGATACATGACCACTCATTGACAATCAATAATCAAGGTGCTTTATTACAAAACCAAGTAGATCTATTACAAAGCCATAGTTCATCATTGAGAGCGTTGGTGAATCAAGTGGGCAAAATAGCCACAGCAGTACATTATCGGTCGCAAGGAACCCTCCCTAGTGATACTCATGTCACTAAGCCTCTTGGGAAGGGTGATGCAGTGTGCTTACACTTAAGAGTGGTACCCAAATTAATCTTGATGATAAGTTTGGGGGAAGAAGCAAGAAATTTCTCGCCAAGGCACTACACAGGAAGAACCAGAAGGTCAAACTGAACAGGTTGTATAAGAAGACTTACTTGAGGAGAAAGAAAAGGAAGAGGGGTCTACAAGCCAACCAAATGATGGTGGAAATTTTATTGCCCATGCAAAAGATTACCCCCATCTGCTGCAGATGAAATCAGACCTCCACCGCCTTTCGCTCAGAGATTGAAGATGTATAATGATGAGATCCAATTTAAAAAAGTTGTGAATGTCCTTGATAAGTTGTAAATCAATGTCCCACTGCTCGAAGCTTTTGATCAGATGCATTCTTTTGCCAAGTTATTGAAAGAAATTGTCGCGAAGAAGATGAAAGTGGAAATAATTGAAAATGTTGCCACGACAACAAAATATTGTTCAGCATTAAGTAAACTTCCTCCGAAGCAAAAAGATCTTGGAAGCTTTGTTATACCTTGCTTCATTTGTGATAAGTATGTTGGGAGAACCCTTTGGGACTTGGGGTCTAGCATAAACCTGATGCCAAAGTCTATATTTTTTAAACTTGTAATGGGTAATGCTCGACCAACTATCGTGATATTACAACTAGCAGACTGATCACATGTTCGACCTGAGGAAAAAATTGAAGATATGATAGTTAAAGTGGACAAGTTCATCTTTCCAGCCGATTTCCTTATTTTAGACTTTGAGACTCATGAAAACATACCCATTATTCTTGGGCATCCCTTCTTAGCCACAGGGTGCATCATAATAGATTGCGAGAAGAGAGAGTTTACGATAAGGGTGGCCAATCAAAGTGTCACTATCAATGTCTTCAACACACTTAAGTATGTTGATGATTATGAAGAATGCCATTGCATTGGAGACATGAATCCCCATGAAGAAGACGAGATAGAAATTTTTGGTCAAGGCGAAATTTTACATTTAGACGAATATGATACTCTGTACAAAGATAACATTGCACAGAATCAAAAAGTGTAAAATTTTTTGCCTTGACAATGTTTCACAGTTAGAGAGAAATAATAAGTTTGGCCCAGGCAAATTTTTTCAGAATGATGTAGGTAAAAATATTTTTCCAGGCACGTAATACCTATCTCCCGTATGCCTTTTCGTAAAAGATATATTGGTGTCACGTTAATTTTAAAATAGTTATTCCTTTGAAAATTCGAAATTTTTTGTTTCTTTTTATAAAACTTTGTAATTAAACTAATATAACACATACATTAACTTAATTACATAATAAAAACTACTATTCAAAATATTCTTCAGATCATTTTTACTAAATATGTTACGTGCCAACTAAATACATCAAAAGTAGACATGCGCCATATTGTTACTGAAGAGGTGCCCTTGCTTCGATGTCCAAAAATCTCCTGACTCCACTGGAAAATAAGACCTACGCGTGAATTTAACACACGTTAAGAGTTTTCTTAGTGAGGCATAAATAAACATAAACAAATTCTACATATAAGTAGATTAAGACAATTCTAATATCTATCACTACTTTAAATTCATCAACATTCGATAGTTTACTTCTGTAATGCTCAAACAGTCAGTTCTCTACTATTACTCTAGTGTACATAAATTGTACATGCACTACCAATACCAAAATTATACACGTAGTATACATTTCCAAGTTTTTACACATATAGTGCCCATACAGAAATTCATTCACTTAGTATTAATTTCTTAAGTTTAAACATAAAGTGCCTATACAAAAATTCATCCACTTAGTATGAATTTCTTAAGTTTTACACATATAGTGTCCATACGGAAATTCATCCACTTAGTATGAATTTCTTAAGTTTTACACATATAGTGCCCATACGAAAATTCATCCACTTAGTATGAATTTCTTAAGTTTTACACATATAGTGCCCATACGAAAATTCATCCACTTAGTATGAATTTCTTAAGTTTTACACATATAGTGCCCATACGAAAATTCATCCACTTAGTATGAATTTCTTAAGTTTTACACATATAGTACCCATACCAAAATTCATCCACTTAGTATGAATTTCTTATGTTTTTGCACACTTAGTGCCATTTGGTAATCGCCATACATACATTAATAAATCATATCACTATGACTATCATAACATACAATACATAGTTAAATGCACTCACCTGGCTTGCCTTACTTTGATATCCAAAATGTCGAGTTGATTACTCCGGAACTTGGCCTTTGCCTTTTGCTTTACACGACTCGGGAGCTTGATTTTGATCTATTCCATATTCGTTAAATACATGTATAATATTAATTGTTAGTATATCTCGTAACAATAATACTTAAACATAAATCAAAAGTACCTATTATTAACTTTTCTACAAAAATATCAATCAATCTTACAATTTCTAGCTTCCAGTATCCATACCCCTACCATGGTATCGATACTACCGTACTATGGTACCGATACTCTACTATGGTATCGATACCATTTTTTCTTTATATTTTTAATGGTATTGATGCCTTCTTTTCTGTATCGATACTCCCCATTCGGTATCGATACTGATTGAATCAATATCGATACTACTTAGTTGATTTATCCCATTTTAGCCTATAGTATCAGTACAGTTCTATCAGTATCGATACTCGTGCCCATATTTTTCAGTTTTCAACCTGTGACATACCCAAATTTGGTCAATATTCCTCATGTTTACCCCCCAAAAATACTATGTAACTCTTCTCAACTTATCTATACTATATTTCCTTCATTTAGATACTTAAAACATCTAGTATCCCTCAAGATCATTTGATTCTATGAATCACACCACAACTTCTAACTTGTTTTTAAACTCATCCAATGCTTCTAATCTCTCATTTACCTCTTTGACAAATCAATTCTACCAATAAATATCAATAAGCATTCATATATTAACATATCATTTTAAAACCCATTTTCTAAAATCTCTATTATTTCCCTTATCTCATAATTTTAATCCCATCTAATCCTTCTTTAAGCTTTCATTATATACAAGGCTTCAATAACCAACAAAAAACGAAAGGATAAACTACCAATTTAAAAACTTATCTTTGAGCTATGGAGGAGACCTATCCACGGGGAAAGAAGAAGAAGAAAGAAGTTAACCTAGTTATAGTCCCCTTTTCCCTTATTCTTTACTTTAATACAATATAAGGAAGGAATTTTAAATTCATTTTATCCCAAATGACCAAAATGTCCTTTTAATCCTCCATTACTACAATTTAGTCTAAATTACTCTTCCCAAATCATTCTCATCTTTTATTAATTAATCACATAGATTCTGAAATTTTAAATCATTTCAATAAAGTCCCTAATTCAATATTTAGAGCATTACAATTCTCCCCCTTAAGAAAATTCTTTCTCGAATTTAAAGAAGTACCTGAAACGAAGAGATGTGGAAACTGATTTTTTATATCCTCCTCTCTTTCCCAGGTAGCTTTTTCTACCTTATGATTTTGCATAAGTACTTTAACCAACGGAATCTTTTTACGTAATTCCTTGGTTTCCTTAGCCAAGATCCCCACTGGTTCCTCCTCATAAGATAAATCTGGTCGGATCTCTATTTCTTCAGGCGTGATGACATGAGATGGATCCGATCTATACCTTCTAAGCCTCAACACATGGAAAACATTGTGGATCTTATCCATATATGGAGTCAAAGCTAACTGATAAGCTACGGTTCCAACTCTTTTTAATATCTCATACGGTCCAATGAATCTCGGACTCAGCTTTCTTTTTCATCCAAAACGTAATACCTTCTTTCAAGGTGATACTTTCAAAACTACTTTGTCTCCCTCTTGATATTCTATTTCTTTTCTTTTCAAATATTCATAGGACTTCTGGCAATCTAAAGCTATATTTAGACTACTATGGATAATTTTCACTTTATCCTGCATATCTTTCATCAAATTTGGGCCGACTAGGTCTCGATCTTTTAGTTCAAACCAATTTAATGGTGTTTTATATTTTCTTCCATACAGAGCTTAATACGTGGCCATCTTAATACTGGATTGATAACTATTGTTATACGTGAATTCCACTAAGGGCAAATACTTATTCCATGATCCTTTAAATTCTATCACACATGCCCTTAGCATATCTTCCAATATCTGAATAGTTCGTTCCGATTTCCCATCTGTCCGCGGATGAAAAGCTATAATGAAGTTCAATCGAGTACCCAATGACTCATGTAAAGACTTCTAGGACCTTGAGGTAAACCTTTGGTCTCGATCAGATACTATCAAAATTGGCACTTCATGCAATCTAACTATCTTTTTTATATACAACTCCGTAAACTTATCCATCGAGTAATCAACTTGAACCGGGATAAAATGATCCGTTTTGGTCAATCTGTCTACTATTATCCAAATTAAGTCATTTTTACTCTGTGACAGTGGTAGCCCCAAAACAAAATCCATTGTGACTCGCTCCCACTTCCACTCAGGAATGGATATTGGCTGTAGTAATCCGGAAGGCACTTAATGTTTAGCTTTCACTTGCTGACATGTCAAACATTTTTCCGCAAATTCAGTTACAACTATTTTCATACCAAGCCACAAATAACAACTCTTCAAGTCCTGATACATCTTATTCCCGCCTGGATGCATCATCAATGGGCTATAATGCACTTAGCAAAGAATATCCTTCCTCAAATCATCATCATCGAGAATGCAAAGTCTTCCTCCATAATATAAACATCCATTATCCATTGTTTCAAAAATCTTTGGCCCTTTCTTTTTCAACTTGCGCCAATCTCATCAAACATTTCTCATATCGACATTGCAGCTCTCTTACATGATCCAAAAGCATCGGATTTAACTTTAATTTGGAAATCAAAGCACCATCTTCCTTTAAAGACATACGTATATCTAAAGCCCTTAAAACTACAAAAGTCTTTCGACTGAGTGCATCTGCTACCACATTAGCCTTTCTCGGATGATAGTCAATAACCAAATCATAATCTTTTAAAAGTTCAATCCATTTTCTCTACCTTAAGTTCAACTCTTTTTGAGTTAACAAATACTTTAGACTTTTATGACTTGTGAAAACATGACAACGCCTATAATAACCAGCGAGCCCCAATAAACTCTGAACTTTGAAAACATTCTCTGGGGTTGCCAATCCACTATAGCTTGAATCTTTTTGTGAACCAGTCTTATGCCTTCTGCAGATACTATATGACCAAGGAAAACAATCTCAGATAACCAAAATTCGCATTTGGACAATTTCGCGTACAACTTCTTATCACGAAGTATATGAAGAACCACTCGAAGATGAGCATCATGTTCCTCCTTTGACTTGTAATATACCAAAATATCATCTTTAAACACTACCAGGAACTGATCCAAATACGGTTTGAATACTCTATTCATTAAATCTATTAATGTTGCAGGAGCATTTGTCAATCCAAATGACATTACAACAAATTCATAATGTCCGTACTGAGTCCAGAAAGTTGTTTTGGAGATATCATCCCTTTCGATCTTTAACTGATAGTACCCCGACCTCAGATCTATCTTAGAGAACACTGTTGTGCCTTTCAATTGATCAAACATATAATCAATCCTTGGAAGAGGATACTTGTTCTTTATTGTTACCTTATTTAATTGACGATAGTCAATATATAACCGCATAAACCTGTCCTTTTTCACAAATAGCACAGGCGCTCTCTAAGGAGAAACACTGAGTCTGATAAATCCTTTGTCGAGTAGTTCTTGTAACTTTGTCTTTAATTCCCTTAAATCTGTTGGAGCCATCCGATACTGAGCCATAGAAATAGGTTCGGTATCCGAATAAACCTCAATTCTAAATTCCACTTCACGATCTGGAGGTAAACCTGGTAACTATTCCGGAAAAACCTCTGGAAATTCCCTACCTGTGGGGATATCATCTAATCTCACTTTTGACACTCGAACATCTATCACATTAGCTAGAAAAGCTACGTATCCTTTTGACATCATTTTCTTTGCGGTCATGCCCGATATCACATTGGGTAGGGATTTTGCTTTCTCAACTATCACTACAATTTTGGAGCCTTTTGAATCCTTTAAGAATAATCATTTCCAACAAAAATATACCCATCCATGATGTTGAGACAACCAATCCAAGCCCAAAAATGATTTTAAACTCATCAAAGGGTAACTCCATCAAGTTTTCCAAAAAACATAACCCCTTGAATCTTAATTGGACATTTCCTACACACCCATGCTACCTTGCACTATGACCCATAGGGTTCACTGCTATAATTTCACTAGAAATTGGTTCTAAAGGAACTCCTCTAGTTCTAACCAACTTGGTACAAATATACAAGTGCGGAGAACCAGGATCAACTAGAACAAAAACATGCTCATCAAAAAGGTGAAATGTACCTGTTATGATCTTCGGATCATCCCTGTCTTCACTGGTCCTTATATTATAAACTAGGGCCACTCCAAAAGTCTCACGTCTCTGGCTAGACTCATTTTGATCACCTGATCTTCCTCTTCTTCTACTTCTACATGATGCAACAACTGATCTCTCCATTTGTGATGATCTATCTTCCGATTTCTTTGGGCAATTCCGAGCAAAGTGACCAACTTCACGACAATGAAAACAAGCACCGGAAAACAATCTACATACTCCTCCGTGTGACTTCCTACATGTATGATATAAAGGTTTCTCTCCATAAGCTCTACCCGAGCTAGCAGTGTAGGAATGAGACCGCTTAGTTTTCCGTGAAGCTGCAGAATAATCAACTCTGTTAGTGTATCGAGAACCTAAGCCCTTTCCCCTTTTAGCATAATATGTAGATGAAGACATTCCAATCTGTTTTCCCTTCTTAATACTCTATTTCGCTGCTAACGTCTCCTCTTGAGCTCTTTCAATAGCTTTTCTTCTATTAATCACTTCTTGTAGGCTTGGAAAATTTAAGGCCAACATCATATCTTTCAATTTTGGCCTCAGACCCTCAATAAACCAATCCCACCGAGCTTTGCATTTAGGATCAACCTCAATAGCATAACGTCTAATCTTGTTGCATTAGACCTCATAGTCATGCACGACTCGATCGCCTTGCTTCAAATTAAGAAACGTCAACAACATTGACCTCATAAACTACTCCCTGATATACTTATTCTTGAACTCATCTTGAAAGAATTGCCAGATCACTTGTTCTGACAATGCATACAACATCGTATTTTTCCATCATACCCGAGCTGATCCTTGAAGTAACGATACAACTTCTCCCAATTTTTTGTGATCAGAGCCCTGTAGACTTTCCAGCATCATCATGACATCATTCAACCATAAGTCCTCATCCATAAGACCTTAACCTTCTTCTCCCCTGAACTCAAGAGCTCTCAAACATTTTAACTCCTTAGGGATTAACATTTGCGATGCAGGAGGAGTAGGGGGGAGGTGGAGGAGGTTGAAACCTTGTCAAAAAAACTTCTAGAGCTTGCATAAAAGCTCCGAACTCTGGTACAGGCATACCTTGAAGTGCCGGTGCGCTGGCGTTTTCTGACGGAATCTAATGTTCACTATTTTCTTCATAACTTTCACTCCCCGATCCATCTCTACTTTCTCGTCCAACCACTCTTCTTGAATTCATAGAATCTAAAATCTAGCACAACATTCGTAAAATAGTACCTTAGTATAGAGAGACATCTATCATATTCTTTCTATACTCTATCAGTAACCTTGACATCTTAGTGGAATGTAAACCATTTTTACTTTATAATTACACTTGATTCGACCGAGAATCGGCTAAACCTGTAGCTCTGATACCAATAAATGTAACACCCATCTCTCGTATTCCTTTCCGTACAAGAGATATAGGTGTCACATTAATTTTAAAATAGTTATTCCTTTGAAAACCCGAAAATTTTTGTTTCTTTTTATAAAGCATTGTAATTAAACTAATATAAAACATACATTAACTTAATTACATAATAAAAAAAGTACCATTCAAAATGTTCTTCAGAGCATTTTTACTAAATATGCCACATGCCAACTAAATACATCAAAAAGTAGACATTCATCATACTGTTACTGAGGAGGTGCCCCTTTCTTCGATGTCCAATTATCTTCTTACTCGATTGGAAAATAAGACTTATGCGTGAATTTAACACACGTTAATAATTTTCTTAGTGAGGCATAAATAAATATAAACAAATTCTACAAACAAGTAGATTAAGACAATTCTAATATCTATCACTTCTTTCAATTCATGAACATTTAATAGTTTACTTCTATAATACTCATACAGTCAGTTCTCTACTATTACTCTAGTGTACGTAAATTATACATCCACTACCAATATGGAAATTATACATGTAGTATACATTTCCAAGTTTTTGCAAATACAGTGCCCATACAGAAATTTATTCACTTATACATAAATTCATCCACTTAGTATGAATTTCTTAAGTTTTACAAATATAGTGCCCATACGGAAATTCATCCATTTAATATGAATTTCTTAACTTTTACACATATAGTGCATGTAAGCACCTTTTTTTACCCGAGCAGCCCCTACACGTTCCAGTTCCAGCAGCTTCCAGCAAACGATGGCAGCCCCTCTACGTCCCCGTTCCAGCAGCTTCCAGCAAGCATATCAACTACACACGTTGCAGTTCTATGGTGAGTCACACCATAGTTTGTTGACTCACCGAAAGTCATTCTTAGGACCGGTCTAAGAGCAACATCATTAAGGCTTATAAAAGCCATTATCTGTGAAAAAGAAAAAAAGCGAATAGAGGAGGGGGCATAAAGCACAACCAATAACACAACAGAAATAAAGAAAAAGAAAGGAGAGAAAGAAGGAGCAACCAACATCGACAACAAGCAAAAACGGACAACAACAACCGAGAGTAAGCCAAAACATACCAACAAAGGAAATACAGAGAGCAAGACAGAGAGACCACGGCAACAAACAAACGAATTTTTTTTAAAGGAGTGCTTACCATCGTCATTGTAGCTTCAACACCATCGAGAAGTCTCAAAGCCGAAGGTATTAACGTAGATCTATAGAGTTTGGTAGATATTTAAGCAAAACTAAGCTTAGATTTGGGTTTAAGATAAACAAGGCTTCGATTTGGTGGGTTTTGGAATTTTCGACCACTGTTGATCGTAGCCAGAGACGGCGGCGATCGACGGCGGAAGACTACCGGCCGGTGACCGATCTTCCTCTGGTGGATGATTTTTTAGTGAGAATGAGGAGAGAAATTTCATTCTCTCTCTTAGAGAGAGAAATGAAATGAGAAAATGAGAGTATTTAGCTCTTTAGGGCCGGTTGGGAGGTATTTATACCCTCCCCAAATCTACGTTGTTTTAGGAAGGGGCTTTTGGGTAAATTCGTGCATGATCAAACCACGCGCGTTGTCATCCTGGTTTTGTAAATTTCCATTATAGTCACTGAAATTAAATTTAGATCCTTATAATTCGGTCTTTTAATTTTATTTATTTATAATTTAGTCATTGATATAAATATATAGATTTTAAGCAAATAATCGATTTAGCCATCATAATTTTGTTAATTAATATTTTAATCCCTAATAGCATGTTTTAATTTAATTTAATTTGATGTCCGAATTTTATATATATTTATTTTAGTCCCTAAATTAATAATAGGAAAAATAGCATGTTTAGTCCTTGTAATTTTAAATAATTAATTACGAATTAGGTATTTAATTTTAATATGTTATAATTTAGTCATTAATTTTAATATTTTCATTTATTGTTAATTACAAATTTTATTGTTTTAATATACAATTTTAATTTTATTTATTCATTATTCAGTTATATTTTAATTTTATATGTTTATTTTAATATATTTAATTATTATTATTATTATTATTTAATCATATATATATATATATATTTATTTTATTTATATTAAAATCCTATTTATAAATTTAATATATTACTTTTAAATCATTTTAATCATATTTTAATATTTATTTTTCAATATTAAGAAAGGGCAGTCTTAAAGCAACTGGATGTCTATTTTTTGATATTTTTAACTAAATAAATATTTTAAATTATTATTTTTAGATAAATGTTTTATTAATATTTATTTATTTTTTAATATTAAGAAAAGAGCTGTCTTTAAGGCACCTAGAAGCCCTTTTATGATATTTCTAAATAAATAAATATCTTATATATATATATATATAAATAGATTTTCTTTAAATTATAGTAAGAAATTTGAAATAATAGGATTATAAATTAAATATATCTTTGAATTTTTAAATTTCTAATAATAGAGACAATTTATAATTATTGAGTACCAATTTTGGGATTATAGGGGTGTTAACCATTCCCTAAACGTAATCGACCACGAATCCCTTCTTTATAATTTTTTTTGGTTATACGCAGATCAATTTATCTTTTAAATTATGTTTTCTTAAAAACTATTTTAAAAGATTGTTTTTAGGTAGTTGACCTACCTAACCCAAAAAGGTCAATGGCGACTCCCAAAATATTTTTTTTACTAAAATCATTTATTTATTAATTTTAATTTTCCCGCCAAGTAAAAAAATTTCGTGCCCGGGCGAAAACCGGTTACGACAGCTTGGCGACTCCATTGGGGACTGGTCAAGCTTTAAAATTAATTATCTCTATCAATTAGAAATTAAAAATTCATATATTTAATTTATAATCCTTTCTTTTTATATTTTTTATATATACTTATTATTTTCATAATATTTATATATATTATTTTTTATTAATATTTACTTTAGTTTCATTTTCAAAGTATTAAATTTCATTATTTATTTGTTTGTCAAAGGTTTGAACATTTCTCCTCACACACAATATTTGCATTGCATAACATAAGCTTTATAATCAAGCTTGTCCCTTTTAAATGGGAGTGAAAGCGACGTCTTCGTGTGAATTTATTCTCCGTGTCAGACCTAGTAAGTAGCTTTCGGGGTTTATATTATCTATGTCTTCGTGAGAATTTATTCTCCATGTCATGCATAGAGAAGTGTGTCCTCTCGAATTGAACTCGATCCGCTTAAGTCTGTAGTAGACTAGGATTGAGGGTTTGGCAGCCCAAGGGGGCACCAACAAGGACAGTTCGAGTTCCTTTACTCCTAGAACTAAAACCCTGCATATAATAAACCCTATAAATTCTCCTAATCTAAGATAATACTTAAACCATGTCCGTAGGTGTACACAAAGGAGAAATAAGCTCTAGCTTTTAATTTATTTGATTTCATATTAAATGCCTGCGAACTAGAAATCATTCAGTTAGGTTAATTTTTCCAAACAAAGCATGGAACTATAAAGCATGAAGTTAGGATTTATACCTTGATAGATACAATTTTTCTTTACATTAGTTGGTACTAACCAATTTATTTTTTCCTTTCTCATTTTTCATACATGTTATTTTGCTCTAACTTGTTTATATTAATTTCTTTTGTTTACATTGCATGATCATGGCATAACCAAAAGGTGTTGACGTGAAAGACTGTTCATTGAATTAGAAAGAAATCATAAATGGACAAAAAGTTTTATGATCAAACAAAATATGACGCAGCCAAGGAAAGACATCATGAGGAAACTCCAAGGATAGAAGCGAGCTATGCACACAAAGATCCTGTATATTAATACCAAAAGTATTACACAAAGAACCTGCCAGATTAATACCAAAAGTAGTCTATGGTAAGAGCATCAGTCAAGGCATTCATAGTAGAGGAGGTTTTTATGAAGATCAAGCATGTTATTTGAAGGATCAAAACAAGAGATTAAGCACAGAAGTGGAAACCATGCATGAAGATTTCCAAAATATTAGTCAAGCCTTTCGAAATGCTAGCGTAGGAAATACCCCATAAGAGTGGATAACAGGGGTCACCAAACTAAAAAAGAAATACAACATATATGAATATCTTGTCCAAGAACTTATTGGAACGAAAGGTTCTCTTACAAGGGAAAATGAGCAACTCCAAGAATTGTTACAAAAGATGAAGGAAAAGGAGAATATCCTAGAAGAAGCTGCAGTCCAGACAAGCAATATGGCCCATAAGCTGATAGTCTAACTTGGCTTTAGAGAAGTTAGGAGGGAAAGTTATCCCATATATGTAAAGTTTTATTGAAGCTAGGACCAAAAGCTGTCCCCTACATGTAACAGTTTTGTTTGATGCACGGAAACTTTTGTGTTCAATGAAATCTGTTATAAGATGATCACTCTTGAGTAACACCTTTTCATACATGCATTTACATTTCACATCTTTGCATTTTGCATTTGTTGTTTGCTTTTGTATTGTATAATTTGCATTCTTATTTTTATTTCTACCTTCACACCTTTTCATACATGCATTTGCATTTACATCTTTGCATTTTTATTTGTGTATTTACATTTACATTTTTTTTGTATTTGCATATTTGCATAGTTACATCTATAGTTTCAAACTTACATCATGCATTCATTCATTAAAATAAGGATTTCAACCGAAGTGATCTTGGTTCTTCCTTGTAGAACGCTTAGCACAACACAAGAAAAATGTCTAAAGAAACTAAGGATAGGCTAGCCAAATTTGAGATAGAGCAAAAAGAGAGGCAGGAAGAATTAAGGAGCAAGTTGGCACAAATTGAAGCTAATATAAAAAATTCTCATATCGATCTGCTGAACACTATAAAAGAAATGATTGGAAAGCACTAGACCGCTGGAAAAAGTCTTATTGAAAACCCCATAAATCCTTTGGGTGTTACACCTGTTCACATTCCTGAGTACACCTCTGTACAGCAGGAAATTCAATCACCAGTTCATTTCACTGTTAAGAACTTACAATATCAGGCTGGATCTTCGTTCCCCACTGATTTTCTTACTGCTTCTGGATTGAAGCTAGATGAATTTTGTACTGATAATGAGATCTCTGACCCGAATGAATTAGTTGAGAAGAAAAAACTCATCTAACGATTGAAAATATAGAAGAGGTGATAAAATTTAGAGAGACGGCTGAGTCATTTTATGGGTTTGACGCCAAAGAGCTAAGTTTGGTCCCTGACTTGGTTCTCTCACCAAAGTTCAAGGTTCCAGATTTCGAGAAGTATAATGGGACCACAAGCCCTTCATCTCATATCACCATGTATTGTCGTCGCATGACTGGCTATGTAAAGAATGAAAAGTTGTTGATTCACTGCTTTCAAGACAGTTTATCTAGACCTGCTTCCAAATGGTATAATCATCTAAAACATACTCAAATACGTTCTTGGAAAGACTTAGCTCAAGCTTTTCTGGGTCAATACAAGCACATGGCTGATATGGCCCCTGATCGAACAATGTTACAAAACATGAATATGAAGTGCAATGAAAGCTTTCGACAATATTCACAATGGTGGAAAGACATTTCTTCTCAAGTGCATCCACCATTGACTGAAAGGGAGTTCACTACTTTGTTCATCAGTACATTAAAATTTCCATATATTAATCACATGATAAGGGTTTGTCACTAATAATTTCTCTAACATCATAATGAGTGGAGAAATGATCGAAATAACTATCAAGAATGGCAAGATAAGAGGCTTTGACAATACTGACATCGAGAAAGAAGCTGAGGTTAATACAGTGAGGTCTTATTCAATTAAACATGGTGCCAAACCTTATAGAGTGATCAAGAAGAAAAAGAATGTGCATGGTTTTCAATTTCCTCCCTTTCACTATTCGAGTGAAAAATTGCATCCAAAAATTCTATAAGCCAAATTAACTGCTCCACGACTTGTTCAACTACAGTGGCTTCCAAATGAGAATTAGACCTATAAGGAGGTTTCGTGGATAAATCAGACTGAAATTCCAAATTGTTTAGCTAAGGTTCCTGGTAACCTTAAAGTAAATTTCCAAGATCCTTTAGAGGAAATAATTCAAAAATACAAGATAAAAAAGTGGTTAAGTTTCAATACCCAGAAATCGTTGCTTCAACAGAGACTAATATGACCAAATCCTGCAAAGAATACCGGGCACAAGAAAATGGCAAAAGAAATCAAAAGGCTCCCATGGAGGTAACTCGAGATTGACACATAGGTCTAAGAAATAATGAGGCAGATATAACCCAGAAGACAACTCAGATACCTATATCAGATTTTATGAAAACCAGTAAGGCAAGGGGCAACTTAAGGAGTGTTGTTAATACTACTCTAGTTGTAGCTTAAATGAGCATCCAGAATCCCCTCGATCACATGAGAACATTTTGTCGTTGAGAACGATCAAAGAAAGTGATAATCTCTCGAGCGAGAAAAACTATGAAGGTGTTTCAAGAATCTATCTCAGACCTATATCCTCATTTGGTTAAAGGCCAATACATTATACCAAGATTGGTGAAAGTGGAACCAAATCCTTATGCACATTGCTATGATCAAAATAGTTTCTGTAATTTTCACCTAGGAGTATCTGGGCATTCAAAATGGAATTGTTGGTCACTGTTAAAAGAAATAGAGACGCTCGTTGATAAGGGAGTCTTGACACAAGTAATGATCAAGAAATGGGGGGCAAATAAAGATGAAAATCCTGGGCCAAGTACACACGCAACATTCAAGGAATGATGAGGCATGATAGACAAAACAAGTGGAAGTTATTATTTACCACTGTAATACTTTCTACTTTCAGCATCTTGTTTGAACATGTTTTTTGTTCCTTTTCTCGTCTTTTGTGTAGTAAATAAATTTGTGTTGCTTTTATTGTTATAAGCAATGAATTAAATTTTAATCTTGAAATTTTTTAGTATCAAGTAGGTTAAATATTCTTTTTCAAGAATTATAAATCTTTGGCAAGTGGTAAATTTATACTTTCCATATCTCATCCAATGCCAATTACTTGATCCTTAAAAAAAACCCAAATCTTGACCATACATTTATATGAGACTTAGAAATAATGCCTCTACCTGTTTTTGAGACACCAAATCCAGATGTTTACCTTCTCGAGTATAGTTGATTGGTTCATTACCTTCCACTATATACACGACTTCCAAAGTCAAACATGTGTCATTCCAAATACAAAACCATCATAAACCAAAAGACCTCAAAAGAACCAAACTTTCAAATTATCTATGAATCTTCCTGCAAGAAGAGACGAGATGAGGCATCATGGATTAATTTATCGAAGATAATTTCGAGTGTTTGGGTCATACTCAAAGAAGAAGAAAAAAGATTGATTTAGATAAATATATCATGCATTAATTACATTGTTTTTTTTGTAAATAAAGATTAATCTTGAATATTCATCCCCCTGGGGATACCTCTTTTTACAAAGGCTTTTGTGTATGAGATGACGAACGACATTGTTTCATTTATCCTTTCAAATATATGTATATATATATATCCCTTGTTGTCCCATTTTGAGCCTATAATATTTTTTTTCTGATTCAACCTTAACCAAGGATCACCCTCCACATTGGGGGGTGGCAAGAAGAAGGATATCTGCTCATAGGAATAAAGATTATCAATCACGAAGGTAAATCTTCATGAAATGAAAAAAGTTTTGAACTACAAGGTAGATCTAATACAAAGTGCTTGAAGATCAATCCATTCAAGAATAACAAAAGAATTTCCAAAATGCAAGAGGAAAAAGAGGTGCTCAAAGCAATTGAAGTCCTATACTCATTCATCAGGAAAAAAGAAAAAAAAAGAAAAAAGAGATAAAAAAGAAGAAAAAAGGAAAAAGGAAAGAAGAAAAAAATTGAATCAAGATGGGTGACTCATTAAGCCTCAAGTTACAAGGTTGATCAAGTGAAAAAAAGTTCAGAGATTCATATTCAACAAGAAGCACAAGAAATGCTAGAGATGAATGAATCTTATGGAAAATTCCCCTGCAAAGTAGATCCAAGTCAAGCAAGGCAAGATTGAATGCATCAGAATAAATTGATCATTGGTTTAATTACCCTTAAACACTTGTTTGAGCCTTTTTATCCCTTTCTTTCGTAACCATAAGCCTTGGCCTACGTTACGTACCTGAAAAGTCCATTCTAATCATACATGGATTTATATGTGAAAGAGACTATCTTCAGATTTCATTCCGCCTCTCAGGATTGATTTTTTTATTTGCAAAAATTAGTTTTTTTAAATCTTTAATGCATGATATAAAAAAATGATAAAAAGGGGGTTCAAGATGTAAATTTTTAAATAACATCTTGAAACCAAAGGAGAATTCGAGTTGAAAACCTGAAAAGGCAGCTCGAATATTGAATGGTCCAACAACGACATAAGAGACGATCTTAAGCTCTTAATAAAACACCGCACATCCCAAAGACGTTCCTGAGATTCTGGAACCAAGAAATATCTCTATGAGATGAGCATAACAACCCTTCCTTCAAGATAGTGGAAGCTCAAAGAGACATATATGCTGGACCAACCTGAAGAGACCTTACTTTACCAAAATCAACTTACATCTTAAATAAATCAATAATTTTGACACTTGCCATAGGACTATGATTTTTTGATTTAAAAGTGTAATTGATTCTTTTGATATTCTTTGAATTCATGCTTATGATTTGATTTTATTGTGAACCTGTGATAGGCAACATTTTATAAAATTCTTTCATTCTTTGATAAAGAAAGGAGAAAAATATATTTTCAAACAAGACAGTCTCAAATGAGGAAGGTCCTTAAAGCATGTTGTTGTTTATTCTACCTCTATTGTAGAAAAAATTAGACCAGAATGATGAAGCATTTCACTTTCTTGAAAGCAAGAGGTCCAAAAAGCAGAAAGTTTAGAGAATTGAACTTATGACGCTCTCCTGTGACATCATTAGCAATCCATCAAGAAAGATTATCACTTATCTTATGCTGAGGGTGATAAACATCACCAGACAAATTATTTTCCCCAGCCACTAATCCATGTCCCCTAGAAGATTACATCACAGAGCTATAAGTCCCATTAAAGTGTATTATGGGAATGAACAAGTCACCACTTGCACTCTGGTTATACCGTGATATTGGCTCAAGTCTTGATATATCATGGCTACTTTTTCCATGTCGATCATTTTCTTTGTCAGGATTATATCCATTATATCCTTCAGAAGATTGTTGAGCTTGAAATTGAGAACTTATATGCACAAAATAAGACATTGGAACAGATTCTACACTTATAGGCCTTTCATATTGGGTAACATTGGTTACAAGATTCAAAAAATAGAGATAACCAGTTTTACTATCAACCAAACCTTTCCATGGTTTTGGAAGAGTGGGATATGGCAGTGCTTATCTTGGAGCAGCAGAAGAGGCAATGACTATAGCAGTCATTGCAAGAAAATGCACCAACAAAAATCTTCTAGTTCATCTCGATGATGTTTATTTCTTCTAGTAAGGTTGTTATACAGGATGCCATCGACAACAAGGTCAAATATATTGCTCTAACCGATCACCATTCAGTTCTTGCACATCTATTTTCAAAGGTATGCCAAGATAGTAGAAGGCAACCTCTGCATCACTGATCCCAAAGAAAAGAGACAAGACATTGATACCACCAGAGAACATGTCTCTAGC
Organism: Hibiscus syriacus; assembly: GCF_006381635.1. Taxonomy (NCBI): domain Eukaryota; kingdom Viridiplantae; phylum Streptophyta; class Magnoliopsida; order Malvales; family Malvaceae; genus Hibiscus; species Hibiscus syriacus. The sequence goes on from NW_024062559.1 coordinate 337,932, forward strand.
AGATCCTCCTCCTCGTGCATGGTTTTTAGGGAAACCTAGAAGAATCCCACCTCATCAAGTTCAAGTGGAACAACTTTATTCCTTCCAACAGATACCAGGAAGGCTCATCGTCATAAGCTTTAAGAGCCTTACGAATCTTTTCTGTCAATTTGGCACTTCCTGTACATGTTTGTAAACAGTTCAACTTTGTTCTTGAATCCCAGGAAGGCCACCATTTTTATCAATAAAAAAGCATCATGTATGGTGCATAGAGGAAACAGAATAAGAAGAAATATATTCTCAATTGGAAAATTATGAATATAACTCATTTTCCGTGCAGCAACACAAAAATATTTTGAATCTACAAATTCTGGCTCTACGTCGTATAAGTACCGTGACATTTCGGTCCAAACACCAATTAGAGCAAGTACCACGTTCTCGTAGTAGAAATAAGGAGGCCCAGTAGCATCTTCTGGAAGTGTCCTTTGAGTTATCTGATCTAGTTTGGTAAGAACCCCAAAACCAATTATTAGATTTGGAAGATGAACTGCATGATCGTCTTCATTAAGAAGCTTATTTTCAAGCTTTATCTGCTTCTTCCTTTTAAAAAAAATCATAGCCATAGTTTCGCCTTTTCTTTTAGTCGGGGTCATTGCATAATGGCTTTCTATCTTCAACCGGAAGAAGTGCATCAGCAGCCTTAGCCATTTGAGCAATACATATAAAATCTGTCAACTATGCAATTGATAAATCCCGACCACATCTCAATGGCTATTGAAGCCTCAGCCTCTGAGTACCCATTTTCTTCAAGTATAATAGTTTATTCTCCTAATCTTGAAAATCAGAATCAGAATTCAAGATTTTCTCGGTATCATAATCAGATGAGTAGTTATCAAAATCCACATGTTGCATGAGTGAGGAATTTTCAAGAGCCTGTACCACTGTATATGTAGTCTTGCTATTTCATAAAAATAAGATCACTGTTCACATAAATTCGATTCTCTCATAGAAAAGTATATTCCAGAAATAGCCTTAACTGAAAACAAGGTTCACTGTGTTAGCCTGGAATGAATTAACAAGCGATTTATACCAATCTGTCAGACTAGATCCCTCTAGATCCAAAATAAATGGGCACCTCATTCATAAGAGGAACATATCTCAGACATTTTCGTCAAAATGATTGATTACTTCTTAAGTTTGTGACAACATGAAGAGAATTCCTCAATTTACTTGGCAACTGTTGTTTAATGATATCAGAATGAGAGTATTCAAGATAAACAGATTTGAGGCACGGATAAAGCCGCAAGTACCCACAACAGTACATTGTCAAAATTGGACCTCGTGGGGATCATGTTATTGAAATCAAAGAAACATTGAAAGTAAGCCTTATAGTTTAGAAGGTTGGGGGCATTTTGAAGGCCCAATTCAGACAGGTCCATGCGGGACATCTTGAAAGCCCATTTCAACCATAAATAAAATGGTGGGGCATTTTGAAGGATCATAGTAATATGAATATTTGGGCATTCTTGGAGGCTCATCTCAACAAGAAGTAATGTCGAGCACACTTTTAACATCTGTATCAGCAAATGTTGTGGTATTTTAAAGGTTACTTCAGACAGATCCATGTGGGCATTTTGAAGGCTCAGCTTAACAAAAAGAAAATGATGGAGCATGCTGAAAGCCCCTTTTAATAAGAATCATGAATGTTGATGCATTTTGAACGCTTGTATCAGCAAATGTTAGGGCATGCTGAAGTCCCATATTATCTTGTGTTAAGATCATTTCCTTGAGCAAATATTTCAAATGAGACAGAAAGTTAGTTTCAATCATACTGTTGAGGTTATTAAACAGTTTTTCACATCAATTTCGCTTACTTGATAACATTGAAGAAAGAGGCTCAGCTTATGTTATTCTTATTCTCATTCTTACTAGGGTTATCATTGCCAGCCAGGTTGAACTGAGTTTTCATCTATTGGGTTTTATCATGTGCATTTCATCTACAACAGCAAGAATTCCATAAACATCCTTCTATACATGGCTCCTATAGTTGATGTGTTTCTACTTCCTACAACACTCATTATGGAAGAAAACGTGATCGATATCACATTTTTCCCTTGCCCGAGAGGATATCAAGATCAGTTGGCATCTCTTATTCAATTCGGCACTAGCATATTTTGTGAATTTGACCAACTTTTTGGTCATGAAACACGCCAAGATTTCACTTATATTCCCATTGAGTTTTGTTCTCAAACGGTCTTGTGACATCATACAAAAGTTCTGAACACTATGAAAGAGCTTTCATGACCAGAAATCTGGGCAGAAGCCAAAGGAAAAGAGGAATGTGTTATCAAATGTTTTATGAACATCTGGGCAGAAACCACATGAGATGATGAATGTGTTGTCAAATGTTTTACGAACCAGTTATTCTGGTGCTGAACCAATGTTGCTATCATATGGTGTTTTCATTTATTGATATGAGATAAAGTCTGTCATCTTCAACCCCAAGGTCAGAAGTGAGATATGATAAAGATTTCTTTCCACAGAAGGGAAGCAGAAATTTTAACAACAAGAAACTAGTGGAGTCAACTAAGGTTGAACAACATGTTGTTGTTAAACATCTCGACATGATATGGTCTGAATGGATTTTTTTGAGATCCAATTAGATGTGGAGACATGAAAGAAATTAGGATAAATCCTCATTATGATGTGTTTTAAGAGTCAAATCAGAACAAATAATGCTCTCTTTCTTTATCTACTAAGTTTGACATATCTACATCTACATTCTTCAAAGATGATAGATTCTCTCTTCAAAGATGATAGATTCTCTTTTTGAAGATGAAAGCTTTATTGCATTTTTACACAAGTTCAGATGAAGAAAGCCTATTTTATCAAAGACAAAATGAGGCATCAAGATCATAGTTCTGACTACGACAAGAGTTCCATTAATGAAACATTTTTTCTGAGACTTTCATGAAATAAAGAATACACAAAGATTGCTCTTCCAAATCAGAAAGGCCAGCTTGAAATGACATTTTGACCAAGTGAAGGAAGACCAAATTTGCCACTTTGAAGTAAAAAAATACATTAAACATTCATGCATCATATTTAGGCATTTGTAAAATAGGGGCATTTTCATTCATTTTATCCATGTTAAATATTTGATAGGAATTTCAAAAATTTTAGCAAAGATTTGAATCCATCACTCGATGGATCAGCATTGCCAGGTAGAGTTCATAATGAGAAGAACTCATATGAAGAAGGAAGAAGAAGTTCATAATGAGAAAAACTTGTTCAACCTTTTGCTCAAATTCATCATTCGATGGATCAACATGCCAGGTAGAGTTCATAATGAGAAGAACAAATCTGAAGAAGGAAGAACAAGTTCATAATGAGAAGAACTTGTTCAACCTTTTGCTCGAATTCATCACTTGATGGATTGGCATTGCCAGGTAGAGTTCATAATGAGAAGAACTCATCTGAAGAAGGAAGAATAAATTCATAATGAGAAGAATTTGTTCAACCTTTTGCTCAAATTCATCACTTGATGGATAAACATTGCCAGGTAGAGTTCATAATGAGAAGAACTTATCTGAAGAAGGAAGAAGAAATTCATAATGAGAAGAATTTGTTCAATATTTTGCTTGAATTCATCACTCGATGGATCAACTTTTCCAAAGAAAGTTCATAATAAGAAGAACTCATCTGAAGAAGAAGAAAAGTTCATAATGAGAAGAACTTGTTCAACCTTTTGCTTGACTCTATCGTAGAAAGAGATAGATCGATATCAACATTTCCAGAAGGATTTCATAATGAGAATAACTCACCTGAATAAGAAGAAGAAGTTCACAATGAGAAGAACTGGTTCAACCTTAGTTCAATTCATCACATATGGAGTTGAATCAATAACACCTCACTTGAGGGATCAACATTTCTAGTGGAGAGTTCATAATGAGAATAACTCATCCGATGAGGGAGGAGAAGTTCATAATGAGAAGAACTTGTTCGACCTTTTGCATGATTCTATCATAGATGAAGAGATATCAACATTGACATTGTCATTCTTAATTAAATCCATTGTAGAATGAGGAAGATCGTCATTCCCAGTGGAAGAGTTCATAATAAGAAGAACTCGTCCGAAGTGAGCAAAAAGTTCATAATGAGAAGAACTTATAGCTCAAAAGTTTGAACAATTCAAGCTAAAAATGGTGCTTTATGTCTTTTCTCCATTCTTGTTCCACAATAATGAGCAAAGAGGGGCAGCTGTAAGTACTATTTTAACCCGAGCAGCCCCTACAGGTTGCAATTCCAACAACTTCCAGCAAACGATGACAGCCCCTCTACGTCCACGTTCCAGCAGCTTCCAGCAAGCATATCAACCACACACGTTCCCGTTCTATGGTGAGTCACCACCATAGTTTGGTGACTCACCGAAAGCCATCCTTAGGACCGGTCTAATAGCAACATCATTAAGGATTATAAAAGCCATTATCTATGAAAAAGAAAAAAACGAACAGAGGAGGGGGCAGAAAGCACAACCAACAACACAACAGAAATAAAGAAAAAGAAAAGAGAGAAAGAAGGATCAACCAACATCGACAACAAGCAAAAACGGACGACAGCAACCCGAGAGCAAGCCAAAATATACCAACAACGCAAATACAGAGAGCAAGACAGAGAGACCAAGACAACAAACAAACGAAAAAAAATTGAAATGAGTGCTTACCATCGTCGTTGTAGCTTCAACACCATCAAGAAGTCTAAAAGCCGAAGGTATTAACGTAGATCTATAGAGTTTGGTAGATTTTTAAGCAAAACTAAGCTTAGATTTGGGTTTAAGATAAACAAGGCTTTGATTTTGTGGGTTTTGAATTTTCGGCCACTGTGGATGGTGGCCGGCGACGGCGGCGGAAGACTGCCGGCCGTTGACCGGTCTTCCTCTGGTGAATGATATTTTAGAGAAAAAGAGGAGAGAAATTTCATTCTCTCTCTTAGAGAGAGAAATGAAATGAGAAAATGAGAGTATTTACCTCTTTAGGGTCGGTTGGGAGGCATTTATACCCTCCCTAAAACTACGTCGTTTTGGGGAGGGGCTTTTGGGTAAATTCGCGCAGGATCAAACCACGCGCGTAGTCATCCTGGTTTTGTAAATTTCCATTATAGTCACTGAAATTAAATTTAGATCCTTATAATTCGATCTTTTAATTTTATTTATTTATAATTTAGTCATTGATATAAATATATAGATTTTAAGCAAATAATTGATTTAGCCATCATAATTTTGTTAATTAATATTTTAATCCCTAATAGCATGTTTTAATTTAATTTAATTTGATGTCTGAATTTTATATATATTTATTTTAGTCCCTAAATTAATAATAGGAAAAATAGCATGTTTAATCCCTGTAATTTTAAATAATTAATTACGAATTAGGTATTTAATTTTAATATGTTATAATTTAGTCATTAATTTTAATATTTTCATTTATTGTTAATTACAAGTTTTATTGTTTTAATATATAGTTTTAATTTTATTTATTAATTATTCAGTTATATTTTAATTTTATATGTTTATTTTAATATATTTAATTATTATTATTATTTTTTAATCATAAATATATATATATATATATATAATAAATAATATTTATTTATTTTATTTCTATTAAAATCCTATTTATAAATTTAAAATATTACTTTTAAATCATTTAAATCATATTTTAATATTTATTTTTTAATATTAAGAAAGGGCAGTCTTAAAGCAATTGGATGTCCATTTTCTGATATTTTTAAATAAATAAATATTTTAAATTATTATTTTTAGATAAATATTTTATTAATATTTATTTATTTTTTAATATTAAGAAAAGAGCTGTCATAAGACACCTAGAAGCCCTTTTCTGATATTTCTAAATAAATATCTTATTTATAAATATATATATATATATATATATATATATATATACTAATAGATTTTCTTTAAATTATAGTAATAAATTTGAAATAACAGGATTATAAATTAAATATATCTTCGAATTTTTAAACTTATAATAATAGAGACAATTTATAATTAATAAGTACTAATTTTGGGCGTTATAGGGGTGCTAATCCTTCCCTAAACGTAATCGACCACAAATCCCTTCTTTATAAATTTTTTTGGTTATACGCAGATCAGTTTATCTTTTAAATTATGTTTTCTTAAAAACTATTTTAAAAGATTATTTTTAGGTATTTGACCTACCTAACCCAAAAAGGTCAATGGCGACTCTCAAAATATTTTTTTACTAAAATCATTTATTTATTAATTTTAATTTTCCCGCCAAGTAAAAAAAATTTCGTGCCCGGGCGAAAACCGATTACGACAGTGCCCATACTGAAATTCATCCACTTAGTATGAATTTATTAAGTTTTACACATATAGTGCTCATACGAAAATTCATCCACTTAGTATGAATTTCTTAAGTTTTACACATATAGTGCCCATACGGAAATTCATCCACTTAGTATGAATTTCTTAAGTTTTACACATATAGTGCTCATATGAAAATTCATCCACATAGTATGAATTTCTTAAGTTTTACACATATAGTGCCCATACGGAAATTCATCCACTTAGTATGAATTTATTAAGTTCTACGCATATAGTGCCCATACGAAAATTCATCCACTGAGTATGAATTTCTTAAGTTTTTGCACACTTAGTGCCATTTGGTAATCACCATACATACATTAATAAATCATACCACTATGACTATCATAACATATACAAACATAGTTAAATGCACTCACCTGGCTTGCCTTACTTTGATATCCAAAATGTAGAGCTGATTACTCCGGAACTTGGCCTTTGCTTTTTCTTTACTCGACTCGGGAGCTTGATTTCGATCTATTCCATATTCGTTAAATACATGTATAATATCAATTATTAGTATATCTACTAACAATTATACTTAAACATAAATCAAAATTACCTATTATTAACTATACCCCTACCATGGTATTGATACTATCATACTATGGTACGATACTCTATATGATGTCGATACCATTTTCGCATTCTATTTTGAATGGTATTGATACCTTCCCTTCGGTATCGATACTCCCTCTTTGGTATCGATATTGATTGAATCAATATTGATACTACTTAGCTGATTCATCCCATATCAGTACCGATACCCGTGCCCAAATTTTCTAGTTTTCAACACGAGACATACCCAAATTTGGTCAATATTCCTCATGTTTACCCCTACAATACTATATAACTGTTATCCACTTATATATACTATCTTTCCTTCATTTAGATACTTAAAACATCTAGTATCCCTCAAGATCATTTGATTATATGAATCACAACACAAGTTCTAACTTATTTTTAAACTTATCCAATGCTTCTAATCTCTCATTTACCTCTTTGACAAATCAATTCTACCAATAAATATCAATAAACACTCATATATTAACATATCATTTTAAAACCCATTTTCTAAAATCTCTGTTATTTCCCTTATCTCATAATTTTAATCCCATCTAATCCTTCCTTAAGCTTCCATTATATACAAGGCTTCAATAACCAACCAAAAACAAAAGGATAAACTAGCAATTTAAAAACTCACCTTTGAGCTATGGAGGAGAGCTATCCACGTGGAAAGAAAAAGAAGAAAGAAGTTGACCTAGTTAAAATACCTTTTTCCCTGATTCTTTACTTTAATACACTATAAGGAATGAATTTTACATTCATTTTATCCCAAATGATCAAAATGTCCTTTTAATCCTCAATTGCTACAATTTAGTCTAAATTACTCTTCCCAAATCATTCTCATCTTTTATTAATTAATCACATAGATTCTCAAATTTTAAATCCTTTTAATAAAGTCCCTAATTCAATATTTGGGGTATTACAAGGCAAAATTTTTCTGACTGAAGCAAAGGTAGGACATACTGAAAAGAGAAAAAAATGAAGAGATCGAGGGTTATTCACTGGAGGTGGAACAATCTAGTTTAATTCAAGCTAGACTGAGGATGAGATTCAAATCCCTTGATTTCAATGAATTTATTTTTTCAAAACCTTCATTACAACATGCACCTACCTTAGAACTGAAACATTTGTCGTCACATTTAAAATACATTTATCTAGGGTATGACAATACTTTACCAGTTATAATTTCTATTATTCTAAACTCTGAGTAAGAGGGTAATTTGTTGAATGTTTTGTTACAGCACAAAAAAGCTCTCAGGTGGACTATGGCAGACTTGAAGGGAATTATCCTTATCATATGCATGCACAAGATCCAGCTAGATGAATGTCATAACAATTAAGTAAAACCCCAAAGAAGACTTAATCCTATAATAAAGAAAGTGGTAATGAAGGAAATCATCAAATGGCTCGATGCTCGGGTGTTCTATCCCATATCCGATTGCTCTTGGGTCAGTCCAGTTCAATGCGTGTCGAAGAAAGGTGGAGTGACTGTGGTAAAGGATGAAAATGATGAGTTTTTTCCTACAAGAATTGTCACAAGCTGGCAGATATGTATTGATTATAGAAAGCTCAACAAGGCGACAAAGAAAGACAACTTCCCCTTCTGTTCATTGATCAGATGCTTGATTGGTTAGCATGCAAGGAATTTTACTATTTGCTTTACGCATATTCTGGGTATAATCAGATCGCCATAGCACCTGAAGATTAGGAGAAGACCACCTTCACCTGCCCATAGACACGTATGGCTTTCAGAAATGTCGTTTAGGACTATGTAACACCCCGACAACCTTCAAGAGTTGTATGGTGGCCATTTTCTCTGACATGGTGGAGGATTTTTTAAAAATATTTATGAATGATTTATTTGTCTCCAGGGATGACTTTGATCGTTGCCTCGGTAATCTATCTAATGTGCTGAAATAATGTGAGGAGTCCAAGCTCGTGCTAAACTAGGAGAAATGTCACTTTATTGTGATAGAACGAATTATGTTGGGACACAGAATTTCTTGCCAAGGCATCGAGGTTGACAAAGCCAAGGTGGAAGTAATTGATAATTTACCTCCACCTACCACTATAAAGGGCATTAGGAGTTTCGTAGGGCATCATGATTCTACAGACGTTTCATCAAGGATTTTTCAAAGATTTCAAAGCCTTTGTGTCTGTTTCTTTAACAAAACTAACCATTTTTGTTATATGAAGAGTGTTTCAATGCATTCATTGATCTGAAGAGAAAGCTTGCCTCATCACTAATTGTTGTTCCACCTGACAGGGCAATGACTACGCAGTAGGGGTAGTGCTAGGGCAAAGAAAAGGTAAAATCATATATGTTATTTACTATGCTAGGCGTACCCTTAATGATGCACAACTTAATTATAACACCACTGAAAAAGAGTTGCTTATTGTGGTATTCGCCTTTGATAAGTTGAGGGCATACCTTATAGGAACTAAGGTCATAGTACATACATATCACTCTGCCATTAAGTACCTAGTTAATAAAAAGGATGCCAAGCCTAGGCTTATTAGATAGATACTCTTGCTGTAAGAATTTGATTTAGAGGTGAGAGATAAGAAGGGTACTGAAAACTAAATAGAAAATCATTTATCTAGTCTAGAGAATAATAACATATGTCATGACATGAAAGAAATTTAGGATGATTTCCTTGACGAGAAAATATTATTTGTCACGGCAGTGCCGTGGTTTGCTGATATAGGTAACTTTCTTGGTAGTGGTATTATGCCTTCAGATTTATCTAGCCAGGGCAGAAAAAAGTTCAGACATGACATACACTATTATTACTGGGATAAACCAATCTTATTCAAACAATGTGGAGGCTGCTGCCTAGGTACTCCAATCCGGTTTCTACTCACCCACCCTACTCAAGGTTGAACTCTTCGATGTATGGGGGATTGATTTTAAGGGACCTTTCCCAGCATCTTTTGGTGATCTATACATCCTCTTGGAAGTTGACTATTTTTCCAAATGGGTGGAATCCATGGAGACATCTTGTAATAAATCCAAGACCATTCTAAAGTTCTTATAAAAAAATATATTCACACGTTTTGGAGTACCCAGATGGCACAACAGAATTTTTTTTGCTGAATTCCAGATGGTCAGGATCGTTCATAGTACATCAAGCACATAGCCATGGTGCGATCAAAATATCAAAGTTGAATGATGGAACTACTTTCAAGGGGAATGGTCAAAGGCTAAAGGCATACAACGGAACACCAATCCTACAAGATAAAGCAGCATCCCTACTCCATGATGCCCAAGAGTTTACTCCTATTTATTAAACAAATTTTGTTGCCTATGCAACATAATTTGTATTATGTACATAAATAATTTCTCCTTATTTTATTTTGCACGAGTTGTTTATTTTGATTTTATTTTATAATTTTGTTTCTATTAGTGATCATATGACATGTGGCAGCTTAGGGTTGAATCTATGCATGGAAGAAAACAATCCCTAATATCTTAATTGGTGACACTTTTGAGAGGGAAAGTTATTTTCCTTCATTATTTTATTCCCTTTTATCCTCTAAAAATCTTTTTTATTTATAACCAAAACCCCTTTTCTTTTTCTTTTACCTTTTTACCCCTCAATAAACCACCCATCTTCTCCAAAAACTGTATACTTTACTCTTTCTCGTAATCCTCTTTCATTTTTATTCTCATCTTAATCTTTTTTTCTTCCCTTTTCTCCAAAACCCTCCACAGCTGTCGACCAAAATCTTTGCAATCTTTATAAAATATGAAAGATGGCTCGCTCTAAGTTAAATCCAAGCGAGTCCTCTTCATCTACCATGACTACACGTTTTCACTGCTGAGACGGAGACCAGATTTAAGGCGCTGTAAAACTGCCAAGTCTGCTTAGAGGATGGTTTTATCTTCTCTGCAGTAGAAGAAGAACCGTTCAGGTCAGAAGTGATGGATGTTGTCTGAAAACATAAATGGGAAAAGTTCACCCGGTATCCAAAGAAGGTGGCACTAATACTGGTCCGAAAGTTTTATGCACATATGGGAGATCAATCCCAACACTTTGTCTATGTGCGAGGGCAATTCATCTGTTTCACTCCCTTAACCATCAACAAATATTTGAATATTGTTAAGTTGAAAATCAAAATAATTTTTTTTCTACCGAGGCAGATTCAGAGAAATACGATGGTGTGCTGGAGGATATATGTTTTGGATGGGTGAAGTTTGAAGGGAATGCTCCCAACCGAAAGCGTGTAGATCGTCGAGCCCTTAAACTAGTCACAAAATTGTGGAATTACTTTTTAAAAGGAAAACTGATACCCACATCGTACAACACCAAAGTGCTGCTATGATGATTAATGTTGTTACATTCTATTATCTATGAGCCCTCAATCGATGTGGGCTAGATCATCTTTGAGCAGGTCCAAGAATGTAAAAAGTCGGCCAGAGATAGCTTGATTTTTCCCAATTTAATAACCATTTTATGATGGAAGAAAAAGGTCTCTAAGGAACCTTTGGAGGAACTTATAAAATTAAAAGAGGGCATACCAAAAAGAATGTGCAAGAGCTAATGAGTTTAGATGCTAACGCTCCAAAAGAAGGATTGGAATGAGGAGCCAAATCTGTAGTGGCGGTGTGAATGGCAGTTGTTTCATCAACACTCGGGAAACACCGGAGCGCCTCGAACGTTTGGGTGGTCATATGTAGACCTTCTTCAATTATGTCTAGGCAAGAGATACACAACTGAATGCATTCTTCAAGGAACTGCTACCAGTTTCCACTAAAGACCTGCTACCGTTTTATGAAGAACTATTGCAAAAATTAACACACACACATGATGACACACATTTTTCACCTCGGTGCCATAAGTTCCACCCGGTTTCCCAGTTGATGTCACCCCTCTATCCACACAAGTCTATCCAATCCATGCAGTAGGCCATGGCTAGATGAATGAGTACATCAGCTTATCCTTATCATCTTTGATGTATACGCAAGAAATCCTGCCCGAATGTTTCGATGTCAAAGATTTTACCCCAGCCACTAATGATGTTGAATCAATTACAGAGAAATCGAGCTCTATTCCAACCCCTGAATAGTCACAAGATCTCAACACTGAACTAGTTATCTACCCTAAAGTAATCCAACCCGTAAACGAACTTGCTAAGTCCTCTCAAATTGAGGAGATACCCCTATCCGATAGTCTTCCTAGGACTCGACGTCACCTCAAACATATAAAAGGTTGTATCCCTATTCCATCTCCATCCGAGCTTCCTTCAGAGGACATAGGATCAGCCAATCCCCTATTTTAAAGTGACGTAACACCCACACGTCTAACCAACATTTTCTACCACAATGAGGTACTATAGTTTCTTTGCATTTACATTTGCATTTTAGCATAATTTCCCTTGCATTAGATTTCATGCATTGAGGTCATGTATCCCTCAAGTTTGGGGAAGGTGTTATGTCCCAAACTTAGTTAGTTGCATTTGATAATGATTGGTTGAAAACTTTTGTCATGGAACGAGTATATTATGATATTTGTTGGAATAAGTTGAGGATGCATGATGATGAAAGCAAATTCTTATTACCTATGCCAAAATTTTTATAATTGTTGAAGGATAGAATCCACCCTAGGACTGGATGCTTTGTTATCTTGTAACATGATTGTATGTTTTCTCTGCTTAAAGTAGTTAGAAAATTTTTAGGGAAGAACTTTTTGCGCGCCGTGGCATTAAATGATTCAAAAGATAGTGTCAAACTCCTTAATGTTTTGAATTGTGTTGAATTGAAAATAAATGCCTCAACATAGCTGTAGATGGACACTCATCTATGTGTTGGAATAACCTGGAAAACTCCTTAAATAAATGGTTGCCTTAGCATATGAGTGAATGAAAGTAGTCACGAGATGACTCTACCTGACTAGCTTGGGGGTAAAAGGAAAGCTCCCTTTCACTTAGAGTGTAGGATGGTAGGTGTGATGAGTTGACTCCCCTTGGGCAGTGTTTAAAAAAATGACAACACAAAGTATGAAGTTACATGTTGAATAAATAGGAGTGAAACTATTCTTAGTGAATTATTTGATGCCTTGGAAAAACATTAGAACTTACTTAGGACTTTTCTAAATACATTAAAGCATAGAATAGATAAAATCACGAACACACATTGATAAAGAGTCTTGACCTAGGGAAAGGTTTTTAACTTCTTATACAATCCTTCATGTTGAAGCCATACGTTTTGCTAAGGGCTGAAATTTTAAACTACATGATTGTCCTAATTTTTTACTTTGTCTTGACACTTAATCTTTCTACTGCTTTTTATTAATTGATTGAGGAAAAGAAATAGCTTAAGTTTGGGCATGTGATAACTTCGTAAAAAACAATGTTCTGGGTTTTTTTACTTAGGTTATTATTTGTCTAAAATCCATTTGTCATAGCATTTTAATTTCATATAATTGCATATAGTATACATTTTCATGTGGTGGATAAGTTTTGTCCATGCAAACTTTATTTGGTTTAACTGATGCTGCTGAAGAGGAAGGTTGTTTGTTGGTTGTTTTAATGCATAAAATGAAGAAAGAGGAATTTATTTGTCGAGACAAATCAATTTTCTAGGGCCAATGAAGCATAAAAAGACGACTGTAAGGAACATATTTTCTTGCCCAGGTGAGAGATGTCATGCAAGTCTGACGTAGTCTGAGAACACTACTAATGTCACTTACCCAAATTCAACTTCACGTGCACTCATGCCCTTAGTAAGTTAATGGGGACCACTGCCATCTGCTTTATAATTCACAAAATGGGTATAAAATTGAGGGTACTTACGAAATTTCCAAGGGCACTAAACCCTAGCATTTCCCCCTATAAATACCTCATTATAACTCTTAAAAAATGGAGAAGAGAAAAGAATATACCCGAGGATTGGAGTAGGCGGCTACAACACCCACTTTTACACTGTTCCCCACTCAACCTATCTTGGGTTGCCTCTATAGCCGAACTTTATTGGAGCGGCAGCCAGACCTTGAAAGAGGCTAGTCGCCAGAGCAGGCGTGGTGGTAGTCCCAATGTCACAATAAAGCTCTGATTTTGGGAGTTTTTTCTTCCTTTGTTTTTATTTCTATATCATTTAAAGGGATGTACTTAAAGAATGATTTTTGGGATGATATTTACCGCACCATGAATTGTTTTACTTGGTGTTGGATGTTGCTTGGTTGAAACATTATTTGTTTGCTAATGAATGATGCAATTTGCTTTTGCTAAGTATTTTTTTGTTCATTGTTTTAATATTTTGCCTTGACACTATAAGATATTTTGAGAGATTGCCTGGTGCCTCGGCCAAACATTCCTAGTCTTTGTAAGATCTTTCGAGAGATTGTCATCTTTCTAGGAATAAATTCTTGATATCGAGAGAGTTAGGGTAGATCTACGTGAACAACGAAACTAATCTGGGATGGTGAGGTTCTAATCTGTCTTAGAGATAAGGAGAGGGTTTTATTCGACTAAAAGGGGTAAGTACTTGAGTAAGATAGGAAAAGACTATAGTTTACGCTGAGGGGTATTACAACAACAACAGTTTGACAAACCAAGGGTTGTAGCTCACGCTGAGGAGTATTGTCGTAGCAACCGTCCTTGAATACTATAGTAATCATATCGGGGAGCCTAAGCATAGCATACCAAATCATTCTTATCATAAAATAACTTCTCTCCATAGCAAAACCAACCCAAGCGCTCCGTTAGAAGTCTGATTGTTTGATATTTTTATGAATTTATCAAACTCAACATTTTTATTTGCATAGACAATTTTTATTTGTTTACCATAGCATATCATTATTGCCTCGACCAAACTTTTCTACACACCGCACTTTATAATATTTACTTCCTCGATAATACTTTTACATCTGTTTATACCATTCGGTACAATTTTCTTTTCTTTTTTTCACAAAAACCATAGGACTTGCTAGTGACACCTAGTTCTAGCTGTAGTAAAATATCAAAAATTCTTACCAATCCCTGTGGAGACAATACTCAACTTACTACTATATTACTTACATCTATTATGTACACTTTCACAAATTTGCTTTCCTTAGCATATACATTTACAAGCGATCAGCGGTAGAGGCACCGTCTAGCCCAAACGACGCACCTCACCAGCTCGACCAAAACCCCAATGGCCAATCATCGTTAT
This sequence comes from Hibiscus syriacus, assembly GCF_006381635.1. Lineage (NCBI taxonomy): Eukaryota > Viridiplantae > Streptophyta > Magnoliopsida > Malvales > Malvaceae > Hibiscus > Hibiscus syriacus. The sequence continues at coordinate 353,039 of NW_024062559.1, forward strand.
TTGTTGCCATTAGTCGTGGGGATCCATTCAGATGTTCATCAAAAATATAGGTCACGCATCGAATATCCTTTAATTACGGTCGCGTCGAACGTTAGCTTGCCTCACTTTTACCATCGTTGAATCCCTCATTATTGTGCACCCAAAACTCGACCAGGAATGTCACCCATTGTTTCTCTGTTGTCGATCGCCAGTTTGGGTAAGGTTTGGAATGTTATTTTTAGTTGATTTAAGTTGTTTTGGATTTAATATTGAGCTACTATGAACTAGTTTTAGTATGTAGTTGCTCAGGGGAGAATCGACAGTTCAAAACGAGCCCTATCGCCGTCGCACGTACCGCCACGCACCGGTCCATTAGGTTTCCGGAACTGATCCAATTAGACCAAACCAGTCCAGTCAAATGGGTCTGAATCGAGTCAACTCGGACTTAGTCAACCCATTAACTTTGACCAAAAAGTATAATTTTCTGAAAACTCATATTTTATGTTTTTCGATGTCCTGAGTCCAAATCTGAGGTTTGTTTTTCCAAATTCAAACTCGATAAGAAGTTTTTATATTTTTTATCTTCAAATTCAACTCGGTTATTCGATTATGTTTTGTTTCTGACGTAAATTTGTTTGCTATGTATCTAAAACTCTATGGGTCATTGACTTAAAGTGTGAGGTCGATCAAATAAAGTTTAAATGGTCGATTGATCTGACTCGTAAATCAAGGTAATACTTTACTATCTATTGCATTTTGTATGGTACAAGTTAGGTATTGGTTAACGCATGAATAAATATGATTGGGTTGGGAATAAATAATAACTATTCTAGACCTATATTGATCACTGTAAAATGTCAAAAATGCTCTTCGGATATAAATATGACATGATTTACCTCTGATAGTGGAAACGACTTGGAATAAGTGGATGAATTTAGATAAACCCTGAAATACCTTAAACCTAAGCATTGAACTACCTCTAAAGGTCTTGGAACACGGCTCAAGCTCGTCGGTCTCTTTGGATACGATTACAATACATAAATAAATAATATCATTGGGATATATGTTTGTATCCTCAAGGATATCAGTCCGAATGATTAGCGAGTACCGTGGTGTTGAGATTTGTTCAACCTTATTTGACCCAGAAGCATGACAATTCAATATAAATACTGAATAGGATAAATAATCGTTAAATTATTTTGTATTCTTTCAAAATCAAAATGACAAAAATAACCCTATAGAGTAAAATTTCCAAAAATGCCCTTACAATACAAAAAGACCAAGATTGCCCCTAAAAGTGAAAATTAACCCTAAAAGGACATACCTACCAAATTATCAGGAATGATATATATGTTTGGATTGATTAAAATTAACGAAATGTCCTAGAGCTTCGAAACAACTAAAATAACATTCAATATTCAAATAACCAAAATACCATAAACTTTACAAAATCAGAATACCTTATACTCTAAGATGATCGAAGTAACCTTGATTGCTGAAGCGACCTGTTATCCCAACGACTTAAAATAACTGGATGTCCTTGGTAGATTTTAGAAACGCCGATAAACCTAAGTGTTATATCGCAATTTAAGGTGAATCACGACCCAAGTACGTCATCCATTCTGGATATTATTGCAATTTATAAAATGTAACACATGTGACTCGTATACTTATACCAATACAAGTTATAGATGTCACATGAGTTAGTCAAAACATTTCCTGTCTCAAAAGTGAATAAAATTAATTTCTCCAACATGTATAATCATTATTATAAAATATTAAATCACATAAACATGTCACATAATATTTAATGCATATATTAATATAACATAATTCACTCTATAATAATAATATTGGTTAATACTATCCATAGTGAAATAGAGTAAAATAGTTTAGTTTAGCCATTACAAACTAGTTACAAAATAGTTCAACAGAGCAGCTAGGACATTCATTAGTACATGCCACTAACTAAGTCAAAATCACATCAAAAGATGTCTTACTGATACTATAATATACTCTTCGATGCTTGGGGTTTCTCAGTACTCCTTACTCATACTCCTGATCTTTACCTACGCGTGAAAATCATAACACACTAGGTATACACTTAGTGAGGCATAAACAATAATAAACAGTGCAATACATTAATAATATGTAACCATATGTCTTAATCAAATGTAACATGATCACTTACCTGTGTATCTATTTAGTTACTACAGAAAGCATGATAATAATGCAATATAAAATATTTTCAAAAAACCATACCCAATATGTAAACCTTGAGGACCATGGGTAAATGAGTCAAATATATACATAGATATGCACTGTAGTGCTAGCTCGGGTATGACACACAAGGTCGTTTCCACCCTCTGTACTAGGTATACTTAAGTACAATCCTGAATATGACACATAAGGTTGTGCCCACTATATACACTAATTATACTTTTGTGTAGTCCCATATATGCACCTTGCTGCTGGACTCTATGGCATGCCAACTATACCATGTCCCTCAATAACTCACTTGGGCCTATAGTCTATTATTGATTCATCCATAACAATGTATCAATTTCATTCAGCATTTGGGCAGTTCATACCCAAAATAACATTCACATATTTGTATTCATAAGTGATCAATGCTTTTGCTATATAACCATTGACATATTCCCACATGTCAAATACATGAATAATAACATAAATATTTTGCTAATATAATTAAAGTAGACTCATCGTAAATTTTCCTAATGATGTATAAAAATCCATGAATAATGCCATGCATTCATTGCACTTACATTGGCACAATATATATATTTCAAAAGATTTGCCTCGCTAAGCTTCAAACTTAATCCTTTTTATACTCGATTAGCTTCGATCACAAGTCAATAACATTCTGTACAAAATCACAAATTCATACCAATATATATGTTAGTATTGTACTAACATAAATGTATTTCCAAAACAAAATCCATAATTATTGTCAATACTTATTTGATATCGAATACTTCAACATTTATGATTTTTTTAATATTGGCACTAACTTTTCCAATTTAAGTAAAATGGTCCTTCACCATTTTACCCACTTGAATTTAAAAATTCCAGTATTGAATTAATTTCCAACCAAGTACATTTACAATTATAAAGACATCTTAAAGTTCCCAAACTATTCAAATATTGCATATAAATTGCAAAACTTTCCAAGCTTCCAAAATGATCAAATTTCACATTTTAACTTCCATTAAATTCCCAAACAACATTTTCCAGCATAGTAAATCAACAATTGAACAATTACATAGTAATCCATGATTTTTCTAAAATTTTTGAATTGGTCCCCTAACTTTTCAAAAAATACCAAATGGTTCCCAAATTTTTCTAAGGGTTTTATAATACTTCCTACATCATTTATAGCCCTTACAGAATTTTTCCAAAATTTTTCTCATCCATTTAAGCCAAGGCCAAATACTTTAAAGTTCCAAGACTAGGGTTTTCATGATTTTGCTCGATTTTGATTTGATTCAACAGGAAATCAACCTCAATCCAACCTTATAAAATCTCTATAATCAAATCCCTAATCAAATTTCATCAAAACAGAAAGTACCCCAACTTTATAGATTGGCCAAAACTTAAGGAAGCATTTCTAGGAGGATTGAACATGTTTTAATAATTAATAAAGCTTGGAAATGAACTACAACCTCAAAAACATCAAATTTCATAATTAATTCCATAAACCCTAATATGATCATAAACCCTTGAATTTGGTATCTTTGAAATCAGCAAGATTAGCAAGCATAAATGGTACCAAAAGATATCATTTTTCGTGTAGAACAATTTTCTATTTCACAACATAACCCAAAATCCAAAGGAAATTAGTCAAAAAGTGAAAATAAATTTTCTCTCACCTTTTGCGAAGGTTCATTGCTTAGAGAAGAAGATGAAAAGAAGTTTAATGAATTTTTTGATTTATTTCATGCTAATTTACCTTTAATTTAAGATTAAATGAATATTAAATCCATTTAATTGGGAAAAGACCAATTTACCCTTAATGAACATTCATATTTACCATCAAACCAAGTCACATAACCCTTATCATCTTCCAAGAGTCAAAGATGAACACAATATTTTAGCCTTTACCATTTTGTCCATGCAATTTTCTAAAAATTGAAATCTTGCCACTTTAATCTAATAGTCAAAATTTAACATGAAATTAAATCCTCAAATCCAATGGTTTATTATTTTACATCATTTTAAAATGTGGAAATAATATTTTTAAGCATAATTTATAATCCTTAAATTATCCCAAAATATTTATTAGTTCCGAGTTACCGATTTTTTCTCGAACTTTATCACTTTATAACTTTCAATACAAAATCCATACAAAAAATTTGATTCCCATAGAAACTTTATTCTTGGGGGTAACCTATTCATTTGAGGGGCTGGATTACATAGATTTTTAAATTACACTTTAGTCTCTAAACTTTTCCAAAGTTTATACTTTAGCCACTTAACTTTCAAATTTTACATTTTGGTCACTAAATAAACTTTAGGGTATTATAACTCTCTCCCCCTTAAGAAAAATTCTTCCTCGAATTTTAATACGTACCTAATGTAAAGAGGTGTGGATACTGCTTTCTCATGTCCTTCTCGCTTTCCCATGTAGCTTCCTCGACTATATAATTTCGCCAAAGAACCTTAACTAGAGGAATCGTCCTGCTACGCAGTTCTTTGATTTCCCGAGCCAAAATCTGTACTGATTCTTCTTCATAAGTAAAATATGGTCGAATCTTAATTTCCTCTAGTGTAATAACATGTGAAGGATCCGATCGATACTTTATAAACATCGACACATAAAAAATATTTTGAACTTTGTCCAACTGTAGAGGTAATGCTAACTGGTAGGCTACCGGTCCAACACTCTTTAAGATCTCATAAGGTCAAATGAATATTGGAATTAATTTTCCTTTTTTCCAAAATCGCAATATCTTTTTCCAAGGTGATACTTTAAGAAAGACTTTATCACCTTCATAGAATTCAGTATCTTTTCATGCCAAGTCTGAACAAGAGTTCTACCAATCAGATGGTATCTTGAGATTATATTAGATTATCCTCATTATATCCTCAACCTCTTTTAATAAATCAGGGCTCAAAAGATCCCAATATTTTAACTCGAACCAATTTAATGGTGTTTAGTACTTTTTCCCATACAAAGCTTTGTACAGAGCCATTTTAATGCTCGATTGATAGCTATTATTATAGGAAAATTCTGCTAAAGGCGAATACTTTTCCCATGATCCCTTGAACTTAATCACACATGCCCTCATCATATCCTCTGATATCTGGATAGTTCACTTTGACTGACCATCCGTCTGTGGATAAAAGGACTTACTAAAATTCAATCGTGTACCTAAAGCTTTATGCAAAGAATTTTAAAATCTTGATATGAACCTTGGATCCATATTAGATCCTATCGATAATGGCACTCCATGTAGTTGAACTATCTCTTTTATATACAACTTTTCATATTTATCTAATGAATAGTCCATTCGCACTGAATGAAATGTGTCGACTTAGTTAACCGATCAACTATCAGCCAAATTAAATCCTTCTTATTTGGTTTCAAAGGTAGCCCTGTAACAAAACCCATGTGACTCGTTCCCACTTCAATTATGGAATTGAAAGTAGTTGTAATAATCCCAAAGGCACTTGATGTTCAACTTTTACTTGGTGACATGTCAGGAATGTAGCAACAAACTCAGTGATGGCTCTTTTCATACCAAACCCCCAATATCGACTCTTTAAATCCTGATACATATTGTTCCCATCTGTTTGCATAGTCAGCGGACTAAAATGTGCCTTAAAAAGAATATTTCTTTTCAACACATCATCATGTGGAATGCATATTCTTTCTCGATGGTATAGACAATCATCATACTTGACTTCAAATTCTTTAGTCTGATCTTTTTCCACTTGTGCGATCTTTTCCAAGCATCTCTGATCTTTCTTTTATAAAACTTTTATCCGATCTAGCAGAATCGACTTTATCCTTAATTTAACCAACAATGCACCATTTTATTTTAAAATAATCGTGCATCCAAGCTTATAAAGCTGCAAAAGTCTTCCGACTAAGTACACAAGCTACAACATTCACCTTCCCTAGAAGATAATCAATGGCTAAATCATAGTCATTTAAAAGTTCTATCTATCTTCTCTGTCTCAAGTTTAGTTCCTTTTGAGTCAAAATATACTTTAGACTTTTATGATTCGTTTAGATGTAGCACCACTCACCATACAAATAATGACGCCAAATCTTTAGATAAAATACCATTGCTGCCAACTTAAGATCATGTGTTGGATAATGTCTCTCGTGTATCTTTAGTTTTCAGGAAGCATAAGCTACAACCTTAACTTCTTGCATAAGTACACATCCTAAATCATTATGAGATGCATCACTATATACCACACACTCTTTACCATATTCTGGTTGTACCAGCACCGGTGCTTCCGTTAAAATCTTCTTTAGGGTTTTAAAACTCTCTTGGCACTTTTCGGTCCAAATAAATGAAACATATTTTCTCAAGAGCTTGGTCAACAGAGAAGCAATCATTGAAAAGTTCTTCACGAACCTTCGATAATAACCAGCAAGTCATAAGAAATGTTAGACCTCTTAAACATTCTTTGGGGGTTTCTACTCCACTATCACCTAAATTTTCTTAGGATCAACCCTTATGCCTTCTGCTGAGACCACATGACAAAGAAAAACAACTTCTGATAACCAAAATTCACACTTTGACAATTTGGCATATAACTTTTTCTCCTTAAGGATCTTAAGCACAATACGAAGCTGAGCATCATGCTCTCTATTTGTCCTCGAGTACATTAGAATGTCATCAATAAATACCACCATAAATTGATCCAAGTAAGGCTGAAATACTCGATTAATTAAATCCATGAATATTACTGAGCATTAGTCAAACAAAATGACATCACCACAAACTCATAGTGCCCATACTGTGTTCTGAAAGCTGTCTTGAAATATCTTCCTCTTTAATCTTTAACTGGTGATATCCCGATCAAAGATCAATCCTAGAGAAAATTGATGCTCCCTTTAGCTGATCAAACAAATCATCAATCCTCAGGAGGGATATTGTTCTTGAAAGACACTTTGTTTAATTGTCAATAATCTATGCATAATTGTATAGATCCGTCTTTCTTTTTCATAAACAAAACCGATGCACCCCAAGGTGAAATACTTGATCTAATGAATCCTCGATCTAGTAGTTCTTGCAATGAGCCTTTAATTTTATTAATTCTATCGGGGCCATTCTATAAGGAGCCATCGAAATAGGTGTTATACTAGGAAATACATCAATACCAAACTCCACCTCTCTATTCGGAGGTAATCCAAGTAACTCATATGGAAACACCTCTAGATACTCTTGCACTACTACAATGTCTTCAAACTTAACTTCAATTTCTTGATAATCCACCACATTTGTTAAAATTACTTGATATCCTTGCAACATCATTTTTTTAAGAAAAAGGCTAAAATCACATTGGATAAGAGATTTATCCATTCTCCAACAAATATTATCTCTGAACCTTTTTTATCCATTGAAAACAATCTCTTCATACGACAATCTATTCAACAATAGTAGAGAGATAACAATTCCATAACAAGGATTATTCCAAACTCCTTAAAAGGTAATTTAACATATTTACAGGAAATTATACCTCTTGTATCTTTATCGGACAATTCCTACATATCTGACAAATCCTTGCACTATGAACCAATGGATTATTGCCACAATATCACTAAATATAAGTTTATGGGAATTATTCTATCCCTAACCAGTTTTGTACTAATATAAGAGTAAGTAGAACCAAGATCTACTAACCCAAAAACATGTTTATCAAAGAGATAAAAGGTACTTGCAATAATCTCAGGAGCATCCTGGTCATCATTAGCTTTGATATGATAAATTCAAGTCGTAGTCTTGTTGTCACGATTGGATGTAGGCTCAGATGTATCGGGTTTTCCTCTTTACCACCTCTACCCTTCTTGGGTCCTGCTACTAACTGATATGGGTAAAGCTATGGACACTCTATTTTAAAATACTAGCCTGTTTGCAATGATAACATTTCCTTCAGCATACCATCACTAACCAATATGCCTTTTTCCATAGTGTTCGCTTTCTGGAACAAGACGAAATCCTGAACCGCTGGTACCCGCTGAAGTTGTCTTAGTTTACTTGGACTTCCCTCTAAAAAATCCCTTTCTTCCTAAGGATGCTGAGGAGGCATAACTTTTCAGTTGTTGACCCTTGTTGTGTTTGGAAGATGGTGCAGAGTAGGAGTTTCAAAAATTTTTACTTACCTAAGCCTTTTTCGCCTCTAAATCTTGAAGAACTTTTTCCATAACTTTATCCTTGTTTACTACTTCTATAAAACTATTAAAATGATGAGAAACCAAAATTATTTTATACTGAGGGTCTAGTCTAGAAATAAATCCATCAATTCTGGCTTTCTCAGTCGGAAGAAACTCCTATGCGAATCGACCCATCCGGTGGAATCACATTTAAACTCATAAACTGTCCTGCCAGATTGCTTCAAATTCAAAAACTATTACATCATTTTATTGATGATCACGTACCCAATGTACTTGTCATTGAATTTCTTCAGAAGAAGTCCCACGTGATTTGCTCAGGAGAGACTCGTGCAGCGACTGTATTCCACCACACACTGGCTTGCTCCATAAGTAGAGACACAACCCTTCTAACTTTCCCTCATCATCTGAAGGAATCCTGTTCAGCATGTTCTTAACATCATTCAACTAGTAATTGACGACCATCAGATTAGCGTCTGTATCACCTCGAAACTTAGGTGCTCTTATTTTTGGAACCGATACTGGTGCCCGACGATTGATAATGTTATCTAATGTTTGTAAAAACAACCCCCGATCTTGAACATGCATATCCTGCTGATTTAGGTTAGGAGGCTATTCATTAGGCTCAGTTAGAGGTGGATTCTGATTCACCTCATTACTCCCAATTTGTGTCGGAGTAACACGCTCACCTGCCCTACTAGATTCCTAATGATATGACATCTTAACACAGTCAAAATCATCTATCATTAGTAAGAAGTAATTTTGATAATAAACATCATAGCATATACAACTATCAGTAAAAGTTTGATATACTAATGGCACATTTTCCATCTCAACTTAATATAGACTCAATCCATGTCCAGAAACGGCTAAACTTGTAGCTCTGATACCAATAAATGAAACACCTATGACCCATATACTTATACAAATACAGTTTATAGATATCACACGATTACTCAAAAACATTTATCGACTCAAAGTGATTAAAATTAATTTATCCAACACATATAATCATAATTATAAAGTATTAAATTGCATAAAATGTCACATAATATTTAATGCATATATTAATATAAAATATGTCCCTCTATAATAATAATACTAGTTAATACTATCCATAGTGAAATATAGTAAAATAATTTAATTTAGTCATTGCAAACCAGTTCCAAAATAGTTCAATAGAGTAACTAGGACATTCATAAGTATATGCCACTAACTAAGTCAAAGTTACATCAAAGGATGTCTTACTGATACTATCATATACTCCTCGATGCTTGGGGTTGCTTAGTACTCTTTACTCATACTCCTGATCTTTACCTACGTGTGAAAATCATCACACGCTAAGTACACACACTTAGTGAGTTATAAACAATAATAAACAGTGCAATACATTAATAATATGTAACCATATTAATCAAATGTATCATGATCACTTACATGTATATCCATTTAGTTACTACAATAAGCATGATAACAACGAAATATAAAATATTTTCAATAAACCATAGCCCAAAATGTAAAGCTTGAGGACCCTGGGTAAACAAGTCAAATATATACATAAATATGCACTGTAGTGCTAGCCCGAGTATGACACATAAGGGCGTTTCCTCCCTCTATACTAGGTATACTTAAGTACAGTCCCGAATATGACACATAAGGTTGTGCCCACTATATACACTAATTATACTTTTGTGTAGTCCCGAATATGCAGCTTGCTGCTAGACTCTATGGCATTCCAACTATTCCATGTCCCTCAAGAACTCACTTGGGTCTATAGTCTATTATTGATTCATCCATAACAATGTATCAATTTCATTCACCATTTGGGCATTTCATAGCCAAAACAACATTCAAATATTTGTGTTCATAAGTGATCAATGCTTTTGCTATTTAACCATTGACATATTCCCACATGTCAAATACATGATTACTGACAAAAATATTTTGCTAATGTAATTAAGGTAGACTCATCGTAAATTTTCCTAATGATGTATAAACAACCATGAATAATGTCATACATGCATTGCACTTAATTGGAACAATATATTTATTTCAAAAGATTTTTCTTACTAAGCTTCAAACTTAATCCTTTTTATACACGATTAGCTTTGATCACAAGTCAATCACCATCTGTATATAATCACAAATTTATACCGATACATAAGTTAGTATTGCACTAACATAAATACATTGCCAAAACAAAATTTATGAATTATTTTAATATTGACACCAACTTTTCCAATTTAAGTAAAATGGTCTTTCACCATTTTACCTACTTGAATTTCAATACTAAAATTTCCAGTATTGAATTAATTACCAACCAAGTACATTTACAATTATAAATACATCTTAAAGTACCCCCAAACTATTTGAATATTGCATATAAATCACCAAACTTTACAAGCTTCCAAAATGATCAAATTTCATATTTTAACATCCATTAAATTCCCAAACAACAACTTCCAGCAAAGTACATCAACTATTGAACAATTACACAACAACCTATGATTTTTCCAAAATTTTCAATTTTGTCCCCTAACTTTTCAAAAATTACCAAATGGTTCCCAATTTTTCTAAGGGTTGTAGAATACTTCCTACATCATTTATAGCCCTTTCAAAATTTTTCCAAAATTTTTCTCATCCATTTAAGCCAAGGTCGAATAATTCAAAGTTCCAAAACTAGGATTTTCATGATTTTACTCGATTTTGATTCGATTCAAGCATGAAATCAACCTTAAACCAACCTTATAAAATCTATACAATCAAATCCCTAATCAAATTCATCAAAACACAAAATTCCCCAGCTTTATAGTTTGGCTGAAACTTAAGGAAGCATTTCTAGGAGGATTGAACATGTTTTAATTATCAATCAAGCTTGGAAAAAAACTACAACCTCAAAAACATTAAATTTCATCATCAATTCCATATACCATAATATGAACATAAACCCTAGAATTTTAGATATTTGAAATCAAGCAAGATTAGCAAGCATAAATGGTACCAAAAGATAGCATTTTCGCTTAGAATAATTTTCTATTTCACGACATAACCCAAAATCAAAAGGAAATTGCTCAAAAATTGAAAAGAATTTTTCTCTGACCTTTATAGAAGGTACATGGCTTGGAGAAGAAGATGAAAAAAGTTTCATGAAATTTTTGATTAATTTCATGCTAATTTACCTTTAATTTATGCTTGACTGAATATTAAATTCATTTAATCGTGAAAAGACCAATTTGCCCTGAATGAAACTTCATATTTACCATCAAACCAAGCCACATAAACCTTATCATCTTCAAAAAGTCAAAGATGAACAAAATATTTCACCCTTTACCATTTTGTCCATGCAACTTTCCAAAAATTGAAATCTTACCACATTAATACAACGGTCCAAATTTAACATGGAATTAAATCATCAAATCCAATAGTTTATATTAGTTTTCATCATTTTAAAATGTGGAAATAATATTTTTAAGCCTAATTTATCATCCTTCATTTTTTTCTAAAATTTTTATTCGATTTGAATTATCGAATTTTTCTCGAAATTTATCACTTTCTAACTTTTAATACAAAATCCGTACGAAAAATCTGATTCCCATAGAAACATCATTCTTGGGGGGTAAACTATTCATTTACGGGGCCAAATTACATAACTTTTTAAGATTACACTTTAGTCCTTAAACTTTTCCAAAGTTTATACTTTGGCTACTTAACTTTCAAAATTTACATTTTTGTTAATTACCAAAATTTGTGGTATTACATAAATAAATTAAACGTCATTGAAATATTTGTTCGTCTTGTGAAGATATATTCGATGTTGATTATAAAGGAGGTTTGTTCAACTAGTGCAATCAGTACTGAGGAGGGAATATCTGTGATGGATCTTAGCCCAAATGATTGGCAAGTATCGCGATGTTAAAATCTGATTAGTGCAACTTGAATCAAGTCTTATGATTCGATATAATCATAAACATTGCAAATTTTTTCCCAACCATTATTAGGTTAAATTACTAAGAATTCTCCAAGAATCAAATGTCCAAAATGCCCCTGATAGCCTGAATAATGGAATTATTCTAGTTATATATGGATTTTAAATTATTCTGACGTAAGGTTCCTGAATACCTTCCCGATTCACTTGAAATAGTATTGTAGTATCAATTCCTAAATGTCTTATTAGATCCGTTAGTAATTGAACACTTTTAATATAGGGACAATATACTTGAAATTCGATCAATCTACATAAGTTCTACGTTTTCCCTTCTTGATAACGATCAAATACATCCGAAAAATAATTGATTCTTCTGATGTGTTCCCTACATGCTATATGATTGTTTTATTTTTTTAAAGGTTATTTACTTAAATTACTGATTTATTGATATATGGGTTGACTGTTTATGTACCATGGCTATATGATATATGGTATATGATTACTCGTTTTCACTGGAAGATATGATTATGTCAATTTATGGACCATTAAATTCATTGCTTACTCTGTGAATTGTTTTATTGAGATACGATATTGGGTAGAATACTGGAGTATGGAGGTTCAGCTCTGATCAAGCTAGTAATTCCTTACGGACCTAAGGTATTCGTTGGGTAGGCTCTAAGGCCCCAAGGTACTCCCATAGTCCGGGGAACTGCAAATGGTGTATGGGTGGATGGCATTCATGTGATTTAAATTAACTACATAGTCATTTTTACATTATTCTATTGGATCATGATTTTGATATTATAGGGTACTACTAAATTTGATTTCTATTGGATATTGTATGTGTAGGAGTATGGAGTACGGAGGTCCAGCTCTGATCAAGCTGGTAATTCCTTACGGACCTGAGGTGATCCTTGGGTAGGCCCATAGGACCCAAAGTAATCTCTTAGGGTGGCTCCTCTGCTTTATGCTTAGGGTAAGCCCTTATGGATGCAGTTCTGGGGGAATACATATGGAGTATTCAGATGGAGGAAATTATTGTGGTTTTAAAAATTTGTTTTATTGAAATAAAATATTACTATTTATAACTATGATTTTATTACAGTTTCGTTGGAACACACTAGACATCTTATTCTGATCTCTTGAACATGTTCCTCTAAACTTTTCTTATGAATTGTAAGCTTCATGTCTTTTACTTGAAGATATATCAGTGGAATCTCAGCTCTTAACTGAAACCTATAGACCTCTAAATTAATAATGAAAATTTATACTTTCCCTTTTATTTGCATGTCCTTCAGCATCACTTGGTATTTCTGTATTACTTAGCTTCCCAAAACTCACTCTTTTACTCACCATTTCAGGTTAAAAGAATTGATCTAATACAACTATCAACATCTGTAATAGGAGTTCTTTTGGCTTGGGTTGAAGAGTACGGTACAAGTGTGATTAGGTGGCATGTAGGTCACATTTGATTTTTAAATGAGTATTAAACTTGTATGATTTTAATTCTGTTTGTAAAACAAGAATGGTTTTCTGAACTTGTATTTTAATTATAAATTGTTTTATTATTTTACGCACTTTAACAGAAATTTTTATTTTTCCAGGATTTTTACTGTGGGTCGCTCTAGTAACCCTAATGTGACATCTCGAATAGAATCAAGTCACATGCATTGATATGAGAGTGTTACACCAAAGATTATACCCCAACAAATATCATATTATAAGGCCCTCCAAAAATACATGAGGTAAAATGAGTACCGCCTCCTCCAAACGTAGTAAAGCTGAATTATGATGCAAGCTACAACCAAAATAAGAAAAAAGGTTGGTCAGGAGTTATAGCCGGAGATAATGAAGGGTTCAAGAAAGGAACATGTAGAAGACAAACCTTGCAAGTCACATCGGCTTTTGCTACCGAAGCTATGGCCGCTAATCATGCTCTACAATTGGCCACTGATTTAGGATCTAGGAACATCATCTTAGACGGAGATTCCAGAAAGATGACACTGAAGCTACAGTAGACAACACCAGACCAATCGGACTTAAGCCATATAGTTTGGGAGGCGAAACAACAAACTAGACTATTTGAGACATGCAGTCAAAGATTCGTCCCGAGAGAAAACAATGCAGCACACATCCTTGCCACAGATCAGAGTCTGGGAGAAGAAGACGGGTACTGGGTGGTGGAAATTCCAGTCCGTGCGGCGAACCAGACGGCCGAAGACAGGAGGTGGATCGATCCACCATAGCTGTATATTCAGGGCATATTCGAAAAAAAGAAAGGCTCTATCATTTCATTACCTACATCTTTCCACGGGGGCTTCATCGTTGAAAAATCAGACAAGATAAGTGAGAAGAGAATAGTCGGATTTTAGGGATTTAGTTACTTTTTGTTTCTGGACTGTTTTCAGGCGAAGAGGATTAAACGGAAGACTATTGGGTTTTTTATGTTTTATTATTTCGTTTTGTTTTAAGTCTAGATTTAAGAAAAGTTTGAGGCATTTATTACTTTGTTTTGTTACAGTTAGTGGATTGCCTAGTTGATTGCTTGTTTCATTTTTTTAATAAATCCGGCGTTTCAGTTCAATAACTATAATAATAATAATAATAATAATAATAATAATAATAATAATAATAATAATAATAAAATCAAAATAATAATTCGTTTTAAAAGAGTTTTAAGAAAACATCAATTAAAAATGAACTGATCTGCGTTTATAACCAAAAATTCGTTCTTTTTAATAATAAAAAGGGATTCGTGGTCGGTTACGTTTAGGGAAGGATTAGCACCCCTACAACGCCCAAAATTAGTACTTTTTATTATAAATTGTCTCTATCATTAAAAATTTAAAAATTCAGAATATATTTATAATCCTATTATTTTCAAAATTATATAAAAAATATTTATTTATTTAAAAATATCGGAAAAGGACTTCTAGGTGTCTTAAGACAGCTCTTTTCTTTGATATTAATAAATATTAATTTAAATAAAATTAAATAATAATTTTTATAATATTTAATTTTAAAATACCAGAATAGGACATCCAGTTGTATTAAGACTGCCCTTTTCTTCGATAAAAAATATTAAAATAATTTATTAAAAAATATGAATTATTATTTATTATATATACTTATGACTACATAATAATAATAAAAATATTTAAATCTATAAACAAGTAAAATTAAAACAATAAAAATACAACTAGAACGATATATTTAAAAGCAGTAAAATAAATGAAAACATTTAAAATAAATGACTAAATTATAGTAAAATTAAAATTAAAAAAAACCTAATTCATAATTAATCAAAATTATAGGGATTAAACATGTTATTTTACCCTTTTATATTAATTTGGTGACTAAAATAAAATTATATTAAATTCGAATAATAAATTAAAACAAATTAAAACATACTGGATAAGATTGAAATATTAATTAATAAAATTACGAGGGGTAAATCGGTTATTTACCTAAAATATATATAATTTCAGTTAAGGACTAAAATACATATATATAAAGTTCATAAACCGAATTAAAATAATCTAAAATTTAATTTAGTCACTAAAATATAAATTTATAAAAATACTGGACTGCGGGCGGGCTTTAACTTTTAATAAATTACAAACAGACCCCTCCCCAAAACGACGTCGTTCGGGGAGGGGTATTTAAACCCGGTTACAGCTGGCCCTTTGGGCCAGCAGCTCATTTCTCTCTTTTCTTCTCTCTCTCTAAAATGAGAGAGTTTAAATTCTCTCTCGCTTCTCTCTAAAGCTGAGAGAGAGCCCCGGCCGACAGTCGCATTCCGGCGTCGGCAACCACCGCCGGCCACCACACGCGGTGGCCGAATTTTTCCTTAATACCCCCAAATAACCTCCTAAACCCTATTAGGCCGAATCCGGCGTTAGTTTCCCCTAAAAAACTCCCGATCGGAGTAGATCTGAAGAAATACCTTCGGGTATTTCGAATAGTTTGGTCTGCCCGTAGCGTCTTCGATCACCGGTGGCTTCCTCGGTAAGCTTTCCCCTTCTTTTTGGTTTATTTTGTGGTTTTGGTTGTTGCTGGGTTGTATTTGTGTCTCTCTTCGGTTCCTTTCTCTCTTTCCTTGTTGGCAGTGGGCTCGGTGGCTTTTATAGCCACTACCGGTGATGGCTTCAGACCGGTCCAAAAAGGGGTTCTTCGGTGAGTCACCGGACTTCCAGTGATGACTCACCCTACAGCCATAACGTGGACGGTGTTCCTTGATTTCTGTTGAACGGAGAGCGGGCAGCTGGCGTTAGAGGTGTGGATGAGGCACCTGGCAGTGGACTATCGGCAGTGAGCGGCAGCTGTAGCTTTCTGGAAGCTTGAGGCGGCGACTGGAGCTAGGGTTTAGAAACCCTAGCTGAAACCCCAAATGTTTAGGGTTTTAGTCTGGTTTGGGCTGGTTATTGTAAATGGGCCTTAGTTTTAGGTTTTGTAATATTTAATAAATAATATATAATAATAATAATAATATTTATAATAATAATAATAATAATAATAATAATAATAATAAATTTAAATTTAAAATAAAAAAATTGATGTCTTCAGCTGCCCCTCTTTGCTCAGCCTTGTGTTAACAAGAATAGAGCAAAGACGAAAAAGACAATAATTTTTTTATTTGGCTTCTATTGAGTATGATGAAAATGTTTGGAAACATCATGCACTGTAGGACTCACAGATAACCCTAAGGCTTTGAAAACATCAAAAAGCTCCCGAAGGCTTTTTTGGAAACATCATGCACTGAAGGACTTACAGATGACCCTAAGGCTTTGAAAACATCAAAAAGATCCCGAAGGCTTTTTTGGAAACATCATGCACTGAAGGACTTACAGATGACCCTAAGGCTTTGAAAACATCAAAAAGTTCCCGAAGGCTTTTTGGAAACATCATGCACTGAAGGGCTTCCAGATGACCCGAAGGCTTTTAAAACATCAAAAAGCTCCCGAAGGCTTTTTTGAAAATATCAAAAAGTTCATGAAGGCTTTTTGGAAACATCATGCACTGAAGGGCTTACAGATGACCCGAAGGTTTTGAAAACATCAAAAAGTTCCCGAAGGCTTTTTGGAAACATCATGCACTGAAGGGCTTACAGATGACCCGAAGGCTTTGAAAACTCAAAAAGTTCCCGAAGGCTTTTTGGAAATCATGCACTGAAGGACTTACAGATGACCCGAAGGCTTTGAAAACATCAAAAAGCTCCCGAAGGCTTTTTGAACATCATGCAATGAAGGCTTACAGATGACCCGAAGGCTTTGAAAACATCTAAAAGCTCCCGAAGGCTTTTTGGAAACATCATGCACTGAAGGGCTTACAGATGACCCGAAGGCTTTGAAAACATCAAAAGCTCCCGAAGGCTTTTGAAAACATCATGCACTGAAGGGCTTACAGATGACCGAAGGCTTTGAAAACATCAAAAAGCTCCCGAAGGCTTTTTGAAAACATCATGCACTGAAGGGCTTACAGATGACCCGAAGGTTTTGAAAACATCAAAAAGTTCCCGAAGGCTTTTTGGAAACATCATGCACTGAAGGGCTTACAGATGTGGGAAATAGTTTACTAAGTAAGAAACTATGAAAATTATTTTCTTACTTTTCAACAATTTCATGAGGAACTATGAAATCGTTTTCTCATTTGTTTTTTGAAATAATATGTTGATTGGGGTAACATGACCTAATCTAAAGATAAATGCTCATTTTTATGGATTGCGTCCATCTCTTCTTCAGATGTTTGCATGATTCCTGTATTTGTGGTTTTGAATACTTTCTTTATGTAAGGTATTTTTTACCCTGAATCTTCTTGCTCTTCTGAAGATCTGTGAACTTTTTGTTTGAATGTACTCAGAGTATTAATGTAATGCATCGTCTATGTGTGAGATATTCTTATGAATGCATGAATGTTGATGCAATCTTCATTTGACTTCAAGTGGTGAACTTGGTCTTCCTTCAGTTCATATTATTGCCAGGGTTACCTCTGGATATCAGTGTAGAAACTTATGCTATCAAGCTTTCATTTCTGCAGAATCATCTGAAACTTGTATCTCGGCGTCTTCTTAACTTCATTTAAGTCTCAGAAGAAATGTTTCATTTTGGAACTTGCTGTAGTCAAAATTATGACCCTGATGTCCCATTTTGTCTTGGATAAAACCAACTTTCTTTGCTTCGACTTGTGTAGAAATCCCATAAAGCTTTCATCTTTGAAAAGAGAATCAATCATCTGACTCAGCAGGGATTAATTAGGAGAGTAGAGTCTGTTCTGATTTGCCTCTTGAAACATATCACAAAGAGGATTTATCTTAATTCCTTTCATGTCTCCCCATCTAATTCAATATCGAATATGGCAACTTGGACAATATCATGTCGAGATGTTTAACAATAACCTGTCGTTCTACCTTAGTTGGTGCCATTAGTTTCTTGTTGTTAAAATTTCAGCTCTCTTTCTGTGGAAAAAAATCTTCATCATATCTCATCTTATAATCTTGGGGTTGAAGAAAACAGATTTCATCTTGGATCAATAACAGAAAACCATATGAAAACAACACTGGTTTAACACCATAATCACTGGTTTGTAAAACATTTGACACGCATTCATCATCTCATGTGGCTTCTGCTTGGTTGCTGGTCAAGAAAATTCTTTGCACAGTGTTTAAAACTTTTGTATGATGTACAGACCATTTGAGAACAAAACTCCATGGGGATTCAAGTGTGATGTTGGTATGACAAAAAAAATGATCAATTTCTCAAGATATGCTAGGTTGAATTGAATAGGAGACACTAAATGTCACAAGACCATTTGAGAACAAAACTCCATGGGGATTCAAGTGTGATGTTGGTATGACAAAAAAAATTGATCAATTTCTCAAGATATGCTAGTGTTGAATTGAATAGGAGACACTAACTGATCTTGATATCATCTTGGGCAAAGAAAAATGTGATACTGATCACGTTTTCTTCTATAATGATCTTTGTAGGAAGTAGAAACACATCAACTGTAGGATCTATGTACAGAAAGAGGTTCATGAAATTCTTGCTGCTGGGGATGAAACTCACATGATAAACCAAATAGATGAAAACTCGGTTTAGTCTAGTTGGCAATGATAACCCCAGTAACATCGGGAAAGAGCAATATACTTGAGCTTCTCTCTTCAATGTCATCAATTAAACAAAAACTGATGTGAAAAATAGCTTCATAATCCCAGCAGTATGGTTGAAACAATTGCCAGAAATCTCAAAGAAATATTTTCAATTATCACTGATACAGAGAATGCAAAATTCAAAGCTGAGACCTTGAAGAACTGAACCCTGGATCGAGTAGTCTGCCTGGGGATCATCTTTATTCATGCAACCGTAATGTAGCTTAACAAAGAACATACTATCATGTGGCATATGGTTAAGAAGATTAGGTATTTGAAAACATACTTGCTGAGTAAACATTTGTTCAACAACATGAGCATAATGTAACTGCCTGATGAACGAAGCAATTTATGTATAGTCAACTCGACTGTCACTGTTACACCATTTTCATTCTTTACACCTTTCTGTCTCATTGGAAATATTTGTTCAAGTCAATGATCTTGACACAGGATGTTGTGGGCCTTCAGTATGCCCCAACATTGGCTAATACAAGTGTTCAAAATGCATCAACAGTTCTGATTCTGATTGAAATAGGCTTTCAGCATGCCCCAGCATTTTATTGATAAATATTCAGAATATTTCAACATTTCTAATTCGGATTGAAAAGGGTTTTCAGCATGCCCCAACATTTGCTTCTTGTTAATATGAGCCTTCAAAATGCCCCACATGTATCTGTCTGAAGTGAGCTTTCGAGATGCCCCAATATTTTGCTTCTGATTCAACTCTCAATGTATGTTTAATTGGAATATCATGATCCTCATGAGGTCCAATTTTGACAATGCACTGTGGTGCTTGTAACTTTATTCGTGCTCCAAATATATTTATCCTGAATACTCTCATTCTGGTGTCACTAAACAATAATATTGTCAAGTAACTGGAGAAATTCTCTTAATATTGTCACAAACTTAAGAAGTACTCAATCATTCTGACAGAAACGTCTGAGATATGTGTCTTCTGAATGAGGTGACCATTTTCTGTATCTGGAGGGATTTAGTCGGACAGAGTAGTAAAAATAGCTTGGTAATCCGTTCCAGGCTGACACAGTGGCTTATCATCTTTCAGTGAAGGCCATCTCTGAAATATACTTTTCTGTGGGAGAGAAACCAATTTATGCAAACAGTAATCTGATGCAATGGCAAGACTACATATACAATGGTACAAGCTCATCAAAAATCCGCACCCATGCAACATGTTGATCCTGATAACAACTCATCTGATTATGAAGCGATCTTTCAGGATGATTTCACAGATATTGATAGTTCTTCTGATATCGAGGAAATCATGAATTCTGATTCTGATGAGGAGAGTAAACTGTTATACTTGACAAAAATGGGATTCTCAGAGGTTGAGGCTTTAATAACCATGGAGAGATGTGGTTCAGATTCATAAATTACAGAATTGACAGATTTTATATGTGCTGATCAAATGGCTAAGGTTACTGATGCACTTCTTATGGTAGAAGATAGGAAGCCATTATGCAATGATCCCAATTACAAGCAAATGCGAAACTTGGGCTATGATTTGTGGAAAAGGAAGAAACAGAGGAAGCTTGAAAAGAAGCTTCTTAATGAAGATGATCATGCAGTTCATCTTTCAATTCCAATGATCGGTTCTGGGGTTCCTACCGAATCAGATTAGATAACTCAAAGAACACTTCCAGAAGATGCTATTGGGTCTCCTTATTTCTACTATGAGCAAATTCATCTTTCAAATCCAATGATTGATTTTGGAGTTCATACCAAATCAAATCAGATAACTCAAAGAACACTTCCAGAAGATGCTATTGGGTCTTCTTATTTCTACTATGAGCACATGGCACTTGTTCCAGTTAATGTTTGGACTGGAATATCACAGTACTTATTCGATGTAGAGCCAGAATTTGTAGATTCGAAGCATTTTCATGCTATTACACTGAAAAGGGCTATATTCATAATTCTGCCAATTGAGAACAAATTTTCTCTTATTCTGCTTCCTCTATGTGCTGATGCTTTTCCATTGACAAAGAAATGATGGCCTTCATGGGATCCAAGAACAAAGTTGAACTGTTTATAAACATGTACAGGAAGTGCCAAATTGAAAGAAATGATCTGTAAGGCTCTTGAAGCTTATGACAATGAGCCACCTTCGAGTGTCCAGAAGTATGTTCTTGATGAGTGCTGAAAATGGAATCTAGTATGGGTTGGAAGGAATAAAGTTGCTCCACTTGGATCTGATGAGGTGGAAATGCTTCTAGGTTTCTCTAAAAAACCATGCACAATAATCTGTATAGAGACATATTCCATGGTGGTATCAATGTCCTATCTCTTTTATCTGGGATTATGCAGAGGTTGCCTTCTGCTCTCTTGGCATACCTATGAAAACAGATGTGCAAGAACTGAATGATGATCAGTTGGAGCAATTAATGGGTAGAATTGGTGAATTCAACCTTGTCGTCGATGGTATCCAGTGTAACAACTTTACTGGAACAAATAAACATCATCAGGATGAACTAGAAGTTTTTTGTTGTGTCTTTTCTTGCAATGACGGTTACAACAAATGTCTCTTCTGCTGCTCCAAGATAGACATCTCCATATACCACTCTTCTTGAACCATGGAAAGGTTTAGTTGAAATGGGCTTTCAGTATCTCCCTTTAGAATAAAGTAATCATTCTTGATAAGTTGCTGATAATGTCACGGAAGAGCATCATAAGTTCAATTCTCCAAACTTTCAGCTTCTTGGACCACTTGCTTTCAAGAAAGTAAAATACTTCATCATTCTGGCCTCGTTCATTCTTTTTCTATAATAGAGGTATAATAAGCAACAATTGCTTCACGGACCTTCCTCATTTGAGACTGTCCTGTTTAAAAATGTTTTTTCTTCTTTCTTTATCGAAGAATGAAAGAATTTTGCAAAGTAATGCCCTTCTTAGGTTCACAATAGAATCAAATCATAAACAATGAGTTTAATGAATATCAAATAAATCAACTACACTTTTAAATCATTCAAAAATCATAGTCCTATGGCAAGTGTCAAAATTATTGACTGATTTGAGGTGTAGGTTGATTTTGGTAAAGTGGGTTCTTTCAAGTTGGTTCAGTATATCGCTTCGGGCTTCCACTAACTTGAAGAAATGGTTGTTATGCTCATTTTTGTAGAAATGCTTCTTGTTTCCATACTCTCAGGAACGTCTTTGGGATGTGCGGTGCTTTATTAAGAGCTTAAGATCGTCTCTTATGTCATTGTTGCACCATTCAATATTCGAGACGCCTTTTTTAGGTTTTCAACTCGAATCCTTCTTTGGTTCTAAGATGTTTATTTAAAAATTTACATCTTGAACCCCCCTTTATCATTTTTCATATCATGCATTAAAGATTTTAAAAACCAATTTTTGCAAATAAAAATCAATCTTGAGAGGCGGAATGAATTCTGAAGATATTCTCTCTTAATTGGATGCCTTCAATCTTGCTTTGCTTGACTTGGATCTGTCTTGCTGGGGATTTTTCCATCATTTGGATCCCTCTAGACTGCCAAATTTTGGATTCATTTCCAATTTTTCATATCTTCAGCATTTCTTGCTCTTCTTGTTCGTACTTGATCAACCTTGTAACTTGAGGCTCAATAAGTCATCCATTTTGATTCAATTTTTTTTGTTTTTTTTTTGCTGGATGAGTCTAATACTTCAATTTCTTTGGACGTCTCCTTTTCCTTTTGTCATTTTTCTCTTAAGCATAATATCTCTTGACAGAATCTGAGTTTATTTGGGTTTTCTGAACTTTCTTATCTATTTTTGCCAAGATCAACACTTTTCAGGAAAAGGCCTCTATTTCCCACGGAAATCTTTATGTAAAGGCAATACTAGATCACACTCTTGGAACTCTCTCGGATGTACTTTTTGTTTGTGACCTTTCATCGTCTATTTCTGATACATCTGCCCATGGCAAATAGTTTTCACTTGGTTCCCATCAATAAGGTTTAATTGATCAAATCGAAATTGGATACATTCAGTCTTCTCCAATTTTCCTCCTTGAGGATACAAAATAATGGGATCTCAACTTCAATGGTAATACTGCTACCATCCCATAGACTAAACAATAAGGTGTTGCCCCAATAGATGTTCGCACAGTAATTCAATATGCATAAGGCAAAAGGTGGCTTCTCGTGCCAAACCTTGTAAGCTTTAGTGGTCTTTGTAATGATCTCTTAAGGTTCTTTTGCTCTTACAAATGCCCCATTCATCTTTGGGCGATATGACTGAATTTGCATGCTTGATCTCAAACTGTGCGCGAAGTTAGTCATCTAATACATAGAAGTCCTTGTAAAAGAGGTATCTCCAGGGGGATGAATATTCAAGATCAATTTACTTACATGAAAAATGTAATTAATGCATGATATATTTATTTCAATCAATCACTTCCCTTCTTCTTTAAGTATGCCCTAATCACTCGAAATTATCTTCAATGAGTTGGTCCATGATGCCTCATCTCGTCTCTTCTTGCAGTAAGATTCACGGATAATTGAAAGTTTGGTTCTTTTGAGGTTTTTTTGCTTGGATGGTTTTGTGTTTGGAAGGACAAATGTGTGACTTATAAAGTCATGTATATGGTGGAAGGTAGTATCATCAATCAATCAACTCTACCCGAAAAGGTAAACATCTAGAGTTTGTGTCTCAAAACAGGTATAGACATTTCTTCAGAGTCTCAGATAAATGTAGTGTCAGGATTTGGTTTTGGTAAGGGTTGAGTAATTGGCATTGGATGGGATATGGAAGATATAATTTTACCACTTGCCAATAGATCTATAACTCTTGAAAATTTAAAAGGATATTTAATCTACTTGATACTCAATAATCTCAAAATTAAAACTTGATTCTTTGCTCATAACCATAAAAGCAACACAAGTTTATTTATTGCACAAAAAGCGGAGAAAGGAACAAAAAACAAGTTCAAACAAGATGCTGAAAATGAAAGGTACTACAGTGGTAGATAACACTTCCACTTGTTTATGCATCATACCTCATTATTCCTATAATGTTGGGTATGTAATTGGCCCAGGATTTTTATCCTTATTTGCTCCCCATTTCTTGATCATTTCTTGTGTCAAGACTCCCTTATTGACGAGCATCTCTATTTCCTTTAACAGTGACCAACAATTCCCTGTTGAATGTCCAGATACTCCCAAGTGAAAATTACAGAAGCTATTTTGATCATAGCTATGAGCAGAAGGGTTTGGTGACATTTTCATTGGTCTTGGTGTGATGTACTGACCTTTAACCAAATGAGGGTATAAGTCTAAAATAGAAGTTTGGAACACTTCTAAAGTTTTTCTTGATCGCATGACTTTCTTTGGTCGATCCAAACAGTTACTTGCTCTTTTTCTTTTGCAGTTACGGGGATTCTGGATGCGACTTACATTCACATCATCAGCTTTCTCTTTTTGATCCGTTGGGCTCTTGGATGTGACTTTTGAGTTTTCTTCATTGATTACATTCTGAATTAAATCTCCACTTGTCACAAGATTCTCGAATTCCTTTGTAGGATTTGCCTGCATTAACTCAAAGAAAGGCGCTGGAAGGGAATCACGAAACATACGTGATATCTCTTCTTCTAACATGGGAGGTTGAACTTGTGCTGCCACTCTTCTCCATCTTAAGGCAATTCTTTGAAATTTCATTGGTTTTCCTTTTTACTCTTCGAAGATCCATACGTGTTGGAGCTAAGCCTTTAAACATACCGATATTGTCCCAAAAATGCATCAGCTAAATCTACCCATTTCTTGATCTGTTCTAGGGTCAACTGATTGTACCAGACTACTGCTGGGTTAACAAGGCTATCATGGAAAGAGTGAATTAACAGGTCATCAGAATTTAAATATCCTCCCATTTTTCTGCAAAACATTCTCAGGTGGATTAGGGGACAACTTGTGCCATCATATTTCTCAAAATCAGGCATTTTGAATTCATGGGGAATAATCAAATCTGGAACCAAGCTAAGCTCTCTTGCTTCTAATTCTTTGTGGGAAGTATCAACACATTTCATATTTTTGATTACTTCATCCATATTCTTGAATCTTTCCTCATATTGCGAATTATGAACAAGGCTATTCTTTGGGTTCAATTGGGATGCCCCAGAGGGTTTTACCATTTTCGACTCTTCAATGACAGCATGGTTGCTCTTATCAATTATCTCTGCTTTATCAGATGTCACATACTGAATAATTTGATTTGATCCTTCTGGTACTGAATCTGATGTTTCTTTCCTTATATCCGGAGGTAACCCTGTCAATTATTCTGGCCACTGGTCTTGTAGTCCCTTATAAAATTGCTCCATTGTTTTCATGATGACAGTAAAGTAATATGAATGAATGACCTTGGTTTTACTGTACAAAACCTTTCATTAAATTAACATGTTTTTTAATTAAAGTACATGACAGTACTTAAATAAAAATGTGAACAATGCATAAATGGAAAAATAAGAATGCAAAATGTGCAATTCAAATATATAAAAAGTAAAAATACAAAATGAAAATGCACAGATACAAAATGTAAATGTATCTATGAAAAGGTGTTACTTAAGAGTGATCATCTTAGAACAGATTTCATTGAACACAAAAGCTTCAGTACATAAACAAAACTTTTACATGTAGGGGACAACTTTCAGTCCTAACTTCAACAAAACTTTACATATAGGGAATAACTTTCCCATTTTCTTCTCTAAAACCAAGTTAGTTTATCAGCTTATGGGCCATATTGCTTGTCTGGACTGCAGCTTCTTCCATGATATTCTGGTGTTCTTTCATCTCCTATGTCAATTCTTGGAGTTGATCATTTTCCTTAGTGAGAAAACATTTGTGTTCAAAAAGTTTTTGGACAAGATCTTCATGTATGTTGCAACTCTTTTTCAGTTTGGTGACCCCTGCTGTCCACTCTTCTGGGGTGTTTCCTATACCAGCATTTTGAAAGGCTTGACTGACCTTCTGGAATTCTTCATGTATGGTTTCCATTTTGGTGCTCAATTTATCGTTTTCAATCTTCAAATGACGTATTTGAGCTTCAAACCTCAGCAAATCTTCTTCTCTCTGGGCGCCCCTACTGATATTCTTACCTTTGAAGACTTTTGGTATTAATCTATCAGGACCCTCGGTTACCAAACTAGGTCGATCATTTACTATAAATTGTAAGGTTCCATGATTCAAAAGACTTTGGACTCGGCGTTTGAAGGCAAGACAATTCTTGATGGTATGTCCTTGAGCTCCGGCATGATATTCACAATGAACGTTGATGTCATACCAATTTGGATACGGAGGTTGGAACGGTTTTATATAATATGGATCCACTTTTCGTGCTTCAAGTAGCTTCTCATACAACTCTTTATATGATATGGGGATAGTATCAAGATGAGAGCCACCTTTTGTCTTGGATTGAACCTGAGTTTTAGACATCGGGAGCAAACCAAACTTTGATGATTTTTGATTACATGATTTCTTCTCTTGTCTGGGAGCTTGTACAGTCGTCACCATTTCTTTGGTATCTCCAGACGATTTGTGAATACGAATGATGACTGTCTGTAATTTCTCAAATTGGCTAAGAATCGAAGTCCCTTGCGTATCTGAAACTGCAGAGTTAGGTTCATTGAGCTCTCTCTCTTTCTGGGCTGGAATCTCTTTTCCTTTGGCCAAAATGGATATTCCATCCATCATCTTGGTCATCTGCTCTCTTATTTCTCGTATCTCCTTTTGTTCTTCAATGGTCATACGATCTTTGGGTGCATAGCTTGCTTCTATTCTCAGAGTTTTCTCAGGATGCCTTTCTTTGACCGCATCATAATTTGTTTGATCATAAAACTTTTTGTCCATTTATAATTTCTTTCCAATATGATGAACAGTCTTTCAAGTAAACACCTTTTGGTTATGCTATGATCATGCAATGCAAACAAAAGTCATGAGAAAAAAATAAAATAGTTAGTACCAACTAATAAAAAAAATCTATCTATCAATGTATAAATCTTAACCTCATGCTTTCTAGTTCCATGCTTTGTTTGGAAAATTTAACCTAACCGCATGATTTCTAGTTCGCATGCATTTATTAAGGGAGAAGAAATAGATTAAAAGATAGAGTTTATTTCTCCTTTGTGTATACCTACTGACAAAATTTCGGCATGGTTTCAGATCGGGAGAGTTTCTAGGGTTTATTATATGCAGGTTTTCAGTTCTAGGAGTAAAGGTACTCGAACTGTCTTTGTTGATGTCCCCTTGGGCTGTCAAACCCTCAATCATAGTCCATCACAGACTTAAGCGGATCGAGTTCAATTCGAGGGGATACATTTCTCTATACCTGACACGGAGAATAAATTCTCACGAAGACATAGAGCATATGAACCCCGAAAGTTACTTGCTAGGTCTGACACGGAGAATAAATTCTCACGAAGACGTCGCTTTCACTCCCACTTAAAAGGGACAAACTCAATTATAGAGCTTTATGTTATGCAATGCAAGTGTTGTGTGTGAAGAGAAATGTTCAAACCTCTAACAGAAAAAATAAATAATGAAATAAAATATTTGCAAATAAAATGAAATATTAATAAGAAATATATAAATATGAAAATAATAAGTATATATAAAAAATTTTGAAAAGAAAGAATTAAAAATTAAATATATGAATTTTAATTTTTAATTAATAGAGACAATTTAATTGATTTTAAAGTTGACCCAGTCCCCAGCGGAGTCGCCAAGCTGTCGTAACCGGTTTCGTCCGGGCACGAATATTTAATTGATGTGAATAAATGGTTTTGAAAATAATTTGGGAGTCGCCATCGGCCTTTTGGGTCAGGTAGGTCGAATACCTAAAAATTATTTTTTAAAAGAGTTTTAAGAAAACATCAATTAAAAATGAACTGATCTGCATTTATAACCAAAAATTCGTTCTTTTAATAATAAAAGGGATTCGTGGTCGGTTACGTTTAGGGAAGGATTAGCACCCCTACAACGCCCAAAATTGGTACTTATTATAAATTGTCTCTATCATTTAAAATTTAAAAATTCAGAAATATTTATAATCCTATTATTTTCAAAATATATAAAAAATATTTATTTATTTAAAAATATCAGAAAAGGACTTCTAGGTGTCTTAAGACAACTCTTTTTTGATATTAATAAATATTAATTTAAATAAAATTAAATAATAATTTTTAATATTTAATTTTAAAATACCAGAGTAGGACTCCAGTTGTATTAAGACTGCCCTTTCTTCGATAAAAATATAAAATAATTTATTAAAAAATGAATTATTATTTATTATATACTTATGACTACATAATAATAATAAAAATATTTAAATATATAAACAAGTAAATTAAAACAATAAAAATACAACTAGAACGATATATTTAAAAGCAGTAAAATAAATGAAACATTTAAAATAAATGACTAAATTATAGTAAATTAAAATTAAAAAAAACCTAATTCATAATTAATCAAATTATAGGGATTAAACATGTTATTTTACCCTTTTATATTAATTGTGACTAAAATAAAATTATATTAAATTCGAATAATAATTAAACAAATTAAACTACTGGATAAGATGAAATATTATAATAAATTACGAGGGGTAAATCGGTTATTTACCTAAAATATATATAATTTCAGTTAAGGACTAAAAACATATATATAAAATTCATAAACCGAATTAAAATAATCTAAAATTAATTTAGTGACTAAAATATAAATTTATAAAAAACTGGACTGCGGGCGGGCTTAACTTTTATAAATTACAACAGACCCTCCCCAAAACGACGTCGTTCGGGGAGGGGTATTTAAACCCGGTTACAGCTGGCCTTCGGCCAGCCTCATTTATCTCTTTTCTTCTCTCTCTCTAAAATGAGAGAGTTTAAATTCTCTCGCTTCTCTCTAAGCTGAGAGAGAGCCCCGGCCGACAGTCGCATTCTGGCGTCGGCAACCACCGCCGGCCACCACACGCGGTGGCCGAATTTTTCCTTAATACCCCCAAATAACCTCCTAAACCCTATTAGGCCGAATCCGGCGTTAGTTTCCCCTAAAAAACTCCGATCGGAGTAGATCTGAAGAAATACCTTCGGGTATTTCGAATAATTAGTCTGCCCGTAGCGTCTTCGATCACCGGTGGCTTCTCGGAAAGCTTTCCCTTCTTTTTGGTTTCTATTTTTTGTGTTTTGGTTGTTGCTGGGTTGTATTTGTGTCTCTCTTCGGTTCCTTTATCTCTATCCTTCGGGTATTTCGAATAATTTAGTCTGCCCGTAGCGTCTTCGATCACCGGTGGCTTCCTCGGAAAGCTTTCCCTTCTTTCTTGGTTTCTATTTTTTTGTGGTTTTGGTTGTTGCTGGGTTGTATTTGTGTCTCTCTTCGGTTCCTTTCTCTCTATCTTTGTTGGCAGTGGGCTCGGTGGCTTTTATAGCCACTACCGGTGATGGCTTCAGACCGGTCCAAAAAGGGGTTCTTCGGTGAGTCACCGGACTTCCAGTGGTGACTCACCCTACAGCCATAACGTGGACGGTGTTCCTTGATTTCTGTTGAAACGGTAGAGCGGCAGCTGGCGTTAGAGGTGGTTGGATGAGGCACCTGGCAGTGGACTGTCGGCAGTGAGCGGCAGCTGTAGCTTCTGGAAGCTTGAGGCGGCGACTGGAGCTAGGGTTTAGAAACCCTAGCTGAAACCCCAAATGTTTAGGGTTTCAGTCTGGTTTGGGCTGGTTATTGTAAATGGGCCATAGTTTTGGGTTTTGTAATATTTAATAAATAATATATAATAATAATAATAATAATAATAATAATAATAATAATTTAAATTTAAAATAAAAAAAATTGATGTCTTCAATGGGCACTTACGTTGCCTGAGATCATAAATGCTAGAAGCTGGCCATACTCGGTAACATGAATAAGAGTCCATATGATATATGATAGGGTGAAGTAGGGCTCTCAAAAACTAGCCCAATCGTACCACCTACGTTCTCCCACTCTTAACTAATTATTGTTTTAATGTGCTGTCTGGTGCGGTGAGCAAAGTTTCAGTTCATAGTACCGCCTGCTATCGTATGATTTGGTGCTTTTCAATAACTTAATGTCACCTTTAGACATTTGTTAGTATTTCAGACCTCATCTTATGGTTTCTGCTAACTCTACACATCCATGAGTGGAATTAGTTGCTTACGCTCAAAAGATAATTGCTACACAAAGAACAAGTAGTATAAAAACCAATAGACAGCTTAAGACTAAAAAACAAAGTAATTATTATAGATATTTGAATTCAAATATGATCGTAAATAACAAGGATTAAATATTTATATTAAATTATTATTATATATATACTATTGATAGTTTTAAATTATATTTCTAAAAAAATATCATATTGATAGTTTTATTATTATAGGTCCAGTTCATGGCTAGTTTGGAGTCAGATTAAACTAGTAGAGCTACCCTTTCAACCCAATTTGACTCGACAAAAACTTTTAATGTTGTTTTGATTTCTACCACTTTTTAAAATCGGATCCCAAACCCAAAATTAAACCAGAAAAGAAGGCACTAATTACTCTCTTTCGTATGCAACACTCACAAATCTCACTTGATGAGTGTTCTAAATCGATAATATTTGCTTGTTAATTCTTCAATCTTATGGATTTATTGTTGTTGATTTGGTCGTATTATGATTATTTTCGTACAGAATCTTACTTTCCAGAATTAGCAATAAAGATGGCACATTATGTATTTTTTATTATTTGGTCAGGCTAGAGATATGGACACAACTCTGGGCATGACATAGTCTGATGTGGCAGTTTCTAGAAGGTCCAGTCAGCAACAATTTCTAGAAGATCTAGTCAGCACCTTCTGGAAGGTGGACGGGCAGATATATCTTAGGAGATTTAGTTTTAAATTTTAAAGTTTGAATTTGGAAAACATTTGCAATTATCTTTAGGATTATTTTCTTTTAATTTCTATGTTTATCTCTGGGATTTTAGAGGCTATAAATATCCTCTTTGGGTAAGCCTAAACTCACAATTTAGATTTCACTCTTCTTCTTGTTTCTAGTTTTATAAAGTTCTTTCTTTTCTTTATTTTAAAGTTTTTGTATTCATTTTTATTTTATTTTTAAGTTTTAATTTTAAGCAAGCTAAGTATGGATTTTGTCATGCTTTGTTAATTTTCTCATAAATAGAGGGCTAAAGCGATAACTCAATTTTAACGTGAGAATTGAAAAGCATTTGAATAACTTCAGAATATCTCTCTCAATCTAAGCGCTTATTTTCAAAATCAAAATAATTTTCAAAATCAAAGATTGACTTTGGTCAAGATATTGTTTGGATTAAATGTATGAGAGGAAGGATCAACTTATTGAAAGCACATTCGACTTCTAGGGGAAACACTTGGCAAGATTACCTTGCTAAGAGGGAATTGAGATAAAATTAGTAGTTATTATAACAACAATCTAAGTCGGTCTTCATGAACTTAAATAGTTATTGATCTACGACATTTGATGTTGACCAGATCAATTTCTGAAGCCAAAAT
This sequence comes from Hibiscus syriacus, assembly GCF_006381635.1. Classification (NCBI taxonomy): domain Eukaryota; kingdom Viridiplantae; phylum Streptophyta; class Magnoliopsida; order Malvales; family Malvaceae; genus Hibiscus; species Hibiscus syriacus. Next base: position 384,970 of record NW_024062559.1, read on the forward strand.
CAAAGATTGCCTTGTATATTCAGTATACAAAGAAGAGTCACGAGGATTTCCTTGAAGACAAAGTAACCGACGTGAATCCCGAAGATAAAATCTAATTAGATGTTCCGAAGGAAATTGAGTCAAAACGAGGCTTGTGGCTGTTTTTACCATATTTATTTTCAACTTTACATTCTCTTCTTATATATTGTTGAGAAGAATGAATTTATTTTGACATAAAAACGACAGTTTTCAAATTGGCATCGTTGCCGGGGACTTCGTAAAGTTAATAATTTTTTTTTTGCTTTTGATTTATGACCATGACAAACCTATGAGAATTAGTAGAGTACGACCTGAAAATTGATGCCAGAGCTTGGAAACTTCACGTACAAACAGTTCGGGAAAGAATGAGACAACAATTAGATCCATAATCAAATTCAGAATCAAGTTCAAGTGAATCTGTTAGTATTGAACCAAATTCGATGGTCCATCCCACTATCATAGAGTTAGCTGCGACTCCTACTGTGCAATAACTTTTGTGCATTGATTTTTCCAAAGGCGAAACTCCATACCATTCGCGGATTGCCAAATGAGAATCCACATAAACATCTCATGGAATTTCACATAGTCTACTCCAACATGAAACCACATGGAGTAACTGAGGACCAAATCAAACTTATAATAACAACAACAACAACAACAACAACAAAACCCAATTCCCATATGTATGGGGTAAGGGGGAGGTAGGGTACTAGGCTGCCCCCAACGCCAGGTTGAGAGTAGCTTCCGTGGAAGACCTCCGGCAGTCAGAAAATTAAAAATATAGATAAAATTCAATGCATATATAAATAAATACATAAATACATAGCTAAACAGTATTCATATACAGTCATTAAAATCATATGTGCGTCTGTAACGGGAATTAATCCCTGCGAAAGAATCTCTGCATATAGACAGAAACATAAGACCCGGCTAAATTTAAAAGAGGAAACATGATTATTTCCTTTATCCTTAGTCGAATCGGCTAAGGAATGATTATTTTATTTACCCCCAAATTATATCACTACATGGGCTCAAATGACTCACCTTTTTCTTGAAAGGTTTTTCCCGCGGTGAAAGAAAGTGAGTTACGAAGAAGAATACTTTGGATCAAGCAACTAGAGGGAGAGTCACTCTATTACAACTGGGAGAGATTTAAAAAGTTATGTGCTAGATGCCCACAACATGGGTTAACTGAGAAAACATTGCTTCAATACTTTTATGAAGGATTAACTCCCTTGGAAATGAAGATGATTGATGCTACTAGCGGAGGAACTTTAGTGAACATGACTCCTACTGAGGCTAAGGATTTAATTCCACAAAGGCCGCAAATTCTCAACAGTTCCGCCCAACTAATGAACCTTCTCGAAGGGTTCATGAGATAAGTTTATCTTACTTAGAAAGTAAGATAGACAAATTAACTGAAGTAGTTAACTCTCTTGTTGTAGAAAAGATGGGACCTGACATATTATGTGGAATATGTGCACTACGTGATCATCCAATAGATGACTATCCACTGATTCAAGATGACACAACGGATCAAGTTAATGCAGTAGTGAACTTTAAAAGACCTCCCAAAAGGGCTTATAATCCCTACAATAATACTTACAACCCATGATGGAGGGATCATCCAAATTTCAGTTACGCTCAAAACTCAAGCCCAAATCAAACTTATCAACCAAGGCCACCTACACCACCCCAATAATTACAGAAGTTATCGTTAAAATCAATCGTTGAAAGATTACCTCTTTCCCAATAAAAGTTCCAGATTCGTACTAAAGCCCACTTCCAAGAGATGAACAAGCAGATAAAACAACCGGCTCAGATTGTATGACGTTTGAAATCACAAGGTAAACTTTTGTCTCAATCCGAGGTAAATCCATGGGAGAATGTCAGCGCCATCACTCTTCAGAGTGGTACAGTGGTCATGTCATCTGTTCTAGAAGATGAAGCAATTCAATAAGGAAAGAAGACTATTGACTGAGGATCCCAGAAGAAGAGAGACAAAGTACAAACGAATCCAACTCCATCTCCTTATGATGTGCCACCACCATTTCCATCAAGGTTAGTAAAAATGGATAAACAAACTGAGGAAAAAGAAATATTAGATGTATTTAGTATGGTTGAAATCAATATACCTCTCATTGAGGTTATCCAAAAGGTTCCAAGATATGCCCGGTTTTTGAGGATCTTTTCACAACGAAGAGAAAACTTACTGGGAATAAGAAGATAAATCTAGGAGAACATGTCTCAGTTGTATTCCAATTAAGGTTGCCACTAAAACTGAAAGATCAAGGTATGTTCACAAAACCCTGTAAAATTGGTAAAGTTCGGATAAAGCGAGCCATGTATGATCTTGATGCCTCTATTAATATGACACCTCTCCCTCTTTATAATAGATCACTGACGAGCCCTTGAAGGATACAAAAATATCAATTCAGCTTGTCCATAGATCTGTCATTTACCCGAATGACTCTTGGAAAATACCAATTCAACTTGTTGCTGACTTTTAGGTAATTAACACAGAGAATGATTGCAGCAGTACTTATTCTGATATTCTATTGGGGCATCCATTTCTGAATGTAGAGCTTAAATTAACATGGAGAAAGATTAACGTAAGAAGTGTGACTATAACCATTGAGTTTGATGGTGAGGTCATTAAATTTGATGTGTATAAGGCAATGGAATATCCTGACAAAGTAGAGATCATAAATCCTATTGATATAGTTGATCCTTTGGCTGATGAATTTTTAAGGACTAATTTTTCTTTTGTAAGATCATAAATCCTATTGATATAGTTGATCCTTTGGCTGATGGATTTTTAAGGACTAATTTTTCTTTTGATCTATGCAGGGACTTAGAAGATCATGATGAGGAAATAAGGAAGTTGGAAAAAATATTTTAAGTTTGTACAGATTTAAAATTGATTTCTTCTAAGTCTAAGGTTATGCCTTCTGTTTTGTAGGCGTATGAAATTAAACTAAAACCTTTGTCAGATCACTTGAAATACGCTTTCCTCAGAACAAACGACACTTTGCCATTGATCATATTAAAAGGATTGTCAGAGGAGAAGAGAAAGATTTGATAACATTTTTGTTAGAACACAAGGAGGCTATAGGGTGGACCATATCTGATATAAAAGGGTTAAGTCCATCCATATGTATGCACAAAATTAAAACTGAAGAATACACAAAACCATCCACGAAGGGCAACCCCGAATAAATCCACCAATGATGAAAGTGGTAAAAAATGAGATACAAAAACTCCTTGATGAAGATATTATACATCCAATTTCAGATAATAAATTGGTAAGTACGATACATGCAGTTCCTAAAAAAAGGAGTTACTTTGATCGAAAATTCTGAAAGAGAATTAATACCAACACGAGTTCATAATTGATGGAGAGTCTGCATCGATTATAGGAAGTTGAATTCCTTAACCTGAAAAGACCATTTTCCTATTTCATTTATAGATCAAATGATAGAAAGATTAGCTGGTAAGACTCACTATTGTTGTCATGATGGCTTTTTCAGGGTTTTTTTCCCAAATTCCAGTGGCACCAGAAGATCAAGAAAAGACGACATTCACATGCCCCATTCAGCACATTTGCTTACCGACATATGCCTTCAGACTTTACGGTAATTCATTTAATGAATGTCTATTAAACTTAACAAATATGCTTCGTCGGTGCCTATAATTTTACCTTGTTTTGAATTATGAAAAATGTCATTTTATTATTGATAAGGGGTTAATTTTAGTCCATATTGTTTCTTCAAAAGGAATTGCGGTAAACAAAGCAAAAACCAATATAATACGTTCACTTCCATGCCCCACCACTGTAAGGGAAATCCACTCTTTACTTGGCCATGCAGGATTTTACCGTAAGTTCATCAAGGACTTTCCCAACCATTATTTGAATTGTTGTAAAAAGATAAAAACTTTGATTTCAATCAAGAATGCAGAGAATCGTTTGGCGTTTTAAAGGATAAGTTAGTTTCGGCACCCATAGTCCAACCGCCTAATAGGGACATCCCCTTCGAAGTCATGTGATGCTTCAGATGGAAGTGTTGGAGCCGTACTTGGACAAAAGAACCTCACTTATCGCCTATACGTCATGCACCTTAGATTCCGCACAACGAAATTATTCAACAACAGAAAAAGAATTATTCGCTATCATTTTCGTATTAGATAAATTTAGGTTGTATCTTCTTGGCACTAAAGTTATTGTTTTCTCTGATCATGCAACCCTGAAGTACTTGCTTAGCAATAAAAAGGCAAAACCAAGACTAATCCATTGGATAATTCATTGAATCTTACTCCTTCAAGAATTTAATTTGGAAATCAAGGACAATAAAAAATGTGAGAATTTGGTGGCCAATCACTTAAGCCGACTTCCAATCACTATAGTTGATCCTCCAATTTGTGAGGAGTCCTCAGAGAAAAGGTTGATGATGACCTTGGTTTGCAGATATAGTTAATTACCTAGCTACAGGTAAATTATCATCTAATTTGACAAGAGCTGAAGTAAGCCGCATTAAAAGAGAATCTCACTTTTTCATTTGGGATGATCCTTATCTTTGGAAGCATTGTTCTGACCAGGTAATTCAGTGTTATATTGTCGAAAGCGAGGTAAACTCCATTTTAAATTTTTGTCATTCATATTCACGCAGTGGCCATTTCATACCAGGGTGGACTGCCCATAAAATTATTGAATGTGGGTTCTTTTGGCCTCAAATTTTCCGTGATGCATACTTGTTTTACAAATCCTGTGAAAAATGCCAATGTGCAGGTAATTTAACCCTAAGGAATGAAATGCCCTTAATCCTATTCATATGTGCATTTTTTGATGTTTGGGGAATCAATTATATGGTCCTTTTGTTTATTTCTTTAACAATTGTTATATAATTCTTGTTGTTGACTATGTTTCGAAGTGGGTAGAAGCCAAAGCCACCCAAAACAATGATGTCAAAACTACTGTTCAGTTTCTAAAAAATTGTATTTTTTTTCAGGTTTGGCACACCAAGAGCAATAATAAGCGACCGTGAAACACACTTCATCAATCGGGTAATTGATGCTCTTATGAAAAATCATGGAGTAACTCACAAAATTGATACGAATTATCATCCGCAAATGAATGAACAAGTTGAAATATCAAACTGAGAAGTCAAGAGAATTCTTGAAAAATTAATCAAGCCATATCGCAAGGATTGGAGTTTAAAATTAATTGATGCCTTATAGGCTTATCGAATTGTAAATAAAGAACCTATCGACATGTCACCATATCGCCTAGTATTCGGTAAGCCATGTCATTTACCAGTACAGCTAAAGGCACAAGGCATATTGGGCTGTAAAGCAATGTAATATGGAGTTAGAAGCGGCAAGCGAAGCACAAAAGTTATATATACAAGAACTTGAGGAAATCCAGAGAGATGCTTACATCAATGTCAGGATATATAAGGACAAAACAAAAGAACCTCATGATCAAAAAATTGTTTTTAAATCTTTTTATTCGGATAAAATATTTTTTTAATTCAAAGTTGAAACTTTTTGCAGGTAAACGAGATATTATTCCAAGTGGGAGTGATGGAAAATGTCTTAGTAAAGGTCAACATATTATTTTTCCTATAGATTTCTATGTCATTGACATGGAACATGATAGGTCGAATACTTATTCCAAGTTACTCTTAGACCGACCATTCCTAAGCACAACACATATAAAGATCAATGTTAGAAGTGGTATACTGACAATGGAATTTGATGGTGAGATCGCTGAATTTGATGTTTATAAAGTAATGAAATGCCCAGATCGTGTTGAAAGAATTAATTATGTTGTAACAACCCGGAAAAATGAGAAAAATAATATTTATATTGGAGTAATTTGGTGAAATTTGGTGACTAAATTAAAAGTTTTTAAAACACTTAGACCATTTTAGAAGTTGAAAGAAATTCAGGGACCAAGTCCTGAATTCCTCCAAGAAGTGTCGACAGGTTTGGTTATAAACGTGTTTTCTGATTGTAAATCAGAAAACACAAATGTTAATTTGCTTAAACTTTCCCCCTCCCATACCTCTACTTTCAAGCCCGATTCCGACGCCATCCGATCTCTGATCGTCAAATTGAAACTAACAACGTGTTCCTCTTCGACCCGTGAACAAAACCCAGTAAACCAATTATGGTGAAACGCTGCCAAACGTCGTGAATTTCGAGTCAAAGTTTCGACGTTGTTTTTAGCACCACCACCGAGAAAATCTTAAATTCATCTCCGATCGTTGATCCGTTTTCGACACCTCCCGCACCATCGTGTTCCTTGTGTCGTTCCGAGTCCGACGGTGTCCTCCTTGTCTCCATAAGAGACGGCGCGTGAGGGAGGTGAAGTGGTCCAAGTTCCGACTGAGTTGAAATCGAGCTATCCACCGTTCAAAAATTTGAACCGAGCTTGGTAAGTGACTCAAAATCACTTAAAATAATTTTGAAATTTTTTTAGGAATTTTTGGACACCGGAGGAGGCCAACACGCCCCCACGCGCCGCCCCTACGCATGGGGGAGTTTCAGAACGGTGATTGTGCATTGTCTGACCGGCTTGATCGGTTTTAACTGCTCTGACCGGTCCGAACCGGTTTGACCTGACCAGATCCAGTGACCTGACCCGACCTGACCCGGGTGCTATTTTCGTAAATATTTTTAAAAAGGTGCTATTTTGTAAATATTTTTAAAAGGGTGACATTTTCGTAAATATTTTTAAAAAAGTGATATACTCGTAATTATTTTTAAAAGGGTGCTATTTACATAAATATTTTTAAAAGGGTGTTATTTTCGTAAATATTTTTAAAAAGGTGTTATTTTCATAAATATTTTTAAAAGGGTGTTAGTTTCGTAATTAATTTATGTTATGATGCTATTTTTCTAAATGTTGACAGTTAATTGTGAGCACCTTTGACCAGAACTTTGACCGGCGTTAACCGTCTAGTAAACAACCGTTGACTTTATCCGGATATAACTAATTTGATAGTTTGCGACGTCCCGATTTCGTTTTAGGAGTTCGTTTCGCCAAATTCGAACTCGAAGGTCTTCAAATCGTTAGTCAAACCCTATGAATTTGACATTGACCAAGAATTTGAATTTTTGAAAAGTCATATTTTATGTTTTTCGACGTCGTGATTCCGATTCTGCAATCCGTTTGGTCAAATTCAGACTCAAAAGCCTCCAAATTAATAGTCAAGCCCGGAAAATGCATATATACTTAAGAATTTTAGCTTTGAATAATTAAGTAAGACTTAGACTGATAAATGATTATTGTTTGAAGGTATAAGAGACTCTCCTGATCGCTCGACTGCTCGACCCAGCTCCTCTAGATCAGTTAAACCACGTGTGCCAGTATTTACTCGTTCGAAAACTGTAGCAGAACATGGTGAGGCCAGTGCTCAGTAGATCTACAGTTTAATCCTATTATCGAGGTGTGTTCCCTATGTACTATTTGATGATTTTAACTGATTTGATAAATATATATGTTTACATATATATATACATATTTCACTGAAATTTTATGATTCAATGGATGATGGTTCATGAACTATGATTGAACTTTATATATGATATTTGAATAATTGGGTTCAATGGACGGTATTAATTTAACGGATAGAGATAATGAAAATCTTTACTTACTATTTGAAATATGTGATGGGAATATTATCTGGGTAGACTGGAGTATGGAAATACAGCTCTGATCAAGCTGGTAAATCCTTACGGACCTAAGGCATCATTTAGGTAGGCTTTCGGGCCCCAAGATGTTCCCTTAGGTTGGCCCCTTATACTAATGGGTATAATGTTGCCCCATGGACACAGTTCTGAGAACTGCATATGGTGTACGGGATGAGGGTATATTATATGATTTAATATTTTATAGTTTAACAGGATTTCCATGATACTTGACAGGATTATAATTTATGGTTTTTCATATGATGTTTTTACTGAAATAATGGGACACACCGAGTCTAACTCACTTTTCAAAAATGTTTCCCCCTTTCAAATACTGTTGGTTAGATAGTCGGATCAAGCACTTGGAGGATCAACATATCTCTTGAAGTATATCTTATTGTAATGTTTTATCTTTCAAGTTGACTTTATTTTGATAACATGGGCTTTATTTTAAAGTATTGAATTTTATAATGATTACTCTTTTGCTATTTATGTTTGGTTTATCGTAATTGAGATTTTTTTAAGACATGTTTTAAATTAATTTATTACTTTTTAATGTTATATTTATGAATTGGGTTTTTATAGTATAATCTATTCTAATTTCATAAATTTCATTTATAATATGATTTTTCATTGATTAAACAACATTGTTAGAAAATTCTTTAAGAATCATGAATGTGATCCATTAGACTTAGTCGAAACACATAGGCCGGGTCTAGGGGGTTACATTTAATTGGTATCAAAGCTTTTGGATTTTAAACCTTGGACTGTGTATGAGTCCAAATTAAAAATACGGTTTTGAAATAGTTTACAAAACAAGTTACTAAGGCCATGTCACAAAGTTTTTACGGTTTTAGCTGTGTTTGAGACTCCAAGTGCTTATCTAACCCTGAGTTTTATCTTCTATAGTAAACTCAAGATCTACCAAAATGAGTGCTAGACGTGGACGTCAAACTAGCCATGGACAAGGTCGAGTGGCTAGATTTGCAGACCGATCGATGAGATTCGAGTAGATCCCCCTACCTCCGATAGATGATCTTGCTCCTACGACCCCGATGAATTTACCTCATACCGTTGGTATTGGCATGACTACACCGATCATAGGAGCAACCGATAGTGAGCCTGATTCTACCAGAGTTGCATTTGATGAGAATTTTGGTAGACATTTTCTACAGTTGATTCAAGGAGTGGTCAGAGTTGCTGGTGTTGGATCCGAGGTGCCTATTTATCAGACTTTGATTGCCAATGGAGTCAGAACTTTTGGAGGATAGATAGGTGGAGTTATTACTGAAGCAGAAGATTGGCTCCAGGATACATGGGGGCAATAGAGATGTTAGATGGAAATGCCCACACATGGTGGGAATCAATAGTCAGTAGTGTTCCAACCGATCATTTGACATGGGATTTCTTTAAGGAGCGCTTTATGAGCCGTTTCTTGGGAGATCGTTATTTAGTTCAGAGATGACAGTAGTTTCAGAACCTGGTTCAGGGTGACATGGCTGTTTCAGAGTATAAGATAGAGTTCTTGAAATTGCTTAAGTATGGAATCAGTATGGTGCCTATCGAGAGGGATCGATGCCCTAAATTTACACTCAGACTCAGATACGAGCTATGTGGGTAGGTTGTTACCCACCAAGATGAGATTTTTGATGTGCTGGTGGGCAGAGCCAAAGATGCTGAGGAGGTGGAGGATTTAGCTTCTGATAGAGAGCGGGTTGATCAGGAGTGATCTAAGAAATTTTAAAGCCCTACTGAATCATCTGCATAATACGGGAAGAGGACTCGTACTTCGGCCCTCAGATGAGTAATACACGTTTTAGACATGCTGCATCTTCACCTCCAAAGTTGGTCGTAGTGGTTTTTTAGGGTTGCCCATGTACCCCTTTATGATTATTGTGGTAATAGACATAGAGGGGAGTGTCATAAGAAGATGGTTCTTTGCTATCAGTGTGGATCCAGTGGTCATTTTCTGAGGGAGTGTCCGCAGCTAGCTTTGTCTGAGCGGACCGCTACCCGGACTCCTGTGCATTCTCAGACTACAGTATAGACCCCAATTAGAGATCGTAGCCAAGGAAAGGCTCATGGATCAGCGTCCAAGATAGACAGTAGAACCTAACCTCAGTAGAACAGAGGGCCAGCAGTTTCTGAGGCTAGATAGCCAGCTTTAGTTTATGCTACTAGACGTCATGATGACAGAGATGAACCTGAGGTTATTGCTGGTATATTTACTATTTATTCTATCCCATACTTTGCATTACTGGATAATGGCTCCACCCACTCCTATGTATCGAGTTCAGTATCTAGAAACCTTCAGATTCTAATTAAGAACACTGAAAATACTGTTACAGTTACGAGTTCAGTAGGACAGGCAGTTTTAGTGAATAAAATATTTTGGCGTTGTCCTCTGGAGGTTCAGGGATAAATTTTTCTCGCTGATCTTATGGAGCTTGCTTTAGAGGAGTTCGATCTAATTCTTGGGATGGATTGGTTGAATAAACACAAGGTAAATATGGATTTCAAATACAAGAGAGTTACTCTGAAGACTTCAGATGGTCGTACTGTTATGTTAATTGGTGAACGACGTGGCTATCTCTCCAATATAGTTTCAGCTATGGAAATTGATCGTATGATCAGAAAGGGATATGAGACTTTCATTCTTGTATTTTGAACACTAAAGGTTCATTGTCCATGATCGAGGATATTCGTATAGTTAGCGAGTTTCCTGATGTCTTTTCGGAGGAGTTGCCTGGGTTACCTCCTTATAGAAAGGTAGAGTTCGAGATTGAGACTTATCCGGGATCTGCACCTATTTCCATGGCACCATATCACATGGCTCCAAAGGAACTTAAGGAGTTGAAGGTCCAATTGCAAGAATTATTCAATTGATGATTTATTCGACATAGTACTTCACCTTGGGGAGCTCCAGTTTATTCGTGAAAAAGAAGGATGGATCGTTAAGGTTATGTATTGACTATCAGAAGTTAAACAAGATGACGATCAAGAATAAATACCCACTACCGAGGATTGACGACTTGTTTGATCAATTGTGAGTAGTTACTGTAATCTCTAAGATTGATCTTCGTTTGGGGTATTATTAATTGAAAGTTAAAGGGTCTGATGTTGCAAAAACGACCATTCACACTAGATACGATCATTATGAATTCTTAGTAATGCCTTTTGGTTTGACGAACGCTCCTGCAACTTTCATGGATTTGATGAATCGTGTGTTCCGACCATATTTGGATCAATTTATGGTTGTCTTTATTGATGATATTCTGGTATATTCTCAGATGGAAGCAGAGCATGACGAGTATTTAAAGATCATTCTGCGGACTTTGACAAAGCATCGTCTATATGCCAAACTAAGCAAGTGTGAGTTTTGGCTTCAAGAAGTGTCGTTTCTGGGGCATATTATTTATGCGCGAGGTATTTAGGTTGATCCTAGCAAGATCAAGGTTATTATGAGTTGGAAATGACCCAAGAACGCCTCTGAGATCCGCAGTTTTTTGGGTTTGGCTGGATATTATCGATGTTTTGTCGAGGGCTTCTCGATCATTACTGCTTCTTTGACAAAGTTGTTAATGAAGAACGTGCGATTTGACTGGGGCAAGGCACAACAGGAGAGCTTTGAGAAATTAAAGGCAATTTTGACTCAAGCACCAGTGTTGATTCAACCATAGTCCGGGAAGGATTTTACAGTGTATAGTGATGCTTCACACTCAGGACCGGCGTTAACCGGCTAGTAAACGATCATTGACTTTATCCGAATATACATATTTTGATAGTTTTTGACGTCCCAAATCCATTTTCGAAGTTCGTTTTGCCAAATTCGAACCCGAAGGTCTTCAAATCGTCAGTCAAACCTGTTGACTTTGTCTTTAACCAAGAATTTGAATTTTTGAAAAGTCATATTTTATGTTTTTCGACGTCCTGATTCCGATTCCACAATCTTTGGTCAAATTCAGACTCGAAAGCCTCCAAATTAATAGTCAAACACGGAAAATGCATATATACTTAACAGTTTTAGCTTTGAATGATTAAGTAAGACTTGAGACTGATAAATGATTATTGTTTAAAGTATAAAAGATTCTCCCGATCGCTCGACAGCTCGACCCAGCTCCTCTAGATCAGTTAAACCGCGTGTGCCAGTATTTACTCATTTGAAAACTGTAGCAGAGCGTGGCGAGGCCAGTACTCATTAGATATATAGTTTAATCCTATTATCGAGGTGTCTTCCCTATATACTATTTGATGGTTTTAACTGATTTGATAAATATATATGTTTACATATATATATATATATATATACATACATATTTCACTGAAATTTTATGATTCAATGGATGATGGTTCATGAACTATGTATGATATTTGAATAATTGGTTTCAATGGACGGTATTAATTTACCGGATAGGGATCATGGAAATATTTACTTGCTAATTAAAATATGTTATGGGGATATTATCTGGGTAGGCTAGAGTATGGAGGTACAACTTTGATCAAGTTGGTAAATCCTTACGGACCTAAGGTAACATTTAGGTAGGCTTTTGGGCCGCAAGATGTTCCCTTTGGTTGGCCCTTATACTAATGCGTATAAGGTTGCCGCATGGAAACAGTTCTGAGAACTGCATATGGTGTACGTGAGGAGGGTATATTATATGATTTAATATTTTATACTTTAACAGGATTTCATGATACTTGACAGGATTATAATTGATGGTTTTTCATATGATGTTTTTACTGAAATAATGGGACACACTAAGCCTAGCTCACTTTTCAGAATGTTTTTCCCCTTTCTGATACTGTTGGTTAGATACTCGGATCAAGCACTTGGAGGATCAACATATCTCTTGAAGTATATCTTATTGTAATGTTTTATCTTTCAAGTTGACTTTATTTTGATAACATGGGTCTTATTTTAAAGTATTGGATTTTATAATGATTACTCTTTTGCTATTTATGTTTGGTTTATCTTAATTGAGATTTTTTAAGACATGTTTTAAATTAATTTATTACCTTCTATTTTACAGGCACTTGAGATAGAATTGAAGTAGTTATCGAAACATTTGAAATATGCCTTTTTGGGAGAAAATGGAACCTTACCAGTGATCATCTCAAGTAAATTATCCGAAGGAGAAGATAAAGCTTTGGAAGCGGTATTACATTCTCACAAAAAAGCCATAGGATGGACCATTTCCAACATTAAAGGATTAAGTCCCTCGACTTGCATGCACAAGATCAAGGTCGAAGAAGCATCAAAACCATCACGAGAAGGACAACACCGATTGAATCCACCGATGATGGAAGTAGTAAAGAAGGATATTTAGAAACTCCTTGATGCTGACGCAATCTATCCAATATCGGATAGTAATTGGGTAAGTCTGATACATGTAGTTCCTAAGAAAACGGGAGTGACGGTGATCGAAAATCAAGATGGGGAGTTATTGACAATAAGAGTTCAAAATGAATGGCGAGTTTGTATTGATTACAAGAAGTTGAATTCTCTTACTCGAAAATATCATTTTACTATTCCTTTTATTGACCAAATGATTGAAAGATTAGTTGAGAAAACTCATTATTGTTGCCTTGATGGTTTTCAGTTTTTTTCCAAATCCAGTAGCACCCGAGGATAAAAAAAATGACTTTTTCTTGTCCATTCGGTACATTTGCATATAGACGAATGCCTTTTGGTCTTTGTAACGCGCTTGCCACCTTCCAAAGATGCATATTGAGTATATTCTCTGACAATGTGGAGAAATGCATCAAAGTCTTTATGGATAACTTCATGGTTTATGGTAATTCTTTTAGTGAAAGTCTTGACAATTTAACTAATGTGCTTTTAAGATGCTTAGAATATAACCTTGTTTTAAACTATGAAAATTCCCATTTTATGGTTGATAAAGGGATAATTTTAGGTCATATTGTTTCCTCAAAAGGGATTGCAGTTGATAAAGCTAAAACATATATTATACGGTCACTTCTTTAACCCACAACTGTGAGGGAAATTCATTCTTTTATTGGCAATGCAGGATTTTACCGTAGGTTTATTAAAGAGTTTACGAAGATAGCACAACCTTTATGCAATCTTCTTCAAAAGGAGCATGATTTTGACTTTAATTCAAAATGCAAAGAGTTTTGATTCATTAAAGGAAAAACTTATTTTAGCTCCAATTGTTTAGCCGCCAGATTGGAATTACTCCTCCGAACTTATGTGTGACGCATCGGATACTAGCGTTGGAGCCGTTCTCGGCAAAAGAAATAAGGAAAAATCCATATGTCATAGCCTATGCATCGCATAATTTGGACTCGGCTCAGAAAAATTGTTCAACTACGGAAAAATAACTTTTTGCTATAATTTTTGCTTTATAAAATTTTAGATCTTATTTGCTTGGCACTAAAATCATTGTTTTTTCTGGTCATGTAGCTTTAAGGTATTTGATAAGCAAAAAGGAAGCAAAACTGAGGCTTATCCGATGAATCCTGGTTTTACAAGAATTTAACTTGGAAATCAAGGATAAAAAGGGATGCAAAAATTTGGTAGCAGATCACATGAGTCGAATTCCCCTTTCCACATTTGACCCACCATTTAGAGACGAATTTCCTAAAGAAAAACTGATGGTGGCGCAAAGCATAACTCCATGGTTTGCGGGCATGGTCAATTATTTGGCCACAAGTAAATTACCATTAGACATACCAAGAGCTGAAATCAATCGAATTAAGCTTGTATCCCGATACTATATTTGGGACGATCCTTATTTATGGAAGCACTACTCATATCAGGTAATTCGAGGATGTATTGCCGAAAATGAGGTAAATTCAACTTTACAATTTTGTCATTCTTACTCTTGCGGTAGTTATTTTGGGCCAAAACGTACAACCCATAAAATTCTTGAATGCAGTTTCTTTTGGCCTAACATCTTTCGGGAACTCATATATATTTTGTAAAACTTGTGAAAGATGTCAACGTATAAGTAATTTAAGCCGTAGAAATGAAATGCCTCTTAATTCTATACAAGTTTGTGAAACTTTTGATGTTTGGGGAGTCGATTATATGGGTCATTTTATTTCGTCATATGGAAATACTTATATTATTTTAGTTGTAGATTATGTTTCTAAATGGGTGGAAGCTAAGGTCACTCGGAATAATGATGCTAAAACTGCAATTATTTTTTTGAAAAATACTATTTTTTCCAGGTTTGGCACGCCACGAGCTATAATAAGTAATGAGGAACTCACTTCATCAACTGATTAATTGGATTGAAAATGAAAAAATTTAGAGTAACTCAAAAAATTGCTACCGCTTAACATCACAAACAAATGGACAGACCGAAGTATCAAATCGGGAAATTAAAACAATTCTTGAAAAAATTATTAAACCGAACCGAAAGGATTGGAGTTTAAAATTAACTGATGCATTTTGGGCATATCGAACCGCTTATAAAGGTCTATTAGGATGTCACCATACCAACTTGTTTTCGGTAAACTATGCCATTTACTGGTTGAGATAGAACATCAGGCTTATTGGGCCGTCAAATAAAGTAATATGGACATGGATGCGATTGGTGAAGCTCGAAAATTACACATACAAGAACTTGAGGAAATCCAAAGAAATGCCTATGACAGTGCTAGGATATT
The DNA here is from genome assembly GCF_006381635.1 of Hibiscus syriacus. NCBI lineage: Eukaryota > Viridiplantae > Streptophyta > Magnoliopsida > Malvales > Malvaceae > Hibiscus > Hibiscus syriacus. Next base: position 400,315 of record NW_024062559.1, read on the forward strand.
TAAAGAAAAACAAAAGGATTTCACGATAGTAGAATTTCTTTTGAAACTTTTTTCTGTCGGTCAAAAGGTTTTGTTATTTACTCCAAATTTAAACTTTTTACATGAAAGCTCAAATCAAAATGGCTCGGACCGTTTACAGTAACTCAAGTATTTACTCACGGTGCTGTTGAAGTTGAAAATAACTCGTGAATTCGATTTAAAGGAAATGGTCAAAGATTGAAACTGTATTATGAAAATGCTCTGATTATTCTAATTAAAGAAATCAATTTAGAAGAACCCACACTTTGAAAAATCAGGTCGTCAAGCTAACGACATTAAACAAAAGCGCTTGATGGGAGGCAACCCATTTCGTTCTATTTTTATTTTATTTCATTTCATTTCATTTAATTTTCATTTCATTTAATTTTCATTTTAATTTTCATTTCATTTTATTTTGTTTTATTTTCATTTTATTTTTATCAAACTTTATCTCATTATATATATATATTATTTTCATTAATTTTATTTTTCTCAGAACAGATCCAAATTCTGATCAAATATTTAACGAAAGAACAATATTTCACGTCTGGAAGTAGGAGGCAGGCACACGTTAACATAACCCAAATCCCAAGAGGCGCACGTTAACATACCCTAATTTTTTGTGTTCCCTCCTCTATCGAAAATTCCAAATTTGAAACAACTTTTGTTTCAAATTTCTTTTTGTAGGAAAAACCTTATCTATCACTATCTCAACCTTTACAATTCTAAACCAATCCCAACACTCTTTCATTCCACCTTTTTAGTTTGACTAAAAATCAAACTATTTTATTCTTCTTTTATATCCCACACGTGACAAAGACCCCCCACCCAAAACAACCAACATTTTCTTTCTTCTTTCATTCAGCCGAATGCCTCTCAACCTCCCTTTATTTACTTCTTTCGATCAGCCACCACACCATCAGACATCATCGTCATTCATCCCCCATTGCCTTCTCCACACGCCGATTACTCACTTTTTTCACCATGGTAAGAACACGTAACAAAGAAAACCAACGAGCTCCACCGTCGCCACATCGCCCCGGTTATCGTCGATATTCCAAGTTACTCCGACCCTCTGCCCACGCCACTACCTCCTTAACGAGGTGCACGAAGGTCACAATGTTCACCACCGAGGACCACAACGCGTGCACCCAAGACCTCCGCCTTCCCTTTATCGTTCGACCGTTCCTCTTTCCACTGTCACGCTGCAGGACCGAGCATTGCACGACGGTCCAGTCCTTCATCACTGATGACCCTGACATTTTACTCCATGCCATAGGGTTCGGGAACACGTTCAATGTCAAATATGAGTATTTGTCGTTTACTACACTTGAACAACCCGAGGTAAATTCGAACGTATCGATATTGAACTGTTACTAATTTGGCACCATGTTTTTGGATATTCTAAAGATTTTAGCAACGAATTCAATTTTCTGAGTGGTGTACCACCACAACCTATCCCTACATCCTCGTACGGACACGATCTTTCACCACCATGCCAATCATCCGGGCAGTCGCAACATACATCATTTGAAGCAGGCTCAAATGAAACTGAAGGGCCACCAAACGAAACGTTCAATCCTTTCAATGAAAAAAATTGAAGGGGCCGAACATAGTCGGTACCACCCGAGGAGTTGTTGAAAGGATATATCCATTTTGATGGTGATGAAGCAATAAGTTTTAATAGCATTTGTCACTATAGGTTTCAAGTTTTTATGTATATTCCATCACGTAGACTCGACACTTAACACTTACGTTATGATGTGATGCGCTATTTTGATGCTATTGGTTGGACTCGTTATTCAAATATTATATGTGATACTTATTATTAATTGGTGTTTGAATTATATACCACTTTTATTTCTCTATAGCGTCGTGTCGTATCTATGAATACACCTGATGTTATTGCTTTTTGGCTGCTAGGGTAATATTTTAGGATATCGTTAAATGATTTTAACTTCTCTATGGGGTTCACGACCGATGTAACAGACCATGATTATCTGACATCTTTACATGAGATTCCATAGGATTTTGACACTGATATGGCTTATGAGGCACTTATAGGATTGTCAGGCATTCAATTCGAAGCATGCATTACAAAGGCATGACATATTCACGACCCCACTCTCCGTTATATACACTAGTTCCTTGCTTACAATTATTATGGTCGTAATGATACTACATCTTGTTTGAGTAAGGTTGAATTATTTTTCTTATGGTGTACGCAAACCTGAACGAAGGTAAACTTAGGATATTGGTTCACTTAAGCTTTCACCCGAGTTGTACGAACCAATCGACCTTTGATTCTTGGACATTATATTTCACATTTAGCATCTCGTTTGTTTCTATTGACCTTCGATACTGCGAATTTGACTCATTCCTTTTCTATGAGTCACTTGATTCTAGGTGTTTGGATTCAATGGATTCTCGTAGGCACTCCTGCTGCCCCCACATTATACCTTCCGACACCATTACACCACGTAATGGGCGCTTGTACATGAGACAGATTGAACCACCTTCGGTAGCCAATTCCCAACAGGATATGCAAGATGTGTTTGGTCGCCTTGACACCATTGAATCTAATTTATCGTGGTTATTTCTTACCTTCATCTGGGCTCGTCTCAACGTGGCCGTGGCTACGGTCACCACTAGATTGGGGAGTATTCATTTTCCCTCTCTTTGTTTTTCTATTTAATATACATTTTAGGGAAAAATGGAATAAGTGAAGGGGGAAGGATAAGCATGTCGTCAAAATTTTCCTTGACTTGTTTAATTTTTTAAAATTGAGGTTTTCTGATATTGATGTGTTGGGATCGTTGGTTGCTAGTCTTGAACTTCGCTTTATACTCGTGCTTCATTTTGAATTGTGATCATGTTTTGATCGAATTTAATTTGCATGATTAGCGATTGGTATAGCTGGTGAAATTTTTGTTGAGTATTGATATTTCATACTTTTGTTGATATAGATGAACTTGACTCAGTACATATAAACTTTTTTGTGAGATTTGAGCCTAACAGTCATACATTTTCTTTCTTGGTCATTGTTTGACTTGTGTGTGTTGGACGTTTTAGGATGTTTTAGAACTTGTAATCACAATGCATATCGAGACTACATGTTGAACGTAATGTTTTAATATGATAGAGCACCTAGGATAAACCCACTTTTCCCCAAAACCATACCCGTTTATATATCCACTAGTGAACCACATTTGAGCCTATTTCCCTTTCTTTGTTTTACACCTCATAATTAAACCCAAAGCCTTTCTTTTTATTTTATTATCTATTCACACCTTTGCTGAGACATGAGATCTTGTATCAATCTTGTTCCAAAAAATATAAGTTGTTCACTGTTTTGAACAACAGAAAAAACAAAAAAGTAGACCATTTGTTCAAAAAAAAAAGGAAGGAACAATCGACCGTTTCAATTGTCTTTTATCTATTCTTTTTCTTGTTTTTTTATTGCACTTCATGATAATTCATGGATTATTCTTAATTAGTTTGATCTATTGTTTCAGTATTTTAAACCTTTCTTTTTGGCCTTTTCCCTACCCTAACCTAAGCCCTGTTACACCTTGTTGAAGACCCCTTGATTATTGCATTATGTTCATTTTTCGTAGTGAGACTTGATTGGATTCCAAGCCTATGTAATATTTTGGTTAGTTTCGGTTTAAGCGATTTCATTTACCCCAAACACTTAGAGCGGATATGTGTGAATCTTTGTGAGGTATTGAGTCATATTTCGTGTCTTTGCTTGATTATAACTTGAATTCGGCAAATATCATGGACTTAGTTCGATTGGAAGTTTGAGAAATAAGTTGAAATTTAATATTCCAACTTATGATTTTGATATGTTAATTGATGGATCATTGAGGACAAGCATTGAATAAGTGAGGGAGAATTTGATAAATGCTTAATTTAGTTAATATTTGCTTTTAAATTAGTCATTAATCATTGGTTTTTATGGATTATTTGTTCGTTTTCATTCCTTTCTATGCATGAAGTCAGATTCTATAAATTACACTAAAAGGAAAGAATTCTGCATTTTTTTTATTTTGGAATCAAAGCTGGATTAGTGGGCATAAAACATCCGATGATGTGATGACGTCAACACCTTATAGAAGATCCAGTCAACGTTTCTAGAAGAACAATAGATTGGCCACACGTTTCTGCAATTCGGATTTGGGTTAAACTCAAGTTTTAGGATAATATTTTAAACATTATATTTTATTTTTGTTTTAGGTATTTTAGTTTAAATAGATATTAGTATTTCAATTAGTATTTAGGATATTATTTTAAATAGTGTTTTATTTTATCATAGTTTTAGGTATTTTAGTTTAAATAGTTTTAAGTGTTTTAATTAGGAATTATTTATTTATTTTAGGATTATCTTTAGCTTGTTTTTAGGAATTTGAAGGCTATAAATACTCTCTCATGGTAAGCCTAGAAACATGTCCCTCTCATCTAAGAATTAAATCTTATTTTTCTCTATAGCTTTCTATCTATTTTTCACATACCTCTTTATTTCCTTTTAAAATTTTGTTTCCAAATATTCTAAGTATGACTTTGGTCATTCTTAGCTAATTTTCTTTTAAGTCGAAGGCTAAAGCGAAGGCTCAATTCGAAATGTGATAATTGTAAGGCACTTAAATCACTTCATATTTTTCTCTCTACTTTCTAGGCTTATTTTTCAAATCAAAACAATTTTCAAAACCAAAAGTCGACGTTGGTCTGGATGTTATTATGGTTATCGTTGGAAGGAGGATTGACTTATTGAAGAACATTCGACTCCCTGAGAACATACTTAACAAAAATTTTGTTAAAAGGAAACTGAGATCAGAATCAGTTATTGTTGAAACAACATAATCCGAGTTGGCAGGAAGGGATTGCCCTTGTAAACAATTAGCCGACGCTAATCTTGAAGTAAAGATTTGTTTCAATGATCCGATGAATTTGAGGCAAAATTGAAGTTTGAGGTTGCTTTTACAATAAGTTTTCTTTTTCCCTATCTCTTTTATTTATTTTTAATCTTTATTTTTTTTATTTCTTTAAATAATTTAAAACCCCATTTTATCTTTATTATTATCTTTAAAAATTATTATTATTATTTTAATAATTTTTCCCTTTTAAAATATAATTTTTATTTTATTTTATCTTTTCAACTTTATCTGGAATTATATCTTCTTCTAAATCAACAAAGAGTTTTACTAAATCAGAAACACTACAGTCCCTGTGGATCGACCCTACTTCTCAATACTACTTTCTCTTTCTATTTATTAATAAGCTGAAATTATTTTGATAACAAAACGACGTTATCAGTGACTAACATGCAAAAACACTTTAAAGTTAGGGGAATAAATAACAATTAAACCAAAAATTTTTAACATGCACAAGAAATGGGAAAATTACAAAATCGATCCCTATATGTGACTATTTTGAAAAAACACACTTAAAGTCAGGGGACCTAAGCGTGATTTCTCCTGAAACTTTCTATATATACAACATTTAGTTTTTTTATTCCAACCGGATTTAAAAAAAAAAAAAAAAACTCTCCTTTTCTCTCTTATTCCTTCGGGAAGCCCACTTTCGGCCGCCTCACCCAAACTCTGGTCGCCGTACATGGTGGTCAAAAGTCCTAAACTGACCCAAGATACCCCTAAAGCCCATACCTACACTCATAGACACTTATCAAAGCCTAAAACTACCTAAAAAAGACTCCTAAAAGACACAAAAAAAAAACACCAAAAAGCTTCAGTTGCCCACTTTTCGTAACCTCAAAACTGATTAAAACCAAACCTAAAACCTCCCAAATGCTCTTACCTACCCTCCTAGATGCAGACACGACTCCTCCTCCTCAGGTAAACTACCCGATATCCTTAGTTTCAGTTACATGCATGGTTTAGATGCCTTATTCTCTTTTTTTTTGAAACTGGAAATAAAATAAAAAATATACCTTCAATTGCTCTTGATTATTTTTTCTTTTTTATTGCTTTTTGAAATGAAAATGGGGTCATTTCTTTACAAATGGTTCAGGGTTTTATAATCGCAAATATTGCATATATTTTTTTCATCCGCTTGGTGAAATGATCAAAATAATGAAATCATAGATGTGTTATGTTTGGGTTTGTTTAGTTTGAGTTGGAGTGTTGATTTGGGATTTCTAAAAATGCAGGGCTTGGTTGGTGGCAATGACGGTGGCAGACAACTGGTGGAGACGGGCAGCAGCTAAGGCTTGATCTGGATAGTTAGATGGGTCCAGATCATGCGGCTGAGATGGGTTAGGGTAAAACCCTAATTTTGTAACATCTTGACCGTTGGATCTAAAATAAGATCCAACAGCTCATGTTCAAGCGGCGCTAGGCAATGAGATTAGAAACCTTAGCAGACTGGGCTTTCAAGCGGGCTTCACTTTTGCTAGGCTTGTTGATCCTCTGCAATTGTTTGGGTCGGCCTTGGATTGTAACATTTGGGACTGTTTTGGCTCCTTGGGCTCGGGTCAGATGACCCTTTGTAATTGGGGCCCGAATTAGGTTTTGCAAAGGCCTGAATAATAATAATAAAAGTAGGGAGATGAAAATGGGTGTCGACAACTGCCCCTCTTTGTCCAGTCTTGTGTCAACAAGAATAGGGCAAAGACGAAGAGACAATGCATTTTCTTTTGGTCAACTCAATGCTCTAAAATCTGATAAGGGAAATGCTCCACTATTTCTTCAGGTAGATCAGATCGAGAAACATTCATTCATTCTATTTTTCTTTATGGAAGATTGAATCGAGGTAGACTTGTTCCACTATTTCTCATGGAAGATCAAATCTTGAACGAAAGGGATCTGTTTCGCTTCTTCATGAGGGAAAATCATCTATGGGTATGTTGATTCATTCCACTATTCTATAGGGAAGATTGAATCGAGGTAGACTTGTTCCACTTTTACTCAGGAAAGATCAAATCTTAAAAGAGAGGGGTATGTTCCGCTTCTTCTTGAGGGAAAAATAAATCTGGGGACGTTCATTAATTCTCCTGTTCTTCAGGGAAGATTGAATCGAGGCATACTTGTTCCACATTACTCAGGGAAGATCAAAACTTGAAAGAAAAAAATCTGTTTCGCTTCTTCTTGAGGGAAAATCATATCTTGGGACGTTGATTCATTCTCCTATTCTTCAGGGAAGATTGAATCGAGTTTGATTCAGTTTTCGTGCCTTCAGAATACCAAATATGAAAATTAAACATTAACCCCTGTTAGTATGTGTTTAAGAATTCAAAAACATCATACCTGAAAGTCTTGGGAGGATAATCTTTGGAAAGTGATTTCTCTTGTGGGAGCTTGTCTTGCCGCCACCAAACATGGAGATCTGAATTGGTTACTTTTATGTTGGGTCTTTATATCTCCTTATTTTCCTTTTGGAGAACCTGTAAGTACTCAATTGCATTTATCATTATCATGCATTTTATGTCATGATCCTATTTATGCCTAAAAAGTGTGCAAAGGTGCAGTTTTTCGGGTATTTTCTTTCCCAAATGAGAACTCTCTTTTGTTAACAGCCTTGTAATTCAGTCAAATCTTGGGCATGAAAAATAATCGACAATTCACCCTGACTGACAACTCGGTCAGACACTCTCTGGTTGAACGTGACTCTTATTTTCTTTACTCTTGAAGCCAGGCACTACTTACGACCATCTACTTGATTGGTGACAAACCTCTTGGATTATCCCATCTTGTTGAGCTTTTACGTGTAGCCCAAGGCTTTAACTTTTTGTAGCCCAACATCATGTAAGCCTCATGCTAAATCCATTTTCAGCTTTGGAATACCTGCACTTTTCCAAAACCTTTTGTACAATAATAAACGATGATCTCATGTTTCTCAAATTAATCTACATGTTTTTATTTTCAGTTATGATGCTTGCAACATGGTTTTAACAAGAAAAAGACCTCTTTTTATTTATATAAATAAAGAGTTTTTGGGTAAATACATGGCAAACTTTTAACTAGAATAATCGAAAGAAAACACAATATGCGTCCTTAGATATCAATAGTACGAATGCTTTTAAACTAGCAAACCACAGAATGACTCGAGTATAGCTTCTATTAAAGGGATCTTGAGGATTGTAACAATGCACAAAGTTGTGAAGTTCCCCATGTACTACCAAATTCCCTGAATGTTGGATTTTATAAACCAGTATTTGAATTTCATTTACTTTCTAATTATCCAAGTCTTTTCAATTTCCAGTCCTAACCTTGACCACCATTCCAAGTCTTCAAAACTAATTCAGAACCTCCACCATGCATGAATTCTGAATTTACACAATTCTCAAGCCACTCTTTATGAGTTTTCAACTTGAGAATCCTTTGGTTTCAAGATGCCCTTTTCGGGTTTTCATCTTCAACCCTATTTTTTTCTATTTTTCTATTTTCTTTCTTTTCTCTTTCATTTTCTTTTCTTTTTCATTTTCTCATTTTCCCTTTTCTTCATTTTCTTTCTTTTATATTTTTTCTATTTTTTTCTTTTTCATTTTTCATTCTTTAGACGAAGTACTTATTGACGGTTTCAGAATTCATAGGGTTAGGTAACTCTAATTCATCCATCTTGGTGAGGATTAAAGCTCTTCCCGAAAAGGCCTTCTTTACAACAAAAGGTCCCTCACAAATTGGCATCCATTTACCTCTGAAGTCTTTTTGAATTGGAAGAATCTTTCTAAGTACCATTCTTCTTTTTTAAACTCTCGAGGGTAAACCTTCTTGTTATGTGCCCTCTTTATACATTTTTGGTACATTTTCCCATGACATATAGCTCTTAATCTCTTCTCCCCAATCAAATCTAGCTGGTCATATATAGCTTGTACCCATTTTGCTTCATGTAGTTTAACCTCTGATAGCACTCGAACTGACATAATTCCAACCTCGATGGGTAACACAACTTCTATCCTATAGGCTAAAGAAAATGGAGTTGCCCCAGTTGATGTCCTTACTGAAGTTCTATAGGCAAAGAGAGCAAATGGTAATTTCTCATACTAGTCTTTATAAGTCTGAATCATTTTCTTTATGAGCCTATTGATGTTCTTGATAGCTGCCTCTACTGCCGCATTCATCTTTGGGCGATAAGTGGTGGAATTATGATGTTTCATCTGAAACTGTTTACATACTGATTCCTTCATCTTATTGTTTAAACTCAAGTTATTATTAGTGATGATTCTTTTGGGTAACCCATACCGGCAGATAATCTCTTTCTTTACGAATTTGCAAACTGTTGATTAAGTGACATTTGCATAGGAAGCCGCTGCATATGAAGTCGCTTCGACCCATTTGGTGAAGTATTCTATCACCACGAAGATGAAATGATGACCATTAGAAGCTTTAGACGAAATTTATCCAATGACATCCATGCCCCATATATATAATGGCCATGGAGCAGTCATTACGTGCAACTGATGGGGAGGGGTATGAACCTTGTCTCCATAAATCTGGCATTTATGACATTTTCTAGCATAGTTGATACATTAAGTTTCCATGGTTGACCAATAATACCCAAATCTCATTATTTGTCTTACCATTGCATGTCTATTAGCATGGGTACCACATTCTCCTTCATGCACTTTTATCATTCTCAATAATACCTAATCATGACTTTTATTGTATAGGATCTCGCCATCAAGCACATATCTTACAGCCATTCTTTGAATAGTTCTTATGTCATTCTTATTTACCTACTCAGGGAAATTGTGACATTTGATGTATTGCAGGATATCATAATACCAGGGATTTCCATCTTCTTCTTCTTCTATGCTGTAGCAGTGGGCTGGATACTCATAAGTTTGCATCTCGATTGGAATCATATTTGAGTGCTCACTGACTTTAAAGGCTACTGGCAAAGTGGATAGAGCACATGCCACTTGATTTTCTTATATGGGGAGGAAACATAATGTCACTTCTTCAAACTCTTTGATGAGCTCCAAGGCCAACTTATGGTACTCCATCAACTTGGGATCTTTCGTTCCCTATTCACCTATAAGTTGATAAATTACAAAAGATGGATCCCCATGTAATATCCCAAATAGTAGATCAGTGACTACATTGAAAGAAAATTATAAATTTAGAGGACTAAATTGAATAAAAGGTAAATTATAAGAAATGACTTACGTAACACCAATGTGTAAGAGATAGATTAATGAAGGGTATTTTGTCCTTTTAAGTGAAATGAAATTAAAACCCATTTAAACTCTAGGGATTTAAGAAAAAGAGGAGAAGAATTCAAAGAATCTATCTCTTCCTCTTCTTCTTCTTTCCCGTGGGTTGCTCTCCTCAATAGCTTCAAAGGGAAACTTGAATTAATAAATTCTTCCTTTTGATTATGGGTAGCTCCTATAACCTTATGTGATATATAAGCTTAAGGAAGGTTATATATGATTAAAACTATGAAATGAAAGAAATAATAGAGAAATAACAATATGGGTTTTTAAGTGATATGTTAATATATGAGTGGTTATTGATGTTTATTGGTAGAATTGACTTGTCAAAGAGGTAAATGAGAGATTAGAAGCATTGGATGAGTTTAAAAATGAGTTAGAAATTATGGTGTGATTCTTAGAATCAAATGATCTTGAGGGATACTAGATGTTTTAAGTAGCTAAATGAAGGAAAGTTATTATGGATAAGTAGAGAAGAGTTACATAGTAATGTTGGGGGTAAACATGAGGAAAATTGACCAAATTTAGGTATATTTTGGGTTGAAAACTCGAAATTTAGGCATGGGTATCAGTTTGATAGAACGGTACCGATACTATATGCTAAAATGAGATAAATTAATCAAGTAGTATCGATATTGATTCAATCAATATCAATACCGAAAGGGAAGTATCGATACCGAAGGGAAGGTATCAATACCATTTCAAAACAGAATACAAAAATGGTATCGATACCATAGTATAGTATCGGTACCATGGTATGGTACTATCGATACCATGGTATGGGTATCGATACTGACGAGCCATAAATTGTAAGATATGCTTAGAATGTTGTAAAAAAGTTGTAATAGGTTCTATTGAGTAATGTTTAAGTATAATTGCTAAGAAACAAACTAACAATTGATATTGTACATGTATTTAATGGATGCTTGAGTATATCGAAATCAAGCTCCCGAGTCAAGCAAAACAAAAGGCAAAGGTAAAGTACCAGAGTAATCAACCTTGCATTTTGGATATAATAGAGAAACATGTGAGTGCATTTAATTGTGTAACTATATGATGTACTAATCATTTATGTATGACTGTTAAAAATGTATGTAGTGATTACCAAACAGGCACTAAGTGTGCATCTCACTAAATTCATCCACTATGGATGAATGTCCATTTCGACACTAAGGGTGCATTTCACGAATTCATCCTATGAGGATGATAACCGTTTTGGCACTAATGGTGTATTTCACAGAATTCATCCTATGTAGATGAATAACCGTTTCGACACTAAGTATGCATTTCACGGAATTCATCCTATGTGGATGAATAACCGTTTTGTCACTAAGTGTGCATTTTACAAAATTCATCCTACGTGGATGAATAACCGTATCGGCACTAAATGTGCATTTCACGTAATTCATCCTATGTGGATGAATAACCATTTCAGAACTAAAGGTGCAATACATGGAATTCATCATAAGTTGATGAATAATCGTACAGGCACTGTGTGTGCAAATTCACAGAATTCATCATAAGTAGATGAATAACCGTACAAGCACTGTGTGTACAAATCCACAGAATTCATCATGAGTTGATAAATAGCCGTACATGCACTATGTGTATGCAAATCCACGAAATTCATCATAAGTTGATGAATAGCCGTACAGGAGCTGTGTGTGTACATACGTGAAATTCATCATAAGTTGATGAATAACCGTACAGGCACTAAGTATGCATAGCACAAATTCATAATATGTTTATGAATGACTGTGTGGGCACTACGGGTGCATTACAAATAAAATATAATAACTGGAAAATAATTGGAAAATAACGATTTCATTGTATGATTAGTTTTGCCTCACTAAGTAATACTTAACGTGTGTTTATTTCACACGTAGGTTTAATATCGTATGGGAAATATTTGTAAAAATATAAGAAGTTCATAATAGGTAGGTGAATTTCTGTTTTGATAATGGTATACTACTCAAGTAAATTATAGTAAGGGTTAAGAAATGATGTATTAGCACTACCAATGTAAACTATGGAGTTTATATTGAGTTGAGAGAGTTCATTGACATTATAAACAATTATTAAAGTAGAAATTATTCTAAAGTTAAAAGATTAATGGACTAAATGTGCATTTGAAAGAAGGATGTCAATCATGCAAGTTAGATGAAAGGCTAAATGCCTTTGAGGCTTAACTGTGCATTTGGCATAAAGGTGTCAAATATGCCAATTAGAATAATGGTTAAGTACCGTTGAGTAAAAGATTAATGGCCTAGCTGTACATTTAACAGAAAGGTGTCAATTATGCCAGTTAGATGAAAGGGTAAATACCTTTGAGTAAAGACTAATTGTATAACAATGAATAATGTTGTATAAAAGGTATAAACGAATTCCATGAATGAAATGTATAATAGTGTATAAAAGGCATGAAATGATGCCATAATTGAAACGCATATGGGTGTATTATCGACATGAAAGGATGTCATAACTGAAATGCATATGGGTGCATTATCGACATGAAAGGATGCGATAATTGAAATGCATATAGGTGCATCATAAACATGAATGGATGCTATCAATGAAAATAAAGAACAATGACTAAAGAGATAAATAGAAAAGAAAAATATAAAGGAAGATAGGTATGCTAAGCATACGAAAAATAATAAGAAAATTTTGAATATAATACAGTTTAAATAAGGAGTATGAGATATTTAAAGAATATACGATTTAGTACAAACTAAATAATGTGACATACTTATGTATACACATAGATTACTTTACAATATTATATCTTACTGAGTAAATACTTAACGTGTGTTTTTTCACGCGTAGGTAAAAATGGAGACCAATTAAGTAAGGAGTGCAACAGTCACAGCAAATATCATCTGTTAAGGTTGACCCTAGGACAATGATGTTTATTTTGAAAAATTTCTGGCATGTAATCGAATTTAAAGAAAAATGCTCTAGAATGTATATAAAAATGGAAATTTTGGTAGTATAATTCTATGACAGTTTTATGATTGTGCTAAAATATTTTAACTTAAATTTTGAAATAAACTTTTAAGGGTTTTCAAAAGACAAATTGTTTTGAAAAATGATGTGACCTCTATATCTCTTGTATGTAAAGGTATACGGAATATGGGTGTTACATTTATTGGTATCAAAGCTACATGTTTAGCTGATCCTCGGCCAAAACTGGGTTTAATTGAACTAAGAAAAAGGATTACATGTCATTAAGATTTTCAAAGTTACTGATATGGTGTCAATTAGAGTGTGATTTTCATCACTCCTTACTAAATTGAGTGTTATTATTATGTATGTTCTAATAGATGTTGGAAACTAAGGAAAAAGTAAGAAAGTTGATAATATTGAAAGAGAGTTGAGATCACAATCAACCCAAAAGAATCTAACATGACTTTAGTATCATGTCTTAGAAGGGTAGAAGCATCTAGGGACTTTCCTCCATTATGTGGAAGGAATGCCCCAGTGTTTAATGATGATCCTATATTTGAGGAATCTATTAAAAAGTTTGAACATTTAAAAGAGAAGTTGAATCAGATGATGATCTAGAGGAGATTTCTGAATATAGTGATGATTATGAGATTTCTTCAAATAAGCTTAATTAATTGAGACATATTTAAGTGAAACATTAAATTGTTCAAAGTGTTGTTAATTTGAGTAAACGGAAAAGAGTAAGTGGTAAATACATCGATCGCTAAAAGCCTATAGAAAGATGAATTATTAGTGGATTATTATTTAAAATTAAGATTAATTCTCGAGAACTTGGAAAAATGTCAAGTTCTTAATGAATGGAAAAAGAGTAAATTGGTCACTAATGTAATTTTAGCATTAACTTCTATGAGGTTATTGCTACAAAGTTATCAAGTATTCTTATTAAATGATGTGGATAATTGGACTTTCATAGCTGAGATAGAAAATGTTTCAACTGCTCAAGAATATTTTAAATGAATCCGTAAAAGTTATAAGTATTATCTTAAAAATGAAATGAAAGATTTTAAAAATAAAAGTATTCTATTCAACTTAATATCAAGTTAGATGATAGCGGTAAACCCAAGGAGTGGTCATGGTGTAAGAGTGAGTTGGACATGTAGTAAACATTTAATAAAGATTACAGGGGCTATGTTCCATGTGAATATGATGGAATTGTCATATGATGAATTAAGATCATATTGGGTATATGTTGTTTGTCTCTAGAGAGATTATCATAAATGTATATATATATAGCTTTTCTGGCTAATGTGATGGGTACTCAATTGATTAAAGAAGAATTGTCTGATAATTTCATAAAAGTCTGGAAATAATAGATGTCTTTTCAGATAAAATTATAGGGTTATCTCCAGATTGAAAGGTATAATTCAAAATTTGATGGTTATTAAAGTATTGAAAATGTTTTTCTCATTTCGTATCCAATGGCTTAAATGGGTTAAGAGAATTAGAAGGTCAATTATAATACTTGATTAATCAAAGTTTTGTCAACTCGAATATTTCATCTTGGAAGTATGTATGTTATTAGCGAAAAGAAAGATAAATCTATGTGGTTATACATAGATTTTGACAGTTAAATAAGACTCTTCAAGAGAATAACTAGTTTGCCAAACTTTTTAAATGTTAAACTTTGGTTATCAGAGATGGTTTCCATTCACCATGTTGTTTCTCCATAAGGTATGATAGTAGTTTTTAAGAAAAACTTATGTTGTAGTAAATTGGAAACTCCTAAAGAATGATTTTGAAGTTTGGATTTCTTTGGGGCTTGCTATTTACTATCGAAGCTTAGTGAAAAACTTTTCGATGTTAGCTTTACTGCTAACCAAGTTCTATGGAAAGATATGTCTTTTTTAGAATGAAAAAGGGTCAAGAGAGTTTTGAAATATTAAATAGGATTGTAACAGAGATACCAGTGTTTATACGACTTTAGTTGGGTAAAGATTATATGGTTTTACTAATGCATCTATCAACAGTTTAGGAATTGTGCTTATGCACAAAGGTAAGGTTGTGGAAAATGTCTCAATAAAGTTAAAGACTCACAATAGGAATATTTACGCATGATTTAGAGTCGGTCGTAGTCGAGTACCTTAAAAGATTTGATGTCATTGATTGTATAGTGAGTGGTGCTAATTATAAATGTCTTATGCTGAACTAAAGATAAAAATAGTTGAGTAGCAAGAAAGTGTTAAAGTTTTTCTGAAAGTATCGTTTTGGAAGGAAGTAATGCAGTTTGGACTAAGTTCAAGAACTATTGAACCTTAATAGATTTTATCAGTTACTTTTGTCTCCCGAAATGGACAAGACCTGTAATGTTTTCATGAGTTAGTACTTATTAATGATCAATCAAATCCATTTCATGTTCTTACGGTGGGAAATTGAGATTCGATTAAAATATAATTATGAAAAACAACCAATGCAAATTTTGACTAGAGAAATACAAAAACCACATAACAAAATTATTTCTCTAGTTGAAGTATTGTGATAAACGCATAAAGTCTTTAAATTCGAGGACGAATTTTCTTAAGGGGGAGAATTGTAATATCCCAAATAGTAGGCCAGTGACTAATTTGAAAGGAAATTATAAATTTGGAGGACTAAATTGAATGAAAGGTAAAGTATAAGAAATAACTTAAGTAAGACCAATGTGTAAGAGATAGATTAATGAAAGGCATTTTGGTCTTTTAAGTGAAATAAAATTAAAACCCATTTAAATTATATGGATTTAAGAAAAAGAGGAGAAGAAGTCAAAGAAGCTATCTCTTCCTCTTCTTCTTCTTTCCCATGGGTTGCTCTCCTCCATATCTTCAAAGGTAAACTTGAATTAATCAAATTTCCTTTTGATTATGGGTAGCTCTTGTAACCTTAAGTGATATATAAGCTTAAGGAAAGGTTATATAGGATTAAAACTATGAAATGAAAGAAATAATATAGAATTAAGAAAGTATGTTTTGAAATGATATGTTAATATGAGTGGTTATTGATGTTTATTGGTAGAATTGACTTGTCAAAGAGGTAAATGTCAGATTAGAAGCATTGGATGAGTTTAAATATGAGTTAGAAATTGTGGTGTGATTCTTAAAATCAAATGATCTTGAGGGATACTATATGTTTTAAGTAACTAAATGAAGGAAAGTTAGTATGGACAAGTAGAGAAGAGTTACATAATAATGTTAGGGGTAAATACGAGGAAAATTGATCAAATTTGGGTATATTTCGGGTTGAAAACTGGAAAAGATGGGCATGGGTATCGGTACTGATAGAACAATACCGATACTATAGGTTAAAATGAAATAAATAATCTAGTACGAAAGGAAAGTATCGATACCGAAGGGAAGGTATCAATACCATTTCAAAACAGAATGCAAAAATGGTACCAATACTAGCATAATATCGGTACCATAGTATGGTAGTATCAATACCATGGTATGGGTATCGATACTGAAGAGGCATAAATTGTAAGTTAGGCTTAGAATGTTGTAGAAAAGTTATAATAGGCTCTATTGAGTAATGTTTAAGTATAATTGTTAGGAAACATACTAAAAATTGATATTGTACAATTCTTTAATAGATGCTTGAGTAGATCGAAATCAAGCTCCCGAGTCAAGCAAAACAAAAGGCAAAGGCAAAGTACCAGAGTAATCAGCCTTGCATTTTGGATATAATAGCGAGACAATCCAAGTGAGTGCATTTAATTGTGTAACTATATGATGTATTAATCATATATGTATGACTGTTAAAAATGTAATGGTGATTACCAAATAGGCACTAAGTGTGCATTTCACGGAATTATCCGTTGTGGATGAATAACCGTTTCGCACTAAGGGTGCATTTCACGGAATTCATCTTATATGGATGATGACCGTTTCAGCACTAATGGTGCATTTCACGAATTTATCCTATGTAGATGAATAATCGTTTCGGCACTAATCGTGCATTTCACGGAATTCATCCTACGTGGATGAATAATCATTTTGGCACTAAGTGTGCATTTCACGGAATTCATCCTATGTGGATGAATAATCATTTCGGAACTAAGTGTGCATTTCATGGAATTCATTCTATGTGGATGAATAACCGTTTCGGTACTAAAGGTGCAATACACGGAATTCATCATAAGTTGATGAATAACCGTACAAGCACAATGTGTGCAAATCCACGAAATTCATTATAAGTTGATGAATAACCGTAGAGGCACTGTGTGTGCAAATCCAAAGAATTCATTATGAGTTAATGAATAGCCGTAAAGGCCTGTGTGTGTGCAAATCAATGGAATTCATCATGAGTTGATGAATAGCCGTACATGTACTGTGTGTGCAAATCCGAGGAATTCATCATAAAATGATGAATAACCTTGTAGGCACTAAGTGTGCATACCACGGAATTCATAATATGTTTATGAATGACAGTATGGGCACTGCAGGTGAATTACAAATAAATGATAATAACTGGAAAATAATTGGAAAATAATGATTTCATTGTATGATTAGTTTTGCCACACTAAGTAATACTTAACGTGTGTTTATTTCACGTGTAGGTTTAATACCGTATGTGAAATCTATGTACAAATATAAGAAGTTCATAATAAGTAGGTGAATTTCCATATTGGTAAGGGTATGCAACTCAAGAAAATTAGAGTAAGGATTAAGAAATGACGTATTAGCACTACCAATGTAAACTTTATAGTTTATAATGAGTTGAGAGAGTTCATTGACATCATAAACAATTATTAAAGTAGAAATTATTCTAAAGTTAAAAGATTAATGGATTAACTGTGCATTTGACAGAAAGGTGTCAACCATGCAAGTTAGATGAAAGGCTAAGTGCCTTTGAGGCCTAACTGTGAAATTGGCAGAAAGGTGTCAAATATGACAGTTAGATGAATGGTTAAGTGTCGTTGAGTAAACAATTAATGGCCTAGCTGTGCATTTGACAGAAATATGTCAATTATGCCAGTTAGATGAAAGGTTAAATACCTTTGAGAAAGACTAATTGTACAACAATGAATAATGTTGTATAAAATACATGAAAGGATGCCATGAATAAATTATAATAGTGTATAAAAGGCATGAAAGGATGCCATAATTGAAATGCATATGCGTGCATTATCGGCATGAAAGGATGCCATAATTGAAATGCATATGGGTACATTATCGGCATGAAAGGATGCCATAATTAAAATTCATATAGGTTCATCATAAGCATGAATAGATGTTATCAATGAAAATAAAGAATATTGACTAAAGAGATAAATGGAAAAGAAAATTTAAAGGAATATAGGTATACTAGGCATACGAAAAAATAATAAAGAAAATTGTGAATGTAATACAATTTAAATGAGGAGGAGTATAGGATCTTTAAAGAATATACAATTTAGTACAAACTAAATAAATGTGACATACTTATGTATACACATAGGTTACTTCACAATATTATGTCTCACTAAGTAAATTTTTAACGTGTGTTGTTTTCACGTGCAGGTAAAAATGGAGACCATTTAAGTAAAGAGGGCAACAGTCGCAACAGATATCATCTTTTAAGGTTGTCTTCATTAGTATTGGTAGGACAATCATGTTTATTTTGAACAATTTCTGGCCTGTAATTGAATTTAAAGAGAAATGCTCTGGAATGTATATAAAAATGGAAATTTTGGTAGTATAATTCGATGACTGTTTTATGATTGTGCTAAAATGTTTTAACTTAAATTTTGAAAAGTGATGTGACCTCTATATCCCGTGTACGGAAAGGTATATGATATATGGGTGTTACACCCCATACACTTTGAGTGTTTATACTATAAGCTCAATGGCAGCTCTAAGACCTAAAATACATGTTTCATACTCAACCATGTTATTTGTGCAATCAAAATTCTACCGGCTGGTGAAAGGATAGTGTTCTTCACTAGTGAGACTAAAATTGCCTCAATCCATGCCCCAAGGAATTTGTGACATTTTCTGGCATAGTTGATGCAATCAGTTTCAATGGTTACTAGTAATACCCAAATCTCATTATTTGTAATGCCATTGCATGTCTATTAGGATAGGTACTGCATGCTCCCTCATGCACTTCTATAATGATCGTTTTAGATTTTTATTCACACAACTTAACAAACCTGATCATGACTTTTCTTGTACAAGATCTCACAATCAAGCACATATCGTGCAGTCATTCTTCAAATAGTTCTTTTGTCATTCTCAGATGCGTACACAGAGTAACTGTGACATCTGATGTATTACAGGATATCATAATACCAGGGATTTCTATCTTATTCCTCTTTTATGCTATATTAGTGGGCTGGATACTCATAAGATTGCATCTCGATGGGCATCATATTTGAGTGCCCATTGACTTTGAAGGCTACTGCCAAAGTGGCTAGAACATCTGCCATTTGATATTCTTCTCTAGGGAGGTAACGAAATGCCACTTCTTCAAACTCTTTGATGAGCTCCAAGACCAACTTATAGTACTCCACCAACTTGGGATATTTTGTTTCCCATTCACCTCTAACTTGATAAATTACCAGAGATGAATCTCCATACACTTTGAGTGTTTCTACTCTATACTCAATGGTAGCTTTGAGACCCAAAATACATGCTTTATACTCAACCATGTTGTTTTTGTAATCAAAATTCAACTGAATGGTGAATGGATAGTGTTCTTCACTAGGTGAGACAAAAAATGCCCCAATCCTGTGCCCTAAGGCATTTGAGGCACCATCGAAATTCATCTTCCAATGTTCATCAGTAGATGAAAGTGTCGCTTCAGCTAAAATAGTCATTAAGTCCTCGTTTGGAAAATTAAAGTTTAGTGGTTTATACTCCTCAAAAACCCTTCTTGCAATGAAATATGCTATATAGCACTCCCTTTAACTACTTTTTGGCTTATATACTAGATGTCAAACTTAGACAACAAAATTTGCGAACGAACCAATCTTCAAGATAAAGAAGGTACACCCATTAGATACTTTAGAGGATCAAGTTTAGAGATCAATAAAGTAGAGTGATACAACATCGGTGAGTACCTTACCTCGCAATTAGTGAACTTTTTGATGAGGAAGTAGATTGCTCTCTCTTTTTTCTCTGTTTGGTCAAGCCCTAATACACACCCCATTGAATTCTTGAAGATTGATAAGTAAAGAATTAATGGTTTGCCTAAGATTAGTAGCATTAAGACCAAAGTTTTTGATAATATCCCTTTATTACCTCGAAAGCTCCTTGGCAATCATCGTTTCATACCTCTGATTTATTTTTACGGAGAAGGTGAAAAATGGGATCATACTTCTCAGTTAATTATGAAATAAACCGGGTGATGTAGTTTAATATTGCCATGAATCATATAACTTTTTTGTGTGTTTGTGGGCGTGGTTAATCCTGAATAGCTTTGACTTTGTTTGGATCTACTTCAATCCTTTTTTTTCTCACTACAAACCCCAAGGGTTTCCTAGATGTTACCTCGAAGGTACACTTGTTTAGATTGAGTTTTAGCTGGAATTTTCTTAATCTTTGGAAGAGTTTCCTCATATTAACTATGTGTTCTTCCTCGTTTTGGCCTTAACAATCATATCGTCAACATAGACCTCTAGTTCTTTATACATCATGTTGTAGAACAGTGTTACCATGGCCATTTAGTAGGTTGCCCTTGCATTTTTAGCCCAAACGGCATCATCTTGTAGCAAAATGTGCCCCACATGGTGAGAAACATAGTCTTTACCATATCTCATAGATGTATCTTTATTTGATTATAACCCGAAAACCCATCCATGAATGAAAATAGGGAGTTTCCAGCAGTATTGTCCACCAGGGTGTCAATGTGTGGCAAATGGAAATTATCTTTCAGGCTGGCTCAGTTAAGATCTCTATAGTCATCGCACATGCAAATTTCTTGTCCTTTTTGGGTATTGGAACAATGTTTGCCTCCCATTCTTGATACTTGGCTACTTTCAGAAACCCAACATCGAATTGCTTCTTTACTTCTTCTTTAATTTTTAGTTGTATTTTGAGTCTCATCATTCTTAGCTTTTGTTGTACCGGTTTACATTATGGATTTATCGACAATTTGTGCACCACTAACTCAATATCTAAACCTGGCATGTCTTAATTTGATCAAGCAAACACATCTTCGTACTCTTGAATTAGCTCAATCATACTTTATCGTCCTTCAACAGTTAGGGTGGTGCCAATCTTTATCTCTTTCTTATTTTCCTCTGATCCCATATTCAAAATTTTAATGGGCTCTTCATGAGGCAAAAACTATTTATCTTCCCCCTGACATATGGGCAGCTCAAAATCTAGCTCCGGATCAGAGTAATTAGTATTCATATTATTGATACTGGAGGTCCTGAAATAATAACGAATGAGATGATACATATATATATACAAATAAAGGAGGAAACTATCCCATATCAAAATAAAATGAAATAATAATATATAATAAATGAAGAATGAAAAAAATATGCACGAGAGAATGTTTGTAACTTTGTGAATTGACAGAAATGCATCTTTCATTAAATATTTTAAAAACAAATAGATTAACCCTTTACAAAAGATCACATATTGCCCTGGGTTTTAGATAATATGGAAAGTTTTTTATGCATTACTTTGCAAAAGTTTTGTAAACTACATGTAATTCTTTTGCAATCTAATTATTTAACACAAAGCCTGGCGGTTCTGGATATATGCCCATAGCTCTTCCTTCTTCAATCTCCTCCTCTGATATCACATTTATACCCAAATCCCTCAAGGCATTCTCAAGGACTGGCTTCTTAGCTGACTGACCTCCCTGAAATATATAGGCCCCATATATAAAGGTGACACACAGTGACAGAAAAATCAAATTCTCCACTTAATATCCTCAATGAATAGCCTTGCTATCCTCCTTTCTTGGTTCTTTTGAATACCTTTAAGCTTTTCCTTCAAGGTCAGATGGTATCCCCGTCCAAAGTGGTCTCTCTTGATGATGGGAAAAACTGGATTGGGGAATCCCTATAAGTGGTTCCTCGACCCTATTTCAATATTGGCTCCCCTTCTCAGAGTCATTTTCAGTTCCATTATGGTATAATTAGATAGCCTAGGATTCGATATTTTCTTCCCCTCAGCCACGAAGGTGGTATTAACAAACTCTAGGGACCTGAAGGAGCATTCAATAGCTTATTCCTCCACTTCGACATATGGAGCAGTAGTAGATACGGAAGCAATGATGTCTTCCTCAACATTAAGGCATATCAGTCTTCCCTCAATTATGAACTTGAGCTTCTGATGCATAGTGGATAGCATGGCTTTTTCCTGGTGGATCCAAGACATTCCCAATAAGAAATTATAGGTCGGCATGATATCCATGACAAGGAATTCGATCTCGTAAGTTGATGGGACTATGGTCAAAGGGATATCAATCTTCCCCAGCACCTCTTTTTTCGCTCTATCGAAAGCTCGAACGAAACTTTGGCAATTTCTCATATGCGTACTGTCAAACAACAACTTCTTCATTATCACCAATGGCATTACATTTAGTGCAGAGTTATTATCAAGTAGCACTCGGGATAACACATGCCCCTTGCATTTCATGGTAATGGGAAGGTGTTAGGACCGTCGGCACACCCCATGGTGCAGCAGAAACAAAACTCGACGGTCTCACCAGCGATCCAAGTACGTAAAACAAAAATCGGGAGGAAATGATGTGAATACTTACAATGGATTCCTTGAAAAATAAAAGACAACAACAAGAAGTGGTGATCACGAACGGTTCGAATCGTAAGCCTCCATGATAACACGTCTCGGCCTCTACTTAGTTCACCCGATTGAGAGAAACATTTTCTTTTCCCAAAATCAGTTTGAGAAAAAATGGATGAAGTCAAAACGGCTGCTAGACCTTACCTCGTTTAAATATATCAATTACCCTAACATCTTACGCTTTTTAAAGTTATTTCAAATTAATAAAATATTATTTAATTAATTCAAATTAAATATAAATTAAAGACTTATAATATGAATTACAATCTTTAATGTTTATTTAAAAACTTATTTAATTATTCCGAATTATATATCAATTAAAAGAGTTGCAATCTAAATTGCATTCTTTTAATACTTACTTACTATATTTGGGATAATTAAAATCATATGTATATGAAATATACATATCCTAACTCTAGATATATTTTAGTAACATACAACAAATTGTACATCTTTTCTATTTCAATCCTAGGGTGTGACCCTGTAGGTTCTTGTAACGTTAGTAGTAATTATTAGAACAATTCTAATATTAAATACAATGTGTGACATCTAGCAATATATCATTGTCACCTAAGTTACAAGAAATTATGATTCGACATATCATCTTGTGATTAACTCTTTTATGCATTATATCCTTTTGTCCTTTATATCTTTAATAGGCGCAAGTCTTTGAATAGTCACACTTGTATTGCCCATTTATTGTTTCTTGATATCTAGAGTAGACTATAATTTACGAATAATTTATGATATCACATATGAACTTATTCAAGCATGGCCATGCATTTCTAGTCTCACTCAATCAAGTGGCCTGTGATATATTTCCTATTATATTGGAAGGACAAATCCTATCTTAACCATATACACCCCACTACATATATCAAGATATATTCAATAACAGTCTTTATAGTGCAACCAGTTACAGAGCATGTTTAACTGTATCAAAACATACAAGAATATATGTTTGGATCTCAAGTTGAGGATCATACATATAGTCATCACCAAGAGCAATGTTATGACCGTTACATAATAATCCAATACATATGCTCATGATGGGTCATCCAATACATTGTTCTCTAATAATATAATCATGTATCCATTCTGATATCTCTATGTCAATGAGAACTCCTTGTAATTAATCAATAACATGTTAGTCTTAAGCGTATTATTATTGTCCATGACCATAATAATACTTGACTATGAATCTTTTAATAATGTTATTATATGGACTTTATTATCTTCCAGTTTATGTTAAACACAAACATATAACTAAAAGTAATATTGGCAATGGCTTTATTCAATAAAATCAATCAATAAATGTATTATTACAATCATCATATAATTAGTCTTTGGGCATACTCTAACAATCTCCCACTAGCACTAAGAACAATCACTTACATATCTAATACCGAGTGACTCAGTGTGATGATCATGCCTATTCAGTGTAAGAGGCTTCGTCAAGGGATCAACAATGTTGTCATTCATGTGTACTCTGTATATTTCCACATCTCTCGATCTATGATCTCTCGAATGAGATAAAATCTCCTAAGAATATGTTTCGATCGTTGAAGAGATCTGGTTTCCTTTGCTTGTGCAATGGCTCCTTTATTTTCACAACGGAGTTCTACAACATCTGATATACTGGGAACAACCCCTAATTCCAATATGAACTTCTTGATCTAAACAACCTCTTTTGTTTCTTAACTGTTGCAATGTATTCAACCTCTGTTGTAGAATTAGCTATTGTGTCTTGCTTCAAACTTTTCCAGCTCACAGCACCTCCATTAAGACAAAACACAAAACTCGATTGTGATCATGAGCCATCATTGTCAGTTTGGAAGCTGACATCAGTATAAGCTTTTACACTATGCTCTTCCTCCCCTCTATAGATGATAAATTTATCCTTAGTTCTTCTTAAGTACTTAAGGATATTTTTAACCGCAACCAAATGATTTTCACCAGGGTTTGCTTGAAACTGACTCTTCATGCTTAAAGCATACGATACATCTGGTCGAGTACATATCATGGAATACATGATATAAACAATAGCTTAAGCATATAGAATCTTATTCATCTGTTCTCTTTCTTGAAGAGTTGAAGGACACATTTCCTTCGAAAGAGAAATGCCATGTCTCATAGACAAAATCCTTTCTTGGATTCTTCTATACTGAACCTTTTCAGCACTTTGTCTATATATGTACTTTGACTAAGTCCTAGAAGTCATCTTGATCTATCTCTATAGATCTTAACTCCTAAGATATACGCTACCTCAGCCAAATCTTTCATAGAAAAACAACTACCTAACCAAGTCTTAACAGATTGTAAAGTTGGTATATCATTTCCTATAATGAGTATGTCGTCTACAAACAAGATTAGGAAAGAAACAATGCTCCCACTAGCCTTCTTATAAACACAAGGCTAATATTCATTTATGATAAAACCAAACTCTTTGATTGCATCATTGAAACAAAGATTACATCTTCGAGAAGCTTGCTTTAGTCCATAAATAGACCTCTGTAGCTTACAAACCTTTCTAGCATTTCCTGTAATGAAAAAACCTTCTGGTTGTGTCATATACACATCATCTTCAAATTTTCTATTAAGGAAAGTAGTTTTAATGTCCATTTGCCATATTTCATAATCATTGAATGCAACTATTGCGAGCAAGATCCGGATGGACTTAAACATAACTACAGGGGAGAATGTTTCATTATAGTCTACACCATGAACTTGTCGAAAACCTTTAGCAACTAATCTCCCCTTGTATGTTTTTACAATACCATCCATGTCAATTTTCTTCTTGAAAACCCATTTACACCCTATAGGTTTGACCCCTTCAGGTGGTTCAACCAAACTCCATACTTGGTTTACTGACATGGAATCCATCTCATATCTTATGGCTTCAAGCTATTTCTCAGAGTATGGGCTAGACATTGCCTCTTGATAATTCTTGGGCTCATCGTGATCCACAAGAAGAACATATCCATGTGCAGTAACGAGAAATCCAAATCTCTCAAGTGCACGTCGTTCTCTTGTGGATCTACGTAGTGGTTGTGTTTCTAAATCTGTTGAATACTCCTCAACAACTTGTGAAACATGCTTAAATTCAGGTTCATTGATATGTTATTCTTGAACTTCTCCAAGTTCAATATTTCTACCCTTCCCTTTCTTTGAGAGAAATTCTCTTTCCAGACAAACTCTTGTTCGAGCAACAAATAATTTTTTCTCGTCAGGGTTGAAGAAATAGTATCCCTTAGTTTCTTTAGGATATCCAATAAATATACACTTATGAGATTTAGGTTCGAGCTTTGTAGACATTTGATGTTTTACATAAGCTTCATAACCCTAAATCTTCATAAAAGACATAATAGGACGCTTTTCAGTCCATATCTCGTATGGTGTCTTTTGAACCAATTTAGATGGAACATGATTTAGTGTGAAGTGGTTGTTTCAAGTGCATGTCCCCAAAAAGAAATCGGAAGATCACTATGACTCATCATCAATCGAACCATGTCTAATAGTGTTCGATTCCTTCTTTTAGAAACTCCATTCCATTATGGTGTACCAGGTGGTGTAAGTTGTGAGACAATCCCACATTCTTTCAGGAGTTCATCAAACTCTATGCTTAATTATTCTCCACCTCGATCTGATCGAAGTGCCTTAATCCTCTTTCCTAGTTGATTTTGTACTTCATTTTTAGATTCCTTAGATTTTTCAAGGGCTTCAGATTTATGGAGGATAAGATAAATATACCCATACCGACTGAAGTCATCGGTGAAAGTAATGAAGTAATGGAATCTACCTCTGGCTTGTGTATTCATCGGTCCATATACATCACTATGTATTAACCCCAATAAATCACTTACTCGCTCACCTTTACTATTAAAAGGAGCTTTAGTCATTTTTCCCAACAAGCAAGATTCGCATACATCATATTGTTCAAAAATAAATGAATATAAGAATCCATCTTTATGGAGTTTTGATATGCGTTTCTCACTTATATGGCCTAAACGACAATGCCAAAGATAAGTCTGATTCGAGTAAATTGTTTTGATAACTTAGTATTTATGTTATAAATGGTGTTTTCTTGATCCAAAATATAGAGACCACTAACCATTTGTGTTGAACCATAAAAAACATTATCGAGATAAAAAGAGCAACAATTATTCTTAATAATAATCTCAAAACCAATCTTTTCCAAGCAAGAAATAGAAATAATGTTCTTAGTCAAACTAGGCACAAAATAACAATCCTCTAAATTTAAATCAAGTCTACTGGGCAAAGATAAAACATATGTCCCTATAGGTAATGCAATAACTCTTGCTCTATTTCTCACTTGTAGGTCTACGTCTCCTTTAACTAGATTCCTTCTATTTTGCAGTCCCTGTAAAGAAGTACAAATATGAGAACCACAACTGGTATCTAATACCCAAGAAGTAGATGTTGACAAATTAACATCAGTAACATAAATACCTGAAACAAACTTTCCGTTTCCTTTGGCCTATTTGACATCTTCAAGGTAAACAGGGCAGTTTCTCTTCCAGTGTTTGGTCTTATCGTAATGGAAACTTTTTCCTTCCTTGCTAACTCCCCCTTTGGGTTTCAATGCATTTTTCCCTTTCGGTTTGGCCTTACCACTACCCTTAGACTTTGTCACTACCTTTTTCTCTCTATTTCCTTTGTCCTTGTGGACCATCAGAATGGGCTTAGGTTTAACCTTTTTCATGTTACTTTCAACAATTCGTAACATGCCAAGTAACTGTGGCAAAGTCTTGTCAATTTCATTCATGTTGAAATTAAGGAAAATTTAGCTAAAGCTGTCTGGTAACGATTGCATGATAACATTGGTAGCCAATTCATCTTTGAGAGGAAATCCCAACTTTTCCAACGTTTGGATGTAGCCCATCATTTTGATGACATGAGCTCCTACAAGAGTTCTCTCTGCCATCTTGTATTAAAATAGATCTTTAGAGGTCTCATATCTCTTTTGATGTGGTTTCCCTTCATATATTGCTTTGAGATTTTGAATAATCTCATATGCAACCATGTCCTCATGTTGCTTCAGAGGCTCAGGAGACATGGTGGCAAGCAATAGACATCCAACATTTAACATATCATCCATATGTTTCTTGAATTTGTCTTTGTCAGCTCTTTAAGCATTAGCTACCGTTTCATCATGAACAAGTTCTTCAATGACATATTCATTCCTCTCCTGTTTGAGAATAATTCTCAACTTACGAAACCAATGACGAAAGTTTATGCCATTAAGTTTATCCTTCTAAAGTTTATGCCATTAAATCTACAACAATGAAAATATTAATGTAAGTAAATTTACCGAATTAAAATTTATAAATAGGTCTTTATTTACAAATTACTCTAACTATTTTATTCAAAATTAAAAACACTCTCTGTTTTAATTTCAAAAACTTTCAACGAAAATTTTTCTAGTGGGTGAGGATCCGTAATACATCAATTTCCTAAATTAGCTTTGGCTTTTATTTTAGGATAGTGATTATTTAGGTAAGTAACACATTACTAGTTACATCTCATGTAACTCCTCATTTTGGTGAAAAACACTTGCTCAAGTCATCTCATGGCTTATCCAAATATTTAACATCTAGGTTTCTAATCATATTAGAATAACCTAGCTAAGTTATTACCAATATCTCAACCGGTGAATATCACTTGCTTATTCTTCGCGTTTAACCAAGATAGATTTTGTGTGCCAATGCTTTGGTAAAGCCCAAACAATATCGATCGAAGCCTTAACGAGGTAAATATTGGACGGTTAAGTTAACTTAGATTATAAAGAGGGAATTGCGTAATTATCTCAACATTGTTCATTTTAATATTAGGCCCTTATTGATCTCATCAATATTCATTCTTATTTTATCATTTGATGCATTGCATACATAACATATATAACAATAAATAAGATAAAATGGTTATAGCCCAAAAACAATGACTAAGGTGGCACATCCCAAGCCAATATGAGAACCAAAAACCCTAAAGCCTAAGATTATTGTCTAGGTATCTTCTCGCCTTTCTTCTGCTCCTTGGGAATCTTCATAGGATTATAATTTTAAAATAATTCATTTTACATACGAGGGTGTAAGATGAGAAGAGAAATACAGCTGAGATATTGAAAGGCACGGCTCGCAGACCGTATTTCAAATTAAACCATTGTAAATTGAACAAGGGCTATAACCATGATGTCAAACACCGTGCAAAACAAACATATCATAAATATATACACGTTGTTATGCCTTGTTAAAAGTATTAATATGTGCCTCCAATTTGTACTGTTGATGAAGGGTCAAGGGACTATCGCACTCCCACTATTTGATAATACTTATCAACAGAATCATGCTTTTGTATTTTCAATCCCGAAGGTTTTGTGCATCGGAACAACCATTATTCGACTTCCAAAGGCGATTTGCTATCGCACCCCCACGGATCATCATGTCAATAAGTCAGATATAGATTTCGTAAAATCCTTGCAACAACAAATAGATTGAAAAACAAATTAACAAATTAACATATTAATCATTACGTTATCGATTCGAACAATGATATCATGCATATTTGCCGAAAATGATAAAATTAGAACATGCATCTCATACATATCGTATCAACCAAGAATTTAACCCGAATTCGGATCGTAAAAGTGGCTCTGATACCACTGTTGGAACTATCGGCGCACCCCATGGTGCAGCAAAAATAAAACTCGATAGTCTCACCAGCGATCCAAGTACGTAAACCAAAATCAGGAGGAAAGGATGCGAATACTTACAATGAGCTCCTTGAAAAACAGTAAAGACATCAATGAAAAGTGGTGATCACAAATGATTCAAATTGTAAGCCTCCACGATAACACGTCTTGACCACTATTTACTTCACCCGATTGAGAGAAAAATTTTCTTTTCCCAAAATCGGTTTTGAAAAAAACGGCTGAAGGCAAAATGGATGCTATACCTTACCTCATTTAAATATATAAATTACCCTAACATCTTAGGGTTTTTAGAGTTATTTTGAATTAATAAAAAAAATATTATTTAATTAATTTAAATTAAATATACATTAAAGACTTATAATCTGAATTACAATCTTTAATGTTTATTTAAAAACTTATTTAATTATTCCGAATTATATACCAATTAAAAGAGTTGTAATGTAAATTACATTCTTTTAATGCTTACTTACTATATTCGGGATAATTAAAATCATATGTATACCAAATATACATATCCTACTCTAGATATATTTTAGTAACATACAACAAATTGTATATCTTTGCTCATTTCAATCCTAGGGTGTGACCTTGTAGGTTATTGTAACGTTAGTAGTAATTATTAGAACAATTCTAATATTACATACAATGAGTGACATCTAGCAATATATCATTGTCACCTAAGTTATAAGAAACTATGATTCGAAATATCATCTTCATGATTAACTCTTTTATTTACATCATTTTGTCATTTATATCTAGAATACACACAAGTCTTAGAATAGTCACACTTGTATAGCCCATCTATTGTTTCTTGATATCTAGAGTAGACTATAATTAACGAATAATTTATGATATCACATATCAACTTATTCGAGCATGGCCATGCATTTCTAGTCTCACTCAATAAAGTGGCCTGTGATATATTTCCTATTATGTAGGAAGGACAAATCCTATCTTAACCATATACACTCCACTATATATATCGAGATATATCTAATTACAATCTTTATAGTGTAACCAGTTACGAAGCATGTTTAACTGTATCAAAACATACAACAATATATGTTGGGATGACATTGATCTCAAGTCTGAGGATCATACATATAGTCATCATCATGAGCAATGTTATGACATTTACATAATAATCCAAGACATATGCTCATGATGGGTCAATCCAATACATTGTTCTCTAACAATATAATCATGTATCAATCTTGACATCTCTATGTTAATGATAACTCCTTTTCATCAATATAACATGTTAGTCTTAAGTGTATTATTATTGTCCATGCCCATAATAATACTTGACTATGGATCTTTTAATAATGTTATTTATGGACTTTATTATCTTTCAGTTTATTTTAAACACAGACATATAACTGAAATTAATATTGGCAATGCATTTATTCAATAAAATCGGTAAATAATTGTATAATTACAATCATCACATGATTGGTCTTTGGGCATACTCTAACAGCAAGACCTTAATGCAAACATGGTGACATGCTATAAAATACGATATTTTTTAGAAATATAATTTAAAAATATCAATAGTATATCTATAATAATAATTTAATAGAAATATTTAATCCTTTTTATTTACTATCATATTTGAATTCAAATATCTATAATAATTACTTTGTTTTTTTAGTCTTAAGGTGTATATTTGTTTATATACGTCTTGTTCTTTGTTTAATTATCTTTTGTTCGTAAACAACTAATTCAACTCATGGATGTGTAGAGTTAGAAGAATCCATAAGATGGGGTGTGAAATACTAATACATGTCTAAAGGTGACATTAAGTTATTGAAAAGCACCAAATCATACGACAGCAGGTGGTACTATGAATTGTAACTTTGTTCAACGCACCGGACATCACATTAAAACAATAATTAATTAAGAATGGGGGAACGTGGGTGGTACGATTGAGCTAGTTTTGAGAGCCCTATGTTATAATCGTCCTTTGGGTGGTCCCAAAATCGGGTTCCAACTTGATTTGATGTGCTGAAGCCGTCACCGATCATTTTAATTTGGTCGATCGGATACCATAACTTACCGTTATTTGATCTATGTCTTACCAAAAATTTGTTGGATTCGGGAATCGATTACATTCATGGAAGGATTAGCACCCCTGTACTGACCTTTCGGTACCAATTCGATTTCGCAGTTGTCTTAATTACGAAAATTGAAAGCTAAAATTTAAAAGTTCGACCGAATTACTTGCCTTTGACGGATTTTAAAATTGTCCTAAAAAATAAATCAAATTAATGTTAAACAAAAAATATTTAATAAATAAAAGAATTAAAAGAAAATTCAAATTAAAAAGGATTAAATTGAAAGAATTAAAAGTCAATGATCAAATTGATGTTAATTAGAAGCTGCAAGGAGAAAAATAAAAGTTAGGGGGTAAAATTACAAAAATATAAAAATAATATAACAATGATTAAATTGAATTAATTCAAAATTCAAGGAAAGTTTACAATAGGTGACCAAAATGAATTATGCATCAAAATAACATAGACTGCGAAAATATTTACAAATCTTGTAATTACACTCTAGTCCTCACTATATAAAGCCCTTAAAACACCAAAAAAATTTCATTTCTAACCTTTCTCAAATTTTATCCCCCATTTTATTAAAATCCTATCAAACCATTCTCCAATCGACCACTGTTTCGGTCACAACCTTTGGTGGTCGGAAAACCTAAGAACCCCAAAACACTCCTCTCATTACCCCAAACCCAAAACTGATCCGCAATTATTCTAAAACCCCCAACTTGAATAAATATACGAAAGAACTTTCGGTTTTTACCTTTCTGGCGAGACCTTTCTACTTTTTAGAGTTATGATCCTAGCTCCGACATCAATTCCTTTTCTGACGATTCTTCGATGAAAAAACTTTGGTGTAACACCCCCAACTCGTACCTGACCTGGATACGAATATGAGGTGTCACATTGACTTTTCAAAACTTTGATTCTATGAAAATCCGTTGAAATTTTAAACTTTTACATTGAATTTAGTGGTGAACCCCTCATACAAAAGTAAATGACTAAAATTTATATTTCACGATGGAAATAATTACTTAATATTTTTATATAAACTTAAACAATATTTTTACAAAACAGATCAGAGCATTTGCGATTTAAAACTTTATAGTACATGCCAACAAAATTATAAAATAACAAAACAACCTACATTTAAAATCGAGATGATCTGATCTTCTCCAAAGTGTATGTTGTCTTGTCCTAGCTTTAATCTTCAGACCTCTTCGAACCTAGGTGTGAAAACACTCACACGCTAATTCATTGACTTAGTGAGGCATAAATGAGCATATAAACAATAAAACATTTACTTAACATTTTCAAAACACATTGTATTTGGAAACCAATATACATTTCATTAAGATACTTATAAGTTTATACACAGTTCAATTCATATCAATTTGTTTAAATAGCTCAATGCATATCACTGAGAAATCAAGGTGTGTGAGTACTCTGAGGTTGTGTGCTGTAATTGTATTCGAAACTGCCTCATAGAATTTATACCGAAGTACCACGTAGAATTTGCACCGTAGTGTCACATAGATTTGTCCCGAAGGACCGCATAGAATTATCCCGAAAGACCGCGTAGAACCCTCGACTCTTGGCATGCCAACTATACCTCTAATTTTCATAACATATACTTTGGGCTTTAACCATATAATTATTTCACATTTCATTATTCAAAGTATCATTTATTCACGTAGACCACATTCAAATAGAACATATCCACATAGAACATTTTCACGTAGAACATATTCACATATAACACATTCACATACTAATAAAATCAAAACAGAAATTCGGAAATACAATTTATAAGAAACATTATAAAGATATTGCATAAAATAATTAAACTTGTTTTCTATCGAAAACCTTTAAGGTTGGCTTATCGTAAGTTGTATTCATATCTAATATAAAATAAATAAGTTGCACTCACCTTTGCCTCACTTATGTCCTAAACAAAATCATTTTTAACTTTCGTTCAATCTTTGTACCACGTCGATTCGTTCAGTATGCTTTCAATCTAAATCTACACATCAATATGTCCAAGAAAAATATCGAATCTCAATTAACGACTAACAAATTATCTTTTACAAAAATGAAATGAAACACCTACTTTAAAATTTCAGACTGAATAGTATCTATACTCTACACACAGTACCAATACTTCTCTTTTATGGTACCAATACCTACTTCAGTATCGATACCATTATGACATTCTAGATATTAATCTTAATTTATAATATTGGTACTTGACTCTTGGTATCGATACCTCCACATCAATATCGATATTACTTCAATCAGCATCGATATTGTTCATCTTATTCATACAATTTCCTTCAATTTAACCTTATAGTATCAGTATTATTGTTCTAGTACCGATACCCTTACCCATATTTCACTTATTTTTTTCGAATTTTACTCAAAACTCACCTAAACTTCATACCTCCAACACCATTCAAGCCCTTAAACTCAATAACACTTATCCAAAACAACTTATATCCATTAATCCCCTCTTAACATACAACATTTTCACTATAACACTTAAAACTAAAAATCATACCCATTCTTCAAACATGTTATCAATCATTTCTAATACTTTAAACACCTTAATTAGACCCTTGACAAATCAAATATATATATAAAAATCCAAAAACTAATCAATCTTATCAAATCCCTTAAAAACCCATTTTACCAAATTATCATTAATTCACCAATCTCTTAGTTTCTATTCATCTTTAAGCCTCTTCAAGCTTCTATACCAACCAAAGATTCAAAACCAACCCAAAAATTCAAGAAACAAACAGCTTTAAAATCTCATACCTTAGCAATGGAGTCACTGTAGAGGAAAGAAGAAGAGAAGATGACCAAAATGTTTCTAGGCCTTTCCTTTTCCTTTTTCATCTATTTCCCACATTTTATATTAACTTAGAAATGAATTTTAAATTCACTTAATGTCAAATGACCTCTTTTCCCTTCCATCCTTCAATCTTTGGTAATAGGTCGTATACAAAAATTTCCAAATCAGTCCTTGAAATTTTAATTTATCAAAATTAAACCACTAAATTTTAAATCCTTACACTTTAGTCTCTAACTCGATATTAGGGGTATTACAATTTTACCCCTTAAGAAAATTCTTGCTCGAATTTTTATTGTATAAAGAGATGAGAAAATTGTCTTCTCATATCCTCTTCACGTTCCCATGTTGCATCTTCCACTTTGTGATTTCTCCAAAGAACTTCAACAAATAGAATCGTCTTGTTCCTTAGTTGTTTGACTTCGTATGCTAAAATCTGCAGTGGTTCTTCTTTATAGGTCCAGTCAGATTGGACTTTTATATTTTTTCGGTGCTATGATGTGTGTGGATCTGATGAATTTTTGGTGGCAATGCTAACTGATATGCTACTGGTTCAACTCTCTTTATAATCTCATATGGTCCAATGAATCTAGACTAAGCTTTCCTTGTTGGCCAAAACGAAGCATTTTCTTTCAGGGAAAGACTTTCAAAATCACTTTATCTCCTACTTGATACTCAATCTCCTTTCTTTTCAAATCCGCATATGATTTTTGTCTATCCGCTGCCACTTTAATATTATGTTGGATCATCTAAACTTTTTATTCTACATTCTTAATCAAATCAGGACCCATAACATCCTCATCTTTTAATTAAACTAATTTTATGGTATTCTACATCTTCTTCCATACAATGCTTCATACAGTACCATTTTAATACTCGATTGATAACTATTATTGTACGCAAACTCTGTGAGTACCATATATATTTCCCACGATCCATGGAAATAATAACATATGCCTTTAACATATCTTCTAGAACCTGAATAGTCTGCTCATATACTTTTCACAAGGCTCCATGTAATGATTTCCAAAACCATGAAGTAAACCTTGGATCTCTATCAGATACTATTGAAACTGACACTCTATATAATCAAACTATATCCTTGTTGTATAATTCATCATACTTATCCATTGAATAATAAGTTCGAACATGAATGAAGTGTGTTGCCTTTGTCAACCTATCGACAATTACCCAAATTGAGTCCTTTTTATTCGGTGTCAATGGTAACCCCACTATGAATCCATCGTAACTCTTTCTCAATTCCATTTAGGAATATATATCGTTTGTAAAAGTCGTGAAGGCACTTTATGTTCAGCTTTCACTTGTTGGTAGGTTAGACAATTTGCAACATATTTTGTGATAGCTTTTTTTGTTAGAGTATGCCCAAAGACCAATCATATGATGATTGTAATGATACATTTTATTTACCAATTTTATTAAATAAAGGCATTTCCGCCATTATTTTCAGTTATATATATGTGTTTAACATAAACTGGAAGATAATAAAGTCCATATAATAACATAATTGTTATTATTAAAAGATCTCTAGTCAAATATTATTATGGGCATGGACAATAATATTACGCTTAAGAGTAACATGTTATTGATTGATGACAACGAGTTGTCATTGACATAGAGGTGTCATAATTGATACAAGATTATATTGTTAGAGAATAATGTATTGGATTGACCCACCATGAGCATATGTCTTGGATTATTATGTGACATTCATAAAATTGCTCATGGTGATGATTATATGTATGATTGAGATCAATATTATCCCAACATATATTGTTGTATATTTTGATGTAGTTAAACAAGATCTATAACTGGTTTCTCTATAAAGACTGTTACGAATATATCTCAATATATGTAGTGGGTGTATATGATTAAGATAGGATTTGTCATTCCTATATAATAGGAAATATATCGCAGGCCACTTGATTGAGTGAGACTAGAAACGCATGGCCATGCTCGAATAAGTTGATATGAGACATCACAAACTATTCATTAATTAAAGTATACTCTAGATATCAAGAAACAATAGATGGGCTATACAAGTGTGACTATTCCAAGACTAGTGCCTATTCTATATAAAGGACAAAAATATGTAATACATAAAATAGTTAATCGCGAAAATGATATGTTGAATCATATTTTCTTGTAACTTAGGAGACAATGATATATTGCTAGATGTCACTCTTTGTATGTAATATTAGAATTGTTCTAATAATTACTCCTAACATTACAAGAAACTATAGAGTTACACCCTAGGATTGAAAACGAGCATATATGTACAATTTGTTGTATGTTACTAAAATATAACTAGAGTTAATATATGTATGTTTGATATACATATATTTAAATAATCTCGAATATTTAATTTAAATTAATTAAATAAAGATTTAATTAATTTGAAATAATAAAATCCCTAATATGTTAGGGTAACTTGGATATAAAAGAAAGTGTACGGTCTAGGAGCATTTTGACACACGTTAACTCTATTCGTTTTTCTCAAAGCATTTTTGGGGAAAAATATTGCTCTCAATCGGGTGAACTAAGTAGAGGTCGAGACGTGGTTTCGTGGAGGCTTACGATTTGAATCGATTGACACCACCATTAGCATCTGTTGTCCTTGCTATTTTTCAAGGAACCCGATATAAGTATTCACATCATTTCCTCCTTATTTCGGTTTATCATACTTAGATCACTGGTTAGACCATCAAATTTTTGTTTCAGCTGTGCTATAGGGTGAGCCGACGGTCCCAACAGTGGTATTAGAGCCACTTGTATGTTCCAAATTCAGGTTAAATTCTTGGTTGATACGATATGTATGAGATGCATGTTCTAGTTTTATCGTTTTCGGTGAATATATATGATTTTATGGTTCAATTCGATAATCGTAATGATTAATATGTTATTTTGTTAATATGTTTTTACAATCTGTGTGATACTGCAAGGATTGTACGAAATATATATGTCAATTGTTGACATGATGATCCGTGGGTGTGCGATAGCAGATCGCGTTTGGCAATGGAATAGTGGTTATTCCGATGCAGAAAACCTTCGGGATTGAAAATCTCAAAAAATTGATTTTGTTGATAAGTGTTATCAAACGGTGAGGTTTTTCTATAGAAACGGAAGTATTGTTTTTAAAAACAAAATTGCAACCGGTGTATATATATGATATGTTTGTTTTTCACGGTGTTTGACATGCATGGTTATAGCCCTTGTTCAATTTACAATGGTTGAATTTGAAATATGGCCTGGGAGTCGTGCCTTTCTATATCTCAGTTGTATTTCTCTTCTCATCATACTCCCTCGTATGTGAAACGAGTTTCTTTTAAAAGTGTAATTTTATGAAGATTCACAAGGAGCAGAAGAACGGATTGAACTAAAGGCGATAAGATACCAAGAGAGTACTCTTAGATTTATGTTATTGGCTTGGATGTTAGTTTTTGCATACATTGCATCAAATGATATAATGTTTGCAATGCATCAAATGATAAAATAAGAATGAATATTGATGAGATCTATAAGGGCCTAATATTAAAATGAAAAATGATGACATAATCACGCAAATCCCTCTTTATAATATAAGTTAACTTAACAATCCAATATTTACCCTTGTTAAGGCTTCGATCGATATTGTGTGGGCTTTGCCAAAGCATTGGCACATAAATCTATCTTGGTTAAATGTGAAGAACAAGCAAGTGATATTCATCGATTGAGATATTGGTAATAACTTAGCTAGGTTATTCTAATAGGATTAGAAACTAGATGTTAAGTATTTGGATAAGTCATGAGATGACTTGAACAAGAGTTTTTCACCAAAAAGGAGGAGTTACATGAATTTTAACTAGTAAAGTGTTACTTACCTAAATTATCACTATCCTAAAAGAAAAACCAAATCTGATTTAGGAAATTGATGAATTATAGATCCTCACCCACTAGACAAATTTTTGTTTAATTCATCCGAAATTAAAACAAGAGTGTTTTTAATTTTGAATAAAATAATGGGAGTAATTTGTAAATAAATACATGTTTATAAATTTTTCGGTAATTTACATTCTTTAATATTTCCATTGTTGTAGATTTAATGGAAAACAACACTTTGTCACTGCGATCACTCCTTGAGAAGGAGATGCTTAATGGCATAAGCTTCCTTGGCTGGTTTCATAATTTGAGAATTGTTCTCAAATGGGAAAGGAATGAATGTGTCATTGAAGAACCTATTCCTAATGATCCGACAGATAATGCTTCTAGAGCTGAAAAATACAAATTTAAGAAAAATATGGATGATATGTTAGACGTAGGATGTCTAATTCTTGCCACTATGACTCTTGAGCTTCAGAAGCAACATGAGGACATGGTTGCATATGAGATGATTCAAAATCTCAAGGAAATATATGAGGACAAGCACGTCAAGAGAGGTATGAGACCTCTAAAGCTCTATTTCAATTCAAAATGGCAGAGAGTGTTAGAGTATACCCAAAGACCAATCATATGATGATTGTAATAATATATTTATTTACCGATTTTATTGAATAAAGGCATTGCCACTATTATTTTCAGTTATGTGTCTATGTTTAACATAAACTGAAAGATAATAAAGTCCATATAATAACATTATTAAAAGATCCATAGTCAAGTATTATTATGGGCATGGACAATAATAATATACTTAAGACTAACATGGTATTGATTGATGACAAGGAGTTGTCATTGACATAGAGATGTCAAAATTGATACATGATTATATTTTTAGAGAACAATGTATTGGATTGACCCGTCATGAGCATATGTCTTGGATTATTATGTAACAGTCATAACATTGCTCATGGTGATGACTATATGTATGATCCTCAGACTTGAGATCAATGTCATCCCAACATATATTGTTGTATGTTTTGATACAGTTAAACATGCTCCGTATCTGGTTGCACTATAAAGATTGTTATTAAATATATTTCGATATATGTAGTGGGGTGTATATGGTTAAGATACGATTTGTCCTTCCTACATAATAGGAAATATATCACATTCCACTTGATTGAGTGAGACTATAAATGCATGGCCATGCTCGAATAAGTTGATAAGTGATACCATATTCGTTAATTATAGTCTACTCTAGATATCAAGAAACAATAGATGGGCTATACAAGTGTGACTATTCTAAGACTTGTGCCTATTCTAGATATAAAGGACAAAATGATGTAATACATAAAAGAGTAAATCACGAAGATGATATGTCGAATCATAATTTCTTGTAACTTAGGTGACAATGATATATTGCTAGATGTCACTCATTGTAAGTAATAGTAGAATTGTTATAATAATTACTACTAACGTTACAAGAACCTATAGGGTCACACCCTAGTATTGAAATGAGCAAAAATGTACAATTTGTTGTATGTTACTAAAATTATCCCGAATATATTAAGTTAGCATTAAAAGAATGTAATTTAGATTACAACTCCTTTAATTGGTATATATAATTCAGAATAATTAAATAAGTTTTTGAATAAACATTAAAGATTATAATTCAGATTATAAATCTTTAATGTATATTTAATTAAATTAGTATGTTAGGTGTAACATTCATTTTTAACATACACACATAAACCTTCAGTCGTTTTCTCTCAAAATAGTTTTGGGGAAAACAAATATTACTCTCAATTGGGTAAACAAAGTAGAGGGCGAGACGTGATTTTGTGGAGGCTTATGAATCGAACTGATCTACACCACCAGTATTCACTGCTGTTCTTGTTGTTTTTCAAAGAACCCGTTGTAAGTATTCGCATCCATTCCTCCTAATTTTGGTTTTACGTACTTGGATCGCTGGTGAGACCGTCGAGTTTTGTTTCCGCTACGCTGTGGGGTACGCCGACGGTCCCAACTGAGAGATCTCCAGTATGATCTCATGTCATCAAGGGACCTCTAGTAGAAGCTCATGTCATCAAGATGATGGGCTACAACCAAATGTTGGAAAAGTTGGGTTTTCCTCCCAAAGATTAATTGGCTACCGATGTTATCATGCAATCGTTTCCAGATAGCTTTAGCCAATTTTTCTTTAATTTCAGCATGAATGAAATTAACAAGACTTTGCCATAGTTACTTGGCATGTTACAAACTGCTGAAAGTAACATGAAAAATGTTGGACCTAAGCCCATTCTGATGGTCTATAAGGATAAAGAAAAGGGAAAGAAAAAGGTAGCGGAAAAGTCTAAGGGAAATGGTAAAGCCAAGCCGAAAGGAAAAGATGCATTGAAAACCAAAGGGGGAGTTAGCAAGGAAGGAAAATGTTTCCATTGCGATAAGACCGGACATTGGAAGAGAAACTACCCTATTTACCTTGAAGAGGTCAAGAAGCCAAAAGCAAACAGAACGTTTGTTTATTTATGTCATTGATGTTAATTTGTCAATATCTACTTAATGGATATTAGATATCGGTTGTTGTTCTCATATTTGAACTTCTATACAGGGGCTGCAAAAGAGAAGGACTATGGCTAAAGGAGGCGTAGACCTATGAGTGGGAAATGGAGCAAGAGTTGTTGCATTAGCTATAGGGCCATATGTTTTATCTTTGCCTAGTGGACTTGATTTAAATTTAGAGGATTGTTATTTTGTTCCTAGTTTGACTAAGAACATTATTTCTATCTCTTGTTTGGACAAGATTGGGTTTGAGATTATTATTAAGAATAATTGTTGTTCTTTTTATCTGGTAATGTTTTTAATGGTTTCGCACAATTGGTTAATGGTCTCTATATTTTGGATCAAGAAAACACCATTTATAACATAAATACTAAAAAATAAAAAACAAATGACTCGAATTAAACTTACCTTTGGCATTGTAGTTTAGGCCATATAAGTGAGAAATGCATATCAAAACTCCATAAAGATGGCATTGTTGGGAAAAATGACTAAAGCTCCTTTTAATAGTAAAGGTGAGCGAGCAACGTATTTATTAGGGTTAATATATAGTGATGTATGTGGATGATGAATACACAAGCCAGAGATGGATTCCATTACTTCATTACTTTTACTGATGATTTTAGTCGGTATGGGTATATTTATCTTATTCTTCATAAAGTTAAAGTCCTTGAAAAGTTTAAGGAATTTAAAAATGAAGTACTAAGCCTACTAGGCAAGAGTATTAAGGTACTTCAATCAGATCAAGGTAGAGAATACTTAAGCCTAGAGTTTGATGAACTCTTGAAATAATATGGGATTGTCTCATAGCTTACACCACCTAGTACACTACAGTGGAATGGAGTTTTTGAAAGAAGGAATTGAACACTGTTAGACATGATTTGATCGATGATGAGTCATAGTGAGCTTTTGAATTATTTTTGGGGACATGCACTTGAAACAGTCGCTTTCACACTAAATCGTGTTCCATTTAAATCAGTTCAAAAGACACCATACGAGATATGGACTAAAAAGTGTCTTAGTATGTCTTTCATGAAGATTTGGGGTTATAAAGCTTCTTAATTAACATTAAGAATGGTGGAATCTTCATTTTTTTATTTTTTGATTATGGTTGGAGACATGGAAATGACATTGGGCATGATGCGGTCTGACGTGGCAGTTTGTAGAATATATAGTCAGCACATTCTGGAAGGTGGATGGGTAGAGTTATCTTTGGAGGATTTCTTTTTGAAATTCAAGTTTGAATTTGAAAACATTTTGAATTTATTTTATGATTTATTTATCTTTTAATTTTCATGTTATCTTTAGGGTTTTAGAAAGCTATAAATACCCCTTGGGTAAAGCTTTGAACATACTTGCTTAGATTTGATTTCATATTTTTGATTATTTTGTTTTATAAAAGTTCTTCTTTTTCTTTCATTTCTATTTTACTTTAAGTTTTATTTATTTTCTTTAAAACGTGCTAAGTATGACTTCCTTCATGCTTAGCTGATTTTCTCATAAGCCAAAGGATAAGCGATGACGCAATTTAAAATGTGAGAATTGAAAAGCACTTAATATCTTCAGGTCATTCTCAGTTTTTCGAAGGCTTGGATAAGCAATCGACATATCCTTTAAAAATCAAAACACTTTCATTTCAAAAATTTGACGTTGGTCTAAATGCTGTCATGATTTTAAAGTTTGATGGAATGATCAACTTATAGAATATTCGACTTCCTGTTAACATAGTTAGCAGTGGATCGCTGAGGGAAATTGGGATTAGATTTGATTCTCGGTCAGACAACATGAATCGTGTCTGGCTTTTCCAAAACTTATAATTGTTTTATGCTAACGACTATAGTCATAGTTGGTTCAATTAAAAGACGAATTTCAAAGATTGACCTTGGGAAAATTGGTTATCAAAGTGAAAAGTAAGTTAAAAGGTAT
This sequence comes from Hibiscus syriacus, assembly GCF_006381635.1. Taxonomy (NCBI): domain Eukaryota; kingdom Viridiplantae; phylum Streptophyta; class Magnoliopsida; order Malvales; family Malvaceae; genus Hibiscus; species Hibiscus syriacus. The sequence continues at coordinate 443,216 of NW_024062559.1, forward strand.
GGGTCCTGTAGACTGTAACCGACGTGAATCCCGAAGTAAAATCCATTTTCATGATCAGAAATGAATTGAGTTAAGGCGAGGCTTGAGGCTGATTTTTACAAATTGCTATTCTCAACGTTACACCTTTAATTTTATTTATTTTCAATCTTTATCTTTCGTATTTAATCCTTATTCCAACAAATCCCCTTTGTTTTATTTCATTGCAGATTACATGGATCATAGATAACAATAAATCAAATTTTAAAATCTTCTAAGTCCCTATGGATCGACCTTTACTTCTTTTTACTGCGCTCTTTTCTTACTTATTTATTCTGAGAAGAAGCAATTTTATTTGATAGTAAAGGAAGCTTGTCAAATTGGCGCCATTGTCGTGAACTTCGCCAAAATTACTAATTTAAGTTTGTTTGATTTATGACCAGGAATAACCCCGATGAATTAGTATATTTCAACCCGGAGATCAAAGCACGAGCTCATAGAACTCACACACAAACACTTCAACAAAAAAGAATACAACAACAAGCATCAACAACAAACAGATCCTGACTCGAATTTAGAATAAAGTTCAGACGTTGAGAAAAACTTTGAGTTTGATAACACATAACCCATTCCAATGGCTATTCCCGCAATCAAAGAGTTAGCAATAGCTAGTGATGTACAACAACTTTTTTTCATTACCTTCCCTCATGGCAAAACTCTTTTCCAGCTAAAAACTGGCCTCATTCATCTTCTCCCTATCTTCCATGGATTACCAAGTCCGCATAAACATCTCATGAAATTTCCCATTGTATCTAGCATGAAACCACAAGGAGTATCTGGGGACCAGATCAAACTTCGAGCTTTTCATTTTTCCTTAGTCGATTTGGTTAAGGAATGGTTATTTTACTTACCTCCAAATTTCGTTACCACACGGGCTGACATAAATCACCTTTTTCTTGATAGGTTATTACCAGCGGCGAGGGCAACTGAATTATAAAGAACCATTCTTAGAATAACAAAAAAGGATGGAGAGTCACTCTACGACTACTTAGAGAGATTTAAAAAGTTTTACACTAGTTGCCTGCAACATATATTAACTGAGCAAACCCATCTTCAAAATTTCAATGAAGGTTTAACTCCTTCAGAAATGAAGATGATTGATGCTACCAGTGGAGGGGCTCTGGTGAACATGACTCCTAATGCGGCTAGAAACTTAATTTCAATAATGAGGCCAATTCTAAATTATTATGTCCCTCTAACGAACCCCCTAGATAGGTTCAATAGATAAGTTCAATTACTTTGGAATGTAAGATTGATAAATTAACTAATGTAGTTAATTCTCTTGTTGCGGGAAAAATTGGAATGAATAAATTATGTTGAATATGCATATTACCTGACCTTCCACTAGATAGTTTCCCAATGATACAAGATGATACATCCACTCAAGTCAATGCAGTAGGAAATTTTCCAGGACCTCAGTAGAGGACCTACAACCCACACGCTAATACTTACAATCCAATATAGAGAAACCATTCAAACTTGAGCTTTTGGTAAAACCCAAGACTGAATCAAACCTATCAGCCAAGACCCACACAACCATATCAACCTCTAAAATCCTCTTTGGAGTTATTTTAAGTGGTTTGCCTTCTCATAGGAGAAGTTCCAGAATCGAACCGAGGCCCATCTACAAGAACTGAATAAGCAAATGATTCAATTGTTCAAACCGTGGAAGATTAGAGTCACAAGGGAAATTACCTTCTCAAACATAGTCAAATCCGAGAGAGAATATTAGTGCCATCACCATTCGGAGTGACACCGTTATTACCCCTAAAACCTAAAGAAAAATGTCACTTAGACCTTGAAGAATAAGGATAGTGAAATGCCATATTCATCTACTCAAGGTACTTCCATATCATCTCTTTCTCACCCCATGTTCCATTCCACCTCAATTTCCATCAAGGTTAGTGAAACGTGATAAGCAGGCTGAAGAGAAAGAGATCCTGGATGTGTTTCGAAAAGTATAGGTAATTTCACTTCTTGAACTGATTCAAAAAATGTTGAGATATGTTTGGTTCCTAAAAGATCTATGCACGACAAAAAGAAGACTTATTATGAATGAAAAAGTGAATATGGGGGAATATATCTTAACCGTTTTCCAAAAGAGGCTTCCACCAAAATTAAAAGATCAAGGTATGTTTGCAATACCTTGTAAAATTGGTAAGGTTAGGATAAAGCGAGCCATGTGTGATCTTGGCACCTCTATTAATTTAATACCTATCTCTGTTTATAATTTGATTACTAACGAGCCCTTGAAGGAAACAAGAGTATCAATTTAGCTCACCAACATATCTGTTATCTACCCTAAATGACTCCTGGAAAATGTACTGGTTAAGGTAAACGATTTAATATTTCCAGCTGATTTCTATGTCATTAACATGGGAAATGACCATATCAGTACTTCTTTCCATATTCTCCTTAGCCATTCCTTTCTAAGCATGACACATACAAAGTTTGACATAAGAAGTGGTATTTTAACCATGGAAATTAATGGTGAGATCGTTAAGTTTGATGTGTATAAGGCAATGAAATGCCTATACAATGTAGTTATCATAATTTTTGTTGACATTTTTTATCATTTAGCAAAAAGTTTGTAGAAAAGAATTTATCTATTGATCTATGCAGGGAACTAGAGGACTACGTTGATGAAATAAGGGAGTTAGAAAATATATTTTCCATTTATTTTGATTTACGTTTGATTCCCTCTAAGTTAAAAATTCTACCTTTCATTTTGCGGACACCTTATATAGAATTGAATTAATTGTCGAAACACTTAAAGAATGTTTTTTTTGGGAGAAAATGCTACTTCACCAGTTATTATCTCGGATAAGCAAACAAAGATAAAAAAGATCCGAAGAAAAGCCTATGAGAATGCCAAAATCTACAAGAACAAAAATAAAAGAATTATACGATTAAGCCAATAATATCAAACAAATAGCTTAATATGAAGCAACCCATTTTATTTTACTTTCTCTTATTTAATTTTTATTAATTTTAATTTTATGTTTATTGAGTACTTATTTTATTTTTCTTTGAGTTTTTAGGTTCCCAAATCTTGTCTTACCTAAATCTTGTTTTACCTTCGGTAGGGTACCTCTTAATGGCCGCAAAAATGATCGACATTAAACATGGGGAGTTCTCTATTCCTTCTCTCGTACTTTAATTTTACGTTTTGGGGAAAAATGTTTTAAAGAAAGGGAGGTAGAGTATAAGTTGAATTTTCCTTTTCTTATCTTTATCCTTTGATGCTAGTATGGCTTGGTCGAATTTGTTAAAATTTCCATTGAAATTATATGTCTTGTTGAATGTTTTTGGTATGTCATGCTTTCTTGAGAACACGTTATTGTTTGAGTTTAGATATTCGTGATAGCGAATGGCATGAGTAGTAATCAGGTTAAACTTTTTTTATATTCCATGATTTTTTAGGTTGAAATGTGCTTAGCTCAATGCATAGAACACACTTTGGCGAGATTTGATACTTTATGAGCATATCATTTATATTTTTTTCTCTTATTCTTGTTTGATTGAGTGTGTTGAACTTGACATCGATATTTTAAAACCTGTACTTAAATGCATGTCAAGATTACATTTGAACTTGATGTTTTAAAGTGATTAAGCACCTTAGGATTAACCACTTCTTTTTACCCTCAAAATTGTCTACCCATGCATTTCCCCTAGTTAGCCACTCTTGAGCTTATTCTCATTTTTTGTTTTCCACCACACTTACAAACCCGAGCCTTTTTATTCCTTTTAAGGACAAGTGAATGATTTACTCAATGTATGATCATGCTCTAAGAAAAAAATGAAATCATATGCGAAATAAAGAGAGAGAAAACAATAATTTTTGAAAAGAAGAAAAAATAGAAAAATGAAGAGAACAAAAAAGGCAGATTAAAAAATACAAAAAAATTGAATAAAGTTCAAAAGAAAAAAGGGGTTTTTGATGTTTTGTTCCTTATCTTTGCATCATTCTACTACTATTAACGTATTTAATCTAATTATTTGTGAGTTCCTTGTCTATATCCTTAGCCACATTTTAGCCTAATTTGCCACATTTACCTAAGCCCCGTTACAACATATTTATGCATCGCAATGGTCCTTCGGGTGGTCCCGCAATCACATTACAACTTAAAGTTAATTGTACCTTTTTGGATTCAGCCACCAACCTTTTTTGGATTAGGTAAGTTGGGATACCTAAATTTTATCTTTAATCGGGTCTACATTTTACCAGAGATTCACTTGGAAAGGTTTGAGAGTCGATTGCATGTGGGGAAGGATGAGCACCCCCACATTGCCCTTTTGGTACCAGCACAATTATAAGTTGTTTTAATAGTGAAAATTGAAGTTATAGTCAAAATTTAAAGAAAATATCTGAATTATTTATCTTTGAGATTTTGTTCCATGAAATATAATAAATAAACGTTTAAGAAAAAATAAGAAAAATTTAGGTTTAATTTGCAAACACAAAAATAAAAGGGTCACAAATACCAATAGAAAAAAAATAAATGGAATTAATATTAATGTACAAAATTTAAAAGGAATATACAATAAATATAAGAAAAAAAAATAAATACAATGATTTGAAAAAGAATGAACAAAATTAAATGAATTTAAAATAAAAAACAATTTTATTATATTAAACAAAAAGAACGGACATCCAAAAATTTAAAAGTAAATAAAAGGGTCAAAAAGAAAAGGTTAAGTATTTGTATAAAGTGAATTAAAAGTAAAAGGAAAGAAAATCTAAGTAAACACATGGTAAAAAATAAATAAAATGAAAATATGGAATTAAATTTAATGATAAAATATATAGTCATAAAAAATAAAATTAAAGAGAAATTAATGCGAATCAATTTAAAAACAATTAAATATGAAAATTAAAAAAACTAATAAATTAAGAATGAAAGTATAGAATAGAGAATAAAATATTTAAAAAAAAGAAATAATAAGAATGATAGTTGTAATTATTTCCTACCTGCATAAAATTTATAGACTCCATAGGCATTTAAATAGGGTCATTGGATCATTTAATCAATTATGAAGCTAAGAAAATTAAAATTAAATCAAGATAAATAAATAATAAACTTCTCATTCAAAATCCACCACTAATTTTCAATGAGAAACCTCAAGAAAGACTTGATTTATGAAGATCTAATTGAAAGCACTTTTTCTTATTCATTGGTTCTCTCATTCGATGGGATTTTTGAATCAAATATATTAAATCAAGATAATAAACTTTTCATTCAAAATCCACCATCGATTTTCAATGAAAAAACTCAAGTAAGGCATAATTTATGAATATCTAATTAAAAACCTTTTCCTTATCCATTGGCTCTCTTATTCAATGTGATTTTCAAACAAAATCAATGTCGAAGCAATAAACACAAAAGTAATAAAAATATATATAAAAAAAACAAAATCATCGGTTTTCATTGAGATACCTCAAGGAATGTTAGATTTAGGAAATTGTATTCAAGAGTCTTTATCGTGTTCATTGGTTTTCTCTCATCCAACAAAGTTTTTTTAATGAAAATGACAAATTAGATTGAAATAATTAAAAATAATAAAAATAAAAAGAATAACAATGAATTAAAAAAACTCATTTTATGCTCTTGTTCTGCGAATTACAATGGATGATTCGTTTCACTCTTCTTTCCTATTTTTCCTATCTTCATATATGTGTCTAATAAAAAATAAGAGAGCATATTTATAGGCTCCCAACAAAGTTTTTTTAATGAAAAGGACAAATTAGATTGAAATAATTAAAAATAATAAAAATAAAAAGAATAACAATGAATTAAAAAAACTCATTTTTATTGCTCTTGTTCTGCGAATTACAATGGATGATTCGTTTCACTCTTCTTTCCTCTATTTTTCCTATCTTCATATATGTGTCTAATTAAAAAATAAGAGAGCATATTTATAGGCTCCCAAAAACCCTAAAAGTAAAAAAAGCTAATATTTTCATTAATGCTAGATAAATTAATTAAAAGCAAAGTAAATAAAAAATAATAAAAGGATCTTAAATTACCCTAAATAAACTATGGAAAGTATAAAGTTGAATTTAATTATAAATATTCAATAAAATAATTGAAAATTTGTAATAAATTTAAATCCTCGTGTGGGGCCCATATCCAATTTTCTACCAATATTATATTCGCTAAAATGAGCATATTTTGAGTTCCCGATGTCCGATTAATGTGTTTCAAGATGCCTCGGAAAGATAATTGAAAGTCAGTTCAGTGTTTAGAATATTAAATGGTTCCGAATTGTATGATGCATTAGGCTTCATAAAAAAAGTTTCAGCCGGTCAAAAATCGGGCATTACATTAAGACCCTTTGATTTTTGCATCTTGTTCTAATTAGTAGTGAAAATTTGATTTACTTGCAGGCTTATGGCAATATCATGTTGGTTCCGACTTTAAACGTTTCTACACCCAGAACACATTTAAATGATTCAAATGAATCTCATTAAGATATTGAGTTAGGTTTCATTGAGATTAATGAATGAATGAATATCAAAATTATGTTTAACTTGATCCATATTGCGTTTTTCAATTGGTTGGTGTCTTATATTGGATGATTATTGTGAACTTAACTTGCATTACTTTTTAAGATGTGAGACTTGACAGAGAAAGATAAATGGAGTTTTGACTTGTTTGATTAAAGCATACTTGAGGAAAACTATGAGATAAGCTAGGGGGAATTTGATGTAAGATATAAATTGAAGATATTTAGTTCTTAACTCTGACTTGTTATGGGATTTATTGCTACTGATTTGGTTCTATTGTGTTTATTTTTATGCAGGATCCTATTTTCCATAATTAGAGTAAGAATGTCACAATCTGTATTTTTTTAATTTTTCGATCATATTTGAACACATGGGCATGACATTGGGCATGATGTAGCAATTTCTAGAATATCCAATCATCAACAGTTTCTAAAAGATCCAGTCAGCACCTTCTAGAAGGTGGACATGCATAATTATCTTAGGAGGAGTTAATTTTAAATTTTTTTGAATTTGAAAACATTTGGGATTTATTTTAGGATTTAATTATCTTTTAATTTCCATGTTATCTTTCGGGTTTTAGAAAGCTATAAATATCCCTTTTGCTCATTGGTGTGTAAAGAGAATAGAAAAAAGATAAAAATAATTGATTTTGGTTCGATTGATATAGATTTGTTCCATGTTGTTGTCATTTTCCTTTAACCTTTCGTTGATATGCTTCCACTTTTATGCATCTTCAAGAATAATTGGGCTTTTTGGAGTCCATTTTGAGGGCTTTTCTTTATTTTCTACATCTTCAAGTAGATGAGTTTGAAAATATTCGGCTAATTTATCTTGGTCTGAAAGTAATTGAACCTGCAAAAGTCAACATAACCATTGGTTAGTGTGTCTATGAATATGCTATTTGAGTCAAATATCCTTTGTGATGGAGTAAAATTTTAACTCAAGAAAATTTTGCAAAGCCTTCGCAGGTTAAGTTGGATGAAAATAGCTTATTGCTGCTAAGATATGTTGTGGATAACTCATTCGTCATGAAATTAAGTCAATCTCAGATGACTCGAGCTTGATATCCTTCATCGTGAAGTTGAAATCTAACTCAAAATCTAGTCTGAAAATAGCCCTTGTTGTTGAGTTAAGCTAAATTATGGTTGACTCATTCTTCGTGAAGTTGAGTTGATCTTAGATGACTTGAGCATGATATCCGTCATCATGAAGTTGAAAAATAGCTCAAAATTTGGACAGGGAAATAGCTCTTCATCATTGAGTTAAGTTAAATCACAGTTAATTTTGTGTTTTCTTTTAGTTCAATATCCTTCATCATGAAGTTGAAATTCGACTTGAAGACATTGGTTGAAAAATATCTTGTCATTGTTGAGTTAAGCTAAATCGTGGATGAATCCTTCTTCTTGAAGTTAAGTCGATCTTGGATGACTTGCTCACGATATCCTTCGTCGTGAAATTGAAATTGTGGATGACTCCTTCATCGTTAAATTGAGTCAATATTGAATCACTTTAGCATGATATCCTTCTTCGTGAAGTTGAAATATAGCTCAAAATCTGAATTGGAAAGTAACTCTTCGTTGTTCAGTTAAATTAAATCGCCATTGATTTTGGGTCTTCTTCTTGTCCAATATCTTTCGTCGTGAAGTTGAAATTTGACTTGAAGACCCTGGTTTGAAAATAGCTACTCGTTTTTGAGTTGATCTATGTTATGGATGAATCTTTCCTCGTGAAGTTAGGTTAAGGTTGAATGTTCTCTGAGCCCGATATCCTTCACCATGAAGTTGAAATCTAACTTCGATAACCTATGTTAACTCAATATCAAGTGTTTTTCGAGTCCAATATACTTTATTGTGAAGTTGAAATTGACTCCAAAAAATCTGCAAAATTATACAAATGTGTGTAATGCTATAAATGTGATGTTCATATGTATGCCTAAAATGTATATTCAAATATGTTGTTTTGGGTTTTTATGTCCCAAAGAGAAATCTTGATCTTCTTCTATCAATCTTGATCTTCTCTCACTTTCAAAACCTCTAACTTCTCGTGATTGAATCCATAATACATTTCTTTTGAGAATTTAAAAAAAGGCTTCAAAATGGTGTTCGAGCCATTCCTCTGACTTTCGTACCTGAACCCCTATCAGCCTCCAAGTACCTATACTTTTCATAAAAGTTTTGTACAAAAATACAAAATGATTATTCTTCAAAGTGAATAAACCATTCATATTTAAATTCAATGCAAGATGCTAAAGAAATTATTTTTTAATGATCATTTTTATATACAAATGAAAGAAGCCTTTGGAAAGTACATGCCAAATATTTGAAAGAAGAGTAATAACAAACAAATAGGTGCCCTGAATGTCAATGATGTGGACTCCTTTGAACTGGCACACCATAGAATGAATCAATTGTAACTTTTGTTGAGTAGACCTCGAAGGTTGTGACAATGCTTTCAGGGTGAAAAAAATTCCTCCCGAAATAATCAAGTCTCTGAAGATATTGGATGCCATAATTCACTTTGATGTTTTTATTGCTTTGATCCATAACCTTTTCTGTGCACGAATCTTTAACCGTTACTTAAGTCGCCCTCTCGGGTTTTCAACTTGAGAACTATTTTGGTTTCAAGATACCCTTTGCAAATTTTCATCTTGAACCCTCTTTTTTTTCTTTACTAACCTTTTTTATTGCTCTCTTCTTTTGTATCTATAACACCTTTTTTCAGGTTTTCACCGTGTATGATTTCAAAAAAATTCTTTTTCTTTTTCTTAGAGTGCTCTTTCAGGTTTTCACTCCAGTTCCCTTTTCTCTTTTCCTTTTTTCTTGCTTTTCCATTTATGGTATCTTCAACATAAGGTCCTTCCCAACTCAGTATTCATTTTCCTCGAAAATATATTTGAATGGGTAAGATATTTTTTAGAATCATATCTCCCTCATAAAATTCTATCGGGAGCAATTTCTTATTATGTGCTAAAATCATTTGTTTTTGATACATCTGACCATGGTAATTGGCCTTCTACCTCAATAGGAAAAACAACCTCCATTCCATATGCCAATGAAAAAAGGGTTTCCCCAGTTGAAGTTCGCACTAAATTTCGATAGGTGAACAAAGCAAAAGGTAGCTTCTAATTCGAATCATTGTACGTCTAGGTCTTTTTTCCACTATTTTCTTGATACTCATGTTTGCTGCTTCTAATTCCCCATTCATCTTTGGTTGGTGATTAGTGGAGTTATGATGCTTTATATTGAATTGCTCACATTCAGCGTTCGTTATTTTGTTATTCAATTTGGATGCACTATCAATAATGATCATTTCTAGCAAACCGTACCGACATATGATCTATTTTTAAAAAATTTGCAAATAGTAGATCGAGTGAAATTGCCTTAAGATGCAACTTCTACCCACTTGGTAAAGTAGTCGAATGCCACAAGGATGAATGATGGCCATTTGAAGCTTTTTGATAGATTTATCCAATGAAATACATGCCTTGCATGGAGATGGGCCATGGAGCTATTATTCCATGAAGAGGATGAGGAGGAACATGTATCTTATCTCCATAAATCTGACACTTATGACTTTTTCAGACGTAGTTGATGCAATCACTTTCCAATGTGAACCAGTAGTACCCAAATCTCATGATTTGTATTGTCTTGCCATTATGTGCCCATATGCATGAGCTCCACATACTCCATCATGCATTTCTTCTAGTATCATGTTTTCCACTTTTGCATCCACACATCTTAACAAGGTTTGATCATGAATTTTCTTACGTCAAATTTCTCCATAAAATGTGTATCTTGTAGGCATTCCTCATATTTTTCTCTTATTATTTTTAGTAGTTTCTTTGAGATAGTTTTGATATTTGATGTACTGTAAAATATCATGATACCATGGGTTTTCATCCTTTTTCTCCTTAATGTTATAGCAATGAGCTGGATATTTGTATGATTGCATCTCAATTGGCATCATATCAAATTTTCTACCAGCCTTGAACGATGCTGCCAAGGTAGCAAAATCATCCGCCATATGGTTCTCCTCTCTAGGAAAGTAATGGAATGTAACCTCATTAAACTCTTCAATTAATATCAAGACGAGCTTTTTGTATTCTACCAATTTGGCTTCTTTGTTTCCCACTCTCCTTGAAGTTGGTATATCACTAGAGCAGAATCCCCATACACCTTCAAAGTCTTTATTTTCTATTGAATAACAACTCGAAGCCCTAAAACAAAAGCTTCATACTCTATCATGTTGTTGGTACAATTAAAATTCAATATGCTAGTGAATAAGTAATGACCCCGTATGGGTGAGACCAAGCTACCCCCAATACCATGCCCCAAAGCAGTCGAGACACATCAAAGTTCATCTTCCTAAAATTACAAGTGCTAGCTTCTTCTGCTGATAGTCATCATGTTTTCATCGAAAAAAACCAAAGTTCAATGGTTCATAGACTTCGAAAGCTCTGCTAGCTAGGAAATCAAATATGGCACATGCCTTTATGGTTTTTTAGCTCACGTACTGCATATCGAACTCTAATAGCAACATATACCATCAGGCTAATGTTCTAGAGAAAGTAGGAACACCCATCTTGTATTTTAATGGGTCTAGTCTATAAATCGGCCAGGTAGTATGGTATCACATGTATTCTTTGAGTCTTCGAGTAGCCCAAACTAGAGCACAACAGACCTTTTCGATTGGTGGATAACTAACCTCACAATAAGTAAACTTTTTTTCTAAAGTTGAAAATGGTTCTTTTTTTCTTTCTGAATTCGCCATGCTACCCCCAAAACACATCCAATTGAATTCTCAAAGATTGATAAATAGAGAAATAATTGTTTGCTTGGAATGGTTGACATTACAATAGGGGTATAAGAATAATATTCCTTTATATTCTCGAATATGTATTGTCAATCATCATTCATCCACCAAAAATTATTTTTCTGAAATAGATGGAATATTGGGTCACATTTTTATGTTAACTAAAAGATGAGCTGAGATGTAATTCAACCTACTTAGAAAACCTTGAAATTCTTTTTGTGTGCATGGGAAAGGTAAGTTATGGATAGCTTTGACCTTGTCCGGATCGATTTTAATTTCCTTCTTACTGACAATAAAGCCAATAGCTTTCCCGATGTCACTCAAAAGTGCATTCGTTCGAATTTAGTTTCAACTGAAACTTCCATAATCTTCGGAAAAGCTTTCTCAAATTCTCGATGTTTTCATCATCTGTTTGATATTTGAAAATCATATCGTCAACATATACCTCGATCTCCTTATGCATCATGTCATGGAACAAGGTCACCATGGCTCTTTGGTACGTTTCCCCGACATTCTTTAGTCCAAAAGGCATCACCTTGCAACAAAATGTGCCCCACATTATAACGAATGTGGTATTTTCCATGTTATGGGATGTATTTTTATATGATTGAGAAGTCATCCATAAATGAGAGAAAAAGAATTTCTGGCTGTGTTATACACAAAAGTGTCTATGTGTTGCAGTAGGAAGTTTTCTTTAGGGCTTCCTCTATTGAAGTCTCTATAGTCGACACACATATACACCAATTTTCCATCTTTTTTCGATATCGACACTATATTAGCAACTTCTGGATATTTGGACACTTAGAGAAAATCGGCATCAAACTGCTTATTGACTTCTTCTTTTATCTTTAGAAGCATTTCAAGTCTCATCCTTCTCAATTTTTTTCGCACATGTTTGCATTATGGCTTGATTGGTAGTTATGGACTACCATAACCATATATAGTCTGCGTATATCTCGGTATGACCATGCGAACACATCTTTGTATTCCTAAAGCAGCTCTATCAAGTTTTTTATGCTTCAGTCAAAAGTGTTGTACTGGTCTTAACCTCATTCTTTTATTCTTCAGACCCCCAATTCAAAACTTTAATCTTTTCTTCGTGGGGCATAATTTGTTTGTCTTCCCTCTCTACCATTCTTAATAAATCGAAAGGCAAGTTGCATTCTTCCTCATTGTCATACTCATTGATTTCCCTTAGACACATGGGTTGCTTGAAGTCGATCTCCAGCTCAGAATCATTATCAGCATCTATACCATTGATATCTAAAGACCTGGTAGAAAAGAGGGGAAAGGTATATACATATATACATGCGAGAGAAATTATCCCAGATAGGAAGTAGAAACAAATATAATATATACATACACAAAAAAAATTAATGGAAAATATGTTTTCCATAATAAAAAAATAGACTGCATCTTTTATTGAAAATAAATAAAAATAGTTTATCCACCCTTACAAAAAATAACCAATTGCCCTAGGTGTGATCAAATAAGAAAAGTTTGAGCATTACTCTAAAAACATTTAAGATCACATGTAGTTCTTTATCAGTCCAGTTGTTAAGCACGAACCCTAATAGTAATGGACGAATCCTAGATCTATCAACCTCTTCGGCTCAATCCACTATCATTCCTTAAACATGTAACCCCATACACGAAAGTTTAATAAATAGGAGGAAAGTTCATTGGTTCCCTGGAACCTCTCCGTCAATCAATCATTCTTTCTTATTTCTTGGCTTATTTGGATCTCTTTCCTTCTTTGTTGAGGATTCGGTTGATAGCCAAGTTGAAAATGATTCATCTTGGTAGTGGGGTAAATGGGATCGATTCTTTCTTGCAAATAGCTCAAGAACCCTCTTTCTATCATGGTACATTTTCCCTAGGTCTGCTTGATTCCCATCTTGGTACATTCTAATAGTCAAAGCTTAGAGATCTTACCCTATTCAGTAAAAAAGTGGCATTGACGAATTCCAACGAATATAATAAACATTCCATAGATTATTCTTCTACTGTAATGTATGGGACATCAGTGGACACAGTTGTCACTATATCTTCTTTAGCATTGATATTTATGAGAGTTTCATTGATAACGAACTTTACTTTTTGGTAGAGCCTTGATGGAACTACCCCAACTTGATGGATCCATGGCATACCCAAAAGAAAGTTGTATGAAGGAATCATGTCCATCCCAAGGAACACTATATTGTATGTAGCAGGTCCAATGGTCAATGGTATCTCAATCTTGCAAAGCACCTTCCTTTTCGTCTTATCAAATGTTTGAACCACATTTTAACATGCTCTCATGTGGGAGGTATCTACTGGCAGCCTCTTAAGAGTGACTAAGGGCATCAAGTTAAGGGAAGAGCCATTGTCTAAATAGTACACTAGGTAGGGAATGTCACTTACAATGGGTATTGATGTGTAATGCCTTTGCTCTGCCCCTACCCTCAAGCTGAATCTCATCATCAAAAAATAAGATAAGATTATCAACTTAGATATTGTTAACCAGTCAATATAGCTTGTTGACTAGTATGTGTTTCAGCAAAAATATCTTACTCAAGACCTTTAGCAACGCCTCACTATATGCTTCTGAACTCAGCAACAATGCCAACAGTGCCTTCTTTTTCATCCTATCGAATATTCAAACCACATTTTGACATGCTCTCATGTGGGAGGTATCTACTGGTAGCCTCTTGAGAGTGACTAAGGGCATCACGTTAAGGGTAGAGCCATTGTCTATTAGTACACTAGGTAGGGCATGTCACTTGCAATGGGCAGTGATGTGTAATGCCTTTTCTCTGCCCCTACTATCGGGTTGAATCTCATCATCAAAAAATGAGATAAGGTTATCAGCTTGGATATTGTTAACCAATCAATATAGCTTATTGACTAGTATGTATTTCAGCACAAATATCTGACTCAAGGCCTTTAGCTGTGCCTCCTTGTGTGCCTCTAAACTCAGCAACAATGCTAACATTGAAATACTATATATTAATTTATACAATTGTTCCACGATGTTATATTCACTATGTTTTAGAAAGCTTTCTTTATAGGCTGATTAATAGCTGGTTCATCTCCTTTGAATGACTCAAGTGTTCTTTGAGGTGGGTTCCATTTTTTAGAGTAGCACATCCCACTTTAGTGAAGTGCCTCACTCTATTAATGTCATCCATTTAGATCCCACTCGTTATTTTTATAAGAAAAAGGTCTTGGTGTTGTTATCACCACTATTTTTAGTGTTTTCTCTGTCATTTTCACCTTGGGTGTAATTACCAAGGGTCGATTAGTATGAATCTTCAGTCGTATAAACATCTACTTCCAGAGTTTCTTCGTTCTCCTCATAGAACTCCAACTCTTTTCCATCCATCTTTAGTTGGACTAGGGCCCTAAATTCGAGATATTCTTGTACACTATACCGCTCCTCATTATGATAGAAACAATGGTTGTCGATTTTATATTCTACAACACTAAGATGTGGGGAAAGAAACTGATCATTTATCATTTCATCCATACTCATGCGAGAGGAGACTTCACTTTGGAATTATCTTTCTCCTTGGCATTGCCATTAACTCCAGCTTTGGGTTGTTAGGTAGAAGATTATGCACTATTGGGTGATTGTGAGTCATTAAAATGAATCCAGTTCTTGTTCTGCAATGATTCTTTTGAAAATAAGGTAATTTTCAATAGAATTCCCCGGGACATCACCATGGTATTCACAATGTGCAATTTCATTGTACCACATAGGGTATGGTGGTTTTAAAGGTTCCATAGGGTATGGTGACACCACATGACTATTATAGAATTGTTGAAATAGCTCTTTGTATATCATAGGAATAGGGTCAAAATGTTCATTTTCCCTTTACAGCTCATTCTAATCATGCCTTGAGGTATTTGATGGTGTGCAGTGGCGATTGACTTTGGCTTGGAGATTGTAACACTTTTCCTGATACTGTAAGTGTTTACATTATTGACCTCTTCATCATTTTTTCCATGGTGAACCTTCTATTAGACTCACCTCATTCAATCTTCCCTTGCTTGATGGTCATTTCTACCATCTCTCTAGCCATGACTATGTTAGAAAAACTCCCAGAAGTGATTGAGACTATGTGCGCAAAGAAATGAGCCTTCAAAGTATGTACGAAAAGCTTTTTGTTTTCCTATTTAATCAAATGAAGGATAAACTTGCACAACTATATCATTCCACCGCTGTGCATACTTTCTTGAACTTCCATTAGGTTTCTTCTCCATACTATGCATCATAACACAGATGGATCTCATATTATTCACGTGATTGTATTGTTGTAGAAAGGATTTTGCGAGATCCTTCCATGATCTAATGTGAATTTTGTTCAGCTGATTATACCAACGGATTGATGAACCTGTCAAACTTTCTTGGAAGCAGTGGATCAGTAGCTGATCATTTCCGATATACCCTATCATTTTTCGACAGAACATGGTGATATGAGATGAAGGGTGTTTCCATCAAACTTCTTAGTCAGGAACTTTGAATTTGGGCGAATAATCAATTTCAGAACAAGAATTAACTTAAAAGCATCGATCCTATAAGTATTATTTTCTCCCTTTATGGATCTCATCTGGTCTTCATATATTTGATCTTCTATTCCATTTTTCTTTCCATGTCCTCTCCATCAAAGTTTAGAATGTGATAATCCTTAAAACTATTTTGGGGATTCATTATCAAAGTTTGTACATTTATAGCAGATGAATCCCCTTAGTATACTAGTAGATTTCTAGGTGTGATTACCAACTTTGGAGTAGGTTGCATAACTGCTCTTTCAGATGGCCCCACTCCAAGAGTGTTTGTTAAGTTCAGCCCTATCAGTCTCGCTACGATTTGGTCAACTAGAGAATGTTGGTTCTTGGTAATGGTGTTTAAGGTGTTTTGGTGGTTCTAATTTATCTTGTCTTTAGTTTCTTTTGCACCTTCAACATGTTTTCCTCAATATGGGAGAGTTTTGCTTCCATCTTTTTTGTTTTTAAGCAGGTGTTATGAGGATGCAATGGATCCATTGTTTCTTCCTTTTTCAGCAAAACATTCTTTATTAGTTGATTTTATTTTAATATGAATATATTAATACAAAATTTAAAAAATGTAAAAAATAAAAAATACAAAATGATAGATGCATGAAAACTCTGAGGCATTGATTCGAAGGTGTCTATCATAATAAATAACCTTCATTGGGGCAAAAATGTTATTATAATGAGTCCAAAAATATTTTAAAGCTACACTATAACTAGATCTTCTAAGCCCTAGACAACAATCAACAGGTTGACAAGTCTTCTTGCTTTATTGGTTACTGGTTGAATAACCTATTTGACTACCCTGGCTTCTCTTTCCAGGCAATACAAGTGATGAGTTATCTTCTATACTTGCTCTAGGAAATCTTAGATGATTGCATTTCTTGCCTTCACTTTATGTTAAGATTGTTCTCATCGAAAATTCCATTTTTGTCCTCTATCATAAAGAACTATCTGAATCTCATGCTTGCTTTTTGTATTTGTCCATGATGCCTTCCATCTTAGTGTCCTCATTTAGTGAGTACTAAATATGGATGTGAAATATATGAAAGTGTACACAATTGAACAAGTAATGAATGATGAGTGAGTATCGTATCCATAGGGATTGAAGGAAATTTATAAGTTCAATCCAAGCAAATAACTACTTTATCTAAGTATAATTAGTGCGATGGTATGTGCCAATGATAATGATGAGGCAATATCAAATGTATGTTGGTGGAGATGGAATGATAGTGTGACGTAGGAGAAAATAATGATATCATGGCAAAATGGATGGAAATGTCTTGTCAAAATAAATTGAGTGTAGTGAAATCAAATGAAAACGTAAAGGCAAAACAAAATGTAAACAGTGGATTTGAATAAAATGACTTGATAATCCTTACACAACAAGCTACTATGGAATGAACAATAGAGTCACTTCAAAAACTTAAGTCTATTTTCTCAAGATCGTCTTACTTCTATATCTTACTTTCTTGAAAGAGTTTACTAAAGGTGGCGTATGCTATATATAGTCAAGGGACTTGACAGGTTGGGAATACCTTGGCAATATCTCTCGGTGTTAGCAGGTGAAGGTATCCCATTGGTTTAGATCAATATAATACCACTCGGCGTTAGCACTAGCATCTAATCTCTCGACTGAGAACTACTCCATTTAGTTGATGAAATCCTAGCCTTATGTCTAAAGGTGGATTAGGTCTAGTTACCATCTAAAACCCATTGCTTATGTTGATCCTCTTTAGTTTCTCTCGAACACTAAAGATGAGCTACTTAGTTTCTCTCGAACACTAAGTATTTCCTAAGGAATGACTACTCTCATAGCTCCTACAACCTTAACACATTAAGAACCATAAGCAAAACAAATAATAACATAAAGAAAAACAACCATCCATTAAAAAAAAGCTTAAATACCCATAGTGAACTCCCACAAAATAAATCTAGTACTTGGTGGGGTTCGAATATTCCAAGAAACAAGGCATGAAGATCATTCGTTCCATACAACCCAAATATGATAAGTGATAAAATAGTAAATGTATGGAGGAAAAGCCTTCGATGTGTACAGTTGGAGCTCCTCTCAGCCACCGTGAATTGCCTTAGCTTATTAGCTCCTCTCAGATGTCTAGCTCGCCACTCCCTCTAGCTTGTTAATAGAGAAATGACACGGAAAAAATGAATGATGTAAAAAGGAGGAACCTTTTCTTCCAGCCACCTCTTCACTCATTTCTCAAGAATTTTAGCTCAAAATGGTGTAAAATCCCTGACTCCTAATTTGGAGCCTTCATCTCTTATTTATAGTGGGGAATAAACATAGGGATTTGTGTTAAAATTTCCATGATACCCCAAGTTTGTTCCTTTCACGTGAGGGCTGTTATAGAGGTGCAGTGGTCCTCTCCTGGATAGTTGGTAGTTGGACGTACGTGCAGACAAGATCAGACGACCTAGATGGCAGATATTCCCTCTTAGGTGTCTGGCAGCTGACTGCATGTGAAGACAAGGACAACTGGCTAAAAAACATCTTCCATGGTCTTTTTTACTTCCAAAATAATTTATGAGTTGGTATTTGCATTCTGCTCAGCATTCTAAATTTGTCACGGAGATTATCTTCACTTATCCTTGCTCCCTAACCCTGCACATCATCAAATAAAACACCTTCCCCATAACGTACCACCGTTTTCAAAATAAAATGCCACGAAAAAAATATATTTCCACCACATACAATTATATACTTTTAAATGCATCTATATTATCTTATATGAGCTATTAGACATTCAATAACTTAAGTGAAAAAAGTCCCTAAATATGGCCTTTTTACGGAGTTTTCATACCCCCAAACTTAAGTTATTACTTGAGGACAAGCAATGGATTATAGTAAGCAAAATAAAAATACCATTGTAAGCTCATGTTCAAGATAGTCATATGGGATAAAATTTCAGCCCTTTGACCAATTAACTTCAATATTCTAGACTAATTTCAGAATTCAAGAACTATCCCCTAGGGCAAGATCCTTTGTTTGTGTTTGTGTGTTTGATTGTGTCATGTCCATGCTTAACAAATCTAGAAAATTTATAAGAAATCTCTCTTATTTTACCATGGCATTTACAAGTTTAATCCTACATTGTTTTCTTATTCTTTTTTAACACTATTACGAGGGGAGTCAACTCATCATACCTACTATTCTAGACTTGACAACGTAGTGGAGCAAACACTCCGTTCCCTAGCATATTGGGCAAAGCCATCCCATGACTACTTTCATTCACTCATATGTTATGGCTTCCATTTATTAAAATACAGTATCCATGCAATTCCATGACACATACAGTTATGTCGAAGCATTTATTCACAATTTTATTTTTTCATCACATTTTTTTTCCTTTTTAGAAACATGTGGGGTTTTCATCATTCAAGGTCATTGTTAAATTTTTATGCCAAGAAATGCAAGAGTTCTCTTATAATTTTTTTTAAGTTTCTTAAGAATAGAAAACATACAATTTTGTATCAAAGTTTACAAATAAACAAGTCCAAGAGTTGGTTCCATCATTCTCAACAGTCATGTACATTCAATTCTAGTTATAAAGAGTTCATCATCATTAGGTATCTTTAATTTATTCCAAAGAACTAATTCGAACACTTACTAATGTCATGGCATATTCATTCTACTAATATTATCATGCAATGACTTAAGAACCCTACCTCCCCCAAACTTGAGAGAAGCATTGTCCTCAATGCTAAATAAAAACTAAGTAAAAACTAGACTACATGTTATGCAATGCAAGGTACCTTGACCATTTATGGTGGTGTTAGGGATACCATATGATGTGGGCTCTTACGTAATGGTGTGGGGATGGAGTGTTCATAATCTATTGGTGGTGCAGTCCTAAGGCCTTCAGATATTGGGGTGAATTGAGGCTGCTCATGCTGAAACGCCTTCTTCAAACGGCGTCAACTCATTCGTGAGGGAATTGTTGTGGCATTTTTTATTATGTTGCATCAAGTGCCTTTGTGGGTTGCGAGGGTACTGTAAAGGTTGGTAGATGGATCTCAGTCTCTTGGGGTTTTATTGCAGGCATTGAGTGGATTGGATCAATATCTTTTAGCTCATTCTCATTAGTAGGTTGGGGAGCATATACTGATGTGGCATTCGTAGAGGTACGTAAGAGCGTATCAGGGAAGATCGGGTGATCAAGAGAAACATGCAGGATAAGCCTCATAAAGGCAGTCGCCACAACCTTGTCCATACGCTTGACATAGGCAAATAATGTCGTCAAGTTTCTGGTCAAATTTGCCATGTGATTCTGGGTCCACTTGGCTACCTACTCTAAAGAGTCTAGTTTTTCCATGGCATCTTGGTTTTCATCAGCTCGGGAGGTTCTCTCCTCTTTTTCCTTACCATTATTTTCCTTAAATCCAAGCAATGTAGGCAGCTTGGCCTTTGTAATACTAGACAAAGCATACAATATTGCGTCAAATTGGTCTTCAGGCACCTTCTTTTTACGATAGAGTACTCTGATGAGGTTTGGAAATACCAGGGTACTAGCAAGCACTTCAAACAAGTATGAACTTATTCCACGATTATCTTTCCTATGTCAATGGAGCGCCCCGCCAAAATAGAGTACAACAGAAGCATCATATATAATGAGACAGTGGTGTTGTGGGCAGTTGGGAGAAGCTTATGCTTCATGAAATGATTCCACAACTTAGCCCTCGATTGTAGCATCTCATGATCCACCGATCGTCGGCTGGCTTGTTGTCCATTCCACTTTGTAATTGAAAAATAGAGGTCCTCCAATATGCCAGGGTAATTCTTGTTATCTAGCTCATTGGAAAATGTGGTGTGGCTATCAACAATATCCTACATTTTAAAGTAACGATTAATAGCCAAAGGGGTAAACCGAATAAAAATATCGTGAACCACCATGGCATGTTGATTTGGGTCAGTTAAGTTGGAATAAAATTCCTTCACAAGAGACACATTCATGTTCCCCGGATGCCTAAAATTTTTTTTCCACTTGTGTTGGTGGTCAATGTCCATGGTATCGCCTCTAAGGTCAGCATCTTTAGTGTTTTAGAATATGAAGCCTAACTCAAAGAAAACCCGACAGTTTTTGAGCCCTTGATATCGTTCTTATACAGCTTCATCGATAAAACACGATGGTGACAACAGAGTCATGCTCAGCAGATGTGAGCGCACCAATGTTTGGTTAACAAAAGAAAGAAAATATGAAAAATCATGAAGCTTTCAGTTATAGTGTGCGGTTTGAAGAGAGAAGAAGAAGAGAAAGAGATGAAACTGGAGTGAGAGAGTAAATATAGAAATAAAATAAAAGGGAAGAAATGGGGTTATTTAACAGGTGGATGGGTTGTGGGTTGGGGAAAACAATAAAAGCATTAAATGTAAAAGTAAACCCAAAAAATTCAAAAGTCAAAATTGAAGATTTTCCAACCTATTTTTGTCTTGATACAACCCGATCCTATGTCCTTAACCATACGGTCCTCACATGCCATCTGTGTGGGTCCTTAAAAATTCAAAATAACTCTATTAACCGAAAAATAACTAAATATAAAATAAAATAAATGTTTTATTTATGCACAAGAGTAAATCCGAAATGTTTGGCATATTCAAAATGCTTTGCAAGTTCAGGCATCTTGTAAGAAGAGTGATAATTTCTCATACAAAGGCGGAGCTCCTTGATAAGCTTTAAGACGTTGATCGTTAACTTTAAAAATGGTCCCATCATCTATATTATTGATATCAATATCACCATGAGGGTAGACATTGTGTACTTCAAAGGGTCTAAACCATCATACTTTAATTTACCGAGAAAGAGCTTCAGCCTCAAGTTGAAGAGGAGCACCTGCTGACCAATATGAAAATGCCTTGGGAAAAGCATTTGATCATGCCACTTATTGGTTTTATACTTGTAAAGCTTGGAATTTTCATTAGCTTGTGCTCTAAATTCTTCTATTTCATTCAGATCGAGTAATCGTTGCTCCTCATCTAGTTGCACATCAAAATTAAGCTTCTTGATAGCCCAATCTGCCTTATGCTCTATCTCCACAAGTAGGTGGCATGCTTTCTAATTCACCATCTTGAAAGGCAACAGTCTCAAAGGCATTTTGAATGTCTTTGGATAAGCCCAGAGTGCTTTATCAAGCTTTAGGATCAGTCATTCCTTCTAGAATTTACCACGTTCTTCAGTATTTGCTTAATGTTCCCAGTTAGACAGTTTAGCTTGACATTTGGTTTGTGGGTGATATGTCATGGAAATTTTGTTTCGTACTCCATATCTTTGTAATGCTTGGCAATTAGCTTTTTTATCAAAATTAGTGCCCTCATCATTAATGATGGCTCTAGGTGCTTTGAATCGGGGGAAGATGTTCTTGTGAAGGAACTTGAACATGGGTTTAGAGTCATTTTTTGGAGTTACAATTGATTCAACCCACTTAGATACATAGTATACAGCAAGCAAGATATGTAAAACTCTAAAAAATATGGGAACGGTCCCATGAATTCATTGATCCACACGTCAAATAGATCGATCTTTAGAATATTTTGCAATGGCATTTCATGTCGCCTGGAAATGTTCCCAGTACGCTAGCACCTATAAAACACTATGCAAAACTCATGAGCATCCTTGAACAGTGAAGGCCAGTAAAAGCCTGATTGAAGGACCTTAGCAACAATCCTCACAACTCCAAAATGGCCTCCATAGGGGGCTATGTGGCAATGGTGTAGAATGTCTCTTTGCTCCTCCTTTGGAACACAACGTCGAATTATTTGATCGGCGCATTGTTTAAATAAATATGGATCGTCCCAAAAATATAATTTGGAATTATGCTGGAACTTTCTCCTGCCCTGGCTGTTCAATTCATAAGGAAAAATTCCACTAACAAAAAATTTAACTATATCAGCATACCGCGAAATTGTCGTGGCACATAATATTTTCTCATCAGGGAATGCTTCTTGAATATCTAAAATGTCATGGCATTGAGAACTGTTTTCTAGCCTAGATAAATGATATACAACTTGGTTCTCAGTACCTTTTCTATCTATCACCTTTAAGTCAAATTCCTACAATAGTAACATATACCTAATGAGTCTAGGCTTGGCATCTTCTTTGTTCACTAAGTATTTTATAGCTGAAGGATCGGTGTGAAAAATAAGTTTGGTGCCTATAAAGTGTGACCTAAACTTGTCAAATGCAAATGCCACACCAAGTAATTCCTTCTCAGTGGTTGTGTAATTCATTTGTGCTTCACTCAAGGTATGGCTAGCATAATATATAACATGGAAAATTTTACCTCAACGTTGCCCAAGCATAACTCCCATGGAAAAATCGTTTGCATCACACATTAGCTCAAATGGTGACATCCAATCGGGGGGAACCATAATGGGAGTAGCGACAAGTCTTTGTTTCAGCTTGGTGAATGTGTCATGGCAATTTTTATTGAACACGAATACCTAATTTTGTTGAAGCATGGTGCATAAGGGCCTGGATAACATGAAGAAGACCTTGATGAATCTTCTATATAACCCAACATGTCCAAGGAACCTCGTAATTCCCTTGACAGATGTTGGTTGGGGTAGCTTCTCAACCACATCGATTTTGGCTTTATCCACTTTAATGCCCTTATGAGAGATCTTATGGCCTAGAATAATTCATTTGGTCATCATGAAGTGACACTTTTCACAATTAAGCATGAGGTCAACTTCCTCACATCACTTGAATACATTTTCCAAATTATTGAGTCATTTCACAAAGTCATCTACAGAAATAAAGAAGTCATCTATAAAGATTTCTAGGAAGCCCTCAACCATGCAAGAAAAGATAGATTGCATGCAACGTTGAAAAGTTGTCGGGGTATTAAAGAGTCCAAAAGGCATCATCCGGAAAGCATAAGTGCCATAGGGACATGTGAACGTAATATCCTCCTGGTCTTCTGGTGCAAAGGCAATTTGATTGTACCCAGAATATTCGTCCAAAAAGTAAAAATTCATTTCCTACTAATCAATCCAGTATTTAATCGATGAAGGGTAATGAAAAGTGGTCTTTCTTGGTGGCCTTGTTTAGCTTACGATAGTCCATGCATATCTTCCACCCGGTGACAGTGTACGTTGGCAATAGCTTATTGTACTTGCTAGTTACTACAAATGTGCCTCCCTTCTTTGGCATACATTGGACATGACTCCCCCATGAACTATTAAATAAGGGGTAAATCACACTAGCATTAAACTATTTGAGGATTTCTTTCATAACTACTTTCTTCATGATTGGGTTTAGTCTTCTTTTTGGTTCTATTGATTTGTCGTGGAATTCTTCCAGCATGATCTTATACAAATAGTGGGACTTGTCCTCTTTAGACCTACCATTGTCCATCATAACATTTTTTTGTTGTGACAAAACACTTAACAAACTACATTCTTGGTGAGGAATAAGGGCAGAGGAAATAATAACAGGTAAAGTTTCATTAATACCTAGGTAAGCATATTTAAGATGTTGTGGAAAATTCTTTAACTCTAGGGTAGGTGCATGTTGTAATGAGGTCTTAGGGGGAACAAACTCATCAAAATCAAGAGGTGCGAAGCATGTACATGGGATAGATATGAGAAAGCTAGCCTACTGGACCTCCAAAGAAAATTCATTGGGCTGCTGACACTTTTTGTTAGACAATCGGTACACCCCACGGCATAGCGGAAACAAAACTCGATGGTCTCACCAGCAATCCAAGTACGTAAAAATGAAATCAGGAGAAAATGAAACGAATACTTACAATTGGTTCCTTGAAAAACAACAAAGACGGCAACGAGAAGTGGTGATCACGAACAGTTCAAATCTTAAGCCTCCACGAAAACACGTTTCGGTCTCTACTTAGTTCACCCGATTTAGAGCAAAATTTTTCTTTTCCCAAAATCAGTTTTGAGAAAAATAGCTGAAGTAAAAATGACTACTACCTTACCCCTTTAAATATATCAATTACCCTAACATCTTAGGGTTTTCTTAAAGTTATTTTTAATTAATAAATAAAATATTATTTAATTAATTCAAATTAAATATACATTAAAGAATTATAATCTGAATTACAATCTTTAATGTTTATTTAAAAACTTATTTAATTATTCCGAAATATATATCAATTAAAAGAGTTATAAACTAAATTACATTCTTTTAATGCTTACAATATTCTGGATAATTAAAATAATATGTATATCAAATATACATATCTTAACTCTAGATATATTTTAGTAACATACAACAAATTGTACATCTTCGCTCATTTCAATCCTAGGGTGTGACCCTGTAGGTTCTTATAACGTTAGTAGTAATTATTAGAACAATTCTAATATTACATACAATGAGTGACATCTAACAATATATCATTGTCACATAAGTTACAAGAAATTATGATTCGACATATCATCTTTCTGATTAACTCTTTTATGTATTACATCCTTTTGTCCTTTATATCTCGAATAGGCATACTTGTATAACTCATCTATTGTTTCTTGATATCTAGGGTAGACTATAGTTAATGAATAATTTGTGATATCACATATCAACTTATTCGAGCATGGCCATGCATTTCTAGTCTCACTCAATCAAGTGGCATGTGATATATTTCCTATTATGTAGGAAGGACAAATCCTATCTTAAACATATACACCTCACTACATATATCAAGATATATTCAATTACAGTCTTTATAGTGCAACCAGTTACGGAACATGTTTAATTGTATCAAAATATACAACAATATATGTTGGGATTACATTGATCTCAAGTCTGAGGATCATACATATAGTCATCACCATGAGCAATGTTATGACTGTTACATAATAATCCAAGACATATG
Organism: Hibiscus syriacus; assembly: GCF_006381635.1. NCBI lineage: Eukaryota > Viridiplantae > Streptophyta > Magnoliopsida > Malvales > Malvaceae > Hibiscus > Hibiscus syriacus. The sequence goes on from NW_024062559.1 coordinate 468,954, forward strand.
CTCATGATGGGTCAATCAATACATTGTTCTCTAACAATATAATCATGTATCAATTATGACATCTCTATGTCAATGACAACTCCTTGTCATCAATCAATAACATGTTAGTCTTAAGCGTATTATTATTGTCCATGCCCATAATAATACTTGACTATGGATATTTTAATAATGCTATTATATGGACTTTATTATCTTTCAGTTTATGTTAAACACAAACATATAACTGAAAATAATATTGGCAATACCTTTATTCAATAAAATCGATAAATAAATGTATTATTAAAATCGTCATATGATTGGTCTTGGGCATACTCTAACACTTTCTTCTTCAATAAGCCTTTCTTAATTTTACAGCTGAATGAAACTGTCATGGAAAATTTGATCAGCTTCTCCTACTATAAATGAATCTACTTCCAAAATACTCTGACATTCTTTAGACTCATCCATGTACTTGAGAGTACGAAAAACATTAATGGTGAAACATTGGTCGGCCACTCTCATGGTGAGCTCACCCTTCACACAGAATATAAGAATATGCCCAGTAGCCAGGAAGAGTCTCCCCAAGATTATCGGTGTCGTGACATCAACCTCATAATCAAGTATAAGGAACTCTACTGGAAACACAAATTTGTCCACCCTTACAATGACATCCTCGACTCGCCCCTCAGGATGAATATGGGAACAGTCAGCTAGTTTCAAGATAACGGAGGTTGGTCTTGCATTTCCTATTCCAAACTTGAAGAAGATTGACTTAGGCATTAAGTTCATGCTTGAGCCAAGGTTACATAGTACATTCCCAACATTATTTTCTCCTATCGAACATGGAATGAAAAATTTGTTTGTATCTTGTCACTTTGGCTGAAGCTTGCTCAAGGTAGAGCAGTATACTTTTTCCAAGGCAATGATCTTGTACTTTTTAGCTTTTCTTTTCTTGGTAACAATATCTTTGAGAAATTTAGCATATGTCGGCATTTGTTCTATAGCTTCAAGGAAAAAGAACATTGGTGTGGAGTTGGTCTAGAATGTCGACTAACTTCTTGAATTGATTGTCATCATTATGCTTCTTTAGTCTTTTTAGGAAGGATAGTCAGGGTATCACTTCTTCTGATGAAGGGATGGGAACAACATTTGTCGTGGCATTTTTGTTTGATTCCTCAGTAGTTTCACTGGATGAACTTTATCCTTATCCTCCTCTACTTGTGTTTCTTATAACACTTCATGCTCAACTGGCACAGTTACATGGGGTAAATCATCCTTCTTTCTTGCCCCAAATTTGTCTTGTACATTGATTTGGGTACCACTCTGAAGAGTGAGTACACTACATTGCTCTTTGCCATGAGCTTTAGTGACTTCAAGGTCACTCGACAAATGACATGGTTGACGTTCTTGTAATGTCATGGCAATTTAATCATCCTGGCCCTCCAAAGTCCTCATAGATGAGCTATGCCTTGAAGCAAATCTCATTGACTGTTAAAAAGGCTCTTTGGTTTTTTATGGAGGTAGCATGGTCTTGCAACATGGTCTTCGTAGTTTCTATAAAATCTTTGATTGTGGCCTCCAAAGAACTTGTGTTGGATGAATATGGTACTTATTTGTTAGAATTATGACATGTCATATTCGTTTGAAAACCTTGGGAGTCATTGAAATTCTGTAGCCTAACGGGATTATTAATATTGTTGGTTCCTTGATTTCCCTACAAGAAGTTCGGATGTTAACGTTATCCATGATTATAGGTGTTAGAATAGGGATTATTGTTGACTCGATTATAGTTTCCTACATAGTTGGTGGATTCCTTATTGGTCGGACACTCGCTCTCATTATGATTGCCATGTCATAATAAACATGCTGAGTTGGTTGCCTTCACTTCTTTCACCTCACTTGGTCGTAGTAAATTCTTCAACATATTGGTAATGGCAACAAGTTGGGCGAACACGAAATCCTTAGTATCCAACTCGAATTCCCCATGAACCTTTCACCCAGTTCTAAGCCTTGTAGATGAAAATTGATAATCATTTTTGCAATCTTATCTAGAATGACAAATACCTCCGCATGTGATTTATCGAACAATGTCCCATTTAACGAGGCATCTAACATCATCCTCATGGGCATTTACCCCCATTATATAACATTACCACTTGAGTCCAATCTTTAAAACCATGATTAGAGAATTTGCAAAGCAATCCTTTATATCGATCCCAACATCCATACATTGATTCTTCATCAGCTTGAATAAAAGAAAAAATATCGTTCCTCAGTTGGGTGTTCATGTTTGATGGATTATACTACAGCAAACAATTTTGCACATATCAACTCAAGACTTCATTGAGCTAGCTGGAACACCACTCAACCAAGCCCTCTCTTGGTCTCGTAGAGAATATGAAAATAACTTTAGTTCACCCTCGTGCACTCCTTGTTGTCGAAAAAAATCACACACCTCCAAGAAGTTACGGATGTGTTGTCTGGCATCTTCATGAGGCATACCCCCAAACTGCCCTATAGAATTCAACATATTAAACATGACTTGTTTAAGTTCAAAATGGGTTGCCTGAATCTTGAGTGTCACAATTCCCAGATTTAAGTCGTCCAAGATAAGATTTAAGTGATCTCGAATGGCACGAGGCCTTGCTGTATTCCCATCATTTGGAATTACCTTGGCATTCTGATCTTCTTCTTGATCAATACTTAGATTGCCAATTTGATACATGTTTTCATGTTGAGCACATCTTCTTTGCCTAAAAAGCCACTCAATCTCAGTTTCAATTGGTTCTAATGGTTCATCAGAGTGTCTTCTAGTCATACAATAAGAAAAGCCTGAAAAATACAAGGAAAATAACAAGTAAAACTATATTAAACAAATGAAGAAGTAAAATAAAAAGGCTATGACAAAACTAATTAACTTTCAGTTTCCAATCCCCGGCAACGTCGTCAAAAACTTGTACGTGTTTTGTAAGTACTAAATATGGACGTGAAATATGTGCAAGTATACACAATCGAACAAGTAAGACAATGAGTGAGTATCATATCATTTGGATTGGAGGAAATTTATAAGGTCAATCAATGTAAATAACTATATTATCTAAGTATAGTTAGTGCGATGGTATGTACCAAATATAATTCTGAGGCAATGTGAACTATATGTTGGTGGAGATGTAATGATAGTGTGATGTGGGAGAAAATAAGGATATCTTGGCAAAAGGGATGGAAATGTCTTGGCAAAATAAATTGAGTGTAGTGAAATCAAATTAAAATGTAAAGGCAAAACAAAATGTAAACACTAGATTTAAATAAAATGACTTGATGTTCCTTAAACAACAAGATACTATGGGAATGAAAGATATGATTCACTTAGGAAACTTAAGTCTATCTTCTCAAGATGGTCTTACTTGTAATGCCCCAAATATTATATTAAAGACTTTATTGAAAGGATTTAAAAATAGGAGGATTTATACGATTAAATGATAAAAGATGAGAAGGATTTTGATTCATTGTTTAGACTAAATTGTGACAATGTATTATTAAGAGGGTATTTTGGTCCTTTAAATGAAAGAGAATTTAAAATGAATTTTAAATTTTTATTAAAGATAAGAGGAAAAGGGAATTAGGTTGCCAAAAAGTCTTCTTCCTTTTCTTCCTCTTTCCCCATAGAAAAGCTCTTCCATAGCTCAAAGGTGATTTTTCAATTTACTAGTTTATTTCTTTGTTTTTGGTTGGTTATTGAAGCATTGTAGATGATGGAAGCTTAAGGAAGGTTTATATGAGATTAAAATAATGTGATAAAGGAAATAAAGGGATTTAAGAAAAATGGGTTTTATAATGATATGTTAATATATGAGTGTTCATCGAGGTTTATTGGTAGAATTGACTTATCAAAGAGGTAAATGAAAGATTAGAAGCATTGGATGAGTGTAAAAACAAGTTTAAAATTTTGATGTGATTCTTAGAATCAAATGCTCTTGGGGGATACTAGATGTTTTAAGTATCTAAATGAAGGAAAGCTAGTATGGATAAGTAGAGAAAGTTACATAGTATTGTTGGGGTAAACGTGAGGGAAATTGACCAAATTTGGGTATGCCTCGAGTTTGAAACAGGAAAATCCAGGTACAGATATCAGTACTGATAGAACAATACATATACTATATACTAAAATTTAATGAATCAGCTGCGTAGTATTGATACTGATTGAATCAGTATCGATACCGAAGGGGGGTATCCATACCAAATGGAAGGTATCGATACCATTTCAAAACAAAATACAAAAATTTTATCAATACCATAGTAGGGTATCGGTACCATAGTATGGTAGTATCCATACCATGGTAGGGGTATCGATACTGAAGAGCCATAAATTTTAAGATATGTTGATATTGTTGTAGAAAGGTTAATAATATATACTTTTGATTAATGTTTAAGTATAATTGTTAGGAAATATACTAACAATTTATATTTTACATGTATTAAATGAATATGGAATATATCATAATCAAGCTCCGAGTCGAGTAAATTAAAAGAAAGGCCAAGTCCGGTAGTAATCATCTTTTCATTTTGGATATCTAAGCAAGGCGAGCCAGTGAGTGCATTTAATTATGTACATACATGCTATAATAGGCATAGTTGTAGGAATTATTGATGTATCTATGGTGATTACCAAATGGCACTAAGTGTGCAAAAAGTTAAGAAATTCATACTAAGTGTATGAATTTCGTATTTGGCACTTCGTGTGAAAAAAGTTAAGAAATTCATACTAAGGTATAAATTTTGTATTGAACACTTCGTGTGCAAAAAGTTAAGAAATTCATACTAAGTGTATGAATTTCTGTATTGGGCACTTCGTGTGCAAAAATTTAAGAAATTCATATTAAGTGTATGAATTTTCGTATTGGGCACTTCGTGTGCAAAAAGTTAAGAAATTCATACTAAGTGTACGGATTTTTGTATTGGGTACTTGGGTGCCAAAAGTTAAGAGATTCATACTAAGTGTATGAATTTCCGTATGGGAAATATGTGTATAAACATAAGAAATTTATAATAAGGAGATGGATTTTATTTGGTAATGGGTTTGCAAACTACACAAATTATAGTAATGGTTGAGATATGATGGTATAGCACTAGCAATGTAAACCATATACTATTTAATGAATTGAAATAATCCCTTGAAATGTGAATCATGATAAAATAAATTGTGTTTAGAATTTTACTTATGATTAAGTATGTCTCACTAAGTAATACTTAACATGTGTTTATTTCACGCGTAGATGGAATACCAGCTGAGTAAGGAGATCATTAGACATCTAAGTCAGAATTGCCTCGTCAGTAACAGTACGACTTACATGTCAACTTTTGATGTATTTTAGGTTGCATATAATAGGTTTAGAAAAATAAACACTCTGAATAAATTTTAAATTAAACTTCTCTAAAACGGTGAAGTATTAAATATCTCTTTTTATTGTTTATCTTAGTAAATGTATATTTTATTATAAGTATACTAAAATGTTTTATAAATGAAACAAAATAGTACGAGTTTTCAAATGAAGAATTGTTTTAAAAAAATGATCTGAAATATGTAGCTCGTATATGGAAAGATATACGAGAGATGGGTGTTACATTTATTAGTATCATAGCTACAGGTTTAGCCGATTTTTGGAGTTTACATGCGACTAAGATGTCAAGGTTACTGATAGGGTATAGAATGAATATGAAAGATGTCTCTCTTTACTAACTTAATTACGATATTTATGAATGTTATGATAAATGTCGGATTCTACGAATTCGAGAAGAGTGGTTGGTCAAGAAAGTAGTGATGGATCGGGAAGTGAAAGTTATGAGGAAAATAGAGAACATCCGATTCCGTTAGAGAACGCCAATGCACCAGAACCTCAGGTTATTCCTTTTCTATAGTTTGGAGCTTTTATGCAAGCTCTAGATGTTATTTTGACAAGGTTTCAACCTCCTCGGCCTCCCCTGCTCCTCTAGTACTGCAAATGTTAATCCCAAATGAGTTAAGAAGTTTGGGAGCTCCTGAGTTTAGGGGAGAAGAAAGTGAAGGTCTGATGGATGCAAACTTATGGATCAATGATGTTAAGGGTATCTAGGGGAATAATAGCGATAAATCCTATGGGTCAAAGTGCAAGGGTGTCTAGGGTGTGTATAAAATGTACAATTAAGATTAAAGGGGTAGTATTTTTTGCAAACTTGATGGAGTTGACCTTTGATGAGTTTTAAATCATTTTGGGCATGGATTGGTTGTCTTTACATCATGGATGGGTAAATTTTCGCCGGAAACGATTATTCTTAAAAGATGCGGAAGGCTCTGAAATTGTGGTGATAGGTGAGAAGGAAAAATCCCTATCCAATGTGATATCAGCCATGACCACAAAGAAAATTATGTCAAAAGGGTGCGTTCCTTTTCTAGCTAATGTGATAGACACTCGAGTGTCGGAAGTGCGATTACATGATATCCCCACAGTTAGGGAGTTTCCAAAAGTTTTCCCTGAAGTGTTACCGAGTTTACCTCCATATCGCGAAGTTGAGTTTATAATTAAGGTTTATCCAGGTATCGAACCTATTTTATGGCTCTATATTGGATGGCTCCAACGGAGTTAAGGGAATTAAAGGCTCAGTTGTAAGAACTACTCGATAAAGGATTTATCTGACCAGTGTTTCGCCGTGGGGAGTGTCTGTACTATTTGTGAAAAAGAATGACGAGTCTATGCGGTTATGTACTGAATATCATCAACTAAATAAGGTAATAATAAAGAACAAGTATCCTCTTTTAAGGATTGATGACCTGTTTGATCAGTTGAAAGGTGCAACAGTGTTCTTTAAGATAGATATGAGGTTGGGGTACCATCAGTTAAAGATCGAAAGGGAGGATATCTCCAAGATGACTTTTTGGACTCGGTACGGATATTATGAATTTGTGGCAATGCCGTTTGGATTGAGAAATGCTCCTACAACGTTTATGGATTTAATGAATATATTATTTCAATCATATTTGGATCAATTCAGGGTAGTGTTTATAGATGATATCCTGGTATATTCCAAGTCAAAGGAGGATCATGATGCTTATCTTTGAGTGGTCCTTCAGATACTTCGTGATAATAAGTTGTACGCTAAATTATCCAAATGCGAATTTTGGTTATCTGAGATTTCTTTGTTTGGTCATATAGTGTTGGTAGAAGGCATTAAAATGGATCCCAATAAGATTCAAGCCAAAGTAGATTAGCAATCCCTAAAGAATATTGCAGAAGTTTGGAGTTTCTTGTGACTTGCTGGTTATTATAGGTAATTTGTGAAGAACTTTTCAATATTGGCTTTGTCGCTAACTAAGCTATTGCGAGAGGATTTTCCTTTTTCTTGGACATAAAAGTGCCAAGAAAGTTTTGAAATGCTGAAGAGAATTGTAACTGAGGCTTCAGTGCACGTGCAACCTAAATCGGGTAAAGAATATGTCATTTTCAGTGATGCACCCATAATGGGTTAGGATGTGTGCTGATTCAAGAAGGGAAAGTTGAGGCTTATGCCTCAAGACAATTGAAGAATCACGAGAGAAATTACCCGACGCATGATTTAGAATTGGCTGCAGTGGTGTTTGATTTAAAAATCTGGCACCATTATTTGTACGGTCAGTGTTGGCATGTTTACACTGATCATAAAAGTTTAAATTATTTGTTTACTCAAAAAGAGCTGAACTTAGGCAAAAAAGATGGATTGAGCTCTTGAAAGATTATGATTTGGTTATTGGCTATCATTCGGGAAAGGCTAATGTGGTAGCAGATGCACTCAGTCAAAAGACTTTTGCAGCTTTAAGGGCTTTAGATGTATGTATGTCTTTGAATGAAGATGGTGCTTTGATTGCCGAATTTAAGTTAAAACTGATGCTTTTGGATCATGTTAAAGAGCTAAAAGGTCGAGATAATAAATGTTTGATGAGATTGGCGCATGTTAAAAAAGAAGAGATCAAAGATTTTGAAATAAGGGATAATGGATGTTTATATTACTGTGGAAGGCTTTGCATTCCCGATGATGATGATTTGAGGAGGGATATTCTTTTTGAATCCCATTATAACCCTTTGACTATGCACCCAGGCGGGAATAAGATGTTTTAAGACTTGAAGAGTTGTTATTGGTGGCCTGGCACGAAAAGAGATGTAACATAGTTTTTTTCTAAATGTTTGACATGTCAGCAAGTGAAAACTGAACATCAAGTGCGATTTGGGTTACTGCAGCCAATATCCATTCCTGAATGGAAGTGGAAGCGAGTCACAATGGATTTTGTTTCGGGTTTACCGTTGTCACCAGGAAAAAAAGACTCGATATGGGTAATAGTGGATAGATTGACCAAGAAGCTCATTTTATTTCGGTTTGAGTAGACTACTCAATGAATAAGTTTACGAAATTGCATATAAAATAAATAGTGAGCTTGCATGGAGTACCAATATCGATAGTCTCCGATCGAGACCCAAGGTTTAATTCAGGATTCTGCAAGTCTTTAAATGAGTCATTGGGTACTCAATTGAACTTCAGTAAAGCTCTTCATCTGCAAACAATGGGCAATCAGAACGAACTATTCAGATATTGGAAAATATGTTCAGGGCATGTGTGATTGAATTTAAAGGATCATGGGATAAGTATTTGCCTTAAGCGAAATTCATGTATAATAATAATTATCAATCCAGTATTAAGATGGCCCCGTATGAAGCTCTGTATGGGAGAAAATGCAGAACACCATTAAATTGGTTTGAACTGAAGATCGAGACCTGTTCGGGCCAAATTTAATGAAAGATGTAGAGGATAAAGTGAAAATTATTAAAAGCAATCTAAAGATAGTCTCGGATTTCCAGAAGTCCTATGCAGATTTGAAAATAAAAGAAATAGAATATTAAGTGGGAGACAAAGTATTTTTGAAAGTATCGCCTTGGAAGAAGGTATTATGTTTTGGGCGAAAAGGAAATCTGAGTCTGTGATTTATTGGACCGTATGAGATATTGAAAAAGGTCAGAGCCGTGGCTTATCAATTAGCTTTGCCTCTGGATGTGGATAAGATCCACAATGTTTTTCACGTGTCCATGCTTAGAAGGTACAAATCGAATCCATCTCATATTATCACGCCTGAGGAAATAGAGATCTGACCAGATTTATCTTATTAAGAGGAAACAGTAGGGATCTTAGCTAAGAAAACCAATGAATTGCGTAACAGAAGGATTCTGTTGGTTAAAGGGATTTGGAAGATCATAAGGTTGAAAAGGCTACCTGGGAAAGAGAGGAGGATATGAAAAACTAGTTTCCACATCTATTTGCTTCAGGTGCTTCTTTATATTCGATGATAATTTTTTTTGAAGGGGGAGATTGTAATGCCCCAAATATTGAATTAAGGACTTTATTGAAAGGATTTAAAAATAAGAGGATTTGTTCGATAAATGATAAAAGATGAGAGTGATTAGGATTAATGGTTTAGACTAAATTGTGACAATGGATTATTAAGAGGGCATTTTGGTCCTTTAAATGAAAGAGAATTTAAAATGCATTTTAAATTGATAAAAGATAAGGGGAAAAGGGAATTAGGTTGCCAAAAAGTCTTCTTCATTTTCTTACTCTTTCCCCTTTAGAAAAGCTCCTCCATAGCTCAAAGGTGAGTTTTCAATTTACTAGTTTATTTCTTCGTTTTTGGTTGGTTATTAAAGCCTTGTATATGATGGAAGCTTAAGGAAGGTTTAGATGAGATTAAGACAATGAGATAAGGAAAATAAAGGGGATTTTAGAAAATGGGTTTTATAACGATATGTTAATATATGATGTTTATTGAGGTTTATTGGTAGAATTGACCTGTCAAAGAGGAAAATGAAAGATTAGAAGCATTGGATAAGTGTAAAAACAAGCTAAAAATTTTGGTTTGATTCTTAGAATCAAATGCTCTTGAGGGATACTAGATGTTTTAAGTATCTAAATGAAGGAAAGTTAGTATGGATAAGTATAGAAGAGTTACATAGTATTGTTAGGGGTAAACGTGAGGAAAATTAACCAAATTTGGGTATGCCTAGGGTTGGAAACTGGAAAATCTGGGCACGAGTATCGGCACTAATAGAATAGTACCGATACTATAGGCTAAAATTTGATGAATCAGCTGCATAGTATCGATACTGAATCAATTAATATCGATACTGAAGGGGGAGTATCGATACCAAAGGGAAGGTATCGATACCATTCCAAAATAGAATTCAAAAATGGTATTAATACCATAGTAGGGTATCGGTACCATAGTATGGTAGTAATAATACCATGGTATGGGTATCGTTACTGAAGAGCCATAAATTTTAAGATAGGCTGATATTGTTTTAGAAAGGTTAATAATAGGTACTTTTGATTAATGTTTAAGTATAATTGTTAGGAAATATACTAGAAATTGATATTATACATGTATTTAATGAATATGGAAAAGATCATAATCAAGCTCCCAAGTCGAGTAAAGCAAAAGGCAAAGGCCAAGTCCCGGAGTAATCATCTTTTCATTTTGGATATCTAAGCAAGGCGAGCCAGGTGAGTGCATTTAATTATGCAAAAAAGGCTATAATAGTCATAGTTGTAGGAATTATTGATGTATGTATGGTGATTACCAAATGGAACTAAGTGTGCAAAAAGTTAAGAAATTCATACTAAGTGTATGAATTTTTGTATTGGGCATTTCGTGTGCAAAAAGTTAAGAAATTCATACTAAGTATATGAATTTTCGTATTGTGCACTTCATGTGCAAAAAGTTAATAAATTCATACTAAGTGTATGAATTTCCGCATTGGGCACTTAATGTGCAAAAAGTTAAGAAATTCATATTAAGTGTATGAATTTTCGTATTGGGCACTTCGTGTGGAAAAAGTTAAGAAATTCATACTAACTGTATAAATTTCCATATTGGGCACTTCGTGTACAAAAAGTTAAGAAATTAATACTAAGTGTATGAATTTTCATATTGGACACTTCATGTGCAAAAAGTTAAGAGATTCATACTAAGTGTATGAATTTCCGTATGGGAAATGTGTATAAACATAAGAAATTTATAATAAGGAGATGATTTTTATATTGGTAATGGGTATTCAAACCACACAGCTTATAGTAATGGTTGAGATATGATGGTATTAGCACTAGCGACGTAAACCATATAGTGTTTAATGAATTGAAATAATTCCTTGAAATGTGAATCGTGATAAAATAAATTGTGTTTAGAATTTTACTTATGATTAAGTATGCCTCACTAAGTAATACTTAACGTGTGTTTATTTCACGTATAGGTGGAATACCAGCTGAGTGAAGAGATCATTAGACATCAAGCCGGAATCGCCTCCTCAGTAACAGTACGACTTAAATGTCTACTTTTGATGTATTTTAGTTGGCATGTAATAGGTTTAGAAAAAGAAACGCTCTAAAAAGCTTTTGAATTAAACTTCAGTAAAACGGTGAAGTGTTGAATATCTCTTTTTTGTTGTTTACCTTAGTAAATGTATATTTTATTATAAGTATATGAAAATGTTTTATAAACGAAACAAAATAGTATTGGTTTTTAATAAGGAACTTTTTTAAAAAATGATGTGACATCTGTAGCTCGTATACGGAAAGGTATACGGGAGATGGGTGTTACATTACTTCTATGTCTTATTTTCCCGAAAGAGTTTACTGAAAGTGCCCTACGCTATCACTAGTCAAGGGACTTGACAAGTTGAGATGCCTTGGCAATACCCCTTGGCGTTAGCAGGTGCAGGTATCCCATTATTTTAGATCAACAGAATATGTCACATCAACACCACTCGTCATCAGCGATATCATCTAACCTCTCGACCTAACACTACTCCTTTTAGTCGATTGAAATCCTAGCCTTATATCTAAAGTTAGATTAGGTCTAGTTACTATGTAAACCTCATTGCTTATATTGATCCTTCTTAGTTTCTCTCAAACACTAAATATGAGCTACTTAGTTTCTCTTGAACACTAAGTACTTCCTAAAGAATGGCTACTCTCACAGCTCCGACAACCTTATGACATTAAGCACCATAAGCAAAATAAATAAGAACATAATGAAAAACAACCATTCATTGAAGAACAAGATTAAAAATCCATAGTGAACTCCCACCAAATAAAGCTAGTTCATTGTGGGGTTCGAATATTCCAAGTAACAAGGCATGAAGATCATTCGTTCGATACAAGCCAAATATGATAAGTGATAAAAACAACAAAATTATAGAGGAAAAGCCTCAAACTGCACTGCTAAGCTCCCCTCGGCCACCATAAACTGCCTTAGCTTGCTAGCTCCTCTCAGATGTCTAGCTCGCCACTCCCTCTAGCTTGTTAATGGAGGAATACCACGAAAAAAATGAATGACAAAAAAAGGAGGAACCTTTTTCTTCCAGTTGCCTCTTTACTATTTTCTCAAACAATTTAGCTCAAAATGGTGTAAAATCCATGTCTTCTAATCCGGTGGCTTTATCTCCTATTTAATAGGGAATAAACTAGGGATTTGTGTTAAAATTCCCATGACACCCCAAGTTTGTTCCCTTCACGTGAGGGGTGGTAAAGAGGTGAAAGTGGTCCCCTCCTAGGTGGATGTCAGCTAGGCAAATGTGCAGACACAATCAGTCGACCAAGGTGGTAGATGTTCCCTCCTAGGTGTCTACCAGCTAAAGGCACGTGAAGATAAGGACAGTTGGTTGATAAAGTATATTCCTTTTTCTTTTTCGTTTCTAAAATTCCGTCCTAGTTGGCATTTGCATTCTACTCAGCATTCCCAATTTTTCACGGCAATTCTCCTCACTCATCCTTTCTTCCAAATCCTGCACATCATCAAATAAAGTACCTTCCCTATAATGCAACACTATTTTCAAAATAAAATGCCACGAAAAAATATATTTCCACCATATACAACTATATGCTCCAAAAGGTCCTAAATATGGCCTTTTTATGGATTTAACACTTAGCTATATGCTTTTCATGGCTATATTGTCTTGTTTTTGTTGCCTTTGAAGGGACTTCTCCAAGTCATTTACCTTGGTCTTTAGCTTCTTACTATGGTACTGACTTTCTGATAGTTGTTTTTGAGAAGCCCTTAATTGATCTTTCAGTGATTCCTTGTCACCTTGCTCTTTAAATTTTATCTTCAGGATACCCCTTTCATCTTTCCAAAATTCTGTAGATCTCTTTAAGCTATTATTCTTCAGGCTAGTATTCTTCTCTTTTAACAATGCTACAAGTTTATTCCCACATTTTTTTCTTCATTTTTTTTCCAATTCTTTTTTCACTACTTCATATTCCTTCTTTGTAATCTCAAGTTCAAATGGGACAGATTTAATATGCTCTTCCATGGATCGATTGTCTTCAAAATCAGGTATAGGGATATTGTAATTCTTACTTAGGTTCCTCCATTTCACATAATCCGGAGTAAGCATGTCTTTGGAAACTACAACCTTGGTCTGGAATGTTAGAGTATGCCCAAAGACCAATTATATGATGATTGTAATAATACATTTATTTACCGATTTTATTGAATAAAGTCATTTCCAATATTATTTTTAGTTATATGTCTATGTTTAACATAAACTGGAAGATAATAAAGTCCATATAATAACATTATTAAAAGATCCATTGTCATGTATTATTATGGGCATGGACAATAATAATACGCTTAAGACTAACATGTTATTGATTGATGACAAGGAGTTGTCATTGACATAGAGATGTTAGAATTGATACATGATTATATTGTTAGAGAACAATGTATTGGATTGACCCATCATGAGCATATGTCTTGGATTATTATTTAATGGTCATAACATTGCTCATGGTGATGACTATATGTATGATCCTCAGACTTGAGATCAATGTTCTCCCAATATATATTGTTGCATGTTTTGATACAGTTAAACATGCTCTATAACTGGTTGCACTATAAAGACTGTCATTGAATATATCTTGATATATGAAGTGGGGTGTGTATGGTTAAGATAAGATTTGTCCTTCCTATATAATAGGAAATATATCACATGCCACTTGATTGAGTGAGACTAAAAATGCATGGCCATGCTCGAATAAGTTGATATGTGATATAAAAATTATTTGTTAATTACAGTATACTCTAGATATCAAGAAACAATAAATGGGCTAATCTAGATATAAAAGACAAAAGAATGTAATACATAAAAGAGTTAATCACGAAGATGATATGTCAAATAATATTTTCTTGTAACTTAGGTGACAGTGATATATGTCTAGATGTCATTCATTGTATGTAATATTAGAATTGGTCTAATAATTACTACTAACGTTACAAGAACCTACAGAGTCACACCCTAGGATTGAAATGAGCAAAGATGTACAATTTCTTATATGTTACTAAAATATATCTAGAGTTAAGATATGTATATTTGATATATATATGATTTTAATTATCCCGAATATAGTAAGTAAGCATTAAAATAATGTAATTTAGATTACAACTCTTTTTAATTGATTCCAAATAATTAAATAAGTTTTTTAAAACAACATTAAAGATTGTAATTCAGATTATAAGTCTTTAATGTATATTTAATTTGAATTAATTAAATAATATTTTATTTATTAATTCGAAATAACTTTAAAAACCCTAAGTTGTTAGGGTAATTGATATATTTAAATGAGGTAAGGTCTAGCAGCCATTTTCTACTTCAGACGTTTTTCTCAAAACCGATTTTGGGAAAAGAAAATTTTGCTCTCAATCGGGTGAAATAAGTAGAGGCCAAGATGTGTTTTCATAGAGGCTTATAATTCAAACCATTCATGATCACCAGTTCTCGCTATTGTCTTTGTTGTTTTTCAAAGAACCTATTGTAAGTATTCGCATCCTTTTCTCCCGATTTTGGTTTTACGTACTTGGATCACTGGTGAGACCATTGAGTTTTATTTTCGCTACGCCGTGGGGTGCACTGACGATCCCAACAGTGTAATCAAAGCCACTTATATGATCCGAATTCATGTTAAATTCTTGGTTGATGGGATATGTATGAGATGCATATTCTAGTTTTATCATTTTCGGCAAATATGTATGATATCATTGTTCGAATTGATAATCGCAACGATTAATATATTAATTTGTTAATATGTTTTTCAACTATTTGTGGCTGGAAGGATTTTACGAAATCCATGTCAATTGTTGACATGATTATCCGTGGGAGTGCGATAGCAGATCGCGTTTGGCAGTAGAACAAAGATTGTTCTGATGCAGAAAACTTCAGGATTGAAAATCCCAAAAGCACGATTCTGTTGATAAGTGTTATCAAATCGTGAGGTTTTTCTATAGAAATAGAAGTACTTTTTTCAAAAAAAATCCCACTGATCGTCACGGTACAAAATTGTAGCCCATATGTTTGTTTTGCACGGTGTTTGACATGCATGGTTATAGCCCTTGTTCAATTTACAATGGTTTATTTTGAAATACGGTTTGCGAGCCGTGCCTTTCTATATCTCAGTTGTATTTCTCTTCTCATCTTACTCCCTCGTATGTAAAATGAGTTTCTTTTAAAATTGTAATCCTATGAAGATTCACAAGGAGCAGAAGAATGGCGAAATGATGCCTAAAGAGCAGTATTAGGCTTTAAGGTTTTTTTATTCTCCCATTGGATTGGGATGAGCCACCTTAGTCATTATTTTTGGGCTATAACCATTGCATCTTATTTATTGCTATATCTGTTATGTATGCAATGCATTAAATGATAAAATAAGAATGAATATTTATAAGATCAATAAGGGCCTAATATTAAAACGAACAATGATGAGATAATTACGCAAATCCCTCTTTATAATCTAAGTTAACTTAACCTACCAATATTTACCCTCGTTAAGGCTTCGATTAATATTGTGTGGGCTTTGCCAAAACATTGGCACATAAATATATCTAGGTTAAATGCGAAGAATAAGCAAGTTATATTCACTGGTTGAGATATTAGTAATAACTTAACTAGGTTATTCTAATAGGATTAGAAACCTAGAGGTTAAAATTTTGGATAAGTCATGAGATAACTTGAACAAGAGTTGTTCACCAAAAGGAGGAGTTACATGAGATGTAATTAGTAAAGTGTTACTTACCTAAGTAATCACTATCTTAAAAGAAAAGCCAAAGCTGATTTAGGAAATTGATGTATTATGGATCCTCACCCACTAGAAAATTTTCGTTGAATTTTTCAGAAATTAAAAAAGAGAGGGTTTTTAATTTTGAATAAAATAGTGGGATTAATTTGTAAATAAAGACCTATTTATAAATTTTAATTCAATAAAATTACTTACTTTAATATTTCCATTGTTGTAGATTTAATGGCAAACAACAATTTATTACTGCGATCACTCCTTGAGAAGGATAAACTTAATGGCATAAACTTCCTTGACTGGTTTCGTAATTTGAGAATTGTTCTCAAATAGGAAAGAAAGGAATATGTCATTGAAGAACCTGTTCCTGATGAACCGACAACTAATGCTTCAAGAGCTGACAAAGGCAAATTCAAGAAACATATGTATGATATGTTAGATGTTGGATGTCTAATGCTTGCTACCATGACTCCTGAGCTTCAAAAGCAACATGAGGACATGATTGCATTGAGATGATTCAAAATCTCAAAGAAATATATGAAAGGAAAAAATGTCAAGAGAGATATGAGACCTCTAAAGCTCTATTTCAATGCAAAATAGCAGAGGGAACTCCTGTAGGAGCTAATGTCATCAAGATGATGGCCTACATCCAAACGTTGGAAAAGTTGGGATTTCTTCTCAAAGATGAATTAGCTGCTGATATTATCATGTAATCGTTTCCAGATAGATTTAGTCAATTTGTCCTTAATTTCAACATGAATGAAATTAAAAAGACTTTGCCACAGTTACTTGGCGTGTTATGAACTGCTGAAAGTAACATGAAAAAGGTTGGACCTAAGCCCATTCTGATGGTCCACAAGGACAAAGGAAAGGGAAAACAAGGTAGTGGCCAAGTCTAAGGGCAATGGTAATGGCAAACCGAAAGGGAAAATGCATTGAAACCCAAAAGGAGAGTTAGCAAGGAAGGAAAATGTTTCCATTACGATAAGAACATTCACTGGAAGAGAAGCTGCCCTGTTTACCTTGAAGAGGTTAAGAAGGAAAAAGAAAACGGAACATTTGTTTCAGATATTTATCTTATTGATGATAATTTGTCAACATCTACTTCTTGGGCATTAGATATCGGTTGTGGTTCTCATATTTGTAATTTCGTACAGGGACTGCAAAAAAGAAGGAATCTGGCTAAAGAAGACGTAGACCTACGAGTGGGAAATGAAGCAAGAGTTGTTGCATTAGCTATAGGAACATATATTTTATCTTTTCCTAGTGGACTTGATTTAAATTTAGAGGATCGTTATTTTTTGCCTAGTCTAACTAAGAACATTATTTCTATTTCTTGTTTGGACAAGATTGGTTTTGAGATTATTATTAAAAATAATTGTTGTTCTTTTTATCTCGATAATGTTTTTTATAGTTCGACACAATTGGTTAATGGTCTCAATATTTTGGATCAAGAAAACACTATTTATAACATAAATACTAAGAGATAAAAAAAATGACTTGAATCAAACTTATATTTGGCATTGTCGTTTAGGCCATATAAATGAGAAACACATATCAAAACTCCATAAATATGATTCTTAGATTCATTTATTTTCGAACAATATGATGTATGCGAATCTTGCTTGTTGGGAAAATGACTAAAGGTCCTTTTAATAGTAAAGGTGAGCGAGCAACTGATTTATTGAGGTTAATACATAGTGATGTATGTTAACCGATGAATACACAAGCTATAGGTGGTGATTGCTTGTAAATGTCTATGCTAAGGCAAGCAATTTTGTGCAAGCATACACGATCGAATCAAGTAATATAGGGTAAGTGAGTTATCGTCTCCTCAGGGATTGGTCGAATATTTTTAAACTTCACCAAAACCAGAACTAGTTGTCACAAGCTAATTTCTACAATCTTGTCAAATTAGAAAACTATTAGTAATTAAGCAAAACAAGGAAATATTATAAAGTATAATTGCAGAAAAGTTTGGTCGAGACAAAATAAATATGCAAAAATATCGAATTAAAATAAAGCAAAGACAAGCGTTGATTCAAATATATTCAAAACAACCTCACATATTCAGACTTATCACAGAGCACTCATGCTAATCTTTTGTATCGACAAGCAATTATTCTAAGTCTAGAATGAATTATTATGACATGCTTAAGCTGCCCGACAGGATTACTAAGTATTCTTAGACGGTTGTTATAGCAATATTACTCAGCGTCAACTATAACCCTTGGTTTGTTAGACTGTTATTGTAGCAATACCTCTCAGTGGAAACTATAATCGTTGTCTATTCTACCCTAGCGTATATCCCTTTTAGTCTATTGAAACCGACTCCTTGTCTCTAAGGTAGACAAGTTAGAACATCACCATCCTGAATCCATTTCATTGTTCACATAGATCTATCTTAATTCTCTCCAATCTAAGAATCAATATATATACAAAAATCAATCTTTTGATGCTCTTATAATGTCAAGACGTGTTCCACCTGGACCCAAGGCAATCTCTCAAAGCTCTTATAGTATCAAGGCAAAATATTCAAACAATGAACAAAACATTCATGAGAAAATCATAATTCATCACATAAAACAGAAAATAATTGTTTAGGAAAAAAAGATTAACACAAAGTAACACAGTTCATGGTGTTATCAAAAAGTCAACCAAAGTATAATCGTTTTAATACAACCCCAAATACGTAAAGAAATTGAGAACAGACTCCCAAAACCAGGGGCTCTATGGTGAAAATTTTGATCAACACCGCACGTGCCCTGGCGGTCAGGCCTTGAGTGCTCATCTACGGTCTAGTTATGGAGGACACCAAGGATGGTAAGTTAGTAAACAATGGGGAAGCACTTTCGTTGCTTGCTCACACTTCAAGTTAAAGCTCTCCTAACTTCCTTCTTTTTTCCATTGGCGGCTGTGGCTGAGTATTTATAAAGGGAATTCTCCTAGGGTTTCGCATAAGTGAAGATTCCCTAGATACCCGTTATTGTCTTGTACAGGCTAAAAAAGAAAAGGCGAGTGGCTACTGTCAGAATCTTGAGGGCTTACTTATAGGTGAGGGAAGTCATACAACTCGCATGTAACATAGGCGATTTCGTCATATCCGCTTCAGACATTCAAGATAAACCTTGCCTATGCGAGATAAATATGCTCCTCACTTTCTTTAACTTCTCTATTCCATTGGCCCTTACAAATTATGTTGTCGTGACTGAAATGTTCTTCCTAATTAAATTTCCTACACATACACAATCCACACAGACCCTTTCTCCCTAGCATCAGTCAAACCAAATAAATCTTGCCAAAGCAAAACTTATGCACCACAAATAAATATAACCTAGATGCAACTAATATGATGGGCATACTTTGTTTAGACGAGCAATAACTTAAATAAAAAGACTAGAAATACAGTCTTTTTATGGAGTTATCAGGTTGATTCCATTACCTCATTACTTTCACCGATGACTTCAGTCGGTATGGGTATATTTATTTTATGCGCCATAAATCTGAATCCCTTGAAACGTTTAAGGAATTTAAAAATGAAGTACAAAATCAACTAGGCAAGAGTATTAAGGCACTTCAATCTGATCGAGCTGGAGAGTACTTAAGTATATAGTTTAATGAACTCCTGAAAGAATGTGGGATTGTCTCACAGCTTACACCACCTGGTACACCACAGTGGAATGCAGTTTCTGAAAGAAGGAATCGAACACTGTTAGACATGGTTCAATCGATGATGTGTCATAGTGATCTTATGACTTGTTTTTAGAGACAAGCACTTAAAACAATCTCTTTCACACTAAATCATGTTCCATCTAAATCGGTTCAAAAGACACCATACGAGACATGGACTGGGAAGCGTCTTAGTATGTCTTTTATGAAGATTTAGGGTTGTGAAACTTATGTAAAACATAAGATGTCTACAAAGCTCGAAACTAAATCTCATAAGTGTATATTTGTTGGATATCCTAAAGAAACTAAGGGATATTATTCCTTTAACCCTAACCAAAACAAAGTGATTGTTACTCGAACAGGAGTTTTCTCGAAAGAGAATTTCTCTCAAAGAAAGGGAAGGGTAAAAATATTAAACTTGGAGAATTTCAAGAACAACAGATCAATGAACCTGAAGTTGAGCATGTTTCACAAGTTGTTGAGGAGTATTCAACAGATTTAGAAACACAACCACTGTGCAGATCCACAAGAGAACATCGTGCACCTGAGAGATTTGGAATTCTTGTTACTGCAGATGGATATGTTCTTCTTATAGATCAAGATGAGCCCAGGACTTATCAAGAGGTAGTGTCTAGCCGAGACTCTAAGAAATGTCTTGAAACCATTATATCTGAGATGGATTCCATGCCAGTAAAACAAGTACAGACGTTGGTTGAACCATCTAAAGGGGTCAAACCTAGAGGGTGTAAATGGGTTTTCAAGAAGAAAACCGACATGGATGGTAATGTACAAAAATGCAAGGGGCGATTAGTCGCTAAAGGTTTTTCGACAAGTTCATGGTGTAGACTATGATGAAACATTCTCCCCTGTAACTATGTTTAAGTCCATTCAGATCTTGCTCGCAATAGCTGCATTCCATGATTATGAAATCTGGTAAATGGATGTCAAAACCTCTTTCCTTAATGGGAAACTTGAAGAGGATGTGTATATGACACAACCAGAAGGTTTTGTCATTCCAGGAAATGCTGGAAAAGTTTGTAAGCTACAGAGGTTTATTTATGGACTAAAGCAAGCTTCTTGAAGCTGGAATGTTTGTTTCAATGATGCAATCAAAGAGTTTGGTTTTATCAGAAATGAAGATGAGCCTTGTGATTAAAATAAGGCTAGTGGGTGCATTGTTTCTTTCCTAATCTTGTATGTAGATGACATGCTCATCATAGGAAATAATATACCTATTTTACAGTCTATTAAGACTTGGTTAGGTAGTTTTTTTCTATAAAAGATTTGGGTGAGAAAGTGTATATCTTAGGAGTTAAGATCTATAGAGATAGATCAAGATGACTTCTAGGTCTGAGTCAAAGTACATATATCGACAAAGTACTGAAAAGGTTCAGTATGGAAGAATCCAAGAAAGGATTTTTGCCTATGAGACATGGCATTTCTATTTCGAATGAAATGTGTCTTTCAACTCCACAAGAAAGAGAATGGATGAATAAGATTCCATATGCTTCAGCTATTGGTTCTATCATGTATGCCATGATATGTACTATACCAGATGTATCGTATGCTTTAAGCATGACGAGTCGGTATCAAGTAAACACTGGTTAAAATCATTAGGTTGCGGTTAAAAATAACCTTAAGTACTTAAGAAGAACTAAGGATACATTTATTGTCTATGGAGGGGATGAAGAGCTTAGTGTAAAAGGTTTTACTAATGCCAGCTTCCAAACTAACAAGGATGACTCACAATCGTAATCGGGTTTTGTGTTTTGTCTTAATGGAGGTGCTGTGAGCTGGAAAAGTTTGAAGAAAAACACAGTAGCTGATTCCAAAATAGAGACTTAATACATTGCAGCCAGTGACGTAGCAAAAGAGGTTATTTGGATCAAGAAGTTCATATTGGAATTAGGGGTTATTCCCAGCATATCAGATATTGTAGAACTCCTTGTGACAATAATGGAGCCATTGCACAAGCAAATGAACCCACATCTCATCAATGATCCAAACATATTCTTAGGCGCTTTCATCTCATTCGAGAGATCAGATATCGAGGAGATGTGGAAATATGCAGAGTACACACAGATGACAACATTGTTGATCCCTTGACAAAGCCTCTTACACAACAGAGGCATGATCATCACAATGAGTAACTCGGTATTAGATGTGTGAGTGATTGGTCTTAGTGCTAGTGGGAGATTGTTAGAGTATGCTCAAAGACCAATCATATGATGATTGTAATAATACATTTATTTACCGATTTTATTGAATAAAGGCATTGCCACTATTATTTTCAGTTATATTATTGTGTTTAACATAAATTGAAATATAATAAAGTCCATATAATAAGATTATTAAAAGATACATTGTCAAGTATTATTATGGGCATGGACAATAATAATACGCTTAAGACTATAATGTTATTGATTGATGACAAGGAGTTGTCAATGACATAGAGATGTTAGAATTAATACATGATTATATTGTTAGAGAACAATCTATTGGATTGGCCCATCATGAGCATATGTCTTAGATTATTATGTAATGGTCATAACATTGCTCATGGTGATGACTATATGTATGACCCTCAGACTTGAGATCAATGTCGTCCCAACATATATTGTTGTATGTTTTGATACAGTTAAAAATTCTCTGTAACTAGTTGGACTATAAAGACTATTATTGAATATATCTCGATATATGTAGTGGGGTATGTATGGTTAAGATAGGATTTGTCCTTCCTACATAATAGGAAATATATCACATGCCACTTGATTGAGTGAGACTATAAATGCTTGGACATGTTCGAATAAGTTGATATGTGATATCACAAATTATTCATTAATTATAGTCTACTCTAGATATCAAGAAACAACAAATGGGCTATACAAGTGTGACTATTCTAAGACTTGTGCCTATTCTAGATATAAAGGACTAAAGGATGTAATACATAAAAGAGTTAATCACGAAGATGATATGTCGAATCATAATTTCTTGTAACTTAGGTGACAATGATATATTGCTAGATGTCACTCATTGTATGTAATATTATAATTGTTCTGATAATTACTACTAACGTTACAAGAACCTACAGGGTCACACCCTAGGATTGAAATGAGCAAAGTTGTACAATTTGTTGTATGTTACTAAAATATATCTTGAGTTAAGATATGTATATTTGATATACATATGATTTTAATTATACCGAATATAGTAAGTAAGCAATAAAAGAATGCAATTTAGATTAAAACTCTTTTAATTGATTTGGATTAATTAAATAAGTTTTTTAAATAAACATTAAAGATTGTAATTCAGATTATAAGTCTTTAATGTATATTTAACTTGAATTAATTAAATAATATTTTATTTATTAATTCGAATAACTTTAAAAACCCTAAGATGTTAGGGTAATTGATATATGTAAATGAGGTAAGGTCTAGCATCCATTTATTACTTCTGCCATTTTTCTTTGTGAAAAGAAAATTTTGCTCTCAATCAGGTGAACTAAGTAGAGGCTGGGACTTGTTTTCGTGGAGGCTTACGATTCTAATCGTTCATGATCACCAATTCTCGCTGTTGTCTTTTCTATTTTTCAAGGAACCTATTGTAAGTATTCGCATCCTTTCTTCCCGATTTTGGTTTTACGTACTTGGATCGCTGGTGAGACTGTCGAGTTTTGTTTCCGCTGCGCCGTGGGGTGCGCCGACGGTCCCAACACGGAACATCTTCTTCCATGAATCTGATATGTCCTTGATCTTCTTCTTATAATTATCCTCATGTTATGAGAACTCGGACCTACAAAGCTCATGTTATCCCCATATTTCGAGTAACCTTGTCACACTTGATTCTCAACATCAGTAGAGAATGCCACTATGTGTCAACCAAGGGGACCTTCACACGATTTCCTTGTCTCGGAGGTGTATGAACACCTTTGTCCATCTTTCTCTTAGAATGCCTTCCCGCCATTTTTGTGTTAGAAATTCCTCAAAAGGAGAATATGTCGTATAAAACCGACGATAATAGATTTCATCAGTCTTCCAGAAATGACTATGGATCCATACTTGTAACAGATGTATGCATCTTAATATGTGACATCCTTCTACCCTTCTACAGTGGTTTAATGATCGAAATGTCTCATCTAGGATCGTTGTAGCAGGGTTCACCTTTCTTGGTAACTGTTCAAATAACTCTACCACAATTGCTTCAATGTAACCTAAAGTTTTTGGGAAAATAACTAGGCTATAGATTCCTAATACGAAGATATCAATCACATTCCACTCACCGGGATGATTCTTCATCAGTTGCTTGATGTGAGTCCAAACAATTCCTTCTCCTTTACCTTTTTATTAAATTCAATCAGTCACCATCTTTTCATCTTCACCTGCAAACTTGGTCAGTTCATTTTTGAAAGGTGGACTTTTAATGGATTTGATAAAAACTTGGTCCATCCGAATTCCCTCACAATCCAGTAGGGAGTTATATTCTTCTATCTTGGGAACCATATCTTCCTTATTGAAAGCAAAGCAACTGTAACCCAACCAGAACTGAACTAAGGCTCAAATCTAAGGCTCGAATCAAAGGCTCATCTACTTTGACATAAAATATATGTACAATGTCTCCATATCTCTAACAAAACTTTTGTTTGTCTTATTCTTTCAACTATTCCAAATGTTCTGCAATTCTTGGATGTCATTCTGCTTAAGGTTGGTTGAGGTATAGCAGGCCAATTCGACACATAGTTGTCTTGCAGACTGTCTCTTTTATCCTTCTGAGTTTTATCTAACCATAGTCGTACCTCCGTGTTTTTAACCTTTTGCATCACACCCCTTTGTCCAATAATGAAAATTATATGGAGTTAACAAACACTTTATGGATAAACATGTTTTTAATGATGCAAATGATATGAAAAATAAAACACGAGAGAAAACAAGTTAGCAAGAAAAAATAATAATTAAAATCAAAATAATAATTTCTACCCCGCATACAATTGAACAGTCCTAACCGTATATACTTCTAGTTAGAATGCATTGAATAATGAATATAAAGAAAGAGTAAATCAATTATCCTAGGTTTTGAATATGGCTTTGGGATGGGCTCCAATTTCTTACAGCAACATGGTTTGGTTCTAAAAAGGGACCCGAGTTCTCCTTGCTGGTTCCCCTTAGGCCTGCCAGACCTTCGGTCCTAAACTAATCACAAGCTCATGTTGACTTAGTTAAACTAGAGAGGATACATTCCACTATGCCTATACAAAGAATAAATTCTAATGAAAGCATAAGGTATATGAACCCCGAAGATTACTTGTTAGGCCTTTCCGAGAATAAATCCTCACGAAGGTGTCACTTTAACCTTCAATTAAAAAAGTTTGGAGCTCAGGTATAGAGCTTGAGATGAGTGTTGTTTTTCTTTTTTAAAAACCTGAAATCATTAGAAAATGGTTAGTCCAACTATTTATTCAAAAAATAAAATAATCAAAGGTAAATGAAAAGGATCTACAAATTAAATAAAGGCTCAAACTTAAAATTTTCTCTTATAAAGACAACAAATAACTGATCATGGATTAACTCTATTCATGTCCCTAGTGGAGTCGCCAAGTTGCCAAAATTACAATGTGGTCTCGGGATCACATTGTAACTTAAAGTGAATTTTACCTTTTTGGAGTCGCCACTAACCTTTTTGGATTAGGTAAGGTCAGATACCTAAATTTTACCTTTAATCGGATCTACATCTTACCATAGATTCACTTGGAAGGGTTCAGGAGTCGATTACATGTGGGGAAGTATGAACACCCCCACGTTGCCCTTTCGGTACCAACACGGTTATAAGTTGTCTTAATAGTGAAATTCAAGTTGGAGCCAAAAATTAATGAAAATATCCAAATTATTTACCTTTGAGATTTGGTACCATGAAATATAATAAATTAAGTTTTAATAAAAGAAAATAAAAAATAAGAATAATTTAGGTTTAATATACAAACATAAAATAAAAGGGTCACGAATACCAATATAAAAAATAAATAGAATTAATAATAATGTACAAAACTTAAAAGGCACATATAATAAATATAAACAACAAAAATAAATACAATGAGTTGAAAAGTAAATGAATAAAATAAAAAATTTATTATATTAAATTAAAAAATATCCAAAAATTTAAAAGTAAACAAAAAGTCAAAAGAAAAGGCTAAGTATTATTTTTCAAGGAAAGAAAACCTAAGAAAATATATGGTAAAAATTCAAATTTAATGAAAATATGGAATTAAATGTAATGACAAAATATCTTTTCATCAAATAATAATATTAAAGATTAATTAACGATAATCAAATTTAAAATAGAAATAAAAAATGAAATTTTAAAATAAAACTAATAAATTAAGAATGAACGTATAAGATAGAGAATAAAATAATTTAAAGAAAAAGAAATAATAAGAATGACAATTGTAATTATCTCCTACCCACATAAAATATGTGGATCTCATAGGGATTTAAATCAGGTCATTGTATCATATAATCAAATATAAAGCTAAAAAATTAAAATTAAATCAAGATAAATAAATAATAAACTTCTCATTCAAAATCCACCACTGATTTTCATTAAGAAATCTCAAAGAAGGCTTGATTTATGAAGATCTAATTGAAAGCCTTTTCCTTATTCATTGGTTCTCTCATTCAATGGGATTTTAAAATCAAATATAAAACTCAAAATTTTAAAATTAAATCAAGATAAATAAATAAATAAATTTTCATTCAAAATCCACCACTGATTTTCATTGAGAAACCTCAAGGAAGGCTTAATTCATGAAAATCTAATTGAAAGCCTTTTCCTTATATATTGGTTCTCTCATTCAATGGGATTTTCAAACAACATCAAGGTCAAAACAATAAACACAAAAGTAATAAAAATATATATAATAAAAGAAATCGTCGGGTTTCACTAAGAAACCTCAAGGAATGTTATATTTAGGAAAACCTATTCAAGATTCTTTTCCTTGTTCATCGGTTTTCTCTCATCATACAGAGTTTTTTTTTATGAAAAAAATGACAAATTTGATCAAAACAATAAAGACAGTAATAAAAATAAAAGAATAAAAATGAATTAAAAAACTAACTTTTTTTGATATTGTTCTTCGAACTACAATGGATGGTCCTTTTCTCTCTTCTTTCCTCCATTTTTCCTCTCTTCCTCTTTGTGTCTAATTAAAAAATAAGATGGCCTATTTATAGGCTCCCAAAAACCATAAAAACAAAAATGATAACATATTTTCATTAATGTTATTTATACTAATTAAAAGAAAAGTAATTATAAAATAGTAAAAAGATCCTAACTTACCCTAAATAAACTATGGAAATTATAAAGGTTAATTTAATTATAAATATTCAATAAAAAATTGAAAATTAGTAATAAATTAAAATCCTCATATTGGGTCGTATCCAATTTTTTATGCGCACTGCCTTCGCTAAAATAAGCATATTTTGAGTTCTCAATGTCCGATTGATGCATTTCAAGATGCCTTGGAAATATAACAGAAATACGTTTCAGTTTCAAGAAGATATCATGCCTTAAAAATGTCTGGATCTTGTACAAAAAATCATTCTAAGTTGGCTAATGTATTGGGCTTCAAAAAAATGTTTCGGCCGGACAAAAATCGAGTATTACATTAAGACCCTTTGATTTTTGTATCTTTTTTCTAATTAACAGTGGAGATTTGATTTACGTGCAGTCTTATGGCAATATCATGTTGGTTCCGTCTTTGAGCGTTTCTACACCCAACACACATTTAAGTGATTTGAGTGAATCTTAGTAAGGTATTGAGTTAGGTTTCATTGAGATTAATAAATGAATGGATATCACAATTTCGTTTAACTTGATCGAACTTGAGCTTTTTAGTTGACTGGTGCCTTATCTTGGATGATTATTGTGGACTTAACTTGCATTGCTTTCTAAGATGTGAAACTTGACAAAGAGAGGTAAATGGAGTTTTGGACTTGTTTGATTAAAGCATACTCGAGGAATAAACGAGGGGGAATTTAATGAGTGATCTAAATTGAAGATATTTACTTGTCAAATCTTATGTGTTATGGGATTTATTACTACTGATTTGGTTCTATTGTGATTATTTTCGTGCATGAGCCTATTTTCCAGAATTAACGGTAAGAATGGTGCAATCTGAATTTTTTATTTTTCGATCATGTTTGAACACGTGGGAACAACATTAGGCATGACATGGTCTGACGTGGCAATTTCTAGAAGATACGATCAGCATCTTCTAGAAGGTGGAAGGCAAGTTATCTTAGGAGGAGTTGTTTTTGAATTTTTTTGAATTTGAAAAATTTATGATTTATTTTAGGATTTATTATCTTTTAATTTTTCATGTTATCTTTACGGTTTTATAAAGCTATAAATACCCCCTTGGGGTAAAGCTTTGAACACACTTGCTTAGATTTGATTTTTAGTTTTGATTACTTTGTTTTATAAAAGTTTTTCTTTTGCTTTCATTTCTATTTTCATTTAATTTTTATTTATTTTCTTTAAAACATGCTAAGTGTGACATCCATCATGTTTAGCTAATTTTCTCATAAGCCAAAGGCTAAGCGATGGCTTAATTCAAAATGTGAGAATTGAAAAGCACTTAACATCTTCAGGATGTTATTATCAATTTTCTAGAAACTTGGATAGACAATCGTTCTATCCTTTAAATATCAAAACACTTTTATTTCAAAAAGAAGTTGTTGGTCTGGATGTCGTTATGATTTAAAGTTGGGAGGAAGGATTTACTTGTAGCATATTCAACGTTGGTCCACTAATGGAAACTGTAATCAGATTTGATTCTCAGTGAGTTAACATGATTTGAGTCGAGCTCTTCTGAAACATAAAATTGTTTTGTGCTAACAACAATAGTCGTAGTTAGTTTAATTAAAAGTCGAATTTCAAAGATTGACCTTGGAAAAATTGGTTACCAAAGTGAGAAGAAAGTTATAAGGGTTAGGCCTTCTAGTCTATAACCAGCATGAATCCTGAAGTAAAATCCATGTCGATGATCAGAAATGAATTTTTTTAAGGAAATGCTTGAGGTTGTTTTTTGTAAATTGCTATTTTGAACTTTATGCCTTTAATCTTCCTTATTTTCACTCTTTATTATTGTTCTTATTTAATCATTATTCCACCAAATCCTCCTTCGTTTATTTCATTGCATATTACCTAGATCATAGCTGACACATTTGAGAATTTTCTAAGTCCTTATGGATATACCCTTACTTCTGTTTACTACGCTCTTCCCTTATTTATTTTGTGAAGAAGGAATTTAATTTGAGAGAGAACGAAGATAGTAAAATTGGATAGTGGGTAACCCTTTTCTATTTTTGACATCCATTTGTCTCGATAAAAAAATTATAGAGCTAAGTCTTAACGTCTCTTTGATCCTAGGTTTTTCATCTACTTTAGACAACTCGATGTTTTGGCAGAATCAAGGATTTGATACCATGTTTGTAATATCTCTTTTGGAGCAGCCCCTTTTATCTCTCGACCAATTCAAGATAGCAACTAATAAGACATCCAAACCAACTAGGCTCATCCATAACCTTCGATGACTTAACTTCACTCATATAAACTCACAATATATATGGCCCCTTAACTTGATGACCATTTGTTTCTAATCTCTTACCCTTGACTTAACGCCCTTGACACTTGTACTTGTGTTAAGTTTGCACACATCTTCTCCAGACTGGTCATGTGACTCATCTTTGAGTAGACTCTTATCGCCACTCAAGGAACTACACTCTTCATCCTTTGACTGCCCTTCCTCATTGATTCTCTCACCATTGCACTCAGTTTTCAACTTTGGCTTAGATATTTTCTTGACTCCAAATTCTATGATGGACTCAGCTGTTGTTAATGCTTCGTAAAGCTCTTTAACTCCTCCTCACTCTAACACTTTTTTCCCATGGCTCCAATCCATACATGAAGTTGAAGAACTCATATTTTTAGTTAAACCAGAGACTTCGAGCAGGAGTTTTTTTGAATTGACATACATACTCATTCAATGTCCTCTTATATTGGACATGATGCAACTTATACCATGCCTTATGTTTGACATACAGTGAGCGACACTACTCATCTAACGGTTCAGGCTCTCCTAGCCCTCTGCCAACTTTATCTTCCAAAGTGATGTTGTTCCCCTCAAAAAAATTCTTCGAAAGCTCTTTACCTACCTTTTAATTAAACAACCCTTTATGCTCTTAAGCTTCACTCGCCTTGGAAGAAACATACACCAATGAACCAAGCATCAAAAGCTCGCTACATTCGACCTCTTCTTTTAGACTTCTTAGCTCGATTTGGGTATCTTCATAACTTTTGTTACCCTTTACATCGGTAGAATTATAGATGCTTCTTTTTATTCCTCGGCTTGACGGCTTTCTCATTTACTATCACACAGGGTCTCTCTACGTGTTTAACTGTTGAGACACTCGTAGTCGCTCTACATCTCTTTTCTGGCTTAACTACTTTAGAAATTGTAGTCGCACCACATCTCTCTTGGCTTAGCTACGTCGATACTTCCAATCACACCAAGTCTTGCTACTTCCTCTTCTGACTTGTCTACTCTTCTAACGATGAAGCAATGTGACTCTTCTTGGGATATCCTCTAATCAAATGAGGACCATCACAAAAATAGCATTTTAATGGCTTACTCTTCCCCTTCTTCTTCGACAAAGACTTGACCTCACCATTCTTCCATGATATTTTCTATGTCTATGACCACTCGATGGCTCCTCCTGGACACTCGAAGAGATTTCTTTGCCATTCCTTGACTGTCCCTCGTCATGGTCTCCCCCATGTTTGCCTTTATTTCTAGTATTAGATTTAGATGACTCATTGTTGGTTTACTTGTCCCCTGCAAGCTCTATAAGTGACTCAGTTACAATTCTAGCCTTCAAAAGTCTCTAGGCATCATCTTGCTCCAATACTAGCATAACTCGTGATCTCTTTCTCTGTTTGAAGGAATTGAGCACCCCGTGCTCACTCATTGCATACTTACAAATGAGTAGCTCACTTTTCAACCCATCTATCTCTTTCCTCTAGACCATTTTCTAATCCAACTCATTGAGAACATGTTGTGCTACACCTTGAACTTGTCCTTTATGGACTCTAACTGGGTAAAAAGTTACTCTACAATAATCTGGATCTACTTGGTTCTCTCTTTGAAGCTTTCAAGGCTTGTCCGCTATTTGTGAGTACTATAAATGGGTGCGGATATATGTGCAAGTATACACAATCTAACAAGTAATACATTGATAAGTTGAGTATCGTCTCCACAAGGAATTGGGGAAATCAAATAGGCTTGTCAAGGCACTTTACTTTGTCACCTAAGTAAAGTTAGTGATGGTATGTACAAATGAGAATGTTGTGGCAAAATGGAATGAATGATGTGAAAATGGAATGGTGGTAGTGTGGTCGCAATTGAATATGTCGTGGCAAGTTGGATGAAATGTCATGGCAAATTCAATTGTGATAAGTGCAAACAAATGGAAATGTCAAGGCAAAATAAAATATAAATATACGATTTGATTAATAAGACTTTAGCTTTCTCACATGACAAGTTATTATGGAAGTAAGTGATAGGAGTCACTGGGAAAATCTAAGTCTATTTCTCCTAATGATATTTCTTCTATGCCTAGCCTGTCCGACAGAGTCTACTAAGGTGCCCTATGCTATCTCTAGTAAGGGACTCGATAGATTAAAGATGCCCTGGCATAACCGATTGGCGTAAACCCCTACAGTGATCCTATTGGTCCAGATAACAGTATATGTTTCGGTAATACCTTTTTGTGGCAGCATTAACATCTAACATATCATTTTTGCACAACTCCTTTTAGTCGAATGAAATCCTAACCTTATCTCTAAGGTGGATTAGGCCTAGTTACTACCTAGAACCCCTTGTTTATATAGTTCCTCCCTAGTTTCCCTAGAACACTAAGGATAATTTGCCAAGGAATTCTCTCGAACCCTCAAGACCTCCTAAGGAAAGGTTACTCTCGTAGCTCCTACAACCTTAAGGCATTAAGTTTCATAAATAAAAAAAGATTAAAGCATAGAAATACAACCATTCATTGAAATAAAAACTTAAACATCCAAGCGAACTCCCACCAAATAGGATTAGTTCATGGTGGGGTTCGAAATAAACAAGCACAAAGCAAGTTTCATTCGTTCCTTACAACCCAATAACAAAATATGAAAGCAAAGAACTAAGGGGAGGAGAAAAAGCCTTCAACGTGAACTACCAAATGCTTTCCTCAGTCACCAAGAACTGCTCCCAGCGATCTAGCTCCACTTGGATGCTTAGAACGCCACTCTCTTAGTCTTGTCAATGAGAAATGCCACGGTAAGTAGGATTAACTGAGAAAAGTAAGACATTCTCTCTCTAACTTTTAAGCTCAAATTGGCGTGGGACCAAAAGTCTTTTTCATTATGGCTTCATCCTCTATATATAAGGGGAGAAAAAACCTTAGGAATTGGTGTTAAAATTCCTAGGATACCCCCAAGTATGCTTGATTCTCGTGAGGATTGGGCAGTGGTCCAGCATGGGGCAGTGGTCCAGCATGGGCATCTGGAAATGGCCCATACTGGGTGGTTGGCTGAGCACCTGATATCTGCAGCATGGTCGGTATGGTGCAGCATGGCATGTGCAGTGCTAATCCAGGTGGATTTCTCACTCTTGGTGAAAATGGGGGACAATTGGCTTCAAAAATATCTTCTCGCACTTTTCTCGTTTTTGAAATACCAATCCAACTCGGCATTTTCATTCTGCTCAGCGGTCTCCTAATGTCATGGCATTTCCTTTTCTCTTTTCCTTGCTCTCAATTTCTGCATATCATTAGACAAACACCTTCCCCATAAAGCAGCACTGATGATAAAATAAAATGTCGCGGCGAAATGAATTCCACCACATGCAAATATATGTTTCTAAATGCATCTACATGGTCCTAATTGAGATCTTAGACATTTAATAACTTAAGTGAAAAGGTCTCAAAATACGACCTTTTTTCGGAGTTATCATACCCCCAAACTTAAGCTATTGCTTGTCCTCAAGCAATGTATAGTATTAAGCAAGATAAAATATACCATGGCAAGTTCAGAAGAAAAAATAGGTATTTGGGATAAAATTTCGGCCCTCAACATCTGGCTTTAACATGCTAGACTAGTTTGAGAAATCAAGTACTGTCCCCTAGGGCAAGATCCTTTGTGTGGGTGTGTGTGTGTGTTTGTTTCCAGTCCATGCTTAACAAACTTAAACATTTTCTAAGCAAGCTTTCTTAATTTGCCATGACATTTACAAATTTTTACTCCACATTGTTTTCTTTTCTTTCATTAAATCTGATACGAGAGGAGTCAGCCCATCACTCCTACCATCCCACACTCTAAGATAAAGGGAGCATACCGTCCACCCCCGAGCTAGTCAGGTAGTGTCATCCCGTGACTTCTTTCATTCACTCATATGCCATAGGTGTCATTTATTTAACTGCAGTTTCCAGGAAATACCGTGGCATAGCGAAGTGTCTCTCTATAGATATGTCGAGGCCTTTATTCATAACTTCATTCCTTTTTTATGAGGTTTTCATCATTCAAAGTGTTATGTCACGACATTTAAGAATTCTCTTATAAAAAAATTTCTAAGTTTCTCAAGCATGGAAAACATACAATCGTGTATTCAAGGGTTTCAAATAGGCAAGTCCTAGAGTTGGTTATATCATCCTCAACCAGTCATGTACATTCAATCCTAGCCATAAAAAATTCATCATCATCGGGCATCCTTAATTTACTCCATAAAACTATCTCTACATTTACTAATGTCATGGTATATTTATTTTACTAATAATATCATGCAATGATTGGAGAACCCTACTTCCCCCAAACATGAGAGAAGCATTGTCCTCAATGCTTACTAAAAACTAAGGTAAAACTAGACTACATGCTATGAAATACAATGCAATGCATGGTACCTTGACTTTACGCTTGTGGTGGTGTGGCGATCGTGCGACGTGTGCGCTTCCAAAATTGTGTGGGGTTAGAGTGTTCAGAAACTGATGTTGGTACGGTTGAAAGTTGTAAATACCCTAACCTTGCAAAAATAAAATAGTCAATTTAAAAGAAGCGAAATAAACATTTATTTATACACATGAGTAATTTTAAAATTTCACGACATCCTTAAGATGCTGGGCCAATATCAACTTCATGCAAGAGAAGTGCAGTCTTGTCACGCAATGGTGGGACTCCTCGGTATGCCTTCAGGCACTGGCCATTGACTTTAAAGACAGACCCATCATCCATTTTCTTGATATCCATAGCGTCATATGAGTAAACATGGTGGACTTCGAATGGTCCCGACCATCGTGACTTCAGTTTGCCAGGGAAGAGTTTGAGCCTAGAGTTAAACAGGAGCACTTTCTGGCCAACATGAAAATGTCGTGGCAAAATCATTTTGTCATGCCACTTCTTTGTTTTTTTCTTGTAGAGCTTGGCATTTGCATATGCT
This sequence comes from Hibiscus syriacus, assembly GCF_006381635.1. Taxonomy (NCBI): domain Eukaryota; kingdom Viridiplantae; phylum Streptophyta; class Magnoliopsida; order Malvales; family Malvaceae; genus Hibiscus; species Hibiscus syriacus. The sequence continues at coordinate 503,239 of NW_024062559.1, forward strand.
TGTGCTCGAAACTCTTCCATTTCATTCAGATCGAGCAACCGTTTCTCCCCAGCTAGTTGTGCATCGAATTTTAGCTTCTTGATTACCCAGTATGCCTTATGTTCTAGCTCAACTGGAAGGTGACAGGTTTTTCCAAATGCCATCTTGAAGGGTGATATTCCCAAAGGTGTTTTAAATGTCGTCCGGTATGCCCATAGCGCTTCATCGAGTTTTGGGGACCATTCAAGGGTTCACCACCTTCTCGAGAATCTTTTTGACTTCACGGTTGGACACTTCAGCTTGCCCATTTGTTTGTGGGTGATATGCCATGGAAATTTTATGTCGCACTCCGTATTTCTATAATGCCTTGGCAATTAGCTTGTTGTCAAAGTGGGTGCCCTCATCACTGATAATGGCTCTTGGTGCTCCAAATCGAGTGAAAATATTCTTGTGAAGGAACTTGAGCACCATCTTCGAGTCATTCCTTGGTGTCACAATCGCTTTAGCCTACTTGGAAGCGTAGTTCATCGCGAGTAAAATGTATAAATTTTCAAAAGAAGATGGGAACGGTCCCATAAAATCAATGCCCCAAATATCAAATAGCTATATCTCCAAAATATTTTGCAGCGGCATTTCGTGTCGTCTGGAAATGTTCCTAGTACGGTGGCATCTGTCGCAGGCCTTACAAAATTCGTGGGCATCCTTAAATAGCGATGGCCAGTAGAAGCCTGATTGGAAGACCTTGGAAGCAATCTTCACACCTCTGAAATGCCCTCCACAGGGTGCTGTGTGGCAATGGTGTAAGATATCACGTTGCTCCTCTTCAGGGACACGCCGTCGAATCATTTGATCGACACATTGCTTGAACAAGTACGACACATCCCAAAAATAGAACTTGGCATCATGCAGAGACCTCTTTTTGCCCTGGCTGTTTAATTCATATGGAAAAACACCACTAACAAGAAAATTAACGAGGTCAGCGTACCACAGAATTGCCATGACATATAAAATTTTCTCGTCAGGGAATTCTTCTTTAATATAAAAAATGTCATGGCATTTTAAAATGTTTTCTAGCCTAGATAAATGATCTGCAACCTGGTTTTCAGTACCTTTCCTATCGATTACCTCTAATTTGAACACTTGCAGTAGTAATATCCACCTAATAAGTCTAGGCTTGGCATCTTTCTTGTTCACTAAATATTTTATAGCTGAGTGATCAGTGTGAACTATGACTTTGGTGCCTATCAAGTTTAGCCTAAACTTGTCAAATGCAAATACCACGGCAAGTAATTCTTTCTCAGTAGTAGTATAGTTTAATTGTGCCTCATTCAAGGTACGGCTAGCATAATAAACAACATGAAAGATTTTACCTCAACGTTTCCCAAGCACAGCCCCAACGGTAAAATCACTTGCATCACACATTAACTCGAACGGTGCTGTCCAATCTGTGGGAACCACGATCGATACAGAGATAAGTCTTTGCTTCAGCTCTTTGAATGCGCTATGGCATTTCTGATCAAACATGAACAACTGGTTCTGTTGTAGCAGGGTGCACAAGGCTTGGATATCATGGAGAAGTCCTTGATGAATCGTCTATAAAATCCAGCATGTCCAAGGAAACTCCGAATGCCCTTGAAAGAAGTTGGTGGGGGTAGCTTCTCGATCACCTCAATCTTGGCTTTGTCTACCTCAATGCCCCTTGTAGAGATTTTATGGCCTAAAATAATGCCTTCGGTCACCATGAAGTGACATTTTTCCCAGTTCAGCACGAGATCGACATCCTCGCATCGCTTCAGTACCTTTGTCAAATTACCGAGGCATTTTTTAAAGTCATCTCCAGAAACAGAAAATCATCCATGAAAATTTCCAGAGAATCCTCAACCATGTCAGAAAATATGGCTTATATGCAGCGCTGAAAATTTGTCGAGGCATTACAGAGTCAAAAAGGCATTCTTCGAAAAGTATATGTGCCATAGGGACACGTGGACGTCGTCTTCTCTTGGTCCTCTGGTGTGATGGAAATTTGATTATACCCCAAGTATCCATCCAAGAAACAATAAAATGCCTTGCCAGCAAGTCGATCCAGTATGTCATCAATGAACGGCAAAGGGAAATGATCATTCTTGGTGGCCTTGTTGACCTTGCGGTAGTCCATACAGATTCGCCATCTGGTGACTGTGCGTATAGGTAACAACTCGTTGTCTTCACTTGTCACCACGATCGTGCCTCCCTTCTTCGGCACACATTGGATGGGGTTTACCCAAGAACTATCAAAAATGGGGTAAATCACTCCAGCCTCAAGCCATTTGAGAATCTCTTTCATCACAACTTGCTTCATGATTGGGTTCATTCTTCGCTGTGGCTCTATGGATTTGTCATGGCATTCTTCCAGCAGGATCTTGTGCATGCAGATAGTTGGACTTATTCCCTTCAGATCTGCCATCGTCCATCCCAACGTTTTCTTATGCTGTGACAAACACTTAACAAACAAGATTCTTGGTTAGGTGTAAGGGCAGAGGAAATAATCACAGGAAAAGTTTCATTACTACCAGATAAGTATATTTAAGATGTTTTGGCAAATTCTTAAGTTCTAGGGTAGGTGCATGTTGTAATGAGGGCTTGGGATGAACAAAATCGTTGAAATTCAAAGGCTCACAACGCGTACCTAGGCTAACTTTGAGGAAGCTAGCCTGTTGTTCCTCGGATGAGAAATCATTAGGCTCTCCAGTCTTTAAGTCTTCAAATAACCCCTCATCAGGTCGTAGCTGAATGAAATTATCCTGGCAAAATTGATCAGCTTCTTGTGTGATTACTGTATACACTTCAAAAATGCTCTGGCATTCTTCAGAATCATCTATGTATTTGAGAGATCGGAAGACATTCACTGTGACATACTGATCGACGACTCTCATGGTCAGCTCACCCCTCTCACAATCAATGAGAATACGACCGGTAGCTAGGAATGGTCTCCCCAAGATGATGGGTGTTGTGGCGTCAACCTCACAATCTAGAATCATAAAATCGACTGGCAAAACGAACTTGTCAACCCGCAGGATGACATCTTCGATTCGCCCTTCGGGACGAACATGCGAACGATAGGCTAATTGCAAGATGACGGACGTGGGTCTCGCATTTCCTATCCCAAGCTTCACGAAAATTGACTTAGGCATCAAGTTTACACTTGATCTAAAGTCACATAGTACCTTCCCAACAAATTTGTCTCCTATCGAACATGAGATGATGAAACTGCCCGGATCATGTCTCTTTGGTGGCAGCTTGCTTAAACAAGAGAAAAATTCTTTTGTCGTGGCAATTGTCTCGTACTGCTTTACTTTTCTCTTCTTGGTAATAATTTCCTTGAGAAACTTAGCATATATTGGCATTTGTTCTATGGCCTCCAAAAAAGGAACATTGTTTTGCAGTTGACTCAGGATGTCAACGAACTTCTTAAACTGGATATCTGTGTTATGCTTCTTTAGTCTTTGTGAAAAAAGAGGTGGGGGTCTGGCTTCCTGTACTGACGGGGTGCGAACAGAAATTGCCTTGCCATTTTTATTTTCCCCCTCAGTTTCTTTACTTGACGAACCCTCATCCTTATCCTCTTCTATTGGTGCTTCTTCCAACACTTCTCGATCAGCTTCCAACACTTCTCATCCTGGTCTGTGTTCTTGTAATGCCACGACAATTTTACCAACCTGACTCTTTAGCGCCCTCAGTGACGAACTATGGCTCTGAAGCATTGTCCCTTGATCTTTGATGGAGGTCGCATGATCTTGCAGCATTGTCTTCATTGTTGCAATAAACTCTTGCATTGTGGCTTCCAAATAACTAGTGTTTGATGAAGATGACCCTCCCTTGTTAGAATTATGCCATGGCATATTCGATTGATAATTCTAGGAGTCATTGTAATTCTACTACCGAGCTGGTTGATGAGCATTGTTGTTTCCTTGATTTCCCCATGAAAAGTTTGGATGTTGACGCCATCCAAGATTATATGTGTTGGAATAAGGGTTGTTGTTTCCTCGATTGAAGTTGCCTACAAAGTTGATAGATTCTTGATTGGTTGGGCAGTCACTCTCATTGTGATTGTCGTGGCATAATACACATGCTGAATGAGCTATCTTCACTTCTCTCACCTCACTTGGCCTTTTTAAATTCTTTAATTTGTTGGTGATAGAAGCAAGTTGGGTGGACACATTATCTTTAGAATCTAGCTCAAAAGCTCCGTGTGACTTGCGCCCAGCTCCAAGCCGTGTGGATGGAAACTAATAATCATTAGTGGCAATCTTATCCAGAATGTCAAATGCCTCTGCTGGTGATTTGTCAAGCAGCGTCCCATTTGCTGAGGCATCAAGCATCATCCTCGTGGGTGCATTTACTCCATTGTAGAACATCACCACTTGTGTCTAATCTTGAAAACCATTATTTGAGCACTTGCGAAGCAATGCCTTGTATCGATCCCAATACTCATACATCGACTCATCATCAGCTTGACGAAAGGAAGCAATGTCATTCCTCAGTTGGGTGTTCATGTTCGGAGGATTATACCGCAGTAAAAGTTTTTTGCATAGATCAGTCCACGACTCCATTGAACCTACGAGAACGCCACTCAACCAAGCCCTTGCTCGGTCACGCAAAAAATATGGAAATAATTTTAGCTTCAGAACATCTTCGTGCACCCCTTGTTGGCGAAAAGAATCACGCACCTCCAAGAAGTTACGAATATGCTGCCTGGCATTTTTGTTTGGCATGCCCCCAAACTGCCCTATAGAGTTCAGCATATTGAACATGACAGGTTTAAGCTCGAAATGGGCTGCCATAATTCCAGGATTTAAATCGTCTAAAATCGGGTTTAAATGATCATGAATAGCACGAGGTCTGGGTGCATTCCCAGCAAATGGATTTGCCTCGGCATTTTAATCCTCCTCATGACCAATGCCTGGATTTCTAATTTGGTACATATTTGCACGTTTGAGCACGTCTTCTTGCTCTAAAGAGCCTCTCGATCTCCGGTTCAATTGGTTCTAATGGCTCGTCAGGGTTACTTATGGTCATACACCACGAAATCCTGAAGAAGGTAAGAAAAATAAAGGGTAAAACTATATAAAAGAAATATAAACAAGTAAAATAAAAATGATATGACAAAAAAATTTAACTTCCAGTTGTCGATTCCCTGGCAATGGCGCCAAAAACTTGTCTGCTATTTGTGAGTACTATAAATAGGTGCGGATATATGTGCAAGTATACAAAATCGAACAAGTAATACAATGATAAGTTGAGTATCATCTCCATAAGGAATTGGGGAAATTAAATAGGCTTGTCAAGGCACTTTACTTTGTCACCTAAGTAAAGTTAGTGATGGTATGTACAAATGAGAATGTTGTGGCAAAATGGAATGAATGATGTGAAAATGGAATGGTGGTAGTGTGGTCGCAATTGAATATGTCGTGGCAAGTTAGATGAAATGTCGTGGCAAATTCAATTGTGATAAGTGCAAACAAATGGAAATGTCAAGGAAAAATAAAATATAAATATACAATTTGATTAATAAGACTTTAGCTTTCTTACACGACAAGCTACTATGGAAAGTGAGTGATAGGAGTCACTGGGAAAATCTAAGTCTATTTCTCCTAATGATATTTCTTCTATGCCTAGCCTGGCCGACAAAGTCTAATAAGGTGCCCTATGCTATCTCTAGTAAGGGACTCGATAGATTAAAGATGCCCTGGCATAACCGATTGGCATAAACCCCTGCAGTGATCCTATTGGTCCAGATAACAGGATATGTCTCGGTAATACCTTTTTGTGGCAGCATTAACATCTAACCTATCATTTTTGCATAACTCCTTTTAGTCGAATGAAATCCTAACCTTATCTCTAAGGTGGATTAGGCCTAGTTACTATCTAGAACCCCTTGTTTATGTAGTTCATCCCTAGTTTCTCTCGAACACTAAGGATAATTTGCCAAGGCATTCTCTCGGACCCTCAAGACCTCCTAAGAAAAGGTTACTCTTGTAGCTCCTACAACCTTAAGGAATTAAGTTTCATAAACAAAAAAGATTGAAGCATAGAAAGATAACCATTTATTGAAATAAAAACTTAAACATCCAAGCAAACTCCTACCAAATAGGATTAGCTCATGGTGGTGTTTGAAATAAACAAGCACAAAGCAAGTTTCATTCGTTCCTTACAACCCAATAACAAAATATGAAAGCAAAGAACTAAGGAGATGAGAAAACGCCTTCAACATGCACTACCAAATGCTTTCCTCGGGCACCAAGAACTGCTCCCAGCGATCTAGCTCCTCTCAGATGCTTAGAACACCACTTCCTTAGGCTTGTCAAGAAGAAATGCCACGGCAAGTAGGATTAACTGAGAAAAGTAAGACCTTTTCTCTAATTTTTAAGCTCAAATTGGCGTGGGACCAAAAGTCTTTTTCATTGTGGCTTCATCCTCTATATATAAAGGGAGAAAAAATCTTATGAATTGGTGTTAAAATTCCTAGGATACCCCCAAGTTTGCTTGATTCTCGTGAGGATTGGGCAGTGGTCCAGCATGGGGCAGTGGTCCAACATGGGCATCTGGAAATGGCCTATATTGGGTGGTTGGCTAAGCACTTGACATATACAGCATGATCGGCATGGTGCAGCATGGCCTGTGCAGTGCTAATCCAGGTGGATTTCTCGCTCTTGGTAAAAATGGGGGATAACTGGCTTCAAAAATATCTTCTCGCACTTTACTCATTTTCAAAATGCCAATCCAACTCGGCATTTTCATTTTTCTCAGCAGTCTCCTAATGTCATGGCATTTCCTTTTTTTCTTTTCCTTGCTCTCAATTTCTGCACATCATTAGACATTCCATAACTTAAGTGAAAAGCTCCCAAAATACGACCTTTTTCCGGAGTTATCAAGGCTCATGATCCTCTTCTCAACGATGATGAAGTCTCACTCATATATTCTACCTGAGATCTAAGAAAACCAGTTATCTCGTCAAAATCATTGAGAGAATGTTCCACCAGATCCATCGACAAAGTTATCTTGTCCAAGACGTTCATAATTCTATCAAACAAAACCTTGAAATCCTACCTTGAACTTTCTCATGAACACTCTAAGGCATCCTCGATTTTGGACACCCTCGAAATCACCAAGCTCATCATACTTTCCTCTGTTTTCCACTAGTCTCTACACTTTCTGTGCAGAACCATTTTTTTTGTGCAATCTTAATGAACATTTTTTCATGAACTATCCCAATCACCACCTAGCCTAGATCGAATACAAGTACTCACCACACTTGACTGCAACTACAAGTTGGCTCAATAGTAAGTCTAGTCGAATTATCTATTCAATTTAAGTATATCTCATTAAATGAGGAGATAATTATCCTTTCTAGATTCTTCCAAGGAACGGCCAAGTCTGGTGGTTTTGGACCCAATACTTCGTACAACTCTCCTATGGATACCTACGAACATGCCTTAGTCTGAACTCTACAAGCATCGATAATTTCACCCCGCGAACATTGAAACACCATCGCTGATTCACTCGAACACCCTTATATTTGATCATTCACAAAATTATCATTCTCCAAGAATTTGGCCAAATTAACTTCCCCTGTCAAGACCAAGTCCGCACAAAGAACCTCTTCTGTGGGCTTTTATGCACAAGTCACAAACCCAAATATGAGGGATGTGACAATATATATATACATACTATTTATACATTTTAATGCTATTGTTTTTAAGGTTTAGTGAAAAAAATAAGTACCTAAATTGTGTCTTTTTTCCACTTTAGGTACTTACAGTTTTTTAGTCAAGGTAGGTGTTTAAAGTTTTTGACTTTACCATTTTAAGTGCCTTAACCATCATAGCTATTAAAAAAATCTGTCAACCAATTAAAATGTGAGATTTTTAATTTTTAAAAAAATTATATTTAAAAAACTTAAAATTATTATATTTTACAAAAAGATACCTTAAATTTCTTAAAAATCTAAAAAAAACCATAAAATCTTTAATTTTAAATTTGTTGACTGTCGTCATCGTCGTCTAACTGTGGGGAAGGGTTGCCATTGTCGTCATAAGTTTCTATAGATGCCCACAATAGTATATGACAATGTCAAACATAAAATATTTTTCTGTGATTTGGGTTAAGGATTTAAATATTATAGTTAGGGTTTAGGGTATTGAGAATTTGGGAATTTAGGGTTTGAGACGACGAAAAAGGTAATTGTCAATTATTGGGTGGTCAATGACGAGTAGGTGGCCAATCAATGATAATGACGACGATCGAAATTGGCCAACGACTATAATGGGTATTTGAAATTATATATTTGAAGGGTTTTGGCTTTTTTTAGAAATTTAAAGAACTTTTTCAAATTTTAAATAATAAATTCAATATTTTATTTAAATATTTTTTTAAAAAAAATTATAAATGTGACTTGTGTCACGTTTTGAGTGCTTGATCGATTTTTTCAGTGATTGTGGCTGAAGATGAACTTAAAATGGAAACCTTGAAAACATTGCATATCTAAATTGACAAAGAAAAACTTTAGGCACCTACATTGGAAAGACATATTTTAGGTAAAGGACATAAGTGGTCCCCTGATTATAGGGTACTACTTTGTTGAGTCCTTCAACTATTAGAAGTTACAAAATGACCATCTAATTATAAGACGCTACTTTGTTGAGTCACTCGACTATCAAAAGTTACAACATGGTCATCCAACTATTCATATGTTCTAAACTTGTCCTTTAATGCTAAAATATTGATGATCGTTTGAGCTGGACGTTAACATATTGACTGAGATATGATAAAATCATATTTTAATGATGTCTACTAGCATCGTCGTTGCTTTCAATCATTAACTCACGACAAAATATTTCAAGCACTAGCTCGATGGCATAATGTAAACATAGACTCGATCCACAAAATACAACTTAAATAGTTATGAGATCAAAATTTATCATATACTAGTAAGCAGGTTAACGTCCAGTTTAAATGACTGCCAATTTTAATGAAAAATGACGAGTTTGTAACATATGATTAGTCAAATGACTATTTTTGTAATTTTTAATAGTCGGATGACTCAACAAAGTAAGACCTTCTAGTTAAGGGACCATTTTATAACTTTTAACAGTCAGATACATAACAAAGCATCATCCTATAATCATAGGACAATTTGGGTACTTTACACTATTTTATATGATTTGTTTTATAAAAATGTGTATTAACATTGTTTAATATTTTTAGATTATTTTACATAACTATTTAAGCGGTATCATTTAAGCCACATCTCGTTAAAATCTAATGAAAGGGTGAGGTGACAATTAACAATAAATTGTATAATTACATATTTAATCTCCAATGCTTACATATTCTATTAATTTAGTCATACATTTCATTAGTATCATGTGTCACCACCTAATTGGAGGGTTTTTTCAATTTTAATTTATTTAATTAAATTTATTTGATAGGATATCATGCGTACGGCGGGGAGGGGGTGGGATGTAATTTGCGTTCCTAGGACAGAAATAGAGTGCTCAAGCCATTAAGCCAACTGCTTTCATTTAGTTTAGTGATTACACCAATATTATTTATCTTAGAATCTTTAGTGATATAAAAATAAAGAATTAAAAATATTCAAATGATATTTAACTTTCAAAATTTATATTTTTAAACAAATCAAATAAATTTAATATTTTATTTCAAAACCAAATTCAATATTGTTTTATATATTTAAACAAATTTTGGAAATAATGTAATATAAAACTAGAATATTTTATATATTTAAAAATAATTTTATATTTTAAAATTAATTTAATTTAATGCAAGATTTAAAATTAAATGTAACACGCACGGGCCGATGCGGGTAACCCGATATGATCCAGGATGTCACATTAGGGCCACCGGAGTGACCCACTGTAAAAGTCTAAAAAAAATTAAAAGTTATGATAAAACATGTAAATTATAAACAAGTTATAAATACAAATAAAAATTTAACAATATTCAGAAATAAAACAAATTTCGACTCGTATATAAAATAAAATAACCTACATGCCCCCTAATCACATGCACCGTTTTTCGCGAGCAATGCCGGTAGAACTCCTTTACTGAAGTCAATAGTTGCACTGGTTCTATTCTTTTAACCTGAAATATTGAGTAAAAGAGTGAGATTTAGGAAGCTCAGTAATACAGAACTACCAATTAATGCTACAAGACATGCAGATAAATGTAGAACAATATAATTTCCTTGTTGAATCAGACATATACAGGTTTCGGGATAAGCTGGGGTTCCACTAGTAGTTCATCGAGTAAAAGCCATAAAGATCTCAGTTCATAGAAAACATTCAAAGTACAATGTTTTTAGGAGATTAGAATAGCGTGTCTAAAGTGTTCCAACCAAAACCAATGAAATATATAGATCTTTTAAAACAGTAATCGTTTAAAACATGTTTTCAAAACCATAGTAGAACCCTCTAACTGAACATCGTTATGCAGTTCCCAGAAATATATCCGTAACGCTTACCCTAAGCACAAAGCAAAGGGAGCCACCCTAAGGGAATGCCTTGGGGCCTAAGAGCCTACCCAAGAAAGTTTCTCGGGGCCTCAGAGCCTACCCAAGGGTCACCTTAGGTCCGTAAGGATTACCAGCTAGATTAAGCTGAACCTCCATATTCCATAATCATACCCATATAAAATCCAGTAGAAATCAATTTTAACAGTAAATTGTAATATCTAAATCGTGATCCAGTAAAATCTCATAAACGTTACAATGAAATAAACCATATAAATGCCCTCTACCCTTACACCATATGCAGTTCCTCAGAACTGCATCCATAGGATAACCTTATACACATTAGATATATAGAGCCAACCTAGGAGAGCACCTTGGGGCCTAAGAGTCTACCCAAGAAAGTTCTCGAGGCCTCGGGGCCTATCCAAGAAAGATCTGGCTTTAGAGTCTACCTAAAAAATGTTTCAATAAAACAGTTTAAGTAGTAACTAGTGAAATCAGGAATCCATAGTTCATAAATCAGTAAATTCCATGATTTCATATATCAGAAGCAAATCATATTTTTCCAGTGTAAATCGTAATCAGAGAACACATACCATGTAGTCATGGTTCATAAGTCAGTAAATCAATAAATTTCGGTAAAACACATTTCAAAACATATAAAACAATCATGTAGTATATGGGGAACACACTAGAGGATCCAAGTATTTTTCAGAGGCACTTGGTAGTTTTCAGGAATGAAAAACATGAAACTTATGTAATTTGATCGGATTCCAGGAACAATGTCATATTGAAAGAGATTGATTACTAATGGATCTAATTATACATTTAAATTTGATACTTTAGAACCCCTTTATGGTTCAGGTACATCAGGAATGTGTTCAGAAACCTTTATATCAGAATAATTCTAGATTCAGATTTACTGAGAGCGATTCCATTACTCAAACAATCAGAGGTATTCAGGATTATGCATTGAATTATCAGGATTTTGAGTCCAATTGAACCAACGATCCCAACTCTGTAATATTTTTCAATCATTCGGACTGTGATACTTCATTTTTATTTTTCACTTCTTAATATTGACTGCACCAAATGATCTAATCAATATCAGAATCATCCTTGATCAGTTCTTGAAGAGACAAATATGTATTCCAGTGGTATTTATTTCTTTTTTGTATTGCAATGATATCAGTAAATGTCGACTTGCTTGATCCGGGGTTTAAAACCCTTAAGAGGGCACATCATATAAGTTCATCAACGTTTCCAGACTTATTTAAGTCATCCACTGAATTCTAGGTCATAGAGGATACTTTGGTCATTTAGTATTTAAGTTTATCCCGGTCATTTAGTATTTAAGTTTATACCGTCTGATGGTACCAAAATGGAGATATGTTGTTCTTTACTTCCATTCCGATCTTTCCACTGCACAAATATTCCCACTGACGTCTAGATCGTCAAAAAAATCGAGTGGTTCTCCCCATCGATCCCTTTTTATTTCTCTTCTTATTTTTTTCCACTGCACATATTGGAGTTTACGTTGACGACCGGTTAACGCTGTTGAAGCCTTATTTTCAATTCTTTAGGAAAGGGACGTTTGCTATTATAGGTTCTGCTTTTTTTGGTTCACCAAGGTTGCCATTGAATCATAACCAGTGATGGGTTCAATATTATCGAGAGTTGGGTGGATGGGATTTTGGTTGTAGGTTGGTTGAACCAACGGTTGAATGAAGAAAACCGATCGGGTTTGAATTACTGTTCTGAGATCGAAAAGTTTATGGGTCGGGTTAAAGCTTGTAACGGGTCAAATAGGCAAGTCATAGGGCAACCAAATTGGTTACCTGGTTCTCTGATTTAAAACTAAACTTTGCAACAAAAAAATATCTTATTAACATGTGGTTCTAATTTTTTTGAATACATTAATAAAATCACATCAAGTAGAAGATATTTTATTCCCGCGATTTCTAGAATCTCCTAACCCCAAGGAATGGTAAATTTTCGCTTAAAGTCCCTTAATATTCCCAACATTTTCAATGAACCCACATTTAAACAGACATTTACTTTAAACTCCATATTATATTAATAGAAAAAACTAACCCCCCATAATAGGGTGTGACATTAAAAAGAAATTAATGTTTAATTTAAATCTTATATCAAATACAATGTTTTAAAAATAAAAAATATAAATCTTATTTTTTTTAAATATATAAAAATATTTTTATTTTTATATCACATGACTTCTTCTAGCAATTTGTTTAAAAATATCAAAAAAATATTGATTTTGATTTTAAAAATAAAATATTAAACTTATTTTGCTTTGTTAAAAAATATAAAAATATTGAAAGTTAAATATCATTTGAATATTTTTAATTTTTTATTTTTATATTACTAAAAATATTATGAGATAAATAAATGTTGGTGTAATCACTTAACCAAATGAAGTAATTGGTACAATGGCTTGAGCACGCTATTTCCATCCTATAGAACTTAAGATCTATTTCTCCAAAATGCAGGTTATCTTATGTTTATTTTCTATCCAATCAAAGGTGACACTCTAACCTCTTGGTTCAAGGGTTAATTATAAAATTAAATTATAATTAGGTCTAAATTAATAGAATAATTAAGTATTGAGGATCAAATATGTAATGATATAAATTTTATTAACTGTCACATCATTATTTTATTAAATTTTAACGACATGTGACTTAAATGATGTTACTTAAATAGTTATGGGGTCATATTGATAAAATTTTAAAATGGTGATCATATCGACACCAACCCTATAGTTAAGTGGTCATTGAAGTAGTTTATCCTTGATTATAATGATTTAGTTTCAAAATATATTTAAGTCTATTATGTTCGATTCAGGAAATTTAGTGAATTATTTGCAATTTTACTAATAATTGTATGAGATGTATAATTTACCAAACAAAAATAGTTTTTAATGACGTCTTTTTACGTTTGTTTCAGTTTAACATTGTGAAGAATTATTTGTGATAATTAGTAAATTGAATTACTCATTTATAACTTTTTGAAGTTGGGTGATCCATTTATAATTTTACAGATAATTTACTCATTTTTAAAAAATAAAATATAATAATTTAATCACATGTGATGTCATATATAACCTAAATCAAATCAGCTGCCAAAAAAATTTAAAACTTAGAGATTGTTTGTTTACTTCAGAATGATTAAATGATGAATGGTTTAAATGCTGAATGATTCAGAGGCTCTGAATAGTTTGGCTCTGAATGTGACATGCTGTTTGATAATTGGCTCTGAATGATTCAGAATGTACTTTTGTGTTGAATCATTCAGCACTGTTTTGCTGAATCAGACAGCACTGAATCATTCAGAGGCAAACAAAAGGACTAGAAGTGAGCACGAGATTCGAACTCAATGAGATCTGACTCAATTCGATTCTATCTTGTTAGATTTTTTAAAAGTATATTTCGGTTTGGGTTGAATCGGGTTGAATTTTTCATAAGTTATGTTCGGTTCAGGTTCGATACAAATTTATGGTGTAAAATATCTGACACGACCAGTTCGAAAAAAATGTAATTTTACTTTATATATTTAGAAATAATTACAATAATACATTCTATATATTATTATTTTTAATTAAATTCATATTTTTATTAAATAAAAGTAATATTTTCTATAAATATATTATTTTGAATTGGATAGAATATAGTTCAGGATTTATTTTAAAAAAGAAATTAAATTTGGGTGAGATTAATGATATATATTTTTCATATCGAATTCAAATAGAATGAAAAATATATAAATTTTAGATTGGGTCGGGTTATCTGAAACCGAACCAATCTGATCCATTCCCACCACTAAAAAGGACAGTGGCTTGAGTACAGATGACATCCGAGCTGGAATTTTGAACTTCAAGGATCCAGGATCAAAGGACACATGGAATGATTAATGTTGACCAATTGGAATGTGTAGAACTAGAAAGAAATAGAATCGAGGGCTGACTATTCCGGAAGGCGTTTCTTAAGGCAATTTTATTACAATACACCTTTTAAAAAAATAATTACAAAAACTATTAGATGAATTTTACTTACACGTCATCTTTAGTCACATTAATAACTTTTAAATAATTATCGACTCCTTATTTACATATAATAAAGAATATGGGTGAGTCTTCGATCGACACGAGTCAAAAAAATTTGAGTTATTCGAGTTGACGATTCTTATTTTATAACTCGAACTTGACTTGAAATTTTTTTGAGTCAAGTCTAATTGAGTTTTTGTGTTTATGTTTACATTTAATTGTAAATATTTATAATATCATGATATTATTTTATACTAATTTAAATTATTTTTTATAATCATATATAATACATATATATTTCTTTATTTTTTTCATATGTAATATACATATATCATACAGAGTCGAGGTGCTCGACTCAAACTTAAAAATTAATCAACTAATTATTTAAAATTTGAATTATTCGAGTTATTCGAGTTATATTTTATAACTCGATTTGAACTTAATTATTTTTTTCAGTCGAGCTATGAAGTTACTTCAAATCATTCGAGTCAAATTAAAAAAAATTAATTTTTTAAATCGAATTTTACTAACCTAAAAAAAAAGTGTGAAAATTCATTTTAAAGAAAATAATATGAATGAATTGTATTATTTGAGACAATAATGACGTGGTAAGCAGTTCATTATTATATATTTATATATATATATATATATATATATATATATATATGGAGCATAGAAGGAGGGAGTTTTAAGTCTAAGGCGATGCTTTCCATCTTTAGTCTGGAGACAAAACAAAGAAAAGAAGAGAAAAAATATAGTTGATTTTCAACGATGGAATACTAAGTGGAAGAGTTTTTAAAAAATCTCTGACATTGGGTATTCTTGTTGATTGAAGTTTTTTAGTGATCGTTGAAGTTGTCAATATTTTCTAAGAGACGGAAATTTAGGTAGCGTTTAATTCGTTGGAATATTTTTTAGAGAATTAAAATCTGTGAATGAATTGAAATCTGTCAGGAATTTGAATTTGAATTTGAAACATGTTTTGTTGACAGTAAATTGAATTAGAATCTAATTCTATATTATGTTTGGTTCGCAGACATGTCAGATGAATTTGACTTTAGTAATGTAAAATAACAGAATTACCCTTCTTATTTTTTTTGCTTTATTTTAATTTGTTTTATAACTTACATATAACAATATATTATAAAAATTTAAAAATATATTTTTATTTTATTGATTGATTATTCATTTCAATAAATTATAAAAGTCATGCTAATAAACATCATAAGTTAAAATCATCATAATTAGGGGGTCATGGGTTAGGTTGGGTCGGGTTTTTAGTCCACCCAACCCGACCCGAGAATAAGGGAACCTCCACCCGAGACTGACCCGACCCGACCAAAATAAAGTTTCATCCGACCCGACCCGACCCGACCCGAATATATGAATTAGAAACCCGACCCGACACGAAATAATAAAAAAATTATTTTATTCAATAATAACAATGACTTAATTGAAAAATTATATAGAGGGGTATTGTTGTAATTATTCCTAAACTTTAAACTCTAAACCCTAAACATACCCGAATATCATACTTAAAAAAATCCGACCTGACCCGAATATCAAAACTTAAAAAACCCAATCAGACCCGAACCTGATTTTTTTTAAAAATATAACTCGATCCTGATTTTTTTAAAAAAAAAACCGATCCAAATCCGACACAAATATCACACTTAAAAAACCTGACCCGACCCGAATATCAAACTTAAAAAAATCCGATCCGATCCGATCCGACCCGACCCGAACCCGAATTGTTTTTAAAAAAATCCAACCAAAATACCAAAAGATTGATGAGGGTAGTATGGTCAAATTTCACATTCTCTCCTCCAAAAGAATTTTAATTTCATCATGTTATGGATGTAATTTACTTTCCCTCATTTGATAGAATTAGATTTCAATTCTCCCTTTGAAAACTTGAACCAAACATGAAAAAACAGTGGAATTAGATTCTAATTATCCCTAATTTCAAAAAATTCTAGCGAACCAAACGCTACCTTAGAATAAAATAGAGAAGGAACATATGGAAACTTACAAGTTAACTGATGAGAGCGTTACCAGTTACATTGAGCAGGTAATCGTTGCAGTTGATTTTATTTTATTATTAAGGAAAATTTTAAAATGGGTGTCAAACATTGACATACACCATTAATTTTATAAGATAAAATTCATAAACGAACGTTAGTTACATTAGAATGATTTTTTTGATACCAAACTTTCAAAAATTATAATAGACATTGAACTTTAAATTGTATTATAAAATGGACACAACACTATTATCTATCATTAAAGATATAATATGACATGCTAAATTAATAGAAATATCTCATTTGACCTTAATTGTAACTAAAATTTCATTTATTGTTAATTTTAATTAAAACAAAATTTATTATGTTCATTGAATTGAAAACAAAATGGATATAAAAAATTAAATATTATTTGTAATGTCATATTATAATTATGTATTTATACCATATAAATTACTTGATACATTATTAAAAGGTAATCATTGTTCTGATTATTTTTATTTAAGTTGGATGCGCTTTTCTTATTAATGTGATACTATAATTTTATGAATATATTTTTAAAATTGTGTTTGAACTTCTTAAACAAAAGTCAAGTGCTTGAATCACATCGTTTAATTCCATTCAAAAAAACAATCAAATCGCTTAATAAAAAATAATTATATTGTTTGATAATTCAATTTTTTGGATCTCAAAAATTATAAAATTTTATTTTACAAATACAATCAAGATTAATAAATAAGTAGTTATAAAATAATTTGATGAATAAAAATTTTCAAAAAAATTATAAATTTTTAATTTTAGAAATAAATATTTTCATATATTTTTAAAAACTTTTCTAAATTTTCTATTTCTTTTTTAAATTATTACTTAATAATATTTTTGGGATATCAAAAATATAAATTTTTGTTATAAATGAGAGGTCAAATAAGTTATTTTCTATAAATTTAGCATGACACGTCACCTCTTAACAATATTTCATGGTTGTTATCTCTTTTTAAGAAAAATCTGAAATTTAATGTCTATTTTATAACTTTTAAAAGTTCAGTAACAAATGAAATCATTTTAATAAATTAATGACCATTTATGAATTGAACATATTTTTATATTAGTGGTGTATATCGGTACACATTATTAGTAGTGCACATCAGTATGCGTCACTCACTCAATACTCATCCTAATATTAATGCCTCTATGCTAAGATTAATTTGCAACCGATGTTTCAGTTGCTTTTTCTCTGATACAATCCCTTGAGACCATTGAACTTATAGAAGCCATGGATTCGATGGTCTTACGATAGTGGAATTGACTGAAATATATATAGTTAGTCTTTTGTCGAAAGTATTTGCAGTTTTAGTTGATCTGCAATGCAATGTGGTAGATGCTAAAGTATGGGCTCACAGTGGTCGGATTGCTGCTTTAATTTATGTACAAGACTGTAATTCAGGGTCTCCGATCTATGACTCAAATCCTCAGAATCGAAGCACGATTAAGGAATCTTTGAAAGACGACGATAATATTCGTTGTGCAAAAGTTTTGGTTTCTCTGGCTGTAACCCATATCGAGAGAAGGTTACATCAAATGATTTTGTGGGTCGTGACTATAAGCGAAAGTCTGTTTTGCAACAGAAGGTAGATTATGTAACCCCATTACTCGATCTAGAAGAGTGTAAGTTATTGAACTTAGTGTGTCTCTAAAATGCATCGGTCACAAATCACACATCACAAGTCAACATATAATTTGATTCAATAGAATACTCACAGTTCGATTAATCATGCAATGAGTATGCACACATACCCCTTACACCGTTCGAAGAGTAGGTTCTCCATAACCACTTTAACTACTAACACCATCCGAAGTGGGTCCGTCACAAAGGTAGAGGCCACTAAATCCAAAGTAAAATTCCCCGTCGAGTGAATCCACTGAACTTTCTCTATCAATCGAACTCAGTACAACATGTGTTGCGCATGTTAGTTCTATAAATTAAACGTAAATTTGTGCAAGTATCCACAATGGAACAAGTAATACAATTGTGAATGAGTATCGCTCCACGAGGATTGAAGAGATTTCCAAGATAAAACTAATGCACAAAAGATACATGAATTAAATTAGTCTATATGGCGGTCTAAAAAAAGTGAGTAAGAATATTATGGTAAAGTACTAAAGTGTGGACTGAATGCTATGGCAAATAGTAAAGTATAGTCAAAGAATTGCTATGAAAAAATAAAGTTGAGCACTGTGGTATAAAATAAGATAACTTGTCAATCTCTCACAAACAAGCTACATAAGGATAATTACTGGGTTTACTAAGGAATCCTATACATTGTCTCAGAATGGGTCACCTTTTCCATGAGTATTTTGCTCGACATGGTTTCCTAAAGTGTTCCAAGGCTATCTATAGTAAGGAACCTGACAGAGAAAATTCTACGGAAATAAACTGTAACACAATCCTATCGGTTAAGTTCTACCCCTTTTAGTCGTTGAAACCCTTTCCTTATCTCTAAAGTGAGTTGAAGGCTTTCCATCCCAGCTTAGCTCCATTATTCACGTCGATCTAACATAACTCTCGATATTAGGCATCAAAACTTAGAAAATGACTAACTCTCGAAAGCTCTTACAAGTCTGAGCTATTAACATTTAAACAATGAAAAAAGCAACATTTAATCATGGAAACATAAATCATTCATTAAAAACAAAATATAATATAATTATCCAAAGCAAACCCATTCCAAAAAAAGTTAGTTCATGGTGGGGTACAAATCATCCACAAGAATAATCATTTGTTCCATTACAAAAGCCACAAATAAATATATGTGAAACAATGAAGGAGAAGAGAACCCAAGTATTGCATTGTGCTTTGAACCATAGTGAACCACCTTAGCAAGATAGCTTCTCTCAAAGGCCTAGTTGTTATCCCCTTAGAGCTTGACTATGGAGACACAATGAAAGGAGGAAAGAAAAAAAAGAAAAGAAAATAAGGGAGCTCTTGTTTTGCCCCTTGTTGCCACCCACTTTTTCTTCCTCTCTTATCTTATTTATACTCAAAAAAAAAAACTCTCCAACTTCCAAAAACTTTTCAATTCACAATAAAACACTCTAACACCCCAGAGATTCTTAAATTCACAATAAAACACTTTAACTCCAAAGAGACTCTTAAATTCCCCCTTAAATATGGGATTTTAATCCCTTTTGTAACCTAAGGAAATATTCTCTTCATATTCTTGGGCTTGGCAGCTGGCAGAGGAGGTTTCATGTGTGGACAACTGGTAGCGATTAAAAATATCTTCGTTATTTTTGTCCTTTCTTATCCTAAAAAATGACGTCTAAAATGTTTAGCATATTCTAATTTCCTTTAGTCCTTTAGCATCAGTTACTTTACATCATCAAACAAAACACAACCTTTCCCCTTACGCAACAACAATTTCAACAATAAAATGCTTCAGCAAAATTAAACCACCAAATGCAACTTCATAGACCTAAATGAAACTATATGTAGTTAAATGGACTTTTAAAAACCAATAACCTAAGTAAATGAACATAAAATATTACCTTTTTACGGATTTATCAACATGGAAACATGATATACATATATAATTTCGATATGATCTGAATGTAAAAACATATACATACAAGTATTCTGAATGCATACCATATTCCAAATTCAACATATCAACATAATCAAATATTCCTAATACACAACATATTTATCGAATCCAACATATCAACATAATATATTTTTGAATTGCATTAAATTTAACCAATGTCACAGATCAGTCAAACTCACAAAACAACCAAGCATATCATCTAGATAATCATAGAAACATATTTAGCACCAGACTGAGACACACCTAGACAAATAGCTAATGATGATAGTGTTGCTTTCCATGGTCAGCTCGAATAGTGGATCATCCAAATAAGTTCATACATAATTATTTAATAAACAATTTAATATTTTAAATAACCAAAATAATCACCTAACAAAAAAATGACAAATTATCACTCACGGTCAACTCGAGTAACACGATTCAGTTCCAAATTTGTGTGTAATGGTGAACGAGGCTGTAATTTAGTTTGTAATTTGATTTCTCCTGAAAAATAGTACATTGTCTAAATTTCATATTTCAGTGCACAAATTCCAAATTCAAGAAATAATTATGATATCGAATAAATAATTCCAGTTCGAATAGAAATTTGGTATTAGGGTTTGGTTCAAATATATGGTCTCTAAATACAGTATAACTACCAATGAAAAAAACACATTGATAACATTCCCAAGGGTCAGTGACATCACAACTGACCTTCCATGGCCATAAATGACCGGCAAGGGAAGCAAAGGGGTGTTATTGGCTATTAATGGGACTATAGGTTGTTCAGACAATCGATTTCATAGCGACACAACCCCTCGACGATGAGACTTGGTGCCACGATGTGAGGCCTTATGAGAGACAGTCGATGACCTTACCCTAACGAAAGAACAACAGCGACGATGAGATGAGGGGTAACATCGGTGAGGGTTTGAAACAAAGAAAAAGTAAAAGTAAGAGGGGTGATAACTCCGTAAAAGACTTTGTTTTGTTTCTTTTTACTTAAGTTATTAAATGTATAAAAGCCATTGCTTTAGCATTTTAGCCGCATTTAGTTGCATTTAAGACACATGTGCATGTGGTGAATAAGTTTTGCCAAGGTAAAGTTTGTTTGAGTAATCTGATGCTGCTAAGGGGAAAGGTTATTTGTTGGCTATAATGATGCAGGAAATAACTAGGAATAATTCATTTGCCGAGACAAATTAATTTGTTAGGGTATGAGGAATATAAGAATACGACAGTGAGGAACAAATTTTCTTGCCAAGGCGAGTTTTATCTTGTAATTCTGATGCAGCAGCTGACGTCAGTTGGCCAGCTGTCCAAT
The DNA here is from genome assembly GCF_006381635.1 of Hibiscus syriacus. NCBI lineage: Eukaryota > Viridiplantae > Streptophyta > Magnoliopsida > Malvales > Malvaceae > Hibiscus > Hibiscus syriacus. The sequence goes on from NW_024062559.1 coordinate 524,717, forward strand.
CGACCTCAGTGCAATCATACCCTCATAAAATAATTTGGGATCGCTACCAGCTGTCATGTTATTCACGCAAAAGGGATGAAACCAATGGTATTCATGGAATTTCCAAGGGCACTAAACCTAAAAATTCCTACTATAAATACCCTATTATATCTCTCATAAAAAAAGGGGAGAGAGATGAAAATATACCCTAAAAGAAGGCTTGGAGTAAGCGGCTACAACAATTCACTTTTCCTACCATTCCTACTGATCGTCCTTGGTGCCCTCCATAGCCGAGTTTTATTAGAGCGACGGCAAGGCCCCGAGAGAGGCTGGTTGCCGGAGCAGTCATGGTAGTTTCCAAATGTCATGACAGAGCTCTGTTTGGTAGTTTTTCTTCTTTTTGTCTTTATTCCGTATCAATTAAGGGCTTCCACTAAAAACTAAAATTTGGGATGATATTTATCTCGCCATAAACTGTTTTATTTGGTGTTGGATGATGCATAGATGAATTTTATTTGAATGTTAATAAATGATGAAGTTTGTTTATGCTAAAGTATTGTTTGTTCATTTTTTTAGACTTTTTTCTTGACACTGTAAGAGCTTTTGATAGATTGCCTGGTGCCAAACATTCCTAGTCTCTATAAAAGCGTTCAAGAGATTGTCATTTTTCTAGGAGTTGATACCTAACTTTGAGAGAATTAGATTTGATCCACATGAAAAAAGGAACTAATATGGGATGGTGAGGTTCTAATCCACCTTAAAGATAAGGAGAGAATTTCATTTGACTAAAAGTTACAGTTTAAGCTTAGGAGTATTGCCCACAACAACATTTTGACAAACCAAGGGTTGTAGTTCACGCTGAGTAGTATTGTCGTAGCAAAATTTCTAGGAACACTCTAGTAACCTATCGGGCAACATAGTCATAGCATACTAAAATGATCCTAGATTTAGATAATTTTTCGTCATAGAAAATTCAACCCAAGTGCTCTGTAAAGCTGATTGTGCGAGGTTTTCCATATTATATAAACTCAATATTTTTTATTTTCTCTTGAAATTTTATTTGTTTACCTTTGCATATCTTATTCCTCGACCAAACTTTTCTACACATTCACTTTATAATTTCTCGCATCAACAATATTTTCTATCTGTTCACATCATTGGTACTGCTTGCTTTTCTTTTTACACAAGAATCTAGGACTAATTATGACACTTAGATCTAGCTATAACAATCATAAAAAATCCCCATTAATCCATGCAGAGATGATAACTCACTACTTATACTTGCATCGATTGTGTATATTTACACAAATTTGTGTGCCATAACACACACATTTACACGTGATCATGTTTTTGGTGCCGTTGTCAGGGATTGTCAACTGGAGGAATTTTAATAATTTTTGCCATAGCAACTTTTATTTTCTTGTCATATTTTCTTTAGTTATTTTGGTTTTACTTGTTTGTTTACTTATTTTCTTTTGTAGGTTTTTGTCAATGCATGACCAGAAGATCTACTGACGAAGCATAAATACCATTCAACCCTGAGATCGTGCATTTATTCAGACAAAGGCAACATGCTTAGCTTGCTAGAGGCTATATGAATCAACGATAGTTTCAAGCTGATATCACTATAGAAGATTAGGTAGATCCCGATGTCACGACAAATAATGTTTCCCAAAATACTGTAAGACCACGAGCTATATGAGATCACTTAAATCCTATTGTCGATGATCTCAACCCTGGAATCGTGGCACCAGAAATACAGGGAGCCCACTTTGAGCTCAAACTGGTGATGTTCAACATGCTCAATTTTATAGGTCAGTTTGGAGGCTTGCCTAATGAAGATACTAGATAACATGTACTACTTTCCTTGAAGTGTGCGACTCGTTTAGGTAACAAGGTGTGCACAAGGATGTGTTAAAGCTAAATTATTCCATTACTCTTTACATAACCAAGCAAAAGCTTGGCTAAGTGGAGTCCTACCCCGCTCAATAGAATTGTGGTCTGATTTATACAAAATATTTCTGCTTTGATATAACCCGCCCAATATAAACACCCAGCTCCGCAACAAAATTTCAAGTTTTTACCAAGGCGATGATGAATCTATGTATGAGTCCTGGGACATATATAAAAGTTTGCTTCGCAAGTGCACCAACCATGACTTCCATGACTAGACTTAAGTTGTAATGTTTTATAACAGAGTCAATGCACCTACTCGTATGATGTTGGATGCCTCGGTGAATGTCACTTTGCTTAACAAATCACTCGATGAAGCCTTTGATATCCTTGATCGGATAGCCAAAAATGACTATCAATTATTGTCTGCAAGGTTTGGAACTGGCAAAAGAATATATGGGGCGTATGAACTTGATGGTAAGGATTCAGTTTCTGCCCAACTTTCTGCCATAACTAACATGCTAAAAATTTTGCAGCGTTCCAATGAGGTGAAAGAAGTCAAGGCAGCTAACTTAGCATGCATTCTTTTCCATGGCAATCATCATGAAAGTGAATGCCCAGAAAACCAAGAGTCAATCAATTTCATGGGAAATTTAAATAGAAGCAACAACAACCCCTAATATAATACATACAATCCTGGATGGCGACAACATCCAAATTTTTCTTGAGGTAATCAAGGGAAGAACAACAACTATATAGGCAACGTTAATAGGCTACAACAAAATGTTTCTGAACCTTCATGTTTTTAGCATCAACAGATGTCTGGAAAAATAAAAATAAACGTAATGCATCAACAGACTACAGGAATTTATGGCCTCGATAACAAATTTCATGGCTTCAACAATAACCTTGATACAAGAACAATTATCAATAATCAAGAATCAAAGTGCTTTGTTACAAAGCCAAGCAGCTCTATTATAAATCCATAGTTCATCATTGAGAGCGTTGGAGAATCAAATGGGATAAATTGCCAAGGCAGTACATTCTCCCTCGCAAGAAAGTCTCCATAGTGATATCGAGGTCATTAAACCTCATGAAAAGGAGCAATGCAGTGCGCTTACACTTGGGAGTGGTACCCAAATTAATCTTAATGATAAGTTTGGGCAAAGAAGCAAGAAATTTCTCATTAAGGCACTACACAGGAAGAACCAGAAGGTCAAGCTGAACATGATGAACAAGAATACTTGTTTGAGGAAAGGAAAAGGCCGAAATTTCAACAAGTCAACCTAATGATGGCAAAAAATTTATTTCCAATGCAAAAGTTTTACCCCCACTTATAGCAGATGAAATCAGACCTCCATCGCCTTTCCCTCCGTGATTGAAGAAGCATAACGATGAGATCTAGTTCAAAAAGTTTGTTGATATCCTTGATAAGATGTATATCGACGTTCCACTATTTTAAGCTATTGATCAGATGCCTTCCTATGCTAAATTATTGAAGGAAATTGTCACGAAAAAGAGAAAGGAAAAAAGAATATAAAATGTTGCCACGTCGACAGAATATTGTTTGGCATTGAGTAAACTTTCGCCAAAGCAAAAAGATCCTGGCAGCTTTGTTATACCATGCTCCATCGGTGATAAGTATGTTGGGAGAGCCCTTTGTGAATTGGGGTCAAGCGTAAACCTAATGCCCAAGTCCATATTTTTGAAACTTGGAATGGGTAATGCTCGACCAATCACCGTGATTTTGCAATTGGCTGACGATCACATGCTCATCCCAAGGGAAGAATTAAAGATGTAATAGTTAAAGTGGACAAGTTCGTCTTTAAAGTAGATTTTCTTATTTTAGACTGTGAACCGATAAAAATGCACCTATTATTCTCGGGCATCCCTTCTTAGACACTGGGCACATCTTAATAGATTGTGAGAATGGAGAGTTTAAGATGAGGGTGGTTGATCAGAGCTTCACTATCATTATCTTCAACACTATTAAATATGTTGATGATTTTGAAGAATGCAATTGCATTGGATACATGGAGCCACGTGAAGAAGACCGGACGAAAATTTTGGCCAAGGTAAAATTTTACATCTAGACGAAAATGATAATTTGTGCAAAGATAACATTGCTCAGATATAGTAGTGTAAACTTTTTTTCCCTGATGATATTTTAAAGCCAGAGAGAAACAATAACTTTGGCCCTGTCGAATTCTTTTAGAATGAGGCAGGTACAAATATTTGCCCAGGAAATTTTTTTCCGATTGAGGTAAACGTAGGATTTACTAAAGATGTAACAAATGAAGAGTCTGAGGATTATTCACTGGAGGCGGAACAATCTAGCTTACTTTAAGCTAGACCAGGTAAGAGATTTGAATCCCTTGATTTCAATGAATTTATTTCTCCAAAACCTTCGTTACAACATGCACCTACCTTAGAACTTAAACCTTTGACATCACTTTTGAAATATGCTTATCTAGGTAGTGAGGATACCTTATAGTTATAATTTCTTATAGTATAACCCCCACGCAAGAGGGTAGTTTGATGAATGTTTTGTGACAACAAAAAAAGCTCTCAGGTGGACTATAGTAGACTTAAAGGGAATTAGCCATGCTATATGCATGTACAAGATCCAACTAGATGAGTGTTATAGTAATTTTGTAGAACCCCAAAGGAAACTTAATCCTATAATAAAAAAAGTGGTGATGAAGAAAATCATAAATGCCTCAATACTGGGGGTGATTTTATCCGTATCTGATAGCTCTTGAGTTAGTCCACTTCAATGTATGTCGAAGAAGAGAAGCGTGACTGTAGTAAAGAATGAGAACGATGAACTTTTGACTACACAAACCGTTACAGGCTGGTGGATATGTATGGATTATAGAAAGCTCAACAAGATGAAAAAGAAAGACCACTTCCCCTTCATTTCATTGATCAAATGCTTGATCAGTTAGCCGACAAGGCATTTTACTGTTTCCTTGACATATATTCTGGGTATAATCAGATCGCCATAGCACCTGAAGATCAGGAGAAGACCACCTTCACCTGCCTATATATCACCTATGTTTTTCGGAGAATTCCGTTTGGACTATGTAATGCCCCTACAACTTTTCAGAGGTGCATGGTAGCCATTTTTTTAGACATGGTGGAGAACTTCTTGAAATATATGGATGATTTTTTCGTCTCAGGTGACGACTTTGGCCGATGCCTAGGCAATCAATCAAAAGTATTGAAAAGATATGATGAGTCAAACCTTGTGCTTAATTTTGAGGTTGATAAAGACAAAGTAAAAGTAATTGAGAATCTGCCTCCACCCACAATTGTGAAGGGCATCAGGACTTTCCTAGGGTATACGGGATTCTACAGGAGTTTCATCAATGAGTTTTTTAAAGATTTTAAAGCCTTTATGTATATTGTGTTAAGAAAATCAATCGTTCATGTTCAATGATGACTGCCTCAATGCCTTCACTGATCTGAAGAAAAAACTTACTTCGATACCAATTGTTGTTCCACCTGATTTGGATGACCCGTTTGAGTTGATGTATGATGCAAGTGACTACACTGTAGGGGTAGTGCTTGGGTAAAGAAAAAGTAAAATCTTTGATGTCATATATTATGCTAGCGGTACCCAAAATGATGCACAACTTAATTATACCACCACTGAAAAAGAATTGCTTGTTTTAGTATTCACTTTTGATAAGTTTAGAGCATACTTTATAGGAGCTAAGGTCATTGTACATACTGGCCATTCTACCATTGAGTACCTAGTAAATAAAAAGGATGCAAAGCCTCATCTTATTAGATGGATACTCTTGTTGCAAGAATTCGATTTAGAGGTAAATAATAGGAAGGGTACTGAAAACCATGTAGCAGATCACTTGTCTAGGCTAGAGAATAAAAAAAATTTCCATGACATTAAGGACATTCAAGAGGATTTTCCTGACAAGAAAATTTCATTTGTCGCGGCATTGCCGTGGTATACAAACATAGGTAACTTTCTTGTAAGTGGTATTATGCCTCTAGATTTATCTAGCCACAACCAAAAAAAAGTTCATACATGATGTACGACACTATTTTTGGGATTAACCATTTTTATTCAAACAATGTAGTGGTCAAAAATCCGGAGATGCATCCCCAAGGAATAACACAAGGAGATTCTATTTCATTACCATACATCCCCATGTGGAGGGCACTTTGGTGGGATGAGGACTGCTGCAAAGGTCCTCCAATTTGGCTTCTATTGCCCACCTTATTCAAGGATGCATACGAATTCTATAAGTCATGTGATTGTTGTTAACATACTGGAATATATCGAAGAGAAATGAGATGCAATGGAAGAATATTTTGGAAGTTGAACTCTTCGATGTAGCGGGAATTGATTTTATGGGACCCTTCCCATCATCATTTGGTGATAATTATATACTTTTGGCCGTGGAATATGTATCCAAATGGGTCGAGGCCATGGCAACACCTCGAAATAACTCCAAGACCATGTTGAAGTTCATGTTACTTGCTCGTGGAACTAGAACACAAGGCATTCTAGGCCATCAAGAAACTTAATATGGATGTGTAACTTGCTGGAGAAAGATGATTGTTGGAGATAAAAGATATGGATGAATTTAAAGGTAAGGTATATGAGAATTCCCACCTTTACAAAGAAAAGACGAATAAGTGGTACAATAGAAAATTTTTACCTCGGTAATTTTTCTGGGCCAACAAGTATTGCTTTATAATAAGGCTCAAGTTATTCCCAGGCAAGCTAAAGTCCAGGTGGTCAGGGCCTTTCATAGTACATCAAGTGCATAGCAACGAAGCCAGTGAAATCACAAACATGGATGATGGGACTACATTAAAGGTGAGTGGTTAAAGATTGAAGGTGTACATTGGAGCGCCAATTCTGCGCGATAAATCGACGTCACTACTCCTCGAAGCCCAAGAGTTTGCTCCTCCTACCTAAACAAATTTTGTTACGTAGGCAACATAATTTGCATTATGTACATAAATAAGTTTTCTTAATCTTATTATGCACGAGTGTTTTATTTTTATTTATTAATATGTTGTAATATCATCTCTTTTGGTCTTTGTACATGTGGCAGCATAGGGGTATAACTCAATCATGGAGGGATACAAAACCCTAATAAAATATTTGGGCGACACTTTTGAGAGGGAGAAATCATTTTCCTTAATTATTTTATTCCTTTATATCCCATCATATATCTTTTGCATTAATTACCCTATATTCCTTTTTCACTTTTTATTTATTTACCCCCATAAAACCACCCATTATCCACCCTTTTCTCTAAAACCACCTACTTTACTATTCTCTTTCACTCACTTTCTTCTTTTTCTTCTTCTTCTTCTTCTTTTGATTTTAATTTTTCATCTTTCTCCTCAAGCCTCCTATACTGCCATCCAACATCCTTGTTCTCTCTATTACTCTTGTCATGGCTCGATCCAAGTCAACCCTTGGTGCTTCCATATCGTCTGCCGCTGCAACAGGTTTCCAGCACTTCCAAAGTGCATAGGCCGAGAAAAAATTTAAGGCGATTAAAAAATGACAAGTATACTTTGAAGATAGTTTTGTAATCCCTAAGGTCGACGAGGAACCCTTCAGACCAGGGGTGATGGACATTATCCGAAAACACAACTGGAAGAAATTCACCCAGCACTAGAAAGTGGTAGCGGCAACACTAGTCTGGGAATTTTATATGCATATAGGAAATCCTTCCCATCACTCTGTTTATGTTCATGAGAAGTTCATCTGGTTCACTCCTTTTGCAATCAACCGCTATTTTAAACTCCATAAAGTTGACAACCACCATAAGACATTCCTTGCCAAAGTTGACTCTGAAAGTTATTATGGTGTATTGGATGACCTATGGTTTGGCTGGAAAAAATTTGAAGGAAATGCCCCCAACCGGAATCGTGTAGATCGTCGTACTCTTAAGTCGGTCATGACGTTGTGGAACCACTTTTTAAAGGGCAAGCTGATGCCCACGTCTAACAATACCAATGTGTTGTTACGATGACTAATGCTTCTCTATTCCATTATTTAGGAATGCTTCATTGATGTGGGCGAGATTATATTCGAATATATCCATGAGTGTGCCAAATGGGCGAGAGGTAACTTACTTTTTCCTAATCTAATCACGACTCTTTGCAGGAAGAAAAAGGTACCAGAGGAGCCTTTGGAAGATTTATCAAATCCAAGGAGGGCATTACCAAAAAGAAGGTGCTTGAGCTAATGACTTTTAACGATAATGTTTCAAGTGAAGGATAACAACGAGGTGCCAAATCTATAGTTGCGACGAGAATGGCAGTTATAGTCACCACACTAGAGAAAAGGAATATAGAACGATTAGAAGGTCAAATGTATATCTTCTTCAATTATGTCAAGGCCAGAGATACACAACTGAATGCTTTCTTCAATTAACTGCTACCAGTTACTAGTAAAGACCTACCGTCTTTTTATGAGGAACTGTTGCATAAAGTAGCACCTACAGGAGACATCACATTTTTCACCTCAGTACCCAATGTTTAGTCCGATTCCTTAGTTGATGTCACCCCTTTGCCAAATATGCCTCTCCAATCCATGAAGAAGGTCAGGGTCAGATGGATGAGTACATCAGCTCATCCTCTTCCTCTTCCGAGCAAACTCAAGAAATTCTATCAAAATATTTCGAAGTCGAAGACTTTGCCCAGTGACAATTTTTTCAAAACCCGTTGATGACCAACTATCCACTGAACAAGCCCATAACAGCCCCAGATTGGAATAATGCATTGATTGTTGAAAAAATAGCTAGCCAGCCCTTACACATACCTACTGAGATCTCTCAAACCGAGGAGATACCCCACCAGATATTCCTCCCAGGACCCGACGTCGCCTCAAGTGCTCTGTAGGCCGTATTGCTATGCCATATCCATCATCGTTCCCATCAAAAGAATAGTATCTTCCAACCGTTCTCCTCTTAAAAGACGTCGAACTTGAGCATCTAGTATAACTACCCCACCACAATAAGGTACCATTTTACATTTGTATTTGCATCACATTTTAGATTAATTACGTTACCTTTTCATGAATTGAGGAAAATGTATCCCTCGAGTTTGGGGGACGTGTTGTGCTTCACACAGTTGCTTGCATTGATAATGATTGGTAGGAATAATTTTTTGTCATGGTATGAGTAATGATACGATAGTTTTTCGAAATAAGTTGAGGATTCCCGATAATGAAAGAAAATTTTTATTACCTAGACCTGAATTATTTTACATGACTGCAGCGGATAGAACCAATCTTAGAACTTTACTCTTTGTGATCCTATTAACACGATTGTATGTTTTCTCTACTTAAGGTACTTATAAATTTTCTAGGAAAGAACTTTTTGTGCGTTGTGGCATGAAATGATTGAAAAGATTAAGTTGAACTCCTTAGTGTATTGAATTGAGTTACCAATAAATGCTTTGGCATAACTGTTGAGAGACACTTCTCTGTGCGTCGCTATGACCAGGAAACACCCATAAATAAATGGTTTCCTCAACGCATTAGTGAATGAAAGTAGTCATAAGATGATTTCACCTAGAGTGTGGGATGGTAGGTGTGATGGGTTGACTCCCCTCGGAGCAGTAAAAAAGAAATAAAATATTTAAGTTCATGTTGAATAAATAAAGTGAACCGTGCTTATGAATAATATTATGCATTGATAAACTATAGACCTTACTTGGAGAGTTTCAAGGTGTGATAACTCTGTAAAAGAATGTGTTTTGTGTCTTTTTACTTAAGTTATTGAATGTCTAAAAGCCATTGCTTTAGCATTTTAGCTATATTTAGTTGCATTTAGAACACATGTGCATATGGTGGCTAAGCCAAGGTAAAGTTTATTTGAGTAATCTGATGTTGATGAGGGGAAAGTTTGTTTATTGGTTGTAATGATGTAGGAAATGACTAAGGAAGGATTCATTTGCCGTGACAAATTAATTTACGAGAGCTCAAAGAACATAAGAAGACGACATGAGGAAAAATTTTCTTTCCAAGGCAAGTTTTATCTTTCAAGTCTGACGCAACAACTGATGTCACTTGGCTAACTCTCCAATCAAACTCACGTGCAATCATGCCCACATAAAAGAATTTGGGACCACTGCCAACTGTCATGTTATTCACACAAAGGGATTAAACCCAATGTATTTAAGGAATTTCCAAGGGCATAAAACCCTAGAAATTCCCACTATGAATACCCCATTATATCTCTTCATAAAGAAAGGGGAGAAAGAGGAGAATATACCCTGTAAAGAGTCTTGGAGTAAGCGACTGTAGCAACTTACTTTTCCTACAATTCCTACTAGACCGTTGTTGGTACCCTCCATAGTCGGGCTTCATTGGAGCAGCTGCCAGACCCTCGAGAGAGGCTAGTCATCGGAGTAGTCATGGTGGTGGTCTAAATGTCATGGCAGAGCTCTATTTTGGGAGTTTTTCTTACTTTTTTTCTTTATTTCTGTATCAATTAAGGGATTGTACTTAAAGACTAAATTTTGGGATGATATTTACCGCATTATAAACTATTTTATTTGGTGTTATATGATGCTTAGATTATATTTTATTTGAATGTTAATGAATGATGAAGTTTCTTTATGCTAAAATGTTGTTTTGTTCATTATTTTAAACTTTTTCCTTGACACTATAAGAGCTTTTGACAGATTGATTGGCACTACAGAAAAACATTCATAGTCTCTGTAAGATCTTTTGAGAGATTTCCATTTTTCTAGGAGTTAATACCTAACTTCGAGAGAATTAGAATTGATCCACGTGAACAAAGGAACTAATCCAAGATGGTGAGGTTCTAACCCACTTTAGAGATAAAGAGAGGGTTTTATTCGACTAAAAGGGTGAATAGTTGAGTATAATAGGCTAAAAGTTACAGTTTAAGATGAGAATTATTGCCACACCAATAATTTGGCAAAGCAAGGGTTGTAGTTCACGTTGAGTAGTATTGTCGTAGCAAAAGTTATAGGAACACTCTATTATAACCTGTCGGGTAGCATAGACATAACATACTAAATCATCCTATGTATAAAATAGTTTTTCGTCATAGAAAAATTCAACCCAAGTGCTCCGTTGGAAGTAACATCGATGAGGGTTTAAAACAAGGAAAAATAAGAGGGAATGGGCACCATCCTTGTTATAACCAGGTTTGAGAATTCAACTCAAAATAAAATTGGTCAAATTATAAAATTGGTTCTTGAACACTATAGGGTTCACAAAATTAGCTTCAAACCTTCCAATTTTATGATTAAGTTACTTCATTTGAATTAGGGATTTTGGGAAAATTTTCCAAATTCTAGGGTGTCCACTTGGGGAAAAATTGGGGTGTTACAATTCTCCCCCTAAAGAAAAATTTGACCTCAAAATTTACTTGGAGGAAAAAGATGCAGATACTGAGCCTTCATGGTGGCTTCGGTCTCTCACATGGACTCATCATAGCCCAAGTTATGCCACAAGATTTTGACAATTTTACGATATTCTTTCGAAGAACTTTCTTATCCCTCTCGATGATTTCGACTGGCTCCTCTTCAAACCTTAAATCGGTTTGAATCTCTACCTTATCCATATCTATTACATAAGATGGCTCAACTCTGTAACATCTCAACACATAACCATGAAAAAGCCATGAACTCAAGCAAGCTTGGGTGGCAAATCAAGGTGATAAGTAATTGGTCCAACATAACAAATAATTGGATAAAGCCCAATAAAACGTGGAATCAGCTTGCTTTTCTGACCAAAATGAAATACGATCCTCCATGGAGATACCTTCAAGGAAAACTTAATCACTTTCATGACAACTTTTTTGAAGAAGTATGAAGTGAATTTAGAAGTTTGAATTAAGAATTGGAATTTTGGAAAAGATTGGAAACATTTGGGAATACGTAGGTCCAACCTATGAAAACACCCTTTAAAAGAATTTTAAATAAAAACTTTAAAAAGACGCAATTTGATCTACAATTTTAGAGATTATGATGTCATGAGTCGATTATGCTTGGGGAATGATTAGCACACCCACAGTGCCCAAAATTGGTACCTTCAATTACGATTTTTCTATATATTCAAATTTAAGAATTCAAATATTTATTTATTTATTATCCTTTTATTCCCTAAGTAAAATATTTTAACGTAATTAAAGATTTTTTAGAGAGACACACAATATTTGTCTATTTCTAATTAAATAAGAAAACTAACCCCTTAATCGAAATAAGACAATTATTTCTTATTTTTAATCGAAACAATGAAATATTGAATTTTTCTATATATTCAAAATTTAAGAATTCAAATATTTATTTAATTTATTATCCTTTTATTCCCTAAGTAAAATATTTTAACGTAATTAAAGATTTTTTAGAGAGACACACAATATTTGTCTATTTCTAATTAAATAAGAAACTAACCCCTTAATCGAAATAAGACAATTATTTCTTATTTTTTAATCAAAACAATGAAATATTGTCATCCTTAAAAATAAGAAAATTAATCGATTAATAAACCCTAAAAAGAAAAAATAAATTAAAGAGTGACAAGTTAGTCAAATTATATTTTAAAAGAATAAGGATGTTCCTTGATTTAAAGAACCAAGGACAAGCCTTTGACGTTAATCAAACAGCATGTCCTTAGCAATTTAAACGTAGGAACAAGCATATTCCCTTTTGTTTTTTTAAATAACATGAACCTATTTAATTTTTTGTGACCATCGCTAGAATATTTATTTGTTTTAAAATATTAAAAAATGGATGTCTAGTTACTGTAAGGCCATCATTTTTAATATTTAAAAATAAGTAGACATTTTAATAAATTATGAATTTAATAATTGATTTCTAATTAATATTATTAAAGAAACTAAACTTAAAAGGATATTACTAAGTCTAATTAATTTATAATTAAAGAACCTAAAGCTAAGCTTTAATGATTAATGACTAAAACTAAATAACCTAAAATCTAGAGTCTTAATTAAAAAGTCTAAAACTTAATTTTAGTGACTAACATAAAAAATCTAAAAATCAAAAGGTTTTAATATAGGTTTAAACGTGTGGCTATTTTGAAAGAATTTAAAATTTGACATTCATTATTAATAATTAAACATATTTAATAAAATAATAAAAGCAACTGATGTGAAATCAAGGACTAAATTGAACTCAATTAAAATTCGGGGAACAATGTACAAACATTTAGTGATCGAAATAAAATAAATGAAAAACCAAAACACGCGTACAATGGGGTGATATAATGAAATAATTTTCCCAAAAATTATCCAATATGAAAGACAAGTTTTTAAGACAAAGGCTCATCTTTTTATCCTAAAAATTTTCCCTCCTCTCCCATTTCCTCCTATGGCCACCCCTACAAAACCTCCCCAAATTCATCCAAATTTCATCATATTTCATCCCATTCCTCCTAAAATCAAGTTAAATCTGAAAAAAAACACCAAATCTCAATAAAAAATTGTTTTCAAGATCAAAATCCAAACTTCCCTAAGAATACAAATATGTTCTTCCAAAAAAAACTTTAATCTTCCACAAACACCAAAAACACCTCCCAACTTTTTATATTTCGATCAAAACACCCAAAATCCAAGAACATTTCAAAAATAAAAACCTATTGTTCTTTCATCTACCGAAAACCTAATCCTAAATTCCAAATTCCAATAAGATTTTTCCCGACTTAGCCCAACCTAAACAACACTACCCAACCTTAAAATAAACCACCATCGACCACCACTAGTCTAACACTGGTCAAACCTCTCTCCTCTGGCCACCAGGTTTTTTAGCCACCACTAATTCGATCTAACCAAACTCTCGAAAAAAGGAAAAAAATAAAGAGGGAGCTCACCATCAACAACCTCGACCGAGCCTCCCACTGTGGTGATGAATTCCCCCGACGACGGTAGGCTTCATTATTTTCTCATTTCTTTTCTTAAAAAGCTTTGTATGTAATGAGTGTCGATGATTGTTTCTTAGTTGGTTCTTTAGTGATTAGTGCTTATGATGAACATACTTTTTATATTGATGAACTTTAGCTCTTGGTTAACTGTTCCCGCTCACAATCTATTGAAGAAACGGCTGTAACAACTTTAGCTCTTGGTTCTTTAGTTGGTTCTTGATTAGCACTCATATATGAACTTATTTTCACGTCTTGGACAAAACAAATGAGATATCTTGTATGAACCCTCCATTCTATCGCAATGAACCAATCTAGGTTGAACGAGCTCTCCTATATGAACTAATTATTCCTTTAGAAATGTTGTTTCACCTCATTCTGTGCTAATATCAAACAAAAAAACAATGTTGATCCAACTCTTTCGGTGAAGAATCAAACAAAGCGGCAGCGCTGACCAACCTCCTTCTACGATGGTATCTAACAAAAATGGTGATGTTGTTCCACCTCATTCTATGATGGAACCGAGAACATATTGACGTTGATTCAACCTCTTCTGTGAATAATCGAGTGGAATGGTGTTGTTGGCCTACCTCATTCTCTGATAAAGTTGAGCAAAGTAGCAGTACTGATCCAACTCCTTCTGTGAAGAATCAAGCATAAGGTTATCGTTGATCCAACTCCTTCTGTGAAGGATCGAGCGAAAGGTTGTCATTGATCCAACTCCTTATGTGAATGATCGAGTGATATGAAAAATATTGATGCAACTTCTTCTGTGAAGAATCAAAGCAATTTCCAAAATAGAGTTATGCCATGACATTTAGACCACCACCATGACTGCTCCAGCAGCCAGCCTCTGTTGAAGGCCCGCCCGCCACTTCGGTGAAGCTCAACTCTGGAGAGCACTAAGGACGATCGAGTGGGGATGGTAAAAAAAGTGAGTTGTTGTAGCCGCTTACTCTAAGCCTCCTTGTTTTTGTTTATTATCCTCCTCCTATAAAGAGATATTATGGTATATTTATAGTGGGAATTTCTAGGGTTTAGTTCCTTTGAAAATTCCCTAAACACCCTCATTTTCATACCCATGTGTGAATAAAATGATAGCTAGTAGTGGTCTCAAATTCCTTGATGAGGGCTTGATTACATATGTGGTAGAATGGACAGCTAGCCAAGTGATGTCAACAGTTTTGACTTGTGTTGTGTCAGAGTTGCAAGATAAGACTCGCTATAGCAAGAAAATTTAGTCCTTATTGTCGTATTCTTATGTTTCACTGGCCCTAGAAAATTAATTTGTCTCGACAAATGAATTCTTCCTTAGTCATTTCCTACATCATCACAACCAACAAACAACCTTTCTCCTCAGTAGCATCATATTAATCAAATAAACTTTGCCTTGGCAAATCCTTTCCACCACATGCAAATATGTCCTAAATGCAACTAAAATACTAAATCAATGGCTTTTAGAAACTCAATAACTTAAGTAAAAAGACACAGAACATAGTCTTTTTACGGAGTTATCATACCTCTAAACTTAAGTTATTACTTGTCTTGAAGCAATGGATAATAAGTAGTAGAACAATAAAGTTTCACAGAAAAGTATAAATTAGAACAATCAGGTGGTTTAAAATTTCAGCCCTCAGCAATAAGTTTGGCCTCAACATGCTAGACTGAATAAGAAGTCAAGTACCATTCCCTAAATCAGGACTCATTGATAGTGTGTGTGCATGATTGTATCTAGTCTATGTTTAACAAAATTATAAAACTCCTAAGTAAGTTCTTCTGTTTTGGCAAGACATCAAATTATTCATTTATCATAGTTTCACTCCTATATATTCCACATGTAGCTTCAAATATTTTTTTAATCAATATTGCCTCAAGGGGAGTCAGCTCATCACACCTACCGTCCCATACTCTAGGTGAAAGGGAGAATACCTTTAACCCCCAAGCTAGTCAGGTAGAGACTGCTTTCATTCACTCATGTGATGAGACAACCATTTATTTAAGGGAGTTTCCAGATCATGCTGATGCACAAAGGAGTGTCCCTCTATAGTTATACCGTGGCATTTATTTGTAATTAAACATAATTCAAAATACCAAGGAGTTCAACTTAATCTTTTTAATCATTTAATGCCATAGAGATATGTTATATCCTTTAACAATCATGTAAAATAATTCTGGCCTATGCAATAATTTTTTTTTATCATCGAGCATCCTCAACTTATTCCAAACCACTATCCTAACATAACTCGTGTCATGACAAAAATTATTTCTACCGATCATTTTCAATGCAATTAACTAATTGTGAAGAATAACAACTCCCCCGAACTGGAGGGATGCATTATCGTCAATGCATTAAAAAGATAAAATATTATTCTAAAATGCAATGCAAACTCAAATGTAAAATACTACCTTATTATGGTGGGGTAGTACTGTTGGACGCTCGGGTTCAGTGTCTTTTGAGAGAAGGGCTAGCAAATCATGTTTCTTCTAATGGGAGCGATGATGAAGATGGCATAGCAGTATGACCAGTTGAGCACTTGAGGCGACGCCTCGTCCTAGGAGGATTTTCTAGTGTTGACATTTCTTCGATTGGGAAGGTCTTAGAAGGTGCATGTAAGGGTTAACTAGCTTTGATTTCAATAATCGATCGTTGGTCACATCTGGTGGTTGTTCAGGGGCTTGTTCAGTGGTTTGTTTTCATAAACTAGTTCATAAAAATTGTGGCCGAGGCAAAGTCTTCGGCCTTAAAACATTGTGACAAAGTTTTCTGATCGTGATTTGAAGAGGAAGAGGTCGAGTTAAGTCATCTGTCTGACCTTGGGCTTCTTCATGAGTTGGAGAGACATGTGTGGCGAGAGGGGTGACATCAATTGGGAAATCGAGGTAAACATTTTTTGTCGGGGCGGAAATACTACCGCATGTGGGTACTGACTTGCGCAATATTTCTTTAGGAAATGGCGTTATGTCCTCATTGGAAACTGGTAACAGTTCCTTGAAGAAGGTGTTTAGTTGTGCATCTCTTGCCTTGACATAATTAAAGAAGGTATGACTTTCCAAGTATTCTAGCCACTCTCTTGTCCCTCAAGTAGAGGTGACCGCATTCGCCGTTCTTGCCGCGGCAACAGATTTTTCTACACGTTCTAATACCTCACCTGGAGCATATTATCAAAACTCATTAGCTCTGGCACCTTTTTCTTGGTGATACCCTCCTTGGATTTGATGAACTCTTCAAAGGGCTCCTCGGGGTCATTATTCTTCCTACAGAGAGCCATAATTAGATTTGGAAAAAGTAAGTTACATTTCTCCCATTTAGCACACTAATGGACTTGTTAGAATATTATTTCACCCACATCAATTGATCGCCTATAGATGATGGAATGGAGCAACATTAATCGTTGTAGCAACATAGTTGTATTGTGAGATGTGGGCATCAGCTTTCCCTTCAAGAAGTGATTCCACAGCTTCATGACCAGCTTAAGGGTGTGGTGATTAACACGCTTCTGGTTGGGGTGTTCCCTTCGAATTTTTCCCAACCAAAGCATAAGTCTTCCAACACAATATTATAAGTTTAAGAGTCAGTCTTGATAAGGAATTTCTTATGGTGGTTCTCAACTTTGTCAAGTTTAAAATAGCGGTTGATGGTAGAGGGAGTAAAACGGATGAACTTCCCTTGGACATAAACAGAATGCTAGGAATGGTTTCCCAGATGCGCATAGAATTCCCTGACCAGTGTTGCGCCATCGCCTTTGGGTGCCGGCTAAACTTCTCTCGGTTGTGTTTCCAGATGATGTCCATCACCTCAAGCCTGAAAGGTTACTTGTAGGACTCAGGGAATACAAATTTTCCTTTTAGGTAAACTTGGCATTGTTACAATGCCTTAAACTTTTTCTTATCCTCAGTACTTTGGAAGCGCTGATAGTTTGTTATGCCTGGGGACGAGGTGGAAGTAGCAGTGTTACACTTGGATCGAAATGGGAATTTTATAGTGCACTCCATATCTTTACAACGCCTTATCAATTAATTTATTATCAAAGTGGGTACTTCATCACTGATAATTGTTCCAGGAACTCCAAAACATGTGAATATATTTTTGTACAATAATTTTATCACAGTATTCGAGTCATTTATAGGTGTTACCACGACTTCAACCCATTTGGACATAGTCCAGCTAAAAGTGTGTACAGATCACCAAAGGATGATGACAAGGGTCCATTAAAATCGATCCCTCATACATTGATGAGTTCAACCTCCAAAATATTTTACCATGGCATCTCATTTCTCTTCGATATATTCCCATTGTGTTGGCAACGGTCACATTTTATATAGAAATCATGTGCAAGCTTGAATAAGGTATGCCAATAAAAGCTAGATTGTGGCCTTTACACCAGTCCTCATCCCACCAAAGTACCCTTCACACGGGAATATATGGCAACGAAAAAGGATTTCCCATTGTTCTTCTTCGGGGAAGAACCTCCAGATTATTTGGTCGCCACATTGTATGAATAAGAATGGTTCATCCCAAAAATAGTGGCGTACATCATGTCTGAACTTTTTTCGTCCATGACTAGATAAATCTGGTGGCATAATACCACAAATAAGAAAGTTAACTATGTCAGGGTACCACGACACTTCCGCGGAAAAAAAAAATTTCGTCAGTAAAATCCTCATGAATTCCTTTTATGTCATGAAAAATGTTTTTTTTATCCTAGACAAGTGATCTGCTACTTGGTACTCGGTACCCTTCCTATCGTTCACCATTAAATCAAATTCTTGAAATAAGAGAATACATCTAATAAGCCTAGGCTTGGCATCATTTTTATTCACTAGGTATTTAATGGCCGAGTGATCAGTGTGTACTATGATTTTAGTGCCAACAAGGTATGCCCTAAACTTATCAAAATCGATAACTACACAAAACAATTTTTTTTTGTGGTGGCATAATTAATTTGTGCATCATTTAGGATATGATTGGCATAATAAATAACATGAAAGATGTTACCTCTTCTTTGCCCTAGCACTGCCCCTACTGCGTAGTCATTTGTATTGCATATCAGCTCGAAAGGGGCATCCAGTCAGGTGGAACAATAATTGGTACCAAAGCAAGTTTTTTCTTCAGATCAATGAATGTGTTGAGGAAGTTGTCATTGAACACGAACAATTGATTTTATTGAAGTAAAAAGACACAAAGGCTTTGAAATCTTTGAAAAATCATTTTGAAACGCCTGTAGAATCGGTATGCCCTAAGAAACTTCTTATGCCCTTCACAGTGGTAGGTGGAGACAAATTCTCAATTACTTCTACCTTTGCTTTATCAAACTCAATGCCTTGGCGAGAAATTTTGTTTCCCAACACAATTCATTCTGTCATCATATAGTGACATTTTTCCCAGTTTAGCACAAGGTTGGACTCCTCACATCGCTTCAGCACTTTAGATAAATTATTGAGGCGTTGGTCAAAATCATCGCCTGAGATGGAAAAATCATCCATAAATATTTTCAAGAAGTCTACACCATGTATGAGAAATGGCTACCATGCACCTCTGAAAAGTTTTCGAGGCATTACATAGCCCAAACGACATCGTCGTAAAGGCATAGGTGCAATATGGGAAGGTAAAGGTGGTTTTCTCATGATCCTCTGGTTCTATTGTGATCTGATTATACCCAGAATATCCGTCAAGAAAACAGTAAAATGCTTTGCCCCGAACTGATCAAGAATATGATCAATGAAAGGAAGGGGGAAGTGGGGTCGCCTTGTTGAGTTTTATATAATCCATACAATTCTGTCATCCTGTGATGGTTCGTGTAGTCAAAACCTCATCATTCTCATTCTTTGCCACGGTCGCGCCACCCTTCTTCAGCACGCATTGAACTGGACTGACCCAAGAGCTATCGGATATGGGATAGATCACCCTATCATCGAGCCATTTGATGATTTTCTTAATCACCACTCTTTTTATTATTGGATTAAGTCTCCTTTGGGGTTCCACATAATTGCTATAATAATAAACTAGCTGGATCTTGTGCATGCATATAATAGGGCTGATTCCTTTCAAGTCTTTCATAGTTCACCCGGGAGCTTTTTTATGTTGTGACAAAACATTCAACAAACTACCCTCTTGCTCAGGGGTTAAACTATTAAAAATATAACTGGTAAAATATCATCATTACCTAGGTAAGCATATTTCAAATGTGATGGCAAAGGTTTAATTTCTAAGGTAAGTACATGTTGCAGCGAAGGTTTTGGAGGAATAAATTCATTAAAGTCAAGGGGTTCGAATCTCATACTTCGTTTAGCTTGAAATAAGCTATATTGTTCCTCCTCCAATAAATAATCCTCAAACTCCGTATTTTCTTTATATTCATCAAATTTTTCTTTTTCCTCAATCGAAAAATTTTTGCCTAGGCAAATATTTTTGTATGCCTCGCATGGGCCAAAATTATAGTGTCCCTATGATTTTAAAATATCATCGTCGTGAGAATTTTTACATCCCTACTTCTGAGAAATATTATCCTGGCATAGAGTATAATACTCATTTAGGTGTATAAATTTGTCGTGGCCAAAATATGTGACATATTCTTCATTTGACTCTATATCTCCAATGCAATGGCCATCGTCAGAATCATCAACATATTCAAGAGTGTTGAAGACATTGACAATGGCGCTTTGATAAGCCAGCCTCATCGGGAATTCTACCTGCTCACAATCTATTACGATGTGCCTAATAGCTAAAAAGGGACTCCCAAGAATAATAGGCGCATTTTCATAGGCCTCACAGTCCAGAATGAGAAAATCCATTGGAAAAACAAATTTGTCCACTTTCACGATGACATCTTCAATTCTGCCCTCAGGATGAACATGTGATCGATCATCTAGTTGCAAAATCACGGTGGTTGGTCGAGCATTACCCATTCCAAGTTTCAAAAATATGGACTTGGGCATCAAATTTACACTTGACCCCAAGTCACAGAAGACTCTTCCAACATTGTTGTCACCGATGGAGCGTGGTATAACAAAGTTTCCAGGATCTTTTTACTTTGCCAGAAGTTTACTCATTGTCGAACATTATTCTATCGTCGTGGCAACAATTTCTATTCTTTACATCTTTTTTCTTTATTGTGACAATGTCCTTCAATAATTTGGTGTAGAAAGGCATCTGATCAATGGCTTCGAGTAGTGGAACATTAATATATAGTTGGTTGAGGACATTAATAAATTTTTTGAACTGGATCTCATCATTATGCTTTTTCAACTGTTGAGGGAAAGGCGGTGGAGGTCTGACTTCATCTGCTGCAGATGGGGGTGAAGCTTTTACCTTGGTAATAAATTTCTCACCATAAATATGATAACTTGTTGAACCATTGTCCTTTTCCTTTTCTCCATGCAAATGTTCTTGTTCAACTTGACCTTTAGATTCCTCTTGTGTAGTGCCTTGGTGAGAAATTTCTTGTTGTTTCCCCCCAAACTTGTCTTCAAGATTAATTTGGGTGCCACTCCTAATCTAAGAACACTACATTGCTCCTGTCCATGAGGCTTAGTGAGCTCAGTCTTTGTAAGATCCTAATCGTTGGGTCAGTGACCAATTAGTAAGAATTTTTAAACTTAATGGTTGAATTAGATTAATTTGATAAATTCAAGGATTTATAGAGGAATTTTGTGTTGGGTATTATAACAAATATGGATTGTTAACACGGAAAAAATGGTAATTTGTAGGGGAATGATATTTTTACTTGCTTTATTATTGGATAAGTATGGGGTAAAAGAGAGAGGTGTTGAACTCTTTCCTTCTCTTCTTCTTCTTACCGTGGACCTCATTGGCAAAGGTAAGCTTATGCAAGTTTGTTGGTTTCTTTAATTTTTGGTTTGATTTTGGAAGTGGAAGGTAGTATAAGATTAAGGAAAGCTTATATTGGATTAAAACATCAAGGGGAGTGATTTAGGCAAGGATTTGTAAAATGTGTTTAGAAATGAAATTTTGATATGGAGTAGTTTTTGAAGTTTTAATGAGATATTTGACTTGTCAATAGGTTAATTAAAGGTTTAGGAGTATTAGAATTGCATAAGAGCTTGGTTGAAAACATGGTATGATTTTTATAGATTAGTGTTTTAATGAAATTTGGGATATTTGGTAGTAGTAATTGGGTACAAGTTGGTTTAGAAGTATCAAGGTGAGTTCAAAGGCTCTAGGTATGTGTATATGAGAGATTTGGGAGGATTTTTGGGGTTAAAATATAAATTTTGGACTTTGAGTATCGGTACTGTTAGAATAATACCGATACTTCAAGGGTAAAATCTGGGAAATTATTAAGCGGTATCGATACTATAAGGGTAGTATCGATACCTGAAGTATGTATCGATACCCTTAGAACAACGAAGGCCAAATTGGTATCGATACCTTGAGGAGGTATCAATACCCTTGAAACATCGAATGCTCTTTCGGTATCGGTACCATGAGAAGGTATCGATACCTTTGTTGGGAGGTATTAGTACTGTTAGGGTAGTACTGATACTTTTAAACATCAAATTAAATTGTAGGGTTCTTGCATTATAAGTTATTATGATTTGATATAATCGATTCGAAGTGCGATATTGATATTCAATTGTTTTGTATAGTAATTTATCGTATTCAAATTTTGATGACTCGACATATTAAGTATCAAATCAAAAGGTGTTAATGATTTGGATTATAACTTCTGTGAGGAAAAGGTGAGTGCAACTTCTTTGATTTGTAATAGTATCGAGGAAGGCTTGCGATAAGCCAACCTCTGTGTTTTCGATCGAAAACTTTATATTTATTTTTTGTTATATTTCAATGTTTTATTCCATTTATATTATACTAGTTATGTTTTATAATCATATGAATATGGAAATGTGAACTTTGAATCAATAAATGTGAACTTTGAATTAGTGAATGTGAACAGACTCTACGAGAGAAGCTATATGAATAAGAAACACTTTAAATAATGATGATCATAATTATGTGATTAATAACCCAAAGTATATGTATGTGGATTAGAGGTATAGTTGGCATGCCAAGAGTCGAGGGTCTTATTGGTCATTTGGACAATTATGTGGTCATTCGGGACAAATATGTGGCACTTCGGTGCAAACCTATGTGGTCCTTTGATATAATTATATAGCACTTCGGTGCAAATTACGAGTTGTGGTGACAACATTAGTGCACAACCTCATAGACTCAAATACCTAAAGTTACAAAGACCTATAAAGTGAAAATATTCATAAGTATATTTTTTGATATGATAAATAAAGAGGGATCTTTGTAAACTATTTTGAATAAAACAAATAAGATTATGTTTATTAAGTTAGCTTTGTTAGTATTGCCTCACTAAGTCATCGACTTAGCGTGTGTTTTTCTCACGCGTAGGTTTGAAAAAAGCTAAAGATTGATTTGGGTTGAGGATAGCATACACTTTTGAAGATCAGATCAGAACAAATTAAATGTAGGCGTTTTGTAATGTTACAACTGTTGGAATGTTTTAAGCATTAATTTGCAAATGCTCTGATCGATTTTGTGTTGTTTATGCTGTTTTATTTTGATATAAAATGGTTATTTTATGAAAAAAGGTTTCATTTACAAATTAAATGGTTATTTTATGTTGTTTTAATTTACAAATTAAATGGTTATTTTATGAAAGAGGTTTATGCTGTTTATTTTGATATAAAATTTTAATTTTGTTCGTAATTATGAATTATATATGTTTTGCAAAATCAAAGTGGTTTTAAGTTGATATAGAGTCGTTTTTGGTTTTAAAAGGTATACATACAAATTTTTAATAAAATCTTTCTAATCTGATAAGAGATTAATAAACTATCCTTTCCAATACCTTTAGTAAATTGACCTTAATAGATGTCAAATTTTGAAGGCTCCCGAAGTGATACGGAAGATAGGATGGAGGAGAGTAGTAACTCACTTCCCCCGAGCAGGCAGAGCGAGTAGCAGACACTACCTGGAGTGTCTGTTCAAGACCAGGGGAGTTTCTTTCAAACATTGGACGCGATCCTGACGCGTTTCCAACCGTTTATCTCCTCAACCCCTAAGATGAATGTCCCTAAAGAGCTGAGAAGTTTAGGATCGCCTGAATTTAGAGGAGAAGCTGAAGAAGGTCCGGTTGCCGCTGATATATGGCTTAATGATCTGAATGTTATGCTTGAGAATCTTCATTGTACTTTAATAGAGAGATTGGATGGTGCTATTTCGTTATTAAGAGGTCAAGCCAGAATTTGGTGGTCGAATGTAACTATAAGAGCTTCAAGGGATCAGGTGACTTGGTCCTTCTTTCTGGAGGATTGTAAGAGCAAATATATAGGAGATCTGTTCATCATTTAGATGAAGCAGGAATTCATGAATTTGAAACAAGGGAATTACACGGTATATAAGTTTGAGTATGCAAGAAGTTGAGTCGATTTGCTACCGAGTTAGTTCCTTTAGAGAAAGACTCTTGTGACTGGATTGTGAAGGGTTACGACCCCAACTGAAAGAAATATTATTGACACTTAACCTCTCTTCATTCCAAGAGGTAGTGAATCGAGCTAAAGCTTTGGAGTGAGCTCAGAATGAAATATTTATGGAGTAAAAGATGCAATGGAATAAAAGATCGGGTGCGTCGTCTGGTTCTTCGCAATCAAAGAAGAGTAGAGTTTCAAGTTCTCGACCTCAGACCGGAGCAGAATTCGTAGCATCTTCTGGTAGAGGATCAAATCAGGGAAGAGAAAGATACGCTTATTTGGTGGAATTTGGAGTGGACAAGCCAAAACAATGTCAGCACTGTGGGAAGAACCATAGTGGAGTTTGCAGAAGAGTCTCCGGAGCTTGCTATAAATGTGGTGAGGCAAGGTATTTTATTTGAGACTGTCCATTGATAACTGGAGAGCCTGCCCAAACAGAGAGATCCACGGCTGCACTGATGTGAGGTAGAGGTAGAAGTAGAGGAATAAATTAATTTGAGTCGACTGTTCAACCTGAAGTACGCTCTACCGCTCGGGTGTACAACCTGAAGACCATCGAAGATTGTGATGATCCGGTAATCATTGCAGGTACTTTTTAGATAGCTGGTAAATTGTTTTAGTTTTGATTGATTTGAGATCAAATTATTCCTATGTCAGTAGTAAACTGGTTAAAGAATTTGAGATCGTAGTGAGATGTTTGTGAAGAATCCATTAGGAAATAGTGCTCGGGCGATTAAAGTCTGTAAAGGGTGTCCATAAGGATTCAGGGAATTGAATTCTCTGTTAATCTAATGGAATTACCCTTTGATGAATTTGAGGTTATTCTTAGGATGGATTGGCTTTATCATTATTATGCTGACTTGGATTGCCAACTTAAGCGAGTTAAGTTAACAAGTCTTGAGGGATTGAAAGTTAGTGTGGTCAGGAAAAGAATCCATCCTTTAGCTAAGGTGATATCGGTGATGTCGGCTCAGAAGTTAATGCTGCAAGGATGTGAAGCTTACATTGATAATGTAATCGATACAAGAGTTAAAGAGAGAAAACTTGAAGATATTTTAACAGTTAGAGAGTTTCCAGACGTATTTCGGATAATTTGCCTGGGTTACCTCCAGATAGGGACGTTGAATTTCATATTGAAGTGATGTCAGAATCATCACCAATTTCAATATATCCTTATAGGATGGCCCCGAAAGAATTGAAAGAGTTAAAGGCTCAGTTGTAAGAACTTTTAGATAAAGGATTTATTAGACCTAGTGTGTCACCTTGGCGTGCTCTAGTGTTATTTGTTAAGACAAAAAATGTTTTGATATGCCTTTGTATATATTATCGTCATCTTAATAAGGTGACCATAAAGAACAAGTATCCTCTTCCAAAGATCGATGATTTGTTTGATCAACTCGATGGAGCTGCAATGTTTTCAAAGACCAATCTACGTTTAGGGTATTATCAATTGAAGATTTAAGAGAAAAATGTTCCTAAAACGGCGTTTAGAACTTGGTATGGTCATTATGAATTTGTAGTAATGTCATTTAGGTTAACTAACGCACCTGTAGCTTTTATGGACCTGATGAATAGAGTTTTCCAATTATATCTTGATCAATTTGTGGTCCTCTTTATTAATGACATTTTGGTATATTCTAATTTAAAAGAGGAGCATGATGTCCATCTTCGTGTAGTTCTTCAAACGTTGCGAGATAAGAAACTTTTCACAAAGTTCTCAAAATGTGAGTTTGGTTGTCTGAAGTGGCATTTTTGGGACATGTAGTTTCTACGAGGGAATTTGAGTAGATCCTCAGAATGTTAAATATGTGTAAGAATGGGAAATTCTGAAGAATGTGTCATAAGTTTGAAGTTTCTTGGGTCTCGCAGGTTATTATAGAATGTTTGTAAAAACTTTCGATTATATCTTTGCCTTTAACTAAATTGTTAAGAAAGGGTGTGCAATTTGAATGGACTCCTGATTTCCAGAAGAGCTTTGAAGCATTAAAGAAATTTTGAACGAAGCTCTGGTGTTGGTGCAATCGAAATCAAACAAGGATTTCACGTTTTTCAGTGACGCTTCCCATAATAGGTTAGGATGTGTCTTAATGGAAGATGGGAAGGTAATTGATTACGCTTCGAGACAGCTAAAGACTCATTGAAAGAATTATCCGACTCAATATCTGGAGTTAGCAGCTGTGATCTTTGTATTGAAAATTTAGCGGCATTATTTGTATGGTGAACGTTGTTACATCTTCATTGATCATAAGAGTTTGAAGTATTTGTTGACTCAAAAGGAGTTAAATTTTAGGCAAAGTAGGTGGATGGGGTTACTGAAAGATTATGATGCAATCACTGATTATTATCCAAGGATAGCCAACGTGGTAGCATATGCTCTTAGATGGAAAACTTTTGTTGCTTTGCGTAGTTTGAATGCTCGAGTTGTGCTAAAGGAAAATTGTGCATTAATGTTGAGTTATGTTGAAACCATTATTGTTAGAGAGTATTAAATAATTGCAAGGGCAAGGGAAGGACGATAAGTGTTTAGCTTGGTTTAATTGAGTAGAGAGAGGTGGACCTAAGGACTTCGAGGTTAAGTCGAATGGGTGCTTATATTTCAAAAATCGAGTATGTGTTCCCAATAGTGATGAGTTGAAAAGAGATATATTGTATGAAGCTCATTGTATTCCTTTAACAATGAACCCAGGAGGAAACAAAATGTATCAAGATTTGAACGTTTTTAGTGTCCAAGCATGAAGAGAGATATTACGGAGTTTGTAGCAAAGTACTTAAATTGTCAACAAGTGAAAGCTGAACATCAAGTGCCTTCAGGTTTGTTGCAACCCATCTCAATTACTCAGTGGAAATGGGAAAACATTACGATGGATTTTATAATGGGTTTACCTTTATAGTCGGGTATAAAGGATTCTATTTGGGTTATTGTGGATGCCTTACAAAGACATCTCATTTAATCCCTGTGCGGACATATTTCTTTATGGAGAAATATGTTGAATTGTTTGTCAAGAAAATAGTGCGATTGCATGGTGTTCCAATCTCAATAGTTTTTTATAGAGATCCCAGATTCACTTCTAGATTTTGGAAGTCTTTGCAAGGAGCTTTAGGTACCCGATTAAATTTTAGCACTATTTTTCATCCTGATACTAATGGTCAATCAGAGCGAACAATTCAGATTCTGGAAGATATGTTGAGAGCATGCATGATTGATTTTACTAGATTGTGGGAAATATATGTACCGCTCGTTGAATTTGCTTATAATAACAATTACCAATCTAACATCAAAATGGCACAATATGAAGTATTGTATGGAAGGAAGTGCAGAACCCCACTCAATTGGTATGAATTAAGGGATCAGGAAGTGCATGGTCCAGACTTGTTTAAAGAAGTAGATGAAAAGGTTCAAGTGATTCAGCACAATTTGAAGGTGGCCTCAGAAAAACAAAATTCATACGCTAATTTGAAAAGAAAATAAATTGAATTTCAATAAGATGAAGCGTTTCCCCAAAATGATTCCACTTGTTAAGTTTATTTGGAGGAACCATAAAGTACAAGAAACTACGTGGGAGCTTGAAAAGGATATGAGAAAGCAATATCCCCACCTTTTTGTACAAAGAAAATTCGAGGACGAATTTTCTAAAAGGGGGAGATTTGTAACATCCCAATCGTTGGGTCAGTGACCAATTTAAAAGAATTTTTAAACTTAATGGTTGAATTATATTAATTTGATAAATTCAAGGATTTGTGGAGGAATTTTGTGTTGGGTATTATAAAAAATATGGATTGTTAACAAGGGAAAATTGGTAATTTGCAGTGAAATGATATTTTTACTTGCTTTATTATTCTTTAAGTATGGGGTAAAAGAGAGAGGTGTTAAACTTTTTCCTTCTCTTCTTCTTCTTACCGTGGACCTCATTGGCAAAGGTAAGCTTATGCAAGTTTGTTGGTTTCTTTAATTTTTGGTTTGATTTTGGAAGTGGGAAGGTAGTATAAGATTAAGGAAAACTTATATTGGATTAAAACATCAAGATGAGTGATTTAGGCAAGGATTTGTAAAATGGGTTTAGAAATGAAATTTTGATATGGAGTAGTTTTTGAAGTTTTAATGAGATATTTGACTTGTCAATAGGTTAATTAAAGGTTTAGGAGTATTAGAATTGTATAAGAGCTTGGTTGAAAACATGGTATGATTTTTAGAGATTAGTCTTTTAATGAAATTTGGGATATTTTGGAGTAGTAAATGGGTACAAGTTGGTTTGGAAGTATCAAGGTGAGTTCAAAGGCTTAAGGTATGTGTATATGAGATTTGGGAGGATTTTTGGGGTGAAAATGGTAATTCTGGGCTTCGAGTATCGGTACTGTTAGAACAGTACCGATACTTCACGGGTAAAATCTGGGAAATAATTAAGGGTAGTATTGATACCTGTTGAAGTGATATCGATACTGTAAGGGTAGTATCGATACATGAAGGATGGTATCAATACCCTTAAAACATTGAATGCCGGATCGGTATCGGTACCTTGCGGAAGTATCGATACCCTTGAAACATCAAATGCTATTTCAGTATCGGTACCATGAGGTGGTATCGATACCTTTGTTGGGAGGTATTTGTACTGTTAGGGTAGTACCAATACTTCTAAACATGAAATGGAATTGTAGGGTTCTTACATTATAAGTTATTATGATTTGATATAATCGTTCGAAGAATGATTTTGATATTTGATTATTTTGTATAGTGATTGATCGTATTCAAATTCCGACGACTCGACATATTAAGTATCAAATCGAAAGGTGTTAAAGATTTGGATTAGAAATTCTATGAGGAAAAGGTTAGTGCAACTTCTCTGTTTTGTAACAGTATTGAAGAAGGCTTGCAATAAGCCAACCTCTATTTTTTCGATCGAAAACTTTATATTTATTTTTTGTTATATTTCAATGTTTTATTCCATTTATGTTATATTAGTTATGTTTTATAATCATATGAATATGGAAATGTGAACTTTGAATCAATAAATGCGAACTTTGAATTAGTGAATGTTAATTGACTCTACGAGAGAGAAGCTATGTGAATAAGAAACACTTTAAGTAATGATAATCATAATTATGTGATTAATAGCCCAAAGTATATGTATGAGGATTAGAGGTATAGTTGGCATGCCAAGACTCGAGGGTCTTATGTGGTCATTTGAGAAAGTATGTGGTCCTTCGGGACAAATATGTGGCACTTCGGTGCAAACCTATGTGGTACTTCGGTGCAAACCTATGTGGTACTTCGGTGCAAACTTATGTGTCACTTCAGTGCAAAACTATGTGGTTATTCGGGACAATTATATGGCACTTTGGTGCAAATTACGAGCTGTGGTGACATCATTAGTGCACAACCTTATAGTACTCAAATACCTAAAGTTCTCAGCAGTATACCTTGGGCATTTGGAACAAAGACCTATAAAGTCAAAATATTCATAAGTATAATTTTTTATATGAGAAATAAAGAGAGATCTTTGTAAACTATTTTGAATAAAACAAATAAGATTATGTTTATTAAGTTAGCACTGTTAGTATTGTCTCACTAAGTCATCGACTTAGCGTGTGTTTTTCTCACGCTTAGGGTTGAAGAAAGCTGAAGATTGATTTTGGTTGAGGATAGCATACACTTTTGAAGATCAGATCAGAACAAATTAAATGTAAGTGTTTTGTAATGTTACACTTTGGTATTTTGTAAAATGTTTGTTAAATGGTTATTTTATGAAAGATGTTTATGCTATTTATTTTGATATAAAATTTTAATTTTGTTCGTACTTATGAATTATATATGTTTTGAAAAGTCAAATGTGACACCTCATATTTGTATTCGGGTCAGATACGAGTCAGGGGTGTTACAGGGAGGCTTCCATACGGGCGAGAATATAGTGTCGTGGTAATTTGACCCACTTGATTCTCCAAAGCTCTCAATGATGAACTATGGCTTTGTAATAGAGCTGTTTAGCTTTGTAACAAAACACCTTGATCCTTTATTATCGATTAGTTTTCTTGTTTCAAGGTCTTTGTTGAAGCCATGAAATATTTTGTGGAGGTCATAAAGTTTTGCAGTGAAGCTTCGAGGGAGTTAGAATTTGAGGAAGATGCAGAACCCTTATTATTATTTTTCCAAGGAATTTGTTGATGCTAAAAACTTGAATGTTCAACGGCATTTTTTTTGTTATTCCCTTGATTACTCCAGGAAAAATTTGGATTTTGTCCCCATCCAGGATTATATGTATTAGAGTAGGGGTTGTTGTTGGTTCTATTAAAATTGCCCACGAAATTGATAAACTCCTAGTTTTCTGGGCATTCACTCTCATGATGGTTGCCATGACATAGAATGCATGCTGACCTAGATACCTTGACTTATTTAACCTTAATGGAACAATGTAAAATTTTCAACATATTTTTTATAGCGGAAAGTTGGGCAGAAACGGAATCCTTACCGTCAAGCCTATATGCCTTGGACAGTTTCCTGCCTATTCCAAGCCTTGAAGACAAGACTTGATAGTCGTTGTTGGTTATCAGATCGATGATGTAAAAGGCTTCCTTGGGTGATTTGTCAAGAAGAGTGTCATTCACCGAGGCATCCAACATCATGCGAGTGGGTGCGTTGACTCCATTATAAAACATGATGACTTGAGTCAGGTGGTGGAATTCGTGGTTAGTGCACTTACAAAGCAAACTTTTATATTTGTCCCAACACTAGTACATAGATTCATCATCGCCTTGGTGAAAACTTGCAATGTCATTGCAGAGCTGGGTGTTCATATTGGGCGGGTTATATCATAGCAGAAAAATTTTGCATAAGTCAGCCCAAGATTCCATTGAGCCAAAAGGGACTCCACTAGCTAAGTTCTCGCTCAGTCGCGCAAAAAGTACGTGAACAATTTTATCTTTAGCACATCCTCGTACACTCCTTGTTACCTAAATGAGTCACATATTTTAACGAAAACATATACATGTTGTTTAGCATCTTCTTTGGGCAAGCCTCCAAACTGGCTGATATAATTGAGAATTTTAAACATCACTGGTTTGAGTTTAATGTGAGCTTATTGTATTTATAGTGCCAGAATTCCAGGGTTGTGATAATCGAGAATAGGATTTAAGTGATCTCGTATCGCTCGTGGTCTTGCAGTATTTAAGGGAATATTTTTCTCTACAACATTAGGATCAGCCTGATCTTCCATAGGGTTATCAGCTTGAAAATGCAATCGATTCATGTTGCCTCTAGCAGACTAAGCACATTAGCTTTGTCTGAACAATCACCTGATCTCAGGTTCGAATGGTATTAATTGTCCGTCAGCATATCTCCTGGTCAAACAATGACAAAAACCTACAAAAGAAAATAAGAAAAGACAAAACACGTAAAACTAACTAACTAGAAAATGATAAGAAAAAAATTGCTATGGGAAAAATTATCAAAATTCCTTCAGTTGCTAATCCCCAAAAAACAGTGCCAAAAACTTGATCATGTGTAAAGGTGTGGGTTGTGGCATACAAATCTGTGTATGTATACATAATCGATGCAAGTAATGATAATCATAATTATGCATAAGAAACACTTTAAGTAATGATAATCATAATTATGTGATTAATAGCCCAAAGTATATGTATGAGGATTAGAGGTATAGTTGGCATGCCAAGACTCGAGGGTCTTATGTGGTCATTTGAGAAAGTATGTGGTCCTTCGGGACAAATATGTGGCACTTCGGTGCAAACCTATGTGGTACTTCGGTGCAAACCTATGTGGTACTTCGGTGCAAACTTATGTGTCACTTCAGTGCAAAACTATGTGGTTATTCGGGACAATTATATGGCACTTTGGTGCAAATTACGAGCTGTGGTGACATCATTAGTGCACAACCTTATAGTACTCAAATACCTAAAGTTCTCAGCAATATACCTTGGGCATTTGGAACAAAGACCTATAAAGTCAAAA
Organism: Hibiscus syriacus; assembly: GCF_006381635.1. Taxonomy (NCBI): domain Eukaryota; kingdom Viridiplantae; phylum Streptophyta; class Magnoliopsida; order Malvales; family Malvaceae; genus Hibiscus; species Hibiscus syriacus. The sequence continues at coordinate 556,915 of NW_024062559.1, forward strand.
TATTCATAAGTATAATTTTTTATATGAGAAATAAAGAGAGATCTTTGTAAACTATTTTGAATAAAACAAATAAGATTATGTTTATTAAGTTAGCACTGTTAGTATTGTCTCACTAAGTCATCGACTTAGCGTGTGTTTTTCTCACGCTTAGGGTTGAAGAAAGCTGAAGATTGATTTTGTTTGAGGATAGCATACACTTTTGAAGATCAGATCAGAACAAATTAAATGTAAGTGTTTTGTAATGTTACACTTTGGTATTTTGTAAAATGTTTGTTAAATGGTTATTTTATGAAAGATGTTTATGCTATTTATTTTGATATAAAATTTTAATTTTGTTCGTATTTATGAATTATATATGTTTTGAAAAGTCAAATGTGACACCTCATATTTGTATTCGGGTCAGATACCGAGTCAGGGGTGTTACAGGGAGGCTTCCATACGGGCGAGAATATAGTGTCGTGGTAATTTGACCCACTTGATTCTCCAAAGCTCTCAATGATGAACTATGGCTTTGTAATAGAGCTGTTTAGCTTTGTAACAAAACACCTTGATTCTTTATTATCGATTAGTTTTCTTGTTTCAAGGTCTTTGTTGAAGCCATGAAATATTTTGTGGAGGTCATAAAGTTTTGCAGTGAAGCTTCGAGGGAGTTAGAATTTGAGGAAGATGCAGAACCCTTATTATTATTTTTCCAAGGAATTTGTTGATGCTAAAAACTTGAATGTTCAACGGCATTTTTTTTGTTATTCCCTTGATTACTCCAGGAAAAATTTGGATTTTGTCCCCATCCAGGATTATATGTATTAGAGTAGGGGTTGTTGTTGGTTCTATTAAAATTGCCCACGAAATTGATAAACTCCTAGTTTTCTGGGCATTCACTCTCATGATGGTTGCCATGACATAGAATGCATGCTGACCTAGATACCTTGACTTATTTAACCTTAATGGAACAATGTAAAATTTTCAACATATTTTTTATAGCGGAAAGTTGGGCAGAAACGGAATCCTTACCGTCAAGCCTATATGCCTTGGACAGTGTCCTGCCTATTCCAAGCCTTGAAGACAAGACTTGATAGTCGTTGTTGGTTATCAGATCGATGATGTAAAAGGCTTCCTTGGGTGATTTGTCAAGAAGAGTGTCATTCACCGAGGCATCCAACATCATGCGAGTGGGTGCGTTGACTCCATTATAAAACATGATGACTTGAGTCAGGTGGTGAATTCGTGGTTAGTGACTTACAAAAGCAAACTTTTATATTTGTCCCAACACTAGTACATAGATTCATCATCGCCTTGGTGAAAACTTGCAATGTCATTGCAGAGCTGGGTGTTCATATTGGGCGGGTTATATCATAGCAGAAAAATTTTGCATAAGTCAGCCCAAGATTCCATTGAGCCAAAAGGGACTCCACTAGCTAAGTTCTCGCTCAGTCGCGCAAAAAGTACGTGAACAATTTTATCTTTAGCACATCCTCGTACACTCCTTGTTACCTAAATGAGTCACATATTTTAACGAAAACATATACATGTTGTTTAGCATCTTCTTTGGGCAAGCCTCCAAACTGGCTGATATAATTGAGAATTTTAAACATCACTGGTTTGAGTTTAATGTGAGCTTATTGTATTTATAGTGCCAGAATTCCAGGGTTGTGATAATCGAGAATAGGATTTAAGTGATCTCGTATCGCTCGTGGTCTTGCAGTATTTAAGGGAATATTTTTCTCTACAACATTAGGATCAGCCTGATCTTCCATAGGGTTATCAGCTTGAAAATGCAATCGATTCATGTTGCCTCTAGCAGACTAAGCACATTAGCTTTGTCTGAACAATCACCTGATCTCAGGTTCGAATGGTATTAATTGTCCGTCAGCATATCTCCTGGTCAAACAATGACAAAAACCTACAAAAGAAAATAAGAAAAGACAAAACACGTAAAACTAACTAACTAGAAAATGATAAGAAAAAAATTGCTATGGGAAAAATTATCAAAATTCCTTCAGTTGCTAATCCCCAAAAACAGTGCCAAAAACTTGATCATGTGTAAAGGTGTGGGTTGTGGCATACAAATCTGTGTATGTATACATAATCGATGCAAGTAATATAGTAGTGAATGAGTTATTGTCTCCACAAAGATTGGTGGGAATTTTTTGTTTGCTACAGCTAGAACTAAGTTTCACTAATTAGTCCTAAGATTATTGTCTGAAAAGAAAAGCAAGTAGTATCAAATGATATTAACAGTTGGAAACGTATTGTCGAGGTGATAAAAATTATAAAGTGAAGTAAGAATAAAAGTTTGGTTGAGGTAATAAAAATATGCAAAGGTAAACAAATAAAAGTTGTCAAAGAAAGTAAAAGTGTTGAGTTTAAAATATTTTGAAAAACCTCACACAATCAAACTTCTAACAGAACACTTCGGTTCAATTTTCTACGACGGTAAATTATTCTATGTCTAGGATGATTTAGTATGCTATGCCTATGCTGGCTGACATGATTTAATAGAGTGTTCCCATAACTTTTGCTACGGAACTACTATTCAGCGTGAACTAGAACCGTTGATTTGTCAAACTATTGCTGCGCAATACCCCTCAGCGTAAACAATAAAATTTAGCCTATCTTACTCAAGCATTTACCCTTTTTCATCAAATGAAACCCTCTCATTGTCTTTAAAGCTGATTAGAACCTTACCAAATGGGATTAGTTCCCTTACTCGCGTAGATCTAACCTAACTCTCTCGATGTTAGGTATCAACTCCTAGAAAATGGAAATCTCTCAAAAGCTCTTACAGAGACTGGGAATGTTCTGCCATGGCACCAGGCAATCTCTCAAAAGCTCTTACAGTGTCAAGGAAAAATATTAAGAAAGTGAACAAAACAACACCTAGCATAAACAAACTTAATCATTCATTAACAACCGAATAAAGTATCATCCAAGCATCATCTAGTATCAAATAAAACAATTTATGATGTGGTAAATATCATCCCAAAATTTAATCTTTAAGTACAAGCCCTTAATTGATATGGAAATGAAGAACAAAAGGAAGAAAACTCCTAAAACATGTCTCTGTTGTGATATTTAGACCACCACCATGACTGTTCCAGCGGCCATCCACTCTCCAAGGCCTGGGCACTGCTTTGGTGAAGCTCGGCTATGGAGGAAACCAAGGATGGTCAAGTGGGGATGGTAGAAAAAGTGAATTGCTACAGTCGCTTACTCTAAGCCTCCTTTTTGGGTATATTCTCCTTACCCTATAAAGAGATATGATGGAATATTTATAGTGGTAATTTCTAGGGTTTAGTGCCTTTGGAAATTCTCTAAATACACTCGATTTCATACTCATTGTGTGAACAAAACGACAACTGACAGTGGTTTCAAATTCCTTGATGAGGACATGATTACACGTGAGGTAGATTGGACATCTGGCCAAGTGACGTCAGTAGTTTAGACTTGTGATGTGTCAGACTTGAAAGATAAAACTCACCTTGTCAAGAAAATTTGTTCCTCATTGTCATCTTCTTATGTTCCACTGGCCCTAGTAAATTAATTTGTCTCGACAAATGAATTTTTCCTTAGTCATTTCATGCTTCATCGTAACCAACAAAAACCTTTCTCCTGAGTAGCATTAGATTAGTCCAATAAACTTTGCCTTGGAAAAACTTATCCACCACATGCAAATATGTCCTAAATGCAACTAAAATTCTAAATCAATGGCTTTTAGACACTCGATAACTTAAGTAAAATGACATATAACATAGTTTTTTTACAGAGCTATCACCTATCAAATTGTCAGAATGGTTGAAATGAATGAATGAACATGCATGATCCTATTCATATATTCCTAAACATGAATGCATGATGCTAATATTAGGACCAGAATTTCCACTGACTTATAGGCCTCTTATTTTCTTCTTTGCTCGGTCTTCATCTTCATGATCCTTTCAAGATTTCATGTTTTTATCTCATGATTTCAAGTTTTCGTCTTACACTTGGAATCAAACCCTTTCTATGTATTCCATTCAGGCTCCTTCATAATTCATTCTAAAGCACCCTTTCAAATTTTTCACTTTAGATTCACTTTTCTCAAAGCACCTTTTTGGGTTTTCACTTTGGTTTTTTCTTTCTTTATTTCATTTTCCTTTTTCTTTTTTTCCTCCTTTTTCGTTTCTTCTCTTCCTTTGTAACTACGGTCTTTCTTATATGCCCCAGATAACATAAACTTGATGAGAAATGCTCCAATGAGAATTGAAATGTCAAACTTGATTACCCTATCATGATCTAGGTCTTTAGTAAACACCCCAATGTAGGTAATTATTTCAACGGCTTATCTTTACTCGAGTGCTAAAATTTTCGATTTCAAATGGTCTACTCCTTATACCATTTATCGACAAACAACACTCTTAACTATGGTTAACAGAAGTGCCATCAAATACTATATTTTTCTTTTCTTTAAATGGATAATTGAACATCATGGGCTTCTCTTTACGAGGTCTCATAATCAGATGGACACATACCTTGTGTTTTAACAAAGCCTTTAAACACAATATGCATCTCTAATTGCAAAAATACTTTATTTTATCCATGTTTGCTTAGAAAAGTTATAAATATATCTGATACATGAATGCCTTGATTCTTTGCTATGAATTTTGATATTGGAACATCCTAGACTAAACCATATCCTCTTATCAAGGATACCATGTTCTCATACTATATTTTTTTCTTTAAATGGATAATTGAACATCATGGGCTTCTCTTTACGAGGTCTCATAATCAGATGGACACATACCTTGTGTTTTAACAAAGCCTTTAAACACAATATGCATCTCTAATTGCAAAAATACTTTATTTTATCCATGTTTGCTTAGAAAAGTTATAAATATATCTGATACATGAATGCCTTGATTCTTTGCTATGAATTTTGATATTGGAACATCCTAGACTAAACCATACTCCTCTTATCAAGGATACCATGTTCTCTCTAGTCTGTTATTGATCCTGAATTACGTCATAAAGAAGTGTGAAAAGGTTGTATCCTTGAGCCTTTAATTTTTCAAATATAAGGGAATGTTTTAATTACTATTGAACCTCTTATTCTCCTTTCTTGGGCTTTTACTTCTTGCCCCATTTCTTTATTTTAGGACACTTTAGGAAAATAAATCTCCTAAGTTTTCAGGACCTCTTTTGTTCTTAAGAGATTGCAATGTTTGAAAATGTTTTTCCTTCTATCAATGAATTTCTAGAATCCAAAAGAATAAAAAGAACTTTATAAAAATAGTGCCCCTTACTTCAGGTGCACAGTTGAAACAAATCATCAATTCAATGAACATCATTTAATTTTTGAATTTAAAAAGAATTATAGCCCTCTGAAAAGTGTTAGGATAAATAGGTTGTTTTGGGTTGTTTCCTTAAATTATAAGACATCATGAATATTGTGGCATGCCACTCTATATCATCTTGGCATTTTAATCAGACGCTGATAAAACGAAGCAACTAACATATTCAATTACTAAACATTTTGGAATACTTCTATTTTGGTTCTCTAAAATCTTCCATTTGTTCAAGCTTCATAGACTCCTTCAGCAAAGGTAGTGCAGAAATATCTGTCTAAAAACAAAATTATTGAGTGCTTATTTTTAGTGGACTAGAACAAGTGTTTCTCAACTCCCTTAGTCCATCTTCAATATAAAACTCATTTTAAACTTAAAACCTTATTGCCATTATTTATTTCACTCTTGTTCTTACTTATTTTTCTTTTTTTTCCTTTTTATTCCTCACCTCGGGGAATTCATCATGTCACAATTAATGTTACAATTTGAATATAACCACTTCATTAAGCTCCGGCTTACCTCAATAGCTACTTGAAATTACTTCCAAATTATCAGCTTATTACTTTTAGAAGTGTGGCCCCTGTTTTATTACACCCACTTGTTAATTTTTTTGATTTTTCAGCTTTAAGATTTCATAAACTTATTGAGAAGAACTTGTTATAGTCTAGGTTTCATTGAAAGTTAGAGAATTTCATCTTTAGAACTCAATTTCCAAGTAACTATCCTAGACTAAATTCACCTACTCCACTATTATATCTGGGGAGATTATGATCATCACTTAACATCTTTAACAAAAATGTGATCTAATCGATCTTGCAATGATCAAGGGCCATGGTTTTATGAGGGATCAATATTGTTACTTGTCAAAAGTTATAAAAATATTTCATTATATTCATTAAACTTCAAAAAGAAACTTGCTTCATTGCTCATAGTCTAAAAGTAATGTAGTATTTATATAACAAAAAGAAAAAAATGAAAAATAAAGAATGAATGAAAAATAAGTTCAAACAAAACATGTTGCTTTCATGCATGTGCAACTATGCTTAATGATTAGTGGACAAAGGACTCTTTTATTTCTCTTGAATTCCACCACTAAACTTGATTCATTTGGATCCGAGATCCTCTAATGCCACACTTGCCTTCAAAAAATATTAAATCGGTGTTTGAGACATATCGACGGTTACATCTATCCAATTTATCTTTTAGAATGAATATGTATCTAGGGTTACCTTTGCTTCAACCTTTTTGCTATGATCCCTAATTTTCGTATCTCTCATTTCATCTTTCCTCATTTGAGACATTTTAAAGCTTAATTCTTCCAGTTCTACTTCATCTGTGTTACTTTTAACTTCATATTTCTTATTATTCATTTTTTACCATAAGGCTTTTTTTCGATTTGACTATGTTAGAATCCACTAGGAAAGAAATCATTCAAGTCATAATGCTTTGTTCCTAAGTTTTACACTTCTCAATTTCAAACTCATGAGGATCTTGAAACTCTTCCCCAACATTCTTATATCCCACTATGGCAAGTGTTGGAGTTTCAGCTTGATATATGCAACAACCTTCTTCATTAGACCACTTCTGACACGAAGGTAATTGTATGTGTAGTGTAATCAACTTGTCTTTGATCAAATCAGAGCACCAACTTTCACATAGGAAGTAGAATTAAAGGAATTGAGAATCATGTGATAGTTTCACTTCATATGTCTTCCCTTGAAAACCTGATAAAAAGTCATTTTGTGATGAAAAATATTGTCTATGGAGACTCAAATCTTGATTTGCAGTATATAGTAGGCTAAAATTTTGATTTGCAAATGCTTTTCCCTGACACTCATTGGATTTATTGGTAAACATTGTTCTTTCAAGGAATCTAGGGTTGCCATCTTGGAGGCATAATAGCCCCTCCATGATAAGGTTTTGAACCATTAATCTTAAGGCCTTACAATTATCGAAGAAATGATAAAAGACACCAAGTGATATCTACATGACATCCTGGTACTATGTAAACCTGGCCACTGATAAACATTAAACTTTGGCGGATTCAGTGTGAGAAAGGGATTATGGAATAGATAAGGTAGCAAGTTTGAATATGACTGAACAATTGAGATGAATAATGCCTTCTTGTTTTTGTTCTCATTCATTTTATTCCTCTTGATCATCAACGGGTCTTCTCCTAATCCTCTCTTCTTTGAGTGAAGCACACGTTTCACGAGAGAACCTTTATCTTCTATTATATTTTTACCCAACATTGGTTCAATATTGCTCTCTAAAACCACATATACTTTCTGCAATTGACTTGAATTATCTTGATCTTTAACGGGCTCTTGATCATTCACAAATGTCACTTTAACCCCACAATTAAAATCCATACTCTAATTCAAAATATTTTTTTCTACTTGCTCAGTGGGATTCCCTAATAGTTTCCCTACACGAATTAGAACAGTCACCATGTTCATCAATTTTAACATTTGCTCTCTTAACTCATCTTGAAATTCTTTTAATTGGTCATTCATCTCTTGTTTAGTTTTGACGAGTTGTTCTTGGAGTCTTTTGATTCTATTAATCTAGGCTAAGATCTCCTTCATGGCTCTCGATCTATTTTTAGTTACGACTAGGGTGGCTTTTATTTACTTTCAAAATTTCTGCCATGGAATCCTACCGGGTCATTCTAATGTTTTCATGATTAATGCATGCAATGTAAAAACTGTAAATAAATGTGTTATAATGAAAAAAATGTAAAGATTCAAATGCAAAAGTTATTGATCCCAAAGATAAATATCATAGAAAAAATTTCATTAGAGACAAAAGTCCACATCAGTACAAGATAACCAATTTTTACATATGTGACTTCACTTAGATGTTCGATCAAGAAGTGGATTTGCTTAGCCTGATGACTTCTAACCTTAAAACCATGTCGCTCATGTGCTCCATGTCTTCTTGGGCTTGTCTAATAGCTTCATTTGAAATACAACCTCTACCTCTGATCATGCCCATATGACGCTAAAGTTAACAATCATGACTTGATGATTAAAGGTGGAACAATTGTAAGAAGATCCCATAGTTGCACCATTGTTTGGATAGAAGTCATTTTTCCTGAGACTCAGTATCCTCTAATTTGATGTTAAATTATGTGTAATCCATCAACTTGGATATATGAAGTTCAAACTAGTTGTCTACTGGTTTCCTCTAAACTACTTGATTAAGAAACATTTTCTCTATTTGTGAAAATTTTATAATTAGATAGTCAACTGCGGATCAATACCTTTATGTTATGGGAGTTGTCAATCCACTATAGCTTGAATCTTTCTGGGATCTACAACCAGAATTAACACTTGGAAAATTTGGCATACAACTACTTCTCTCGAAGAGTCTGAACAACAACACGAAGATGAGCATCATGTGCCTCTCTTGACCTAGAATACACCAAAATATCATTTATAAATGCCACCACAAATTGATCCAGGTAAGGTTAGAATATTCGGTTCATCAAGCCCATTTTTGAAATATCCTCTTCTTTAAACTTTAATTGGTGGTATCCCGACCTCAGGTCTATCTTAGAGAACATTTTTGTTTCCTTCAGTTGATCGAATATATCATCAATCCTCGAAAGAGGATACTTATTCTTTATTGTTACTTTATTTAACTGATGGTAATCGATGATGCATAATCACATAGATTCGTCCTTCTTTTCCTCAAAAAGCACATGTGCTCCCCAAGGAGAAACACTGGTCTGGTAAATCCCTTATCAAGTATATCCTACAATTGGGCCTTTAATTCCCTTAACTCTATTGGAGCCATTCGATATGGAGCCATAGAAACATGTTCGGTACCCGGGTAAACCTCAATCTTGAATTCTACCTCACATTCTGGAGGTAAACGTGGTAATTCTTCGGGAAAAACATCCAGAAACTCCCTAACCGTTTGAATATCATCTAATCTCACTTCTGATACTGAAGTGTCTATGATGTTAGCTAAGAAAGCTATATACCCTTTTGATTCTTTGCAGTCATGGTTGATATCTCATTGGATGGTGATTTCGCTTTTTCGCCAATCACTACAATTTTTTAGCCTTCTGCATCCTTCAAAAATAATCACTTCTTGCGACAATCAACCTATCCATGATGTAGAGACAACCAATCCATACCCAAAATAATTTTAAAATCATCGAAAGGTAACTCTATCAAGTTTACCGGGAACACAACCCCTTGAATCTTTATCAGGCATTTTCTACATACTCGCATTACTCTCGTACTATAACCCATAGGGTTTACTGCTATCATCTCACTCAAAATTGGTTCTAAAGGAATTCCTCTAGCTCTGGCCATCTTTTTACTAAAGTATGAGTGTGTATAACCAAGGTCAACCAAAACAAATACAGGTTTATCAAAAATATAGAATGTACTTGTTAAGATCTATAGCTCATCTCGATCCTCATTAGTCTTAATATTGTCAATTCTGGCGACTCCCCAAGTCTCTTTTCGCGACATTGACTCAGATTGTCCTTTAGATCTACCCTTGCCTCTGTTTCTATTAGAAGCTGCTACCGATCTCTCAGATTATGTTAAATTATCCCCATATTTCTTAGAACAGTTTCAAGCATAGTGACTAGTTTCACCACACTGGAAACAAGCTCCACTAGAAGTGTACATACTCCACGGTGAAATTTACCACATGTCGGACATGGAGTACTTCTCTCTCTAAATGCTTTACTCGAGTTAGCAGCAAAAGACTGTGATTGCTTTTTTTCTATGAGGCTACAGTAAAACCATCTCTATCAGTATATTGGGAACTTGAACCCTTACCTCTCTTAGCATGATTGGAAGTTGAAGAAGTTCCAACTCTTTTTCCCATCTGCATACTCTGCTCCGCTGATAAAGTCTCATATTAAGCTCTTTCAATAGCCTTGTCTCAGTTTATAACTTCTTGCAGGCTAGGCAAGTTTAAAGCCAACATAATCTCTTTCAACTTTGGCCTCAAACCCTCGATGAACCAATGACGTCAAACTTTGTCATTGGGAACTACCTCAGTAGCAAAACGACTCAGCTTGTTGTACTCATCCTCGTACTCATGCACTGCTCGATCACCTTGTTTCAAATTAATGAACTTCAACAACATCACCCGCCTAAACTGTTCACTGATCTACTTGTTCTTAAATTCCTCCTAAAAGAAATAACATGTCATTTTCTCTGGTGGTGCATACATCATAGTATTTGACCACCACACTCGAGTTGATCCTCGAAGTAAAGATACAGCTCCACTTAGCTTTTTAGAATCCGAGTAGTTAAGACTTTCAAGCATTACCATAACATCATTTAGCTATAAATTAACCTCCATAGGACCTTCATCTTCTTCTCCCCGAAACTCATGAGCTCTCAAACTCTTCAACTCTTTTGAGATCAACATCCTCTTTCCTCGAATTTTACCCTATAGTATCGGTATTGTTCTTCCAGTACCGATACCCTTACCCATATTTTTCAGTTTTCATTTCGATTTTACCTAAATTTCATTTAAATCTCCTACTTTTATCACCAACCTACCATTAAACTCATCATCACTTAACTCAACTAACTTTCCTCCATTAATCTTCTTATAACATCTAAAATCTCCAAAGAACACTCTAAACTAAGAACCACATTAATTTTTTGTACATTTTTTAAATCACTTCCAAGGCTTCTAATCTCTATTTACTTCTTTGACAAGTCAACTTTACTTGTAAACTTCAATAAAACTCATATTTCATCATATCACTCAAAACCTCATTTTCTTAAATCTCAAATAATTCACTAATCACATAGTTTTAATCATCCTAGAACTTTCCTTAAGCCTCTATAACACTTAAAGTTTCAAAACCAACTCATAAACTGAAGGAAAACCAACTTGAAGAAATCTTACCTTTGGCTACGAGGAGAGCATAGGACGGGAAGATGGAGAAGAAGAAAATAACTTAGCTTTCTCAACTTTTACCCTTTTTCTCTTCTTAAATATCCCTAATAAAATAAACTTTTAAATATATTTCCCTCTAAAGGACCAAAATGCCCTTTTCATTCTTCCATTCTTACTAATTGGTCTTAAACACAATTTCTTAAATCATTTCCTATACTTTACCATTTATTCAATTTAATCCTCTAAATTTTAATTTTTTCAAATAGTCTAGAACCCGATATTTCGGGTATTATATAATATATATATATATATATATATATATATATATATTACAAAAAAATTAACTAATTTTTTAAGGTCGTTATTCTTAAATTTAGCTTATTGATTAAATACCTTGAATCGTGGACTCATATTGAGTTTTGGGATTGATTAGTTGCATTCATGTATATTGCTTTTCTTTACTGGTTTCTCTTTATCCTTACCATTAAAATGTCTCATAAATGTCCTCGATCATCCTCCTCTCGAGTTAATCAACCTCCTAATCCTCCTTCAAATCTTAACCCCGATCCTATTGAGCTAACCATCTTGAATTCTTGTTTTAATGAACCCGATCATCAAAACTTTTATTCAAGGTATACTATTTATTTTGAGACTTATGTCCTTAGGGGTGAGTGTTACACCCTAATTTTAATGAAATTAAGAACTAAATTGAAAGTTTTGGAACCTTGAAGCCTAGTTTTGAAACTCTGGGAAGTTCAGGGACTTAACCTTAAATTTTCTCATATTTCATTCACAATGAAAAATAAAAATATCCCATGAACCCCAAATCCCTAACCCCCAACCAAACCTCCATCATTGCCTCACCAATTTCTTCACCACCGGCCGTCATAACCAACAGTGTTCCCCGTATCCAACCCATCTCTGTCCGGTGACTAAAACCCCTAAAGTTTCAAGTCGAGAACCAACGTCATTCGTCGTCAATCGACGTTTGAACGATTCGGGAGAAACCTTGCAAACTCCGTAAATACTTCATTTTTCAAGTTGATTACGTAGGGTGTAGCAGCACATCATCACCATCATCAGCTTCATCGGTGACATGCGAACAAAACCCATGTGAGCGATGCCACTATCGCTACCCTTTCGTCGACCGTCATTAGGGCTAAGCTTCGAGCATTTTTTGATTGATTTAGCATAGATTTGGCTGATTTTATATTCGTTGTGGTTTGTTTTTAGTGACTAGTTGCTCAGTGGAGAATCGTCTGGTCGAAACAGCCCCCATCATCATCGCACACACCGCCACGCGGTGGCAGTGCGCATAGGATTCGTCTGCTGGTCCAGGAATCTTCTAGAATCGGCCCAACCGGAATGAACTGCTCTAGTCAAACTGGGTATATTTGACCCGACTGAGTTAACCCGGATTGAGTCAACCTGTTCAAGTTAACCCGTTAACTTTGACCCGCTTTGACCATTGACTTTGCTCCCAAAAGTCAAATTTTCTGAAAAGTCTTATTTTATGTTTATCGATGTCTTGAATTTGTATATAAAGTCCGTTTTTCCAAATTCGCACACGGTAAGTCGCTTTTCAGTGATTTATCTGCGGAATCAATTTTGGTTTTTTAATTAAGTTCAGTTTCTAACGTAAATTCGATTGTTATGTATCCGAGGATTTATTGGACGTTGAAATCAAGTTCGAGAGTGATCGAATGGAGTTTAAATGTTCGATGAGTGGTGCATGAAAATCGAGGTTGTACTTTACAACCTCTTTGCATCCTTTATGGAACTTGTTGATAATGGTTAAATGCATAGATGTATACAATTGGTATATTATGAATGTTTGATTATGGATGGACTAGAATCCAAATACGATTTAAGTGATAAATCGGTTAAGACTCAATTGAATTATAGAAAGTAATTGAAAGACTGGTAAGAAATGATTTCAAGTACAATGATTAATCTGAAGAGCCAATGACTTCAAAATTATTAAATTCTAATTATTTTTTTAAATGGTTTAATATCGGAACACCTGACTCTAAAATTTTTTAAATAGCCCATATGGGGTAAAAATGGTTCGAACTGACCTGAGAGCAAAAGTACCTTGAGAAATTGTATTTTTATCCGATAAATCATCATTTCATCTGTTAAATTCACGATCTTGTCAGATATTCACTAATAATCATTCAAAAAGATCCTAACATTAAAAAAGGTACAAGACCTGTAATTGTTGATTATCAGCAAGCACCTAAAGACTAAAATATTGGAATTACTATTGTTGTTTAAATTATTCAGAAAAAATGGAGTTAAATGGAAATGACTATAATAAACTTGAATCGTAATTTGTCTAAAATACCCTGAACTCTAAAGGATCTATAATACTTTGAATCCTAATTTATCGGAAGTAATGCCACTGACAAAATTGAATGGAATAACGATAATACCCTAACGCGTAAAAATGACTATGGATGGATATGATAATTGAGGCGATCTGAGAACTTATATTTTGATGCACTTGAACCATAGGATCACCGATTAAATTCTTGATCTATTTAAAAAACCACCCAAAAATAAACTCCTACATTTAGAAATTCTTAATTTGTCGATCTCATTATTTTTGAATGATCATTTGAAGACTAGATTTACTGGAATTGTAACACATCACTGAAGTATTTAAATGATGGATATTCCTCAAGTTTTGAAATAACTAAGGAGTATGGACCCCAAGTAACTAAAATAACCTCTAATACTGAGATTATCTAAATACCTTTATGACTTAGATCAAGTGAATTTCTTTGGATAGACTATGGGAACATCGATGAACCTAAATGATGTATTGCCTCTAATGGTTATGGAGTAGGACCCAAGTCGTCGAACATTTTAGGATACTATTACAACGTGGAATTGAAATAAATACCAACGGAATACCTATTCGTCTCCTTAAGAACTGATCAAGGATGATTCTGATATTGATCAGATCAACTAGTGCAGTCAGTATTAAGAAGTGAATAATAGTGAAGTATCATGGTCCCAATGATTGTCAAGTATCGCATTATTGGGATCTGTACTTCAATCAGACTCGAAATCTTGATAATTCAATACATAATCTTGAATACCACAAATCACCGCTCTATCCTTATTGATTTTAATTAATGAGAAATCTTTAATAGCCAAAATATCTAAAATACCAAAGTTTGTTTGAGTAATGGAATAACTCATGTCATACTTGAAATCTTAAGTAACTCTGATGCACAAGACTATGAACACCTTCCTGATTACCAGGTAGCTCTATAAAATATTTGGATCCTCTAGTGTGTTCCTTATGTGACATGTAAATGTTTTACCTGTTTTAAATGTGATTTCTGAAATCGCTAATTTACTTATTTACTGGCTTATGAACTATGGCTACATGTTACATGTTATCTGGTTACCTGTTTTCACTGAAAAATATAATAATTACTGATTTATGGATCATGGAATCTTTTGCTATATAAACTATGGTTATCTGAAATGTGTTATCTGGTTTCCTATTTTCACTGAAAAATATGATTGTTTCTGATTTATAGATCATGGAATTTGTTTGTTATTACTTGAAATGTTTTATTGGGATATTATCTGGGTAGATTGGAGTATGGAGGTTCAGCTCTAACCAAGCTGGTAAATCCTTACAGACCTAAGGTGACCTTTGGGTAGGCTCTGAGGCTTCGAGAAACTTTCTTAGGTAGGCTCTCAGGTCCCAAGGCACTCCCTTGGGTTAATCATGGGACTACATATGGTGTACGGGTGGAAGGCAGTTATAGGTTTGTTTCATTATCACGCTTACGAGATTTTACTGGATCACGATCCAAATATTACTGATTATTGTTAAATCTGATTTCTACTGGATATTGTATGGGTATGATTATGGTGTATAGAGGTTCAGCTCTGATCAAGCTGGTAAATCCTTACAGACTTAAAGTTACCCTTGGGTAGGCCCATAAGCCCAAGGCATTCCCTTATGGTGGCTCCTTTGCTGTGTGCTTAGGGTAAGTCCTTATGGATACAGCTCTGGGGAATTGTATAATGGTGTTCGATTAGAGGGTTCTACTATGGTTTTAAAAATATGTTTTAAATTGTTACTGTTTTAAAAAGATATGTATCTCTTCACTGGTTTTGGTTAAAGCACACTAGACATCCTATTCCAATCTCTTGAAAACTTGGTACTATAAATGTTTCCTATGAACTGAAATCTTCATGGCTTTTACTCGATGAAATATCAGTGAAACCTTAGCTCATTACGAAAACCTGTAGACGACTGAGTCGATAAGGAAAATTTATGATGTTCTTTTTATTTGCATGTCTTTCAACATCACTTGGTAGTTATGTATTTCTGATCTTCCCAAAGCTCACTCTTTTACTCACCATTTAAGGTTAAAATAGTCAAACCGGTGCAACTGTCGACATCAGTAAAGGAATTCCACCAGTGTTTGCTTGGGGAGTACGGTGCATATGATTAGGGGCATGTAGGTTATATTTTGTTTTTATATCAAAGTCTGAAACTTGTATGATTTGAATCATGTTTATAATATATGAATGGTTTTCTGAACTTGTATTATTTATAAATTGATTTATGATTTCACATGTTTTAATAAAAAATTTAATTTTTCACGGATTTTTACTATGAGTCGCTCCAATGGCCCTATTGTGACACCCTGGATCAGATCGGGTCACCCAAATCG
Source organism: Hibiscus syriacus (assembly GCF_006381635.1). Lineage (NCBI taxonomy): Eukaryota > Viridiplantae > Streptophyta > Magnoliopsida > Malvales > Malvaceae > Hibiscus > Hibiscus syriacus. The sequence goes on from NW_024062559.1 coordinate 572,831, forward strand.
ATCGGTGGGTATTACATTTAGTGGTATCAGATCTTACGCTGAGTCGAGTCTTCTGGGTAGACCGGTCAATCGACTGCCATAGGATGTCTGGTCTGTACATGCCCCTAGATTATGATTGTACTCTTCTGAGCCGAAACTCTGATGTCAAGTAATATGTCTGTATTAAGTATATCAAAGTATCTTATATGTTATGACGCAATATGTGAAAAAAGAGAATAATGTTAGCCTTTTTCCCAATCGTAGAAGTTACCCCGCGGTATCGTGGGAGTTAATTCGTTCAAAACATTTGACATGAATTCTGACGTGAATTTGAGTTTTATTACTCTCCAAACGTTTTGTGATGATAAACTCACAGCCAAACTTATAAGTAAAATGTTGAGATCAAGATCTGCTACCCAAGTAGATTGGAAAAAAAGGTATTTGGTCCACACCTTAACAAGGTGTTATGCCTGAAAAGGTTCTGTAGTAATGTACTTAATTGGAGAATTATAGAATCATGTTTATTCCAATTTTATGAGTTTGAAACTCAATAAGTGTTGAGCCTTTTTAACTTAACGATTTGATCAGTCTGAGATTAAAAGAAAGGGAAGTGTTTATAGTAAAAGTGTATATCTCGAAGTGATTCCATTAAGTATGAAAGAAAATCAATTATATATGTATGATGCATTGAAGTTAAGCAAATATTATTTTGATTAAGTACTGATAATTAAGGTAAGTTTGGTTCTACGAGTAGAATTATGTTCAAGTTTGGAATTTTTGATAAGGAAAAGTTTTGAGTCGAACTCTTATTCAACCAGTTAAGGTCTAATAAGGGAATCATATACCTATAAAGGAGACCTGAGAGAATAAAGACTGGATGCAAGCTCAGTTTCTACATTTCTATGACTTCACTAAATTTCGAGGATGAAATTTCTTTTAAGGATGAGAGAATTGTAACACCCCAAATTTAATGAAATTAGGAACTAAATTGAAAGTTTTGGAACCGTACAACCTAGTTTGAAACTCTGGGAAGTTTAGGGACATAACCCTGAATTTTCCCATTTTTTATTTACAGTTAAAATATAAAATATAAAAAAACCCTTGAACCCCAAATCCCTAACCCCCAACTAAACCACCATCGTTGCCTCAACAATTTCTTCACCATCAACTACAATAGCAAACATTGTTCCCCGCATCTGACCCATCTATGTTCGGTGACCAAAAACCCCAAGGTTTCAATTCGAGAACCAACGTCGTTCGTCGTCAATCGATGTTAGATCTATTCGGGTAGAAACATTACAACTGCCGTAAATTCTTTATTTTATGGTTTATTCCACAGGTGTTGCATCACACCGTCACTATCATCAGCTTCATCGGTGATGTGCGAACAAAACTCAAGTAAGTGACGCCTCTATTACTATGCCGTCGTCGATAGCCATTGGGGGTAATCTTCAAGTGTTTTTTGATTGATTTAACGTATATTTGGCTGATTTTTTTATTGGTTATGATTTTTTTTTGGTGATTAGTTGCTCAGGGGAGAATCGGCCGATCAAAATAGCCCCGTCGTCGTCGCACTCACCACCACACACCGGTAGTGCACGTTGGATTTGTCCGTCGATCCAGGAAGCTTCTAGAACTGACCCAGCCATATCGATCCGGTCCAGTCAAACCACGTCTATTTGACCCTACAGAGTCAACCCTGACTTAGTAAACTCATATGATTCAACTCTTCCGAGTCAACTCATCTGAATCAACTCATATGAGTCAACCCGTTAACTTTGACCGTTGACCATTGACATTGACCTAAAAAGTCAATTTTTCTGAAAAAGTCAAATTTTATGTTTTTTGACGTCCTGAGTCTGAATTCGAAGTCTGTTTTGCCAAATTTGCACTCGGTAAGGCATTTTCAGTGATTTATTTCCAGAATCAAATTTGGTTTTCCAATTAAGTTCAGTTTCTGACGTAAATTCAGTTGCTACGTATCAGAGGAAGTATTGGACGTTGAATTCAAGTTCGAGAGTGATTAAATGGATTTTAAAAATTCGATCGGTGGAGCAAAAAAATCAAGGTAATACTTTACAATCTTTTTGCATGCTTTATGGAACATGATAATGGATAAATCGGTTAAGACTCGATTGAATTATAGAAATGAATTGAAAGACTGGTAAGAAATGATTTCATGTACAATGATTAATCTGAAGAGTGAATGACTTCAAAATTATTAAATTCTAATTATTTTCGTTAAAAGATTTAATATCGGAATTACCTGACTATAAAATTTGCGAAATTGCCCCTCTAGGTAAAGATGGCCCGAACTGACTTGAGAGCGAAAGTACCTTGAGAATTTGTATTTTAATTCGATAAATTGCCATTTTATCTGTTAAATTCTCAATCTGATCGGATAGTCTCAAATAATCAGATCTTAACATTAGAAAAGCTACAAGATCTGTAATTGTTGATTATTAACAAGCCCCTAAAGACTAAAATATTGGAAGTATTATTCTTGTTTGAATTATTCAGAAAAAATGGAATTAAATGGAAATGACTGGAATAAACTTGGATTGTAATTTGTCCAAAATACCCTTAACTCTAAAGACTATGGATGGCTATGATAATGGAGGCGACCTAAGAACTTATATTTTTTTCACTTGAACCTTGGGATCACCGATTAAATTCTTGATCTATTTAAAAAAAACCCAGAATAAATTCTTACATTTAAAAATTCTTAATATGTCGATCTCATTATTTTTGAATAATCATTTGAATACTAGATTATTGTAACTGCGACACGTCACTGCAGTAATTAAATGATGGATATTCTTCATGTTTTGAAATAACTAATGAGTTTGGACCCCAAATAACTAAAATAACCTCTAATACCGAGATGATATAAATATCTTTATGACTTAGATCAAGTGAATTTCTTTGGATAGACTATGGGAACATCGATGAACCTAAATGATGTACTGCCTCTAAAGGTTATGGAGCACGACCCAAGTTGTCAAACATTTTGGGAAACTATTACAATGTGGAAATGAAATAAATACCAACGAAATACCTATTTGTCTCTTCAAGAACAGATCAGTTGGTGCAGTCAGTAATAAGAAGTGAATAATAGTGAAGTATCACATCCCTAATAATTGTCAAGTATCACAGTATTGGGATACGTAGTTCAATCGGACTCGAAATCCTAATAATTCAATACATAATCTTGAATACCATAAATAACTGCTATATCCTTATTAAGTTAAATTAATGAGAATTATCTAAGAACCAAAATGTCTGAAATACCCCTATTTGTGAGTAATTGAATCACTCTTTTCATACTTGAAATCTTAATTAACTCTTATGCACAAGATTATGAAAAACTTCCTGATTACCAGGTAGCTCTGAAGAATATATGGATCCTCTAGTCTGTTCCTTATGTGACATGTAAATGTTTTACCTGTTTTAAATGTGATTTTCTTAAATCACTGATTTACTGATTTTCTTGCTTATTAACTATGGCTACATGGTATATGTTCTCTAGTTACCTGTTTTCACTGAAAAATATAATAGTTCCTGATTTATGGATCATGAAATCTATTGGTTTATGAACTATGGTTATCTGAAGTGTGTTATATGGTTTCCTATTTTCACTGGGAAATATGATTGTTCATGATTTATGGATCATGGAATATACTGGTTATTACTTGAAATGTTTTATTTGGATATTATCTGGTAGGTTGGAGTATGGAGGTTTAGCTTTGATTAAGCTGATAAATCCTTACAGTCCTAAGGTGACCTTTGGGTAGGCTTCGAGGCCCCGAAAAACTTTCTTGGGTAGGATCTCAGGCCTCAAGGCACTCCATTGGGTTAATCATGTGACTGTGTATGGTGTATGAGTGGAAGACAATTATATGGTTTGTTTAATTGTCACGCTTACGAGATTTTACGGGATCATGATCCATAATTGATTCACGTATGTCCAAGCATGTTCATAAACCCTAGAATTGATTTCATGATCATTTGGAAGCATATTATTGCATGTTCATATGCATTTATGCATTATTCTAGAAAAAGGATCGATCCCTGACTAAAATGATCAATACCTTCAGGAAAATGATCATTCCCTTCCCTAAAGGATTGATCCATTGATTTTATTTTGTAAAAGGTCAATCCCTCATGAGAAGGGATTGATCACTTGTGTTTTTTCTCACTGAAAAATGGTAAAATTTGGTTCATTGAATGTTCTAAGTGTACGCTAAGCCCTAGCATGACCTCGGAACCCTTGAAATGATTTTAAATTGGTTTAGAGAATGAATCTTTAAATTAATACTAGGTTTAAACTGGATTTGGCTAAGAAATGTTCTGTCACCCTTCAATATATCTAATTACAAAATGGACTGGTTAATTCAATGTTTGTTGGTTGGACGTTTGTGTTGAATGTTTACGTTTTAGTCCCTATGTAAGCATGCTCAATTAGGCCCGTAAATGGAGTTCGATTACCCTGAAACTTGACAGAAGACTAACTAATAATTAATAATAAACATTGCTAATTTTAATTTCTGAATAGCATGTTGAAAAAGATTTTTAATAGAACATTTTGGAAACTTGCAAGTGTATAAAATGATGATTTTACCCTTTTTGGTTAATTCAAATAATTCATGGTGGATGCTAAGTATGATTGAATGAGATTTGATGTATGATTGTTCCGCATCCGTGTGATGTATTATGAGTGTTACTTTTAATTGCTTCCACTTAGTAAGCATGTTTAGGATTCATTTGTCCGATTCACTTTTCAAATCTAATGTGCACACATAATACTCGGGTCATTCTTTGTGGTCGGGAATAGGGTGTTACAAGTCCAATTTTATTCTATAAATTCATTGAATTTAATCATCTCAATAAGGGGTATTTATTTGTTTTATCTTAATTTATAAGTGGATACGAGGATAAAATGGGTAAACTAACCTTCTTGGAAAAGGAGATGAAGCCGTTTTTTAAGGATTTATATTTGTTTTATCTTTTTCATAAGATCGATTGTCTCTTAGATTTCCTATGTATCTTGAAATGCTTGAATTTGATGGCGGGAGCTCAATATAAATCCATCATAACGTTGACAACACATGCATAAATTAATCCAACAAAGAACATGAAATCTTTTAATTCATGTATTGAAAATTTTGTTCAATCCTATTCTATTAGTTAATCAAATTTAATCAGCTCAATGTGAGGTATTTTATAGTTTTTATCTTAATTTAAAAGTTGATACGAGGATGAGAGGTGTAAATTAGCCATCTTGGACAAGAAGTTGAAGTTGTTTTACAAGGCTAGAACATCAACAGGTTTATTTCGACTTTTTGAATAGGATTTGAGCATTTCCTGGTCAATATGTCTCTTTCAGTAAGATTGATTGTCACTTAACTTTTTGATGCATCTTGAAACGTCTCAATCTGATGTTAGGAGCTCAAGATAAATCCATTATAACAAAGACAATGCATGCATAAATTAATCCAACAATGAACATAAGATCATTTAATTCATGTAATGAAAATTTGGTCAACCATATTCTATAAGGTGACTGAATTTACTCAACCTATTGAGGGGTATTTATATATTTTATTTTAATTTATAAATGACATGAGAATGAAAGGAGTAAACTAGCCATCATGGACAAGAAGTTGAATTTGTTTTTCAAAATTGGAACATCGTAACTTGCAATGACTTTTTAAATGGGATCTGAGCATTTATGGATCAATATCTGTTTCAATAAGTTTGATTGTCTCTTGGTTTCTAACCATTCTAACCATTATAACGAAGACAATGAACATTAAATTCTTCATTCTTCAATGTAATGAAAATTCGGCCCAATCCTTATTTCATAAGTTGACCGAATTTACTAAGTCCAATAAGGGATATTTTATAGATTTTATTTTAATTAATAAGTTGATAGGCGAATGAAAGGAGTAAATTCTTCGACAAGAAGTTGAAGCTATTTTTCAAGGCTGGAACATCGGCCAACTTGCGATGAATTTTTAATGGAATTTGAGCATTTTAATAGGATCAATATGTCCAGCTTATAAATTGAAGTTGAAGGTGTATTTTGTAGTTATATTAATTTATTAGGTATGAGTATGCAAGGAGTAAACTAGGCATCCATGCCATCTTAGACAAGATGTTGAAGTTATTTTTCATGGCTGGAACATCTACAGAATTTTATATGATTTTTTTAATGTCATCTAAGCATTTATGAGTCAATGTCCCTTTCAATAAAAGATCGATTGTCTCTTAACTTTCCAACACATCTTGAAACGCTTCAATCGCTAGGAGCTCAAGATAAATTCATTATAACAAAGACAATGCATACATAAATTAATCCAGCGATGAACATGAAATATTGTAATTCATGTAATAAAAATTGGGTCCAATCTTATTATCTAAGTTGTTCAAGTTTACTCAATCCAATATGGGATATTTTATACCTTTTAACTTAATTTATAAGTTAAGACAAGTTAGAGGAGTAAACTAGCTATCTTGGACAAGAAATTTAAGCTACTTTTCAAGGATGGAACATCAATAGACATGCAATGACTTTTTGAGTGAGATCTGAATAATTTTGAGTCATTATATCTCTTTTCAATAAATTTTCTAACACATTTTGAAATATCTCAATTCAATGTCAGTAGCTCAAGATAATTTCATTATAACAAAGACATCACATGCAAAACTTAATACAACAATCAACATTAAATTCATCTAACTGTTAAATATCATGTTTCATTTCCAAAGATATCAAATTTTAAGTAAATTAAAAATATCTAACTGTTTAGTTTATTTAAAAATTTCCATCTGTTAAATATTTTGTTGACAGGTACATTGCTTTGAATCGATATGATAGAAAAAATAAAATAGAATTAAAAATTCACATATATAATGATTAAAATGAAAATTAGAAGCCGCTCACCGTGGTGGGATGCACCAGGATTTGCTTTTAACTTTTATAAACATAAAAAACAAATCCCTCACTACAGTGGGATATTTAAGAAATGTTATGATACCTTTAAATGATCAAAAGCCTTAGGTTCCATCATCAAAGAACAATCAGGTTTAATAAGATTATGTAAAACGCCTTTTCCCAGACACCGTTTGCTCGTGGGGATGAACTTATTAAACTCGAATGACTGCATTCCACACTATACGAAACCTAAGTTTCGATTTCCCGATCCCAAACAAACATGGTAGAGACGAGTTCATGTAGTGCATTCGATGCCAACATCTATGATGAATTAATTCTTTCCCTAAGTTGGTTATTTATTTTTCATATTTTCTTTTCCAACATGTTTGCATTATGACGCAGTGCACTTAGCTTCTGAAAGAATGCGCCTTGCTTCATTTGCAAGATCCATTAAATGTTTGTCTTTACAACCTGAACCAGGAAGTGTAGTTTTGGTTGGGAATCATCTTAAGCAAAAAAGTGAAACATAAAGTTCATGCAACTGATAGAAATCAGAGCCAGAAGCTAGTGACAAAGACTCTCACCAATTTGAAGAAGAGCTTTTTCTAATTGGAAAAGGTATTCTCTGTTTGGCCCCGAGGGCCTTCGGCGCGAACAATTTGCCTGCACAGAGATGAATTTGACACATATATTGAATGATTCACAGTATGAATTTTGCTCAACAAAGATTATCAAGCAAATTATCAATGATAACAATATAGAAAACTCGTTATAGGACTCCTTTTTTCCCTGTAGTTCATCTGTGGGGGAGGGATTCTCTCTTTAGAAGAAGGTTTAGCGAGGACTTTGAAAATTTGTTTTAGGGCTTGTTAACAATGATCATAAAGGGTATTGTGACAGCTTTCCGGAGTCCAACCAAGTCCTTTCTGTTGAAACTGGGAAAAGGGATGGTAGATGTCCAATAGTTGAAACACTGAGATGTCCAGGCAAGGATTCAACAGCGTTTTGTGAAACCATAATTGATACAAACAGGTGGTTTTTGGCATCAAAACTTAAGGTGTGTGGATTTTCTCCATCCTCAAAAGGTCATTAAGAATGTGTCCCAGCTTTGTATTGCTTTCATTTGGAAAGGTGAGGAACAAAGGTGCACAAGTAAATTGGCAGTTCATTTGCCACCCAAAAATCAGAGGCTTAAGGATTTAAAATCCTGGAATCAGGTGGGCACTCTAAGGAATTTAGGGGCTCTACTCTGTCAATCTTGATCCTCATGGATAGTAGGATGAAAACATTGTGTTGAAGGGAAACAATATCTGGCACAGTTCACCTTCACAACATAGCAGCTGAAGTATGAAATGTTGCTGAGGCTACAAGTGTTGCTCCAACATTCATTCGGCGCCAGAATTAGAGAACCGTATGGTTGAAATCATCCACAGAATACGGCACTTCTAGTAACTGCAGGCTGGACACAGTAGACATATGGGCATATGATCATTTGATTAAATATCATATCCCTAGACACACTTGATTCATTGATGACCATTCATCTTAAACTGTACTTTGAATTTTGGGCTACCTATACCAGTCCTAACTGCTTGTTTTGTAATCAGGAAGTTGAATGCAAACCTGACTTACTCTCCACTTTTGCGTTCAATATAAAAAAAAAATGGCCACAAGTCTAGAAAATCTATGGGATTCTGCATATGGCTACTTGGCATTATGAGGTTTTGGGCCAAAACTGGTTAAATCCCTTTCCGCTATTATCCTCAAAAACATGGAGAGAATGCTTTCATCTATGACACGTGGATGGAAAAAAACAAAAGGACATTTGGAAAGTAGAGTGGCAGTAGTTATAAGATTTTGCAGCTTGTCAACAATGCCTTCTGGTGCAGGCTCCACAGCATTCAATGTTTTATGGAAAGTTTTGTTAATGGGTTTCTTTGTTGAAATTGGGATATTGCAGAGAAAATGTTTGGTTGATTTGTTTGTTTTTACCCCGTCCTTTTGTTGAATCGTTGGTTTAAACGTTAACTACCATACTTGGAGGGAAAATGCATAGATAGAAAGAACATACTTGGCAATGTCTTGTAGAGAAGCAGGCCCCAAGTAATTCGGATTAAGGTTCTTGTCAGGAGATGCTATGTACCTGAAATTTTGGTGTCAATATAGATCTCGTTATCTCAATAATAATGTAAGAAAATAATGGCATTGAGGAAAGAACACTTACACCATTACTCCAGAAATGGCTGGAGTTGTGGCTGTGGGATCCTGAAACAAAGTTCAGTAGAAATATGTGAAGATAAAGCTACATTGTACTGGTGCTTCTTAATGTAACACATTTATCAACATTCAAAACTCACAGTGAAGAAATCAACGTAAGCTTTCTTGTCATACTGCTTCTCCCGTATTTCTAAATGCTACAAACAATAAATAAATAAATGAGAACAGAAATACTAATCACGGGAAAGCAACCACAAACAAAAAGCTGAATAAAATAATAATCAAATTCAGTCTTCTTACTATTTCAATCATCCAATGCTGAATTTTGTTTACCAAACTATTCCATTGCAAGCATCAATGGCTACCCTAAAGAATGTTTTAACGCAACACTAACATGTCTTTGGGAATGGCAAGAAAATAAATTCCATAACTCTTATCCATTTCATAAACAACTAGAAGCATTTTGACCAGTGATTAAGCAGAAAAAGAAAAGCATGATAGATGGCCATGATAAACATTTCAATAAAACAGTATATTACATGTCAAGAAAGTTACTCTCAGAAGCATACCGTTATCGCAGCTTGTTTATCTTCTTCCTTGGATACCATGTAAGCAGCTCCCCACTATGACCTCACAAGATTGGGAAAAAAAACCTATTCAGTTCACATACTTCCTCATTTGATAAGCTCAGATGGATTATGAAACAAAATATATGTTGAAGTCCACCGTCCAAGCGAAGGATTGCATACAAAAACAGCCATTAAATAGATCTCACAGAAATGCAAAATATGAACAAAGTTTACCCTTTTAATAACTTTTCATTCCTTCATGTGTTAACAAGTATACATATGATATAGTTGTCAATTTACTATGAAGGAAAAAAACGAAGCAAATGGCAAAAATAACTTACACAGACTTCCCCTGGAGCGGGCTCCAATGTGACAGTTCTCCCAGGATACTCGGGCGTTCCTCTGTGATCGGTACTCCCTGTTTTAACAAAAAAAAATCACCAACATACCCTTCAAATATTCAATAAAAAACATAAATATTTACAGAAAAATCAAACAGAGAGGACCTTGGTAGAAGACACGGCGATAGTCTTTGATGAAGCCAACAAGACGATCATCATAGTTAAACCCAGCTTTCCATATAAGAGAGCCGTATCCGAATACCCACATCGCCATTTTCTTCTTTCTGTATGAGGTTTCGAGTTTGGAGAGCGCCCACAGTGAGGACACTTTGTTCCAATAATTGTGGGACAGAGAAAGAATTGAACAGAAAGTGAGGAGGAGGCAGATAACGAAAACAACGCCCAATGAGAGACTGACCATCGGAAACAATAAACAAAAGGGAAGGCCTGATCGTGTAATGTTGTGATTGGTACTTAAGAACGGCCAGGATTCATTTGAAGTTAAAGATCTTTGGTTGGGCCTTAATCGTGTCAAACATTAGGTGCTGGGCTTGAATCCATTGTTCTCATAGTTTTTTTTAATCATACATATCTAAAAGTGTAAGCTCTTTCTTCCTAATCCTAAGCCGCCGCCTGTCTTCAGCCAAACTATTTTAAATTTTCGCCGCCCAGATCTAGCAGTATCTAGCAAAGTGACAAGGAGCGTCCTAAAACAGTATACTGCTGCCTTCTCCCCCTTTCTTTCTCCAGTAGCCGTTGAGGTCCAAGTTTCACCAGAAGTCCAGGTTTCCTTCTTTGATCTATCATTTTCATCTTCATTTATTTTCTTTGAGGTAAATATTTGGTTTCAGAAATCAAACACAGGTTTGACATATTTTCGTTTTTTCTCATCAACCAAGCAGAAAATCTCTAGATCTGGCCTATTATTTCTTCACTTTTTGGACTCACCTATTTTTGCCCCAGATTTCAATTCAACACCCTTTTAATTTAAACTTATTCCAATCATATTCCATCTCTCCATCTTTAAGTTTTTTTTTGTTTTTTTCTGAGTCGATCTCTTTCAAGTTTGCAGATTCTCATTTTGTGGTGAGTATTCTTTTTTTGGGTTCACTCTATTCTTTGTATTTGATATTAGATCCGATCTCCAGATTTTTAATTTGTTGGTTAGATTTATTGTACTGGATTTTAGCTTCTTCGCTGCTGAAGGTTTGTTACCAACTTTTTGTTCTCATTTTACTTTTGTTTGTTCTTCTATTTATGTATTTTGGCTCAAGCGGAAGGAATAAATTTGCTCTGCATTTTGAAATTTGTTTGTTTTTTTAACTGAAAATCTGTGTATTTGATTTCTCGAAAACTGTGATTTATTGAGAAGGTGGTGTTGCTTCCTTGGGTTTTCAGATTTACTTGCAAGTGTCACCATTTCGACTATAGATAGTGTTAATTTATCTTAAAATTCTATTATGTAACCAAATTAGGCTTCTTAGTACTCCTCAATTCTCTAGCTTTTTATTGGTGCATCTTCTGTCTTCTTTGGATTCCTTTTTCATAGTTTCTCATAGCTTCGGCTAAAGATGATTACTTGAGGTTATGTCATTCCTTTAGATCCCATAGGGCGTATAGGGGGAGAGCTCGACAGAGTGGTGTCAAGGAGACTAGACTTAGAGTTTGTTCGTTGAATGTATGCACATTAAATGCTAAGCTGCTAGAGCTGACCGGCGTACTTAGTAATAGGAAAATTGATTTTACATGTATTCAGGAGACTAGGTGGAAAGGGACTCGTGTCAGAGAGTGTAATGGGTACAAGTTGTGGTATTCAGGTGTAGATAACGCTAGAAATAGGGTGGGTATCTTGGTATCCTCTAAGCTTAAGGAAAATGTAGTTGAAGTTTGTAGATACTGGGATAGGATCATGATGATTAAGGTTATTATAGAAGCGGAAGTGGTGAATGTCCTTTCAGTGTACGCCCCACACGTTGGCCTAGGGGAGGGGGAGAAACGTTACTTCTGGGATCAGTTAGATGATGTACTTAGGAGCATTCCAGAGGACCAAAGAGTTTTCATAGGGGGGAGACTTCAATGGCCATATAGGTAGTGCAACAGACGGGTATGACGGTGTTCATGGGGGTTTCAGTTTTGGTAGTAGGAACGAGGAGGGGCGTACGTTGCTTGAATTTGCTAATGCACATGATATGGTGGTCACTAACTCCTTCTTTAACAAGAGAGATGTGAACTTGATTACGTTCCATAGCGGGGGACATTGTACCCAAATTGACTACATCCTGGTTCGAAATTGGGATCGATGGGCTTGCATCGATTGTAAGGTGTTCCCTGAAGAGTCATGTGCATCACAACATAGATTATTGGTTTTGGTGTTCCGCGTACGCCACGGGTGGAGTACTCATAGGAGGGCTAAACTTGGTAAACCTAGGATCCTTTGGAAGAACTTACATGGTGCGACAGCTGATGACTTTAAGAGTAAGGTTTTGTCTAATACAGGTTTTGGAACTTCAAACTCAAATAATACAGATATGTTATGGAAAAATATGGCAAATTCCATTAGAGAGGTGGGCAAAAACACCCTTAGGTTGTCGACAGGGAAGGTCAAGGAACATAAAGAATCGTGGTGGTGGAATGACGAAGTCCAAACTAAGGTAATGACAAAGCAAATTTGCTTCAAGGAGTTTCTACAATGTAATGACGACGAAGAAAGAATGAGAGCTAAACAAAGATACAAGGAGGCAAAGCATGAAGCCAAGAAATCAGTGGCTAAAGCAAAGGATAAGGCATACGAGGAAATGTACAAGAGATTAGACACCAAGGAAGGTCAAAATGGCATCTTCAGGCTTGCTAAATCCAGGGAAAATAGGAAAAAGAACCTAGGTAGCATTAGGTTTATAAAAGACAACAATGATGTTCTTTTAGTGAAAGATCATGATATTAAGAGGGTTTGGGGTAGTTACTTTTTTGGCTTATTTAATGATGGTGCCTCTCCCTGTAGAGATAGTACCGTTGATGGGTCAACTGACCATCATACTACGGCCAATGACTGTCTTAAGTGTACAATTGGGTTTGAGGAAGTCAAAATGACTCTTAGAAAGATGGGGAGGGACAAAGCTGTCGGTCCAGATCAAATTCCTATAACTGTGTGGTTAGCCCTAGGTGAAGAGAGAGTAAAGTGGTTGACCAACATCTTTAATATTATTTTAGAGACTGCCAAGATGCCAGAGGAGTGGAGAGAGTCTACGGTGATACCAATCTATAAGAATAAATGAGATCCCCAACGTTGTGGCAGCTACAGAGGTATTAAACTACTCAGTCATACCATGAAGCTATGGGAAAGGGTGATAGAGGCTAGGTTGAGACAGATTACTAGGGTTTCAGAAAACCAATTTGGCTTTATGCCAGGCAGGTCTACTACGGAGGCGATTCATCTACTTCGACGGCTTATGGAGAAATATAGGGAAAAAATAGAGATCTTCACATGGCGTTCATTGACCTTGAAAAGGCGTATGATAGCGTTCCCCGAGATACGATCTGGAAGACCTTGGAAACGAGACGGATCCCAACTGCTTATATCCGGGCGATTCGTGATATGTACTGTAGATCTACTACATACGTCAAGACTACAGTTGGTGACATCGAGGCATTCCCGGTGGAAATTGGACTCCACCAGGGGTCGGCTCTTAGCCCATACATCTTCGCCTTAATTATGGACGATATATATTGTGCGACACCAGACGGTGTTCCATGGTGTATGCTTTTCGCTGACGACATTGTCCTAGTTGCTGAAACAAAAACTGAGCTGAATAGTAGACTGACTACCTGGAAGACTGCTTTGGAAGAAAAAGGTCTAAGGATCAATATTGAAAAGACAGAGTATTTATGTTCAAACTTCAGTGGGATCCAAAAACGATGAAGATGTAGAAGTATGCATAGAAGGACATATTCTCCCCTCAAATGATTGTTTCAAGTACCTAGGGTCTATGATACATACAGATGGGGGTGTAGATGATGACGTTACACACCGTATAAAGGCGGGATGGCTAAAGTGGAGGGCTGCAACTGGAGTTTTGTGTGACAAGAAGGTGCCTCTAAAACTTAAGGGAAAATTTTTTAGAATGGCAATAAGACCAGCGCTGCTGTATGGATCAGAATGTTGGGCAATCAAGAAGGATCACGTAAGGAGGATGGAGGCCGCAGCAATGAGAATGCTTCGATGGACATGTGGTAGGACTCTGTGGGATATGACACCAAACTCTGCTATTAGGATGTCCTTGGGGGTGGTGTCTGTAGCCGAAAAATTGAGGGAGGGAAGACTACGGTGGTTTGGGCATGTCCTTAGGCGACAACCATCGGATACGGTCAGGAGGGTAGAGTCGATTACAGTCGACGGTGCCAGAAGGAGAGGACGACCAAGGTGGAAGTGGGAAGACTGCTTGAGATCTGATTTGAAGGATTTAGCCCTTACCGATGACATGACCACCGATCGGAAAGTATGGAGACTTAAGACTAGGGTAGCCGAGTAGTGCGGGTCACAGCCATAGGGTGTAACATATATGTCTTCTTTTTAATGCCTTTGTAGTAATTTCCATGATTACTACTTTTTATACGTTTCTGTCATTGGAATTTATGAAGACTCAGAACTAGGGTAGCGAAGTAGTGTTGTCATAGTTTAGGTTTTAACCCATTTTACTTTATTCCTTCTCCTAGCTTGCTATCGTAGACTTCTGTGTATCTTTCTCATCAGGTTTCCTCTTTTTAAATTTAGTCGAGTCTTACGTTTCTGTCTATATGCAGATATTTTTTACGCAGGGATTTATTTGCAGGGATTACTTCCCATTACATACGCGCATATTAAGACTACAAATGAAGACTGTTCAACTTTGTATTTATTTATTTATTTATACATGCATTGCATTTTATCTTTATTTTTTATTTTCTGACTGCCGGAGGTCTTCCACGAAAGCTGCACTCAACGGAGTTGGGGGCAGCCTACTAACCTACCTCCCCCTTACCCCATTACATATGAGAATAAGGTTTTGTTGTTGTTGTTGTTGTCCATTGTTCTCATATGTAATGGGATAAGGGGAGGCAAGATAGTAGGCTGTCCCCAACACCAGGTTGAGAGCAACTTCCGTAGAAGACCACCGAATTATGAAATGACCTCCGAATTATGAAATGTCCTCCATGGGACTCGATCCCACGACCTCAAGGTTAAGAACCTTGAATCTATTGTTATAATGGTTTTGTGAATTCAAGAAGGCTGACAATAACCATTGAAGATGGAAATTTAACCTACTTCTTACGAGTCTCGGTCAGATTTGATTCAATTGGAGTGAAATTTTTCTTTAAAATTTTGATTTAGGTAAGGTCGGGGGGATGGATTTAGTGTGCAATATTTTTGAGTTCGGATCGGACTCAAATTTAGAGTAAAAAATATCCTACCCAAATATTTTAAAATTTATTATTCAGTTTAGCTTATTTACAAAAATATCACCCTATATGTATATATATAATGTTTTAGGGTTTGATTTCTTCTCTCAACTTCTCTTCATTTCTTCTCCTCAAATTCTATTTCTCCAGCACTTTAATTTGAATAGTAACATATTTTCATTTTATTTTTTTGTTTGATTATCTAAAAGATCTTTTATCTATTTTAAAGTTTTTTTGCTCCTTTTTTATTTAAAGAAAAAACAAATCTTTGAGAGTTATTTTATTTAAAGATTTGAGTTTTTTAGTTTATGAGTTTTATGATATTTTCGTTCTTTAGATTTTTGATCTAAACTTCTTTGTAATATCTATTTTTTATTTATAAAAAAGTACTTTTTTGTTATTTCTTTTGTAGTTTATTCATTTCTACTGTAAAATCTGGATTGATTTTTATTATAGTTATTTTTTGTTTGAAAATTTCAGTTTAAGGAAATCAATATATTTTACATATGAAGAGAAATAATAGCTTCATTCAAATACATTCAAATATTAGAGATAAGATAATGAAAGGCGTTATTGCTTATTTCTAACACACCGCCGCAAGATCGAGGATCCATCAAAGACACTAATCTTGGACCAAAAAGAAAGAAAAAAGCCTCATGCCAAGAAGCTTTGTGAGTGCATCAGCAAGCTGCGTCGTGGATGGAACATGATGAACGTGCAAAGAACCAGCAACAACTAAATCCCGAATAAAAAAGAAGTCAAGAGCAAAGTGCTTCATACGAGAATGGAACACGGGATTCTTACAAACATATGTAGTACTAAGATTGTCATAGAATAGGATCAACGATGAAGCAAGTGAGACAATAATCTCCTGAAGAAGATGTTGCACTCATAGTATTTCAGTTGTTGCATGAGCAAGAGCTTAGTATTCAGATTCAGTAGACGAGCACGAAACTATTTTTTGTCGAGCAGATTTCTAAGAGACGAATTTGGAACCAATATAAATGACATAAGCAGTAGTGGACTTACCATTGTTAAGGAAACTGCCCCAATCAACATTGGAAAAGGCGGTGAGACGCAAAGGTGTGCGAGAATGAAGAAACAAACATGACACGAGGTACCCTTAAGGTATCTTAGAACACGTGTAGCCGTTGCCCAGTGAGGCTCTAAAGGATCATGCATGCACTTGGAAAGATGATTAACCGCAAAGGAGATATATGGGCGAGTGAGATTCAAGTATTGAAGTAACCCA
The DNA here is from genome assembly GCF_006381635.1 of Hibiscus syriacus. Classification (NCBI taxonomy): domain Eukaryota; kingdom Viridiplantae; phylum Streptophyta; class Magnoliopsida; order Malvales; family Malvaceae; genus Hibiscus; species Hibiscus syriacus. The sequence continues at coordinate 589,559 of NW_024062559.1, forward strand.
AGTAAGCGACGATAGCTAGACACCTCAACAGCAGAAGACAAATCAGCCGGTGGTGGCTTCTCAAAATTAGACATCGATGTAGATACCAATTTTTCACCATCCATATGAAATTCAGAAAGAATATCGGAGATACACTGAGCTTGAGACAAGAATAGACCTGTAGGAATAACTTCAATACCAAGGAACTGACTGAGCGATATCCTTCAACATAAATCGCTTAGCCAGGAGCAACACAAAACGATCAAGTGCAGTACTGTTATTACCCGTAAGGATAATATCATCAACATATACAAAAAAAATACATGTATGTCTCATTAGATGCATAGATAAAGAGAGATGCATCAGCCTTAGATTTAAAGAAGCCATATCATAAGAGAAAACCAGAAAGTTCAAGGTACCAAGCTCGTGATGCCTGCTTGAGACTATAGAGAGCCTTACGAAGCCGACTCACATGCGACAGATGTGTATGATCTTCATAACCTGGTGGTTGATCTAAATAAACCTTTTCATGCAATGATGTGATCTTGTCTAGCACCAACTTTCTTCATGACATACTCACATCATTGAAGATTCATCAAGTTCAATCTAAGGGATTTCTACCTTACTTTATCTTAAATTTACTCATTTTTGCACTATATATTATTATGAGCATACATTTACATATTATACTACACTTGAATTATCATAACATGTGCATTCATTCATTATGCACTATGGTTTGCATCATTGATTGATATTCAAGCATAAAATCTGTAGTTATAATAATAATATTCATTCATTATCATATAATGCATGAGTTATTATTATAACCTCTAGTTCACATCTTTATAATATGCATATCCTTATTACTTTATAATAATTCATGTACTTAGCTTATTCTTTATGTTTTGAATGTAGGTACATTCGGCCACGACTTGGGAGCTATCTTGGAGCTAAATGGTGAAAGCAACAATAAGGGAACTTACATGGGGACGTTTAGGAGAGCATAAGGAACATTTGGTGAGAGGTTGTCTGGAGACCCGTGAGCTCATAGCTGGATTGAGCTGAAGATTTGAGCTACAAGATGACTTCAATTCAGCTAGGGAATTGCACCATCATCATCACTACTTAGGACACTTCAAATATGTTCTAAGTAAAAATTTGTGAAATCGTACCTTTTTGTGAATAGTTGCCACCTCAAGAGGTACCTTTTCACAAGTAGCTGCCATAATGTTCACCATGCTACAACTCACCTATGGCCAGCTCACCTCCAGCTCATTCACCTCCAAACTAGCTTAAACATGAAAGGTTACCTTTCCAAACAATATGACCTTTCATGAATGATGTTGCCCATGAAGATGATCTTTCACCAAGGATCACGTTGGTGAAGAGATCACAACCATTGGAGGCCTAAATCATCAAAGGAAATGAGACAAAGCTCCATGACTATTCAACCACAACACATTCCTTGGACATGAGAGCTTTGGCGCCAAACATGAGGAGGCACATCATCATTCGGCCAAGAGAGATGTCCTTGGCGCCAAGATGAACCAACATGCACCATTCAGCCATGGGAGATGTCTTCCCACCCTTGACGAAACATCAAGTCCCTTTATGAAGGGTTAGCCGAACCAACACCAAGCTTATGGACATATCTCTTCATTCAATTAATTATGTATTTTCATCAAGAGACATGTACCAGCTGAAACACTATGTAACCATTCGGCCAAGCCCTCTCATTTCCTATAAATTCAGAGGCTTGCATCATTTGTACTCATCTCACCTCATATATTAAACAAACTCTTGTGAGTTAATTTCTCTTCAAAGTTCTTTGTGAACTTTATCGATTAAGCAAGTATAATTCATATACTTGTGGCATCATATCTTCTATCTTGATTCCTAAATTCCTAGATTTATATCTAGTGGGTTGAAGACACTATCACCACCCCTCAAGTAAGTTTGTGAAGATCGAGATTATGCTTTCTAGAATAGTTTCCTCTTTGGCGTGCTTGAGATACAAGAAGTGAATTAACTTATTCTAACCTTGAGTAAGTTCTTTAAAGGACTTAGCAAGATAGATCAAGTGAAAAAAGGCTAATTGAGTGAGTGAGATCAGAAGGGGAATTGTTAAAAGCCAGGTTATATTCCCGAGAGTAAACACGAGTGATGAGTGGAGTGATCATAACTTGTCTTTGGAGTGAAACTTGTAAGGCTTTGTGAGTGTGCTGATAAGGTTTACTTTTTTTTCATTTATCTACTAACAATGTCTCAAGTTTCATGACAAGTTTTGGTAGTGAAAATAGCTTTGAATATTCAGTCCATGGAGGATAATCAAAGAGAGAACATTTTCCACACTCGTTGTCATGTAAACAACAAAGTTTGTTTCATGATTATTGATGGGGAAGTTGTACCAATGTTGCAAGCAATTTAATGGTGACGAAACTCAGACTCAAGAAGACTAAACATCCCATACCATACAAGTTACAATGGCTAAATGATGGGGGAGAAGTCAAGGTCACCAAGCAAGTCACCATTCCATTTTCAATTGGAAAATACCAAGACTAAGTTCTTTGTGATGTTGTTCCAATGAATGTGTGCCATATACTCCTAGGGAGGCCTTGGCAATTTGATAAGAAGGTTGTACATGATGGTTTCACAAACCGATATTCTTTCTATCACAATGAAAGGAAATTCATCTTGACTCCACTTTCACCAAACCAAGTATCTGAAGATCAAATTCATTTGAAAAGAAGCATTGAAGCATGAATGAGCAACTTAGAGACAATGCAATTGAAAGAGAACGTTTGGAGAAAAATTCAAATGAAGAAAAACTTGAACGTTTGAAGGAAAATTCAAATGAAGAAAAACTTTTTGAAGTTGAACAAAAGAGAGTGGATGAATGAGACATTAGAGTTGAAAATGAGAGGAATGAAATTGGAGCAGAAAAGGAGAATCAATAACCAATTTTATCTACCTTACTCTATCTACCTTACTCCTTCTCCTATCATTCCTTTGTTTTGCAGGGAAATTCAAAAGATGTATCTTTTCAAAGAGACGATTCAAAAATCATGGCTTTTGGAAAACTAAAAGATGTAATTTTTGAAGAACCAATAGTCATGACGTTTGGTGATTCACAAAGCATATCTCTTGATAATTCAAAGATTATGCCATTTTAAGTTCTAAAAGAAACATCATTTGAAGTGCCAAGAGTTGCGTTTGTTGACATTCCGAGTGCATTGCCAATCATGAAATAATTCAACAGCCAACTCCATTAAACATCCACCTTGGTTTGATACTTCCATTTATTTGCTTATAATTTTTCATATTCTAACTTTGATTTAATTTGCAGGAATTCAATTCATATACATGGTATTATCCTACCAAACATTGATGGAAAGATCCTTTATCATTATGAGAATGATTAGTGCATTAAACTAAATCATTTCAAGAGTATAATGTGAGCATTGTACTCAAGAGCTATCATTTGGAAAGTAGCATCAAGCATGAAGGAAGCTATTCATAAAACAAGGGCTTATTCATTTAAGTGCTTGATATGAGAATGCTTGTTGTCAAGATGCAAGATTGAGGATAATTATTCAACCCTTGAAAATACAAATTTTATGTTTGATTTTCAGGTCGATTCAAAGGACACAACTTGTCAAGGGAAAGAGCCAAGAGGCGTGATTCATAAAGGCTTAAAGGACGTGACTCTTCAAGAACCTAAGGCTGTGACTCTTCAATCAAAGGACATGATCCTTGGAGAACCAAAGAATGTGTCTTTTAGAATGTCAAAAGACAAGGAGGTTCAAGATAAATCAACACCGTTTGACTGGAAGAATGGGAAGATAAACCAAAGAAGTTACCTTTTGATTTGAGGATAAATCGCCTAAAAGAATGGGAGGATAATATAGTCTTGTCTAGCACCAACTTTCTTCATGACATACTCACATCATTGAAGATTCATCAAGTTCAATCTAAGGGAGTTCTACTTACTTTAACTTAAATTACTTATTTATGCACTATATATTATTATGAGGATACATTTACATATTATACTACACTTGAACTATCATAACATGTGCATTCATTCATTATGCACTATGGTTTACATCATTGATTGATATTCAAGCATATAATCTATAGTTATAATAATAATATTCATTCATTATCATATAATGCATGAGTTATTATTATAATCTATAGTTCACATCTTTATAATATGCACATCCTTATTACTTCATAATAATTCATGTACTTAACTTATTCTTTATGTTTTGAATGTAGGTACATTCGACCACAGCTTGGGAGCTATCTAGGAGCTAAATGGTGAAAGCAACAACAAGGAAACTTACATGGGGACGTTTAGGAGAGCATAAGGAACATTTGGTGAGAAGTTGTCCGGAGACCCGTGAGCTCATAGTTGGATTGAGCTGAAGATTTGAGCTACAAGATGACTTCAATTCAGCTAGGGAGTAGCACCATCATCATCATCACTTAGGACACTTCAAATATATCCTAAGTCAAAATTTGTGAAATCTTACCTTTTCGTGAATAGTTGCCACCTCAAGAGGTACATTTTCACAAGGAGCTGCCATAATGTTCACCATGCTACAACTCACTATGGCCAGCTCATTCTCCTCCAAACCAACTCAATCATGAAAGGTTACCTTTCCAAACATTGTGACCTTTCATGAATGATGCTGCCCATGAATATGCCCTTTCACCAATGAGCATGTTGGTAAAGAGATCACAACCATTGGAGGCCAAAATCATCAAAGGACATGAGACAAAGCTCTATGACTATTCGGCCACAATACATGCCTTGCACATGAGAGCTTTGGCACCAAACATGAGGAGGCACATCATTATTCGGCCAAGAGAGATGCTCTTGGCGCCAAGATGAACCAACATGCACTATTCGGCCAAGGAGATATCTTCCCACCCATGCCAAAACATCAAGTCCCTTTATGAAGGGTTAGCCGAACCAACACCAATCTTATGGACATATCTCTTCATTCAATTAATTATCTATTTTCATCAAGAGACATGTACCAGCCGAAACACTGTGTAACCATTCGGCCAAGCCCTCTCATTTCCTATAAATTGAGAGGCTTGCCATCATTTGTACTTATCTCACCTCATATATTAAACAAACTCTTATGAGTTAATTTCTCTTCAAAGTTCTTTGTGAACTCTATCGATTAAACAAGTATAATTCATATACTTGTGGCGTCATACCTTCCATCTTGATTCCTAATTCCTAGATTTATATCTAGTGAGTTGAATACACTATCACCACCCTCAAGTAAGTTTGTGAAGATCGGGATTGTGCTTTCTAGCATAGTTTCCTCTTTGGCGTGCTTGAGATACAACATCACCACCATCTCTATTTCAACATCAACACCATCAACATCATCCATCAAGACCATCATCATCCTCTTAATTTTACAACCATCTCTTTCATTTCTTTCTATTTCCATTATTTTTATTATTATATTTTAAGTCCATCATTAATATTATTTCTTCTTATTTTTATTGTAGCCCAAACTTATAATTCAAGGACATCAGTACTTGTCAATCCTAGATCGGGACACAATAAGGCTATCTACTCACTTCAATCAAAGCATGTAGATTTAGCCTACATCATGCAACGTGCCATTAAGAATGCGTTATTAATATCAAGCTACTTGTAGAAAGCCATTTTTATATGGGACTTATTATATTATTATTTTGTTATTATTTAGAATTATATATAATGTTTATAATATATATTATATTTAATATTATATTATATAGTATAATGTATATTATTATATTATATTGTATACGTTATATTATATAGCATTTATAGTATATAGTATATATATAATATATAATATATAAATACTATGTAATATATATATATATATTACATAGTATTTATATATACTATAGTATTTAGTATAGTATACAATATAAAATATTATTATATTATATTATATATAGAATATATATAATATCACATATACATATATATATTACGTATGATATTCATCATAATATATGATTATTATTTTATTTTTAATGTTAAAGTTTTGTTTTGTTGGACCAAAAGCCTAACCCAGCATGCAAGCCTATTTAGGATCCAAGATGGAAAGGCCCATTCCAACCCAAGTCAGCTAGGGTTTCTAGAATTAACTTTAAGCTTTGCATCAACCAATGTTGTCGGATCAAAGGATAATCAAGTGACCAGATTGAATCAAATTAGGTTTATGAAACCCTAAAGATATGTCATCATCACACAATCGCACGAGAGCTGTTTGATCCAACGCCTGAAATTGCAACAATAGAACCCAAAGGTCACCATTTGGTTGATTAATGGCGCGTGAAGACCACGTGCTGGTGAAACAATACAACACACGCTATCACACCTGATTAAAAGTAATCTCAAAAACATTCTGTCGAGATGTTTCTCTGCCCGACGACGAAGAGTGCAAATAGTACACCCCAAACGGTGTAACTAGTCTCGAAAATGTAAGTGTTTATCCTCCTTGAATAAGATGAAACACCAAGTTGTAGAGTCTCCAACAATCTTTTAATTTGGTAAGATTGGTCACCAAAAATGTCATATTATTTCAATAAAATTCCTAGGAATAATATTAAAATAATACAACTCGGGTGTGATTACCAAAAAAATAAGTCCGGGAGTCAGTTACGTATGGGAAAGGATTAGTACCCCCCAAAACGCCTAAAATTTGTACCGGTATCTATTAATTAATGTCTTTGTAATAAATTACAAATTTGTATTGAATTTTAAATTTATAATGAAAATAAGAATATCATTACATACCAATAATCATTTTAAAATACCTTCCTAATTTAATAAGAATATATTTAATGATCTATTGTGTGAAATAATACAACTTAATTACATACATATAAAATAATTATTAAAAAAATATCAAAATTATATTGCACTAAATACAAATTATTTCATACTTTAGATACTAAAATATAACTATCTTATAATAATAAATATATTAAATTTTAGTGATGAAATGGTAAAATAATAAAATTATAGGCCAAATTCGAAATTTCAAAAGTTAGGTACTAATAACATAATTTAACCATATACTAGTATAAGTTAAAATATAATTAATAAAAATAATAAGGATCAAACATGCAATTTTACATAAATCTATATATATATATATATAATTTAACCTCTATCGGAGGGATGTCAATCACAGGTCGGCCACCATGCGCCGCCGATCGCCGCCGTTGTCCGCCACCACCCACGGTGTCTGGATTTTACCAAAATTTCCCAAAATATAGTTCTAAATACACTAAAGCCTATTTTGAACCCCCTTTCTCTAAAAACCTTACAATCGACCGATATATAATATTTTACCTTCGGTAAAATGAATTCTCCGATGATGTTTTGGCTTCAACGAAGGTAATATCTCATCTTCTTCTTTCCTTCTTATTTCACTATATTTGTTATTTTATGGCTATTTTCATCTCTGTTGGTCTCGTTGTCTCTCGTTTGTGTTGGTTTTCGTTGCTTTCTGTTGTTGGTGTTCTTCTGGAGGTTTGGTGAGGGTTTATATAGCCCTCAATGATGCTATGTTTGGACCGGTTAAAGAGAATAACCGCGATGAGTCACCGGCCTATGGCGGTGGCTGTCTTACGGTTGATGAAGTGTTCAGTTATCCTTCATCTTCTGGATTCTTCTGTTGGAGGTGGTGGCGTCGTGGCAGCGTGGGATTGGAAGTATTAGAGGCGACGACCGAATCATAGCCCTAGGGTTATGATACCCTAGGGTTTCTTCTAGATCGATATGGACATTAGATCTCCTTTAATCGGACGACTGAGGATGAGTTACAGCGCTGGAGTTGTGTGAGAAACCCTAGCTACTAATTTGGGTTTCTCACAGGCCTACTGGATATGGGCCTAGCTTGGGTTGTTGGGACTGAATCAATCTGGGCTTGAATCTATTTGTAATTTGGGCCTTCGGGTCTTTATTTGTAATTGGGCCCCAAATTGGGCTTTGTAATATTATTAATAATAATAATAATATATCATAATATCATATATAATAATAGTAGTATAATATATAATTATATATAATAATAAAAATATAATAATAATAATATAATTAATAATAAAAACATACAAAAACTAGTCTCGAAAACTACCCCTCTTTGCTTATTTTTGTGTAAACAAGAATAAAGCAAAGATAAAAAAGACAATAAGTTTTTGTCTAGATGACTACAAATTTTGATAAAAATCCGTTCCACTACTCTTCCGTGGAGACTGGAATTAAAGAGTGTAAACATCCTGCCCAAAGGTCTGGCGGATGGCCCTAAGGAGTTATAATCTTGCTCGAAAGACTAACAGATGACCCGAAGAATTTAAACATCATTCTCGAAGGACTTACAGATTACCCGAAGGATTTACAAATTCGTGAGAAATATTTTACTGGGTAAGAGACTTTTTTTCAAAAATTTGATTTTCTAGAACATTAAATGAGAAACTTTGAAAATCGTTATCTCATTTTCATGCGAAAATCATATGTAAACATCCTACCCAAAGGTTTGACTGATGGCCCTAAGGACTTATCATCTGGCTTGAAAGACTAATAGATGACCTGAAGGTTTTAACTTCATGCTTGAAAGACTGATAGATAACCCGAAGGATTTACAAATTTGTGATAAATATTTTACTGGGTAAGAAACTTCTTACTTTTCAAAAATTTCATTTTCTAGAATATTAAATTAAATGATAAACTTTCTCATTTTTTTGAACAACGTGTTAGTTGGGCATGCCCCAAAATAATGCTTCTTCTGCGGATTGCGTCCATCTATTCTTCAAATGTTTGACTCTCTTAACATGATACCTTCTATTTGTAAGGTATTTGTCTATGCATTTCTTGTGAAAAATGTATCTATGTAAATGCAATTAAATGTATCAATGTAATGCATGATCTTTTATGCAAATGATGTTTTTATGAATACAAAAATGTTGATTCAATCTTCTCTTGACTTCAAAGTTTTGATCTTCTTCTGCTTGATCATTCCTTTCCAAGGTTCACTTCAGTCAACAGTGTAACAACTTATACTATCAAGCTTGCTTTTCTAAATAACCATCTAATCAGTCAGTTTCTTTGTGTCTTCTTTACCTCTATTTTCTATAAAGTCTCAGAAGAACTGTTTCATTCTTGCCACACTCGGAATTATAACCTGTGCCCCATTTTGTCCTTGATAAAACAGTTGTCTTTACATGAACTTGTGTAGACATTTGATAAAGCTTTTATCTTTGAAAAGAGAATCTATCATCTTTGCAGAATGTAGATGTAAATGTACTAAACTCAACAAAGATTAATTGGATATCAGCCATGTCTGTTCTGATTTGATTCTTGAAACACATCACAAGAAGGATTTATCCTAATTCATTTCATGTCTCCTCATCTAATCAAATTTCAAACAAGGTTTCAACCATATAATGTCGAGATGTTTGACCCATTGTTCAATCTTAGTTGGCTCCACTAGTTTCTTGTGTTAAAATTCCAACACTCCTTTTCTGAATCTTGGCATTAAAGACGAATTTCATCTTAAGTCAACCACATGATCGTAACATTGGTTCAGCACCATAATCACTAGTTTGTAAAATATTCGACAATACATTCATCATTTCCTGTGGTTTCTACCGTTCGTAAAGCATTTGACAACACATTCATCATTTCCTGTGATTCCCGTGGGGATAATGTATTCATATGGTGGACAAAATAGTTATCTATGGTCAATTCCACTATCATTTGTTTCACCATTTTCATTCTTCGTACCTTTCTGTTTCATTGACAATATTTGTTCAAATCATAGACCTAATATTCCTGGATGATATGGGCCCTCAACATGCCACATCACTTGCTTCTTGTTTATATAAGCTTTCAAAATGCTCCACATGGACCATTTCTTTTTAAAATACCCAAGCATTCTATTTCTGATTGGAACAAGCCTTCATAAATGCTTCATATGGATTATTTCTATCTAAAATGGGCTTTCAGCATGCCCTACGAATAATATGCTCTAGATTATAAGGCTTGCTTTCAGTATCCCTTTAACTTGGATATTATGCTCCTTACAAAGTCCAACTTTGATAATGCCCCATCGTGGGTACTCGTGGCCCTCTTGGTGCCAAATCTCTTGATCTTGAATACTCTCATTCTAGTGTTACTAAACAACAATGTTGTTAAGTAACTTGAGGGATTCTCTTCATATTGTCACAACCTAAAAAATAATTTTTCTAACATAAATGTCTGAGATATGGCCTTTTCTAAATGAGGTAATCATTCTTCTTGATTGGTTGCATTTCTTACCTTTTTATTAATGCTCTAGGATAGATGCCTTCCTTTCGAATGAGGAGATCATCTTCTTCTCGACAGGTTGTCATAAAGGAATGTTATAAGTCCTATTCCCTATACTTTTTATTTCTCAACCCACTTGCTTTCAAGAATGTGAAATGCTTCATCATTCTGGCCTTGCTAATTCTTTTTCTCAAGTAGGTAGAATAGGCATTCACTTGATTCAGGATCCTTTCTCTTTTGGGACAATCCTGTTTGAAAATGTTCTTCCTCATTTCTTATCAAAGAATGAAAGAATTTTGTAAAATATTGTTCCTTATAGGATCACAATAGAATCAAATTATAAGCATGACTTCAAAGAATATCAAAAGAATCAACAACTTTTACTATTTCAAAGTAATATTTCTTTGACCAGTATCAAGATTGAGAGGTTAGTTTCAGGTTGGCTTTCCCTATCTTCTATGGTTACATCTTAGTGAAGATGTCACTCCTCTCTCACTCTTTTGTGAACATTGTCAGATGCCTCACTTTCTTGACTTGATATCTTTAACTGAATGCGTACAAAATGACACAACTTGCATAACAATTACTAGACCTTCTAGAATAATTCCATTTCAGTTCTCTAAAATCTTTGATTCTATTTAAAGCAGTGTGAAAACATCGATCTAATAATGAAATTTTGGTGTGCATTTGTGTGAAGTGGACTATACCAAATATTATTTCACTCTCTTACAACAACTTTTTCTATTGTCACCTTTTGCCATTTTGGCTAGCTGAATTCAGCTTTATTGAAATTAGCCTTCATTGGGCTAGCTGAAAGGTTCGTTTCATCACAAAGTCTTTGACTTGACAATCACAGTGGAGGAAACACCAAACTGCCAGGTACCCGAACAATGTCATGTTTGGAACATAATCTATTCATAAAGCCGGGGCTTTTGAGTTTCCCCTATAACCAATTGCCTTAGTGGAATAGCTCAGCTTTATTGTATATATAGCTCTTACCTTTTTTAAGAGAACCTGTTATAGTCTATGTGTTTGGTGGAAGTCAGAAAATTTCATTACCAAATTTCAATTCCCAAGCAACTACCTTAGACTAGATTTGTCAAAGTTTCATCGTCAAACCTCATCAATAGAAAAGTAATCCAGTCAGCTTTACAATGTTATGAAAGATGCCCCACATCGTACCCTTTTATATGTAAATACCAAGCATTTTGTCTGATTCCATACACTTGAGAGGCTCTCTCATATTTGTAATATGATAGTCTTTGGGTATATTTCTTCTGAGGTAATGTCAAGGTCTTTTTTTCTGGTTTTCAATCTTGATACTTTGTCAAAGATGTATAACTCTAATTGTAAAGAGCTTTTAATCTAATGGTATTCAAAGAACTTCAAGATTGCAAAATTGATTCAATGCTCATAACCTTAAAAACAACACACTTTTATTACAAAAGGTGAAGAAATAAACAAAAACATATTCAAACAAGATGCTACAAAATAAGATAAAGCTCCATGACTGATGAAATGATCTATTTTGATTAGGATGCCTCATTACTCATCAGATGTGATGACAATTGACTTAATCATGCTTTGATGCCCCACTTGAGTTTGTCGTCCATTGTTCCACTAATTCTCGTGTCAATGTTCCATTGTCAATAAACATCTCTATCTCATTTAACAATGGTCTACAATTCCCTGTAGAATGCCCATATACCCCTAAATGGAAATCACAAACACTATCCTGATCATAGCTCTGAGCAGAAGGGTTTGTTGGTACTTTCGTTGGCCTCGGTTTGATGTATTGACTTTTAATCAAATATGGGTACAAATCTGGGAAAGAAGTTTGGAACACCTCCAAAGTATTTCTTGATCGTGGAATTTTATTTGGTTGATCCGAATGACTAATCGCTCCTTTTCTTTTGCAGTTACGGGGACTTTGGATGTGACATTCATTTATTTCATCAACTTTCGCTTTTTGATCAGGTGAGCTTTTGGATGTGACTTTTAAATTTCCTTCTTTGATTGCATTCTCAATCAATTCTCCACTCATCACAAGATATTTAAATCCATCCTTTGAGCTTGCCAGCATTAACTCATAGAAAGGAGCTGGAAGGGAATCATGGAACATATACGATATCTCTTCTTCTATCATGGGAGGTTGAACTTGTGCTGCCACTCCTCTCCATTTTAAGGTATATTCTTTAAATTTTTCATTGGATTTTATCCTTTTTTCTTGAATATCCTTATATTTGGGAACTAAGATTTTAATATATCAATATTGTCCCAAAAATGCATCCCAACTCTTGATCTGTTCTCGATCCAAATGATTGTACCATACTATTGTCGGCCCAACAAGACTATCATGTAAGGAGTGAATTAACAAATCATTATAATTTAGGTATCCTTCCATTTTTCTACAAAATATTCTCAGGTGGATTGTGGGATAATTAGTGCCATCATATTTCACAAAATCAGGCAACCTGAATTTATGAGGGATAACCAAATCTGGAACCAAACTGAGTTCTCTTAATTCTAGTTCTTTATGATAGACATTAACATCTTTCATTGTTCTGATTGCTTCCTCCACCTGCTTAAATTCATCCTCATATTGTGCATAGTAATGAGGCTATTCTTTGGATTCGAGTGGGATACCCCAAGGTATGTTATCATTCTTGATGCATTAACCTGATAGTATTGTTGCTCTTTAATGGTCCTCTCTTCTTCATCGGCAGTCCTAGTTTCCATTACTTGGATCATATGATTCGATTCATCTTGTAAAGATATCAATGTTTCATTTCTCATATCTTGATGTAACCTGTCAAATTGTTCTTACAGATGATCTTGTAATCCCTCATGAGATTGCCCCATTGTTTCCATGATGATGACACAATAATATGAATGAATGATCTCAATTTATTGTTACAAAACCTTTCATGAATTATTTACATGTATGTAGCAATAATTAAATAAAGAAATGTGATGCAGGTGCAAAATGCAAAAATGGGAATGCAATTTGTGCAATACAAATGTGTGTATGCAAAAAGGTATCATTCAAGAGTGATCATCTTAAAACAACTTTTATTAAGCACAAAAGTTTCGATACATCAAACAAAACTTTACATATAAGGGATAGCTTTAAATCCTAATTTCTCTATTTCTCTCAACAACCAAACTAACTTCTACTCATACTCAGGTGTAGAGTTATCAATCTACTTCAACTATTGCGTAAAACCAGCTTAATCAATCAGTTTACGAGCCACATTGCTTGCTTGGGCAATAACTTCCTCTATGACATTATCTTTTTCCTTCAGCTTACATGTCAATTCCTGGATTTGTAAACAAAATTGTTTATTTTTCCTTGAAAGAGAATCTTTGTGGTAAATACGTTCTTGTACATGATCCAAAAACGTCATCAATTTATTATTTTTGGCTTTAGTGTCTTCTAGTTTAGCTTTAATTCCACACTGATGGATATGATATGAATCTTCCATGTTGATTATAACCTTATTCAACATTTGATTTTCAGCTTGGCATCTTTCCAACTTGATGTCGGCTGTATCACACATTTCTTCTATAACCCGTAGATCTTGAAAAAACTTCTTGCCCCGATCTTCATGTTTCTTGCAATTCTTTTTCAGTTTAGTGACCCCTGTTATCCACTCTTCCATGGTATTTCCTAAACCATCCTTTTGAAAATCTTGACTAATCTTTTGGAAATCCTCGTGCATAGTTTCCATTTCTGCCCTTAGTTTATCATTTTTAGTTTCCAAATGACGTATTTGAGCCTCGTTCTTCAACAAACTTTCTTCCTTTTAGATGCCCACACTATTACTCTTACCTTTGACTACTTTTGGTATCAACCTGTCAGGATAATCAGTGACCAAACTAGATTGATCCTGAGTTTTTGAAGTTGGGAAATGACTCTTAGACGATGATGAGTTATGAATACAGGTTTTTTTTATCTTTGGGAACTTTTACAATTATTTCCTTAGGGTGTCCTGAAAATTATTGGTATGGATGGTAACTGTGTAGAATTTCTAACATTGGTTAGGATCAGAAGTCCCTTGTATATCTAAGATGGCATGATTAGGTTCATTGACTTCTTTCTCCTTTTGTACGGGAGTCTCTTTTTCATTGGTCAAAACAGCTATTCTATCTATCATCTTGAACATTTGCTCCTTTATCTCTCGTATCTCCTTTTGCTATTCAATGAACATACAATCTTTGGCACATATCTCTTTTCTATCCTCAGAGTTCTCTCATGATGCCATTCTTTGGTTGTGTTATAGTTTATTTGATCATGAAATCCTTTGTCCATAATGAAAATCTTTTATTTTGATGACCATTCTTGAATCAACACCTTTTATCATGTCATGATTATGTAATGCAAGCAAAAGAAATTAATATAAACAACAAGTTAGAGCAAAATAAAATGTTTTTACATAGAAAATAAGAAATTGTTAGTACCAATTAATAGAAAGAAAAGATCATATACATCATAACCTCATGCTTTCTAGTTCCATGCTTTGTCTGTAAAAATAAACCTAACCGTATGATTTCTAGTTCGCATGCATTTATTCAGAAAAAAAACACAATACTAAATAAATCAAAAGACTCAACATTCTTTTCCTTGTGTGATATCCTTACAAGACTTAATTGGCTTAGGTTCCACCTAGACTCAAGTTCTAGGTTTTATTATATGCTGAGTTTTGGCTCTAGGGTAAAAGGGTCAACGAATTATCCTTTGTTGGTGTCCTCTTGGACTACGAAGCCCTTAATTCTGGTCCATTACAAACTTTCAGATTAAGTTCAATTCAAAGGAACATACTTCCTTATGTCCATACGAAGCTGAAAACCATACGAGGAACATAAGGTGTGAGCTCAAAGAATGATCCCCTATCCCATACGGAGGTGAAAACCACACGAGAGAGTAGTTTCTCATTCACTTAAACAGGATAAGAGCGGGGTTTTAGCTCATGTCATGAATGCAGTGCTCAGTATGTGAGGAAAAACATAAAAAGAAATAAAGTAATATATACAACATATTATTCTATTCTAATGACCCAAATTAAATCTGTACACACATAAAAAACAAAAAGTTAGTAGAAATAATAAAAATAATTATAACAAAATTTAAAAAAATTATTATTTACTGCAAAGATGAATAATTAATAAATTGGTGGTTGGACTCTCTTTTGAATTCTCCAATGGAGTCGCCAAGCTATCAAGACGTTTCTCTACCCGTCGACGAAGAGTGCAAATAGTACACCCTAAACGGTGTAACTAGTCTAAAAAAAGTAAGTGTTTATCCTCCTTGAATCGCACATGACTGATATGACCCCTAATCGAACAATGCTACAAAATATGGAGATGAAGAGTGATTAGAGCTTCCGATAATATGCGCAATGATGGAGGGATGTTACATCTCAAGTGCATCTGCCAATGATTGAAAAAAGTTCATCAATCTATTCATTGATACATTAAAATCTCCATATATTAACTACATGATAGGAGCTGCCACTAAGAGTTTCTCTGACATCCTCATGTATAGAGAAATGATTGATAGAGCTGTTAAGAATGGTCGGGTAAGATTTACTAGTAGTACTGACATTGAGGAATGAGTTGAGATTAACATAGTTGGATCATATCTAACTAATCAGGGGACCAAACCTTATAAGGTGTTCCGAGAAAATAGTCAAATTGATCCAATTCCAATGACATATGAGGAATTGCTCCCAACGCTAGTTGAGAAGAACCTTTTGACTCCAGTTCAATCCAAACCAAGAGAAGCCCAATATCATAAAAGCCATGATGTTAAAGCTATATTCAGCTATCATATTGGGAACACAGGGCACATTACTGAGAATTATGGGGTATTGAAGTGCAAGGTCCAAGATCTGATTGATTCAGGGGCATGGACATTTAATGTGTAATGGGGCATCAATCAGGAATTTTGTTGTATTCTCCTCAAAAGCATGTCATCTTGTTTGAACTTGTTTTCCTTTTTATTCTTATGGTTGAATGATTGTAATTCACTTCACATTTGAATATTTTAAATAAAATGCTTCCTTCTGAGGAAATGAGCAATGAGCAAGTTTTAATCTTGAAATTCCTTGAATATCATCTAAATTAAAAGCTTTTTAGTAATTGAGGTTGTAAATCTTTGACAAATGACAAGATTGAACCTTGCAAAACAAGAACCCCTAACCCTACTCTAGAATATCCACCAGAATGCATACCCTTCTCTTCTAGGAACCAAGTTAGCTTTCTCTTCACATGGAGAGTAAATTAGGGGCTTGGCCTTCAGGTATGTGTCAGGAGCGGACAAAATGGGACATTTGGCACATGAAATTGCTAGGCTAATTGGTTTCTAATTTTGTTGATGACGTTCAATGATGATCATGATCTTCACTGATGGAATGGTCAAGTAGGTGAATCTAGTTTAGGTCATTTGCTTAGAAATTGAACTCTAACGATGAGATTTTCTGACCTTCAACAAACACCGAGACTATAACACGTTCTTCTTGAGAAACTTAAGAAATTGAATCTGTATACCCAAAATATAATTATATATGTATACAATAAAGCTGAGCTATTATGCTAAAGCAATTGGTTATAGATGAAACTCGAAAGCCATGGCTTTATGAATAGATTATGTTCAAACCATGACATTGATTGGGTACTTAACAATTCGGTGTTTGCTCCACTGTGATTGTCAAGGTGAAGACTTTGTGATGAAATGAATCCTTCAGTTAAAGGCAATTATAATATATATGTACAATGAAGCTGAATTCAGTTAGCCAAACAATGGCAAATTAACTCAAATTTACTAAATACGGAGTTTTGGTGAATATGGACTAAGGGAGTTGAGGAACACCTTATAGCCAAATTCACACGGGGCACTCAGAAATCTCATTTTTAGATCGATATTTCTGCACTACCTTGGCTAGAGGAGTCTACGAAGCTTGAACAAATGGAAGATTTCAGAGAACTGAAATAGAAGTGTTTTAAAAAGGCTAGCAATTTACTGTGCTACTCGCGTCATTTTGTCCACCTCCAATCAAAATGCCAAACCAAGAAAGAGGGTCATGTCCTAATTTTCACGATGACCGAGAAAAAGAAATGGACGAATCGATAAAATATGCCTCAGAATGCAGGTAGCTAACCTCAAAACCAATATGTTGATCTTGATATTTGTCAAAGATTTGCAGCTATCAAAGATTAAAAGAGTAATTGATTCTTTTGATATTCGATGAACTCTTGTTTTACGATTTGTTTCAATTGTGAAACTTAGAAGGAGGCAATATTTTTTCAAAATTCTTTTTGATATTTTTCAAAATATTGAAAAAGAAGAAGATGAAAAAACATTTTCAAACAATATAATCTATCAGGAAGCTATCTTGGAATTGAACAAATATATTAGAAGCTCGTGATCAGAGCTGGGGGCAAATGAAGCCAATTTTGTGGGGCAACATTTGATGGGGCAAAGAAACAAATTGTCTATGGTCGAAGTTTGCAAGAGTACACCCTGGTGGAAAATGAAGATAACTGAATCAGAGATAGAATGAAGATTGCCCATGTGATCATTCCCACCAAGAAAACATACATCAACACATACATACATGAAATTTGCATCTTTGCATTAAACATTCATCATCATGTGCAATAAAGACTTTGATTTTCCCACTCATGAGGACCAATTCAAAATTCATCAAATAAAATACAAATTTCATCATCACACCAATAAACATCCAAGATAGTCAGTCATAAATGCATCATTTTGATCTTTTAAGAACTAAAAGTTTGGAAATGACCAAATGTCTTATATATGAATAAACAATTTCATCTACAGATTTAACATCCTAAAGCGAATGGTCAGATCGTCTGAAGGCATTTCCTTAACTTGCAAGAACAAGAAGACTGTCTATCACCTTTGAGATTGTTTCTCTTGAAACAAATTTTGTCTCGCTAGAGACAATTTTTCTTAAAAACAAATTTTATCTCACTTGAGAGAGTTTTCTCTAAAAACAAATTTTGTCTCACTTGAGATAATTTCTCTCAAAACAAATTTTGTCTCGCTTGAGACATTTTTCCTTTCAAATGCAAATTTCAAATTTATTTCACTTGAAACAAAGTTGATCTCACTTGAGATTGTTTTTTTTCTTAAAACAAACTTTCTCACTTGAAATAGTCTTCCTTAAGACACAAACATTTGATATTGTTTTTACTCAAAGCAAATTTTGTCTCACTTGAGACAGCTTCCCTCGGAACACAAATTTCAAAGTTGTTTTACTTAAAACAAAATTAATCACAATTGAGGTTGTTCTTTTCAAAGTAGATTCATCTCGCTTGAGACCGTTTCCCCTTAAAATCGAAATTCTGAAACTGTTTCACTGAAAATAAAAACTTAAACCTTGAGATTGTTTCTCTTGAAACAAGTTGTGTCTCTCTTGAGACAATTTCTCTTGAAACATCATCTTTGAGATCGTTTTCCTTGAAACAAATTTGTCTCTCTTGAGATAGTTTCTCTTGAAACATCATATTTGAGTCTGTTTCCCTTGAAACATTATCCCTAAAGATGGCCAGTCATCCTCATCGTGTAGGAACTGTGTCATCCACCGACCCGATCTCCTCATCACGTAGGAGCTGCATCACCCTTAGATAACCAACCATCCTCATTGCGTAGGAACTGTTTTATCATCATCCCTAAATATGACTAGACATCCTCATCACATAGGAATCGTGTCATCCATCGACCAGGTCTCCTCATCACGTAAGAGCCGTGTTAACCTTAGCTATCCTCATCATGTAGGAGTCATCCCCTACCAGAACTCCTCATCACGTAGGAGCAGTGTCACCCTTAGATAGCCAGACTTCCTCATCACGTAGGAACCATGCTAACTTTACCTTAAAACAACTAGAACTCTTCATCGAGGATGAGCAACGTCATCCTTAATTGTCAAACTTCAAAGCCAAAACCGGACAAAAACTTATTGTCTTTTTCTTCTTTACCCTATTCTTGTTAACACAAGAATGCACAGAGATGGGCTGTAGACACTCGTTTTTATCTGGGTCTTAAAAAATTATTATTATTATTATTATTATTATTATTATTATTATTATTATTATTATTATTATTATTATTATTATTATTATTATTATTATTTCTAATAAAATTTTCTTTTATTTTACATATTACAACTAGCCCACTAGCTAATCTACTCGAAGCCCAACAAATAGAAATCAAGCCCAAACCCGAATGACCTAGCAACCCAAGGTCGTACCCGGATGACCCAGCAGCCCAGCATTCAACCTAACTAAGAGGGGATCTGACGCGACCCGATCACACTACCCTAGGGTTTTTAAAACCCTAAACTAGAAGAGAAGCTACTATCACCACCATCAAAGAATCTGGATCATCGCTCGGTGCATGAGATGAACGCGCTCATCCAACTGACGCGTGAGCCACCGTCAAGCACTCCCTACCCGCCGCCGAACATCCCACTGCCCGATGTTATCATCAATAGTGATAGAAACATCAACCTAATCAGCCAAACAACAACCAAATCAATCAAACCCGATTTGAATCCCGAAAAATCAAGATTTTTCCATCTAAAATCAGAAATCTCGTACCCATACGCTAGGTATCATCATCTCATCAAAAATCAACACGCAATGAACCATATATATATATATATATATATATATATATATATATATATATATATATATATATATATATATATAGAGGGGGGAGATTCAGAGCATTCAATGGAATAGAGAAAAAAACCAATAGAGAAATCCACACGAGAAAAACACAGCCAACTACCATATTCGAACCAAATAGAAATAAACCAAAAAGAGGAAGCCTTTTTGAAAGAAAGAGGAGGAAAAGGTTTACCCATTACCGATTGGTTCATCGTTGCTTCATCGGAGTGACTGGACTCTATCTTCGGAGGTAAGGTTCTTATCTTTGGGGCTTGGGGTTTTAAGTTTCGGTTGTGTGTTCTGGGCTCAGTTTTTAGGTTGGTTTTAGAGAGAGGCAGAGGAGAAAAAAAGAATAGAGAGGCTATTGTGGTGTGTGAAACTCCATGGCCACCAATCTACGGTGGTCGGGGTAGTGGTGTTCTTTGGAAATGAGAAAAATCGGAGAAGTAGAGAGATGAAAGGGAGAGAACGATTGAGAAAAGAAAAGGAAAAAATATGGGTTAGGGTTTTTGAAATAACCCTTAAAGCTGATTATATCTCATCTTCTAAACGATGTCGTTTCAAAGAGGTGGGACCCTGTATTTTGAGGAATTAGGCTAATTATTGTTTAGGTCCCTCATCGTTTGTAATTTTTTTATTTTAATCATTAATGTAACTTTGTAATATTTTATTTCGAACCACCATTTTTCCAGCGTTTACATTTAAGTCACTAGTATATTTATTATCCAATGTATGCTAATATTTGAATTCGACCTTATGTTTTCTGATTCTTTTGATTTAGTCACTATTTAATATAAATACATTTAGGTGTAATTATTATTTGCCCTGTTTTATTTCTGGTTTGTTTTATTCCAGTCCTTAATATTATTTATGGTTTATTTCCATTTCCAACACCTATATTTTTAATTTATGCAATATCGGCTCTGGTTTATTTGTAATTACTGTTTAGCTTTTCAAGTTTTTGTTAGTGCCATTTTGGTCCCTTATTTATTTGCACATTGATATTATTACTGCTATCTTGATTTTATAAATCATCATTGTTTTCTAATATATAAAAATGAAAATTTTCATTGTGAGGGAAATCTACGAAAACATCTCCCAACTACAAAGGAATGTATCTTTTTGAGAATTTTTCGCACAAAGTTTTTTTTTTGTATTCAATAGTTTTCTTCGCTTTATGTTTTTTTATTTAATTATTTATATCTCTTTTCATTTCCATTTTGTTTCATTTTAGTTTATTTTATTTTGTGAAAAATGTGACATAATGTCTTTTTGTGAGGGGAATCTATGGGAAAGTTTCCTAACTACAAAGGAAGTGCATTCCCGAAGATTGTTCACACAAAAGGGCATTTGTTATCCGAAAATTGACAGTTTTTGAATAAAGTCAAATTAATACAAGGATCGTAATTTAAATATATTTTTGAGTTTGTAATTCCCAATATTTAAACACCGTATAATCGTTTAGGTACCAAAATTTGGGCGTTGTGGGGGTGCTCACCCTTCCCCACACGTAATCGACTCCCAAACTCTTAAAAATGATTTTTTTGTAAAGTGCATACCATTTTTCTTCTTTTAAGGTTTCTGACCTACCTAACTTAAAGGTTGGTGATGACTCCAAAGTCAAATTGTTTTCAAAATTATATTTCATCGCCTCCCTTGAAATAATTTTTTTAAGTCTAACGGATCCCTGAGGGAGATTTAATGACACCTCTCACTATACCCAAAGAATAATAGTAAATAGGCAAGACAAAAAGGCCCCAAAATATAACTTTCGATTTTTTCTTTTTGTTGGATTTTTGAATATACTATTTTTTTATTTTTTGAATCCCCCATTACAATTTTGTTTTTTTGGTTATATACCCTCATTATAATATGGATGAAGAAAAAAAAAGGCGGCATATTTTTCTAATTTTGCCTCTCTTTTTCTGCTTTACATCTGACTTCCTCTGATTTTTGCTTGATCGGTCGGTGGCGAGGCTTGTACGGACGCCTGACGGGGAGGATTCGGCTACTTGGTCACATTAATGACCCTGAATTTCCAGTGACCTATTTTGGCTCGATTTGAAACCAACTTGGTGATCATCAGCAGCGGTGCGAGCTGGTAGCTCAAGGGTTATGATAAAATCCTAATTTAGATTGATCTAAACCATTGGATCAGGTTTGATCCATTGGTCATTGCATGAGACTGCTGAAGCAAAAGGATGAAACCCTAATTGCTAATGGGTCTTCAGTGGGCTTTTTATCTTGTTGGTCTGCTCCAAAAAGGGCACCAATTAGGTCAAGTGTAATTTTCTTGGGGTTGATTTGTATTTGAGTTTTTAATCTATATTTTCACTTTTAATATATATGGACTTATTTTATTTAAATAATAATAATAATACTAATAATAATAATAAGTATATTGATAATACTTAATAAAGAATAATGTTAATAATAATAATGGATAATAACAAGACTGATATAATATTAATAATACTAATGTTTGGTAATAATATTAATAATATTATTAAATAATTGTAATAAGGTCGGGTAAAAGAAACCTTTATTTACTATTTATTTTGAAAATTTTAGATTTTTTTATTAATTTGATTTGGAGTTGTCATCGACATTTGGGTTAGGTAGGTCGAATACCTAAAAACATCTATATTTTCACTTTTAATGAGGTAGGTCGAATACCTCATTATAATAAGGTTGGGTTTCTCCATATTTTTTTAAACGAGGTTCTCATTTTAAAAAGAAACCTTTAATTACTATTTATTTTGAAAATTTTAGATTTTTTGATTAATTTGATTTGAAGTTGCCATCGACATTTGGGTTAGGTAGGTCGAATACCTAAAAGCATCTTTTAAAATAATTTTAAGAAAAATCATTTGAAAGACAAAAGTTAATATGCGTATACGAAAGATTCATTTTAAAGAATCCGAGAGTCGATTATGCGTGGAGAATGGTAAGCACCCCACAATGTCCAAAATTATTACCTAGTTGCTTCTTTGTAATAATGGAAATTGTAAAATCATGTCGAAAATCAAAGTACAATCTTTTTTATAAAACATTGATTAATTTATTTCGAATTATTTATTAAGAAACATTCCCTATTTCAAGAAAAGACCATGAGATTTAAATATCATCTATTAAGAAGTCTATCCCATCGATTTCTTCTCTATAAAAGAATGTCCCCTCTTTGTTCATGGAAACAAAATCAAATGGTGATATGAATGGATTAAAGCGCCAAATGAGCAAATAAAACATCTAGGCATAATATCAAAGAATTAACACATATTTATATTAAAATAAAATATATTTGGAAAAATAATTATTTACCACTTTATCTAGAATTTTAAGGAACTATTTATATTAAAAAGAGACTCGATTTATTTCAAGTTCACATTTCATTCAAATGGTCACATTGAATAGCACGAATGCTATTAAGAAGGTTTTTCATGACCATTCTATGATAAATGTCATTAAAAATATATGAATAAAAGAACAAAAAAAATAGCAAATATGAAGATATTTTATGAACCTCCAAAATTGAGGAATTTAAAAGAATGTGGGTTGACAGGATACATGTACAATACGTACATTAATAAGTAATATTATATATATAATAGATTACACGACATATATGAGTACGCACAAACATATGTATACGTATGGTACATAAGAACGTTTATGTATATATGTTTATAAAATAAATATAACATGGATATGTACAATGCTAACAACCAAAACGATGCCAAGCCAAGAGAGCCAATGTGAACATAATAAAATTAAAAAGTTGCTTGCTGGATACACAAGACAAAACACGTAATGAAGGGCTAACAAATTAAAAAAAAAAAGGAAAGGCTTTAATTGAAAAGTAGTAAGTAATTATCTATGGCTAAAAATAAGGATTAAATTGAGTTGCTCATAAATGTCATGATCAAAGTGCAAATAAATGATCTTAGAAAATGTATAGACATGTAATAAGGACTAAATCGCAACAAGCTCAAAGTTAAAAGCCTAAAATGTCATTAACAAACCAAAAGATGGACCAAAATTAAATGCTCGAAGTGAAACAAAGACAAAATTCATTCTATAGAAGCATAATAGCAATATTACAAATAATACAAGGATCTATTGTGCTATTAACCCATCCCAAAAAAGGCAAAACCCCTTTGTCCTCGAAATTGTGTCGTTTGGTGGCTTGGATATAAGCCAAAGCCCTAAGTTAAAAATAACCTAAGCCCCACTTATGTCATCCCTTATTTTTTTTATAGAAATAGCAAAGTAAAAACACTTTCCCCTCTCTCGTCCCTTCATTGCACGAGGAGGGAGAAACCCACCATGCTGGTCACCGTAAATTAGCACTAGTGGTGGGATAACCAAGCGTCAATAAGCCATTTTTAAACTTAGTCTCCTAAATTAACGATTTTACTCCCTAAATCTCCAAAACAAATAGCTCAAAACCTCTAAACCCACACAAAATAATCAAACCTTTCGACCTCTAAAAAAGACCATAACTCGAATCCAAAGAAATAAAAGGTACTTCGAGCAGTCTTCAAGGTGAAGTTTCCCTCTCTAGCGAAGAACGAAGGATTCTTTGGAGAAAGGTGAAGCCTTTCTTTCCTTTCTTCTTGTATTTTTTTGTGATCGAAAATCCTCTTTTCGATTTTTCTTTATGGTTTGATGATGGTGATTGAGTTTTTTTTGTTGGATCTCGAGCCCCTTGATTTCGAAGATGGTTCCATGATATAAGGAGGAAAAGTAACTTCTCTTTGCTTTTTTGGCTTTTAGGCCTGACGAGGTGATGTAGGTTTGGGCACGCCTCAATGATCTTTGAGAACGACAACAACTTGATTGTAGGATCTAGGAAGGAAGTAAGCACCTGAAGCAAGTGACAGTTACAAAATAAAGGTTAAATGTAGGTAAATGTAAGGTGTAAAGGGTGGGTTAGATGACATAGAGTAAGCGGAAGTATGGTTAAGTGCTTAGGGATGGTGATGGCTATAGAAAGAAAGACGGTGATGGTGTTTAATAGTATCTTAAATAGATTAAGGAACAACTAGTGCTATAGAGAGCAAAGACCCAGCCTTATAAATTTATTTAAGGGGTGGTAAACAAGGACATAGACCCACTATCTATAAGATATAGGAACCAAAAGTATCAATGGAAAATAGAGGTGTTTGACGCCACATGTGTTTCCACTTGATAAGTCGATAAAATCTTTAAAAGACTAAGGGAAAGAGAATAAATCTCAATTTGATAAAATTGATGAACAAGTGTTGTTTACAAAGGAAATAACCAATCCTATTTATAATGGATGAAAAGAAGCTAGGCCAATAGATACAAATGCATTCGACCATTTCTAGTTCCTTTCCATAAAGTCATAATTAATTAAAATACATTAAGGATAAAGAGAGGTGATGGTTTGTCCAATGGTGAAGGGAGATGTCTTTGGCCGAATAATTTTTATGTCTATTATTCTTGGCGTCATTCTTGGTGGTTATGAAGGCTTGGCCGAATAGGTAGATAACTCTTCACTCTAGAGCCTAAAGGAAGACACACGCAAGGCACACGATTGGTTTGGCATATGGCGTGAACATAGAGTCTCCATGGATCATAAGGTATAGTCTTGGCCCTGTGATGATGTTCAAGGTCCTTGGGAAGCCTAGAGTTGAGCTAGCTTCAAGGCAAGTTAGGTGAGTGTCTTGTTAGCTAAATAGGTGAGCTATAGCTTGATGAACTCAAGCTAGCTAGCCATGGTCTTCTAAGCTCCTTAGCTACTCTCCTAGCTACATCCAGCTACATTTAGTCCACATTTGACAAGTTTAGTTCATATGGCTCCATCAACTGAGTTTAGCTTCTCCAACTAAAGTGAGCTTCCATTTGATCTATATGAGCTCCCATAGACATTGTGAGTTTGTTGTGAGCTGCCATGCTTTTCCAAATACTCTCCAAAGCTACCATAAGATGTGTCCTCCTTTGATGTACCTATGTAAATCTAGAAATCAAATAAATATAAGTCAAATAATCTTGTAGAAAGCTAAATGCTTGTTGTCACCAATGTATACACAATTATAAGATATGAATGAATGTCATGAGCTAAGGAAATAATGATGCAAAGCTAATGAGCTAAGTTAAATACATTGTGAACTAAAATAACATGTCATGAGCTAAAGATTCAATGTAAACATGCTGCCATGATATGTAATTGATATGCAAACATGAAAAATGAATTTAAAACATATGCAAATCATTTCATAAGGCTAAGTAAATATGTTTGCTAACAATATTCAGCAACATTATGACTAAGTAATATATATTTCATATGAAATGATATGAATAATTAATGGATAACTATAATTAAACATAAAATTAATATATATGACATATATAACAAAATAAATATGTGAATGCATAACACCATTAAAATAAAGGAATAATAAAGCAAAAATAACTCCTTATGCTTCCATCTTTGAAGTGTATGGACGGACGTTTGAAGAAGATGAATCAGTGCCTGGTCATGCGTGTATCACCCCTTCTTTGAAGCAGTTTGACCTCAAATTGAAGGTCTTTGTTATATATGAGAGGTATGATGTAGGCCGAATAGATTTATCAACTTCCGTTGCTCATTCATCTTTCTCTTTGTCCTTGGGATATTGTTTTCCTTTGAAAATGTAGGATTCCAATGGTAGTGTCTTCTTGTTCATGCTTTCTTATGAACAAGTACCTTTTTTAAGTGTATTTTTAGAAGAGTTTTTTAATGAAGGTATTTATTTGGAATGGATATTACCAACAGGTACCTTTTTAAATAATCCTTCTTTAAGAGTTACTTAGTTTAAAGACAATTCTTTACCTTTTGGCTTTTGCAAATATAAAAACATTGACTTTTGAGTTGAAAATGACATACCTTTTGAAGTACCTATTCATATTGTTTTGAATCAAACCCTCCCTGGTGAAAAGATGTGTTTCTTTCTCCAAAGGATGTATCTCTTCAAAATATAGTATCTCTTCACTTGGAAAGATGCAACGGTTGGTTAAAAGGTTTATCTTTACATATCCATCACTAATAGTCACTTATTTCTTCCTTAGTGATTCCACGCTTCTCTTCATGTGTAACTGATCATTCTGCACTTGTTTTGTTGTCAATGGCTTTAGGGTAATATTTTTCCCCTCGTTTTTTAATGAATATTGATTGGTGTAGCAATCATGGATGGTTATTCGGTCGTATTACCAAGGCCATTCAAGTATAATGTAGCTTGCATGCATGGGAACAACATCACAAAGTACTTCATCTTTATAATTTCCTATGGAAAATGGAATGAGTACCTTCTTTGTGATGTTCAACTCTCCACCTTCATTAAGCTATTGTAACTTGTAAGGATTTGGATGCTTCAAGGTCTTCAATTCCAAATTATCCACTATGATCATGCTTGTTACATTGGTACAACTTCCACCATCAATAATCATAAAACAAAGTTTGTTATGTACCTTGCATCATGTATGGAATATATTTTCTCTTTGCTTATCATCCTTTGTCATTTGCATGTTCAAGGTTCTTTTGATTACCAAAAGCTCTCCATGATTTGTTTCAATCTCCTCATGATCATCTTCATTATTTTCTTCCCTCTCATCTTTAACCTCATCGTCTTCATGATCCGAAGTGACCTCACCATTGTCCAAGAGTAGCATAGCATTTCTATTAGGACATTGATTAGTAACATGTCCTCTACCCAAGCATTTGAAACACTTTATATCTCTGGACCTCTCTAAATTGGAAACTTGTTTGTTATTGCCGTTATCCACGTTGGTTGGTTTGTACTTCATAGATTCATTACTCTCTTGGTTGGAAATGGTGTTCACTTCTTGGAAGTACTTCATCGATTCCATCTGGAAGTTGAAGAATTCCCAAGCTTTCTTGTTGTTCTTCTCCTTAATTGCCTCTCAATTTTAATTGCAACTTGCACTATCTCATCAATTTCCATATAATATTGCAATTCAACAAGGTTGACAATGTCTGGATTCAAAACTAATAAAAATCTTGCCATAATAGCTTCTCGGTCTTCTTCGATGTTATCCCGAATCATTGTAATCTCCATTTCTTTATAGTAATCCTCAACGCTCCAGATGACATGCTTAATATTTTCTAACTTATGAAATAAGTCACGGTGGTAGTGAACATGTACAAACCTTTTACGAAGGATTGCTTTGATCTTGTTCCGAGTGTTGATGGGGCATTCTCCGTTTCTCCTTCTTGAGTTCACCAATTGATCCTACCATATTAATGCATAGTTAACGAACTCCATTGCTGACATCCTTAATTTTTTTTGCTCCGTGTAGTTATTATATCCAAAAATGTGTTCTACCTTGGTTTCCCAACTAGATATACTTTCGGGTCAGTTTTACCTTGAAATGGAGGAATAATAGCACAAATATTGTTGAGGTTGTCATCATATATGGACGAAATCCTTGGCTCCTCCAAGAAACTTAAGACACTTGATCTTCATCATCCTCATGTTTTGATTCTTCATCACCACACCTTGGTTGAGTATGCCTCCTTGGTATTGGATTTGGAATGTTTCCTCAAGATTCTTCAATTCTATCAATACTTTCATGAATGGGTTCAAGTTCAAGCCTAAAAAGTCTTAGCATCTCACGCATGGTTGCTTGAATATGAAGATCCGTAACATCACCTAGCCTTTCATCATTTGAGTATCTAGACATGGTTAGTGAAAAATAAAGAAAGAATAGAAAAGGACCTTGCCAGGATTTTCTCTCTTAAAGCCTTACAAAGTCCACTCCAAGAAAACTAGAATGTCACACAATCACTCATGTTTGCACTCTATGACTTGAATGGCTTTTGCAATTTCCTCTTATGTTCTCACCGCTCACAAGCATTTTTATGGTCAATCCTCTTTATGCAAAGTCTTTTGTAGACTTACTCAAGACTTACTCAAGTAGAGTCACTATGTGTGCTCCACTGAAAGAAAGGTTAGGTATGGAAAAAGCAAATATAATGTAAGGTAGGTTTAGAAATATAAAGAAGATAAAGAAAGATTAATTATTGATTTCAAGCACTTACAACCTCACTAAATCACCACAATCAAGTTCTTCAACAACACTCGATTTTAATGAAGAAGATGAAGAAGAATGCTTGTTACCCTTGCTTTGTAATGCACCTCTTTTTGTATTTTTCCTTTGAACTTCTTTTTTTGGTTTTTCTTTTGATTTTGATGCTACATGTAACATCCGTAACCCGTATCCGACCCGGATCCGAGGTGTCACATTGACTTTTCAAAGCATTTTTTTTCTTTACAAACTGATTAAAATTTAAATTCACATTTCAATAAAATGGATATTTTACATTAATTAAATCAATTGATTTACAAATCATATCAGAGCATATTTAACTCAATCAATTAGGACATGCCAATTATATTCAAAATAACAAAATACATCTAAATCATCTCTTTTTAATCTAAAACTTTGTAAGGGAGATGCTAACCTGTCTTGCTCCTCTTAGCTTCTCTTCTCATTTTCCAGAACCTACGTGTGAAACACTCACACGCTAAGTCTATGACTTAGTGAGGCATATAAAATATATAATGTAACTATAACTCCTAGCAATGATTGCATGACTTATACCATCATATCATACATCCTCATGTACACTTTCAGGTAATCAATATATATATATATACATATGCATTTATCATGATGTCATATAGAATTGTCTACTATCTCAGATTCATGTAATCATTTATATTATATAATACAAACATATTTTCACATAGATAATATAACATATGCAATATATGTAACTTACAAATTCATATCCAAATACTCAACCACATATAACCATACCAAGTTTATTTATATTATCTCTTATTTAGCCCATGCATATTTCTGAGAACTTAAGGTATGCGAGTATATTGAGGTTTTACACATATTCTATCACCACAACTCGTATAGGGTCCTACTAGGGGCATGTGAAATTCTTCCCGAAGGACCTATGTATATGTCCCGAATAACCTCTGTATATGTCCCGAATGACCTATGTAACCCTCGACTCTTGGCATGCGAACTATACCTCTAGCTCTCATGACACATAACATGGGCATTATCTTTTATCATTTCAGATGTTCACATATTCATATCATGTAAATTCATAGCTTCTTATCACATGGCTCATATAACACTTTCATATGATCTCATAGCTTATTTCACTTTCTAATGAAATCATTTATATCATATGGTTCATACTTTGTTCTCTTATATTTACATATATCATGTAGCATATATGATCACATATCACATGTACTCAGGTATATCATGTAACATATGAAATATCCATTAGCACACATACATCATTTCAAACATATGCTCATGTTAATGAGTTCATGCATTCTACTATAGGAAATAGATTTGTCGCAAGTCTTATTTCCATTAAACATCATATAATAACTAACATGCATCACCTGGACTCACTAGTCAATATCAATCTCTTATCTTTCCCTCGATCGATCTTATTTTCCAAATGTTCCGGAACTTGTTTAGGCTTAGTATCTACATAAATATAATTTCCAAGACGATTATCAGAAGCCTAAACATTATAATTCGATGATAATAACTTAAGATAACGTAATTAGAAAAATTCATATTTTCCTTTTAGGAGGGTATCGATACACTACTGGGTAACGGTACCCAAATTAAATTCGACGTTTGCTGGTATTGATACCTGCCTGATGGTATCAGTATCTATGGTATCGGTACCTCTCCTTTAGGTATTGATACCTCATGAATATGTTCTTCAAAATTGGTATTAGGGTATCGGTACCCATTCATAGGGTATCGTACCCCTTGCCCAGAACAAGCAATTTCACCCAAAAAATCATCAACAACTCACCAAAAATTCCATACTAAAGCCCCTTTCATACCACCAAACTCACGACAACCATTTTAACAATCCTTTATCTTCTTAACACCTTAAAAACTTGAATATCTCATTCCAATTCTTGAAACTAATAAATTTACGAAGTTTTCCATGTAATCCAAACTTAGTTCTAACAATTATAACTTCTTATTCACACCTATGACAAGTCAAATTTAACTTTCAAATTCATTTAAACGTTCTTATTCAAAATTTCACTTAAAAACTCTATTTACTTAATCTTTCCCAACATATCCATCTTTGAGTTTTTACTTATATTTAGATTTCCTTAAGCTTTCTTACTATCCAAAGAATCAAAACCCATCATAAAAATTAAGGAATAATCAACTTATATGAAATTCACCTTGCAACTAAGCTCACGTGAAGAAGAAAAAGCAAGCTAAACCATCTTTTCAGACTTTTCTTTCCATTCCTTCATTTTTCATGTGTTATATCCTATATAAAGGAGAAATAAAATATTTCTTATGAAATTACCATTATACCCCTCAAACTTTCCATAATTACCATTTAATCCAATATTGAAATATTCATATTTAAGTCCTTGAACTTTTAACTTGCTTCGAAATCGAGCACATAGTTTTCAAAATTTTGCAATTAAGTCACTGACCCTGATTTGGGTGTTACACTACACTTCTTTTCTTTTTGATTGTTGCTTGTAAGGGCTTCACTTGTTTTTTATTTTGATGTTATTTCTTCTTTCACCTCTGGCTCTGATTTCCACATGATGTAGGTTGGGGCACGCCTCAATGATCTTTGATAACAACGACAAATTGATTATAGGATCTAGGAAGGAAGCAATCACCTACAGGAAGTGAATGATACAAAAAGAAAGGTTAAAGGTAGGTAAATGTAAGATGTAAAGGGTGGGTTAGAATGATATAGAGTAAGCATAATTATGGTTAAGTGTTTAGGGATGACGATGGCTATAGAAAGAAAGATGGTGATGGTATTTAATAGTATCTTAAATAGATTAAGGAAGAACCAATGCTATAGATAGTAAAGACCTAGCCTTATAAATCTATTTAAGGAGTGGTAAAAAAGGACTTGGACCCACTATCTATAAGAGATAGGATTCACAAGTATCAATGGAAAATAGAGGGGGTTTGACGCCACAAGTGTTGCCACTTGATAAGTCAATAAAGTTTTTAAAAGAATAAGGGAAAGAGAATAAATATCACTTTGATAAAATTGATGAACAAGTGTTTTTTACAAATGAAATAGGCAAGCCTATTTATAATAGATGAAAGGAAACTAGGCCAATAGATACATATGTATTCGGCCATGATTAGTTCTTTTCCATAAAGTCATAATTAATTAAAATACATTAAGGGTAAAGAGAGGTGATGGTTCAGCCATCGATGAAGGAATATTTCTTTGGTCAAATAATCTTTATGTTCATCTTGACTCTATTCTTGGTGGTTATGAAGGCTTGGCCGAATAAGTTGAAAGCTCTTCACTTTAGTGCCTAAAGGAAGGCACACGGTTGGTTTGGCATATGATGTGCACATGGAGTCTCCATGGAGCATAAGGTGTAGTCTCGGCCATGTGATAATGCTTGAAGGTCCTTGGGCAGCCTAGAGGTGAGCTAGCTTTGAGGCAAGCTAGGTGAGTGTCTTGTTAACTAACTAGGTAGGCTATAGCTTTATGAACTCAAGCTAGCTAGCCATGGTTTTCTAAGCTCCTCATTTACTGTCCCAGTTACATCCAGCTACCTTTAGTCCACTTTTGACAACTTCAGCTCATATGGCTCCATCAGCTGAGTTTAGCTCAATAATAGCTCCTCCAGCTAAAGTGAGTTTCCATTTGATCTCCATGAGCTCCCATAGACATTGTGAGCTTGTTGTTAGCTGCCATGCTTTGCCAAATACTCTCCAAAGCTACCATAAGATGTGTCCTCCTTTGATGTACCTATGTAAATCAAGAAATCAAATAAATATAAGTCAAATGATCTTATAGAAAGCTAAATGCTTGCTACCGCTAATGTATACTCAATTATAAGCTATGAATGAATGTCATGAGCTAAGGAAATAATGATGCAAAGCTAATGAGCTAAGTTAATGTATTGTGAGCTAAAATAACAAACCATGAGCTAAAGAGTCAATGTAAACATGTTGCCATGATATGTAATTGATATGCAAACATGTCAAATGAATATAAAACATATGCAAATCATTTCATAAGGCTAAGTAAAGATGTGTGCTAACAATATTCAGCAACATAATGACTAAGTTATATATATTTCATATGAAATGATATGAATAATCAATGAATAACTATAATTAAACATAATATTAATATATATGACATATATAACAAAGTAAATATGTGAATGCATAACACCATTAAAATAAAGGAATAATAAAGCAAGAAGAACTCCCTATTCTTCCATCTTTGAAGTGTATGGACGTTTGAAGAAGGTGAATTGGGGCTTGGTCATGCGTGTATCATCACCCTTCTTTGAAGCAATTTGTCCTCAAATCGAAGGTCTTTGTTATCCATGAGAGGTATGCTGTAGGCCGAATATATTTAAGCATGTTTTTAATATATATATATTACATGTACCAATTAAGTTCTTGTTTGCATTGCATGTTTAAGGAGGCAATATTTTTTTAAAAAAAATTAACGATGTGAAATACCAAATTGTTGGATTATGATCTTTGTTAATTTCTCGAAGTAGAATAATATTTTATTAATAAAATTGAGTGAAATACTACTTTGATTTAAAAAAAATCAATTAAGATTTTCTTTTCAAATAAGGTTCGCCCCATTAAAATAAAAATTCTCATGCATATATGATTGTATTTTTAAATTTAAATTCAAACTCATAATCCTTAATATTAAGATAAACTTTAATTAGTTAGGTATCAATTTTAGACGATGCGAGTCACTTAATTCTTCTTCACATGTAATCAACTCCAGAACTTGTTATTTTTTATTTTTTATTTAAAAGATCGTAAATATTTTATTTTATTTGATCAAAATTATCTTTTATAATAAAAAATCATTTTTAGGTGATCCAATCACACCTTAACAAAATAAAAATTGATGATGACTTTGTTATTTTTTTTACAATAAATCCGATGGGCTTAAAGACCATTCCAGCAAAGATAATTATGTAGTTGAGAAACATTGACACGATAATATGGTGCATGTCTTGTTAGGTGCATGATCAAATAAGATTGTAGACAAAAAAATTGTTTGAGACTGAGTTAAAATTTTTCAAAGATGATTCGATAAATTAAATGTCATTTTGTATAATTGAATTGATTTGGATCTTATTTTTTAAATTTTTGTTTTGAGCCATTACAATTTAGTCTTTTGATTTTATTTGTATGATTATTATTTTATAAAAAGCACAAAAAAAAAGAACAAAAGAAAAGCAATAATAAAAAAAGTAATTTTTTTTTTGAAAAAATAAAAGAAAAATCGACCAATCCCATGAGACAAAGAAACACACAGTAAAAAAAGAGAAAAGGGAAAAGAAAATTTGAGTTATTTTTTATATTTAAAATAAGCCTTATATAGGGGCCTTAAGCGATGTCATTTTAACCCAATGAAACTCGTTCCTTGACCCGACTCGACCTAAGAGGCGTACAATTTTAATCTTTTAGGGTTATTCACATTTTGGTCCTTTCTCTTTATTTCTACCTTTTAGTTTAGTTATCTTTTAGTTAATTTCAATTTATTCCAACATGTTATATTTTGTTTCCTTTCAGTTTCGTCCTTATTTCACTAATTAGCTTTTTTATTTATTTAGTTTTTGCATTATATATATTTATATATTTACACATAATTAATTATCATTATATATATATATATATATCCTTTTATGTGGTATTAATATTTATAATATATTTAGTTATCAATTTTGGGTATATCTCTTAGAATAATTAAAATTAACATAAAAAATAAATAATGAGTGTATATCATTATTGAAATAGGTACCTGAAAGAAATGCTTTGTTTAAAAAATAACAATATATATTAATGTTGTAATTTGATAAAAAAAATATAATGTAAAAAAAATTCATTGATAATAGTTTTTAATTGAAAAATATATATATATTTTAATTATTGTTGTTAAGAAATAAAAAGAAATATTACTCGAATATAGATTGACTAGAGAATATTATTTTAGAAGTTATCCACAGACTCGTTGATTATGATAGACTCATTGGGCTTAGCGAGTTTAGGTCTATCGACATCTGAGTCTTAAGTTAGTGTTGGGCTCAAATAACCATGTCTCAGGCTAAGCACGGGCTCGGGTGCAACTAAACATAGGCTAGCTTGTTGGACTCGTAAAATTTTAGGCTTAGCAGTTAGTTGGGACTTTCTGAAAGTTAAATTTGGGTTCAGCATTCACAACATTCACACTTCTTTATTTTTCTTTTCTAGTTTAATAAAATTGGTATATTTGTATAATAAACCTACCAAATTCTAAGGTTCTTCTATTGTTCTCAAAGCTTATACTCATACTCATTATAGTCACTATTTTTAGGAAATCTTTCAAATAAGCCATCAGATTTAAATTTTATTCAATTCAATCATCTGGATGTACGATTTAAATTCAATTAGATCCCATCATTCATACTTTTCTTCCAAATAAGTCCAAACTATAAATTACAAATTCAAAAATCTAATTTATTTAGACAAAACTTATAGATGAATTCTGAAGTGTTAGGAATTTCACTCATCTTGCATTATTTTATTTATTATTTACTGCAACTTCTATTATATTAGTAATTTCGTAATGAATAATTTGTTTCTCATATATTTTCTAGGCATTTCAAAGCAATTTAGGAGTTTCAAGAGCGCTTGAGAGCATATGAGACTGATTGAGATGGAATAAAAGTAAAAAATATGGAGTCATATTGTTAGAAAGGTTCTTAAGCTTGAGAAAAAGGATACGATACTCAATTTTGACTGAAAATATAAAAATTTAATGGAGTCACAACCAATCTTTGGATTAAGTAGGTCGAATATTTAAGAAATTTCTTTTTAAATAAATTTTAAGAAAAATCTTTTAAAATACAAAAAAGGCCTACGTGTAACCAGAAATTCATTTTGAAAAGAGTTCAAGAGTTGATTAAGCATGGAGAAGGTTGAGCACCCCACAACGCCCAAAATTTATATTTAATTGAATTATACATTGTCTCTAATAATGGTAATTATGAATTCAAATATAAATTTAAATTACGATCCTCTTATTATAGACAAATAAACAAAATTTTATTAATCCGAAAATTCCTAAGTTTATTAATCCAAAAATCCTAAGGAGAAAAAGGACAATATTCTATCATTTCCTATTGAGTAGGATAATCCCTTAAATAATTAAGATGATTGTTTCTTCCTCCAACTGAAATAAAAGGAATGTCGTAATTCCTCTTACACTAACGAACACTGACGTTTTATTAATATGAGATTTCTAAAGAGAAGAAAACAATATTCCACTATTTCTAATCAAGTAGAAATAACCCCTTAAATAATTAAGACGATTGTTTCTTCCTCTTACTGAAACAAAATGAACATCAAAATTCCTCATAAAAAAATTAAATATTAACACTCGTTAAGACAAAATTAAAGAAATTAGCATTCAAACAAATTACCACAACTACCGGTCTATTTTAAAATTGAGAAAGAATGTTCAATTATTTAAAAAGTCAAGACCGAGTCCTTAATATAAATCAAACGATTTTTCCTCGATAAATTTAAATAAGAGAACATTTCTATTTCTCTTCTTTATCTTGGTTAATTTTAGGAACCGCTTTACTTTTTAAGTTATCATAATGTTTGTTTATGTTTATGCTAATATAATTAGAAAGTAGACATGTCTCACTAACCGGTTATCAATGAACATTCCAGATTCAAATCCATCTCGGTTAGGTTCGGGACGCCATGATATATATGTTCTAAGTATAAGCTATCAATGTTGGTTTGTTGATTGGGATATGATTAAACTTAATCCCAAAACTGTTTGAGTTGTATTTTATGGATCAAATCTTCAATTATAATATTATGTCGTAGAGTCATTCTTTGAAATATTATGTCGTCGAGTTAGTGTTTGAAAGCAACGATGGTGCTTGTAGACATCATTGAAATATGATTTTAATATATCTCACTCAGGAGATTAACGTCTAGCTCAAACGACCGCAAATATTTTTACAAAAAAAGGACCAGTTCTTTGTAACTTGTAATAGTCGGAGAACTCAACAAAGCTACAACCTATGTTGAGGGCCCATTTTTTAACTTTTAATAGTCGGGGACTCAACAAAGTAATGCACTATAGTCGGAGGACCATTTGTGTACTTTACCCAATTTCTTATTATTCCTTCTTTCATTTGGGAATGTGGAATGAATTTATCCATAAACAAATACAAAATTGGAATGGCTAAATAAAGTCGCTGCTTATTACAAGTACATCAAAAACCAGAAAAGGAAGAACAAAGACGTAAAAAGATCTGAAGGCTACACTGGAAAGCACCTACACAACATGCCAACAGGGGAGCTGATTTTGTGGTGGAAAATTATTTTTCCATCTCATGAACAATGGCAAACACCCTAAAGCTAGCCATAAAATCATGGTTGAGAAAGTGCTTTTACACCCAACCTCAAAAGCTATTTTTTTCAATTTTTGATATGGAAAAGCACTTTTAGAATGAAATTATAATTTTATCCTCAATTATTTAAATTTACTTTTTTTTAGCACTTAAATGTATAATTATATTGTTTATTTTTTTAGTTTATTAATTTTCAATTATTTAAATTTAATTAGTTTTTATAACACTAAAATGTATAATTATATTGTTTATTTTTTGAGTTTATTAATGTTCAATTATTTAATTTAATTATTTTTTAACACTTAAATGTATAATTATATTGTTTATTTTTTGAGTTTATTAATGTTCATATTTATTACTAGATATAATTTTGTATAACTTTAAAAAAAATTATTGACTATAAAATAATATATTTTTATATGATGAGTCTACAGTGAATACCACACACCGATGTGCACCGGTACACAATAGGGTATAATTTACAAATGATTATTAAATTATAATAAAATGGCCTTTTTAGTTATTTAACTTTCAAAAGTTATAAAATGAGCATTAAGCTTTATATTTTGTTAAAAATATTAATGTCGATCTTTAACTATCGTTAAGGTGTGATAATATTCTAAATTAATAAAAACATATTTTATTTGGTCCCTCAATTGAGACTAAAATTTTATTTTGATATTTTTAATTAATAATTTCAAAAAAATTAAAATTCAATTTTTAAAATATCAAAAATGAGATTTTAGTTACAACTGAGGGGTCAAATGTTTTTTTATTAATTTAATATGTCACTTCACCTTTTAATGATAGTTAAAGATGCAATATCCATTTTATAAAAAAAATTAAATTGTAAGTCTTTATATAACTTTTGAAAATTTAATATCCAAAAAGATTATTTTAACATACTTATTGACCATTTAATAATTTTACCTTACAAAATTAGTGGTGTAAATCAGTATCTGACGTCCATTCTAGAATTTTCCATTTTTATAATATTTATGTTGATCATGTTAGAGATAAGCGATAATGCCTTTCATTATCTTATCTCTAATATTTGAATGTATTTGAATGAAGCTATTACTTCTCTTATCTGATAACTTTCTAGTGGGTGTTATATTCTAGGACTTTAAGTGTATATATTTCTTCATTGTTTGCTGTAACTTTTATGATTCAATACAACTACTTTCCATAATATTAGAGCAAAGTAGGCTTACTCTACTTCTATTTCCTGGTTTTTGTCTTATCTTGCTATTTTTCTCCTTGCTTATCAGCTGCCATGGTCACCACGTCTACTGCTGATATAATGTTCTTAAATGCATCCACCCACTTTTCGATTAAGCTCACTACGACCATCTTTCTTATTTGGCGCCACTAGGTCGAAGTTACTTTTATCGATCTTGGTTTGCTTGGTTTTATTGATGGTTCTCGAAAGGCTCTACCGCGACTAATGGTGCTGGCACGATGACTAATTTGACGCATCTAACGTGGTATCGTCAGGATCAAATGCTTATTAGTGCGTTTCTTGGCAGCTATGATGATTCTATCCAACCTCTGTTCTCAGCTGCAGTTACTACCAAAGATGTGTGGGATATGCTTATGAAAAACTATGCGAGTTCATCCCATAGCCGCATACTTGCTCTCAAGTCAAAGCTTGCTCGTAATCCATGGGGTTCTCGATCTATATCGGCGTATTTGAAGGATATGCAGGATATTGTGGCTGACCTTGCTCTCACTGGCAATCCAATCTCGGGTACAAATCTTTTTATATCTATTATTAATCATTTGGGGGATAATTACCATCCTATTGTTGCTACTCTTCGTGTTCATCAACACCTCAACCACCATGGTTGAACTCTATGAGATCTTAACGGATCATGAACGGACGTTCCAAGATGATGATCACTCATATTCTCCATTGCTGGCTACAGTCAACGTTACTCAATATGCATCTATTGCCACCAATTGCACTTCGCTTTCTGTTCGAGGTAAGGGAGGTAGTTCTCCACGTCATGACTCGGGGAATAATCGCAATTTGACTGGAAATTCTCGATCCTCTGATATCGTTTGAAAATTTTGTAATTTTCATGGTCATCTGATTCGCAACTGTCCGAAGCTTGCCCGATTTCTTTATAATAACAATTTTTATCAACAACGTGATTCTGAACCTCCTATTTTCAATCTCGCTGTTGCAAACTGGACATCTGCGTCATCTCCTTAGATGATTGATAATGGTGCCTCCCACCATACTGTCATTTCTTCTGTGGCTCTCAATGACTTTTCTAGATATGATGGTCCTGATAAGATTCACCTGGGTAATGGTAAGACTCTTCCTATCTCCCACAATTGTAACACCGTTCTTCCTACTGTGTGTCAGCCACTTACCTTTCAAAATGTCTTGTGTGTTCCTTATCTTCATACCAATTTGATTTATGTTTCCAAGCTGTGTCAAACTAACTCTATTTTTGTTGAATTTTTCTCTTTTTATTTTGTTGTCACAAACCGACACACGGGGGTTCCTTTTCTTCAGGGAAGTAACATTGGTGGTGTTTACTATGCGCCAAAGCTGCAGTTGTCTCCTTGAGTTCATTTTACCACTATTTTGTCTCATGTTCAATTACATCATAGTTTCGGCCACCTTTCCAATAAAATTTTCGCCTCTATATTACGCAATTTGATATGAAAGTTGATTTTTCCTTGTTAAAACATTTTTGTTGTTTTTCTTGCTATATCAATAAAAATCAAAATTACCATTTGCTTAAAATTCTCTTACTAGTTCTCTTCCTCTTGAATTATTGTATTCTGATTTCTGAAGTACTAATCAACGCTCTTTTGATGGGTATTCTTTATGTTTTTTTTATCATTTCACAAATTATACTTGGCTCTACCCTCTCAAGAACAAATATGATGTTGCTGTTATTTTTTTGCAGTTCAAGCATCTTGTTGAGAAATTTTTAATCTCACTATTGTTTCATTATTTTTGGATAACGGAGGAGAATTTATTAAACTTTTGCCAACTTTAAATTTGGATGGCATATCACATTTTACTTCACCTCTACATACTTCTGAGAATAATGGTATCGCCTAACGTTGTCATCGGCACATTGTTGAAACTAGTCTCTCCTCTCTTTCGTTATCTTATTGGCCCCACGCCTTTCAAATTGATGTTTATTTAATCAACCGTATGCCTACCCCTTTGCTTCGAAATGTGTCCCCTTTTTCTCTCCTCTACAAAACAATAACCAAATTATGATAAGTTACAACCGTTTGGATGCCTTTATTTTCCTTGGTTACTTCCGTACACAAGTCATAAGTTACAACCTCGGCCCATCTCGCATGTCTTCCTCGGTTACTCTTTCACTCAGTCTGCCTACAGGTATCTTGATCCAGCTACTCATCGTATCTATGTTTCTTACCATGTGCGATTTGTCCCTTTTATTTTTCCATTTCAAGGTTCCTCGGCACCCACTGTGCTGACGGTGTCTCCAAAACCATGGTTATTGCATTGGTTCTCATTCCTATTCCATTGTCACCTATTCCCACTGAGCAATCCTTCTCCTCCTGCTTCCCTAACCTCTTTTGTTGCCGATAGCCCTGTGTTATCCACTTCGCCATTGGCTTCTAAGTTTGTTTCGCCCACACCTAATGTCAATATTTCGCTTCCTATTCCATTGTCACCTATTGTGCTTATTTTCGTGTAGGAGCCTATTTTCAAGAATTAGCGGTAAGAAGGGTGCAATCTATATTTATTTTTTTTTTGATCATGGTTTGAGACATAGAAACGACACTCATGATGCGGTCTGACGTTACAGTTTCTAGAACATCCAGTCAACAATAGTTTCTAGAAGATCCCTTCAACACCTTTTTGAAGGTGGATGGACAGAGTTATCTTAGAACGAGTTGTTTTGAAATTTAAGTTTGAAATTGAAAATATTTGGGATTTATTTATCTTTTAATTTTCATGTTATCTTTAGGGTTTTAGAAAGTTATAAATTCCCCTTGGGGCAAATCTTTGAACACACTTGCTTAGATTTGATTTCGTAGTTTTAATTACTTTGTTTTATAA
The DNA here is from genome assembly GCF_006381635.1 of Hibiscus syriacus. Lineage (NCBI taxonomy): Eukaryota > Viridiplantae > Streptophyta > Magnoliopsida > Malvales > Malvaceae > Hibiscus > Hibiscus syriacus. The sequence continues at coordinate 631,137 of NW_024062559.1, forward strand.
AATTTCTTATTTGGCTTTCATCTCTTCACTTTAAGTTTTGTTTATTTTCATTTCTGTCTTAGCTAATTTTATCATAAGCCAAAGGCTAAGAATTCAAAATGTGAGAATTAAAAAGCATTTAACATCTACAGGATGTCATTTTCAGTTTTCTGTAAACTTGGACAAGCAATTGACCTATCCTTTAAAAATCAAAACACTTTCATTTCAAAAAGTCGATGTTGGTCTCGATGTTGTTTTGATTTAAAGTTGAGATGAAAGATCGATTTTTCGCATATTCGACTTCCTATGAACACGCTTATTGGCGGTCCGTTAAGGGAAACTGGGGTCAAATTCGATTCTCAATGAGACAACATGATCTGAGTCGGTTTTTCCAAAACTTAAAATTGTTTTATGCTAACGACAATAGTCGTAGTTAGTTCAATTAAAAGCCAAATTTCAAAGATTAACCTTGAGAAATTGATTACCAAAGTGAAAAACAAGTTATAAGGGTAGAGCCTTGTAAATTGTAACTGGCATGAATCTCAAAGTAAAATCCATTTTGACAATCAGAAATGAATTGAGTCAAGGCTAGGCTAAGGCTACTTTACAAATTGTTATTTTCAACTTTACGCCTTTAATCTACTTTATTTTCAAGTTTTATTATTTTTCTTATTTAACCATTATTCCACCAAATCACCTTGTTTTATTTCACTACAGATTACCTCGATCATAGCTGACACAAGCTCAAATTTGGGAATTTTCTAAGTTTCTGTGGACCGACCCTTACTTCTCTTTGCTACACTCATTCCTTATTTATTTTGAGAAGAAAGAATTTTATTTTATAGTAAATGACACTTGTCAGTCTAAGAAATTATCAAGATGCTTTCCCTGCATGTTCGTGTTGAGAACATCATTTCAGAGACCACTAGTAGAGAAGGGTCAAAGGAGGTTGAGTCGTTGGGGGACAAGGAAACCATGGAGAAACCAACTATTTGCAAGGTGGAAAATGAGCAACGAACTTTGAGTAAGAAACACCAATGCAAGCACGAGACTTCAGAAAGGAAGAACCGATGTGAGATCCAAACTTCAAGTTAGAATGGAGGATGTAATAAGGGGCATCGGGCTTTGCAGTGAAAGTGGTTGATGCATAGTGGTACAACGAACTTCGAGGGAGATGTTTTGATGAAAGGGGTCGTCATACTCCATTGATGAAGGAGGGTTGACATGATTTAGTGTAAATGCAAGCCGAAGACAAACCAGGGGAGGTATATCTCAAATATATTCTTAGTGTTTTTGAAGTCTAATTTGCATTGTTTGATGAGTGAATGTCGAGATTAACCTAACTATCAGCGTGGAGTGGCCAAAGGTTGGAGCCTTTACAGAAGGATCTAGGGGATCCATCTCGAGGAAAATATAGACGAGTAAGAAAGAAGTTAATATAGGCGAGATGTGCGAGAAGACGTGACATATTATAATTTTACAAAGGCGAAAGAAGCCAAGGTGAGTAGTTCAAATGGGGGACCGCAACAAGCCGAGGCATCAAGGAGTTTTCAAAGAGATGAAAACCAAATTTATTTGAGTGGCGGGACGAGGGCGTCTTGAGTTTTACTGGGGGAGAATGTCGCATCCCACAGATTTGGGTTCGTGAATTGTGTTTAAAAGCCAATAAAATAGGTTCTTTGTGCATACTTGAGCTTGACAGGGCAAGTTAATTTGGCTCAATTCTTGGAGAAGTGACGAGGGTGTTACGAGGTTCAGTGGGGGTAATTATCGAGGCTCGTGGAGTTCAAACCGTGGCACATGCATGAGCATTCGTAAGAGAATTGTATGAAGTATTGGGCCCAAAATTACCAGACTTGGCCTATTCCTTGAAATATTCTAGAAGGAATAATTACCTCTTCATTGAAGAAGATAAATACTTAAATTGAAGAGATAATGTTTAGTTTGAATTTGATTTCTTATATGAGATTCTAATAGGATTTCATTTCAATCTCAACCGTTGATGCATTTCGATCTAGACCATTGGATCTAGGGGAGCTCAACTATAAATAAGAGCATCCCTCATTATTTGTAATCAATTCATTTATTTCATTCTTGTTTCTAAGCTTTGTAGCTTTGTTTCCGTGTTACTTAGCTTTTTAATCTTTGTTTCTCTTTTGTTCTGAAGCCTTTGTGCTTTGTTGCCTCTTTTGGTGGCTTAGATAGCCCAACAGTGTTTACATTTCCACAAGAGTTATTCAACCTTGGTGGCTTTTATAGCTTCGAGTGTGTTTTCTTCCGCATCTTCTTAACCCTGGTGGGTTTGTTCGACGCTTAGTGAGTTTTATTTGTCACAGAGATGTGGTTAAGGTTAACTTAGCGCCAATTCAACATGAGAAAGTAGTTAAGGCCGCACTGATTAGCTAGTCGAAACTCTAGCCCTGTGACTATATATATGGAAAATTATAAGATGAATGATATATATCATGTATGTATTGATATTCGTTACTAATTTTATAGGGTAAAATTCATAAATAATCATTAAATTAAAATTATCTTTTTACATACCAAACTATTAAGAGTTTTATAATAGGTATTTAACTTTAAATTTTGTTATAAAATGAATAAAATAACACTAATTGCCATTAAATAGGTAAAGTGACATGCTAAATTAATGAGAAATATCTCATTTGATCCTTCAATTGTAACTAAAAGTCCGTTTTACTGTTAATTTTAATTAAAATAATTTTATTAATTTATTTGAGTTGAAAACAAAATAGATGTAAATAAAATAAATATTTTTTATTATCATAATATAGATATTCAGTTTGTGTCATATAAATTATTTCATACATTATTAAGAATTAATGATTTCATTATTATTTAAGTTTGGATATATTTGTGAACTAAAATTATATATTTTCTTTAAAATATTTTTTAAAATTTTAAAAAATAAATTGTTGTCATATATATTTTAAAGAAATACAATTTTTTATATTTTAGAATTATTACTTTATATATATATATATATATGAAAATGAATTTTTAGTTATATTTGAGGGGTTAAATATGGTATCTTTTTTTTTTTTTAATTTTGCTTGTTACGTCATCATTTTAACAATATTTAATGTTTGATATCTATTTTTAACAAAATCCAAATTTTAATGTATGTTTTATTACTTTTAAAAATCCAATAAAAATAAAATTATTTTAATAAAATTTAATAACCATTTATGAATTTTATCCTATTAAAATATTGTTGGTGCATATTTTTAGTGAAAAAATATTGCTGTAAAATAAAGATGTTAACATTAACTAAAGTAAATAAAATAAAGATGATATAATCATTATACCATGTAATCACTGTATTAAAAGCAATTTCATCCTAATTTGTTTAATCCCGAAAGTGGACGTTGCTCTCCAAGGTTATCCCAATTTTCTAGATTTCGTACACCCGAAATAAGGAAATGGAACTCGCTTGATATTGCCCTTTTCAAAGATAAAGAATAAGAGAATTGTAGAGAAAACATGAATTGATACAATAAATAGTGAAGTATAGTTTGATATTTATATGGAAAAGATAAGGGGAAATCAGTAATAGATAGAGACGATTATCATAAAATCTCAACCACTCTTCAATTACTCCCAAATATATAAAAATATTTCTAAAAGATATTATTTTTTATTTAATTATTCGCATTATCCAACAACCCTCCACTAATGTAAATAAATAAAAGATTATTGTTGATATTTACGAAACTCAATTGACAACCAAATAATTTTCCAAGAGGGGTTCGGTTGGTTTTTGAGTTTAGGATTAAGGAGATTAAGGGATAGGAAAATTTGCACAAGAATTTATAGTGGTTCAACTTCTCAACCAAGTCTACATCCATTTAGCTCCTCATTAAGGATTTTCCAACAAATTCGCTAATTTGTTCTTTCTTTTTCAAGGATAAAAATATAACATTTACAACACCTTATCTTTTCAATTGGCCAAGATAGAACCAAAACCCCTTTACAAAAGGAAAAGAAAGTAAACAAAGAAATCTCTGAAAGGTAGGTGTTTACAAAATTAAAGCTCATACAAAAACAACAATTTATAAGAGAAAGAAAATAAAGAGTGAAAAATGTTTCTCTTGTGTTTGAATGCTTGGATAGGTGTTGATAACCCTTCTTCAACTGTCTTGAACTTGTATTTATATGTTGGAATTTTTTTGTGGCCGTTTCTAGCCTTTGGGAGTAACTTGGAGTCGTTGGGGATGAAATTTCGTTCAAAATAAAACTGTCCAGTACAGGGAGTATCGATACTCCTTTAATGAGTATCAGTACTTCCTTTGCTATTTTTAAATAAACTAGTTGTTACTACCATTGGGCCTGACGGTTTTGATACTACTATGTAAAGTAGTATCTATACTCCTTTTAGTATCGATACTTATTTTACATTCTAGAATTTGAGCAAGCTGGTAATATCGATACTACCCTGATAGTATCGATACTTCTCTTACCTTTGGTATAAGTACCACATGAACAATATCGATACTTTTCATATAGTATCGATACTATAAGAACAGTATCGGTACTTAGTACCTTGAAAATCAGTTTTGTTCTCAAATTTAATTTTAATGGTCTTTGAATTATTTTTGAAAACTTTAAAAAAATCTTTGAAAAAATTCAATTAAGTACAAAATTTTTTTCCCTTAATTTGCTATATCAAAATATTATAAAAAGCATTTTAACAATCTCCCCCTTTTTGATATAACAAAACATTTGAAAAATTGTTTTTGGCAAAACTCCTCTTTAATAAAACATTTAATGAAAAAGAGAAATATTTGGAAAATATTAAAACTCTCATTTTTCATTAAGAAATTGAATTTTTCAAACTCATACTTCTCCCCCTTTTTGTTATATAAAATATAATTCCAACTTAAAGTAAAAAAAATAACAATGGAGAGTAAGTGATAAATTTGACATTAAAAAACAATTTGAAAAATTAAAGCTCCTTCTTGATAAAAGCATTCCAAACAAAAATTAAACTTTAAGAGCTTAACACTTTAAAAAACTGAATTTCAACAAAGATGAACAAACATATTAGTAGCACATGAAATTCAATATATTCAACTCTAATATACTTTATGCAATAACAATTGTTGAATTTAAGTGCATGTGCATAAAGCTATCCAAAAATGGAATGCATTTGAAAAATTGATATCAACTGTTAGAGAGATACCATTTGTAATAAATCACATACATAAACATTTAAATTAAGGTCAACAATTAAAATTTGTAAAATCAAAGCATTTGAAAAAATGATATCAATTGTTAGAAATATATCATTTGCATTTAAAACCATTTGGCCAAAATTCATTATGATAAACAAACATTTATGAAAAATAATTAAACTTTAGAAAATGTTCATCACAATTCTTTTTAACATACAGAGAAAATCATTTAACTTCAAAGCTAATGCATACTTAAAAATCAATAGGCAAACAATTTACAAAATCAAAAAGCTTTAAGCTTAGAGGTTACCAATCCTTCTCAAGTGTGGCTAGAGCATTTGAATATCTTCACTTTCATCACCATTACGCCCACACACACTACAAGAGACATTTATTTGGATTTTGTATCCAACTTCTTTGGACCTTTGTATGTTAGTTCAATGCCCCTTATTCCTTTTGGAACCCATACTTGTTTAATTTAAAATGTTTTCCTTTCTTTAAAAGAAAGTATGTTCCTTGTGACCATGATAATGACAATGTGAGCATTTTATCATTATGGAACTAGATGAATTATTTAAAATGATTTCGTTTTCTTTGGTTAAGCATTCAATCTTAACTTTCAAATCAAAACATTATTTTTTTCAAGATTTCAATTTTTTACTTTTGAAAGCTCTAAATCATTTTTCAAGATTTCATTTTGTTTTTCAAATACTATTGCTTTCAAAAGAAAATCGTTTTCAATTTTTTATTTTGAAATTATTTTCTTATATTTGGAGTTCATGGTCTCAAACTCCAAAAAAATTCATCATAAGCTCTTGTAACTAGTCAAAAGAATATTAATTTAATTCATTGAGTTAGATATACATTGGGCTCTTCATAACCATTAAGCACATCACCTTTGTTAGTTCTTCTTATTTCTTCCATGAATCTCTCGAGCTTATTCCAAAGTTCCTTGGCATTTGAACAAGAAGAAACTCCTTAGACTTTGAGACCAAATGCACAATATAACATGTCCATGGCCTTATTCATTAAGTTGAGCTTTCTTCCGTTTGGGCAATCACTCCTTCATCTTATTTTGAGAAGAGTAGATGTTCTCGATCATCTCCCAGCATCAAGATCATTGTATTAGATGAATATCTCAATTAAATTATAGAGGCTTTTTGATCGGTTGAGAGTCTTCCATGTAGAACGAGCTGGAGGTGAAAGCCATACTACTTGTTGTCAGAATGGATAGAGCTATTCAAGGATCGTCTCATGGTGTTATAACTTCTAATGAGTCAATCTATGATACAAATTGTTGGGATACAAAGCTCAATTGACAACCGAATAATTTGCCAAGAGGGGTTGATTTGGTTTTGAGTTTAGGGAGTAAGGAGATTAAGGGATAGGAAATTTGCACAAGAATTATAGTGGTTCAATTTCTTAACCAAGTCTACATCCACTACCTTAGCTCTCACTAAGGATTTTTCAACAATTCACTAATTGTTCTTTCTTTTTCAAGGATAAAGAGAACCTTTACAAATACTTATATTTCAATTTGCTAAGATAGAACCAAAACCCTTTACAAAAGGAAAAGAGAGTACACAAAGAAACCTCTAAAAGGTAGGTGCTTACAAAATTAAAGCTCACACAAACACAACTATTACAAGAAAAGAAAATAAAGAGTTAAAAACGTTTCTTTGTGTTTGAATGCTTGGATAGGTGTAGGTAACTTTTCTTCAAGTGTCTTGAACTTGTTTTATATGTTGGAATGTGTTTGTTGTCGTTTCTAGCCGTTGCAGATGAAGTTCTGTGTAAAATAAAACTGCCCAATACATGGAGTATCGATACTCTTTAATGAGTATTGGTATTTCCTTTTTTTTATTTTAAATAAAACTAGTCATTACTAGCCGTTGGGACTGATGATATCGATACTACGTTCATGGTATAGATACTACTATGTAAATTAGTATCGATACTCCTTTGAGTATCGATACCTATTTTCCATGGAATTTGAGCAAGCTGGTAGTATCGATACTTCCTTGAGAGTATCAATACTTTCTTACCTTTAGTATCGGTTCCACATGAACAATATCAGTATTATTCATATAGTATTGATACTGTAAGAACAATATTGTACTTTGTACCTTGAAAATAAATTTTGTTCTCAAATTCACATGTAAGGACTTTGAATTATTTTTGAAAACTTTTAATAAAAAATTTGAACAAAATCAATTAAGTCCAAAAATATTTTGCCTTAATTTTTAATATCAAAATATTATAAAAAGTGGTTCAACAATCTCCCCCTTTTATATAACAAAAACATTTGAAAATTATTTTTGGCAAAATCCTCTTTAATAAAACATTTAATGAAAAATATAATATTTGGAAAATATTAAAACTCCCCTTTTTTAATTAAGAAAATTAATTTCAAAACTCATACTTCTCCCCCTTTTGTTATATAAAAATAATTCAAACTTAAAGTTAAAAAAATAACAATGGAGAGTAAGTGGTAAATTGACATTAAAAAACAATTTGAAAATTAAAGCTCCCTCAATAAAAGTATTCCAAAAATATTAACCTTTAAGAGCTTAACACTTAAAAAAATTGAATTCAACAAAGATGAACAAACATATTAGTAGCACATGAAATTCAATATATCCAAGTCTAATATACTTATGCAATATCAATGTGAATTAAGTGCATGTGCATAAAGCTATAAAAAATGTTATGCATTTGAAAAATTTATATCAACTGTTAGAAAGATACCATTGTAATAAATCGCATACATAAACATTTAAATTAAGGTCAAAAATTACAATTTGTAAAATCAAGCATTGAAAAAATGATATCAATTGTTAGAGAGATATCATTTGCATTTAAAATCATTTTGACTAAATCTCATTATGATGAACAAACATTTATGAAAAATCATAAACATTAGAAAATATTCATCACAATCTTTTAACATACATAAGATAGAAAATCAACACAAAATCATTTAAGTTCAAAGCTCATGCATGCTTAAAAATCAATAGGCAGTCAATTTACAAAATCAAAAACACTTTAAGCTAGAGGTTACCCATCCTTCAAGTGTGCATATAGCATTTGAGTTCTTCACTTTATCACCATTACACCCACAAACACCTACAATTGGACATTTATTTGGATTTTGGTATCCAAATTGCTTTGGATCCTTATAAATAGTTTCAATTTCCCTTGTTCCTTTGGAATCCATACTTGTTTAATTTAAAACATTTCCATTCATTAAAGGACAAGTATGTTCCTTGTGACCATGAAAATGAAAATGTGAGCATTTTGTTATTATGGAACTAGATGAATTATTAAAATGATTTTTCGTTTGTTAAGCATTCAAGCTTAACTTTTAAATCAAAACATTCTTTTTCAAAACTTCATTTTACTTTTGAAAGCTCCAAATCTTTTTCAAGATTCATTTGTTTTTCAAAATCCATTTTGCTTTCAAAAGAAAATCAGTTTTAATTTTAAATTTTGATAAAGTTTTATATTTGGAGTTCATGGTCTCAAACTCCAAATATAATTCATCATAAGCATCTTGTAACTTATCAAAAGAATATGAATTTAATTCATTGAGGTAGAAGATACACTGGGCTCTTCATGAGCCATAAGCAGACTACCTTGTTGGTTCTTTTCTTGTTTCCTTGAATCTCTTCAAGCTTATTCAAAAGCTCATTGGCATTGAACAAGAAGAAACTCCTTCATAGATCGGGACCAATGCACAATACAAAACGTGGCTTAGCATTAAGATGAGCTTTCTTCGTTCTTGGGAACTTCATCCTTTGTCTTCTTTGGTGAAGAGTAGCCATTCTCAATCATCTCCAATGCATCAAGATCATTGGATTGGATGAATATCTTCATAATTTCTTGCAAAGACGGTAGTTAGCTCCATTGAAGTATGGAGGCTTTTCGATCGGTTGGGAAACGTGCATGGCCTTAGCATTAAGATGAGCTTTCTTCCGTTCTTGGGAACTTCACTCCTTTGTCTTATTCTTTGGTGAAGAGTAGCCATTCTCAATCATCTCCAATGCATCAAGATCATTGGATTGGATGAATATCTTCATTAATTTCTTGCAAAGACGGTAGTTAGCTCCATTGAAGTATGGAGGCTTTTCGATCGGTTGGGAGTCTTCCATGTTTAACGAGCCAGAGTTGGAAGCCATAAACTTGGTTGTGTCAGAAATGGATAGAGTTTCATCAAGGATCATCTAAAGGTTGTTAGAACTTCTAATGAGTCAATCTCTGATACCAATTGTTGGGATTTATGAAGCTCAATTGACAACTGAATAATTTGCCAAGAGGGGTTGAGTTGGTTTTTGACTTTAGAAAGTAAGGAGATTAAGGGATAGCAAAATTTACACAAGAATTTATAGTGGTTCGATTTCTCAACCAAGTCTACATCCACTATCTTAGCTCATCACTAAGGATTTTCCAACAAATTCACTAATTTGTTCTTTCTTTTTCAAGGATAAAGAGATAATCTTTACAACTCTCTATCTTTTCAATTGGATAAGATAGAACCAAAACCCTTTTACAAAAAGAAAATAAAGTAAACAAGGAAACCTCTGAAAGGTAGGTTTTTACAAAATTAAAGCTCACACAAACACAACTATTTACAAGAGAAAGAAAATAAAGAATGAAAAGCGTTTGTCTTGTGTTTGAATGCCTGTATAGGTGTTGGTAACCCTTCTTAAAATGTCTTGAACTTGTATTTATATGTTGAGTTTTGTTTATCACTGTTTATAGCTGTTGGGAGTGATTTGGAGTCGTTGGGAATGAAATTTCATACAAAATAAAAAAATTGTCTAGTATAGGGAGTATCAATACTCTTTTAATGAGTATCTCTCTTACCTTTGGTATCAGTACCACATGAACAATATCGGTACTATTCATATAGTATCGATAATGTAATATTATCAACACTTTGTACATTGAAAATCAGTTTTGTGCTCAAATTCACTTTTAATGGACTTTGAATTATTTTTGAAAACTTTAAAAAAAAACTTTGAACAAATTATTAATTAACAATGACCGAGAAGTAGAGAATAGAGTTGTGTCACCAACCATGCCAACTTTTAAAGAAACACCATCACCAACCAGAAGTTTACCTGGATCACTGTATTATGTGTGATGGGTTATAGTACCATCATTTGGAGTAACATGATACGTAGCTCCAGATCAACAACCCACTGATCTTTACTGAAACCATACGCTTGTGAAGAAGCAGCAAGTTGAGACAGACTCCAAGAGCCACCGACGTCTCGTTGCATAAACAAGCGTAGGCTTTCTAGCCTCTGACCTCATAGAAAATTTACCCTGAGCAGACCGCCCCCTACTCGAAGAACCCGATGTATGTCCAGATAAGACAGGTCGACTTTGAATACGATCCCTTAGTGTCTGAGATAATCCCTTACTATAAGCAGGAGGCTAATGTGTCAGACCAGGATGCAAATAATTTGTTAAGAAATGTTCAGTAGAACCACATCTGAAACACATCCCTAACTTTTTATGACACTCTCCATTATGTTTTATACTACATAAAGTACAAGTAGGAAACCTGCTGTGTAGAAGAAACACTCATACTAAATCAACATGCCTAGATCCAGAGTCAAGTCTCGAAGTTCCATCTTTCAGACACTTTCCAAGATGAGTAGAAGAACCATAAGGAATCTCAGAACCTAATTGCTTTCTTTTTTATTACGTTGTTCTGTACTGAAATCTTCCATCTCCTCAGCACCCTTAGCTCAATCCACGAGCTTAACAAATTACTGATCATGATGAGTAGCTATCCTGGTATGAATATTAACACATAAACCGCTTTCAAATAGTAAGCATTTGTCCTCCTCAGTAATGATCAATCCAATAGATAGTTACTAAGATGCAAGAACTCTAGTTTATAATCCTGAATTGTCATATTACCCTGTTTTAGATCCACAAATTCATGTTTCTATTCTTTAAAATAACAACTACACACAAATCGACTCTTAAAATCACTCTGAAAAAATCAGCTAACTCATCTCTAGAAATAGTCATCTTCACTAAATTCCACCAACTTAGGGCATCATCTTCAAACAGTGAAATAATAGCCTGAAGTCTCTGATCCACTAGATAATCCATCTCATCGGGAATACACTCGGTATCCTCAATCCAGTGCTCCCCAACAGACAGGGATGCTCAAATAAATTATCTTCAATCCTTCTATACCTCAAAGTACTATTATTTTATTTTACGGACTTATGCCTGCTATTTTCATTGTAGGCTTGATTTTTAAACCACTTATACGATTCACGTAAAAACATAAAAGATAAAGAATTTTCTCCCTTTAAGGATTCTCGACAAGATATATTCTTAAGACATTAAACCTCTTGCCTAGCTAAGTCTTGACTTAGTATCTCAAACTTACAATAGAGCTATTAAAAAAATCACAAGCCTTCAAAAAAGTTACTCTACTCAAGATGAACACATACCCACTAAAAGAATTTTTTCGATGCATTTTCAGTTACATAATCATAATATCCATTTAAGATTGTAGGATAGTTTTTGATAAACTATAATCACTAACTCCTTATAAAGTTTAATTTCTCAAGGAAATAAATGCTTAAGATTTCTTTCAATATCCAATATTGGATTGTGAGCATATTATGGAGCTACGTCATGATAAAAACTCTCAGAATATTTAGTATTCAAACATTATTTCCATGAACTCTTTATCATTTTTATGCTAAGAGAGTTATTTCACGAATCATCTTAGTACTAAATCTTTTCTATGTAAAAAGACTTATACTAAAAAATTTCTTTTTTATCAGCTTTAGTTATCTTTAACACTAGACTTCACATAAATCATCCATAAATTCTAGATTAAGAGGATTAAAATTTTCTCAATTTCATACAATTTAAAGTATCACACTTATACATTTTTTTTAAATAGGGTACTTTGTATTATAGAAAAAACAAAGTACACAACCTCAAAGACCTCATTAAAAAACCTCCCTAACCCTAGATGGAGGAAAAAGAGTGTGCCTTGAGGTGAAATGGATTAACCACAAGAAATCTCTAACATCACACAGGACAAAACCCAAAACAACCCAGCATAACCCAAACAGAATTGATAATAAGAACAAAAAGACAGCACAGACTAAGCTGAAACAAAGACAACAACAGGGATATCCGAACAACAGCAGAAAACTGATGCACCAAACCCACTATAACACATCATTCTTCAATTTTCAATCGAACTCATCAAACGCAACAGCAATGGACAGTATATTGATTCTTCAATTATTAAATATTTCTCACATTGCTTACACTTATACATATAAATTATGAATGCATATATTTCATACACAATGCATGAAATAAATAATCATTTCAGACACCCCAACATATAAAGACATTTATAGGATAGAGAATTTCTAATTACCCCATGTTCTCTAACCTCAATATGGATAAATTAATAATATTATAGAAGACATGTAAACAATATTTTCCTTCAATTTTACTCAAATATACTATAGTAAATTTATATTGATTTTAAGCACAAAATTGTAATCATGTATATATTTATCAAAGTCTTAACACACTAATCTGTATGAATACTTTCAAATCTGAAATTCCTTAAAAGATATATTTGTTATTTGTGACTTCGTCTCTTAAAAGGAAATTTTAAGACTTTTTTCTAATTCTTCAAAGATAAATCAATAATTAGAAATATTACGGTTAGACAATCTCTTATCCTTCCTCAATTCCAAGAGTATGATAATGGAATTTTAATAGCTACAAATGGTTTTAGTAGCATTATTGTTTATCATTTATTCATACCCATTAGTCAAACGTTGATCTTAAAGAGACAGTTCAACTACTATGACCAAAAACTCTCATCTTAATTTTAGTTTTTAATCTCTTCTTTTCGATAATCAATCATAGACATTCATTCTCACTCTATCACACTACTTTTCAGTTAATCATTTATAAAAGGTATCATTACAATTTATGCTTAATAATTTTCATCCATAATTAATCATAAAAAATAGGCTTCAACTAATTAATTTGGTCTTGGTCTTTAAACTTTTTTTCATAAGATTTTTACTATTTTTTAAAGACTAGCTAGAAAGTCTAATTTGAGAATAAACAATTTGATATGGTAACAAACACGAATAAAAAGACAATAAGTTAAAAAAAAATTACCTCGTAGGTTGAAATTTTAAAAAAATGTAAAAATAGAGATGACGTGAGCATAATATTCCATTCTATTCAAAAACGCAGGAATCTTAGCAAGTAAATCGCCGGTCACGGATACACTAACACACATTAATGGAGATTGCATGGGACCTTCAAGCCTGGAACATAATGGCAACCAGATTAAAGGATTTAAAACCCTCAAAACCACCAGATTGATGCTAAGAATCAGCAACCAATCTATTTGATAACGTCACTATCATGGGCCCACAAATTTATGGTAACTAATTACAAAATAAAAAAGATCGTCACTATCGTGGAGGGTTTCTTTTTTCCTTGTTTTCTAAGAAATTGTCTTACCATAGAAGGTAGTGGTCACTACTCACTACCACGTACGGAGCGCCACTCTCATGTTACACCACAGACACGACTGAATTAATTCCAGATACGCACCAGAAGGGGAAAAGAAAGTCCATAAATGGAAACCATAACAACAGCCCGACTGTGCTCTGCGAAAATGGAGTTTTATATTGAAAACAAATGCAAAGAATATTTCCGACGAGCTAACGTTAAATCTGCTCAAACTGTTGGCTGTCCTCGATGTCGTTCAAACCAGATTAGATCTCAAAGGTATGAAAAAAAATGATCTCAACTCTCGAGCTCTTGGACATTAAATCCTTAATCAAATCTGCCCTGTTAATCTCCAGGCTCATTTTCATTAGATGAGGAATTGAACGGACTCAGTAGTACTCCTTCAAAATTTAAATTATTAGAGAAGAAAGATTTATCTGTTGTTTGGTGGAGGCACACAGATTCGGAGGACTTGAGAAGCTTCTAAATCGTTAGCAAAAAAAAAAAAAAAAAACAAACAAATACTACTTGTTAACATAGATAATAAATAAATAAAATAAAATAAAGATGATATAATCATTGTATCGTGTAATTACTGTCTTAGAAGCAATTCCGTCTGGATTGGTGTGATCCCAAAAGTTGATGTTGTCTAGTTAATACACTTTTTCAAATTTTGTACACCTAAAATAAGGAAATGATATTACTCTTTTCGAAGATAAAGAAGAAGAAAAGTGCAGACAAAACAAGGAATTGGTAGATCAAATAATAAATTATAGTTTGATATTTATAAGGAAAACATAAGAGGTAAATCAGTAATAGACGGGCGTTTATCATAAAATCTCAACCACTCTTCAACATCTCTCAAATATAGAAAAAAATATTTTTTAGAAATTATTTATTTCTTATTTAATTATTTGCATTATCCAACGGTTGTAACTCTTGTTTACCTCCATCCTCTACAGCCCACTTAAAGAAAACTTCTTAACACAATTGAAGAGAGAAAACCCTTCATTCTCTTTTAAATCTACTCCTCACAATGCTACTAACAACCACGCTAACAACCTAACACCGTACAACCTACACGTTAGCTTCAATGCTCAACATTCTCCTTACTTTTTTTCTCTTCCCCATTAAAAGACTAAACATTAACCTTTGCACGAAAAACTTCAAACTGAGCTAAAGATAATGACTTAGTCAAACCATTTGTGACTTGGTGACTAGCATGAACATAGTTCACCATCACTTGTTTCAGTGCATCTTTCTCACGGATAAAATGAAAGTCTAGATCCACATGCTTGCTCTTTGCATTGTAGACAGGATTAGTAGTCATAGCAACTACACTGTTGTTATCACACCACACTACCGATATCCTCAACTTCTTAACGGCCATGTCGGATAAAAGTGCACTAACCCATGTCGTTTCAGTAGTAACATCTATAACACTTTTATATTCATCCTCTATGGTTGATTTGGAGACAAAATTTTGCTTCCTGGAGCTCCACATGACTAGGTAATCACCTACAAAAACACAATTACCAGAAATAGACATTCGATTATCTGAGTTCCCAACCCAGTCAGTTTCAGCAAACGCCACAACGTTCAAGCCTACCATTACTGGTGCAATAACTAATCTGTGATTAAGAGTACCAACCAAGTACCTCAAATCCTTTTCATTACCACTAGATGTTCTTGTCTCGGGGCATTCATGTATTGCGCTACTTTGTTAACGTTGAATGATATATCCAGTCGAGTGTGGCACGTATATCAACTCTTCTACAACAATACGATACTCATACACATCTTGAAGCAACAAACTATCTTCTCAAGTTAGCTTTGATGACACGAGCATGGGTATAGAGCTAGAACTTGCATTGCTAATCTTGGTCCTCATTAACAACTCTAAAATAAATTTTCGTTGACAAATAATCAACGTACCACCACACCGTTTGACTTCTACACCAAGAAAATAGTGAAGACCTTCAAGATCTTTTAAGGAAACTCATCTCCAAGTAGCCTCACAACCTCTTCATTTTGCTCATCTGAATCTCCAATCAAACTATGTCATATACATACACGAGCATATACACATATTTATCCCCTGTATTTTGCACAAATAAAGAAGTATCAGTTGTAAACTCTTTAAAGCCAATTCGAACCAAACACCGCTTAAGTTTAGCATACCAGTTTTAAGGGGCCCGCTTTAAGCCATACAAGGCTTTCTGCAACTTACACAACAAAAGACTTCCATCCTCAGTCGTCTACTAAAACCCATGCGGCTGCTGTATGAATACATCCTCATGTACATCACCATGTAAAAAAGAATTATTCACGTCAATCTGACGTAGTTGCCAGACTCTAGTTACAGCCAAAGAAAGAATAACGTTATGCGTGGAAAACTTGACAACGAGACTGAATGTCTCAACAAAATCTTGCCCTGGCACCTGCAAAAGCCCTTTCGCTACCAACCTAGCTTTATACATGCTAATAACCATAAGGGTTCTTTTTTAGTTTGAACAACCATTTACACCGTACCACTAATCAACATTCAGGAGCTTTACAAGGGTCCATGTACCATTTTTCTACAGATCCTCAAACTCTGCATGAACTGCCATTTTCCAATGAGGGGACTGGAGTATAAATTGTATACACAAATGGTTTAGTATACACAGTATTTGAATAAAAGAATGGTATTTTATGGCTTTTGCCAATGCAAAAGCTTCACAAATGGTATTCATTTATTTGGAAATTTTTACATCAAGTTTTCGGCATACATGAGCAACATTATTATACGTTGCATGTCCTAATATTCTATGCCAAATATCATAGACATTATCAGAAACAACGGAATTGACACAGGCTTTTTCAAAAACACTTGGCACACCTTTACCCGAGAACACATAGAGACCACCTTTCACACGCCTTTGAATAAAAACTTCTCTTGTAACAACATCACAAACACAACATCCTTGAGTATGAAACTCAAAAAACACATTGTTGTCCCTAGAAAACTTGGATACAGAGAGTAAATTTTAATTTATTCTAGGCACATGAAGTAAATTATTAATTAACAATGACCGATAAGTAGAGAATAGCTGTGTCACCAATTATGCCAACTTTTAAAGAAACACCATCACCAACCACAAGTTTACATGGACCACTGCATTTTGTGTGATGGGTTATAGTACCATCATTTGGAGTCACATGATACGTAGCTCTAGATCAAAAACCCACTGATCCTTGCTGAAACTAGACGCTTGTGAAGAAGCATCAAGCTGAGACAGACTTCGAGAGCCACCGACGTCTCGTTGCATAAACAAGCGTAGGCTTTTTAGCCTCTAACCTCATAAGACCTTTACCCTAAGCAGACCGCCCTCTACTCGAAGAACCCGATGTATGTTCATGAGACAGATCGACTTTGAATATGATCCCTCGGTGTTTGAGATGATCCCTTACTACAAGTAAGAGGCTAATGTGTATACCAGGTTGTAGATAATCTCTCAAGAAATGCTCAGTAGAACCACATCTGAAACACATCACTAACTTTTTATGACACTCTCCATCATGTTTTCTACTACAGAAAGTACAAGTAGGAAAACCCGCTGTGTAGAAGAAACACTCACACTCAATCAACATGCCTAGATCCAGTCAAGTCTCGAAGTTCCATCTTTCAGACACTTTCCAAGACGAGTAGAAGAACCATAAGGACTCTCAGAACCTAATTGCTTTATTTTTTTATTACGTTGTTCTGTACTGAAATCTTCCATCTCCTTAGAAGCCTTAGCTCAATCCACGAGCTTAAAAAATTACTGATTATGATGAGTAGCTATCCTGGTATGAATCTCAACACATAAGCCCCTCTCAAATAGTAAGCATGTGTCCTCCTCAGTAATGATCAATCCAGTAGATAGTTACTAAGATGCAAGAACTCTAGTTTATAATCCTGAATTGTCAAATTACCCTGTTTTAGATCCACAAATTCACGTTTCTACTCTTTAAAGTAACGATTACCCACAAATCGACTCTTAAAAGCACTCCAAAAAATCATAAGCTAACTAATCTCTCGAAATTGTCATCTTCATTAAATTCCACCAACTTAGAGCATCATCTTTAAATAGTGAAATAATAGCCTGAAGTCTCTTATCCACTAGATAATCCATCTCATCAGTAATACACTCGGTATCCTCAATCTAATGCTCCTCAACAGACAGGGATGCTTGAATATCTCTAAAGTACTCCACTTCGTTGCGTAAAATAGTCGACAAAGCAGTAACAACAGTATACTCTGACTAAATCTTAGAGACTACAGTAACCCAGATTAACAAAAAAACATGAATTCTCAGTTTATAATATGCATCGTCACAAAATTTGTATAAGTTCATAAACAAAATATGAGTTCATAATACATACCATAATATGAGTTCATAATACATACCATAATATGAGTTAAAGTCCAAAATATGTAAAAACGTAGTATACCAAAGTTCCCTATATATATTGTAATACCCCAAATTTTTCTAGTAACCAAAATGAATAAATTAAAAGTTTAGCAGCTAAAGTATAAATTTGAAAAATGTTTAGGGACCAAAGTGCAATTTTATAAAGTTATGTAATATGGTCTCATAAATGAATAGTTACCTACAAGAATGACATTTTCGTGGGTTTTAGATTTTCGTTTGGATTTTTTTATTAAAAGCTACGAAGCAATAAAGTCTGGGAAAATTTTGGATAATCAAATCGAACTGAATTTTTGAGATATTTTGATGGATGATAAGGAAAGGTTAATAATTTCATTTACATGTCTTAATTTGGAAGGATTTAATATGTGCCATTTGATTTAAGTTTATTTTCCATGTTAAATCTAAGTCGTTGGATAAAAATGGCAAGATTGTAAATTTGGAAATTTCCAAGTGCAAAGTTGGTAACTACTAACTTATTGGCTTAATTTTGACCATTGGATGAACAAGTTGAGATGTGTTAAGTTTTGGAGCTTGAGATTTCAAGGGAAAATGGTTATTTGGCCTTTAAATGAATTTTAATTTATTTTAATTATGAAAAGGATAAATGTTTAAGATATTTTCATGGAAGAGTCGTGAAATGTTGTTCATTCCCCATTGAAAGGTAAGAAATAATTTCATTTTTTTATTTTCAAGATAATTCTTTGGGTTTTTGGATTAAAGTGTGAAATAGATAAGTAATCTACATCAAATTCTCTATCATTTGGTATAAATAGTTCATGTTTCCTTTCTTGTTTCAAGAATTGGGTGGATAAGGGGTGTTTTGATTTTGAAGTTTATGGATAGATTTTGATGTAGTTGATGTTGTTGATTTATTTCCATGCTTGTATGATGATTAGAAATAATTGGAAATGGTATATAATTTTCGGTCAAGTTAGGGGTTGATGAAATCGGGTAGTTTGAATTAAAATTGATATAGAATTTTTTGGAATTACATGGAATTGATGTTAGGTTCTTGAATTCATGCTTGAATCAAAGTGAAAACCATGCTAAAATACCCTATATCATTCGACCATAGTGAAGAAATTATGGAAATTATGGGAAAATTTTCCTAAGGCTAAATGATAAATGAATGATTCTACATGCTTTAAAATGTTATTTGGATCAATTTGAAAGCTTGTTAAAGTTTAAGGACCAAAATACAAGTTGTAAGAATTGTTCAAGAAATTAAGGAAGCAAAACAATGAAAACTGTTTAGATTTTTGAATTTGGCAGTAAGTTTGAAAAATCAGAAGAAGTTATATATAAATGATTAGGAGGTTTTTTTATTGTTGTGTCCTTATGTCAATCTAGTTTCATTTAAAGCTAACGTATATTGGTTTCAAAGTGTATGCTAAAAGATATGATTTTTTTTATTGATGATAGGTCGGAAAACAGAGTAGCAGATTTTGCTCAAACAAATTCTGGAAATTGGATTAGAAAATTAATTATAAAATGTACAAGTCCAATTAGAATGAGTTCATTATATGGTTAGATATGTATGTGAATCTAGCTTGAAACTGTACAAATGGAATTATATTCTAGTGTGTAGATTAATACGTAATAATGATTCTTTAAGGTAGTGCAAGATGTCAGAATATGGAAATTGTAGAAATGAAGTTGAAACTGATTGAAGTTGATGTTCTATGCTTGAATAAAATGTCATATGGCTTAACCATGTCATTATATGCTTGAATTTGATGTTAATGGTGAGGGACCATTTTGAATAAATTGGATATTGGTTGATATGATTATTATGAGGATTGAAGTTATATTTGAAGTGTTAAGGTCGATATGGATTATTTGAAATATATTTAGTATCGATTGAGTATTGAAAGAATTTTTAGAAATTTTCATGCTAATGTGCTTGTTCATGTTAGTAAGATACTAACATCTACCTTGGAAATGCATGTGGTTTGTAAATGATATACATGCAGATTGATCAAAATTGAGATCAAATCATGCTTAAAGATAAAGACAAAGTTCAAAAATGAAGCTTGAATCGCTAAGTAAGGTTTACTACTGAGGCATTACCAGGTGAGTGCATTTTTACTTATAATATTATAAATATGATATGAGAAAGACTTGCGAGGACTCAACCTCAAATGTTTTGAAAAGAAAAAGGGTTTTGAATTGTATTTGATATATTGTCATACTACCTTGTTAAATGGTTTTTGAATGATTTGGCTTATGATGAGAAAACCTTGAAAATTTGACAATGAAAAATGATTTGGTTTTATTATGATATTTTATTAATTTTTATTGATAATATTTGAATGATTTTGAGTATTCCCAATGAATTTTAATATGATACTTTGATATAGTCTTATATATGAATTGTGATATGTGAATGGTATATGAATTTAAGTGTAAGCCCCATTGTATGTGCATTGAGAGTTATTGATACAATTGGCATGCCATGAGCTGGAGTGTTTGTTGATCGGTCATATATTGGTACATTCGTGTACATCAAAGTGACAGGATACATTTATGGCACGTATGTGATATTGGTGCCTGCACATATGTGATGTCGGTGCGATGTATTCCTGATTATAAGTACAGTGATATTGTGTTCTACAGTATCTATACACCATATGGCACCTATAGTGCGAATGAGTTATATAGAACTAAAAGTACAATTTGTTTACAAGGCTATGAAATTGCTTACACATGAACGACCAAGCACCAATTAATCTTCTTCATACTTCCATTCATTTCAATGATGGAAGTCCAGGGAGTCTTTTTTACCTTATTACTTTATTACTTCAATTATATTATTCATTCACATACTTTATCATTAATGCTTAACTATAGTCATTACTTTTTTATATATGTCATATGTTTTCATGATATGTTTAATTATGGCTATCCTTTAATAATTCATGTCATTACATATGTCTTATATATAACTTAGTCTTAGTGTTATGTCTTGTTTGTCACACATATTTACTTATTTTTATATGATTTACATATGTTTTATATTTATTTATTATGTTTGCATAGCATTCATATATCATGGCAGCATGTTTTCATTAAATCATTAACTTATGACATGTTATTTTAGCTCATATTGCATTTACCTTAGCTCATTAGATTTGCATCTATGTTTCCTTAGCTCATGACATTTATTCATAGCTCACAAGTATGTAAACATAGGCATAAACATGCATTTAGCTTTTTACAAGCTCACTTGATTTATATTTTAATGATTTCTTGATTCATATACGTACATCATAAAAGGACACATCTTATGGAAGCTTAGGGAGGCATTTGGCAAAGCATGTCAGCTCAAAATTATCTCACAATTCCTACGATAGCTCATGGCATTCAAACGGAAGCTCACCTTAGCTGGAGAAGCTAAAAACGAGCTAAACTCAGCTGGGAAGCATTTAGACTAAGTTGCTGAAAAGTGGACCAATGGTAGCTAGAAGTAGTTGAGGAGCTGAGAATACCAAGACTAACTAGCTTGAGTTCACCAAACTATATCTCATCTAGTTAGCTACCAAGAACACTCACCTAGCTTATCTTGAAGCTAGCTCACCTTTAGGATCATGGACTTTAAGATATCATCCTATGGCCGAGGCAACACCTTATATCTTATGGAGGCTCCATGTGCACACATATGACTTACCAGTTGTGTGCCTTGCATGTGCATTCATGTAGGGTGCTAAAGTGAAGGTGTTTCTACCTATTCGGCCAAGCAATGCAACCATCCAAGGATTGGCACAAGATGAAAGGTTACAAGCACTATTCGGCCAAGACATCTCTATTCACCATTGGTTCAACCATCAATTAATTAAATTATGTCTTATGGAAATGAACTATATGGCCAAATACTATGTATCTTTGGCCTTGTTTCCTTTATAAACTATAGCTTGCAATTTCATTTGTACAAAACTTTGTTCATCATTTATACAAGTAGAGTTATTCTATTTTTCTTAGTCCCCTTTGGCTTTATCGACTTATCAAGTGATAATACCACTGGTGTCAAACCCCTCTCTATTTCCTTTGATACTTGTGGTACCTATCTCATTATAGATAGTGGGTCAAAGTCCATTTTACCATCCCTTATTTAGACTTATAAGACTGGGTCTTGCTCTCTATAGTATGGTTCTTTCTTAGTCTATTTAAGGTACTATCTTATCACCATATCTATTTATTTCTTTAGCCCTCACCATCCAAATAACATAACCATATTTCTCTTAACTCTTATATTTCTAGCCCACCTATTAAAGCTCTACATTGCCACCATTAACTATTCTTTTTGTGGCCTCACTTGCTGCAGGTGCTGCTTCCTTCCTAGGTCCTACAATCAAGTGTCGTCGTTCTCCAAGTCCATAGAGACATGCCCCAACTTATACCATGTGATATCATAACATTGGTGGAAGAAGCAACAACAACAACAACAACATCAAGAGTTAAGCCCTTACAAAAAAAATGCAGTGCTAAGAAAAAGAACATCAACAAAGAAATCTCCAAATTCATCAAGGAATTCCAAATTTAAAAATACAAAATTAAGTGCACTACAAACCAGGTAAACAACTATTCTTCTTAATCATAAGTCAAGTTGCCATTGAAGAACTTGATTGTGGTGATTTAGTGAGGTTGTAAGTACTTGAACAATAAGTAACCCCTTTTCTTTCTATTTCTAAGCCACCCTTTATATTAATTATTATGTTAATAGACAACTATTATAGTTGTTTTATTGTAACTCAATTTAGTGACTTAATTGCGACTGTTATAGTTGTTGATTTTAGTTCGACTTGGTTTTGTTCTTTTTTGTATATTTATGTTACTTTGACTCGTATTCTGCATATATTATATTTTTGAAGAAAATCCATTAAAATTTCAAAACCTAAAAAACTTTGTATTTATAAGCATGGAGCATGCATGAATGAATTATTATCGTAAATATTTTTCTGATAATTACAAACTATTAATTAAATCACGCTTTTTATTGTTATTAAATTTATAATTATTCATATTTTTATTTGTAACTGATGGGTTTGGTTAATGAATTTACTACAATAATCGGGATTTTTCCATCAACTATTATCCAGTAGCAACATCATTATTTGTATATTATTGTGTTAATAGTCAGTGATTAATGAATTCACTAAACTCTCAAATTGTAAGATCAAAGACTACATCAGATAAAATCATGTTAGCAGTAGAGGGAACTTTACTTGATATTGATAGAAGAGCTAGCATAAACATAAATGTCCAAAACTATACAATTGTATAGAAAAAGTGTCATAGTGTAGTGGAATCTGTCAAAATAAAAGAAATATTAGTAGATAAATATAAATATGTAAAATAATAAATACATTAATTGGTAATACTCAGTACTACATCATACACAAATTAATTTTGGTGATAAAAAAAATGAATTCTAGTTACAATCACCCAAACTTCAAAAAAATGAATTCTAGTTACAATCACCCAAACTTCAAACAAATATGTTTTATAAGGAAAACAAAGAAAAGTTTACTAGAATCAAAAGATAAAAAATTTATTTACGAATCGTTAGGATGATTGTTATTTTAAAAATAAAAAAACTATAAAATAAAGTTATATTCATATTTAAAACACTAAATAAAATAAAATTTGATATTATACCTTTAGACACATTGCATCAAATGGTTTTCAGCACGTTAGTGTAAGTCATGATTCAATTCTTCAAAATTTGTCTATAAAAACTATGATGTTCAGAAAAAATAATACAAGGGTTTATTATATAGGCTCCAACATATTTTTATATGTCTCTTACAGTTGAAGGAGGCTGGATAGCATAATTAGAAATAATATCTGATAACTTTTTTGTTTATTAATTTGCTGAGACTTGCTGTTGGAAAACAGAGTATAATAAATCAATATAGAAACCATTTACAAGAGAGAAATAGGTAAATGATTTAAATTTCATTTAAAGAAATATTTGAAACAATAAAATATAACTTTGGACTAAAATAAATCTTTCAAACTCTTGCCTGTTTAAGCTGTAAAAAAATTGTCCTCCACCCCGTTCATTTATTGGCCACTGGTTGTTTGTTTTCTTTGAGATATAAGTATTTCTGAATTGAAACTACAATATTGTTAAAGATAAAAACAATTAGACCATTTTTGGTATAATTTTAGACTGTAATATTATCCAAATCAAAATGAATCTCTAAAAGTTTTTCTATCTTCACAGAACCATCTCAATCAGAACATTTTGTTATACGCACATATTAAAAATATATCTCTTGCAACTGAAGGAAATTGACTCATTAGAAGAAATTCGTAGTAAATTTTTAGCTATTAATTTACTTGGATTTAAAAAGATAAAATACAAAAGATTCAAACGACAATAACTTTTGACTTAAAACTTTTAGGTTTTTTGTCTTTAAAAAACATATCTACTCTCTTTAATTTAATTTAATTAACGTAATTCACTTTATTTTTCATTTCATTTTCATTTTATTTGTTGTTTATACATCCAATTTGCAAAATGTATATGAGAACTGTAACCAAACAAAACTGTCACAATATTGTTTGCTAATTGATTTCAACTATGAAACGACATATACAATCAAACAAACCAACAAAGTGTTAGTAATGCTTAAAGATATCCATATTGAAAAGGGAAATACCTTTGCATGAGTTTATAAGAGGACATCCTTCCCTTTTTTTTGTTGAATTGTGTGACAAGTCCCTTACAAGCACAAGTTGTAGTTTTGATTCGTGTTCATGTAATTACATGTCAATAACATGTACCACATGTTAATTTTTTTTAAAGAAAATTCGTGAGAATTTTTTTGAACTTGAAAACCTTTTTATTTATAGGCATGGTACATATGAACGAATTATTACTGTAAATATGTTCCGAGAATTACAATCTTTTAACTACAACATAATATTTGTTGTTTTTAAATTTGATAATTAGTTTTATTTAAATTTTTAATTGATTGTTTAAGAATTTATAGTAACAATTTGATTTTATCAATAACTTATTATCCAACTACAATAACATTATTTATTAATTACTATGTTAATAACTAACTATTATAATTGTTTCATTGCAGCTTAATACTAGCTACTTAATTGCAAACTAATATAGTTATTGATTTTAGTTTGACTTGGTTTGATTCGTGTCTGTGTAGTTACGTTTTTTTACTCGTATTCCGCGCGTATTATCTTTTCTATAGAAAATCCGTAAAAATTTTCTGAACGTAACAAATCTTTGTATTTATAAGCATGGTGCATACATGAAAACATTATTGTTGTAAATATTTTCTGACAATTACAAACGATTAATTACAGCCCCATTTTTGTTGTTTTTAGATTTGATAATTAATCACATTTTAATTTGTAACTGATTGTTTTGGCTAATGAATTTACAACAACAATCTGGAATTTTCCATCACTTATTATTCAGCTGCAACATCTTATTTATGTACTTATTGTGTTAATAACCAGTTATTAATGAATTCATCCCATCCTTCTAAGCTCTCAAATTGTAAGATCAGAGACTACATCAGATAAAATCGTGCTAGCAGCATATTGAACTTTACTTGATATTGATAGAAGATCTAGCATAAAACATAAATTGTCCAAAACTAATACAATTTTTCTCGGAAGTGTGTCACAATGCAGAGTAATATGTTAAAACAAAAGATAAGTTGATAAATATAACATTTAAAATAATAAATGAATTATTTAGTAATACTTAGTACTACTTCATACACAAAATTGATTTTGGTGATCTAAATTTTTAATTCTAATTACCACCACTCAAAATCTAAAAAAGATGCTTTAAAAGATGAACAAATAAAAGTTTATTAGCATCAAATATAAAAAAATTAAAGAATAGTAAAAACTTATTTACAAAGAGTTAGGATGATGGTTGTTACTTAACAAAATAAAAAAACTTTAAATAAATTAAATTCATATTTAAGACACTAAAATAAAACAAAATTTGATAGTATACCTTTAGACACGATGCAATAAATGTTTTTGAACACGTTAGTGCAAGTCATGACTCAACTCTTCAATATATTTTCTAAAAAAATTTATGATGTTCAAAAACAATAATACACGAGTTTATTATATAGATTCCAACATATTTATTTATGTCTCTTATAGATGAAAGAGATTTGATAACATAATTAGAAATAATTTAGGATAAATTTATTATTAATTTGCTAAGACTTGCTCGTTGGAAAAAATGTAATTATAAATCAATATATCAATATAGAAAACATTTACAAAAGGGAAATAGGCAAATGATTTAAACTTCATTTAAAGAAAGATTTGAAACAAATGAAAACTAACTTTTGACTTGAAAAAATCTTTTAACTATTGTCTCTTTCAACTTAGTATAAATAAAAAAAATTCCTCCACTCCCCTTCATTTATTGGCCACTGGTTTGTTTTCATTGAGATATAAATCTTTATGAATTGAAATAAAAATATTGTTAAAGATAATAGTTAAACCATTTTTGGTATATTTGCATACTGCAGTATTATCCAAAATCAAAATGAATCTTTAGTAAGCTTTTCTATCATCACAGATGTCACACCTCAAAATTTGTGAGGTCTAATAAATGGTTTAAATTAATTTTTCGAATGACCAAATTGTGATAATTTGAAAATCTGGAGAAGTTTTTCGTAAGCTCCCATTCATTCTATGGACTTGAGCCCAATTTACCCATCAATCTA
Source organism: Hibiscus syriacus (assembly GCF_006381635.1). Lineage (NCBI taxonomy): Eukaryota > Viridiplantae > Streptophyta > Magnoliopsida > Malvales > Malvaceae > Hibiscus > Hibiscus syriacus. The sequence goes on from NW_024062559.1 coordinate 658,044, forward strand.
TAACTTCGAAAATGTCCAAAGAAAGAAAAGTAAAATGTGTGGTCATTACTAGGAGTGGTGTCATGGTAGCTAGCAAGGTGAGTTGTAGTTGTAAACTCAAGCTAGCTAGCTAAGGTCCTGCCAGCTGCTCAACTACTCTCCAACTACCATTAGTCCACATTTCAGCATAAGTGTCCTTAGCTCCTCTCCAGCTGAGTTTAACTCCTTGCTAGCTCCTTTAGCTAAGGTGAGCTATCCTTTAAGAGCTATGAGATGCCATGTACTTTATTAGCTAATTGTGAGTTGTCATGCTTTGCCAAATAATCATCCAAGCTGCCATAAGATGCCCCCTTAATGTGCACCTATGTAAATAAAGAAATAAGCTAAATAAGAATAAGGGAGCTTGTATTAATCAAAAAGCTTGTTGCCGCCTGTCATAACCATTTTTGAACATTTTTATATTTTAAAAACAATTATGAGTTTATTAAGAAAGTGAAATTTTTAAATTGATTATTGCGAAATGGAGCCTTTATTGACCTCTGGGTTAGGTAGGTCGAAGACCTAAAAAGCCCTTTAAAACAATTTAAAAAATAATTTTAAAGATAAAAATTGGTCTACGTTACCAAAAGTTGATTTTTAAGGATTCAAGAATTGATTACACGTGGAGAAGGATAAGCACCCCACATCGCCCAAACGATTGGTACTTAGTCACTTATGCCTTTTCGTAAATGGTGAATATCGTGATTTCACATATATATTCAAAGTACGATCATTTTATTGAAAATTAAATAATTTGCTTTGAATTAATTATTAGAGAAAATTCTTTAATTTGAAAAGAAAATATCGATATTCACAATCCTCCATCAGGAAAGTGATCATCTATTTTTTATCTTTAAAAGAATGTATATCCTCGAATTGTTAAAAATATTAAATTGACTAAGAAATTAATATTAGATTTTGCATGAAATAATTCGTTACTTTTTTTATCTAAAAAACATAAATTACCAATACTTAAATTAATAAAAACAAATTAAAATATTACTATCATTTTAATAGATAAAACACTCGATTTATTTCAAGTTCATCTTTTTTTCGAATGTTGTATTGAATCGCACTACCTCTATAAGGTGGTGCTTTTCACACCCATTCTACGACAAATGTCCTTGAAAACATTCGAATGAGTTTACTACAATATTTTAATCAAGTATGAGAGATACAAAATATTGACATTAGAACAATTCATAAATTAAATTAATGTGAAAGAGAAAATAATAATATATCAAAGTCTATAACATACAGGGGTTAAGCAAAATTAATTAAACATACATATATATATATATATATATATATATATATATATATATATATATATATATATATATATATATATATATATATATATAAACATATATACATGAATAACATAATAGTAAAACATTTAATAACATATACATAGAAATAAATAAACAAAAGTATTAAATTTAAAATCTAAAAAATATGAAAACATTTATTTAGTATACAAAGCATTCATGAGCAAAAATTATATAAATAATAATAATACAAAATACATATAAATATAATTATATATGTAGCAATAATGGTAATGGAACAACAAGCTACATTATGTAATTTAAAAGAATTAAAACCTAAAATATGCAAAACAACAAGGATTGATTAGGCAATAAAACCAAATTTTAAACACTTAGTCAAAGTTAGTGACCAAAATGAATAAAACTAAGCATAAGACTTCAAAGTGTAAATTTCACAATTTTAAGTATTGCTAAATACGAGTGACCAATTGAATACTACGCAAAATCGACAGTCAAAATTCTAAATATTTAAACAAATATAATAACAAAAATATGGGACTAAAATGAAATATAAAACAACTGAAGAGCTTGAAATGGAAAGATGAGATTTTCGTTAATTACTAGACAACTTCTTACAAAACAGGGACCCTCCTACGTAATTACCCTATACACTAAACGCAGGGAACCCTTGCGCCAACGACAATGTATTGTTAAGTGGTTATATACCACCTTAAGTGTTTTTTTGAACCCTATTTCATTTTAACTCCGCTCTCAGTCGTTTCTTACAAAACAAAAGGGGGAGCTTTTCTTCCAAACTCTCCCGCCATGAAGGAATGCAAAACAAATTAGGTCGATGTGGATCGATACCGGAGAGGGAGGTAAAATACCTCCCTCAAAACTTAGACTCTCGGCCAATTTTCCTCTAACGAGCCAAGCCTAAAACTACCCTTTAACACCCAAACAGATCATGATCTTCCCCACAAACCGAAAATGAAGACTAAATCCCCTAAAAATACAACCCTTTACCCTTGATCTAACATATTTCTATTGATTGCCTTGAAAGTTGGAGGCTCTTTCTCGATGGAGGACCACAATTGTTGTTTTAAGAAGAAATGGAAGTGTTTTTTCTCTTTTTTTTCCTTTTTTTCCTTTTTTTCAAATGGTTTCTGTCTGGTTCCTTTTTTGAAAGTGGTTGTTGTTGTTTTGTTTTTGTTCGAATACTTCTCTATTTTTTGTTCAAACATGGGTGCTGATGATGATTATTTTTGGTTTGAAATAAAGCCCATTGTTTGGTCGGATTTGCTCGATTTATCGTTGATTTTCGAGCAAAATCATGAGTTCTATTTTTAGTAAATGATTTCCCTAAGCTATAATCCCAGAATTAACGGGATTTTAGAAATTTTTTAACTGGTTGTTGGACTTGATTGCATTTTTAACTGACAGGTGCATTTTTTACACTTTCGGCCATATTTGCTGACAACGGCGGCTTGGGATTCATCGACGGCGGCTCACGAGACTGGGGAGTCAAGTGCTTGTATTACATACGTAGGTCAGACAGTTTATAAACGGTCGACGACGATGACTATAGGGAGCATTAGGTGAAAACCCTAATTTTTGGTAAACCTAGACCATTGATCTTTATCTTGATCTAACGGTGGAGATTAGGAGGCTACCTTAGAATATGATAAAGCCCTAATTCACTTGGGCTTGGTGCACACGGGCCTCCATCCTTGGGCTTGTTATATTACTTACATTTTAGGTTGTAATTGGGTCTATTTTGTAATTTGGGCCAACCTTGTATCCCAAAAATAATAAACAAAATATTAGTAGTAGTAATAATAATAATAATAATAATAATAATAATAATAATAATAATAATAATAATAACTTGGACGAAAATGAATGTCAACAACTGCCCATTCTTTGTGTTAACAATAATAGGGCAAAGATAAAAAGACAACACCTTTTCGTTTGGTTTTATCTTCCATTTTGAAATTCGATATTATCTCGAGCGAGACTGATGAAGATTCTTATCTTAAGGGAAATATTATCAACATTTTGTTTCAAGAGAAACACCCTCAAAGGATACAATTGTTATTTGTTAACAACATTGTTCCTTCTTGAAGAGGATGGCTAGCCCATTTGAATGCCCGCTTATTTGATTGTAGAAGTCAAATTTGTAGACCATGTTGCTCTCCCTCTTTTGAAGAATGTTGAATCTGGTGACGATCTCACTCTTTCCTCGGAAAGACGATGAGTTGTGGGACGATCTTACTCCTTCCTATGAAGGACACTAAGTCATTTTTGAATAATTGTACTTGAAGACTACATTGCTTCTTCTTGTTAAGGAAATCTGATTGTCTGGAGATAATTTAATATTAGAAACGATATTACTCATCCATATTAAAGAGATATGGCCACTTTCAGGTAAATTGTTTGTTGAAGATGATGTTGTTCCTTTTCAATGAGGAAGTAGGGTCAATCTAGAAATAATTTGGTGTAATACCCCAAATATCAGGTCAGTGACTTTATTGAAAAGATTTAAAATTAGAGAATTAAATTGAATAAATAATAAAGGATAAGAAATGGTATAGAAATAGTGTTTAAGACCAATTAGTAACAATAGAATAATAAATGAGGCATTTTTGTCCTTTAAGGGGAAATGGATTTAAAATAAATTTTTAAATTAGGGATTTAAGAAAGGGAAAAAGGGGAAAGTGAAAGCTAAAATAGTTTTCTCTTTTTCTTCTTCTTCCCGTGTAAGTGCTCTCCCCATAGCCAAAGGTAAGGCTTCATTTAGCTAGTTTTTCCTTTCTTTTTTGGTTTGTTCTTGAAACATTGAGTATTATAGATGATTAAGAAAGGGTTAAATAAGATTAAACTAGGATGGATGAAATATTTGATATTTAAGAAAATGGGTTTTTGAATGATATGTTGATATGTAAGCTTTTATTGAAGCTTATTAGTATATTTGACTTGTTAAAGAAGTAAATAAGAGAAGCCTTGAATGTGATTAAAAACATGTTAAAAAAAGTGGTATGATTCTTGGTTTGAGATGTTATTTTGAGATTTTAAATGTTATAAGAAGCTAAATGAAGGAAAGTGAGTTGGGATAAGTAAATAAGAGTTTAATAGTATTGTTGGAGGTAAAAGTAAGGAAATTTGACTAAATTTGTGGAAAAAATTGAAGACTTATGATGAATAGTATCGATATTGATGCAATTAGTATCTATACTTATTTGGGTATCGATACTAAAAGGAAGGTATTGATGCCATTGATTACAGAATGCAGGAATAGTATAGATACTGAAAATGACTATAGGTACAATAGTAAATAAGCATCGATACCATGATAGGGTACCAATACTATTGAATATGTAAACTTTAATAGGGGATGAATTTTATAGAAATTGAATATAGTAGTACCTTTAAGTATTATTAAAAGTATAAATGTTAGAGAAATATACTAACATTTAGTATGGTATGTGTACTTATTGGATGCTTATGTAAATCGTACCCAAGCTTCCTAGTCAAGCAAGAAAAAGGGCAAAGATAAAGTTTTCGAATAGCTAGACATCCTTAAAGCATACTAACGAGGCATAACAAGTGAGTGCATATATGGTAATTACATTGGTTGAGGGAGAATCACAATAAATTCCCCTCAAATGTTTAAATTAATATATTTTGCCTTATATGATTATATTTATAATGGGTGTGGAATTGATACTATGAATAATCTTTAGGGTATAAATTGTTTTAAAGTAAAAGATTAATTGCCTAGCTGTGCATTTGATAGAAAGGTGTTAATCATGTCAGTTAGATGAAAGGCTAAATACCTTTGAGTAAAAGATTAATTGCCTAGCTGTGCATTTGACAGAAAGGTGTAAATCATGCCAGTTAGATGAAATGTTAAATACCTTTGAGTAAAACATTAATTGTCTAGCTGTGCATTTGACAGAAATGTGTTAATCATGCCAGTTAGATGAAAGGTTAAATACCTTTGAGTAAAACATTAATTGCCTAGTTCTGCATTTGAAAGAAATGTATCAATAATGCAGTAAGATGAAAGGTTAAATACCTTTGAGTAAAAGATTCATTACCTAGCTGTGCATTTTACAAAAAGGTGTCAATCATGCTAGTTAGATGAAAGGCTGAATACCTTTGAGTAAAAGATTCATTGCCTAGCTGTGCATTTGACATAAATATGTCAGTCATGCCAATTAGATGAAAGGTTAAATACCTTTTAGTAAAAGATTAATTGCCTAGCTGTGCATTTGACAGAAAGGTGTCGAACATGCCAGTTAGATGAAAGGTTAAATACCTTTGTGTAAAAGATTAATTGCCTAGCTGTGCATTTGATAGAAAGGTGTCAATCATGCCAGTTAGATGAAAGGTTAAATATCTTTGAGTAAAAGATTAATTGCCTAGCTGTGCATTTAATATAAAGGTGTCAATCATGCCAATTAGATGAAATGTTAAATACATTTGAGTAAAAGATTAATTGCCTAGTTTTTCATTTGACAGAAAGGTGTCAATCATACCAGTTAGATGAAAGGTTAAATACCTTTGAGTAAAAGATTAATTGCCTAGCTGTGCATTTGGTAGAAAGGTGCCAATAATGCAAGGTAGATGAAAGGTTAAATTCCTTTGGCATGAAAAGATGCCATAAATGAAAATGCATAACGGTGCATTATAGGCATGAAAGGATTGCATAAATGAAAATGCATAATGGTACATTATAGGCATGAAAGGATGCCATAAATGAAAATGCATAATGGTGAATTATCGACATGAAAGGATGTCGTAAATGAAAATGCATAACGGTACATTATAGGCATGAAAGGATGCAATAAATGAAAATGCTTAACGGTGAATAATTGGCATAAAAGGATGCCACCAATGAAAATACATAATGGTATATTAACAACATATAAGGTGACACTCATGGTGATTATGAAAGATAAATAACCATTTGGCACTTTGATGCAATACATGTACATTACTTTCTCATTTAACATACATAGAACAAATAAAGAATAACTGGGAAGAATATACAGAAAGATAGGTATGCTGGGCATACTAAGAATAATTTGGATAAGTGTATGAAAGAAATATGGTTTAACTGAGAAAGATTTATCTAAACGTTAGGGAGAATACGATTTAATTCGTCATTAAATAGCCACGATATACTTATATATAAATTACATTTTCTTTACAATATTATGTCACACTAAGTAAATACTTACGCGTAGGTAAAAGAAAAGACTAGCCGATTAAGGGGTGCAGTAGCATCTATCATCAATCTAAGGTTGACTCTCATCAGTAACAGTATGACAATCACGTTTTTTGAAACTTTTCTGGCATGTAATCGAAATAAAGGAAATGTTATGTAATGTATTAAAAGTACAAATTTTGGTAATATGTTTCAACGACTGTTTTATTGTTGTACTAAAATGTTTTGTTTTAAATTTTCCAAACAACTTTTAATGTGTTTTACAAATGGGCGAATGTTTTAAAAAGTCATGTGACACATATGACTTGTGTACGGAAACATATATGAGAAATGGGTGTTACATTTATTGGTATCAGAGCTATAGGTTTACTCGATTCTAGGCCGAAACCTAGTTTAAATTGAATTGATAAAAAGGATTACATGCCATTAAGATTGTCAAAGTTACTGATATGGTGTCAATTAGAGTGTGATTGATGTTACTCCTTATTAACTTGAGTGTTATTATTATGTATGTCTTAAAAGATGTTAGAAACTAAGGACAAAGATAAGAAAGTAGGTAATATTGAAAAGAAGGTTGAGATCAAAATCGACCCAAGAGAAGTTGAATTCGATGAGGATCCAGAGGAGATTTCTAAATTTAGTGATGATTTTGAGGTTTCTTCAGGTAAGCTTAAATAATTGAGAAGTATTTAAGTGAAGCGTTAAATTGTTTAAAGTATTGTTAATTTGAGTAAGAGGAAATGAGTAAGCAGTAAATGCATTGACCGCTAAAAGCTTGTAGAAATATGAGTTATTAGTAGATCAACTGATTATGAGTTTGTTTAAGAATAAATGTTAAGTTCTATAGACCTAATAGAGTTACTTTTAGAAGTTAATTTGTGAAAATGGATTTTCTACCCATTTCATACTTCAATGAATTATTATTTAAAAATCGAGACTAATTCTTGAGAACATAGAAAAGTGTCAAGTTCATAATGATAGGAAAAAGAGTAAAATTTGGTTACTAGTGTAATTTTAGCATTAACTGCTATGAGGTTATTGCTACAAAGTTGTCAAGTCTTCTTATTAAATGATTTGGATAATTAGACTTTCATAGTTGAGATAGAAAATGGATCCGAAAAAGTTACACAGATTACCTCAAGAAACAAATGAAAGATTTTAAAATAAAAGTATTCTATTCAACTTAGTCTCGAGTGAGAGGATAGAGGTAAACCCTAGTAGGTCATGGTACAAGTGTGAGTTGGACAAGTAGTAAACATTTAATAAAGATTTCAGGGACTATGTTCCTGGTGAATCTAATAGAATTATCATTGGATGAGTTAAGATCATATTGAGTATAGGTTGTTTATCTCCAGAGATGATTAGTTTAGAAAGATGAAGAGGGTATGAAAATTATAAGTTTTAGAGAGAAAGTAAAATCATCGCTCAAGGTGATATCGATAATTATTGTAAAGAAAATGATGTCAGAAAGATATATATAGCTTTTATGGCTAATGTGATAGATACTCAAATAATTAAAGTAGAACTGTTTGATAATATCACAAAATTGGAAATTTATAGATATCTTTTCAGGTAAATTTATTGAGTTACCTCCAGATCGAGAGGTGGAATTCAAGGCTGATGGTTATTAATGTATTGAACATGTTTCTATGATTTAGTATCAAATGAGTTAAGTGGAGAGAATTAGGGGCTCAATTATAAGAGTTAATTGATCAAAGTTTTATCAGCCCAAATATTTCATCTTGGGAGTATTTGTGTTATTAGCGAAAAGAAAGATAAATCTATGTGGTTATACATAGATTTTGACAGTTAAATAAGATTATTCAAGAGAAGTACTTGTATGCCAAACTTTTCCAATGTGAAATTTTGGTTAGCAGAGATGGCTTTCTTTGGCCAGGTTGTTTCAGCGTAAGGTATAAGAGTAGATTCTAAGAGAAACTCATGCTGTAGAAAATTGGAAACTTCCAAAGAATGATCCTGAAGTTCGGATTTCTTTGGGCCTTGCTGGTGACTATCGAAGGTTAGTTAAGAACTTATCGACATTAGATTTCTTGCTAAAAAGGTTTTTCAAGAAAGATGTGTTTTTTGTAGATCGGAGAAGGGTCAACAGAGTTTTGAAATTCTAAAGACGATTTTAATAGAGACACCAGTGTTTATACAACTTGATTAGGGTAAGGATTATGTGGTTTTAATAATGCATATCCCAACGGTTTAGGAAGTTTGCTTATGCAAAAAGGTAAGGTTGTGGCATATGCCTCGATAAAGTTAAAGACGCACAAGAGGTACCAAGATTTGAAGAGTCGGTTGGGTGGCTTGGTTTGAAAAGAGCCATCATGAAAATTTTAGCAAAATGTCTGACATATTATTAGAGGAAAAGTTGAACATCAAATATCTTCTAGATTGTTTTAATCAATTTTTATTCATGAATGGAAAAGGGATTATGGGAAAGATATTTTCTTTTAGAAGAATTTGCTTGTAATAACAGTTATTAATGGAACAACAATATGGTTGTCTACGAAGCTTTATATGGGAGAAAAGATTAAACTTCATTAAATTGGTTTGAGTTAAAAGATAGAAATCTAGTTGGACCTGAATTAATGAAAGAAATGGAATATAAAATGAAAGTTAACCAAGATAATTCTTAAGATCGCTTCTGAGTGACAAAAGTCTTATGTTGATGTAAAGAGAAAAGAGATTGAATAACAAGAAGGTGATAAAGTTATTTTTTGAAAGTATCGCCTTGGAAGGAAGTATTGAGGTTTGGACTGAGTCCGATAATTTTTTAACCTTATAATATTTTATCAGTTAGCTTTTACCTCCCGAAATGGACAAGACCTATATTATTTTTGTTGGGACCGTCGGCACACCCTACGGTGCAACGGAAACCAAAACTTGACAGTCTCACTAGCGATCCAAGTACGCAAAACTGAAATTGGGAAGAAAGGATATGAATACTTACAATAGGTTCCTTGAAAAACAACAAAGACATCAACGAAAAGTGTTGATCACGAATGGTTTGAATCGTAAGCCTCCACGAAAACACGTCTCGACCTCTACTTAGTTCACCCGATTGAGAGCAAAATTTTCTTTTCCTTATAATCTGATGTTTTACATAAGCTTCACAACCCTAAATCTTCATAAAAGACATACTAGGATGCTTCCCAGTCCATATCTCGTATGGTATCTTTTGAACCGATTTAGATGGAACATGATTTAGTGTGAAAGTGGTTATTTCAAGTGCATGTCCCTAAAAAGAAGTCAGAAGATCACTATGACTCATCATCAATCGAACCATGAATAACAGCATTCGATTCCTTCTTTTAGAAACTCCATTCCACTGTGGTGTACCAGGTGGTGTAAGCTGTATGCTTAATTATTCTCCACCTCAATCTGATCTAAGTGCCTTAATACTCTTGCCTAGTTGATTTTGTATTTCATTTTTTAAATTCCTTAAACTTTTCAAGGGCTTCAGATTTATGGCGCATAAGATAAATATACCCATACCGACTGAAGTCATCGGTGAAAGTAATGAAGTAATGGAATCCACCTCTGGCTTGCGTATTCGTCGGTCCACATACATCACTATGTATTAACCCCAATAAATCACTTGCTTGCTCACCTTTGCTATTAAAAAGAGTTTTTGTCATTTTTCCCAACAAGAAAGATTCACATACATCATATTGTTCGAAAACAAATGAATCTAAGAATCCATCTTTATGGAGTTTTAATATGTGTTTCTCACTTATATGGCCTAAATGACAATGCCAAAGATAAGTTTGATTCGAGTAATTTGTTTTTTATCTCTTAGTATTTATGTTATAAATGGTGTTTTATTGATCCAAAATATAGAGACCATTAACCAATTGTGTCAAACCATAAAAACATTATCGAGATAAAAATAGCAACAATTATTCTTAATAATAATCTCAAAACCAACCTTGTCCAAACAAGAAATAGATATAATGTTCTTAGTCAAACTAGGCACAAATTAAGAATCCTATAAATTTAAATCAAGTCTACTAGGCAAAGATAAAACATGTCACTATAACTAATGCAGCAACTCTTGCTCCATTTCTTACTCGTAGGTCTACGTCTCTTTTAGCTAGATTCATTCTCTTTTACAGTCCCTGTATGGAAATACAAATATGAGAACCCACAACTGGTATCTAATACCCAAGAATTAGATGTTGAAAAATTAACATCAATAACATAAATACCTGAAACAAACGTTCCGTTTGCTTTTGCCTTCTTGACCTCTTCAAGGTAAACAGGGCAGTTTCTCTTCTAGTGTCCGGTCTTATCGCAATGGAAACATTTTTCTTCCTTGCTAACTCCTCCTTTGGGTTTCAATGCATTTTTCCGTTTCGGTTTGACCTTATCATTGCCCTTAGACTTTACCACTACCTTTTTCTTTCCATTTCCTTTGTCCTTGTGGACCATCAGAATGGGCTTAGGTCCAACCTTTTCATGTTACTTTCAATAGTTCGTAACATGCCAAGTAACTCTAGTAAAGTCTTGTTAATTTCATTCAAGTTAAAATTAAGGAGAAATTGGCTAAAGCTATCTGGCAACGATTGTAGGATAACATTGGTAGCCAATTCATCTTTGAGAGGAAATCCCAACTTTTCCAACATTTGGATGTAGCCTATCATCTTGATGACATGAGCTCCTATAGGAGTCCCCTTTTCCATTTTGCATTGAAAAAGAGCTTTAGAGGTCTCATATCTCTCTTGATGTGCTTGCCCTTCATATGCAACCATGTCCTCATATTGCTTCTGAAGCTCATGAGTCATGGTGGCAAGCATTAGATTCAACATCTAATATATCATCCATATGTTTGTTGAATTTGTCTTTGTCAGCTCTTGTAGCATTAGCTGTCGGTTATTCAGGAACAAGCAGGTTCTTCAATGACATATTGCATCCTTTCCTGTTTGAGAACAGTTCTCAAATTACGAAACCATTCAAGGAAGTTTATGCCATTAAGTTTATCATTCTCAAGGAGTGATCGCAGTGATAAAGTGTTGTTTTCCATTAAATCTAAAACAATGGAATTATTAAAGTAAATAAATTTATCGAATTAAAATTATAAATAGGTCTTTATTTACAAATTACTCCCACTATTTTATTCAAAATTAAAAACCCTATCTATTTTAATTTAGAAAAATTCAACGAAATTTTTTCTAGTGGTGAGGATCCGTAATGCATCAATTTCCTAAATCAAATTTGGATTTCTTTTAGGATAGTGATTATTTAGGTAAGTAACACTTTACTAGTTACATCTCATGTAACTCCTGCTTTTGGTGAACAACTCTTGTTCAAGTTATCTCATGACTTATCCAATATTTAACCTCTAGGTTCTAATCCTATTAGATAACCTAGCAAAGTTTTACACAAATCTCAACCGGTGAATATCACTTGTTTATTCTTCACGTTAACCAAGATAGATTTATGTGCCTTTGGAAAAGCCCACACAATATCGATTGAAGCCTTAACGAGGGTAATATTGGATGGTTAAGTTAACTTAGATTATAAAGAGGGATTTGCGTATTATCTCATCATTGTTCATTTTAATATAGACCCTTATTGATCTCATCTTCATTCTTATTTTATCATTTGATGCATTGCATACTAACATATATAGCAATAAATAAGATACAATGGTTATAGCCTAAAACAATGACTAAGGTGCCCATCCCAAGCCAATGGGAGAACTAAAGCGCTCTCTAGGTTCTTCTCGCCATTCTTCTGGTCCTTGTGAATATTCAGGATTACAATTTTAAAAGAAACTCGTTTTACATACGAGGGATAAGATGAGAAGAGAACTACAACAGAGAGTATAGAAAGGAACGGCTCGCAGACCGTATTTCAAAATAATCATTGTAAATTGAATAAGGGCTATAACATGGCATGACAACATCATGCAAAAGAAACATATCATATATATATATATATATTATATATATATATATATATATATATACATTACACCTTTGTTAAAAAACATTAATATGGGTCTTCAATTTGTACTGCTGATAAGGGGTCAAGGGATTAATATGGGATTTTTTGAAAATAGTACTTACGTTTCTATAGAAAAATCTCACGATTTGATAACACTTATCAATAGAATCGTGCTTTTGGAATTTTCAATCCAGAAGGTCTTTTGCATCGGAACAAACCATTGTTCCACTGCCAAACGTGATCTGCAATCGCACTTCCATAGATCATCATGTCAATAATTGACATATGAATTTCGTAAAATCCTTGCAGCAACAAATTGATTGAAAACAAATTAACAAATTAACATATTAATCTTTGTGATTATCGATTCGAACAATCATGTATCAATTCTGACATCTCTATATCAATGACAACTCATTGTCATCAATCAAAAACATGTTAGTCTTAAACCTGTTATTATTGTCCATGCCCATAATAATACTTGACCACAGATCTTTTAATAATGTTATTATATGGACTTTATTATCTTTCAGTTTATGATAAACACATACATATAACTGAAAATAATATTGGCAATGCCTTTATTCAATAAAATTGGTAAATAAATGTATTATTACAATCATCATATGATTGGTCTTTGGGCATACTCTAACAGTTTTCATGTGTTGTTTCTTATTAATTATCGATCATATTTGAATTAGGAAAAAGAACCAATTCGGATCTAGACTCGAGAAATTAAGAAACCACATAACAAAATGATTCCTCTAGTTGAAGTGTTGTGGTAAAAGCATAAAGTCTTTAAATTCGAGGAAAAATTTTCTTAAGGGGAGAATTGTAATACCCCAAATATCAAGTCAGTGACTTTATTAAAAAGAGTTAACATTGGAAGATTAAATTGAATAAATGATTAGGGATAAGAAATGATTTAGAAATAGTGTTTAAGACCAATTAGTAACAATGGAAGAATAAAGAGGGCATTTTGGTCCTTTAAGGGGAAATGAATTTAAAATAAAATTTTAAATTAGGGATTTAAAAAGGGGAAAGTGAAAGCTAAAATAGTTATATCTTTTTCTTCTTCCATAGCCAAAGGTAAGGCTTCATTTAACTAGTTTTTCCTTTCGTTTTTGGGTTATTCTTGAAACATTGAGTATTATAGATTATTAAGGAAGGGTTAAATAAGATTAAAACTAGGAGATGGATAAAGTATTAGAGATTTAAGGAAATGGGATTTTGAATGATATGTTGATATATGAGCTTTTATTGAAGTTTATTAGTATATTTGACTTGTCATAGAAGTAAATAAGAGATTAGAAGCCTTGAATGTGATTAAAAAAAATGTTAGAAAAAGTGGTATGATTCTTGGTTTGAGATGTTATTTGGAGATTTTAAATGTTATAAGAAGCTAAATAAAGGAAAATGAGTTGGGATAAGTAAATAAGAGTTTAATAGTTTGTTGGAGGTAAAAGTAAGGGAATTTGACCAAATTTGTGAAAAAATCGAGATGAAAAAATGGAAAATCTAGGTAAAGGTATCGATACTAGAAGAACAATACCGATACTATAGGTTTAAATTTAAAGAATTATGATGAATAATATCGATACTGATGCAATTAGTTTCAATATTGATGTGGGTATCTATACTAAAAAGAAAGGTATCGATACCACAGATTACAGAATGCATAAATGGTATCGATTCTGAAAAGGAGTATCGGTACCATAGTATACAAGTATCGATACCATGATAGGGTACTGAAAATGTTGAATTTGGAAACTTTAATATGTGATGAATTTTGATAGAAATTGAATATAGTAGTACTTTTAAGCATTATTAAAAGTATAAATGTTAGAAAAGCATACTAACAATTAGTATGGTGTGTGTACTTATTGGATGCTTGTGTAGATCATAACCAAGCTTTCGAGTCAATCAAGAAAAAGGGCAAAGATAAGGTTGTCGAATAGCTGGACATCATTAAAGCATATTAACGAGGCAACCCAGGTGAGTGCATATATGGTAATTATATTGACTGACAGAGAATCACAATAAATTCACCTCAAATGTTTAAATTAATGTATGTTTTGCCTTATATGATATATGTTTATAATGGGTGTGGAATTGATACTATGAATTATCTTTAGGGTATAAAATGTTTTAAAGTAAAAGATTAATTGTGTTGCTATGCATTTTACAAAAATGTGCCAATCATGCCAGTTATATGAACGGTTAAATAACTTTGAGTAAAAGATTAATTGCCTAGCTGGGCATTTGCCAGAAAGGTGTCAATCATGCCAGATAGATGAAAGGTTAAATACCTTTAAGTAAAAGATTAATTGCCTAGCTATGCATTTGACAGAAATGTGTCAATCATTCCAGTTAGATGAAAGGTTAAATACCTTTGAGTAAAATATTAACTGCCTAGCTGTGCATTTGACATAAATGTGTCAATCATAAAAGTTAGATGAAAGGTTAAATACCTTTGAATAAAAGATTAATTACCTAGTTGTGCATTTGACAAGAAAGGTGTCAATCATGTCAGTTACATGAAAGGTTAAATACCTATGAGTAATAGATTAATTGCCTAACAATGTATTTGGCAGAAAGGTGCCAATAATGTAAGTTAGATGAAAGGTTAAATGCCTTTGGCATGAAAAGATGCCATAAATGAAAATGCATAACGGTGCAATATAGGCATGAAAGAATGCCATAATTGAAAATACATAACGGTATATTATAGGCATGAAAGGATGCCATAAATGAAAATGTATAACAGTGCATTATTGATGTTAAAGGATGTGGTAAATGAAAATTCATAACGGTACATTATAGGCATGGAAGGATGCAATAAATGAATATGCTTAACGGTGCATAATTGGCATGAAAGGATACCACCAATAAAAATACATAATGGTATATTAACGGCATATAAGGTGACACTCATGGTGATTATAAAAGATAAATGACCATTGTGCACTTTGATGCAATACATGTACATTACTTTCTCATTTAACATACATAGAACAAATATAGAATAATTGGGAAAAATATACAGAAGGATAGGTATGCTGGGCATACTAAAAATAATTTGTATAAGTGTATGAAAGAAATCTGGTTTAACTGAGAAGGATTTATCTAATCCTTAGGGAGAATGCGATTTAATTTGTCATTAAATAGCCATGATATACTTATGTATAAATTGCATTTTCTTTACAATATTATGTCTCACTAAGTAAATACTTAATATGTGTTGATTTCACGCGTAGGTAAAAGCGAAGACTAGCCAATTAAGGGATACAATAGCAGCTATCATCAATCTAAGGTTGACTCTCATCAGTAACAGTAGGACAATCACGTTTATTTTGAAAATTTTCTGGCTTGTAATCGGAAAAAAGAAAAATGTTACGTAATGTATTCAAAGTGATAATTTTGGTAATATGTTTCAACTACTATTTTATTGTTGTACTAAAATGTTTTGTTTTAAATTTTCAAAACAAAATTTTTTGGGTTTTACAAATGGGTGAATATTTTAGAAAGTCATGTGACACCTATGACTTGTGTACGAAAACACATATGAGAAATAGGTGTCACATTTATTAGCAGCAGAGCTACAGGTTTAGTCAAATCTCGGCCGAAATAGTGTTTAGATTGAATTGAGAAAAAAGATTACATGACATTAAGATTGTCAAAGTTACTGATATGGTGTCAATTAGAGTGTGATTGATGTCACTCCTTTTTAACTTGAGTGTTATTATTATGTATATCTTAATAGATTTTAGAAACTAAGGACAAAGATAAGAAAATAGATAATATTGAAAAGGAGGTCGAGATCAAAATCGACTCAAAAGAAGTTGAATTAGAGAATCCAGAGGAGATTTATGAATTTAGAGATGATTCTGAGGTTTCTTTAGGTAAGCTTAATAATTGAGAAATATTTAAGTGAAGCGTTAAATTGTTTAAAGTATTGTTAATTTGAGTAGAGGAAATGAGTAAGCAGTAAATGCATTGATCGATAAAAGCTTATAGAAATATGATTTATAGTGGATCAACTGATTATGAGTTGTTTAAGAATAATGTTAAGTTTTATTGACCTATAGAGTTACTATTGGAAGGTAATTTGTGAAAATGGATTTCTACCCATTTCATACTTCAATGAATTATTATTTAAAAATCGAGACTAATCTCTCGAGAACATAGAAAAGTGTCAATTCGTAATGATATGAAAAGAGTAAAATTTGTTACTAGTGTATAATGACCATTGTGCACTTTGATGCAATACATGTACATTACTTTCTCATTTAACATACATAGAACAAATAAAGAATAATTGGGAAAAATATACAGAAGGATAGGTATGCTGGGCATACTAAAAATAATTTGTATAAGTGTATGAAAGAAATCTGGTTTAACTGAGAAGGATTTATCTAATCCTTAGGGAGAATGCGATTTAATTTGTCATTAAATAGCCATGATATACTTATGTATAAATTGCATTTTCTTTACAATATTATGTCTCACTAAGTAAATACTTAATATGTGTTGATTTCACGCGTAGGTAAAAGCGAAGACTAGCCAATTAAGGGATACAATAGCAGCTATCATCAATCTAAGGTTGACTCTCATCAGTAACAGTAGGACAATCACGTTTATTTTGAAAATTTTCTGGCTTGTAATCGGAAAAAAGGAAAATGTTACGTAATGTATTCAAAGTGATAATTTTGGTAATATGTTTCAACTACTATTTTATTGTTGTACTAAAATGTTTTGTTTTAAATTTTCAAAACAAAATTTTTTGGGTTTTACAAATGGGTGAATATTTTAGAAAGTCATGTGACACCTATGACTTGTGTACGAAAACATATATGAGAAATAGGTGTCACATTTATTAGCAGCAGAGCTACAGGTTTAGTCAAATCTCGGCCGAAATAGTGTTTAGATTGAATTGAGAAAAAAGATTACATGACATTAAGATTGTCAAAGTTACTGATATGGTGTCAATTAGAGTGTGATTGATGTCACTCCTTCTTAACTTGAGTGTTATTATTATGTATGTCTTAATAGATTTTAGAAACTAAGGACAAAGATAAGAAAATAGATAATATTGAAAAGAAGGTCGAGATCAAAATCGACTCAAAAGAAGTTGAATTAGAGAATCCAGAGGAGATTTCTGAATTTAGAGATGATTCTGAGGTTTCTTTAGGTAAGCTTAAATAATTGAGAAATATTTAAGTGAAGCGTTAAATTGTTTAAAGTATTGTTAATTTGAGTAAGAGGAAATGAGTAAGCAGTAAATGCATTGATCGATAAAAGCTTATAGAAATATGAGTTATTAGTGGATCAACTGATTATGAGTTTGTTTAAGAATAAATGTTAAGTTTTATTGACCTAATAGAGTTACTTTTGGAAGGTAATTTGTGAAAATGGATTTTCTACCCATTTCATACTTCAATGAATTATTATTTAAAAATCGAGACTAATTCTCGAGAACATAGAAAAGTGTCAAGTTCGTAATAGAAAAGAGTAAAATTTGGTTACTAGTGTAATTTTAACATTAACTGCTATTAGGTTATTACTAGAAAGTTATCAAGTCTTCTTATTAAATGATTTGGATAATTAGACTTTCATAGTTGAGATAGAAAATGGATCCGAAAAAGTTACACATATTACCTCAAGAAGGAAATAAAAGATTTTAAAATAAAAGTATTCTATTCAACTTAATCTCGAGTGAGATGATAGCAGTAAACCCTAGTGGGTCATGGTACAAGTGTGAGTTGGACAGGTAGTAAACATGTAATAAAGATTTCAGGGTCTATGTTCCCGGTGAATCTGATGGAATTATCATTGGATGAGTTAAGATCATATTGAGTATAGGTTATTTGTCTCCAGACACGATTAGTTCAGAAAGATGCAGAGGGTATGGGAATTATAGTTTTTGGAGAGAAAGTAAAATCATCGCTCAAGGTGATATCGATAATGATTGTAAAAAAAAGTTGTTAGAAAGATATATATAGCTGTTATGGCTAATGTGATAGATACTCAAATAATTAAAGTAGAATTGTTTGATAATCTCGTAAAATTGAAAATTTATAGATGTCTTTTCAAGTAACTTTATTGAGTTACCTCCAGATCGAGAGGTGGAATTCAAGGTTGATGGTTATTAAAGTATTGAATGTTTCTATGATTTAGTATAAAATGAGTTAAGTGAGTCAAGAGAATTAGGGGCTCAATTATAAGAGCTAATTGATCAAGGTTTTGTCAGTCCAAGTATTTCATATTTGGAAGTATTTGTGTTATTAGCGAAAAGAAAGATAAATCTATGTGGTTATGCATAAATTTTGAAAGTTAAATAAGTTTCTTCAAGAGAAGAACTTGTATGCCAAACTTTTTCAATGTGAAATTTTGGTTAGCAGAGATGGCTTTCTTTGGCCAGGTTGTTTCATTATAAGGTATAAGAGTAGATTCTAAGAGAACCTCATGTTTTAGAAAATTGGAAACTCCCAAAGAATGATCCTAAAGTTCGGATTTCTTTGGGTCTTGTTGGTTACTATCAAAGGTTAGTGAACAACTTATCGACATTAGCTTTCATGCTAAAAAAGTTTTTCAAGAAAGATATGTCTTTTGTAGATCGGAGAAGGGTCAATATAATTTTGAAATGCTAAAGATGATTTTAATAAAGAAACTAGTATTTATACAACATGATTAGGGTAAGGATTATGTGTTTTTTAATAATGCATATCTCAACGGTTTAGGAAGTGCCTATGCAAAAAAGGCAACGTTGTGGCATATGCCTTGATAAAGTTAAAGACGCACAAGAGGTACCAAGATTTAAAGAGTCGGTTGGGTGGCCTGGTTTGAAAATAGCCATCATGAAAATTTAGTAAAATGTCTGACATACTATTAGAGGAAAGGTTGAACATCAAATATCTTCTATATTGTTTCAATCAATCTTGATTCATAAATAGAAGAGGGATCAAGAGAAAGATATTTGCTTTTAGAAGAATTTGCTTGCAATAACAGTTATTAATGGAATAACAAGATGGTTGTATACAAAGCTTTATATGGGAGAAAAGATTAAACGTCATTAAATTGGTTTGTGTTAAAGATAGAAATCTAGTTGGACCTAAATTAATGAAAGAAATGGAATATAAAATGAAAGTTAACCAAGATAATTCTTAAGATCGCTTCTGAGTGGCAAAAGTCTTATGTTGATTTAAAGAGAAAATAGATTGAATAACAATAAGGTGATAAAGTTTTTTTTTTGAAAGTATCACCTTGGAATGAGGTATTGAGGTTTGGACTGAGTACGAGAATTTTTGAACCTTATAAGATTTTATCAGTTAGCTTTTACCTCTCAAAACGGACAAGACCTATATTGTTTTCATGTGTTATTGCTTATTAATTATCGATCAGATTTGAATTAGAAAAAAGAACCAATACGGATCTTGACTCGAGAAATCAAGAAACCACGTAACAAAATGATTCCTCTAGTTGAATTGTTGTGGTAAAAGTATAAAGTCTTTAAATTCGAGGACAAATTTTCTTAAATGAGGAGAATTGTAATACCCCAAATATCAGGTCAGTGACTTTATTGAAAAGATTTAAAATTGGAGGATTAAATTGAAGAAATGATAAAGGATAAGAAATGATTTAGAAATAGTGTTTAAGACCAATTAGTAACAATGGAAGAATAAAGAGGGCATTTTAGTCCTTTAAGGGGAAATGAATTTAAAATCAATTTTTAAATTAGAGATTTAAGAAGGAAAAAAGGGGAAAGTGAAAGCTAAAATAGTTCTCTTTTTCTTCTTCTTCCTATGTAAGTGCTCTCTTCCATAGCCAAAGGTAAGGCTTCATTTAGATAGCTTTTCCTTTCGTTTTTGGTTTGTTATTGAAACATTTAGTATTATAGATGATCAAGGAAGGGTTAAATAAGATTAAAACTAGGAGATGAATGAAATATTTGAGATTTAAGAAAATGGGTTTTTGAATGATATGTTGGTATATGAGCTTTTATTGAAGTTTATTAGTATATTTGACTTGTCAAATAAGTAAATTAGAGATTAGAAGCCTTGAATGTGATTAAAGCATGTTGGAAAAAGTGGTATGATTCTTGGTTTGAGATGTTATTTGGAGATTTTAAATGTTATAAGAAGCTAAATGAAGGAAAGTGAGTTGGGATAAGTAAATAATAGTTTCATAGTATAGTTGGAGGTAAATGTAAGGGAATTTGACTAAATTTGTGGAAAAATCGAGCTGAAAAATGGAAAATTTGGGTAATGGTATCGGTACTAGAAGAACAGTACATATATTATCGATTTAAATTTGAAGAATTGTGATTAATAGTATCGATACTGATGCAATTAGTATCGATACTGATGTGAGTATCGATACAAAAAGAAATGTATCGATACCATGAATTACAGAATGCAGAAATGATATCGATACTGAAAAGGAGTATCAGTACCATAGTATATAAGTATCGATACTATGATAGGTGTACCGATACTATTGAATCTGGAAACTTCAATATGGGATGAATTTTGATAGAAATTGAATATGGTAGTATTTTTAAGTATTATTAAAAATATAAATGTTAGAGAAGTATATTAATATTTAGTATGGTATGTGCTTATTAGATGCTTGTATAGATCGTAGCCAAGCTTCCGAGTCAAGCAAGAAAAAGGGCAAAGATAAAGTTGTCGAATAGTAGGACATCCTTAAAGCATATTAACGAGGCATACCGGGTGAGTGCATATATGGTAATTATATTGGTTGATGGATAATCACAATAAATTCACGTAAAATGTTTAAATTAATGTATATTTTGCCTTATATGATATATGTTTATAATGGATGTAGAATTAATACTATGAATAATCTTTAAGGTATTAACTTTTTTAAAGTAAAAGATTAATTGCCTAGCTGTACATTTGACAGAAAGGTGTCAATCATGCCAATTAGATGAAAGGTTAAATACCTTTGAGTAAAAGATTAATTGCCTAGTTGTGCATTTGTCAGAACAATGTCAATCGTGCCAATTAGATGAAAGGTTAAATACCTTTGAGTAAAAGATTAATTGTCTACCTTTGCATTTGACAAAAAGGTGTCAATCTTTCCAGCTAAATGAAAGGTTAAATACCTTTGAGTAAAAGATTAATTGCCTAACTATGCATTTGGAAGAATGGTGTCAATTATGCAAGTTAGATGAAAGGTTAAATACCTTTGACTAAAATATTAATTGCCTAGTTGTGCATTTGATAGAAAGGTGTCAATCATGCCAGTTAGATGAAATGTTAAATACATTTTAGTAAAAGATTAATTACCTAGCTGTGCATTTGGCAGGAAGATGTCAATCATGGTAGTTAGATGAAAGGTTAAATACATTTGAGTAAAACATCAATTGTCTAGCTATGCATTTGACAGAAAGGTGTTAATCATACCAATTAGATGAAAGGTTAAATACCTTTGAGTAAAAGATTAATTGCCTAGCTGCGCATTTGACAGAAAGGTTCAATAATGCCAGTTAGATGAAAGATTAAATACCTTTGAGTAAAACATTAATTGCCTAGTTGTGCATTTAAAAGAAATGTGTCAATCATGCTAGTTAGATGAAAGGTTAAATAGCTTTGAGTAAAAGATTAATTGCCTAGTTGTGCATTTTACAGAAAAGTGTCGAGCATGCTAGTTAGATGAAAGGTTAAATACCTTTGAGTAAAAGATTAGATGCCTAGTTGTGCATTTGACAGAAAAGTGTCAATCATGCCAGTTATATGAAAGGTTAAATACATTTGAGTAAAAGATTAATTACATAGCTGTGCATTTGATAGAAAGGTTTCAATCATGCCAGTTAGATAAAAGGTTAAATACCTTTGAGTAAAAGATTAATTGCCTAGCTGTGCATTTGACAGAAAGGTGTCAAACATGCCAGTTAGATGAAAGGTTAAATACCTTTGAGTAAAAGATTAATTGCCTAGTGTTGCGTTTGACAGAAAGGTGTAAATTATTTCAATTAAATGAAATGTTAAATACCTTGGAGTAAATGATTAATTGCCTAACTGTGCATTTTGTAGAAAGGTGCCAATAATGCAAGTTAGATGAAAGGTTAAATGTCTTTGTCATGAAAAGAGGCCATAAATGAAAATGCATAACAGTGTATTATATGCATGAAAGGATGCCATAAATGAAAATGCATAACGTTACATTATAGGCATGAAAGGATGTCATAAATGAAAATGCATAATGGTGCATCAAAGGAATGAAAGGATGCCATAAATAAAAATGTATAACTGTACATTATAGGAATGAAATGATGCCATAAATGAAAATGCATACCGGTGCATTATCAACATGGAAGGATGCCATAATTGAAAATATAACGGTATATTATAGGCCTGAAAGGATGCAATAAATGAAAATGTTAACATTGCATAATTGGCTTGAAAGGATGCCACCAATGAAAATATATAATGGTATATTAACAACATATAAGGTGACACTCATGGTGATTATAAAAGATAAATTACAATTTGGCACTTTGATGCAATACATGTACATTACTTTCTTATTTAACATACATAGAACAAATAAAGAATACTTGGGAAAAATATACAGAAGGATAGGCATGTTGGGCATACTAAGAATAATTTCGATAAGTGTATGAAAGAAATATGGTTTAACTGAGAAGATTGTTGCTTCACATTAAGAAGATCTAGTCGATGAACAACATTGTTTCTTCACATTGAGGATGTCTAGACGTATTTGGATAATTTTTAGACAACATGGTTAATTTGCATTGAGGAATACTAATTGTATGAGAATGACATTACTCCTTTTCATTAAGGAGATCTGGTCGGTGGATGACATTGTTCCTTTGTGTTGAGGACGTCTAGCCGTATTAGGAGATTTGGAGACAACACGGTTCCTTCGTGTTGAGTAAATCGGATTGTCTGAGGATGACACTGCTATTTTGCATTGAGGAGATCTGGTCGGTAGACGACATTGTTCCTTCGTGTTGAGGACGTTTAGCTGTATTTGTAGATTTGGAGACAACATGGTTCTTTCATGCTGAGGAAATCAGATTGTTTAAGGATGTCACTGCTCCTTTACGTTGAGGAGATCTGGTCGGTGGACGACATTGTTCCTTCGTGTTGAGGACGTTTAGTCGTATTTGGAGATAACATTGTTCCTTCATGTTGAGGAAGCCTAGTTATCTAGATAACACTGCTCCTTCGTGTTAAGGAGAATTGGTCGGATTTTGATAATAGAGACAACAATATTCTTTCGCATTAAGAGTTTGATTTTCTAAAGATAATTTCATTTTGAAAATGACAATAATCTTACATGGTGAAGAGATCGAGTCACTATGGGTGATTTGTTCAATGCCAAATCTAACGGGGACATTGCTATCTCGTGTTGAGGATATCTAGTTGTCATCAATCCTTTTTTTCTTGAAAGATTTATATAATTATGCATTTATGAAAATCTTTGATGTTTGTATGGATGCCAGAATGAAGTTTATTTCATGTATTTGTTTTGATGACTTTTTGACTTTGTCCTTGTAAGAGGAGAAAATGCTCTTGCGAAAGGAAAATTATATGATGTTCTTGTGAGAGGAGAAAAATGGCCTTTAAGAAAAAAAAAATAAGGATTTCAGGGAAAATAGTCTTAAGAAATACTAGATTGATGTTCTTAGACAAACCATCTTGAGAAATATGAAATTAGTTTCTCAAAAGCCATTATTAAAGCATCCTTACGGGAAAGGAAAATTTTTATTACATGCAATGATTAATGTATGATGCAAAGGTGAAAATTCATGTGACATGTATGTTTATGTTGATGCATGTTTTCTTGATTTGTGATGGGAATGGTTGCATGAGCAGTCTTCACTCTATCCCTGATTTGATTGCATTCACTCTTTGTTTGCACCAGTGTTCATCCTTACAATTCTTGAATCATGTCAATTTCTTCTTGCCCCAGCGAATTTTTTGCCCCTCATAAATTTGGCTTCCCCTGTCTGAACTTCTATAAAAACACAATAGAGCTTTCATCCCACCACAAAAGCTAACAGAACATTCACGATCTCTAGCAATTTCTACGATACATCCATGCCAATGATGGTAGTTAGAGCCATAGAGGCAATAGAAATCAAAATTGGAGGTGTTTGCTCAATTGTTAACATTGAATTCAGCTCTTCAAGCTTTACATTGATTTTTCAAAGTTTTGTCGCCCATTTATGGAAAGAGAACTTCCCCGTTATCCACTTTTGATCTTGGCGCAGACAGAACATGACCTCCCAATTGGGATTTAGAAACGCCTTATGAACTCAACATTGGCTCAACTTCGTGACTATTGGTACATGAAGCATTCATCATTTTTTTGGCTTCAACATTACTGCACGACAAATCATCAGCATGATACAACTGTATGTTGTGATAGTTGATAAAATTTCATAAATAGTAAGCTCCACTCTCTCTGTTTCACCACTTTCAGTCTTAACCTTTCTATCTCATTGAAAGTAAATGTCTACTCAATTCATGATCTTGTATTCCTAGATGATATGGGCCTTTAATAATGCCACAAATTTATCATTTCTTGTTCCAGTTCTTATTCTAAGCATAAGCTTCTATGTTTGGGAGATGTGTGCCAATTTTCAAGCTCCATTCCATATAGACTATCTTGTTTGAAAATGTTTTCTTCCTCTTTTATTTTCAAAGGTGAAAATGTTTTCAAAAATGATGCCCCTTACTTTGAGTTCACAATTAAGATAAATCATAAAACAAGAGTTCATTAAATATCAAAGAATTAATTACACTTTTAATTCTTCAAAAATTATAGCTATTTGATAAGTGTCAATTTAATGCTATCTTTGAGGTAGTGTTAAGTCTGGAAAGATAAGGTGTCTCAAATTGTCTTTTTCGTTCATGATATGTTATCTTCGATTCTCTGGTATTCATCAATTTGATGAAGTAGCTTTTATGATCATTTTCTGGAAATGCTATTTGGTTCTCAACTCTCGTGAGCGCACTCGGGTTGTGTGATGTCTTATCAAGGGATTTGTGAGACCGCCTCCTATACAACAATAACACAATCATCATATTTGAGCTACCTCTTCAGGTTTTCAACTTGAATCCTCTTTTGGTTTCAAGTCTTTATTCAAAATTTTACTTCTTGAACCCCACTTTGTCATTTTTCTATCTATCATGCATTAAAAAATTTTTGAAACCCATTTTCAAATAAAAGATTAATCCTGATGGACAAGATATGATATGAAGATAGTCTTTTCTTTTAGAAATCCATGCATGATTTGAAGGGACTTGTTAGGCATATAATGTAGGTTATGGTTCACGGTTATAAAAGAAAGATGTAAATAGGCCCAAATAAATGTTTAAGGGTTATCGAACCAATGATCAATCGTTCTGTTCTCTTCAATCTTATCTTACTCGATCTGAATCTGCTCGCATATGTCTTTTCTTTTCTCTTGATGTTCCATGATCTTTTTGTGAATTAGATATTTGAAACGATTGTACTTGATCAACATTGTGGCTTGAGGATCAATGAGTCACTCATCTTGAAATACTTAATATGTTCTCTTTCTTATTTTTTCTTTCTTATTTTTTCTTTTTTCTATTTTCTTCTGTTTCTGTTTCTTTTTTTCTTTTTCTTTTTCTCTCTTTTTTCTTTTCTTTTCTTTCTTTTTCTTCTTTTTTCCTCGCCTTTATTTGATCTTCGAATGTTGTATATTTGGTTCACCTTATGATATTTTATCTAGATTAATGGTATTCACTCATGCGAGAATATGTTCTTCACTTTACCCCCAATATGGAGGGTGATCGTTGGTTTGGGTTTAATCAAAAGAAAATATAATTCAGGCTCAAAATGGGGACAACAAGGGATATATTTTCTCTTGTTGTGAAAAGGATAAATAAAAGAAAGACAGACATCATTTCATACATAGAAGTCCTTGCAAAAGAGGTATCCCTAGGGAGATATATTTTCAGGATTAATTTTATTCACATTGAAACAATGTAATTAATACATGATAGAATTATTTGAATTAATTTCCTTTTTTTTCTTCTAGCATGTCTCAATTGTTTAGGCTCATCTTCAGGATGTTGATTCGAGATGTCTCACGTTGTTTCTTCTTGTAGGAATGTTCACGTTCAAGTGAACATCTTGTACTCGATACCTTCAGGCTTTATTGGTAGAAAAATGTCAGTTTTGCGTCTAAGATGACGATGCTGTGACTTTATTGGCTCAATGAAAGGTAAGGGTTTGACTTTTTGTGTCTCAAAAATTATAAAGGCAATATTTCAACGGTGCATGTCTGTGTACGCGAATTCTTGATTGAAAACTTTTATATCTCCTTGTGAAAATTTTCACCTAAATATCCCCTTGAGGATAAAAACTTTCTCATTATGTCATGTTGATGAAATGCAATGAAAAAAGATGAAAAATGACACAAAAATTAGAAACAAATGAGTTAGTACATGTAAGATAATCGATATAGATAAAAGTTTTATTCAAAGATGAATATAACACCTACCCCATCATGGTATCTACTCGAAATCCATTCTGAATTTAAAGAAAATGTAAAGGTTTAGAGTCGTTTCTCCTTATGTGTAAACTTATTTCGGTTCATACTAATGGAAATAGGTTATATATGGCTCTATCTAGGGTAACCATTCTATCATTCACTTATATATGGTTTCGGCTCTAACAGAGAAAGGTACTCAAATTGAGTTTAATTCAAGGGATTCACTTCCTTATACCCATATGTGGAATAAATCTCTATAAATGTATAAGGTCTATGTACCCCAGAGGTTATTTGATAAAGCTCATACGGAGAATAAATTCTTAGGAGAGCAAAGCGTTCACCGTTACTTACTTGGGAAGAAGCTCGGGTATAAATCTTATGACATACAAATGCATGTGAGGTCTGTGAAGTGGAACATACAAACCTTTGACTAAAAAAAGGGAAAAGTCTCAGCATAAACTTTAACAAAGCTGAAAACATAAATTAAAACATCAGTATGACAATTTAAACAATAACGAAATTAGAAAAAACTTCAATAAATGGATCATAAGCTAACTATAGACTCGAACTTATAATTTCCACAACTACGACAATGTATAAGCTACTTACAGCCTGACTCTCGAAATTGTCCCCACGGAGTCACCAAGCTGTCATAACCATTTTTGAAAATTTTTATATTTTAAAAACAATTATGACTTCATTAAGAAATAGGGATTTTTAAATTGATTATTACGAATTGGAGCTGCCATCGACCTTTGGGTTAGGTAGGTCGAATACCTAAAAACACCCTTTAAAACAATTTAAAAAATCATTTTAAAGACAAAAATTTGCCTGCATTACCAAAAATTTATTCTTAAGGGTTCGGGAATCGATTACGCATGGGGAAGATAAACACCCCACAACACCCAAAAAATTGGTACTTAGTCACTTATGAATTGTCGTAAATGGTGGATATCGTGAATTCACATAAATATTTATTGTATGATCCTTTTTTTGAACATTAAATAATTTGTTTCGAATTAATTATTAAAGAAAATTCTTTAACTTGAAAATAAAATTTTGAGATTCTTCCTCCATCAGGAAAGTGATCCCATCTATTTCTTATTTGCAAAAGAATGTTCTGTCCTCGAATTGTTAAAAAAATATTAAATTGACTAAGAAATTAATATCAGAATTTGTATGAAATAATTCGTTACTTTTTATCTAAAAAACATAAATTACCAATTCTTAAATTAAAATAAAAAGGCAAATTAAAATATTACTATCATTTTAATATATAAAAAATGCTCGATTTATTTCAAGTTCACCTTTCATTCAAATGTTGTATTGAATCGCACTAGATCTGTAAGGTGGTGCTTTTCACACCCATTCTATGTAAAATGACCTTGAAAGCATTCGAATGAGCTACTAAAAATTTTAATCAAGTATGAGAGATATAAAAATGTTGATATTAAACCAATTCATAAATTAAATTAATGTGAATGAATGAAATAATATAATATATCAAAGTCTATAAACATAAAGGGGTTAAGGAAAATTAATTAAACATATAGATATATAATAATATAATATAATAGTAAAACATTTAATAACATATACATAGAAACAAATAAACAAATAGCGGATAGCTCGATCCGATCTGGGGTGTCACATTAAGGCCACCAGAGCTACCCATAAAAATACAGAAATTTTAATTTTTTTTATTAAAACATGTAAATTATAAAATCATTTATCAATATTCAAAAATAAAACAAAATACAATTACATGCCCCCTAATCACGTGTACCATACTCTGCAAATAACGCCGGAATAATTCCCTTACTGAAGTCGATAGTTGCACTGGTATAATTCTTTTAACCTATAATGGTGAGTAATAGAGTGAGCTTTGGAAAGCTCATTAATACAGAACTACCAGATGATGCTACATGACATGCAGATAAATGGGAAGCCATATAATTTCCTTATTGAATCAGACATATACCAGTTTGCGGAATAATATGGGGTTCCATTAGTAGTTCATCGAGTAGAAGCCATGAAGATCACAGTTCATAGGAAGCATTCATAGTATCATGTTTTCATGAGGTTGTATAGGATGTCTAGTTTATTCCAATCAAAACTAGTGAAAAGATATAAATCTTTTAAAACCATAACGGGACCCTCCAACCAAACTCCATTATGCAGTTCCCCAAAAACTGTGTTCGTAGGGCTTACTCTAAGCACATAGCAAAGGGAGCCAACCTAAGATATGCCTTGGGGCCTATGGGCCTACCCAAGGGTGTCATTAGGTCCGTAAGGTCTTACCAGCTGGATCAGGGATGTGCCTCCATACTCCATAATCCTATCCATATAAACATCAGGTAGAAATCAGTTTTAGCCATAAAATGTAATACCTGGACCGTTATCCGATAATATATCATAATCTTAATAATGACATAAATCGTATAATTGATTTCCACCTGTACACCATAAGTAGTCAAATAATTAACCTAAGGGAGTACCTTGGGGCCTGAAAGCCTACCCAAGGATCCCCTTAGGTCCGTAAGAAATTTCCAGCTTGATTAGAGCTGTACCTCTAGTCTACCCATATAATATCCCAGTAAAATAGTTCGAGTATAACCAGTGAAACATAAAACCATGGTTAATAAACCAGTAGTTTTCATGATTCCATAAATCATAAACAATTCATATTTTTCGATAAAAACCATAATCGTAAATCACTTACCATGTTTCCATGGTTCATAAACTAGTAAATCAATACTTGCGTTAAAACTCATTTCAAAACATAAAAACTGTTATGTAGTACATGTGGAACACACTAGAGGATCCAAGTATTATTCAGAGGCATTTTTTAGTCATCAGTATGGATAACAGGAAACTTCTGCAATTTTATTGGATTCTATGAACGAGGTCCTATTGAAGAGAATCGATTACTAACTGATCTAATCGGACATTTATGGTTGATACTCTAGAATTCCGCTACGTTTTCATGTGCATCAAGAAAGTATTCGGGAATGTCCGAAGTGATTTGAGCTAATAAAGGAGAAACAGAGATTCAAGACATTTACAATCCATGTTGATCGATCGATTTATCAAACTATTCGAACTAAATAACTCTCAGAACTAATGCTTGTTGATCCGTCGATTTATTGCCTTTCCCAGGGTATTCACTCTTTAATACTAAAAATTCTTATCCATAATCATCTTCGTAATCATCGCTGAATAGATTTTCCAACGGTCTTTATTTTATTTCCACGTTTCAACGATATCAGGAAATACAGACGTACTTGATTCATTGTTCATGACCCATAAGGACAATTCATCATGTATGTTCATCAGTGTTTCCAAACTCATCCAATCACCTATTAAATCCTTAGTCATTGAGGTTCTTAGTTCGTTTAGCAAGCAAGACTATCCCGGTTACTTCAGAGTTTTTCCAGATTAATACAGACATTTCTAAATTTCCGATACATATTATACTTCCTTTCAGTTCAATTTAGTCATATAATAAAGTCATTCTGGTATTCGTGGTTGATTTTTCTCATGAATATCTACTTCTTAGTACCGAATGCGCTCTAGAGTTGAGTTGAGCCAAATACTTCCAGAATTATCATCGATCCAAACTTAAGAAGACGAACACACATTAAAATGATATTTATTCCATTCAGGTATTGGCAAAGCATTAGGGTTGATCTACTCACTTAAATTGTGTTCCAATACTTTTAAAGATAGTACAAACCTATGTTTATCTGAATTCCTTAATTAACCCAAGATATTTATTTAGTTTAGACCATAAGGGCATTTTGGTCATTTTGGCGTACAATGTTTTTCCATTCATTTCAAAGCTTGAGGATATCCATTCATTCATGGGCTTGGTGATATTCTTAAGTCATTTTCATTAAAGGGGTATTTTGGTCATTTTACAGATTTAGGGTATTTCAATAATTTCCTTTTGTCTGGTCTTATTATTTAATTCAGACTTATCATCTATTCCATTCCTTTCGAGCAATTCTGACAGAAAAGCACCCTCGATAAATTATTCTTCAGGTATATACTCATAACTCAGAGATTTACAGGTTAATAGTCTTTTCAGTTGTTAATAACGAATTATCAGGAATTTTCCATATAAATGTAGGATCTCAACAATCAAATCAATAATTTATCGGTTTAAGTACTAGTTCTCAGGTTACTTCCTCCTTCAAAGTTATCTCGGACTATTTTTACCTCTTAAGGGTATTTTCATAATTTTGTAACCAAATAATTTCGGTGATAAACTCTTAACAAGGATAATATAATTTGGAGACCCTAGGATTAATCTCTTTTCCAGATAATCTCTCAACTATAAATTATTCCTTAACAAACATCTTATTCAACTTCCAAGATCAATTCTTGTCTTTTTACAACATAAGGGTACTTTTGTAATTTATCACTTAAATCGTATTCGGTTCGAATATATCCATATTCAAATGAGCATAATATACCAATATATATATATATATATATATATATATATCCATGCATTTATCCATTATCAACATGTTCCATAAAGTATAAAGAGGTAGTAATGTATTACCTCGATTTCTATACCACACTGATCAACCATATAAATTTCGTTCGAGCACCCTCGATCTTTAATTCACCTTCCAATAATTTCTCAATTACATAACAATAGAAATTTCATAAAAAACAGGACTTAATTCTGAAAATTAGATCAAATCGAGTGATAAATCAATGAAAAATAGCTTATCGGGTTCGAATTTAGTGAAACAGACCCCAAAAATGGGCTCAATGCATCGAAAAACGTTAGGTTAGGTATACCCGAAAAAAGTCAATGGACGTTCATTGGTCGGTCAACGCCGGTCAAAGTTCTAGTCAACGGTGGTAAACGGGTCAGGTCGAGTCAGGTCGGGTCGGACCGGTCAGACCAATTCAAACTGGTTTATTTTTTTCTGCTGCCACGCGTGCAGACCTTCCCATGTGTAAGGGCGGCGCGTGGGGCGCGTTCGGTGGCCTGAGTGCCCCGAAAATTCCC
Organism: Hibiscus syriacus; assembly: GCF_006381635.1. NCBI lineage: Eukaryota > Viridiplantae > Streptophyta > Magnoliopsida > Malvales > Malvaceae > Hibiscus > Hibiscus syriacus. The sequence goes on from NW_024062559.1 coordinate 690,074, forward strand.
GGAAAAATTTCTAAAAAATAATTTAAGGCATTTTGAGACACTTACCAAGCGCGGTTCACAATTTTGAATGGCGGATAGCTCAATTCCAAAATATCAAAAACTTTGACTTCCTCACCCCTCCACGCGTCGATTACGACGGAGAGACGGAGGACACCGGTGAACTCGTAACGATGCAAGGAACACGATGGTACGGGAGGTATCGAAAATGGGTGACCGGATCAAACTGAATCGACTGAAAACCAATAAAAATCGAGTTAAAACCGACGATACTTCCAACTGAAATTAATGACAAACGACGTTGATTCATGACGAGAGGTTTGAGGGGTTTTGTTCATCGTTCGATAACGAACACGATGGTGGTTTCGATTCGTCGAACGGTGGTTGGACAGTGAGTAGATCGGAGTTTAAAATCGTTGACCGGGGAGAGGGAAAATGAAAATTTTCTGCTGAACATACGGGGGAGAGAAGTTTATAATTCTCTCCAAAGAAAATGGGCAAATCAAAAGTTTAGTTACTGAATTTCCTGTACTTTATAAAATGGTATTCTAACTTTGCGATTTTGCAATTAAATCCTCAATTTCTTCCCAAAATACCAATTAAATCCACCACTTTATAAATTCTAAAATTTAGCCCCTAAATTGGGGTATTATGATAATAATTTTAAAATCTAAAAAAATATGGAAACATTTATTTAGTATGCAAAGCATTCATGAGAAAATATATATAAATAAATAATAATAATAATAATACATAATACATATAAATATAACTATATATATGTAGTAATAATGGTAATGGAGCAACATGCTACATTATATACTTTACAATAATTAAAACCTAAAATAAGCAGAACAACAAGGATTGATCAAGCAATAAAACTAAAGTTTTAAACACTAAATCAAAGTTAGTGACCAAAATGAATACAGAACTAAGCATAAGACTTCAAAGCATAAATTACACAATTTTAAGTGTTGGTAAATACGAGTGACCAAATTGAATACTACGCAAAATCAACAGTCAGAATTCTAAATACTTAAACAAATATAATAACAAACATATGGGACTAGAATGAAACATAAAACAAATAAAGAGCTTCAACTAGAAATATGATATTTTCGTTAAGTGAGCATATTATAACTTGTTACAAAATAGGACCCACCTTGCGTAATTACCCCTTGCACTAAACGCAAGGAACCCTAGTGTCAAAACATCGTTGTATCGTTAAGTGGTTATATACCACCTTAATGGTTTTTTGGAACCCTATTTTCATTTTAACTCCCCCTAGGCCATTTCTTATAAAACAAAAGGGGGAGCTTTCCTTCAACTCTCTCGCCCTTGAGGAATGAAAAAACAAGTCTAGTCACCATGGATCGACATCGGAGAGGGAGGTTAAATACCTCCCTAAAAAACCTTAGACTCTCGGCCAACCTTCCCTTAACGAACCAAGCCTAAAAACTATCCTTTAGCCCCCAAACAACCCCTACTCTTCCCCACAAACCGAAAACCAAGCCTAAATCCCCTAAAATTGCAATTGTTTGCCATTGATCTAGTATTGTTATAGTGACTACCTCAAAAGTTGGAGGCTCTTTCTCGATGGAAGACCGTAGTTTTGGTTTTAAGAAGAAAGGGAAGTGCTTTTTCTCTCTTTTCCTTTTTTTCGAATGGTTTATGTCCGGTTCTTTTTTGAAAGTGGTGGTGGTTGTTTTTTTTTTGTTCGAATATTTCTCCCTTTTTGGTTTAAAAATGGGTTGTTGTTGATATATTTTTTGGTTTGAAAAAAACCCCTTGTTTGGTCAGATTTACTCGATTTACAGTTGATTTTCGGGAAAAAATCATGAGTTCTATTGGTAGGGAATGATTTCCCTAAGCTACCATCCCAGGTTTAATATTTTTAATAGGTTGTTGGATTTGATTGAATTTTTGACTAACAGGGTGCATTTTTTACACAGTTCGGCCGAATTTGTTGATGACCACGGGTTGGGAGTCATCGTCGGTGACCATTGATTTTGTAGGGAAAATTAGGGTGAAAATCCTATTCTTTGGTAAACCTGGACCATTGATTTTGCAGGGAAAATTAGGGTGAAAATCATATTCTTTGGTAAACCTAGACCATTTATCTTCATCTTGATCAAACTTGGGCTTGGTGCACACGGGACTCCGTCCTTGGGCTTGCTATGTCTCTTGAATTTTAGGTTGTAATTGGGTATGTTTTGTAATTTGGGCCAACTTTGTAACCAAAAAATAATAAAGATGATAATAATAATAATAATAATAATAATAATAATAATAATAATAATAACGATAATAATGATAATAATAATAAAAATAACTCAGATGAAAATAGGTGTCAACACCGCCTATGTATAAATAGATGTGAGCTAAGAATGAATGCTAGCACGCTAATATAGAAAGCATGCAATGTTAATGAGCTAATGAAAACATAACATGAGCCAGAAAGTGATTAAGTACATGCTACCTAGCTATGAAAATAATATGAAAACATAATAAAATAATATAAAATATATGGAATACGTGAAATAAAGCTAAATAAAGATGTGTAGTATTCATATCATAAAAACTATATTATAGGCAAAACATAGATAATGGTATGTAAGATCAGATGATATTCATAAATGAACATATCATGATAATAGATGAAATGCATAACAAAGTAATGAGTATGATATGACACAAATGATATATAATGTGCATGAATGAAATATAGAATTTAAAGAGATAAGAAAGTAAGAAAAACTCATTCGGTTTCCATTAATAGAATGAATAGAAGCATTAAGATGATGAATAGGTTCCTAGTTGTGCGTGTATCAGTAAGTCTTTATGGGTTTGAGGGCACTCCCTCAGGTGGGCTCCTATACTTCGGCTAGCGTATGTCCTTATGGACCCAAGTTGATCCCTTAGGTTGGCTCATATGCCCACCAGGTCTAGTGTAATTGCATAAGGATGCTGTTCTTGTCACCCCAAAAATTTTTTGTTAACATTAATAATCTTAATTGGATTTTTTCAATAAATTTTAGCAACTAGTTTATCAGTTTCCAAAGTTTCAGTCTAATTTTTAGATTTTCTTGAAAGTTTAGGGACTCATGTTGAGAATTGCCTATTCTCTACCAGCAAAACTAAATAAGAAATGAATGGTGGTTGGCACTGTTTGAACTCATAACCAATAGCCATTAGGTTGGGGCACTGTTTGTGTCTATTTTAATAAATATATTATTTAATTATTTTAACTCATTTTATAACCTATTTCCAAAACTAATCACCCGATGCAATGAACCAAAAACCCTAAATCAACCTTCCCCAAGCCTCTTATCACCTTTCCCGATCTAGGCATTTTCTGCCAATGGTACCGTACACTACCACAACCACAAGCATCGACAACACCTAGAGAACCCAACCCCGATCATCAACCACCTAAAACCACCATCGTTATGCACAAAACAACAAATGAGCTTTCAAACTCATTACCCCTAATCTCCATCAACATTCGACGATGAGTATCACTGCCCTTACCAGTATGAGTGGCATCTCGTTCTGAACAAAACCCCACCGGTCACTCTTCGTGACTCATCGTAGAACATCGTGAATCATCGATTAAAGCTTTGTCAAATACCTAGTCATCGCCTCGGTTCACTATAAATTTCGTCTGATTACGATGTCATGTTGTATCACTGCCACCACTATCGGTCTGCCCACCTTCGTGCGCCCAAAACCCAACCGGGTTCATCATCCATCATCGCCATTCTTGCTGTTAGTTGTGGGTAAGCATTCGATCATTTTTTCGGTTATTTTCAGTGTTTTTGGTTTGAAAATGTGTTGTTTAGGGTTATTAGTGAATTGATATTATTGATTTGGTGTTCTCAGAATGATCGACCATTCGTCCTGACCTTATTATCGTCGTAGGCACTTCCACGTGCCAGTAGCACACGTGGGGCTTTTTCCTGGTCGAGTGAACCTTTTAGAACCGGTCAAAATGGATCGAACCGACCCGGACCGAACCGATTTAAACTGGTCTGAGTTAACTTGGACCGAACCGATTTGAGTCAACCCAAACCAGTCTGACCTGTTGACCTTGACCAAACCGTCGACTTTGACCAGACCATTGACCTGCTCGTTGACCAAACCCGTTGACTTTGACCTTTGACGAGTTTAACCATTGACTTTTACCAAAAAAACAAATTTTTTGAAAAGTCATATTTTATGTTTTTAGAGTCCTTAAGGTGGCAATATCACCAAGTTTTAAACCTAATGATCTTAGTGATAAGACCTTATAGTCCCTAAGGTACTTCCTTAAGGTGGCACCTCTGCTATGTGCATTGGGTAAGTCTTTATGGGCCTGAGGATACTCCCCTTAGGTGGGTACCTATACCTCGACTAAGGTAAGACCTTATGAATGCAGTTCTAGGGAACTGTATATGGTGTTCGATTGGATGGAGATTATGAAATTTTAAACTAAAAACACTACTGACATTTTTATAATTTAGATTTGAACTAATTTTGAAACCTCTACCGATGTTTCATAACTTTATTGATGAATTGGTTTTTAAATCTAAATTATATGTGTTATTTATGCGCTATTGGAACACAATGAGCTCACTCCCCCAAATTTCTCTCTTTCAGATAGTTTTTGATAGGCAACCCGTACTTAGGACTTGGAGGATCGACATATTTGTACTGTACCTTTTGTTGTAATGTTTTTATCTTTCGATTTGCCTTTATTTTGGGTGATATGTGCCTATATTTTGAAAATGTTGGAATGTTTTATTTTATTCAGTTTTTACGACTTTAATTATCTAGAAATGAATTTTAATGTTATCAACTATATTTTTAAAGATATTTATTCGTAATATGGTTTACTTTATTGAAAAATGTTTTGGAAGATTTTATCGTAATCCACTAGATTTGGTTATAACGCGTAGGCTAGGTCTAGGGGGTTACCAATTTTAGTATCAGAGATTTTGGTTTTTAGAACCTTAAATTGTGAATGGGTCCAAACTAAAAATACGGTTTTAAAATGTTTTACAAAATAAGTCACGAAGGCCATATCACCAAGTTTTTACGAGTTTAACTATGTACGGACTCCAAGTGCCAATCTAATCCTAGGTTTTATCCTTTTGTAGTGAACTTAAGGTCTTTCAAGATGAGTGCTAGGTGTGGTCATCAACCTAGCCGTGGGTGAGGTTAAATGACTAGATTTGTGGACCCCATAGACGAGATACAAGTAGATCCTCCACCTCCGACAGATTATTATGCTCTTGCGACCCTGGTGGATCTGCCCCTACCCCTAGAATAGGTTTGACCATCCCAGTTAGATGAGTGAATGTTTCTCAGACCAAGCTTGTTAGAGTAGTGCTAGATGAGAATCTTGCTAGACAGATTCTCCATTTGATTTAGGGAGCAGTCAGAGCTGCAGGCTTTGTATCCGAGGTTCCTATTTCTCAGAATCTGATTTCAATTGGAGTTAGGATCTTTGGAGGCCTTACTGGTGGAGTTTTGAATAAGGTAAAGGACTGGCTATGCGATACCGAGTGATGTATCTATCAGCTAGGATTTTGGGAGTCGTTTCTATAGTGGACGGGAATGGCCATACCTGGTGGGAATCTATAGTGAGTAGTGTTCTGGCCGATCGTCTGACATGGGATTTCTTTATAGAGCATTTTAAAGTCGCTTTTTGGGAGACCGTTATATATCTAAGAGACGACAGTAATTTCAGGATCTGGTTCAAGGAGATATAACTGCTTCTGATTACAAGACGAGTTCTTGAAGTTGTGAAGTATGGTTATGGTCTGGTACCTACCGAGATAGATAGGTGCCGAAATTTTGCTCAGTGGTTCCAGTACTAGCTGCATCATAAGGTGGTTAATCACTAGGATTGGGTGTTTGATGTCATAGTAGGGAGAGCAAAGGACACTAAAGAAGTCAGGGTTTCTGCTTTTGATAGAGATAGGGTAGATCGAGATCGCTCTAGGAGGTCTTCAATCAGTCTGAACCTTTCGCACGCCCTGATAAGAAGACTCGTACTACTATTCATCAGATGATCATTTTGGTTTGAGGCATGTGCCACCTCCACCTCTATCAGTTAGTCGAGGTGATTCTTCATGTTTCACTCCAATACCGAGTTACGAGCATTGTGGAAATCGACAAAGTAGAGAGTGTCGTAAGAAAATGGGTACATGTTATAGTTGTCGATTCAGTGAGCATTTTTTTAGAAATTATACGCATCCAACCTTTGTCGATTGGACCACTGCTCAGACTCATGGGCTTTCTCATGATTTCATTCAGACCCCCGCTAGGAGTCATAGTCAGGGTAGGACTTCCAGATATGTTTCTAGGGTAGACAGTAGAGCTCGATTGCAGAGTAAAGGACCAGCTATTTTTGTAGCACGACATCTCTCCCTTTTCTACGCTACTCGATGTTCTAGTGATCGAGATGAGCCAGGGACTTATGAAATTATATTTATTTCTATTTTTGTTTCTTGCCATGCATTCCTAACAACACTCTTTCTATACTCAAGTTTCATATCTTAAGACCCCTCAAACTTTTGTTTTAAGGCAACAAGACCCCTATTTTTGCTCTGAGTCTGGCAAGATCCTCAGTTATCGTCAATGGAGTAATTAGCTTCTGTCTCTAAAGGAACCATTAGAGATCTAGGTTCTGTTTCCTGTTTGACTATGGTGAATTTCAAGGGTAAAATTCTTTTAAAGGGGAGGAGAGTTGTCACATCCCGAAAATTTTGGATTAACATTAACAATCTTAATTGGATTTTTTTAAAATAAATTTTAGGGACTAGTTTGTGAGTTTACAAGGTTTCAGGCTAATTTTTAGATTTCCCTGAAAGTTTAGGGACTCAACCTGAGTATTGCCCATTCTCTACCTGTAGAAAAAATGAATGGTGGTTGCCAAGGTTTGAACCCGTGACCAATAGGCATAGGGAGCCATGGCTAGGGCATTGTTTATGTCTTTTTTTTAATAAATATATTATTTAATTATTTTAACTCGAGTTATAACCCATTTCTAAAACCAACCCCTCGATGTAGTGAACCAAAAACCCCAAATCAACCTATCCTAAGCCTCCCATCGCCCTTCCCGATCCAACCATCCCCGACCTGCAGTGGCTCACACCGCCACCACCACAAGCATCGACGACACCTAGAGAACCCGACCCCAAACATCAACCACCTAAAACCACTATCATTATGCACAAAATAACAAAAGAGCGTTCAAACCGTTACCCCAGATCTCCATCGACGTTCGACGATGAGTGCCACTGCCCTTACCAGCATGAGTGTCATCTCATCCCGAACAAAACCCCACTGGTCACTCATCGTGACTCGTTGTAGAGCATCATGAATCATGAAACAACCAATTTTTGGCCGATTCTGATGTCGTGTTGCCTTACTGTCGTCACCATCTGTCTCCCCTACTTCATACACCCAAAACCCGAACAGGTTCGTCGTTCTCGCTGTCTGCCGTGGGTAAGCATCCTATCATTTTATTTGGTTATTTTCCCGGTGTTTTTTGGCTTGAAAATGTGTTGTTTTAGTTTATTGGTGAATTCATTTTTTTGATTTTGTGTTCTCAGAATGATCGACCATCCGTCCCAACCCCTATCATCACCGTACGCACTGCCACGCGCCAGCAGCACGCATGGGGCTTGTTCCTTGTTGAGTGAACCTTCTAGAACTGGTCCAAGTGGACCGAACCGGCCCCAACCGATTCGAATCAACTCAGATCGAACCAAGTCAACTCGAATCGATCTAAGTAATCCCAAATTGGCCTGACCCATTGACCTTGACATGAATCATTAACTTTGACCTAACCATTGACATACTCGTTGATCATTGACCTTGACCCAAATCGTTGACTTTGACCAAAAAAGTAAAAAATTTTAAAAAGTCATATTTTATGTTTTTAGGCATCCTGAGTCCGAATCTGAAGTACATTTGGCTAAATTCAAACTCGAAAGCCTCTAAATTGTTTCTTAAACCTGAATGTGCATATGTAAATTAAGTATTTATTTCAATGCAATAATATTTACTAAATGGTCAGGGACTAATTAATTTTATCGAATATTTAAGGTACTCGTGGATCTCCTGACCATTCTCCTGCTCGACCCGGTTCTTCCTGATCTGTTCGTCCGTGAGAATCTGTGAATACTCGTATAGTTCTGTGACTTTGTTAAATATTCATTTTAGATTATTATTTTGATTATAACTCTGTTCTATAATAACTTAAGTTCTCGTTCAGTCGAAGAGCATAGTGAAGCTGGTGCTCGATAAATATCCCGGACATAAACTTTTTGCGAGGTGTGTTCCTTTTGTGCCATATACATGTTTTAAATATATGTTTGAAATACCATGTGCACATGATTATTTTATTTGATTTCCTATGTGTCTATTTGTTTGACTTGATTTGGTATGATTTATCTGATTTAAAGTATGATTTTTTATTTACTAAAGTAGGCCTGATTGTCTGATTCTTGTTCTATGGTTACAGTTTTTACTGATAAATAAATATGTCTGAACTCTGATTTGTTGCTACCACTAATTTATGTCTGAAAATAATTTTTCTCCGGGGAACTCTGGGATTTAGTATAAAGTCTCTGTAGGTTTAACTTGGTCAAACTGGTAATTCCTTATATAAGTTCAGACCAATTGATTTAGTAAATCCCTATGGACCTAAGGCGACTCTTGGGTGGGCTCCTAGGCTTAATGGGCATAGTGGTAAGACCTTATAGACCCTAAGTTACTCCCTTAGGAGGGCACATTTGCTATGTGTATTAGATAAGTCCTTATGGGCCTGAGGGCACTCCCCACAGGTGGGCACCTACGCTTCAGCTAGGTTAAGACCTTATGGACCCAAGGAGCTCCCTCATGTTGACACCTACACCTTTTGGGCCTAGGGTAAGTCCTTATGTATGCAGTTCTAGGGAACTGCATATGGTGTTCGGTTGGAGGGCGATTCTAAAATTTTAAAATAAAAACACTACTGACGTTTTCACAATTTGGAACTAAACTTATTTTGAAACCTCTATCGACGTTGCATGATTTTATTGATGAACTGGTTTTGAAATCTGAATTGTATGTTTTATTCCTGCACTGTTGGAACACACTGAGCTCCCTAGCTCACTCCCCCAAATTTATCTCTTTCAGATACTTTTTGATAGATGACCCATACTTGGCACATGGAGGATCGACACATTCGTACTGTACCTTTTGTCATATTGTTTTTATCTTCCGATTTACCTTTATTTTGGGTGACATGTGCCTATATTTTGAAAATGTTGGAATTTTTATTTTATTCAGTTTTTACGATTTTAATTATTTGGAATTGAATTTTAATGTTATCAACTATATTTTAAAGATATTTATTCGTAATTTGGATTTACATTATTGAAAAATGTTTTGAAAGATTTTATCATAATCCGCTAGATCTGGTTGTAATTCATAGGTCGAGTCTAAGGTGTTACAGTTCTACGGAACTGCATATGGTGTACGGTTGGAGGGAAATTTTGTGTTTTAACTAAAAAAGCTTTCTGTCTTTTTCATAGTATGATATTGAATTGATTTCTAAAACTTATTTGTATGTATTATTTTTTCACTTTTGAAACACATTAAGCTCCCTATTTCACTCTCCCAAACATTTTCCTTTTCAGATACTTTTGGATAGGCACACGGACCTAACACTTAAAGGATCGACACATTCTGTACAATATATTTTGTTGTAATATTTTCATCTTCCAAACCACCTTTATTTTAGTGACATGTGCCTATTTATATATATATATATATATATATATATATATATATATATATATATATATATATATATATATATATATATATATATGGTGTATGACACACTTTATTTTACAGCTGATGTTTGTGATACTTCGGTACTGGTATTAGGATATTTTATTTTACTCGCATTATTTTATGTTTTATTTACTCAATTTGGACTTTATTATTATTGCTATATTTTAAAGATATTTTAAAAATTTATTGTAATCCATTAGATCCAGTCCTAATGTACAAGCTGAGCCAAGGGTTACAACAAAAGCCATAGCATATCAGAACATTTTTTTATATCCACTGATTGAATACATGTCTCTTACAATTGAAGGAGATTGACATCATTTGAAGGAATTCATAGTAAATTTTTTAGCTATTAATTTTATTTGGACATTGAAAAAAGGTAATAATAAAAAAGATTTAAAACATGGGACATATAACTTTTGACTTAACAAATCTTCTAAGTCTATTGTCTTTAAAAACATGTCTACTCCATTTTATTTAATTTTTAATTCATAGAGTTCACTCTATATTTCATTTCATTTTCATTTTATTTTTCATTCATACATCAATTTTGCAGAAAGTAGATAAGAGAATTGGAACCAAACAAGACTGTCACAGTATATTGTTTGTTAATTAATTTCAACTTTGAAACGCCATATATTGTTTGATAATTAATTTCAACTATGAAACGACATATACGATCAAACAAACCAACCTAGTGTTAGTAATGCTTAAAGAGGTAAAAGCATATATCCACATTGAAAACGGAAATACATTTGAATGAGTTTATAAGAGGTCATCTTTTTTTGTTTTTGAATGTAGTGTGACAAGTCCCTTACACGCACAAGTTGTAGTTTGATTCGTGTTCATGTAATTACATGTCGTTAACACGTACCACGTGTGTATTTTTTAAAGAAAAACTTGAAAACCTTTTTATTTGTAGGCATGGTGCATATATGAACGAGTTATTACTGTAAATATTTTTTACAATTACAAGCTTTTAACTACAATATAATATTTTGTGTTTTTTAAATTTGTAATTGATTGTTTTGGTAAATGAATTTATAGTAAAAATTTAACTTTTTGTGTAAGATTTTAACTTGGTGTGGTTCGTGTTTGTGTAGTTACGTTTCTTTGACTCGTATTTTTATGTATTATCTTTTTATATAAAATCCGTAAAAAATTTCTAAACCCGAAAAACCTTTGTATTTATAAGCATGGTGCATATATGAACGAATTATTATTGTAAATATTTTTTTTAAAAAATACAAACTATTAATTACATCATGATTTTTGTTGTTTTTAAATTGAATAATTAATCATAATTTAATTTGTAACTGACTGTTTTGGTTAATGAATTTACAACAATAATCTGGATTTTTTCATAAGCTGTTATCCATCTGCAACATCATTATTTCTATAATTATTGTGTTAATGACGAGTGCTTAATGAATTGACATCCCTCCCTTTTAATCTATCAAATTATAAGATTAGAGACTACATCAAATAAAATCGTGCTAACAACATAAGAATTTTACTTGATATTGATAGAAGATCTACCATAAAATATAAAATGTCCAAAACTAATACAATTGTTTTAGAAAAAAATTTACAATGCATAAGTCAAAATAAAATATTAGTTGATAAATGTAAACATATAAAATAATAAATACATTAATAGATAATATTCAATACTACATCATACATTAAATTAATTTTGGTAATAAAATTTTTTAATTCTATTTATCACCACTCAAAACTCCTGTAGAAACGATTTTTAAGTCGCCAGGCGGGATTTAGAAAACCACGTAATTTTTAAATTAGGATCTTTATGTTTGATTTTTAATTAAAAACAATGTGATTTTAAAAAAATCTCTCGTTTCGAAATTTTGAAAATTCTTTTACGATAAAAACATATGGTTCGAAGAGTCGCCACCAATCTTTGATTAGGGTGGGATTGGGCACCCAAAAACGTTGTCATTTTAAATAAAAATTGATTTTAATTAAAACAACAAATTTACGGTCTACGTTACCAAAATTTGAGTTCGGGAGTCGGTTACGCGTGGGGAAGGATTAACAGCCCCACAGCGCCCTAAATCGGTACCTAGTTGATTAATTAACGTGTTTGCAATGAAATTTACAAATTCGAGTTTAATTTGGTTTATGATCCCTTAAAACAACAACATACGAATTCAAAAGCACCAAAATAGATTAAATTAAAATTACCAAGCCTTTATAAAGATAAAGAATGTTCGATTATTTAAAAATGTCAAGACCAGATCTTAAATAGTTATAACAACCTTTTCTCGATAAATTTAAATAGTCAAACATTTCTTTTTCTTCCATTCCCAAATTTTAAAGTGATAAATCCATTTCTTAGGTGTCGCTGATGGGATACACTTTATTTTAAAATCGTTTAAAGCGGATATCTAATCAGTTAAGGCAACCCACTTAAAACAATTTTAAATTAAAATAATATTACCCTTAATCAAATTATTTAATAATTTTGAGTTATGCTCATGAGGCTATCATGCAGATTACGCAAAAAGGATGTCATGTAAAAATTAATTAAATATGCGATTAAAATAAATGAGTAAATAAATCTAAAGCTAAAATCAATATTAAACAAAGATCACAAAAAAAAAACCTATCCATGCATTATATATTCTAAGATCAAAGTATAACCAAAACCACCTATAAGACTAAAATGAAAATCGGGAAAATGCTATGCCAAATATGCAACATCACAGAAACTTAAAATAACATACCCACATGACTAAAATGTAACATGCAAAAACCATAAAGTCTAAAACCTAACAACAGAAATGAAACAAAACAACATTTAGGACGAAAATTAAAAGAACTCGAAATAACAGGCCAGAAATATAAACAACACAAAATGCAAATTAACTAAAGAGATGGTCTAAAATAAACATTCTGAAATTTAAGAGCCGAATACATAAAGTTGTGAAAAACATAAAATAACATGGCCCGTACTAAAATGTAACAAACATAAAGATAGAGAGCCAAATTCAAAATTTATAGGACGTTGAAGCAAGGATTAAAACAAAATAACTGGGAAATGTAGGGGACCGCGACGTGGTTAAACCTCTCCTAGGCTCGGGTTCTAAACGGCGCTGTTTTGGAGGCTGAATATATTAAACACCCTAGGTTTATTTTTAACCTAATTTCCATTCCAACTTTGTTTCATTTTGGTAAACTCTTCCCCCCCCCCCCGCCGTTCTCAACTTCTCTCCTTCTTTCTCCCTCAACTCTCACTGAAACCCCCGAACGCCGCAGCCTCCGCCACCTAATGGCTTAGATGAGGAGCCTAGACGTCCCCTAGACCTTTCCCGACGACAGCTACTCTATATACGACCTAAAAAATGGAACCCAAAAACTAAACTACCCTAAAAAACTCAACCGGTTTCAAACTCCCAAAATCCCCATAAAAACCATGGCCACCGTGGCCTTCCCCTCTCCCAAACAACCCCCGTTCGATGCCTAAAGGACTGATGAAAACCCCTAAACCGCTATTTCCTTACCACAGACCCAAGATCTAGCCCACCAAAATAAAACCCCATCTCTGCTCCAACTAGATGAAAATAGCAACGCTGTAAAAGGAAAACTGTGGCTTACCCTCGGTCTCTCGCCTAGGCACTCAAAGCTTGTTCCAAGGTCCTTTGGGTAAGACATATTAAACCCCTTTCCCTTGTTTTTTTTGTTATAATTTTACTAGGTATTTTGGTGTTTTGATGTTAGTTATATTGGGTATTTTTTTGTTTATGCATGTATTTCTCCCGTGATGGATGTTGGTGATTTCTAGTTCACTCCCCTCCCCCCGGTTGTTCGAATGGTTTCCCCTAATAACATGTTCTCTATTTTTGATAATAGCTGGTCCCCCTCTACCGTTCGTGTTTCCCGTAATATTATGTTCCCTCATTTTGTTCTGATTGCTTTTTTTAATTGTCGTCTGATGTTTTTCAGGGTGCCAAAGTATGGGCACGGGGTTGGCAAGAGTAATGGAGCAGTGGTAAACTGAGTTGTTCTTCTCGGGCTTGGTGCTTGCTTGGGCAGTGGAGATAATGGAGCATGGACAACAGAGCCATGTTTCCACTTGGGCAACTCAATCGTGGTGCTGCACATGAAGCGATGTGGGTGTTGTCGGGGCAAGCATGGGCGTTCGTGGGTATTGTGCTTGGTCAGTGTTTCACGTGGGAGACAACTGTTGTGTCTTCATGTGGGAGCATGTCACGCTGGGATGGGTGACCGAGCTGCTTCACGTGGGTAGTTTGAAATGGCATGGGTGACAACCTCAAGGAGCTTCACTTGGATCGGGTTTAGTGCTTTGGGCTCTGTCTTGAACTTGTAATCAATTTGGGCCAGTTTGGGTTAATGTAATGAGCTTCTAATTAGGCCTGCATAATAAAAACATATATAATATTAATAATACTACTAATAATAATTATAATTATTATTGTAATAATTATGATTATAATAATTATTATTATAATAATATAATATTTATAACCCGGACAAAAATGGGTGTCTACAACTCCCCCTCTTTGTTCATTCTTGTGTTAACAAGAATATGGCAAAGATAAAAGAGACAACGCATTTTTGTCCAATTCCAAATTCGCTTTGAAATTTGATAAGAGATCTGCTCCACTCCTCCTCCGGGGTAAGTGAGACTTGAAAAATATTCGGAAAACATGTATGCTCCCTATTCTTTCAAAGAGTATAGGACTTGATCAATCTTCGATCATCGGGTTCGCTTCCTATTTTTAGGGCATGACTCGAACAATCTTCAACAATCGCATTTGTTCCCTATTTCTTCAGAGAGTATAAGACTCGAGTAATCTTCAACAATCGTGTCTGCTCCCTATTTCTTCAGAGAGTATGAGACTCGAACAATCTTCAATAATCGTGTCTACTCCCTATTTTTTTAGAGTATAAGACTCGAACAATCTTTAACATCGTGTCTGCTCCTTATTTCTTCAAAGAGTATGAGACTCGATCAATCTTCAACAATCGTGTTTGCTCCCTATTTCTTCAGAGAGTATGAGACTCGAACAATCTTCAACAATCGTGTCTGCTCCCTATTTCTTCAGAGAGTATGAGACTTGAACAATCTTCAATAATCGTGAATGCACCCTATTTTTTCAGAGAGTATAAGACTCGAAAAATCTTCAACAATCGTGTCTGTTCCCTATTTTTTAGAGAGTATAAGACTCGAACAATCTTCAACATCGTGTATGCTCCCAATTTCTTCAAAGAGTATGAGACTCGAATAATCTTCTGTAAACGGGTTCGCTCCTTTTTTCAGGGAGTATAAAACTCGAACATCTTCTTCAAAAGGGTTCGCTCCCTCTTTCTTTAGGGAGTATGGAACTCAGACATCTTCTTCTTACAGGTTCGGTCCCTCTTTCTTTAGGAAGTATGGAACTCGAACAATCTTCAACAAACGGGTTCGCTCCCTCTTTCTCTAGAGAGTATGGAACTCGGACATCTTCTTCTTACGGGTTCCCTCCCTCTTTCTTCAGGGAGTATGGAACTCAAACAATCTGCTGCAAACGGGTTCGCTCCCTCTTTCTCTAGGGAGTATGGAACTCGGACATCTTCTTCTTACGAGTTCACTCCCTCTTTCTTCAAGGAGTATAGAACTCGAAAATCTTCTGCGAACGGGTTCACTCCCTCTTTCTTTAGGGAGTATGGAACTCGAATAATCTTCTTCAAATGGGTTCGCTCCCTCTTTCTTTAGGGAGTATAGAACTCGAAAATCTTCATTTGCTTCACTACTTCTTTATGAAGGCTTCTAGATGATTTGTTTCACTACTCTTTCGTGAAGGCTTAAGTTTGATTTGCTTCAAAGGTCAAACATGAAAATCAAACATTATCAACCATTAAGGTATGCTTGAAGATTTGAAAAACATTATACTCAAAAATTTAAAATTTAAGAGAATCCTTTTGAATCCATTTCTCTCGTGAGAGCTTGTCTCGTCGTAACTAAATACGAATGTCTTCCTTGGCTTGACTACCATTTGAACCTATCCATTTCTAGGACCTTGAATCGGTTAATGACTCATCGTACGCGTTTCCTTTTAATCACTTGATCAACTTCTTTGTACTCAAAAACTTTTTCTTTTTCTCCTACATCTGATGGTCTGATGGTTTGTTCCAACACTCTTCTGAGAAGGCTTAAAATGGATTTGCTTCACTACTCTTTGGTGAAGACTTAAGATGGTTTGCTTCACTACTCTTCGGTGAAGGCTTAAGATTGATTTACTTCACTACTCTTCAGTGAAGGCTTAAGATTGACTTTTCTCCAATCTCATGTGTTCAAGTCACTTCAATCGATTGATTCCTCTCTCCATACACGAAAATCTTTGTTTTTCTTCTACATCTGATGGTCTTCACTTCAAAGAAATACTTCTTCTGTAGATTAGACCTCTATGTTCTTCAGGGTATGCCTCTTTAAATGTAACTCCTTACATTTGAGGTTTGAAATCTTCCTTTCAATCGTCGGGATTTTAATATCTTGCATATTCTCTTTTCAATGGAAGATCTGTCAAAATCAAATGTTTATGCATGAAACACAAATGCAATTAAATGTATCATTGTAGTGCATTTTCTTTTATGCAAATTATGTTATCATGGATGCATAAATGTTGAATCAATCTTCACTTGGCTCTAGAGTGGTGAGCTCGATCTTCTTCTACTTGATCATTCTTTCAAGGGTCTGCTTCATTTACCCGTGTGGCAACTCATAGTTTCCAACTTGCATACTCTGATTTTATTCTATCTTCTTGTCGTCTTTGTTTTTTGCCTTCATTTCAGAGAAAGTGTTTTCTCTCTCACCTTCTTGTTATAGTAAGAAACATGATTGTGTTGCCTCATTTTTGGAGACTATGCATATGACTAGGGCAAACTTCATAAAGATCAAAGGGAGTCCTGCATCTATTCTGATTTGATTCTTGAAACACATCACAAGGAGGATCTATCCCAATTTGCACGTCACCGTATTTAATCAAAAATCGAATAAGGCTTGCTTATACCATATCATGTCAAAAGGTTTAACAACAACCCATCATTCAAATTTAGTTGGTTCCACTAGTTTCTTGTTGTTTAAAATCCCATTGCCCTTTCCGTGAATAGAAATCTTCATCATTTCTCATTTTTTACCTTGGGGTTGTAGAAGACAAACTTCATCTTGGATAATGCAACATTGATCCAACACCATATTTACGGGTTCGTAAAACATTTGACAACATATTCATCTTTCCTATGGCTTCTGCCTATATCTTTCAAACAGAGAAGCTCTTTGCATAACACTCAGAGTTTTCGCGTGGTATTACAAGGATACCAAAACTCAGTGGAAATTAAAGTGAGATACTGGTTCACCAACATTAATGCATGTGAAATCACCAGAATAATGAAACCGATGATGGACAAAATGATCATATACAGTAAACCCTACTGTCACTGTTTCACCATTTTCACTCTTTATATATTTGTATCCCATTGGAACTATTTGTTCAATTCAATGATAATTCCACAGGTCTCCATAGGCTTCCAAATATGCCCCACATTAATATCTCTAGTTAAAACAGGCCTTCAAAACGCCCCAACATCTCATATTGTAAGGCTCAATCCAATGCCTTCTTGGTCTAAATCTTATCATCTCAACATGATGTGGGTTCAGTCATGCCCCATCATGTATCATACTAGTACGGGCCTTCAAAATGCCCCATCACCTCAAATTGTAAGGCTAATTCTTCATGCCTCTTTGGTATGAATCTTGTTATTTCAACATGATGTGGGTTAAACCGTGTCCCAACATATCATAACTTGAATGTTCTCATTCTGGTGTCACTATACAATAGTGTTGTCAAATAGTTTGAGGGCTTTTCTTCATGCTACTTAAGAAGTGATCAACCCTTCTAACATAATGTCTTGTATTTTTATTCGGGCTGAGATATGTGCCCCTTTCAAATATGGCGAGCATCTACTTCTTGATGGGTTATTGACAACGTCATCTGGAAATGCTAAAGGCTCTTATTCTTCATCCATTCTGATCTCTTTAGACCATCCACTTCAAGATTGTAGAATGCTTCATGTTCTGGCACCGCTTATTTTTTTTTCTCTTCCAATAGAGGCATAATGAGCCTCACCAGCTTCAAGGACTTTCCACTTTTGAAACTTGTCCTGCTTGAAAATGTTTTTCCCCTTTCTCTTAATGGAGGCTCACAATCAAATCAAATCATAAACATGAGATCACAGAATATCAAAAGAATCAATAGCTCTTTAATGTTTTTAGGGTTATATCTCTTTGACAAGTGTTAAAATTGAGGGGTTGGCTTCAGGTTGGCTTCATATTTTCTAAGGTTTCAACCACCAGAATGTCATTTCTTTTCTTGATCATTATGACCATTGCAACACGCCCTTCTTTCTTGGCTTGGTATTTTAATATGATAAAGATAAAATGACGCAACTAGATTATTCCATTAGTAGACTTTCTAGAACACTTCCATTTCAATTCTCTGAAATCTTCCATTTGTTCAAGCTTCATAGACTTCTCTAACCAAGGCAGTGCAAAAATATCGATCTAAAAATGAAATTACTGAGTGCTCGTGTGAAATTGACTATAACAGGTTTTCCTCAACTCCCTTAGTCTATTTTTACCGCAACTCCTTATTTAGATAAACTTGATTTAATTTGCCATTTTCTGGCTAGCTGAAATCAGCTTTATTGTAATTTGCCTTTATCGGGCTAACTAAAGGGTTCATCTCATCACAAAGTCTTTGACTTGACAACCACAGTGGAGCATACACCGAATTGCCAGGTACCCGATCAGGGTCATGGTTTGAATATAATCTATTCATAAAGCCAGGGTTTTCGAGTTTCCTCTATAACCAATTACCTTAGTGGAATAGCTCAGCTTTATTGTATACACATATTATATATATATATATATATATATATATATATTTTGTTGGGTATGCGGATTCAATTTCTTAAGCTTGTCAAGAAGAAACTGTCATAGTCTAAGTGTTGTTGACAGTCAGAAAATCTAATCGTTAGAGTTCAATTCCCAAGCAACTGACCTAAACTAGATTCATCTGCTCGACTATTCCATCCATAAAGATCATAATCATCATCGAACGTCATCAAAAAAAAGTGTGTTCTAGACAGTTTTGTGACGTCATACACAAAAGATGCCCCATGTTGTCCGCTTCTATGCATACCTGAATACCAAGCCTATTGTTCACTTCCTTATAAGAGGAGGAGGCTATATCATTTTCTATAATAGAATAGTATGGTGTTCGAGTGTATCTTCTGGGGGTAAGGTCCAGGGTCCTTGTTTTATTAGGTTTCAACCTTGCCATTTTGTCAAAGATTTATAACTCTAATCATTAAAGAGCTTTTAATTCAATTGATATTCAAAGAATTTCAAGTCATGAATTCGATTCAATGCTCACCATCCTTAAAGTAACACGAATTCATTTAAATATCATTACAAAAAAGCTGACGAGAAAGTCCAAAAAACATGTTCAAACAAGATGTTGCAAATGAAAAGAAAGTTTCATGATGAAAAAAATGATTTCTGCACCGTCAGGATGCCCCATTATTCTTCTGATGCAGTGGTGTTTGATTCGATCGGGTGCTACATATTGTGCTCTGGTGCCCCACTCTAGCTCATCATCCATTTTTTCCACTAGTTATTGTGTCAACGTCTTATTTTCAACCAGCCTCTCTATCTCTTTGAACAACTTCCTACAATTCCCCGTAGCATGCCCCAATGCTCCTAAGTGGAAATCACAGACACTATCTGGATCGTAATTTTGGGCAGAAGGGTTTGGTGGTAATTTTAATGGCTTCGGTTTGAGGTGTTGACATTTAATCAAATGTGGGTACAAATCTAAGATAGGAATTTGGAACACCTTCAAAGTATCTTTCAATCTTGGAACTTTCTTTGGACGACTCGAGTAACCAGCTGCCCCTTTTATTTTACTACCGTGAGAGCTCTGGACGTGACATTCATTCACCTCGTCAACTCTTCCCTCTTGATTTCTCGGGCTTTTGGAAGTGGCTTTCAAGTTTCCTTTGCTGATTACATCTTCAATTGATTCTTTAGCCACCATAAGATCCTTGAAGCCATTCATCGAATTTCCCAACATTAACTCAAATAAAGGAGCTGGGAGAGAATCATGAAACATACATGATATTTCTTCTTCTAGCAAAGGAGGTTGAACTTGTGCCGCCACTCCTCTCCATCTTAGGGCATATTCTTTAAATCTCTCAGTAGCTTTCATTCTCATCTTTTTGAAGGTGATGAAGCTTTGGGGCTAAGCCTTCAACATATCGATATTGCCCCAGAAAAGTATAAGCTAGGTTGACCCATGTCTTGATATGCTCTCTGTTCAAACGATTAAACCAAACTACAGCTGGGCCAGCAAGACTATCATGGAAGTAATTAATCAATAGATCATCATCATCCAAGTACCCCTCCATCTTTCTACAAAACATTTTTCAGATGAATTAGGGGGCAACTGGTACCATCATATTTCTCAAAATTAGGCACCCTAAATTCATGTGGGATGACCAAATCAGGGGCCAAACTGAGTTCTTTGGCTTCTAACTCCTTGTGAGTTGTATTAACAAACTTCATATTTTTAACGGCTTCATTCAACCACTTGAATTCGTTCTCAAACTACCTATAATTGACGAGGCTCTTCCCTTGGTTTGAGTTAGATGCTCTGGGGAAAATTATCACTCTTGATGTACCAGTCTGACGAGATTGATTTCCTTTATCCTCCACTTTCTCTTTACCAGCAACATGTGGTGTCAGCACATGGATCATTTGATTCAATGTGTCCTGCAGAGAACCCGATGCTTGGTTCCTCGTATCTAGTTGTAACCCAACCAACTGATCTTGTGATTTCTCATTAGATTGCTCTATTGCTTCCATTTGTTTGTTCATGATGATGAGGAAGTAGTATGAATGAATGATCTTGTTATTCTGTCACATAACCTCCCATAATTTATTTCCATGTTTTCATAATTAATGCATGTAAAATACTTAGACAAATGCATGCAATGCAAATGCAAAAGGTGCTAATTCCAAAAGTGACCACCATAGAACAACCTTCATTTAGACAACAAGATTTCATTACACCATGTTGTCAAAATACAATTGTGATTCGTCATCTCTTCATTTCCTTGAGTCATACTCTTTATGGAATCTGGCATTGCACCTCCAAAATTGTCGGCGTACTTTATCACCTTTGATGACGTCGGATGTCCTTAAACTGAATCTTGGGATCTTCGTTTTTACTTTCAATGAAAAGTAGTCTTCATGTCTTTGTGAAGGTTCTTCTCGTCCTTAGTATTATTGCATCTATATCCTCGAACATCTTCGGCCTTAGCCCCTTTGAAAGAAGTCTTCGATCAACTTAAAAACTTCATTCATCGGATGTCCTTCTTCATGAATCGCTCTTCAATCAGGTTCAAATTTCTTCATTCATCGGATACCCTTCTTCATGAATCTTTTGGATGCCTCTGGATCTCCCAATTTTGACTACATAGCTAAGAAATTCTCGCCTCATTATGACCAGCCTTCTTATTAGTCATTCACTTGCGAATTAACACCTTTGAATGAAATGAAGATGCAAATGCAATAAATCCAAAACAAAATAGACATAAAACAAAAAATGGGTTAGCACTCATAAGATAAACAACAAAATAATAAGTACTATAAACATCAAATAAGACCTACCCTCACATGATATCTACCCAATCATGGTTTAATAGATCCTACCCAACATGATATATACCCCCATGCTTTGTCAATCACAAAAAATCCTAACCACATGATGTCTAATTCACGTGCTTGTTCGAGAAAACAAACCTAACCACATGATTTCTAGTTCGTATACATTTATTAAAAAAAATAAAAACGAAAATAAATGACTCGAGAAAACTTTTCCTTGTGTACCCTCCTCACGGGACTCCTAAGGTTTGGGTTAGGCTCTACCTAAGTTCAGGCTCTATGTTCATTATATGCTGGGTTCGATTCTAAAGTATTAGGTTCTCGAATTATCCTTGCCAGTGCCCCTTGGGCAGCCAAACCCTTAATCTTGGCCCATCATAGGCTTTAGGGGATCGAGTTCAATTCGAGGGAACACACCTCCTTATGTCCGTACGGAGGTAAATACCATCACGAGGACCATAAGGCGTGAGCTCCAGGAGTGATCCACTATCCCATGCGGAGGTGAAAACCAAACGAGGGAGTAGTCTCTCACTCCTACTTAAATAGGACAGAGTGGGGTTTTAGCTCATGTTATGCAAATGCAACTGTGCAGTGTGTGAGGAAAAACAAAAATAAAACAACACATATTCACAAAACACTCAAAAGATCAATCTTCCTTAAACACAATAAATTTGAAACCAAAAGCAAACAGATCAGTACAACTATTTATTGGTTAATTAAATTCTAAACAAACAATATTAAAGCCAAATAGGGGATCAAAAACCAAATTAGAGTGAATTTACAACTTTCAATTGCAAAGACAATCAATTAACTGGCTATAGGCCTGACTCTCTAAAAAAAGTCCTCAGCGGAGTCGCCAAACTATCGAAACGATTTTTAAGTCGCCATGCGGGATTTGGAAAACCACGTCATTTTTAAATTAGGATCTTTATGTTTGATTTTTAATTAAAAACAATGTGATTTTAAAAAAACCTCTCGTTTCGAAAATTTGGAAATTCCTTTACGATAAAAACATATAGTTCGAGGAGTCACCACCAATCTTTGATTAGGGTGGGATTGGGCACCCAAAAACGTTGTCATTTTAAATAAAAATTGATTTTAATTAAAACAAAAAATTTACGGTCTACGTTACCAAAATCCGAGTTCGGGAGTCGGTTACGCGTGGGGAAGGATTAGCACCCCTACATTGCCCTAAATTGGTACCTAGTCGATTAATTAACATCTTTGCAATGAAATTTACAAATTCGAGTTTAATTTGGTTTATGATCCCTTAAAATAACAACATACGAATTAAAAAGCACCAAAATAGATTAAATTAAAATTACCAAGACTTTAGAAAGATAAAGAATGTTCGATTATTTAAAAATGTCGAGACCAGATCTTAAATAGTTATAACAACCTTTTCTCGATAAATTTAAATAGCCGAACATTTCTTTTTCTTCCATTCCCAAATTTTAAAGTGATAAATCCATTTCTTAGGTGTCACTGATGGGATACACTTTATTTTAAAATTGTTTAAAGCGGATATCTAATCAGTTAAGGCAACCCACTTAAAACAATTTTAAATTAAAAGAATATTACCCTTAATCAAATTATGTAATAATTTCGAGTTATGCTCATGAGGCTACCATGCAGATTACGCAAAAAGGATGTCATGTAAAAATTAATTAAATATGCGATTAAAATAAATGACTAAATAAATCTAAAACTAAAATCAATATTAAACAAAGATCACAAAAAAAATCTATCCATGCATTATGTATTCTAAGATCAAAGTACAACCGAGACCACCTATAAGACTAAAATGAAAATCGGGAAAATGCTATGCCAAATATGCAACATCACAGAAACTTAAAATAACATACCCACATGACTAAAATGTAACATGAAAAAACCATAAAGTTTAAAATCTAAACAACAGAAATGAAACAAATCAACATTTAGGACGAAAATTAAAAGAACTCAAAATAAGATGCCAGAAATATAAACAACACAAAATGCAAATTAACTAACGAGAAGGTCTAAAATAAACATTCTGAAATTTAAGAGTCGAATACATAAAGTTGTGAAAAACATAAATCAACATGGCCCGTACTAAAATGTAACAAACATAAAGATAGAGAGCCAAATTCAAAATTTACAGGACGTTGAAGCAGGGATTAAAACAAAATAACTGGGAAATGTAGGGGACCGCGGCGTGGTTAAACCTCTCCTAGGCTCGGGTTCTAAATGGCGCCGTTTTAGAGGTTGAATATATTAAACACCCTAGGTCTATTTTTAACCTAATTTCCATTCCAACTTTGTTTCATTTTGGTAAACTCTTCCCCCCCCCCGCCGTTCTCAACTTCTCTCCTTCTTTCTCCCTCAACTCTCACTGAAACCCCCAAACGCCGTAGCCTCCGCCACCTAATGGCTCCGATGAGGAGCCTAGACGTCCCCTAGGCCTTTCCCGACGAAAGCTACTCTATATACGACCTAAAAAAACAGAACCCAAAAACTAAACTACCCTAAAAAACTCAACCGGTTTCAAACTCCCAAAAGCCCCCATAAAAACCATGGCCCCGTGGCCTTCCCCTCTCCCAAACAATCCCCGTTGCATCAAATGTTTCTCAACACTTTAGGGCAAGTCATGGATGAACTCTTCAATATTTTCTCTACAAAAATTTATGATGTTTAGGAACAATAGTACACGAGTTTATTATATAGATTCCAACATATTCTTTTGTCTCTTACAGTTGAAGGAGGTAGGATAACATAATTAGAAAGAATCTATGATAATTTTTTTCTTATTAATTTACTGAGACTTACTCATTGGTAAAAATAATAATAAATGAATATATCAATATAGAAACTAGTTAGAAATAAGCAAATGATTTAAACTTCAATTAAAGAAATATTTAAAAGCAATGAAATATAATTTTTGACTTAAAAAATATTTTAACTCGTCTCTTTCAGCTTAGTAGAAGTAAAAATAATAATTGTAGTCCACTCCCATTCATTTATTGGCCACTAGTTGTTTGTTTTCTTTGAGATATAAATTTTTCTGAATTGAAACAGCAATATTGTTAAATATAATAGTTATACCATTTTTTTTCAAAGATAATATTTAAGACACTAAAATAAAACAAAATATTATATTATACCTTTAGACATGTTGCATCAAATGTTTTTCAACACATTAGCGCAAGTCATGGCTAAACTCTTCAATATTTTTTCTACAAAAATTTATGACGTTCATAAACAATAGTACAATAGTTTATTATATAGACTCCAACATATTCTTATGTCTCTTATAGTTGAAGGAGGTAGGATTACACAAATAGAAAGAATCTATGATAATTTTTTTGCTTATTAATTTACTAAGACTTGCTCATTGGATAAAATAATAATAAATGAATATATCAATATAGAAACTAGTTATAAGAGATAAATAATCAAATGATTTAAACTTCATTTAAAGAAATATTTAAAACCAATGAATTATAATTTTTTACTTAAATTTTTTTTAACTCTTGTCTCTTTCAGCTGAGTAGAAATAAAAAATATTGTACTCCACTCCCATTCATTTATTGGCCACTGGTTATTTGTTTTCTTTGAGATATAAATCTTTCTGAATTGAAACTTCATTTTATATATCTATAGACTGTAATATTATTCATAATCAAAATGAATCTTTAATAACCTTTTCTACCATCGCATAAACCATCTCAGGTCAAAACATTTGCTATATGCACAGATTGAAAATATATCTCTTGCAATTGAAGGAGATTGGCATCAATAGAAGGAATTCATAATGAAATTTTTAGCTATTAATTTTACTTGACATTAAAAAAAAGGAAATAATAACAAAAGATTTAAAACGTGCGACAAATAACTTTTGACTTAAAAAATCTTTTAAGTCTGTTGTCTTTAGAAAAAATATGTCGCTCCCTTTTATTTAATTTTTAATTCATAGTGTTCACTTTGTTTTTCATTCATACATCCAATTTGCATAAAGTATATAAGAGAATTGGAACGAAACAAGACTATCACAATATTATTTGCTAATTAATTTCAATTATGAAACGACATATATAGTCAAATAAACTAGCATAGTGTTAGTAATACTTAAAGAGATATAAATATATATCCTCATTGAAAACGGAAATATCTTTTGATGGGTTTATATGTGACCCCTAGATGTAACACCCATTTCTTATATACGTTACCGAATACGAGTCCAAGTTGTTACATGACACTTTCAAATATTTATTATTTGAAAATCGGTATTTGAAAATCGGTAAAAATTTTTAACAATAAAATCAAAACTACTTAATCGTGTAAAATCAAAATATATTATGTCAACATCCAAATCAACTCCATTTTCAGGCAGCAAGATGACAATACAATAAAATCAAAATTACTTAATCGTGTAAAATCAAAATATATTATGTCAACATCAAAATCAAGTCCACTTTCAAGCATCAACATGACAATTCAATAATGTTTCATACAAAGAATGAACTGCCTAAAATTTTTTTTGAATAGTAAATAAAATCAAATTTACAAAAATACTAAGGCTTAATACAAAAATAAGTGCCCAAACTATGCCTCGAAAAACATTTTACTACCTAAAGAATTTTTCGCTAAAAATAGGTGCGTAATGTTTTCTCCATTACCATTTTAGGTGCCCCGGCATTAACGCCGTTAAAAATCTCCATTAAGTGACATGTGTCACATTTTGGTAATTTTGAGAATTTTTATTTAAAATAAAAAAACTTTTTTTCAAATCTTAAAAAAACCCAAAGCTTTTAAAATTGTAAGTTTAATCTTTTTGCCACCGTCGGTCGCCACCAACGTCGTCAATTGGCCAAACACCCAAAGACGTGTGACCAGCTAGCCAACCACGACGAAAACCCCATAATTTTGCAACCGATCAAATAAAAAATCTCCCTAAATCTATAAATTCCTAAACTTAAATCCTTCAAAATAGTAAAATAAAATCTTTCATTTACACCATTTTTGGGTGTTCGGTTGGTTGCGAAAGTATGGGGATTTTGGTCCTAGGTGGCTGGCCGGTCACATGTCGTTGAGTGTTCGGCCGATTAACAACATTGATGGTGGTCGACGGTGCAACGAGATTAAAATTAAAGTTTTAAAAGTTTTGGGTTTTTTTTAAGATTTGAAAATTTTTAAGTTTTTTAAATATATTTTTTATTTTAAATAAAAAATTCTAAAAATTATTGAAACGTGACGCATGTCAGTTATCAGAGATTTTTAACGGCAATTAACGCCTGGGCACCTAAAATGTTTAGGCACTTATTTCAGTATTAAACCAAATACTAACTAATAAACTATTTTTATAACTAGTATTATCCATTTTAAACTAGTTTCAAACATATACATATCATATTTTACTTACTGAAATCCATGCATATAACTTTTACAGACCATTTAATATCATAGACATATAAGAGCATCACGACATATAAAAATACATGTCAACTAGAAAATCAAAACAATAGTAGGATGTCATTATTGATACCAGTAAATATTCCTTGATAAGTGATGTCAAACTGAGTTCCATACTGTTGACGAAAACGGGTAAAGAAAACAAAAGAACACGAGAATTTTACGAGGTTCGGCAATGTGCTTACGTCCTCGGTGCCTAGGCGGCGCTAGAAGTTTTTATTTAATGATGTTTTAGGTCTAGGTTACATCTCTATTTATAATAGAAAACCTTGGTACATAATTACAAAATTAACCCTGTACCGTACCGCAGGGGCTGCGCCCCCGCACCCCCAACCCACATAATTCGTAACCCCACAACGAGACTTTCTTTGTAAGGACAGTTGATGTTCGCTTCGCTCACTCCGCTCCATCTCCTGTCCTCTTTACTGGTTAATTTATGAGCCATACCTAACAAATCTCCACCTTGGCGAATATCCTGCCTCTTGAAAATTCAATGTGGGTTGGGTTACCTTGATTCTTTAACAACTCGAAACATTCAACAAGTCCAAGCAATGCTTGAACTTGTCTGTCGTAACTGGCTTAGTGAACATATCAGCGGCATTTTCATCAGTATGTACCTTCTGAAACAAAACCTCTCCAGATGCAACCAACTCTCTGATCTTGTGGAACCTTACATCAATATGTTTAGTTCTAGCACGATACACCTGATTCTTAGCCAAGTGAATAGCACTTTGATTATCACAAAGCAACTGAACTCCACCTTGTTGAACACCCAACTCCTTCACTAAACCAGTAAGCCATAAAGCTTCTTTTGCAGCTTCAGCCGCTGCCATGTACTCAGCTTCAGTTGTAGATAGAGCCACAATAGATTGAACAGTAGACTTCCAACAAATAGGCCCTCCACCAAGAGTAAAGACATACCCTGTCGTAGATCTTCTATTATCCAAGTCACCTGCATAGTCTGAATCCACATATCCTACAACCAAAGGATTATCCCGCTGACTCCCAAAAACAATTCCATGTTCCACAGTACCCTTTAAGTACCGAAAGATCCACTTGACTGCTTCCCAATGTTGCTTACCAGGTTTAGACATGTACTTACAAACTTGACTAACAGCATGAGCTAAATCAGGATGAGTACATACCATCGCATACATCAAGCAGCCAACAGCATTAGAATACGGAACCTTTGCCATATCTTCAGCTTCCTTATCTGTCTTGGGGCACTGTTCTGATGAGAGCTTAAAGTGATTCGCCAATGGAGTGCTAACTGGTTTCGCGCTGCACATCGCAAACCTTTCTAGCATTTTCTCAACATAACCCCGTTGAGATAGCCGCAGTTTCCTTGAGTCTCTGTCCCTGCAAATTTCCATTCCAAGAATTTTCTTTGCAGCACCTAAATCTTTCATATCAAATTCCTGACTCAATAAAGTTTTCAAACCGATAACATCATCCATGTTCTTCGCAGCAATCAACATATCATCAACATACAGTAATAGAAAAATAAAAGAACCATCATCAAGGCTCTTAACATAGACACAACAATCATACTCACATCGGTTGTAGCCAATCTTGATCATATAGGAGTCAAACCGTTTATACCACTGTCTCGGAGACTGTTTCAACCCGTACAAAGATTTCTTCAATCTGCAAACTAAATGCTCGTTTCCAGGTTGAGTGAAACCTTCAGGTTGCCGCATGTAGATCTGCTCCTCTAAATCACCATGCAAAAAAGCAGTTTTAACATCCATCTGCTCTAAATGCAAATCCCAACTAGCCACCAATGCAAGTACTGCTCGGATTGAAGTGTGCCTGACCACAGGAGAAAAGATTTCATCATAATCAACTCCTTTCTGCTGTGAAAAACCCTTCGCTACCAAACGAGCCTTGAACTTCTCCCCCTCTTTTTCTGTTACTACTGGTTTCTTCTTATACACCCATTTGCAACCAATCGGCTTCTTACCCTCAGGAAGGGGAACTAACTCCCATGTGCGATTGTGATTCAAAGACTCCATCTCCTCAACCATGGCTGCCATCCACTTGTCGTTTTCCTGACTAGTAACGGCATCATGAAAAGTAACCGGATCATCACTGCTAACAATAAGTGCAAAAGATACCAAGTCTTCAAACCCAATCTGTTCGGAGGCTTTATATTCGTCCGTCTCACCCTGTCTCTGGCGAGACTATAATCCTGCAAATCATCCGTAGTGGAACCACCAGAAGTCGGTTGAGAAGTTTCTGGTTTCTCAACTGGAAACTGCTTGAAATCCACCACTGTCGTGTCTTGCTTCTGCTGCGACATGGATTGTTCATCAAAAACGACATCTCTACTAATCACAACTTTCTTCGCAACTGGATCCCAGAACTTGAATCCTTTGACACCTTTCTTGTAACCCAGAAAAAATGCACTCCTTCGATTTTGCATCAAGTTTGGATCTCTCATCAGCATGTACATGCACATAAGCAGGACAACCAAAAATCCGTAAGTTATCAAAACTAACATCATGACCAGTCCATACCTCTTCTGCAACTTTCCTAGCCAGCGATGCCCTTGGCGATCTGTTGATAAGGTAACACGCCATGTTAACAGCCTCAGCCCAGAAGTGTTTGGGAAGCCCCGCATTCAACCGCAAACATCTGGCTCTTTCATTCAACGACCTGTTCATTCGTTCCGCAATACCATTCTATTGTGGTGTCTTGCGCACTGTAAAATGCCTCTGAATCCCATGCTCCTTACATAATTGTAGGAACTGTGAATCTGTGTACTCCGTACCATTTTCAGACCGCAAACACTTGATTTTTCGTCCTGTTTGGTTTTCTACCTCAGCTTTCCACAGCTTGAACTTCTCAAAAACTTCAGATTTCTGTTTCAAAAATACACCCAAACTTTCCGTGAAAAATCATCAATAAAAGTAACATAGTACCTAGATCCACCCAAAGACGATGTCGTGGAAGGCCCCCATACATCAGAATGCACATAATCAAGAATCCCTTGAGTTGTGTGCTTCGCAGTCTTGAAACGGACTTTAGTCTGTTTACCAAGAACACAATACTTGCAAAAGTCGAGCTTACAGCTTTTGACACCATGCAACAAGTTTCTCTTGTGTAATTCTGCCATACCACGTTCACTAAGATGAGCAAGGCGCATATGCCACAATTTTGTCGTATCATCACAGGACTCAACAGAGTGAACTCCACCTGCAACGGTACTCCCTAAAATCTGTAGATATTCCCTGCAGTCATCTTGCCTTTCACACAGTCAATGCTCCTTTAACAATCCGAATGGTTTCCCTATCCTCGTCAGCCTTAGGGATAAAACCATTCTTGTGCAAAGTGCCCAAGGAAATCAAATTCTTCTTCAAGTCTGGGATATGTCGAACACCACTCAACGTCCGAACGGAGCCATCGTGCATCTTAATTCTGACATCACCAATACCAACAATATTGCAACATCGATCATCACCCAAATAAACCGAACCAGAATTAACGGCCTGTATGTCGAAAACCATTCCCTATTTGGCGTGATGTGATAAGAACATCCAGAATCAAGAATCCAAGCATCCGTCAATTGTGTCGTTGAAATAGAAAGCATATCACCCTCACTGCAATCAAAATTATCATCCTCGACCACGTTCACAGACTTGGATGAGCCATCACGCTTCTCATCAGTCTGCTTTTTCAACTTCGGACAGTCTCGCTTCATATGTCCCGCCTCCTTGCACTTGTAACAGTGAATCGTCTTCTTATCCCTGGATTTGGATCTGGAATTCCGCTTCCCAGACCCTGCCTTCTCTGGCTTCCATCCACGATCTCGATTACCCTTGACATATAAACTATCGGCTTGAGAGCTTTCCCCTGCATTCTGCTTCCGCTGGTTGTGAGCCAACAAGGCTGCAGTAATCTCCTCAACATTGATAGTCTCTTTCCCATATGTAAGAGTAGTCACCATGTGTTCGTAAGAGGGAGGCAACGAACACAACAGAATCATCGCTCTGTCTTCATCCTCAATTTTCACATCAAGCCGAGCCAGATCAGAAACGATTTGATTGAAGACATTCACGTGTTACGCCAAATCGTGATCGTCCTGCATCTTCAGCCCATACAGCCGCTGCTTCAGATACAGTTTTGTCGTTAAGGATTTGGACATAAACTGACTTTCCAACTTCCTCCAAATTTCGTCTGGAGACGATAGATGCATGACGTGATACATGACCTCGTCCGCCAAGCATAATCGTATGGTTCCTGCCGCTCGCTGCTGCAATTCTTCCCAATCTTCCTCATCCATCGACGCCGGCTTTGTAGGTCGCAAAGCCTTCAAGATCCCTTGCTGCGCCAATAGATCCTTCACCCTCGTTTGCCATAATCCGAAGTTACCCTGACCATCGAATTTTGCTCCTGACATCTGATACCAATTGTTGACGAAAACGGGTAAAGAAAACAAAAGAACACGAGAATTTTACGAGGTTCGGCAATGTGCTTACGTCCTCGGTGCCTAGGCGGCGCTAGAAGTTTTTATTTAATGATGTTTTAGGTCTAGGTTACATCTCTATTTATAATAGAAAACCTTGGTACATAATTACAAAATTAACCCTGTACCGTACCGCAGGGGCTACGCCCCCGCACCCCCAACCCACATAATTCGTAACCCCACAACGAGACTTTCTTTGTAAGGACAGTTGATGTTCGCTTCGCTCACTCCGCTCCATCTCCTGTCCTCTTTACTGGTATATTTATGAGCCATACCTAACACTTACTCCACTTGATCTCCTTTACCCACGCGTGAAAATCATCATACACTAAGAATATACTTAGTGAGGGATTATAATGTTAATAATAAGACATATGTTTAATAAAATATAGAACATGTATCATAATATGAAACATGTATATATAAACATTTAATAAAATAAATCTGACTAATCTAAGTTATTTTCATATAAAAAGTAACTTGTAAGTCAACAGTTCACATATAAGGTATTAAACGCCAATCCAAAGTTCTCGATGAAAACTTTACTTTCAATCAAATATATCAAGTTTGTACGTTTCCTTTTCATTTCAAACCACATCCCAATGTATGATGAATGAGAATGCATGGTATGTGAGTCATATAAATAAATTGCACTTTTAGTGCCATATAACTCATTTGAACAATAGGTGTCATATGGGTGTAAAGGTACTGTAGAACACAACATCACTTCTATAATCAGGAATACATCACACCAACATTACATATGTGCAGGCACCAATATCATATACATGCCATATATGTATCATGTCCCTATGATGTACACGAATGTACCAATATATGATCGATCAATAAACACTCCACCTCATGGCATGCCAATTGTACCAATAACTCTCAAATTTCAAAGTATCTAGAGATACGAATATATCAAAATATCATATAACAATTCAATGGGTAGTTCATGCTCTAAACCATTCAAATCTCTTCAATAAAATATTAAGAAAATATCATAATATAAACCAAATCATATTTCACTGTTAAAATTTCAAGGTTGGCTCATCACAAGTCAAATCATTTAACAAAGCATTATGATAATATATCATAATGCGATTCAAAACCTTTTTCTTTCAAATCATTTGAGGTTGACTCATCGTAAGTCTTCCTCATGTCATATTTATAATAGTATAGTAAAAATGCCCTCACATGGTAATGCCTCAGTAGTAAATCTTACTTAGCGATTCAAGCTTCACTTCTGAACTTTTTCTTTAGCTTTAAGCTTGCTTTGATCTCGATTTTGATCACGATCTACATGTACATCATTTACAAACCACATACATATTCAAAGTACATATTAGTATCTTACTAACATGAACATAGGCGCATAATAGCATAAAAATTTCTAAAAATTCTTTCGATGCTTAATCGATGCTAAATTCAGGTCATATAATCCGTATCGACCTTAACACTTCAAAGAACAACTTCAATCCTCCTAATATTCATATCAACCAATAGCTCTCATAATTATTTCAAATTTCACAATCTAACCATTAATATGAATTCTTTTAGAATTTATCCTAACATTTCAAATTTATTCAAAATGGTCCCTTGCTATTTAATTTCATAATCGAGCATCTAATATCATAATCAAATATTCTAACATTGAATTCAATCATAGTACATCAATATTTACATAATTTCCATGTAAATCTCTAATTTTTTTCATATTTGTAGTTTACTCCCCAAACTTGTACAAACTTCCAAATTGGTCCAAATTACATTTCAAAGCATGTAGAATCATTCATACATCAAATCTAGCCTTAAGGAATTTTTTGCATATTTTCCCTTAATTTCTTCTCTTGGCCGAATATACTAGTCCATTTTGGACCTACTTTCCAACTTGAGTCAATCATGAATTTAAGTTCTAAACATCATTTCCACCCATCTACAATCATTCCCATATTAAAATCAATCCCAGTTCAATTTCATCTCAAAACCCTAGCCATGGATATTAAAAAATATATTAACCAGGGATTATATAAAAAATATACAGTAAATCATATATCAAATCAACGATATTAAAAAAAATAGATATCATGCCATAAAAATATTCAACATCATCAAAATTTCAAAACAGTTCAGATATGTAGTTCAAAACAGTAATGTAACACCATCAGGAAACACACTTGTATCGATCTGAGTAGTTTGATCGGGTAGCCTACTATTGGGTCTGCCTATCACGGTCAGTGACAAAGCTAAATCTTACGAATTGAAAATCTATATTAGAATCGTAATATGAATAATAATAACCATTATTTAAATAATTTATGGAAACCAATGAGTACCTCTCGTAGTACACGAATCGTGCAGATCTATCTGACGGGAAGCACCAGATCTAGTCGACATTCTATCAGGAGAAACACGAGTACCTTTATAAAAATATATTCCCGAATCAATTCCATAATTAAATCTTAAATAAATAAGCAAAAAATGCTAAAAATAGGCATTTTCGGGTTGGCAATCTTGATTCAAGGCTTTTGGGTCAAAATTTGATGAAACAGACTGTGAAATTGGACTCAAGACGACGAAAAACATCAAGAGTAAGGTTTCGGAAAAACTCAACACGGTTAATAGTCATCAATCAATGGTCAACGATCGGACTCGGTTAAATCAGTTTTGACCCATGCGATCGGGTCAGTGTGGGGTTAGGTTTGGACCTGTTAGATCGATTTGGATTAGATGGGTACAAGTCAGACGAGTCGGGTCAACTCGGTTCTAGAAGCCTACCAGGCAGTGGACAAGCCCCAACGTGTAGGGACGGTGTGTGAGGGCTCTTCGGGGCTCGAAAAAATTCATAAATTTATTTTAAAGGGTTTTGAGACACTTACTAAGCTAGGTTCACAATGGTGAATGACGAAGAGCTCAATTTCATAACGTTAAAACCTTATCCTTCCTCACCCCTTTATACACCGATGACGTTGGTGACAAAGTGAACACCGGTGGACTCGAGACGACACAAGGATCACGATGGTACGAGAGATGTAAAAACGGAGCTACGGTCGATGACGAAATGTCGATTGAAGTTTCTTAGCTAAAAGAGGAAATGAGATAGAGAGAGAGGGTTTTAGATTTTCTAGAAATGGAAAGTTTTGGTTTGGATTTTTTAAACCCAACATAATTATAAAATGGTATAATTACACAAGTGGTCATTTATTTTTTGTTACTTCCTAAATTTAATTAGAAATTCACTTTGGTCCCTGAATTTAACTTCAATTTAATCCTTAGAATTTATTTTAAGAAAAAATTTAGGCCCTGATTTGGGTGGTATGAGGGATTACACTTGGTGGTATCAGAGTCAGGCTTAGGGTTGGGTTTAGACCAACTGGATTGGATTGGGTTGGGTTGAATCAGGTGGGTATGGGTCAAGGCCGACTCGATTCTAGAAGCCACAAGGTGGTGGACAAGCCCCATGCACAAGGGCGGCATGTGAGGATTCTTTGAGACTTACCAAGCTTGGTTCACAACAGTGAACGACAGAGAGCTTATTTGTAACATCAGGAACTTATCCTTCTTCACCTCTTGACAAGTCGACAACGTTGGTGACAAAATGGACACATATAGACTCAGAATGACACAAGGATCACGATGGTACGAGAGGTGTCAAAAGTGGAGTTGCGATCGACACAAATCATCGATTGAAGATCCTTAGCTAAAAGAGGAAATGAGAGAGAGTTTTAGGCTTTCCAGAAACGAAAAGTTTCTGGTTTTGGAGTTTTTAAACCCAACATAATTACAAAATGGCATAATTCACAAGAGGTCGTTCAATTTTTGTTACTTTCTGAATTTAATTAGAAATTCACTTTGCTCTTAAATTTAACTAAAATATCAATTTAGTCCCCGAAATTAATTTTAAGAACTTTTTTAGGCTCTAATTTGGGGTGTGACATTATAAGAGGTCATCCTTCTCATTTTTTGTTGAATGTAGTGTGACAAGTCCCTTACAAGCACAAGTTGTTGTTAGATTCGTGTTCATGTTGATAATTACAAGATTTTAACTACAACGAAATATTTGTTGTTTTTAAATTTAATAATTAATTACATTTAAATTTGTAATTGATTATTTTGGTTAATGAATTTATGGTAATAATTTGTCTTTATCATTAACCTATTATCCAACTGCAGTAACTTTTTTTTCTTAATTACTATGTTAATAATAAACTATTACAGTTGTTTTAGTGTAGCTTAATTCTAGCTACTTAATTACAATTATTATAGTTGGTTATTTTAGTTCGACTTGGTTTTGTTCGTGTTTGTATAGCTTCCTTTTTTACTCGTATTTCGCGTGTGTTATCTTTTTTAGAGAAAATCTGTAAAAATATTCTAAACATAAAATCCTTTGTATTATAGTTGGTGCATACATGAACAAATTATTGTTGTAAAATATTTTGACAATTACAAAATATTAATTAAATCACGATTTTTGTTGTTTTAAATTGATAATGAATCACATTTTAATTTGTAACTGGTTGTTTTGGTTAATGAATTTACAACAATAATTTGTACTTTTCCATCAGTTATTATCCAGCAACAATATCATTATTCATGTAATTATTGTGTTAATAACCAGTTATTAATGAATTTACATCCATCCTTCTAAGTTCTTAAATTTTAAGATCAAAGACTATATCAGACAAAATCGTGGTATCAGAAGAGGGAACTTTATTTCATATTGGTAGAAGAACTAGCATAAAACATAAAATGTCCAAAACTAATACAATTGTTTTAGAAAGAGTGTCACAATGTAGGGCAATCTATCAAAAAAAATTGATATTAACCGATAAATATAAACATTTAAAATATAGACACGCTGCATCAATGTTTTCAACACGTTAGTGCAAGTCATGACTCAACTCTTCAATATTTTTCTACAAATTTTATGATGTTCAGAAACAATAATACAGAAGTTTATTTTATAGAATCCAACATATTTAGAAATAATTTATGATATTTTTTTTGCTTATTAATTTGCTGAGACTTGCTCGTTCGAAAAAAAGTAATAATAAATCAATAAAAACAATTTATAAGAGAGAAATAGGCAAACGATTTAAATTTCATTTAAAGAAAGATTTGAAACCAATGAAATATAACTTTTGATTTAAAAAATCTTTTAACTCTGTCTATTGCGTCCATAAAGTATACAATACATATTGTATTGATTGTTGATTGTACGATTAAAAATTGTTGCAGTTATGTACTGTTTGTTTTCAATTCTATTGGAAATATTTTAAGTTTATTAAATTTGAACTCATTATTTGGTTAAACATGTAATTGGTTTTGGTTTCTTGTATCGTATTTTGGTTTAATTTGGTGAATTCATTAAAGAATTTAGTTTATTGTTATTTATTAGGAATTAAGATAGAATCAAAACCTTATCTTTATTCATTAGCCATTGTAAACACTTCTTTTCTTTAATATAATACAATGAGTGTTCGTTTTTGAAAGTGTTGATTGCATTGTGCCTTTGAAGTATTCTTCATCGTTAAGTTTTTTCAAGTTCCTAGAGAGGGAGATCTCCACACTCCGGTTTACCTATTCATTGTGATTAGGAGGGCTGTTAGAGTCGATTATCGAGTTTGCATAGTCAATTGTGGTTAGAAGGATTTGTAGAACAACTATCCATCTATCTTCACCATCCTCATCCTCATTATCATCATCAAATCGCCCACCATCACTGTAGTCATCATTCACGCCAACTTCATATATACCAAGAGAATTTCAATACGATTTCTTCATATCTTTCCTTCATCTTTTATATATATTTGTTAACTATTTTATTCATCAGCTTTCTAATAATCATCATCTTGTTTGATTTTCCAATATCTGCATTCAATAACCCTAAATTGGCATCAAAACTTCTTCTCATGTCAATCTCTTTCATTAATTGAGTCTAGAACCCTAGGCTTGATTCTTCAATTTAGAGCAACGTTCATCACTCTGCCCCCATTCTCTTTCACTTTTTATCTTATATATAGTACTCACTGTCTAATCTCTCAGTAATTGTTTTTGGAAGTCTCGAGTTTTCTCTATAATTATTTACGAAATCTCAAGTTTTCTCATCATTTTTTTTTTAGTCATGGAGTCTGAGAATCCTAAACTGTTTATTAGGGGTATTTTTTTAGTTATTACAGAAACAACATTAAGAGAACACTTCAGAGAGTATGGTAAAATTAAAGATGTTCTTATCATTGCTAAAAAAATATCGGTTTCATTACTTTTTCTGATACTTCCATTGTTAATATTTTTTTTATATACAGAATTGTATGTATTAATATTTGATATATGAATTTATTAATGTATGATTAGATTTCCCTGTCGAAAACCGAAAACATTTTTGATTTGGTGTGTGTATAAAAATTTAGAATCTGTAAAACTAAGAAAAAGATTGTAGGGTTTAGGGTTTTTATTATTCAGTGTATCAATGACTAAAAGGTTTAACATATTTGATTTTGTAATTTGATTTAACGTGATTTTGTTGAATCAGGTTGAGGTGAAACCAGCGAAACCAAAAGTACTAATCAGCAATAGAAAGATATCCGTAAGAGGATTACCTCATGCAATAACTGATGAAGAATTCAGTAAATATTTCAATAGATACATCATCGATGTGATCGTAATGTATAATAGTGTAACCAGACTAAAAAGAGGGTACAGCTTCGTGACATATGATTCAAAGGAAGTGGTGACATGAGTTCTGTAGAACAAATTTCACCAATTATAAGACAAGATGGTTGAAGTTAAGAAGGTCATCCCCAAACAACATATGGGTTCCGAGCCAGGTGGATTTGAAATATAACTTTTGACTTTGAAAAAATCTTTTAACTATTGTCTCTTTCAACTTAGTAGAAATAAAAAAAATTATCCTCCACTCCCCTTATTTTATTGGTCACTGGTTGTTTGTTTTCTTTGAGATATAAGTCTTTTGAATTGAAACTGCAATATTGTTAAAGATAATAGTTGGACCATTTTTTGTATGCTTTTAGACTGCAATATTATCCAAAATCAAAATGAATCTTTAATAAGCTTTTCTATCATCATATGTCATCTCAGATCAAAACATTTTGCTATTTGCACAGATTGAAAATATGTCTCTTACAATTGAAGGAGATTGACATTATTAGAAGGTGTCAATTTTTGGGGGTCGATGATAATATTAGAACTTTAAGAATTTAGGGTTTTAGAAGAGAAAATATTTAAGAAGAGAGATTCAATTCATTTCATCAAAGCTAATCCTTAATGGATTGGGTACAATCTTATATATTCATAGGTACCATAACAATTGTCACAGTGTACTGAAATTCTAAATATTCTAACAGATCCTTTGTGACTCATGCAGGTTCCTTCAAGTGGGATGTGCACAATTGAGACCCTACGTTGTCCGACACAGGTACAACTCCATCTAATAAAGATTATTCACATTGTTGGATCTGCTTTTTCCCATCTTCAGTTGTTGATCTGTTCAACCCAATAGACTCCCTTGCCCTAGACCAATCCACTTCAGCGTTGTTCCTTTTCAAGAAATCAATTCCCATTTTCAATTCAATCCCTAATTGATCTCGATTTCTCCTCAATTCCTTATCCTAAAACCCTAATTCCACCTCCATCATGACAATACACCCTCCAGTAGTTAATCCTTGTCCCCAAGGATCAAAATCCGAGAACTAAGTTTTGAGCACCGTATAATCCTCCCATGTAGCTTCCTCTGCCCCCATATTCGTCCATTGAATGAGAAGTTGGGTAACCGCCTGGTTGTGTCGCTTAATCATCCTTTTGTCTAAAACGATGGATAGGTAATCCTTTAATTGTCCAATAGCACCAAGTTCAGGAGGATCAATCGACGTAACCCCTTGTTTCTCCACTTTCTTCTTAAATAAAATGATGTGAAAAACTGGGTGTAGTTTGAGGATGCTAGTAACTTCAATTTATAGGCAACCTTACCGATTCTCTTCTGGATTTTGTAGAGGCCAAAGTAACGAGCAAGCAACTTTAAGTTTTTTTTATCAAAGTGAGTGAAGTTTTTCTATATGGCTAAAGTTTCAGGTACACCTCGTGGTCTTCCTGAAATTCCCTATTTGTTCGATGTTTGTCAGTCATTTGTTTCATGCAATTGCTAGCTATTTGTATTTGATCTCGTAGCAATGCATTTAATTTTTCTCTTTGTTGTATTAAATCATGTACTTCTGCCACTTGAGTTTCGCCTGACCATGTTAGATTAAGAGCTTTATACCCATAAAGTGCGTTGAATGAGATCATTCCTAATGTTGAATGATAGTTGGTGTAGTACCACCACTCAGCTTGAGCCAACCAATTTGCCCATGAAGTGGATTTTTGGAAACACATGCACCTAAGATATTGTTCCAAGCATTGATTAATTCTTTCTGTCTGTTCATCTATTTATGGGTGATAAGTAGTGCTGAAAAAAGCACTTGTACCCAGTTGTTTCATCAACTCCTTCCAAAATAGACTTGTGAGTGATTTGTCCCTATCATATATAGCAATTTTATGGGATCCATGTAACTTGTACACCTATTCCAAATAAACTTTAGCAACATCTAGAACAGTGTAAGGGTGAGCCAACGACATGAAATGTGCATATTTAGTAAACTTATCTATCACCACTAAGATGCAGTTTTTGTAACCCTCTAGACCCAGTCTATATGTTTCAACAAAGTCTATCGGGTCACATTAATGATTCTTAAAGACATTTAAAAAAACATTATTCGATAATTTAAAATCATATTAAAAATAACATTTATAAAAGTATATAATAATTAACGATAAAAACCCAACTCATGAATATAAAACTAAAAAGTAACAAATTAATTTAAAATATGTCGTAAAATTTGGATCACGATAAACTGAATATCAGTAATAAAAGCAATAGTCATTATAAAATCAAATACTTCAAAATAAAGGCCTATGTTCCAATAATAAGATCAACTTGCAAGATAAAAACATTACATTTAGATGGACTATATGAAATGTGTCGATCCTCCAAGTGTTTGATCCTGGGTATCTAACCAATAGTATTTGAAAGGGGAAAAACATTTTGAAAAGTGAGCTAGGCTCAGTGTGTCCCATTATTTCAGTAAAAACATAATATGAAAAACCATCAATAATAATCATGTCAAGTATCATGGAAATCCTGATAAAACATAGGATATTAAATCACATAATATACCCTATTCCCATACACCATATGTAGTTCTCAGAACTGCGTCCATGGGGTAACCTTATACCCATTAGTATAAGGGGCCAACCTAAGGAAACATCTTGGGGCTCGAAAGCCTACCCAAGTGCCGCCTTAGGTCCATAAGGATTTACCAGCTTGATCAAAGTTGTACCTCCATACTCCAGCCTACCAAGATAATATCCCCATAACATATTTCATATAACAAGTAAAGATTTTCATGATCCCTATCCGATAAAATAATACCGTCCA
This sequence comes from Hibiscus syriacus, assembly GCF_006381635.1. Taxonomy (NCBI): domain Eukaryota; kingdom Viridiplantae; phylum Streptophyta; class Magnoliopsida; order Malvales; family Malvaceae; genus Hibiscus; species Hibiscus syriacus. The sequence goes on from NW_024062559.1 coordinate 731,066, forward strand.
TTGAAACCAATTATTCAAATATCATATATAGTGCCATCATAGTTCATGAACCATCATCAATTGAATCTTAAATTCCATTGAAATATATTTATATATATATATATATATATATATCAAACCAGTTAAAACCATCAATAGTACATAGGGAACGCACCTCGTAAAATTATTGAGCATCGGCCTCGTCACACTCTGCTACAGTTCTCAAACCTAATTAATAATAATCAGAGTTAATATCGGAGTAATATTTTAAATCGGGTATTCAAAAAGTTCACGATTCATACGAGTGACTATAGGCTCCCTTATCCTGACAGATTGAGAAGAGCTGGGTCGAGCTGGCGAACGGTCAGATAAGTCTCCGGTACCTTCAAACAATAATAATTTATCAGTCCCAAGTCTTTAATTATTCAAAGCTAAAACTCTTAAGTACATATACATTTTTGGGTTTGACTGATAATTTGGAGGCTTTTGAGTTCAAATTTGGCAAAACGGACTGCAGAATCGGGCTCAGGATGACTTTTTGAAAATTTTAACTTTTTGGTCAAAGTCAACTGCCAATGGTCAACGGGTCAAGCAGTCGGGTTAGATCGGGTCAAGTCGGGTCAAACCGGTTCAAAGCTGTCCACCATGAGGTAGACCTTCCCACGCAGGGCGGCGCGTGGGGGAGCATGCAGTGGCCTGGGAGCCCCGAAAAATTCCCAAAAAAATTCTAAAATTATTTAATGGGATTTTGAGACACTTACCAAGTTCGGTTCAAAATTTTGAACAGAGGAGAGCTCAATTTCAAAACTTCAGAAACTGTAACTTCCTCACCTCCCTCATACGCCGGCAACGACGGAGACAAGAAAGACACCGGTGAACTCGGAACGACACAAGGAACACGATGGTGCAGGAGGTGTCGAAAACGGAGCAACGATCGAGGATGAATCGACGATTTTCACAGTGGTGGTATTAAAAAAACTTCAAACTTTGAATCAAAATTCATGGCATTAGATAAAGTTTCACGGTGAGAGGTTTACGGGGTTTTGTTCACCGATCAACGACGAACATGATGGTGGTTTCGGATCGACGAACGATGGTCGGACGGTGACATAATCCGCCTTGGAATGAAGTTATGCGGGAAGGAAATTTTAACAATTGTTTCTGGTTTGCAACCAGAAACAAATTGAACGCATTTAAGGATATGTTGTCGACACTAAAAGGAGAAATTTAGGGTTAGGTCCCTGAATTGCCTTCAACTTCTAACACGGTCTAAAAGTTCTTGAAACATTTAATTTAATCATCAACTTTCACCAAATTGCTTAAATATAATTTTTAATTATTTTTTCGGGTTGTTATAGTTGTACTTCAAAGAAGGAGGAATACCCTTTATGAAGTCCATAGTAATGACTTTCCAATCATTTTTTGGAATGGAATAGGTTGTAGTAAACCTGGTTTTTCTAATGCTCAATTTTCATTCTTTGACACACATCACACTATTGCACATGAAGTTTGATAATAGACTTCATCTTAGGCCAAAAAAATAATTTTTGACCCTCTGGTAATTCCCTTGAATACCTTAGTGTCCTTCTTGAGGGGATTTATGCAAATCTTGAATAATTTTTTTAACTTAGATCTCTAGTATCTCCTACGTAGTCTCTATTTTTAAAATACAACACACATTTGATCAATTTCTAGTCTTCCAGCTGATCTGTAACAACCCAGAAATTTGAAAAAAAATAAAATATATTTAATTGAAATTTGAGGATTTAATTAAGTAATTTGGTGAAATTGGGGACTAAATTAAAAGTTTTTTAAACTTGTAGCTTATTTTAGAGATGAAGGAAATTCAGGGACCAATCCCTGAATTTACCCCTGGAGTGTCGAAATACACGCATTATAAGCGTGAAATTCATTCTGATTTCAGAATGAATTTCACCAAATTTCCTCTCTCAAAGCCCCAACTTCCAACCACGATCACGACGCCATCCGACCTCCGATTGTTGTTTTAAAAACACCATCGTGTTCATCATCAAGCGAAGAACAAACCCCTTAAGTTAATTGAAGTGAAACACTGACAAACGTCGTGAATTTCAAGTCAAAGTCTCACCGTTTTTTTAGCACCATCGCCGAGAAAATCTTTAATTCATCACCGATCGTCGCTCGGTTTTTGACACCTCCCGCACCATCATGTTCCTTGTGTTGTTTCGAGTTCGCCGGTGTCATCCTTGGTCTCCGTAGACGGCGGCGCATGAGGAGGTGAAGCGGTCAAAGTTTTTGATTTGTTGAAATCGAGCACTCCACCGTTCAAAATTGTGAACCGAGCTTTGTAAGTGCCTCGAAATTGCTTAAAATAATTTTTAGGATTTTTTCTGTGAATTTACTGATGCCTAAACGTGTCCCACGCGCCCCCATGCTCTGCCACTACATATGGGGAAGGTTAAAATGACCGGTTTGACAGGTTTCAACCCAACCCAACCCGTTGACCCGACCCGCTGACCGTTGATCGGGTGATATTTTAGTTATTATTTTGAAAATGGTGATATTTTGGTAATTATTTTGAAAATGGTGTTATTTTTGTAATTTTTTTAAAAAGTGATAATTCCGTAAATTTTAAAAAACATGATATTTTGGTAATTATTTTGAAAAGGGTGATATTTTTGTAAATTTTTTTAAAAAGGGTGATAAATGTATAAAATGGTTTATCATATCTTGATCACCTTTGACCAGAACTATGACCGGCTTTGACCGGCCATTAAACGACCGTTAATCTTTTCCGATTATACATATCCTGACATTTTTTGATGTCCCGAATCTGTTTTTGGGGTTTGTTTCACCAAATTCAAACCTGGAAGTCTCTAAATCGTTAGTCAAACCCGTTGACTTTGATTTTGACCAAGAATTCAAATTTTTGAAAGGTCATATTTTATGTTTTTTGAGGTCCTAAATCTGATTCCGAAGTTCATTTTGCCAAATTCTGACCCGAAATTCCCGAATCGAGCATGTGAACCCAAAAGTCTTAGTATTTTAGTATTTTGATTATTTATTTGAGATTTGGGTAAGGAATTGATTCAGTAAAAATATTTTATGAAGGTAATCGTGTTTCACCTAAGCAAGGATCAGTTAGGTCTGAAATTTTTCGTTCATTAGATCAACCTGAATTGCGTACTACGAGAATTACCCGTAGGTTTCCGTATATTATTTAAATAATATTTAGATTATTTATATTATGATTTCAATACGGATTTTTCTTATTCGTAGGATCTAGCGCTATAGTAGAGTGTGATCGACAGACCCAGTAGTAGGCTTCCCTATCTGATTTCTCAGACTATTACAGGTGTGTTTCCTGACAATATTACATTACTGTTTTAAAATGATTCATCTGAATACCAAGTATTTGATATCTGATTTACTGTATATTCCGATATAATTTCTGGATTAAGGTATTTCTACCCATTTCTAAGATATGATTATCTGACATCTGAATTACCATATATTATTATTTTGAATTTTGATTTCCGTATTTCTGCATATGGTTTCCAAGCATGAAACATTTTTATGTTTTAAGTGATTAATCATTGTTTTCACTTGAATATATTCATGTTTAATATTGTCATTGGGGGGTATTGTTGAAGGAAGATTATATGCAGACTCCTAGGCTTTGTGCTCATGGTCTAAATGGCATGTGCGGTTGTGTGTTTGGTTCTGGGGAACCTACATTATTTATGATGTGAACGGATAGGGGTAGTGTTCATGTTTAAAAATAAAAACATGTTGCATAAACCGATTTTATTGAAAGATTTTATCTGTATGTTTTTTTATACTGTATGGAGCACACTGCCTTTTTAGCTCATTCTGTAATTTTTTTACCCTTTTTCAGATAACAGCAAACCATAAGCTAGCAGATTTGGCATCAGGGGAGATCAATTACTTTTTTGTACGAACGTATATCTCTATATATTTTTCGGTTATGTTTGGTGACATGTATTTGTTATCATTTTGGATATATCTGTATTATTAATATTTTGTTCTATATTATATCTAATGTATTATAAGTTGTTTTAAATATAAAAAAAAATCTCTGAATGGGATATGTGACCACTTAGGTTTGGGTCTAACTTACAGATCGGGTCTGGGGGTTACATTTTGTGGTATCAGAGCCTTCGGTTTTAAACGCTCAGACTATATGTGGGTCCTGAACTTTGGATTCTTAAGAAAATTTGGGGAAAAAACGTGTCACCTTATTTTATGATGCAAGTTTTCTCGAGATCCCTGATGCTAATCTGACATATGTTTCAAATTCTTTCTGTAGAGCCTTATAGATCCAACAATGAGTGCTGCTAGAGGTCGTAGGACAGAACGTGGCTGTGGTTGAGGATGAGTCTCTCGACCTTCTGTTACTATAGATGATCCGATGTCACCACGTGATCCTCCTGTTCCGTAAGTAGATCTGACCCTTTCTCATGATGATCAGTTTACTCCTGTGAGAGACCCTCCCGTCACTGAAGATGAGGATACTGATATGAACGAAGACACCATTAATAGAACTATATTCCGCATGTTTCAGAGAGCTCTAGTAATATGACTGCGATTGAGATTTCAAAATCTCTGGTCGCTGCTGGTGTAGTTCCATTCGAGGTATTACTGGTGGACCTCCGACAGACGTGTGTATTGGCTGGAGGACACAGAGAGGGTTATGGATGAAATAGACCTTAGACATGAGAAGAAGTTGAAGGGGCCCTAACTATGTTGAAGAAAGAGAGCTTCAGATGGTGGCAATCAATTTCTGGTAGTATTCCGAGAAACCAGTTAATATGAGATCTTTTCAAGACATGTTATCGGAGTCGCTATATTGGGGAGAGATATCTGCAGGAGCGACGCCAGGAGTTTCAGGATCTGAAGCAGGGTAATATGTCTGTTATGGATTACGAGGTGGAGTTCATCAAATTGAGCTGTTATGCCCCTGGACTTGTTGACACTGAGGTAGATAGATGCTTGAGGTTCGAGAATGGACTCAGATATGAAATCAAGAGTCGAGTTACTACTCACCGGGAGAGGAATTTTGATGCCTTGGTTGAGATAGCCAAGACTGCTGAGGAAATAGAGCGATTGGGTATGGAGCGCAAGAGAGACAGTGATCGGGCTCAAACCCGATTCAAGAAGCCTTATGGTTCTATTGATTCTTCTGCATATCCTAGCAAGAGAGGCATGGGTGATTCTTTTCAGAGAGGCGGTGTGAGTGTCAGACCTGCTGCATCTGGTTCTTTAGCTGTTCAGTCTTCTAGACTTGGTAGATCTTCTGGGTTACAACCTTTGCAGACATGTGATTATTGTGGGAAACATCATCTTGAGGAATGTAGGAGAAAATTTGGTACTTGTTTTAGATGTGGTTCTGGTGACCATATTATAAGGGATTGTCCAGTTTCAGTTACTACAGTTCAGACACCAGCTCGTATTCCCGCTCGTACTCAGAGTACTGTTCAGACTCTTGTAGGAGGTCGTACTTAGGAGAGATCATCGGGATCGACTAGCAGAGGCCGAGCATCTCAAAGTAGGGGTCCATTCAGATTTGAGGCCAGACAGCCTGCATTGGTTTACACTGCCAGACTTCGACAAGATCATGATGGGCCTAATGTTGCTGCAGGTACTGTTACTATTCATTCAGTTCCCTATTATTGTTTGATAGTGGTTCTACCAATTCCTATGTATCATTCCATTTCTGGGGGTCTAAATATTCCTGTTGAGAATACTGAGCATTCGGTGATAGTTCAAAGTCCCTTAGGCAAGTCCATAATGTTGGATCGTATTTTTAGAGAGTGTCCTATAGAGATCAATGGGGAGATTTTTTTGGCCGACCTGATGGAGTTACCTTTGGAAGATTTTGATTTGATTCTCGGCGTAGATTGGTTGGACAAACATCAAGTAAATATTGATTTTGAGACCAAGAAAGCTATTCTGAAGACCCCAGACAATCGAAAGATTGTAATGATCGGGGAACGTTGTGGATTTCTGTCGAATGTTGTGTCTGCTTTGGTAGCTGAGAAGATGACCAGGAAAGGTTCTGAGGCATTTCTTGCTTATATATTGGATACTAGGAGTTCTCAATCTCATATTGAAGGCATCCGGATTGTTAAGAAATTTCCCGATGTTTTTCTCGAGGAGTTGCTTGGATTACCGCTGGATAGAGAGGTTGAGTTTGAAATTGAAGTCTATTCTGGTTCCACTCCGGTTTCAATGGCTCCTTATCGTATGGCCCCAAAGGAGCTTAAAGAACTGAAAGTCCAACTTCAGGAGTTGTTGGATAGGGGATTTATCCGACCCAGTGTATCACCGTGGGGAGCCCCATTCTCTATGTCAAGAAGAAAGATGGGACATTAGACTCTGTATTGATTATAGGAAATTGAACAAGCTCACGATTAAAAACAAATATCCTCTGCCCAGGATCGATGATCTATTTGACCAGTTTCGAGGGGCTTCTATATTTTCAAAAATAGACTTGAGGTATGGTTATTATCAACTCAAAGTAAAAGATTTGGATATTCCGAAGACTTCTTTTCGTACTCGATATGGGCATTACGAGCTTTTAGTGATGTCATTCGGGTTAACAAATGCCCCTGCTGCTTTTATGGATATGATGCATAGGGTGTTTCGACCTTATTTGGACCAGTTTGTAGTTGTGTTCATTGATGACATACTGGTGTATTCTAGAAGTGAAGCAGAACATGAGGAGCATTTAAAGATTGTTCTACAGACTCTAAGGGAGAATAAGCTATACACTAAGTTGAGCAAGTGTGAGTTTTGGCTCAGCGAAGTGACTTTTCTTGGACATATCGTTTCTGTTGATGGTATTCGTGTGGATCCAAGCAAAGTGGAGGCTATTCTGAATTGGAAGCAACCCAGGAATGTTTCTGAGATCTATAGTTTCTTGGACTTAGCTGGTTACTACCGTCGTTTCGTTGAGGGGTTCTCCCTTATTACAGCTCCTCTGACGAAACTATTAAGGAAAGATGTTCCATTTGTTTGGTCTGAGAACCAATAAGCTAGCTTTGAGAAATTGAAGACTGTTCTAACTCAAGCCCCAGTGCTGATTCAGTCTGAATCTGGGAAATATTTTTTTGTCTACAGGGATGCTTCTCACTCTGGATTAGGATGTGTTTTGATGCAAGATGGGAAGGTTGTCGCTTATGCTTCGAGTCAGTTAAAGCCGCATGAGTGTAACTATCCTATTCACGATCTGGAGTTAACTGTCGTGGTTTTTACTTTAAAGATCTGGAGACACTACCTCTACGGAGAAAAATGTTATATGTATACTGATCATTAGAGTCTGAAGTATCTACTTACTCAGAAAGAATTAAATTTGAGACAGCGTCGCTGGTTGGAGCTTCTAAAAGACTATGATTTAGAGATAGAATATCATCCAGGGAAAGCTAATGTAGTGGCAGACGCCTTGAGCCGTAAGACGATATCTGATCTCATAGCCTTATTCGCCAACTTGAGTTTATTTGATGATAACAGTTTGCGAGCAGAGTTGCAGGTTAAACCCACTTTGGCCGAGGAGATTAATGCCAAAAAACTTCTGGATAGCTCATTGCTTCCCATTTTTTAATAAGTTAAGCAGGGATCGAATTCAGAGTATATTAGGGATCAGGATGGTATTTTGTGTTTTCACGGTCGTTACTGTGTCCCTAAAGATGATGAGTTGAGACGGATTATTCTTTAGGAGGCTCATAGTAGTCCTTATGCTATGCATCCTGGAGGGGCTAAAATGTACAATAATCTCAAGGAGAGCTACTTTTGGACTGATAATTTCAGATTTTGTGGTGAGGTGTTTAACTTGTCAGCGGGTTAAGGTAGAACACCAGCATCTATCTGGAGTGTTACAGTCAATTAAGATTCCTGAGTGGAAATGGGAGCGCGTTACTATGGACTTCGTTACTGGTCTTCCTCTGACTCCTTCTAAAAATGATTCAATTTGGGTGATTGTTGATCGACTCACCAAGTCAGCGCACTTTATTCCTATCTGGATTAATTATTCGCTGGACAAACTGGCTAAGTTGTACATTTCTGATATCGTTAAACTTCATGGTGTACCGTTGTCTATTATATCTGATCGAGATCCGAGGTTCACTTCCAGGTTCTGGAAGGCTTTGCACAAGGCTCTGGGTACTCGTTTGAATTTCAGTACAGCTTTTCATCCTTAGACTGATGGACAGTCTGAGCGAGTTATTCAGGTGTTGGAAGATATGTTACGGGGTTATGTGGTTGATTTCCGTGGTAGTTGGGAAGATTTCTTGTCATTAGCTGAGTTTGCTTATAATAATAGTTATCAGGCGAGTATTCGCATGGCACCGTACGAGGCTCTGTATGGACGTAGATGTTGTACTCCTATATATTGGACTGAGTTGCATGATAGGAAAACTTTGGGTCCCGATTTGGTTCGAGAGACTGAAGATACTGTTAGATTGATCCGTGATCGATTAAAAGAGGCATTTGATAGGTAGAAATCATGCGCAGATAAGTGACGTAAGGATATCGAGTTTGAGGTTGGAGATCAGGTTTTTCTCAAGGTATCCCCATGGAAGAAGGTATTGAGATTTGGACGTAAGGGTAAACCGAGTCTGCGATTTATTGGGTCGTATCGTGTTTTGAAGAAAGTTGGACATGTTGCTTATCAGCTTGAGTTGCCTCCCCAGCTCAGTCGTATTCAAGATGTTTTTCATGTGTCTATGTTGAGGCGATACCATCCAGATCCGGATCACATCGTCCAAGTTGATGAGGTAGAGCTGAGACCTGATTTGTCATATGAGGAGGAGCTTGTTAAGGTTTTAGAGAGGGATGAGCGAGTTCTTCGGAATAGGCGTATTCTAATGGTCAAAGTTCAACGGAGTAATTGTAGTCCCTCAAAAGCTACTTGGGAGACTTTGGAGTCAATGGAGGCTCGATTTCCTCATCTATTTCTATAAGGTAAATTTCGAGGACGAAATTTCTTGTAGAGGGGGAGAATTATAACAACCCAGAAATTTAAAAAAAAATTGAAATTTGAGGATTTAATTAAGTAATTTGGTAAAATTGGGGACTAAATTGAAAGTTTTTAAAAACTTGTAGCTTATTTTAGAGATAAAGGAAATTCAGGGACCAAGCCCTGAATTTAACCATGGAGTGTCGACATACACGCATTATAAGCGTGAAATTCATTCTGAAATCAGAATGAATTTCACCAAATTTCCTCCCTCAAAGCCCCAACTTCCAACCACGATCTCGACACCGTCTGACCTCAAATCGTTGTTTTAAAAACACCATCGTGTTCATCATCGAGCGAGGATCAAACCCCTTAAGTTAAGTGAAGTGAAACACTGCCAAACGTCATGAATTTCAAGTCAAAGTCTCGACGTTATTTTTAGCACCATTGCCGAGAAAATCTTAAATTCATCACCGATCGTCGCTCAGTTTTTTACACCTCCTGCACCATCGTGTTCCTTGTGTCGTTCCGAGTTCGCCGGTGTCATCCTTGGTCTCCGTAGACGGCGGCGTGTAAAGATGTGAAGTGGTTAAAGTTTTCGATTTGTTGAAATCGAGCACTCCACCGTTCAAAATTGTGAACCGAGCTTTGTAAGTGCCTCGAAATCGCTTAAAATAATTTTTAGGATTTTTTCCGTGAATTTACCGATGCCTAAACGTGTCCCACGCATCGCCATTGTGTGTGGGGAATGTTAAAATGACTGGTTTGACCGGTTCCAACCCGACCCAACCCGTTGACCCGACCCGACCCGTTGACCGTTGACCGGGTGATATTTTAGTAATTATTTTGAAAATGGTGCTGATATGATAATTATAATTTTTTTAAAAGGGAAAAGGGTGATAAATGGGTGATAAATGTGTAAAATGGTTGATCATATCTTGATCACCTTTGACTAGAACTTTGACCGACTTTGATCGGTCATTAAACGACCGTTAATCTTTTTCGAGTATACCTATCCTGACATTTTTCGACGTCCTGAATTTGTTTTTGGGGCCGTTTCACCAAATTCGACCCGAAAGTCTCCAAATCGCCAGTCAAACCTATTGACTTTGATTTTGACCAAGAATTCAAATTTCCGGAAGGTCATGTTTTAAGTTTTTCGATGTCCTAAATCTGATTCTGAAGTCCGTTTATCCAAATTCTGACCCAAAATTCCCAAATCGAGCATGTGAACCAAAAAGTCTTAGTATTTTAGTATTTTGATTATTTATTTGTGTTGAAAACATTTTCATATTTCGATATAACAAATTAAGTTAAATGAATTTCAAGATTTTCCAAATAATTTTCTAAGTATATTTGATATAACTATTCGAATATCAAAACATTACTCCAAATCTTTCAAAAATCATTTTTAATCCTTACTCCAGTGTAAAATTAAGTTTTAATCTTAAAACAATTTCAAAATAATTTTACAAAGTATTTCGAAGCATTTCAAAGCCAAAAATTCCAGATTGCTCATAGGGAACCGATTCCCCCCAAGGGGGTACCGATTCCCCCATGAATGGTTTGGCTCCGAGAATTCCAGTATGCTCGGAGGGAACCGATTCCCCCCCAGTGGGTATCGATTCCCCCCACGCTCCAAGCTGTTTTATTAATTGTTTTCACATTAAAACGGCTATATGATCTTCACTATTCATCCCCAACGTTCAGAAGTGATTCAAGGTGTATTTAAACAAGTTCTGAAGCCTTTGATTAAGAAGAAATTATAGAAAAACAAGAGTGAAAGCATCAAACACCAAGTTTGTGCAAATCAAGCCAATTTTCCTTTCAATATTCATTTTGCTTTCAAAAACACCATTTGTTCTCATTTGTAATTATTGTGAGTGTTCTTTTCTTGTTCTAGAATTGTGCAAACATCTTACCTTGTGAGGTTTTCCTTGTAAGTTTGCAAATTTGTAATCTTCTCTTTGGGAAAGAGTGTTCTTAAGAATTGGGGTATATTCTTGAGGGTGTTGTAAGGTTATCTCTTTGGCCTCAAAAGAAAGAACAAATTAGTAATTTGTTGGAAAATCCTCAGTGTGGATAGCTAAGGTAGTGGACGTAGACTTTGATTGAGAAATTCGAACCACTCTAAATCGTGTGCAATTACTTTCAATTTTCAGCAAAAGCTTCCACCAAATTTTTAATTGCCAATTCACCCCCCTCTTGGCCAATTCCTTCAATTGATTAACTCAACAATTGGTATCAGAGCCTAACTCATTTGAAGGTTTAATCGCCTCTTGAGTCGATTCGGGAAGAGTTATATCGATAATCAAAGTCATCAATGGCCTCCGCTTCAAACTTCAACTCCGTCTCGATTCGATACCCGTCAACAAGCCTCTTTCTTCAATGGAGCTAACTATGCCTATTGGAAGAATAGAATGATGTACTTCATTCAAGCAAGTGACATGGGAGCATGGAATGTCGTAGTAAAGGATACATCAAGCCTCTCACTCATCCAAGATTGTGGAGTGAAGGAGAGACAAAAATGTTCCAGCTCAACTCCAAAACCATCCATATCATTTTTTGTGCTCTTGGACCAGATGAATACGGAAGAGTTTCATCGTGTACAACCGCCAAAGAAATATGGGACAAACTTCAAGTCACTCATAAAGGTACCGTGAGGTAAAGAAATCTAAAATTAGTATTCTAACGCATAGCTATGAAAATTTCAAGATGAAACCAAATGAAGATATCAAAGCTATGACGGATAGATTCTCAACGATTGTCAATGGTCTCAAGTCATATGGAGAGATCATTTCAAATGAAAAGCTTGTGAGGAAGTTAGTATACTCCCTCCCAAAATCGTGGCAATCAAAGAAGACGGCAATCATCGAGTCTAAGGACTTAACGTCCTTAACTCTTGAAGAGCTAATTGGGTCACTCCTCACTCATGAAATGATGCTTGAAGATGAGGTGGACCTTGATAAGATTGAAGAGACACCAAAGGAGAAGGAGAAGAAGAAAAACATTGGAGTTGCTCTCAAATCCATAAAAGATGAGAGTGATTCGGATGAAGATGACGATGACGAGGAAATGGAATTGTTTGCCAAACGGTTCAGAAAAATGATGAGACTTTACCGAGGAAGAAAATTCAAACGAAATGAAGGCCTCAAAAATGAACCAAAGAGAAGGACCAATCATTTGCTATGAATGCAAAAAACCGGGGCATGTCAAATATGATTGCCCATAATTGAAGAGAAAGGGTCAATCAAAGAATAATAAAGGCTCATGTGGCTACATGGAGTGACAAAGAAGGTTTCGACGAAGAGGAACAAGAAGTAGTAAACTTGTGCTTGATGGCATTCGGGGAAGATTCTAAGGTAACCTCTAACTCATCTGATTTTGATGATTTATCCTATGATGAGTTATTAGAGGAATATAATGGGTTGCCTTCGGATTATGAGAAATTGTTTTTAAAATATAAAAATGATGTTTCAAAATTGAAAAATGAAAATAAGCTCATATCCAAAACCAACAACGATCTTGAAAGTAAGATCAAAGATTTGCAAATCAAACTAGAAGAGTTTGAAAAGAAAAATTTAGATTTGCAAAATTTACTTTCAAAGGTCAATGATGATCATCAAAAGAAAATTGATGATCTTAAAGCTTCTTTTGATAAAGTTGGAACAAAACATTTTGAATGTGGAGAAAATTCTAAATCCAACTTTGTTAGAAAAAGTTTTAAAAACTACAATCATAGAGTTTTCCAAAGCACCTCTAATGGAAAAATAGTTAGAAGTATATGGGTTCCTAAAGAGCTCATTACTACTAAAGATAAGGATATCCTACACAAATGGATACCTAAGGGGACTAGAATTTTGGAAACTAATAAATATAGACCCAAAAGAATTTGGGTACCAAAAATTAGAAATTAATCTATGTTTGTAGGAAAAGGAGCATTGCTACAAGGCACGGGAAACAAATTCAAACTCATGGTATCTTGATAGTGGATGCTCAAGACACATGACCGGAGACAAAAGCCGGTTCATTAAGCTTAACGCAAAAAAGGGAGGAGAAGTGACTTTTGGTGATGATTCAAAAGGTCACATTGAAGGTATTGGTACTATTGGTAATACCTCTTCCATACAAATTAAGAATTTTTATATGTGAATGGATTAAAGCATAATCTATTAAGTATTAGTCAATTTTGTGATAAGGGATTCAATGTCATGTTTGATATTAATGGTTGTAAAGTCATTGACATTGCATCTAATCAGATTATGCTTGTTGGTCATAGAATATGAAACATATTATTCTATTGATATGACTAATTTGTGCCTAGTTGCTAAGGATGAACATGATAGTTGGTTATGGCATAGGAGACTAGGACATGCTAGTATGATTGTTTTGCAACGGCTAATTCAAGGTGATTTAGTTCGAGGGTTGCCTAAGCATAAATTTGATAATGATAAAATCTGTGATGCTTGTGCTAAAGGAAAACAAAAGCGAATTTCTTTTAAATCCATTAATGATGTATCAACTAGTAGAGTATTATAATTGATCCATATGGATCTTTTTGGACCAACTAGGACTACTAGCTTGGGTGGAAAACAATATGCATTTGTCTTGGTATATGACTATTCTAGATATACTTGGGTTCTATTTTTAAGTACTAAAGATAAAGCATTAGAACAATTCATCACGTTTTCAAAAGTAATCCAAAATGAAAAAGGTTACTCTATAACTAGTGTTAGGAGTGATCATGGAACTGAATTTGAAAATCTTGGATTTACTGAATTTTGTAACTCTAACTGTATTAGCCATAATTTTTCAGCACCTAGAACCCCTCAACAAAATGGAGTTGTTGAAAGGAAAAATCGAACTTTAGAAGAAATGGCTAGAACCATGCTTTGTGAAAATAATTTGCCAAAATATTTTTGGGCGGAAGCCACAAATACGCTTGTTATGTTATAAATCGAGTAATGATTAGGCCAATTTTAAAGAAAACTCCATATGAAATTTTCAAAAATAAAAAGCCTAACATTAGCTATTTTCATCCTTTTGGATGTAAATGTTTTGTTTTAAACAACGGTAAAGAGAACCTTGGCAAATTTGATGCTAAAAGTGATGAAGGAATTTTTCTGGGTTATTCCTTAAATTCTAAAGCTTATCGAGTATTTAATAAAAGAACTTTATTGTAGAAGAGTCTATACATGTTGTTTTCGATGATAATCCCCTTCGAGGAAGGATTCTTGTGTGAATGATGATGTAGGTGTTATAAATACAAATGACGTTAGACATGACGTTGGAAACCATCATCAAAGAAGAAACAACAAATGAGGAAACTCCTGATCCTTTTGAGAATCCAACCATTGAAGAAAGGGAAGATCTTATCCAATAGAGTACAACTATATCAAGGATGGTGAAATTATAGGTGATCCATCCAAAGGGGTAACAACTCGATCTTCTCTTAGAAATATTTGTAATTATGTTGCATTTATCTCATGCATAGAGCCTAAGAATATTAAAGAAGCATTAATGATAACATTATTATGGCTATGCAAGAAGAGTTAAATCAATTTGAGAGAAGTAAGGTATGGACAGTAGTTGAAAGGCCTAGTAATAAATCTACTGTAGGTACTATATGGGTATTTAGGAATAAGCTTGATGACAGTGATAATATAGTGAGAAACAAGGCTAGACTTGTTGCTCAAGGGTATACTCAAGAAGAGGGTATAGACTATGATGAAACATATGCTCCCGTAGCTAGGAGGAAGCAATTAGAATTATTAGCATTTGCATGTTTTCATGAATTTAAATTATATCAAATGGATGTTAAAAGTGCATTTTAAATGGTTTTATAAAGGAATAAGTGTATGTGGAACAACCTCCAGGTTTTGAAGATTCAAAATTTCCAGACCATGTTCTTAAATTAACAAAAGCTCTTTATGGTTTAAAACAAGCTCCTAGAGCTTGGTATGAAAGATTGTCAAATTTTTTAATTGAAAAAGATTTTCAAAAGGGAAGGTTGACACTACATTGTTTTTAAAGCATAAAGGTAAAGATTTATTAGTAGTTCAAATTTATGTTGATGATATAATATTTGGTTCTACTAATGATGTTCTTTGCCAAGAATTTTCTAAGCTAATGCAAAGTGAGTTTGAGATGAGCATGATGGGGGAGCTCTCATTTTTCTTGGGACTCCAAATCAAGCAAAGAAAAGATGGCATCTTCATCAATCAAGCTAAGTACGTCAAAGATATACTCAAGAAGTTTGGAATGGAAAATGGGAAACCTCATGACACTCCAATGAGCTGTTCAACAAAGCTTGACTTAGATGAAGGAGGTAAATGTGTAGATATTAAATTATACAGGTCAATGATTAAATCTCTACTTTATCTAACTGGAAGTAGATCAGACATTATGTTTAGTGTTTGCTTATGTGCTAGATTTCAATCATGCCCTAAGGAATCACATTTACTAGCTGTTAAGAGAATATTTAGATACCTTAAAGACACTCCTAGTTTAAGACTTTGGTATCCTAGAGACTCTAGCTTTAGCTTGCATGCTTTTTTTGATGCGGATTATGGAGGATGCAAATTAGATAGGAAAAGCACCTCCGGTACTTGCCAATTCCTTGGAAATATGATGATTTCTTGGTTTTCAAAGAAACAAAATTGTGTTGCATTATCTACTACTGAAGCCGAATACATTTCAGCTGGTAGTTGTTGTGCACAAGTTTTATGGATGAAACAACAACGTTTTGATTATGGATTTGAAGTTGGTACCATTCCTATCAAGTGTGACAATACTAGTGCTATTTGTCTCACTAAAAATCCCATCCAACACTCTAGAACTAAACACATTGAAATAAGACATCACTTCATTAGAGACCATGTCACTAAGGAAGATGTAGTTCTAGAATTTGTGGATACTTTGCACCAATTAGCGGATATCTTTACAAAACCTTTAGACAAGGAACGATTTTGGACACTTAGGAGAGAATTAGGTTTGACCAACCTATCTTCACTTAGTGTTTAAAATAATTTTAGTACTTTTAATAATAAATGAAAAATGCTTATAATAGTAATTTTTGATTGCATTCATTGCTATTAGTTAGGGGGAGTTTATGATTCTTGATGAAAAATTAATTTTATGTTCAAATATCGTTTAAAGATTAATTTAATCGTCTGAACATGATTAATTTTCAATATATGAGTTGCCAATACCACTAGAGGAAATTAATTTAGCATTTTGGGTGTTTAAAATCGGATTTTAGCATTTTGGTGCAGAAGGAATTCATCCCCCCATGAGGGAACCGATTCTCCCTTTGAAGGGGAACCGATTCCCCCCACAGGGGAATCGATACCCCCTGGGGTTCTGGATATACACGGGCAGAACCCTTCAAAACTTCAAACCCTCTTCTTTTATCTTCCTTGCTGCCTATCACTCCTCTACTCTCTCAAATCTCCATTTTTGCCTCAAATCAATGTTCTTAATCGGAATTCACTTCAAATATCATCTTCTAAACCTGTTGGAATCATCAAAAATGTGCAAACTTCATCTAATCTCACTCAAATCCGAAATCCTTCAAGGTATTTTTCAAAACTTCTATTTCATCAATTTATGAACATAGAACTAGTTTTAATTAGTTCTAGGATGAACTTTAGATCGGGCATTTAGTGTTTAGTGATTACAAACTAGATATCACAACTAATATCATCAAAAACACAAGAATTTTCCAAAAATTTTAAATTTTCGAAATAAAAAAAATGTTGATTTTCAAATTATTGTGTTTTGATTGAATTATGTTGTTGTTATGAAAACTATACATATATTGTTTCTCAAAACCGTATTTTTCAAAAGTTTTCAAAAACTTTGCCCATTAGGATTGATTTAGAGAACCTTGAAATATTGAGGACTCAATTGAGTTTTGGGATTGATTGAATTGCATATATGTGTTTTCTAAATTGCAGGTATCCATTCTATTTCGATTTCCTAAACCATGTCCAATCCTAAACATGCTAGGTCATCATTGAGTTGCTCATACCGTCAACTAAATCCACTTCCAAATCCTCAAAATCCAATTCCTAATCCTAATCTCATTGATCCTAATTTGACTATCCAAAATTCGTGCTTCAATCATCCTGGTCCTAGAAATCATCGTTTTTGGTATTATCAATATTTCGACTCTTACAAAATCCGGGAAGAAAGTATTCCTTCTCGTCAAGCTATGTTAGATATTAATTTTAAATATCTTCCTCTTTTACAAGAGTGGAAATTTGACAAACTTTTTGATCTTGAACCCATTGTCTACCATCAACTTGTTCGTATTTTCTATTCTAATGTCGTTTGTGTTAAAAACCAAACTGAAACCGAAACCATAGGAATTCGTTCCTACCTTCTAGGAAAATTCTTATATATTGACTCGACTTACATAGCCAATACATTCGGATTAGATAACGATGGTATTTCAAATGAAAAACAAATCTTAGGATCTCGTTATAAAAGAAGAGATAGTGCAAATGTCTTAGACCTTCATGAACGTTTTCTTCATCTAATGATTTCTTGGTGGTTTTGACCATCTGGAGGTCGTTATTCTACTCTTAGAGCCTTAGATCTTTGGTGGTTACATTATTTCAAAAACAATATTAAAATAAACCTACCTCAGATTATTTTTGTTGAAATTGTTGAAACCGTAAATCTTGTTCCTAACAAGAAGCTATGTTCATCTCTAGTTTACGGTTGCATTTTGAGTAATCTATTTTCCAAAGCTGGGCTTAGAGTCGGTCTAGATGTCGTTTTTCCCCTTAAGAAAGAAATTAATCTTCTTTCCTTAACGAGAGTGGGATGGATAAAGGATAAGGAAACCGGTGAATGGGTTCGATCTTCTACAAATACTCCGGGAGCTAGTTCTTCACGCTATGATGTTCTCGAGCTTGAGCAATTAATGCGAGACATCGATGAAGCCGAAGATGAGCCTGAGCAGCCCGAGGAGCAAGCACAACAAACACATCAAATGCCTCCATATTTTCAATCCTTTATGGAGACATTCGATTTTCAATATGCTACCATGGAATCGCGCTTTACTTCTATAGAGTCTCATTTATCCACAATGGGAGCTCAACAATTAGAAATTCTTCGGGAGATGCGTGCAAACAACGAAGCAACCAACGCGCGTATTAATGAACTCACTCACAAAATGGCCGCTATGCGAGCTCGTTTTCCTCCTCCTGATCCGGATATGTGATTCTATTCTTAGCTTTAAAACCTTGAACTAAACGATTATTGCTTCAACTTTTTGGATTGTTTGATTTTGTGACTTTGGATTTGTTTGGATGTTTGAATTTGTGGATTGATTAATTTTGAATTTGTTTGGATTTATGGATGATGTGAACTTATATATTTGGTGCGATTTATTCATTATTACATCATTTACATAATTTTAGCAATATGACCAATTTTGCCATGTCACATTAATTATGAATATTGATTATGGAACTAATGGCTAACGTTTCTCTTGCTTGTGATCTTAGCAGCTTAAACTATATATAATCAATTGGCTAAATAATTTCAAAAACTTGTTTAAATTCTTTAAAATTTCTTTTTGATTTAACAAAAAAGGGGAGAAATGTTAAATGTGTTTTAAATGATAAATTGGAGAAGTGTTAAAGTAAGGGGGAGTAATTTCAAAACTTGATTTCAAAATCTTAAAATTACTAAAATATTTTGTTATATCAAAAAGGGGGAGATTGTTGAAAACATTTTGATATTTCGATATAACAAATTAAGTTAAAATGAATTTTAAGATTTTCCAAATAATTTTCTAAGTATATTCGATATAACTATTCGAATATCAAAACATTACTCCAAATCTTTCAAAAATCATTTTTAATCCTTACACAAGTGTAAAATTAAGTTTTAATCTTAAAACAATTTTAAAATAATTTTACAAAGTATTTCGAACCATTTCAAAGCCAAAAATTCCAGATTGCTCATAGGGAACTGATTCCCCCCCAAGGGGGTACCGATTCCCCCTGAATGGTTTGGCTCCGAGAATTCCAGTATGCTCGGAGGGAACCGATTCCCCCCCCCCAGGGGGTACCGATTCCCCCCTTGTATAACGGTCGAAATATTTGAATTTTACACTTAGGGAATCGATTCCCCATAGGGGGTACCGATTCCCCCCACGCTCCAAGCTGTTTTATTAATTGTTTTCACACTAAAACAGCTATATGATCTTCACTAATCATCCCCAACGTTCAGAAGTGATTCAAGGTGTATTTAAACAAGTTCTGAAGCCTTTGATCAAGAAGAAATTATAGAAAAACAAGAGTGAAAGCATCAAACACCAAGTTTGTGCAAATCAAACCAATTTTCCTTTCAATATTCATTTTGCTTTCAAAGAACACCATTTGTGCTCATTTGTAATTATTTGTGAGTGTTCTTTTCTTGTTCTAGAATTGTGCAAACATCTTACCTTGTGAGGTTTTCCTTGTAAGTTTGCAAATTTGTAATCTTCTCTTTGGGAAAGAGTGTTCTCAAGAATTGAAGGTATATTCTTGAGGGTGTTGTAAGGTTATCTCTTTGGCCTCAAAAGAAAGAACAAATTAGTGAATTTGTTGGAAAATCCTTAGTGTGGATAGCTAAGGTAGTGGACGTAGACTTTGATTGAGAAAGTCGAACCACTCTAAATCGCTGTGCAATTACTTTCAATTTTCAGCAAAAGCTTCCACCAAATTTTTAATTGCCAATTCACCCCCCTCTTGGCCAATTATGTCAATTGATTAACTCAACAATTTGAGATTTGGGTAAGGAATTGATTCAGTAAAAATATTTTATGAAGGTACTCATGTTTCACCTGAGCAAGGATCAGTTAGGTCTGGAGGTGTCCGTTCGTTAGATCAACTTGAACCGCGTACTAGGAGAATTACCTGTAGGTTTTCGTATATTATTTAAATAATATTTAGATTATTTATATTAGGATTCCAATATGGATTTTTCTTTTTCGTAGGATCTAGCGCTGCAGTAGAGCGTGATCGAAAGACCCAGTAGTAGGCTTCCCTATTTGATTTCTCAAACTGTTACAGGTGTGTTTCCTGATAGTATTACATTACTGTTTTAAAATGATTCATCTGAATACCAAGTATTTGATATCTGATTTACTGTATATTCCGATATAATTTCTGGATTAAGGTATTTCATACCGATTTCTGAGATCTGATTATCTGACATCTAAATTACCATATATTACTATTTTGAATTTTAATTTCCGTATTTCTGCATATGGTTTCCAAGCATGAAACATTTTTATGTTTTAAGTGATTAATCATTGTTTTCACTTGAATACATTCATGTTTAATATTGTCATTGGGGGTATTGTTGAAGGAAGATTATCTGCAGACTCCTCGGCTTTGTGCTCAGGGTCTAAATGGCATGTGCGGTTGGGTGTATGGTTCTGGGGAACCTACACATTTATGATGTTAATGGATGGGGGTAGTGTTCATGTTTAAAAATAAAAACATGTTGCATAAACCGATTTTATTGAAATATTTTATCTGTATATTTTTTTATACTGTATGGAGCACACTGGGCTTTTTAGCGCATTATATAGTTTTTTACCCTTTTTCAGATAATAGCAGACCATAAGCTAGCAGATTTGGCATCAGGGGAGATCAACTACTTATTTTGTACGAACGTATATCTCTATATGATTTTCGGTTATGTTTGGTGACATGTATTTGTTATCATTTTGGATATATATGTATTATTAATATTTTGTTCTATATTATATCTA
Source organism: Hibiscus syriacus (assembly GCF_006381635.1). Lineage (NCBI taxonomy): Eukaryota > Viridiplantae > Streptophyta > Magnoliopsida > Malvales > Malvaceae > Hibiscus > Hibiscus syriacus. The sequence continues at coordinate 751,780 of NW_024062559.1, forward strand.
ATGTATTATAAGTTGTTTTAAATATAACAAAAAAATCTCTGAATGGGATATGTGACCACTTAGGTTTGGGTCTAACTTACAGACCGGGTCTGGGGGGTTACATGATCAGAATGAACTGTTAACATAGGAATTTTTCTTTAGCTATGTTATCATTTTTATAGCTTTTTTGAATGTCTTGTACCCAAGTGGGTGTGAGTATTGTTACTCTCAACTGTAAAAACTCTCGATATTTAAACTGCTATGTTGAGAGTGCATCAGCCACTTTATTTGTTTGCCTTTTCTGTATTGTATTGTATTGTATAATCCAAACCTAGCCATTTGGTTAATTCTTTCTTTTACTATAGTTAACTTCTGCTCCAGAAGGTGTTTAAGTGGCTTATGGTCTATTTTAATAACAAAAGGACCACTCTCTAAATAATGTTTCCAATGTGATACTGCCAGTAAAATGGTCAAGTATTTCTTTTCATATATAGAGAAATCTCATGCTTAGGGCCAAGATCTTTTTCTAAATAAAAGTATATTATTCTAAATAAAATATATAAATAAAATAGAAGATATATTAGATATAGATATTAGAATATATAAATATTTAAGATGGGCCACAGTCTCCTAGATTGGGACAAAACAACTCCATAAGGTGTTTAAGTGGCTTGAGGAGACCAATGGAACCTTTCCTTTCTAAGTATATTTATCAAGGGTTTACTCAATTCACCATACCCCTTGATAAATTTTTGATAATATTATGCAGTACTAAGAATCCCCTCAAAGCTTTCAAATTCTTAGGAAAAGGCCATTGTTGCATAGCCTTAATTTTGGCAAGATCATTAGCTACTCCTTGTGCTTAAATTAGGTGTCCTAATTACTCTACTTATTGTTGTCCAAATGAGCACTTTCTTCTCTTGGCATATAACTTGTTCTTTAACAAAATATCTAGTATAGTCCTCAGATGATTCTCATGAGCTAACAAACTATGGCTATAGGCCAAGATGTCATAAAAAAAATCAAGTACAAATTTCCTCAAAAATTCACCAAATAGATCAATCATTAGTGACTGGAAGGTGGTAGGAGCATTAGTAACCCAAAGGGCATTACTTTGAATTCATATGACCCTTCTGAAAGCAGTCTTAGGTATGCCCTCCTGTTTAATTCTAATATGCCAATACCAGTCCTCAAATTAATTTTAAAAAAGTAGGCAACCCATTCAACTCGTCCAAAAGATCTTTCACTATAGGATTGGAACTGTTAAGGAATCAAGATGCATGTAATCCACACAAAACCTTCATGTACCATCATTTTATCTTAGTTAACAAGTAGGAGAAGCAAAAGGGCTCATACTCAATTGAATTATTGAAGAAGTTGATATTTCTACAATTTATTTTTCTACTTCTGCCTCATGATGATGTGCAAATCTGTATGGTCTGAGGTTCATAGGTTGTGTTTTAGGTTTCAAAATTATTGCACGGTCATGTTTCCTATAGGGAGGCATCCCTTTTGGTTCCTGAAAAACTTTCTAAGATTCTTCCAATAAGGGATGAAGTTGTTCAGGAATTGTACAACCTGTCACTTCTACACTTGACCAATAAATCTCCTAGTCAATTCATTGTCTTTCTTAGCTAGTTTCTGTAGTTTTTCCCTTATCATGGTTCTGATCGTATCTAGTTTTTGAGAGCCTTTAATCAACACATTTTTCTCTCTTTCACAAAACTAATAGTCATGGGAGGGTTGAATTTTTTCATTCCGTCTACCCCAAGCACCATATCACTGCCTCTAAAAGATAGGACTCTAAAGTCATGTTGGAATTCATACCCTTGCATCTTCCAGCTCACTTTATTACTTCCTTGGCCCATGATAATTGTCATTTTGCTATAAAAATAATCCCGGCTTCTTAATAAATAGAAAGGAAAAATAGTATAGAGAAGCAGGGTTGATCCACAGGGACTGTGGTGTTTCTGATTTAGTAAAACTCTTTCTTGATTTTAGAAGAAGAAAGAATTCCATAGAAAATTGAAAAGTTAGAATAAAATAAAATAAAAAAGGAAAAATAATGAAATAATAAATAATGATTTAAAAATAGTAATAAAGATAAAAGGGGGTTTTAAATTATTTAAAGAAGTATAATGAGATAAAAATTAAATAAAAAATAAATAAAATAAATAAATTGGGATAAAGAAAACTTATGGTAAAGCAACCTCAGACTTCAGCTTTGTCTCAAATTTCTCGGATCATCGAAACAGATCTTTACTCCAAGATTCACGTCAGCTTACCAGGACAATTCTTCGCTACCGACACAGATTATATTGTTACAACAATAATTGATTCCGATCTCAGTTTCCTCTTAGTTAACAATTTTGCTAAATGTGTTCTCAGGAAGTCGAACGTGCTTCAATAAGTCAATCCTTCTTCCAACGTTAACCATAACAACATCCAGACCAACGTCAACTTTTGGTTTTGAAAATCGTTTTGATTTGAAAAGTAAGTTCAGAAAACATAGAGAAAAAACCAAAGCGATTTAAGTGTCTTACAATTCTAACATTTGGAATTGAGCCTTCGACTTAAAAGAAAATTAGCTAACCATGACCAAAGCCATACTTAGCATATTTGAAAATAAAATTTTAAAGGGAAATAAAGGAAGTATGCGAAAAATAAAGAGTAAAAGAATATTTTATTCTCAGATGAGAGAGATGTGTTTCTAAGCTTACTCTGAGAGGGCATTTATAGCCTTCAAATTCCTAAAACAAGCTAAAGATAATTCCTAAAATAATATAATAAATCCTAATTAAAACACTTAAGACTACTTAAACTAAAATACCTAAAACAAAGATAAAATAAAATATTATTTAAAATAACATCCTAAATCCTAATTGAAATACTAACATCTATTTAAACGAAAATACCTAAAACAAAGATAAAATAAAATACTATTTAAAATAATATCCTAAATACTAATTGAAATACCAACATCTATTTAAACTAAAATATCTAAAATAAAGATAAAATATAATGTTTAAAATATTATCCTAAAACTTGAGTTTAATCCAAGTATGTATTCCATAAACGTGCGACTAATCCATTCGTGTTTCTAGAAATGCTGACTGGATCTTCTAGAAGATGCTGACGTCATCACATCGTCGGATGTTTCATGCCCACTAATCCAGCTTAGATTCTGGAAATAAAACAAATTGCATAATTTTTTCCTTTTAGTGTAATTTCCAGAATCTGACGTGTTGCACAGAAAATTAATCAAAACGAACAAATAATCCACAAAAACCAATGATTGAAGAGTAATATAAAAGAAAAATATTAACTAAATTAAGCACTTATCAAATTTCCCCTCACTTATTCAATGCTTGTCCTTAACCATTCATCAATTAACACATTAAAATCACAAGTTGCCATCTTCAATTTCAATTTATTCCTCAAACTTCCAATTGAACTAAGTCCATGACATTTGTCGAATTCAAGTTACAATCAAGCAAAGACACAACTAAATAAATTTAAAGTAAGCAAGACATCCCAAATAATTGTCAACTTCAATGAAACATGACTTAATATCTCACAAAGATTCACACATATCCGCTCAAAGTGTTTGAGGTAAATGAAATCGCTCAAACCGAAACTAACCAAAATATTACCATAGGCTTGGAATCCAATCAAGTCTCCACTACGAAAAATGAACATAATGCAATAATCAAGGGGTCTTTAAACAAGGTGTAACGAGGCTTAGGTTAGGGTAGGGAAAAGGCCATGATGATCAGGTTAAGTACCAAGACAAGAAATTAATACAATTAGAAACAATCTACGAATTAACATTAAGCACAATAAAACAAGGAAAAAGAATAAATGAAAGGAAATTGAAACGATTGATCTTCTCTTTTTTTCTCTGTTTGAAACAGTGAACATTTTTTTCTTTTTTTTTTTTTGTTGTTGTTCGAAACAGTGAATTTTTTTTGACTTCTTTATTTCGAGGAACAAGAGTGATACAAGATCTCAAGTCTCGGTAAGGATGTAAAAAGAGAGGAAAAATAAAAAGAAAGGCTTTGGGTTTAATTATGAGTTGTAAAACAAAGAAAGGGAAATATGTTCAAATGTGGTTCATTAGTGGATATATAAACAGGTAGGCTTTTTGGGAAAAGTAGGTTTATCCTAGGTTCCCCTATCACATTAAAACGTTACATTCAACAAGTAGTCACGAAATGTATTGTGATTACAAGTTCTGAAATATCCTAATTAGTCTTGCACACTCAAGTCAAACAATGAGCAAGAAAGAAAATGTATGCTCGTTAGGTTCAAATCTCACAAGAAAAGTTTATACGCACTGAGTCAAGTTCATATCTATCAACAAATACATGAAATATCAATACTCAACAAAAAATTCACCATCTATACCAATCACTAATCATGAAAATTAAATTCGATCAAAATATGGTCACGATCCAAAAGGAAACAAGAGTATAAAGTGAAGTTCAAGAATAGAAACCAACAATCCCATCATATCAATATCAGAATATCTCAATTTTAAACAATCAAATAAGTCAAGGAAAAAATTTGGCATGCTTATCCTTCCCCCACACTTAATTCATTTTGTCCCAAAACGTATATTAAATTGAAAAACAAAAAGAGGGAAAAGGAATACTCTCCAATCTTGTGATGACCGCAGCCACGACCACGTCGAGATGAGCCCGGGCGATGGTAAGAAAGAACCTCGGCAAGGTTGGCTTCAATGGTGTCAAGGTGACTAGAAATGCCTTGCATCTCGGCTCGCATATTCGGTTAGAAACTGGCTGCTAGAGGTGGTTTAGTCTACCTCATGTACACGAGCCCATTACGCGATGTAATGGTGCCGTGAGTTACGATGTGGGGGCAGCGGGAGTGCGTATGAGAAGTCCCATTGAATCCAAACATCTAGCATCAAGTGGGTCCATAGAAAAAGCATGAGTGAAATTTGCAGTATCAAAGGTTAATGGAAACAAACAAGATGTTAAATGTGTAATATAAGGTCCGAAAATCAAGGGTCGATTGGTTCGTACAACTTGTGCGAAAGCTCGAGCGAACCAATATCCTAAGTTTACCTTCATGTCGGTTTGCATGTACCATAAGAAAAATAATTCAACCTTACTTAAACATGATATAGTATCATTATGACTGGAATAGTTATTGGCAAGGAACCGGTTTATGTAGCGGAGAGCGGGGTTGTGAATATGCCATACTTTTGTAATGCGTATATCGAATTGAATGTCTGCCACTCCTGTAAGTGCCTCATATGCCATATCAGTGTCAAAGTCCTGCGAAATCTCACGTAAAGATGTCAGATAATCATAGTCCGTGACATCAGTCACGAACCCCATAGAGAAATTGAAATCATTCAACGACATCCTAAAATATTGTCCTAGCAGCTGAAAAGCATTAACGTCAGGTGTATTCATAGTTATAGCATGATACTGACACTTAAACTTACGGTGACGAATGCTATTGAAACTCCTTGCATCATCACCATCAAAATCGAGATATCCTTGCAACAACACCTCGGGTGGCACCGAATATGTGTGGCACCTTCGATTCCTTTCATCAAAAGGATCGAATTTCTCATTCGGTGGGCCTTCGGTTTTGTCCGAGCCTGCTTCAAAGGATGTACGTTGCGGCTGCCCGGATGAGTGGCGTGGTGGTAAAGGTGCGGGTCCATACGAGGATGTGGGACTCGGTGTGGTGGTACACCACCTGGAAAATTGAATATGTTCCTAAAGTCTTCAGAATAACCAAAAAAAGGGTGCCACATTAGTAACGGTTCAATATCAATATGTTCATAATTTACCTCAGGTTTTTCAAGTGTAGTAAACGGCGGAGACTCCACGTTCGACATTGAACATGTTCATGAACTCGATGGCATGGAGTAAAACATTGGGGTTGTTGGCGATGATGGACTAGATGATTGTACAGTGCTCAGTCCAGTAGCGTAACGGTAGACGGAGGAACGACCGAATGATGGAGGGAAGGTGGCAGTCTCAGGTGATCCTTGAGGTCTTCATGCACCTCATTGAGGAGGTGGTGGCATGGGCAGAGTGTCGGAATCACTTGGAACATTGACGACAACCAGAGCGGCGTGGCGGCGGCTTCCTCCAAGGTTGAGTGGTGGTGGAGCTCCTTGGTTCTCTTGGTTACGTGTTCCTACCATGGTGAAAAGAGGTGGAGTAATCAGCTTATGAAGGAGGCGAAGAGCATTAAACGACACAAAAAGTTGAATGGCGGACTCTGGTTTATGGTATGGTGGCTGATCGAAATAAACAAAGGAAGGTAGAGAGGCGTTGAGTGCAAGAAGAAAGAAGTTGTGGAGTTGTTTGGGGGGTTTATCATGTGGGGAATAAAAGAAGGGAAAAGAATTTTAGTTTTAGTCAAACTAAAAAGGTGGAAAGATAGATTGTTGGGATTGGTTTAGAATTGAAAAGGTTGGGATAATGATAGATAAGGTGGGGCTCACAAGAATAAAATTGAAATAAAAGTGGTTTCAAACTTGGATTTTTCGGTAGAGGAGGGAACCAAAGAAAATTGGGGTATGCTAACGTGCGCCTCTTCCTACTTAGATGCGAACATTGTTCTTTTCGTTAAATATTCGATCAGAATTTGAATCTATTCAAATAAAAATAATATAAAATTAATCAAAATAAAATAAATAGAATGAAATTAAAGTTTACTAAAAATAATATGAAAATAAAACGGAATAAAATAAAATAAAAATTATAATGGAATGAGTTGTCTCCCATCAAGCGCTTTTGTTTAACATCGTTAGCTCAACGACATGATTTTTCAAAGTATGGGTTCCTCTAAATTGATCTCTTCGATTAGACCAACTGGAGTATTTTCATAATACGACTTCAACCTTTGACCATTGACTTTAAATCGAACTCCAGAGTTATTTTCAGCTTCAACAGCACCGTGAGGAAATACTTGAGTCACTGTAAACGGTCCGAACCATTTTGATTTGAGCTTTCCTACAAAAAGTTTAAATTTGGAGTTAAATAACAAAACCTTTTGACCGACAGAAAATGTTTTAAAAGAAATTCTACTATCATGAAATTTTTTTGTTTATTCTTTAAATATTCAAGCACTGTCATAGGCATTTCTTCGGATCTCCTCTAGTTATTGAATGTGTAATTTTTTAGCTTCACCAACTATATCCATGACCATGTTACATTGTTTAACGGTCCAATAAACTCGATGTTCTAACTCAACCGGTAAATGGCATGGTTTACCTAAAACAAGCCGGTATGGTGACATCCCAATGGGACCTTTATAAGCGGTTCGATATTCCCAAAGTGCATCAGTTAATTTTAAACTCAAATCCTTTCGGTATGGTTTAACATTTTTTTAAAGAATTGTTTTATTTTCCCTATTTGATACTTATGCCTGTCCATTTGTTTGTGGATAGTAAGCGGTAGCAATTCTTTGAGTTACTCCAAATTTCTTCATCAACTACTCGATCACTCTGTTTATGAAATGTGTAACTCTGTCACTTATTATAGCCCTTGGTGTGCCAAACCTGGAAAATAATATTTTTCAAAAAAATAACTGTAGTTTTAGCATCATTATTCCGAGTGGTCTTAGCTTCCACCCATTTAGAAACATAATCTATTACTAAAATAATATAAGTGTTTCCAAATGACGAAGTAAAAGGACCCATATAATCGATTCCCCAAACATCAAAAATCTCAAATACTTGTATAGATTTATGTGGCATTTCATTCCTAAGGCTTAAATTCCTTGTACGTTGACATCTTTCACAAGTTTACAAAATAGATAAGAGTCAACAAAGATGTTAGGCCAAAATAAACTGCATTCAATAATCTTATAGGTTGTACGTTTTTTGCCCAAAATGACCACCGAAGAGTAAGAATGACAAAATTGTAAAATTGAATTTACCTCACTTTCGGCAATACATCATCGAATTACCTGATCCGAGCAGTGTTTCCATAAATAAGGATTATCCCAAATATAGTATCGGGATTCATACTTTATTCGATTGATTTCATCTCTCGATAAATCTATTGGTAACTTACCTATGGCAAAATAATTAACCATGTTGCAAACCACGGGGTTATGCTTTGCACCACCATCAATTTTTCTTCAGGAAATTCTTCTCTAAGTGGTGGGTCAGATGTGGAAAGGGGAATTCGACTCAAGTGATCCGCTACTAGATTTTTGCATCCCTTTTTGTTATTAATTTCCAAATTAAACTCTTATAAAATCAGGATCCATCGGATAAGCCCTGGTTTTGCTTTTTTTTGCTCATCAAATACCTTAAGGCTGCATTATCAGAAAAGACAGTAATTTTACTTCCAATAAAATAAGATCTAAACATTTCTAAAGCAAAAATTATAGAAAAAGTTCTTTTCCATGGTCAAATAATTTTTCTGAGCAGAATCCAACGATCGAGATGCATAGGCTATGAAATGTGGCTCTTTCCCTATTTTTTGGCCAAGAATGGCTCCGACGCTAGTATCCGATGCATCGTACATAAGTTCAAAGGGGAAATTCCAATCTGGAGGCTAAACAATTGGAGATGAAATAAGTTTTTCCTTTAATAAATAGGAACACTAATTGCATTTTGTTAAAGTCAAGTTCTTGATCCTTTTGAAGAAGATTGCATAAAGGTTGTGTTATCTTTGAAAAGTCTTTAATAAACCTGAAGTAAAATCCTACATGGCCAATAAAAGAAAGAATTTCCCTCACAGTTGTGGGGTAAGGAAGTGAGCATATAATATATGTTTCAGCTTTATCAACCACAATCCCTTTTGAGGAAACAATATGACCTAAAATTAACCCCTTATCAACCATAAAATGACATTTTTCATAGTTTAAAACAAGGTTATATTCTAAGCATATTTTAAGTACATTAGTTAAATTATCAAGACAGACATTAAAAGAATTACCATAAACCATGATGTCATCCATAAAAACTTCGATGCCCTCCTCCACATAGTCAGAAAATATACTCAACATGCATCTTTGGAATGTGGCTGGTGCATTACAAAGACCAAAGGGCATTCATCTATATGAAAATGTACCAAAGGGACAAGTAAAAGTCATTTTTTCTTGATCCTCTAGCGCACTGGGATTTGGAAAGAACCTGAAAAACCATAAAGGTAACAGTAATAATTTTTCCCAGCTAATCTTTCAATCATTTAGTCTATAAAGGGAAGAGGAAAATGATCTTTTCGAGTAAGAGAGTTCAACTTCTTGTACAAACTCACCATCCATTTTGAACTCTTGTTGGCACTAACTCCCCTTCTTGATTTTCGACCACTGTGACTCCCGTTTTCTTGCGAACCACATGAATTAGACTTACCCAATTACTATCCGATATTGGATAGATTACATCAGCATCAAAGAGTTCTTGAATTTCCTTCTATACTACTTCTATCATTGGTAGATTTAATCGGCGTTGTTCTTCTCGTGGCTTTGCTCCTTCTTCGACTTTGATCTTGTGCATGCAAGTAGAGGGACTTAATCCTTTAATGTTAACAATGGTTCATCCTATGGCTTCTTTGTGAGAGCGTATCATCGTTATCAAAGCTTCCTCTTCTCCTTTAGATAATTTACTTGAGATGATCACTGGTAAGGTTCCATTTTCGTCCAAAAAGGCATATTTCAAATGTTTCGGTAACTGCTTCAATTCTATCTCAGGTGTCTGCAAAACATAAGGTAAAACTTTAGTTTTAGAGGAAGGTAAAGATAAATCAGAATTGATTGAATGAATATTTTCAAACTCCCTTTCTTCTTCTTCGTGGCAAAGTTCAGGATCCTTGAATAGATTATAAGAAAGATTAGATTCAATATATTCATCAATTAGAGGATCTATAACATCAATAGAATTAATTCTTTCAACACGATCCAGACATTTCATTGCTTTGTAAACATCAAATTCAACGATCTCACCATCAAATTCCATTGTCAGTATACAACTTCTAACATTGATATTTGTATGTGTTGTGCTTAGGAAGGGTCAGCCTAAGAGTACATCGGAATAAGAATCCGACCTATCATGTTCCATGTCAATGACATAGAAATATACTGGGAAAAATAATACATCGACCTTTACTAAGACATTTTCCATCACTCCCACTGGATAGATCACAGATCGATCAGCCAACTGTATTGTTATTCCTATTTCCTTCAAAGTCTCATTAGTAATCATTTTATAAATAGAAAATGGCATAACATTGATAGAAGCTCCTAAGTCACACATTGCACATTTAATTTTAAAATTACCTATTTTACAAGGTATAGCAAACATACCTTGATACTTCATATTTGGTGGGAGCTTTCGTTGAAAATTTGCAGAGACATGTTCTCCCAAATTTACCTTTCCGTGTCCCATTAATTTTCCTTTATATTGCAAAGTTCTTTTAAAAAACGAGCATATCTTGGTACTTGTCAAATTACTTCAATAAGAGATATGTTGACTTGAACTTTTTGGAACACCTCTACGATCTCCCTTTCTTAAGCTCTTTTATCACGTTTTATCAATCTTGATGGCAAGGGTGGCGGCATGATTTCATGAGAAGAAAGAGAAGGATGTGTGTCAGACGTACCTTGTATTTCTAGAGGTGGCATTTCCTCTTGTTCTTCCTGATGTGCGGCTTGTTTTGCTGGAACTTTGGGTAAGATGACTGTTCCACTTCGGAGTGTGATTGCACTAACATTCTCTCCCGGATTTAACTCCGTTTGAGAAGGTAGCCTTCCTTGTGATTCCAATTTTCCCACAATTTGATCTATTCAGCTCACTTAGTTATCCAACTCTTGAAGATGTGTCTCGGTTCGGCTTTGGAATTTTTCTTGGGATGCAACTAGCTTTTCCTGGGACGTGACCAGTTTTTCTTGTGAAATTGCTAACTTTCCTATGATTTCCTCCAATGATGGCTTTTGTCTTCTTTGTTGAGGAGAAGGTCTTGGTTGATAAGATGACCTTAGATTTGCTGCATAGCTGAAGTTTGGATCGTCTCACCATCCTAGATTATAAGTATTATTGTATTGGTTGTATTGTCTTTGTGGAGGACCTGGAAAATTCCCTACAATATTGATTTCTGCATTGTCTCCTTCTTGTATCAGCGGGCAGTAATCCGTTGGATGGTCTAGCTTTGTGCATATCCCACATGCTCTTGTTGCTCCAGATTTACCTGCAACAAGTGAATAAACTACTTCATTAATTTATCTAACTTATTTTCAAAAGAAAATGTACTCATCTCGTGAACCCATCGGCTGGGTTCACATGAAAACTGTTGAGAGTTGGTTGCCATGGTTGAAATCAATTTCATTTATGTGGTTGGGGTCATGTTGACTAATGTTCCTCCACTGGCGGCAACTATCATTTTCATCTCCATTGGTAAAAGGCCTTCATAAAAGTATTGAACTAACGTTTGCTCACTTAATTCGTGTTGCAGACAACGTGCGCAAAGTTTTTTAAATCGTTCCCAATAGTCATAAAGACTTTCTTTGCTCTTTTGTTGAATGGAAAGAATGCTCCTTCGTAACTCGCTTGCTTTAGCCACTGGAAAGAACCTGTCAAGAAAATTTTGACTCATGTCAACCCACGAATTAACTGAATTTGGAGGTAAATAAAATAACCAATCTTTAGCCAAGTCGGCTAAAGATAAAGGGAAAGCTCTCAATTTAATTTGATAATCGGTAACTCCTTATGGTTTCATACTAGTGTAAACCACGTGGAACTCTAATAAGTCTCGTCTTTAATTGAAACAGAGTCCCTCCACTGGGAAAATTGATGCATAATGGCGTCTAAGTGATAGGAGTTGTGGCTAGTTCTCGAATCATTTTTTCTTTTTCTACCATCGGGATTTGATATTCGTTTTATGTGTCTACTTCAGAGTTTGTTTTCAGATTTGATTATGTTTCTGAACTATGCTCTTGTTCTTCTTATCTTTTTTCTTTTTTCTCGAAGTGTTTCTGTGTGGATTCTTCGTGCTTGTGCTTCTATATTCAGATCTAGACCTGCTAATTTACCTGGGTTTCTTCTGGTAATAAATAAAAAAAACTAGAAAAATAAATCATTACTTGTCGTTATTCCCCGGCAACGGTGCGAATTTGATAAATGTCGTTTTGCTATAAAAGAAATTATGACTTCTTAATAAATAGAAAGGAAAAGTAGTATAGAGAAGCAGGCGATCCACTGGGACTGTGGTGTTTCTAATTTAGTAAAACTCTTTCTTGATTTTAGAAGAAGATAGAATTCCTGATGAAATTGAAAAGATAGAATAAAATAAAATAAATAAAGGTAAAATAATGAATAATGATTTAAAAATAGTAATAAAGATAAAAGGGGGTTTTAAATTATTTAAATAAGTATAATGAGATAAAAATTAAATAAACAAATTAAATAAATAAATAAATTGGGATAAAGAAAACTTTTGGTAAAAGCAGCTTCAGACTTCAGCTTTGTCTCAAATTCCTCGGATCATTGAAATAGATCTTTACTCCAAGATTCACGTCGGCTTACAAGGATAATTATTCACTGCCGAATCAGAATATGTTGTTTCAACAATAACTGATTATGGCCTCGATTTACTCTTAGCAAATAATTTTTCTAAGTGTGTTATCGGGAAGTCGAATGTTCTTCAATAAGCCAATCCTTCTTACAACATTAACCATAACAACATCCAGACCAACGTCAAATTTTGGTCTGAAAATCGTTTTGATTTGAAAAGTAAGCTCAGAAAACAGAGAGAAAATCCGAAGCTATTTTAGTGCCTTACAATTCTCACATTTGGAATGGAGCCTTTGCTTTAGCCTTCGGCTTAAAAGAAAATTAGCTAAGCATGACCAAAGTCATACTTAGTATACTTGAAAACAAAATTTTAAAGGGAAATAAAGGAAGTAAGCTAAAAATAGAGAGAAAGCTAGAGAGAAAAAGAAGATTTTATTCTCAGGTGAGAGAGATGTGTTTCTAGGCTTACCCTGAGAGGGTATTTATACCTTTCAAATTCCTAAAAACAAGCTAAAGATAATTCCTAAAATAATATCTTAAATTCTAGTTAAAACTTTTTAAACTAAAATACCTAAAACAAAGATAAAATAAAATACTATTTAAAATAGTATCCTAAAAACCTAATTGAAATACTAACATCTATTTAAACTAAAATACCTAAAACAAAGATAAAATAAAATACTATTTAAAATAATATCCTAAATCCTAATTGAAATACTAACATCTATTTAAACTAAAATATCTAAAATAAAGATAAAATATAATGTTTAAAATATTATCCTAAAACTTGAGTTTAATCCAAGTCCGTATTCCGGAAACATGCGGCTAATCTATTCGTGCTTCTAGAAATGCTGATTGGGTCTTTTAAAAGGTGATGACGTCATCGCATCGTCAGATGTTTCATGCCCGAATTCATGCCCACTAATCCAGCTTCGATTCTGAAAATAAAAAAATTGTAGAATTCTTTCCTTTTAGTGTAATTTCCAGAATCTGGCGTCCTACACAGAAAATGAATCAAAACGAACAAATAAGCCACAAAAACCAATGATTGAAGAGTAATTTAAAAGCAAAATATTAACTAAATTAAGCACTTATCAGCTCACCTAGGTGTGATAAAGCTATGGGTGCTACCACTATCAATCATAATGTTCAGTGGTTTTTCCCTAATGAACCCTTATATTCTTAAGGTATTATGGCCCACATTTCTAGTTATGGCATTAATAGAAATCTCTAAAGCTTTCTTATCTATTTCTTCACCCAGCCCTTGCTTACCTTCTACATTCTCATTTTCTTCAAGTCCTCTTCTTTTTGCATGCAATTCAGCTGTCTTGCTTGGCATTGGTAACCAGGAGTAAACTTGTCTCCACACTTAAAGCACAAGTTATGAGATCTTTTATGGTAAACTAAGCTCTGCTTGGCATTACTGTTGAAATTAATTGATTTGTTTGCAAGACTAGCATTAAGATTCTTGACCATGTTGTTTTGAGGTGCATATGAAAATTTTTTGGCATGTTCCTAAACTATTTACTTTCAATTTCGTTTGCTGGTTCATAGAACTTAGCTTGTCTACATGCTTCAGCCAGTGTCTTAGGTTCCAACACCCTCATCTTAAGCTTTAACTCTTCCTTAATTCCACTGATGAAACTAGATACAAAATAATCCTCTCCCTAATACATGTTTTTTGATAATAAGAAGGGTCTCAGCTCCTGAAACTTCTCCTGGTATTTTTCAACACTGTTTCTTTACATTTACTTGTTAAATTCTTCAATAATGTTTGAATATGTCCTATCACAAATCTATAACACAAATCAGCCTCAAATTCATGCCAAGTTACCTTATTTTTCTGCATGATATATCCATCAAACCAGGTCTCAGGTTTTCCCATCAAATACATAGCAACTACTTTTAATTTATGTTCTTCAGGAATTCCCAACAATTGGAAATATTTTTGACATTTTCTAGTCCAGCCCCTGGGGTTATCACCATCAAACATATGCAATTTACTTTGGTTTGGGGTATGTCAGCCCTTGAACGGCCATAAAAGGTACTAGAAAAATTCTTGTTATCAACATTATCTTCATTTTTTTGAATAACCTCACTAGTACTGCCTATATTGTTTCCCATTTGCAAATTGTGCAAGGCTAATGGTTTAGATGCTAGGATGACTGGTTCACGGGGTTGATATGAGTACCTTTCATTATCTCCTATCACAATAACTTGTACATATTTCTTACCATCTGTTTTAGAAGTAGTAGGTTGGGTTATCTGATGAGCATCATTTTTTTCCATTGTAGGGAGTCATTTCTTCTCCAGATGTTTCATATCATTCCTTACTCTTAAGAATCTTCAATATGCTTGTCAAGTATCCTCTTTTGTCTGTTAATTCAGTCTCTAGGTTAACCAACCTCTCTTGTTTTGCTTCTCGCCATTTAGGCATCTTAGAGTCATCCTTCAAACTTTTCAAATGGGTCTGATGTCCTTGACTTGTAGTTGAATGGCAGCTAGAGTTGCATCCTCTGCCATGGATTGAGGTTTTTTCTGTTTACCTAGTTTTTAATGACCAGTAAATTTGATTTGATACCAATTGTCACATTTTGGGGTGAATGGTAATAGTAAAACTTTAAGAATTTAGGGTTTTAGAAGAGAAAAGATTTAAGAAGAAAGACTATTTCATATCATCAAAGATTATCCTTTATATTCACAAGTATCATAACAGCTGTAACAGTGTACTGGAAATCTAAAGATTCTAACAGCTCCTTTGTGACTCATGTAGGTTTCTTCAAGTGGGTTGTGTCCAGATGAGGCCCAACGTTGTCCAACCCAGGTACAGCTCCCTCCAATAGAGACTCTTCCCTTTGTTGGATCTGTTTTGTCCCATCTTCAGTTGTTGGTTTGCTCAACCCAATAGACTCCCTTGCCCCAGACCGATCCACTTCAGCATTATTTCCTTTCTGCAAATCAATATCCAATTTCACTTCAATCCCTAATTGATCCCAATTTCTTCTCAATTCCTCATCCTAAAACCCTAATTTCACCTCCTTCGTGACAGAAGGAACTCATAGTAAATTTGTTAGCAATTATTTTTACTTGGTCATTGAAAAAAGGTAAAAGTACAAAAAAATTTAAAACATGTGACATATAACTTTTGATTTAAAAAATATTTTAAATCTTTTGTCTTTAAAAAAGCATGTCTACTCCCTTTTAATTCATAGGGTTCACTTTATTTTTCATTCATACATCCAATTCGAAGAAAGTAGATAAAAGAATTAGAACCAAACATGGTTTTCAATATATTATTTGCTAATTAATTTCAACTATGAAATGATATTTTTTTATCAACACGACACAAAGCCAACGAACAATAAAAAATTGGCATATAGGATCAAACAACACATAGTATTAGTAATGTTTAAAGAGATATAAGCATATATCCACATTGAAAAGGAAAATACCTATGGATGGGTTTATAAGAGGCAATCATTCTCTTTTTTTTATTGAATGTAGTGTGACAAGTCCCTTGCACAAGTTGTAGTTTGATTTGTGTTCATGTAATTACATGTCATTAACATGTACCACACACATACATTTTAAAGAAAATCCATAAGATTTTTTTTAAACTTGAAAACCTTTTTACTTATAGGCATGGTGGATATATGAACAAGTTATTGCTGTAAATATTTTCTGATAATTGCAAGCTTTTAACTACAACATAATATTTGTTGTTTTTAAATTTGCTAATTAATTACATTTAAATTTGTAATTGATTGTTTTGGTTAATGAAATTATAGTAATAATTTAATTTGTGCATAAGCTATTATCCAACTGCAGTAACATTTTTTTTTCTTAACTATTGTGTTAATAACCAACTATTATAGTTATTCTATTGTACCTTAATCCTAGCTACTTAATTGCAACTATTATAGTTGTTGATTTTTCAAATTATTTTGTTGTGATCCCTGCTTCTATCAGAATACAACTTGAACACAACATTTTTCTATCTAGTACTGAAAGCGAGAATCAAAAGTTTGCCGGTGAGGCTGCGGCACTAGCCCTTATGGCTGGTTGCTGGCCGCCGATCTTTTTCTTCCTTTTCTTTTGTCATTTTGCCTTTTAGTAAGTGTGTCCTTCAGCAGCAAGGATGCTGGTGGAGGTGGCCACCGCCTCGCGTTTGAGGTCTCTTCCGTTTTCAAGCGGTTCGTTATGCGTCGCCAGTGTTACCTCTTCTTCGTCCATTAGCTTGAAATGAGTGAGTGGGTTTGATCGATAGGTCGGAATCAAATCTTTAAACCCTTAATTAGTTTGGGGGTTTTGGGAATCGGGTTCAGAGAGCATGCATAGTTTGGATCAAAGTGTCCATTGTTGTTTGCCGCAGTCTTTTCCTCTCCTTCGCCTCTCAGGTATTTCTATCTGATGAAGCTTATCCAAATTTCTGATATTCCTTAGTTGTTGCTGGTAGACCATGGGGTCTAGCTTGATTTGAGTGAGGGGTTGTTCGTATCGTATGGTTTTTCTGGCTTTGAGTATGAAAAGAGGGTTGCTGGGTTTACTGTAGAAGATTATTGCTTGGTTTTGTTGTTGGGTGTTGTTGGTTCACCATTTTGATTGGGTTGTCCAGAATTGCTACTTTTCATTCCTATAATTTCTGTTTGTCTAATTCCATGGTGTGAGCGTCAGGAAGGAATTGAGAAGTGGATAGTCTTTCTACAGTTCCTATGTGTTGGCCGCTTTTGTCAATAAAGTTAGTAAAAGATTTCATTCGTCTAGCCTTAAGGATGCGTTTCTTTAGTATGGAGATGTGTTTGACGAGTTCATAGAGTACAGAAGCATTATAAGAATTCAGCCGGGTTTTCTTTTGCTTTTCTTGTGCTTTGGTGATTTGCTGCGTGTGATGTGTGTTGTTGCTTCAGATTTCTTTTGTTTGCTTTGGCTAGGCTTATGTTCTCTGGTGTTGCTATTAGTTGCTGTCCTGTGTCAGCTCTTGAGTTTGTGTATGCTTTGTGTTTCTTTGATGGCTTTCCGGCCGGTGGTGGAGAGGCAAAGTCAGCAGTAGTCGGTGCAGAGATGCTGCCTAGGATGCAGGAGGGTACTGTTGCAGATGCTGGTTTCGAGATCCTGTTGTGGGCATAGAGGTGGCTGTCGGTATTAGTTTATTTGACGTGCCCATAGTGTTGTTTGGTGGGCGTTTTCTGTCCTGGTCTGAATATACTGGTTCCTTCTGTATGTGGGGAGTTGTTTCCGTTGGGGGTTTCTGCATTTCTTTTGTAGTTCGAGACTCATTGTGGGGGTGAGGTAGCTGGTGTCGTTTTCCTCTGCTTTGTCAGGTGGTTTTTTTTAGAGTGAGTGTATGAGCAATCGGGTTAGCATTGTTTTGGGAACAAGTAGGTTTTCAGAGATGGTGCACTGTCTTGATGGTCCACGCGTGATGTTTTATTTTGTGGAATTATGGAGGTTGTCGATGCAAGTTCCATTATGAGCTTTTGGGCATATGTTTATTGGTTTAGGGTCTGTTGGTGAATTTGCTATTGTTTATTGTGGGTCAGTTAGTGAGTTGCTTTTATTTGCGCGTTGCTTATGGCCCTGTTATGGGTGTTTCTGCTATTTTGTTCGGCTGGTTAGGTACTTTCCTTGGGATTTGTTGTCTATGTATATTTCTCAGTGTGCCTTTTATTCCCTTTGTCGGTTTGTCTGTGGTGTTCTTACTGTGTGTAAGATGGGGCTTGTGGTAGGGCGGGGGTTTCTGCCTTATTGTTGTTAGAGTTTTATGTGTATTTTTTTTTACAATCTCAAGATACACTCTTTTTTCTCTATTTAGGATTAGGGTGATTTTTTTAATGAGGTTATTGAGGTGGTGTTGTTTGTCTTCCTTTAATACAAAGTACCCTTTTCAAAAAAAGAGTTGTTGATTTTAGATTAATTCGGTTTGATTCGTGTTTCATAATACGTTTCTTTGACTCGTATTCTGTGCATATTACCTTATTATAGAAAAATCGTAAAAGTTTTCTATACATGAAAAATCTTTGTATTTATAAGCTGGTTGCATACATGAACGAATTATTGTAGTAAATATTTTCTGACAATTACAAACTATTAATTACATCACGATTTTTTTTTGTTTTTAAATTAGATAATTAATCATTAAAATAAATAAATTAAATAATTAATCACGTTTTAATTTGTAACTGATTGTTTGGGTTAATGAACTTACAACAATAATCTAAATTTTTTCATCAGCTATTATCCAGCTGCAACATCATTATTTTTGCAATTACTCTGTTAAGAACCAATTGTTATACATGTTTCGTTGCAACATAATTTCAGTTGTTCTAACTGTTGATTTCAATTTGATTTGGTTCATATTCGTGTAATTATGTTCTTCAACACGTACTGCACGATATTGATTTTTTTTAAGGGAAAATACATAATAATTTTCTAAACCTGAATACCTTTGTATTTATAGGCATTGTGTAGGTATAAACGAGTTATTGTTGTAAATATTTCCTGACAATTATAAGTTATTAATTATAACAGGATTTTTGCATATTTTTAAATTTGTTAAATGACTACATTTTAATTTATAATTAATTATTTTTGTTAATGAATTTACAACAATAATCTGTCTTTGTTCATCAACTATTATCCAGTTGCAACAACGTTTTTTCCCCTTAATTATTATGTTAATAACCAATTGTTATTGTTATTTAATTGTAGTTTAATTTCATATGCTTAATTGCAATTGTTGATATTGGTTCAATTTAGCTCGTGTTCATATACTTACATGTCTCCAACAAGTATCATGCGTGTATTATCTTTTTAGAGTAAAATCATAAAAAAAATAACTTGAAAAATTTTTGTATTTACAGGAATAGTGTAGATATAAACGTGTTATTATTGTAAATATTTTCTAACAATTATAAGTTATTAATTTCAGCATGATTTCTACGGTTTTTAATATCAAATAATTAATCACATTTTAATTTATAATTGATTCTTTTGGTTAATGAATTTACAACAATAATCTGACTTTGTTCATCAGTTATTATCCAGCTGCAACAAATTTTCATAATTACTGTGTTAATAGCCAATTGTTATAGTTGTTTGATTGCAGCTTAATTTCAATTGTTGATTTCGTTTTGGTTCGGTTCGATTTGTGTTTGTTTAATTACGTGTTTTTGACATCTACTTTGCATGTATTATCTTTTTAGAGAAAAACCATAAGGTTTTTCTAAACTTGAAAACCTTTGTATTTGTTGGCATGTTACATATATGAACGTGTTATTGCTGTAAATATTTTATGACAATTACCAATGTTAATTACAATATGTTTCTTTTTAATTTGATAGTTAATCACATTTTAATTTTCAATTGATTATTTTAATTATTGAATTTACGACAATAATTTGACTTTTTTTCATCAGTTATATTTAGCTGCAACAACATTTTTTCTTTAATTATTGTGTTAATAACCAATTGCTATAGCTATTTGATTGTAGCTTAATTTCAACTGCTTAATTGTATCTGTTATGATTGTTGATTGCAATTGTTATAGTTGCTTAATTGTTGTTAAAATTTTGTTTTTGCTGGTAAGCTTAGCCTATAAATACTAAACGATTTTCAGCTATTGAAGAATATTATAAACCCACTTTTTATCTTATATTCTCCAAAAACTTTCTTAAAGCATTAATACTTTCGATTTCTTTAGAAAAGAGTAGTACCACTAAAGTCCACTCCAGTTTTTGGGTGTATGAATTCTTGGAGAGACCATGCTAACCTTAGAAGGCCTTCATCAATTCTTTTGATTACAAATATCATGGAAAAAAATTATAAAATAGTGGTTATTACGACATGTTTACTCGTTCAGTTCTTTATGATTTAATTAAATTATTATAGTCAGTGTTAACATCTCATTTTGCAGTAAATTTTACAAACAATTTATAAGTGAATTATACTACAAAATTATCGACCACTTTGAGCAAGCTTATTCTAGATCTTTCCAAGCTTGATACAATCGACATGACCAACTACCATTGATGGTCACAACAAACATTGATCTTCTTCAAGCAACTCGACTTTAACTATATCGTACTCAAAACATTGCCTACGTCAACAACTTCCAACAATTGATGCCATAGTTGCTATCTTCGATTCTAACACCCTTGGAGTACCTTCAGAAAAGTTTAAGAAGTACAAAATATGATGAGAGGTCCTCTCTTGAGTCATATGCCTAACAAACTATTTGACATGTTTCTTAAAGAAAAAAGAGCAAAAGCAATCTAGGATATGTTAAAGAAAAAATATGGAGCTAATGATTCAAGCATCAAGAAGTATGTCGTCAGTGAATGGCTCAATTTTCAGATTTTGAATGATAAATCTATTATGGATCAAGTCCATTATTATGAGAAGTTGGTGGCTGACATTCTTTTCAAAGGAATGAAAATGTGTGAGATCCTGTAATCCAACGTTCTCATCGAGAATCTACTAAAGTCATGGTTTGACTACTGCAACTTGTTGAAGCACAATAAGACAGATATTTCTCTAGAAGTGTTTATGACTTAAGACAGTCCACACTCCTTCAAGTATAAAGAAAGGATGAACCTTGATTGTTTTTCCGATCTAGGATAGAAAATAAGCGATGTTCCTGTTTGAAAGCTTGGACTGCAAATAAGAAAAATTTAAGTTAAGACAATGACAATGATAAGTAATAAAGAAAATGGATGGAAATAAAATAATAATAAGAAGATAAAATTGAAAGAGTTAGGTGCGAAAGAATCTGATGAAGATGATGATATGTTGAATGTCTTGGAGATGAACTTGATGATGATATACGGAAATGATGATGGAAATGGAAGATAGTATCTCAAATTCCAATGAAGAAACTATGCTAATGAAGCGTAACCATCTTTATAAACTAGTTTAAGGGGTGGTAGATAGGACTGAACCCACTAGATAGAAATCTAAAAATCAAAGTATCAAGGTGACAAGGATTGATGCCACAAGTATGTAATACTTGTTTATGTCGATAGAGTTATACAAAGAACTTTAAGAGGGAAAAACTCATAAGTGTATAATTTGATTAATTTGAATGAGATGATTACAAAGCCAAATGGCTTGGCTATATATAAAATTTCAAGGGGCATTGTTGAACCATTAAGTGTTCGTTCGGCTATGCATACACCCTTAGGAAGATACATGATGTTTGAATGTAAGTACATGATGTTTGGCTTTTGAAATATATGTGTTTCTTCAACTTGGTGCCAACTTCATGCAAGTGTAAGGCATGCTCCCTTGTTGCGACCGAATAGTGTTGTAAGTGTACCTCACGTCTCTTCGTGAAATAGGCCTCCTATGGATAAATCTCTTCACCAACGTGCACCTCTTGGCATGGGGACTCTTCATGAATAGCTACCTATGAAAGGTCACTATAATTAAAAGTACCTCTTCATAAAAAGATAGGTTTTAGGATGAATGAGCTGAAAGTGAGCTGACTATAGTTGTATAGTTACTTGATGAAATATTTGGAAGCTCCTTGTGAAATGGCATGTCCTGAAAAGTAACCTATTCACGAAAAGACACGAAATTTGAAAAAGTGACTTTGTACAAAAAGCATATTCTTTTATGGAGGATTACATCTGTTAAGCTCCCCAGCTGTTTTGAGTGGTCTAGCTAGCTCAATCCAACTATGAGCTCAAGTGCACCTGAAAACTTTTCCTAGCTTTGACCATGAGCTCCCTCGGAGTTGTTCTAGATAAGGTTCCTTAGCTTTGAGTTCCATTTCTTAGTTTAAATCAACTCTTTTCCATGTAGCCGAATGCACCTTTCCACAAATTACAAAACATAAGTAAGTAAATGTAATTAAGAAAGCTTATAATAACTTTAAACATAAAGATGTGGACTATAGGTTATATGCAAGACTATCAATCAATAATATAAACCATATGATATAATGAATGAATGCGCATGTTATGATAATTCAAGCATAGTCTAATATGCAAATGCATGCTCATAATAATATACAGTGCATAAATGAGTAAATAGAAGATGAACAGCAGTATAACTCCCTTAGAATCAGCTTTGAAGAACTTCAATGGTGATATGATAGCCAATAGCAAAGACCCGGAGAAGTACCCAAGTGGCCCCATCACACGAGCAAGGGCTAAGGAATTTCAAGCAGCTATGGAGAGTATGTTTACATTACGTTTGGAACGTGATGAAAAAGGAATAATAAGGGAGGAATACTTTACTTTGCTTATGCATGGATTTGCATGAGAATTTAAAGTTTGCATAACATTCATTGCATTTAATAAGTGTGTTGTTCATTCAAGCATGCATTGCATTTAAATCATCTAGTTCATTCATCAAATTAGTTCTATTATTATTTTAACTCTTAATTGTTTCATGCATGTTTTCAATTAAATATTGAATAAAGTTCACCTTTGTGTCTAGGTGCATGAGAGAAGTTAAATGGTTTCATCATATGCAAGAATGTCAGTCAGAATGTCTTCCAATTCTGGATGCGATAAAGATGTGTTTGGTTCTAGAAATCAATTGGACATTATTCCTCTATCTCTTATCTTTCCAACGCCTTTTGAATCACCTTAATCCGATATCGGGAGCTTGAGATATGATCGATTTATTGATGAAGACAGTGCATGCTGGAATTTTGTTACGGGAATTTTATGCATGGATGATTTGGATGAGTTTGAGCCAAGGGAGAGTCTTTTCAACTTCAGCCAAGTGACAAGCCATTGAAGGACTCTTAATTCACCTATTAAAGGCATTCAAAGCTGATTGTTATCATCTAAGTTCAAGGGCTGTTCATATTCTTCAAGGGAGCATGCAATGAAGGGTGATTTAATTCACTTATCAAGACAATTTTCAGCATGGAATAGCAAGAGTCTTCCACCCCTTGGACGAAATTAAGGCCAAATTCAGCTTCAAATTGTCTAGATTCATCCCCAAAATGATCTAGAATATTCATCCAACTTTGAAGATAAGAAGATAAAGCATTCAAGTGCATTTTATTGCTAAATTGATGAGAATGTATTCATCTTTTGAGTCTTTTCATATGCTTCTTAGAAATACTATAAATAGATACCTTTGGGATCATTTGTAGGGACACATTTGAATATATAAAACATCTTTGAGAGGTTGCTTTCATTCTTGTTCTCTTGTAGAACTTTATCGGTTTCAAGATAGTCTTGTAGTCTTCATCCATTTCCTTTTGTTATAGCGTTGGTTCCTAGCTCATATATAGCTAGTGGGTCACGTTCCATACCCTACCATTTCGATTCCAATTTTTTTTATATTGTTGGTTCTTAGCTCCAAATAGCTAACAGGTCACAATCCACTTTATCCTTACACACTTTGCCACAACAACACCATTTTCCACGACAACGCCATTCATACTTCACCATCTATTTTCATTATCATCAAACCACAACAACCATCACTCTTCCATCACCTTCAAACAACTTCCTCATTCTTTTCATTCCATCATTTCAATTATTATTTCATATCATTTCCTTCTTATGTTTATATTTATGTAATTTCAGAGTTCAAGCTATCATTACGGGTTTTTTTTTACTAGAATCACGATCGGACATTCACATATATGACTCGAAACATATAATCGAGATCATATCATTTGGTTCAAGCTAGTCGATTCAGTAAGCGTATCATTTTTCTCTCTTCCGGGTCAGTACAAAATCAAAAAAAAAAAGTCAAAAAGAAAAAAAAAGTTTAAAGAGGGAGGGAGTAATTCTTTTCATCTTTAAAGAAAAAAAAATATATTTACTTCATCTTTATATTCAATTGTTCAATTTTTGTTACCTTTGCTTACCATCTCTTTTCCTTGTAGCCAATTTCTTTTCACTATCGTTACTACCAAACCATAATTGTTTCAGCCGAAGTCCACTAGACCTTATAAGCCTTGAGAAAGTTCCCAAAAGGACTTGAAATCAAAGCACGAGTGGTAAAAGGAAAGAGTGATCATTAAGGGTAAAAGTCATCCCGAGTGAAACACGAGTGGGAGTGACTTTTCTTGGAGTGTTTGGTGAGGTTTTTTTTTTGTGTGTGAGGTTATTGTTTTATTACTAATTATGTCTCATCATTCGGGAGACAATTCTCAAGTTACAAGTACCGTTGAACCAAACCTACAAATGCAAGCCATGGTGCGTGAATTAACTAGGATTTTGAGGGAAGAGTTGGAACCTCTCCATGAACGTATTGACCGTATTGAAGAAGAGCGTACTCAAGGATTTCAAGAGCAAGAAGATGTCAATCAAGGAGGAAATGAAGAAGTGGAAAGACCAGAAGAAGATCGTGCATCACAATAAAGAATGTGAAATCGAGGTATAAGGCCCCAAAGGTTTCGTCCATTAATGGATGATAATCTTGTTAATATCAAGATTTCCATTCTACCATTCCAAGGCAAGACGGATCCCGAGGCTTACTTAGCATTGAAAAAGAAGGTAGAGCACATCTTCGGGTGCCATGATTATTCCGAACTCAAGAAGGTAAAACTTGCTGCTCTTGAGTTTATGGATTATGCACTAATATGGTGGGATCAATTGACATCAAGTAGGAGACGCAATGGAGAACATCCTATCACTACATGGGATGAAATGAAAGCAGTGATGTGAAGGTGATTCATTCCAACCCACTACCATCGGGAGTTATTCAACCGTCTTCAAAACCTTTCACAAGGTAACCGAAGTGTTGAAAATTAACACAAAGAGATGGAGGTGGCCATGATTCGAGCCAACATCGATGAGGATCGAGAAGCCACAATGGCAAGATTCCTAGCGGGACTTAATCCGGACATTGCGAACGTGGTTGAGTTGCAACATTATGTGGAGATGGAAGACATGGTGCATATGGCCATAAAGGTGGAAAAACAACTCAAAAGGAAGGGTGCCACACGATCTTATGGGAGTACAACTTTAAAATGGGGGCAAAGTTCATACAAGAAGACTCCTCCATTGCCATCCCACGAAAGATGAGGACCGCCCAAAGGAAGTAAGCCCATTACCGAAACCAACAAGGGTAAGATTGTCGCCACTCCAAATCGTTCTTGTGACATATAATGTTTTAAGTGTTTGGGGCATGGACAAATTGCAAGCCAATGTCCAAATCGCAACACCATGCTTCTTCGATATGATGGAGAAGCTGAATCGGAACAAGAAGTGGATGAGAATGAAGATGCTACCATTGATATGGAAGAATTAGAGCATGCCGTGGAAGGAGAGGTCCTTGTTGTCAAAAGGAGTCTAAACGTGCAATCCAATGGAGGAGATGAACAACGTGAAAATATCTTCCATACTCGCTGCCACGTTGGAGGAAAGGTATGCTTTGTTATTATTGATGGAGGTAGTTGCACTAATGTTGCTAGTACCTTAATGGTAGATACACTTGGCTTGGCAACAACAAAGCATCCACAACCTTATAAACTGCAATGGCTCAATGATGGAGGAGAACTCAAGGTGACCAAGCAAGTTCGAATTGCTTTCTCCATAGGGAAGTACAAAGACAAGGTGTTATGTGATGTTGTACCAATGCACGCAAGCCATTTACTACTTGGAAGGCCTTGGCAATTTGATAGGCGAGTGATCCATGACGGTTATACCAACTGGTATACATTCACCCATGAGGCAAGAAAGATCACTTTAGCTCCACTTTCACCAAAGCAAATACATAAAGACCAAATTCAATTGAGAGGAAAATTTGAAAAAGCCAAAGAGAGAGAGACCAAAATGGAGGTAAAAGCAAAAGAGTGTGATCAAAATGAGGGAAGGAAAATTATCATTCTTTCTAAAGAGAGAAAGTTGAAAAAGTGTTTAATGACGACAAAGGAAGCACTTGTGCTCATGTACAAGGAAATTTTTTTTAACACTAACTACCTTGATCAAAATTTGCCTGCTTTTGTTGTGCCTTTATTGCAGGAGTTTGATGACCTATTTCCGGAAGAAATACCAAGTGGGTTGCCACCTATTCATGGCATAGAACATCAAATAGACTTTGTTCCTGGTGCCGTCATTCCAAACCGACCAGCATACCGAAGCAACCCCGAAGAAACTAAGGAATTGTAAAGGCAAGTATCTGAGTTGATGAAAAAAGGCTACGTGAGGGAAAGCCTTAGCCCATGTGCCGTGCCGGTTCTACTTGTGCCAAAGAAAGATGGAACTTGGCGCATGTGTGTGGATTGCCGAGTGGTAAACAAAATTACGATAAAGTATCGTCACCCTATTCCTCGCTTAGATGACATGTTAGATGAGCTTAGCGGTTCTAACCTCTTTTCCAAGATTGATCTTAAGAGTGGTTACCACCAAATACGAATGCGGGAAGGTGATGAGTGGAAAACAACATTCAAAACAAAGCAAGGTCTTTATGAGTGGTTGGTTATGCCTTTTGGCTTAACTAATGCACCAAGCACATTTTATGAGGTTAATGAATCATGTTCTTAGGCCATTCTTGGGTAAGTTTTGTGTGGTTTATTTTGATGACATTCTAATATATAGTAAAACCATGGAAGAACATGTTCAACATTTGAGGTCAGTTTTACTTGTTTTGAGGAAGAAAAAACTGTTTGCTAATTTACAAAAATGTACGTTTTGTACTGATAGGGTTGTTTTCCTAGGTTTCGTTGTGAGTTCTGAAGGTTTGGAGGTTGACAAAAAGAAGGTTAAAGCCATTGAAGAGTGGCCACGACCAACAAACATTTCTCAAGTTAGGAGCTTCCATGGACTTGCAAGTTTTTATCGGAGATTCGTCCCAAACTTCAGCACCATAGCCGCCCCACTAACAAGTTTTTATTAAGAATAATTCTAAATTCTTTTGGGGGGAAGATCAAGAGAAGTACTTTAATAGAATTAAAGATTGTTTAATACGTGCCCCTTTACTTGCTCTACCTGATTTTAATTTAACTTTTGAAATTGAATGTGATGCATCAGGTGTAGGAATTGGAGCAGTCTTGTCTCAAGGTGGACGTCCTATAGCCTATTTTAGTGAGAAATTAAGTGGAGCTACGGTTAACTATCCTACCTACGACAAAGAGATGTATGCTCTTGTGAGGGCAATGGAAACATGGCAACACTACCTTTGGCCTAAGAAGTTCATCATTCACACCGATCATGAGGCGTTGAAACATATTCGGGGGCAGCATAAACTCAACAAAAGGCATGCCAAATGGGTAGAGTTTCTTGAAACGTTTCCATATGTTATCAAGTACAAGAAAGGTAAGGAGAATATAGTTGCTGATGCATTGTCACGAAGGTATGTTCTTTTAAACACTTTTGAATCTAAGTTGTTGGGTTTTACTTTTATTAAAGACTTATATGTTTCTGACTCTGATTTTGGAGAAATTTATAAAGCTTGTGAGAAAGGGGCGATTGATAAATACTTTAAGCATGATGGTTTTCTATTCAAAGAAGGGAGATTATGCGTCCCTCAAGGTTCTATACGAGAATTGCTCACTAAGGAAGCCCATGGAGGATGATTAATGGGACATTTTGGGATAGCAAAGACTTTGGCTATACTTCAAGAACATCTATATTGGCCCAAAATGAAACGAGATGTGGAAAGGTTATGTGAGCGTTGCATTACTTGCAAGAAGTCCAAATCTAAAGTCATGCCACATGGACTTTACACACCACTACCCATACCGGAAGAACCATGGATGGATATTTCAATGGATTTTGTGCTAGGGCTTCCTCGCACAAAGAAAAACAAAGACTCCATCTTTGTAGTTGTTGATAGATTTTCCAAAATGGCTCATTTCATTCCCTGTGACAAAACTAATGATGCCTCACATATTGCTACTTTGTTTTTCAGGGAAATTTTAAGGCTACATGGTATACCAAGAACTATTGTGTCTGATCGAGATGTGAAGTTCTTAAGCCACTTTTGGAGAGCCCTATGGAGTAAGATTGGTACTAAGTTACTATTCTCCACCACTTGCCACCCTCAAACGGATGGTCAAACTGAAGTGGTGAATCGAGTACTTTCCATGTTACTTCGATCTATCATTCGGAAGAATTTGAGAACATGGGAGGAGAGTTTACCACATGTGGAGTTTGCATACAACCGTTCAATCCATACTACTACGGGGTGTATGCCTTTCGAAGTGGTGTATGGGTTTAATCCATTAACACCGATAGAATTGTTACCATTACCTGCTGATCAAATTGTGAATAAAGATGGACTTAACAAAGCTGAGTTTGTTAAGAAGCTTCATCAACAAGTAAGGGAGAACATTGAAAAATGAACTAAGCAATATGAGTAGCAAGCAAATAAGGGCCGTAAGCGAATTACTTTTGAGCCAGGGGATTGGGTGTGGCTGCACATGAGGAAAGAAAGGTTTCCGGCACAACGAAGTCCAAATTACTGCCTCGGGGAGATGGACCATTCCAAATAGTCAAGAAGATCAATGACAACGCCTATCAATTAGATCTTCCAGGGGAGTTTAATGTCAGTGGAACCTTCAATGTTACTGACTTGTCTCCTTATGATATAGGTGATGATTTGGGGACAAATCGCTTTAAACAGGGAGGGACTGATATGATAGCTAATAGGAAAGACCCGGAGAAGTACCCAAGTGGCCCCATCACACGAGCAAGGGCTAAAGAATTTCAAGCAGCTATGGAGAGTATGTTTACATCACGTTTGGAACGTGATGAAAAAGGAATAATAAGGGAGGAGTACTTTACTTTGCTTATGCATGAATTTGTATGAGAATTTAAAGTTTGCATATCATTCATTGCATTTAATAAGTGTGTTGTTCATTCAAGCATGCATTGCATTTAAATCATCTAGTTCATTCATCAAATCAGTTCTTTTATTATTTTAACTCTTAATTGTTTCATGCATGTTTTCAATTAAATATTGAATAAAGTTCACCTTTGTGTCTAGGTGCATGAGAGAAGTTAAATGGTTTCATCATATGCAAGAATGTTAGTGAGAATGTCTTCCAATTATGGATGCTATAAAGATGTGTTTGGTTCTAGAAATCAATTGGAAATTATTCCTTTATCTCTTAGCTTTCCAATGCCTTTTGAATCACCTTAATCCGATATCGGGAGCTTGAGATATGATCGATTTATTGAAGACAGTGCAGGCTGGAATTTTGTTAAGGGAATTTTATGCATGGATGATTTGGATGAGTTTGAGCCAAGGGAGAGTCTTTTCAACTTCAGCCAAGTGACAAACCATTGAAGGACTCTTAATTCACCTATTAAAGGCATTCAGAGCTGATTGTTATCATCTAAGTTCAAGGGCTGTTCATATTCTTCAAGGGAGCATGCAATGAAGGGTGATTTAATTCACTTATCAAGACAATTTTCAACATGGAATAGCAAGAGTCTTCCACCCCTTGGACGAAATTAAGGCCAAAATCAGCTTCAAATTGTCTAGATTCATCCCCAAAATGATCTAGAATATTCATCCAACTTTGAAGATAAGAAGACAAAGCATTCAAGTGAATTTTATTGCTAAATTGATGAGAATGTTTTCATCTTTTGAGTTTTTTCATATACTTCTTAGAAATACTATAAATAGATACCTTTGGGATCATTTGTAGGGACACATTTGAATATATAAAACATCTTTGAGAGGTTTCTTTCATTCTTGTTCTCTTGTAGAACTTTATCGGCTTCAAGATAGTCTTGTAGTCTTCATCCATTTCCTTTTGTTATAGCGTTGGTTCCTAGCTCATATATAGCTAGTGGGTCACGTTCCATACCCTACCATTTCGATTCCAATTTTTTTAATATTGTTGGTTCTTAGCTCCAAATAGCTAACGGGTCACGGTCCGTGTAATACCCCAAAAATTTAGATAATGACCAAAATGTAAATTTTGGAAGTTTGATGGCCAAAGTATAAAATTTAGGAAAAAGTTTAGGGAATTAAGTGATAATTTCCTAAAAAGAATTTTATTCCATAAATAGATGGTTTACTCTTGAGAGTGGAGTTTTATAGAAATCATATTGTTGGATTTGGAATTTTGTAAAGAAAAAGTTAAAGCCGGTAAGAAATCGGTAAATTCCGATCGATTTGGAATTTTACAAAAAATTAAAGGATGTTATAAAATGGTTGGAAATATTATTTTAATATTTTATATCAGAGAAATTTGGTCTGGAAATGTGCAAATTTTCAGATTTAATCGAAACTGTGAAATTTAGTGACTAAAACGCAAGTTTTGAAAATTCATGGGCAAAACGGTAGAGTGCAAGACTAATTGTTCATCTTTGACTATTATAAGATGATAAAACTGATATTTCTCTGATTTTGAAGGAGATAAGAATAAGTATTTAGGTTCTTTGGTAATTATAAAGTTTCATTAAGGTTAGATTGGTATTTAACCAATTTAATGAATTTAATATTCATTAAATAATAAACTAAAGGATAAAAGCATGATATCAATCAAACATATCATGCCAAAGTGTTATTCTTCTCCAGCACAAGAACGTGAGAAAGCTTTAAGGTAAGAAAATATTTCATTTTTAATTTTGAGCTAATTCCTTTGGAATTGGAGTTATGTTGTGAGATAGGAAAGTGATATAAGAGAAAAACGCTATCATTTGGTACCAATATTGCATGATTATCTTGCTTGATTTCAAAATCCCCAAATCTGGAAATTTGGGTTTATACTATGGTTGTTAAATTGATGATGATTATTGATGATTTTGAGGTTGTATGAATTGATGAAGAACATAAGGATGAGGTTAAAGAAAAACAGTTTAGATTTGGGAATTACAGTAGGTTCGAAAATTCACCAGAAAATATAAAAATAATTTGGAGGTGAATTTTATATTATGTTCATATATGGATCTAGTTTTTTTAAAATAAACGGGGATCAATTTCAAGTTGTATACAAATATATATGAATTTTTAACTGAGGAAAGGTCAGAAAAATCGGACAGCAAAATTCTGTACAAAACAGATTCTGTTGGTGAACTTTGAAAATTCACCATAAATTGTACAGAATGAATTAGAAGGAGTTTTTTATATGGATAGATTCGTATTCGAGTCTAGTTTTTAACGGAAGAAACGGAATTGAATTCCAGTGTCTATATCAATACAGAATAATGATTCTTTAAGGGTAGTACGAGTTGTCTGAATTCTGGAAAATTGATGGGTTATTGTATAAGTGTTGTATAATTGATGTACTATGCTGGAATTGTTGTTTGAGAATTGAAAAGAGTTTTAAATGTGAAATTGATTATTTTGGGAAGATTGAAATGATTGGTGATTTAAGTACAACAATTGCATAGTTGGGGTACTTAAATGTATTTGTGCTTTTGTAAAAGCATTTGAATGGAAATAATTTCAATGTTGGAATTATTGGTATTAAGAATTTAAGAGGTAAAATGGTGAAGACCATTTTGAGTAAATGGGAAAAGTTGGTTCCAATGTTATAAGGAATTATTAAGAGCTAAATATTTTGATAGAAGATGAATTTCAAATATAGTATGGAGATATGATGGAATGTATTTATGTTAGCAAAATACTAACATATGGATTATTATGAATTTGTGATTTATACAGATTGTGATTGATTTGTAATCGAAGCAAATCAAATATAAAAGGGCTTATTGTGGACAATATTGTGGCTCATATATTTTGAAAGACATTAAGTGTCAAGGTGAGTGCAATACATGCATGAAATTACACATGGATGTTTTATACATCATAAGGAAGACTTGCGATAAGTCAACCTTGTTTATATCAGCATGAAATTATGTCATGTTTTTATAAATTGACATGACATTTAAATGTCACGGTATGAAATCAAAATGCATTGATTATGAAAAATGTGATATTTTACCATGAAAGTTTTCGGGTATGAACTGCCCAATGTTAAAGATTGATAATATATTTTGCCATGGATGAATTGAATAAAATAGACTATATGCCCAAGTAAGTCATTGAGGGACAACGTATAGTTGGCATGCCATAGAGTATAGCAGCTGCAGGTTTATATTAGCACTATAGTGTGTAAGGACACTAAGTGCAGGTTTATGTCTGGTTTAGCACTATAGCGTAAGCTTAGTGTAGGTGGTGGGCACGACCTTATGTATATTGTCCGGATTAGGACTATGGTGTAAGTTTAGTGCAGGTTTAGCACTACGGTGCAGGTATTTTACTCGTATACCCAGGGTCCTCAGGGTGTTATATTGGGCTATTGTCTACGATTTATTGACTATGGATTATGTTTTATTGGTTAATAATAGTAACCATGCAAATAAGCTTATGAGCTTACGGAATAATGGCAAGTATATTGAAAAAAAATAAGCTTACGAGCTTATGGAATTTTAAATGGTAAGTATTTTGGTAAAAATAAGCTTATGAGCTTATGGGATAAAAGGTAAGAAATTTATATTATATTGATCATGGTAAAATATTGAAGATGCTAATAGCATGGTTTTATGGCATTGGATTTGAAATCTAAATTCATGCATGAATTGTATTGCACTATATATTGTTTTAATTGCCTCACTAAGTTTATACTTAGCGTGTGATGATTTTCATGCGTAGGTAAAAAGCAAAGAATAAGAATAAAGAGTTCAGAACGACATCAAGCATCGAGAGGTATATTTCAATATCAGTAAGACATCCTATTGTGAAATTTGATTTTAGATAGTGGCATGTAATTTGGAAATGTTTAATTTAATTATTGAGTAAATTTTTGGGAAATTTTATAGTGATGAAAGGTTAATTTTTATGAGTTTTATATGTAAATTTTCGAAAGTTACTGTAGCATGAACAGTAACCCGTTTTAAACCAAAATTTCCAGTATGAAAAAGGGGTACCGATTCCCCTGCTACAGGAAATCGATTCCCCCACTGTTCACTGTTCACTATTCGGGTACTATTCACTATTCATAATTAAAAATATTTTGAATTAAATTGGTTACAACGAAACGTAATTTTTATGATATGATAATTTTATAATATCATTTACTATTTTAAGAAAATAAATTTTAAATTGCTTTCGAATCGTAAAATGGTTTTAGAAAATACAGGTGACATCCGTAATCTGTATAGGTATAAATATATGGGTTACGGGTGTTACATTTATTGGCATCAGAGCTACAGGTTTAGCCGATTCTAGGACTAAACCGAGGTTGTTTTTTGAGTTAAAAAGTGTATACATACCACTAGGATGTCAAAAGTTACTGATATTTGTATATATACTGTGATAATATTTATTGGGAGTAAAGTTACTTTTAATAATGTATGATGATTCTGACTATGTTCAGATGTTGAAATTAAAGACAAAGGTAATAAAGTCGAAATGGTTGAAAAGAATGTCGAGATTGAAATCAACAAAAAGGGAACATATATGACTTATTTAAAACACCTTAGAAGGGTGGATGTTATAAAGGATTTTTCTCCATTTTGTGGAAAGAATCTATTAAAAAGTTTGAATGACTTACAAGAAAAGTTGAATCGGATGAGGATCCATAGGAGATTTCTGAATCTAGTGATGATTCTGAGGTTCTCCAGGTAAGCTTAAATAAGTGAGAAATATTTAAGCTAGGCAATAAATTGTTAAAAGCATTGTTGATTTGAGCAAGAGGAAATACATAAGCGGTAATATGATTTCCGCTAAATGTTTAAAGAAAGTTGAATTATTAGTAAATCAAATGGTTATGAGTTGGTTTGAAAATGGATATCAAGTCCATAAAATTGGATAGAGTTACCTTGTGAAGGTAAATATGTGAAAATGGATTGTCTAACTTTCCATGCTACAATGAATTATTGTTTAGATTGAGATGGATTCTCAAGAACTTTAAAAGTGTCAAGTTCATAATGATAAGAAAAAGAGTAAATTTGTTTACTAGTATGATTTTAGCATTAATTTCTATGAAGTTATTGCTACAAATTTATCAAGTTTTCTTATTGAATGATGTGAGCAATGAAATTTTCATTTGAGATGGAAAATGTTGTAAATGTTCAAGAATAATTCCTATGGATCTGGATAAGTTATACAGATTTCCTTAATATGAAATAAGGAATTCCAAAGTAGAGATATTCAATTCTACTTGATATCGAGTGATATTATTGTGGAAGACCTATGGGTCATGGTCATGGTCACGGTCATGACACAAGGGTTAGAAGGACAAATAGTAAATTTCTGATAAAGATTCAGAAGCTTATGTTATTGATGAATCTGATGGGATTATCATTAACGAGTTTTAGACCATTTTGATCATAAGTTGGTGGTCTCTGTAATAAGGTTGGGTTAATGGTCACAAGAAGTGAAAAAAAATGCAGAGGAATTAAAAATTTTAATGATTGATGAAAAAGTGAAATCATCAATAAGTGATATCAACAATGGTTACGATTAAGATGATTTAAAAAGGATGCATAGCTTTTCTAGCTAAGATAATAGATACTCAAGTATCTGAAGTAAGATCAAATGATATTTCCATAACTTGGGAATTTCCATAAGTCTTTTTAGATTTATTATTATGGGTTACCTCCAGATTGAGAGGTAGAATTCAATATTGATGGTTATCAAGACATTAATCTTGTATCTATGGGTTCATATCGAATGATTTCGATTGAACTAAGAGAATAAAGAACTAATGCAAGAATTGATAGATGAAGGATGCATTAGACTGAATATTTTATACCATGGGGTAAATAGGTATTGGTTATAAAAAATGGATATATGCAACTATGCATAGATTATTGAAAAGATTATTGATAGTTAAACAAAGTAACTATCAGAAACAAATATCCTATTTTGAGGATTGATGACTTGTTTTATCAGCTTAAAAGGAGCAATAATGTTTGTAAAATTGATATTCGAATGGGATATCACCGGTTAAATTTTAAAGAGGAAGATGTTCCAAAGATAGTTTTCAAGAAACGGTATAGACACTACGAGTTCGTAGTAAAGCCGTTTGGTTTGAAAAAGGCTCAGGTAGCATTCATAGACTTGATGAATCAAGTATTTCAATTTTACTTGGATTAATTTGAGGTGGTTGTATTGATGACATTCGAGTATACTCGAATACGAAGATAGAGCATGATGTTCATATTGTATTGTGCTCGAGATAATTAAGAGTAAAAAGTTTTATGCCAAAATGTCAAAGTGTGAGTTTTGGCTATCAGAAGTTGCTCTTCTTGGTTATTATCGAAGGTTTGTGAAAAACTTTTCGATGGTTGCTTATCCTTTTATCAAGCTCTTGAGAAAGGATGTTTCATTTGCTTGGACTGAGAAATGTCAAGAGTGTTTTACAGTTTTAAAGAATATTTTAACAAAAGCACCAG
Organism: Hibiscus syriacus; assembly: GCF_006381635.1. NCBI lineage: Eukaryota > Viridiplantae > Streptophyta > Magnoliopsida > Malvales > Malvaceae > Hibiscus > Hibiscus syriacus. The sequence continues at coordinate 787,543 of NW_024062559.1, forward strand.
TGTTGGTACAACTGGAATTGAATAAAAAGTATGTGGTGTATAGTGATACATCTCATAATGGGGAATTGAAGAAAGATATTCTTTCTGAAGCAAATTATAGTCCATTGACTATGCATTCAGGTGGGAAAAAATGTATCATGATGTAAAAAGTCATTTTGGTGGCCAAGTATGAAATGAAACAATATTGAGTTAGTTGATATATGTTTAACATGTCAACAAGTAAAAGTTGAGCATAAAGTGCTTTCGTAATTGTTGCAACTGATTTCTATTCCAAAGTGGAAATAGTAAAGAGTCACTATGGATTTTGTTATTGGACAACCTTTTACATCAAATAAAAAGGATTTCATTTGGGTGATAGTGACCGGTTAATTAAATCGGCCCATTTTATTCCGATGTGAATGGACTATGCATTGGATAAATATACAGAGTTGTATATCAAGGAGATAGATCGATTACAAGGAATACAAGTATCCATTATATCCAACAGAGATCCAAAGTTCACTTTAAGACTTTGGAAATATTTGCATAAAGTGTTGGGTATTTGATTTAGTTTCAGTATGATCTTTAATCCACAGATGGATAGTAAATTAAAAACAAAATCTATTCAGATATTAAAAGATATGCTGAGAGCATGTGTGATTGATTCTAAGGAATCATGGGAAAAGAAAAGTAATTGTTTTTAGTAGAATTTTTCTACAATGACATTATTAAATTAAGAATCAAGATAACTCCGTGTGAAGTTTTATATGGGAGAAAATGTCGAACACCATTGAATGGGTTCAAATTAAAAGATTGAATTTTTTATTGGCCTAGATTTATTGAAAGAGGTTTATGATAAAGTACAGATAATTCAAGAAAATATCAAGATGATATGTAATTGGCAAAAGTCTTATGCAGACTTGAAGTGATAAGAGATTGAATTTTATGAAGGTGATAAAGTAGTTCTCAAGGTATCATTTTGGGAAAAAATATTGTGCGCTCAAAAAGGCAAAGAAGAACTAAGCTTAAGATTCATTGGATCTTATGAGATAAAAAAAAATTAGACTGATGGATTATCAGTTAGCATTTATTATGGAGGTAATGGAGAACCAGAGTTGGACAAAGTACACAATGTTTTTCATGTGTCGATACTTAGAAAGTATTGATTGGATCTTTCACATGTTATTTCATCAAAGGAAATTAAGAGCCGACCAGATTTGATTATAAAAAAAATCAGTTTGGATATTAGCTCGAGAAATCAAAGCGTTACAAGATGATTTCTCTAGTTAAAGTGATTCAGAAAAATCATAATGTAGAGGACGTTACTTGGGATAGAGAAGATGATATGAAAATGTGTAGATATTTTTAAATCAGATTGAAGAATTTGATTAAACAAGTTCAAAATATAATAATGTGCATGATCTTTACAAAATTCTCAAAGTAAAGAAAAAAAATTTGGAATTCAAGAAGTTGACAGAAGAAGTTTTTGTATGAGACGAGATTATGTCTTACCAGTTCGTATAACCCTAAATTAGGGTTATGAATCTACAATAGAAAGTGCAATCCTCATAAAAGTGAAGTTATGGTTTTCATAGGAAGTTTTAAAATTCGAGGATGAATTTTCTTAAGGAGGGGAGAATTGTAATACCCCAAAAATTTAGATAATGACCAAAATGTAAATTTTGGAAGTTTGATGGCCAAAGTATAAAATTTGGGAAAATGTTTAGGGAATTAAGTGATAATTTCCTAAAAAGAATTTTATTCCATAAATAGATGGTTTACTCTTGAGAGTGGAGTTTTGTAGAAATCATATTGCTGGATTTGGAATTTTGTAAAGAAAGAGTTAAAGCCGGTAAGAAATCGGTAAATTCCGATCGAATTGGAATTTTACAAAAATTTGAAGGATGTTATAAAATGGTTGAAAATATTATTTTAATATTTTATATCAGAGAAATTTGGTCTGGAAATGTGCAAATTTTCAGATTTAACCGAAACTGTGAAATTTAGTGACTAAAACGCAAGTTTTGCAAATTCATGGGCAAAACGGTAGAGTGCAAGACTAATTGTTCATCTTTGACTATTATAAGATGAAAAAACTGATATTTCTCTGATTTGGAAGGAGATAAGAATAAGTATTTAGGTTCTTTGGTAATTATAAAGTTTCATTAAGGTTAGATTGGTATTTAACCAATTTAATGAATTTAATATTCATTAAATAATAAACTAAAGGATAAAAGCATGATATCAATCAAACATATCATGCCAAAGTGTTCTTCTTCTCTAGCACAAGAACGTGAGAAAGCTTTAAGGTAAGAAAATATTTCATTTTCAATTTTTAGCTAATTCCTTTGGAATTGGAGTTATGTTGTGAGATAGGAAAGTGATATAAGAGAAAAGCGCTATCATTTGGTTCCAATATTGCATGATTATCTTGCTTGATTTCAAAATCCCCAAATCTGGAAATTTGGGTTTATACTATGGTTGTTAAATTGATGATGATTATTGATGATTTTGAGGTTGTATGAATTGATGAATAACATAAGGACGAGGTTAAAGAAAAATAGTTTAGATTTTGGGAATTACAGTAGGTTCGAAAATTCACCAGAAAATATATAAAAATAATTTGGAGGTGAATTTTATATATTGTGTTCATATATGGATCTAGTTTTGTTTAAAATAAACGGGAATCAATTTCAAGTTGTATACTAATATATATGAATTTTTAACTGAGGAAAGGTCAGAAAAATCGGACAGCAAAATTCTGTACAAAACAGATTCTGTTGGTGAACTTTGAAAATTCACCATAAATTGTACAGAATGAATTAGAAGGAGTTTTTTATATGGATAGATTCGTATTCGAGTCTAGTTTTTAACGGAAGAAACGGAATTGAATTCCAGTGTCTATATCAATACAGAATAATGATTCTTTAAGGGTAGTACGAGTTGTCTGAATTCTGGAAAATTGATGGGTTATTGTATAAGTGTTGTATAATTGATGTACTATGCTGGAATTGTTGTTTGAGAATTGAAAAGAGTGTTAAATGTGAAATTGATTATTTTGGGAAGATTGAAATGATTGGTGATTTAAGTACAACAATTGCATAGTTGGGGTACTTAAATGTATTTATGCTTTTGTAAAAGCATTTGAATGGAAATAATTTCAATGTTGGAATTATTGGTATTAAGAATTTAAGAGGTAAAATGGTGAAGACCATTTTGAGTAAATGGGAAAAGTTGGTTCCAATGTTATAAGGAATTATTAAGAGTTAAATATTTTGATAGATGATGAATTTCAAATATAGTATGGAGATATGATGGAATGTATTTATGTTAGTAAAATACTAACATATGGATTATTATGAATTTGTGATTTATACAGATTGTGATTGATTTGTAATAGAAGCAAATCAAATATAAAAGGGCTTATTGTCACACCCCAATATGAGGTTAGATTTCTTTAAGTTTAAATATGTGAAATGATATGAAGTTAGTTGGCAAATAATTATTTTATCATATCTTTATATTATTAAACAAATTGATGAGGATAGAGTAGGTAAAAGAGGACAAGTTGTTGGGTGGATTAGATTAATAATAATGACATTGTCTGGAACCTTATCGTTACCCTCACCACTCAAAATTCCAGCCTGTACAGCAGCTTCATAAGGAACAACTTCATCGGGGTTAACTTGGATCCTTCTCTACTACCTGAATCAAGATTCGAGTTTGGGCAGCATTGATTTCATTGAAGATGAACATGTTCTACTGTCACAAGTCAAGGTTAGACAAGAATATGAGATTGACCTCACTACTTTTACTGGGCTGGATGTGGTGGAAGTGAGCGGATTTCACAACAGGACATCGAAGCAGAATTTTATATGCAGGAAGAAGCTAATATGGGCTGTTAACATCGACAAAAACACCGAAAAGAACCTTCAGTTAGTGGTCGAGAGAGGGTTCGAGCTGTTAAGCAATCACCGAGCCGAGTTCGTCGATTTCACGAGCAGTGCCAAAGTCATGCGTAAGCCGGAACAGTAACAAACGTTTTTAATAGTTGACCCAAGATAAGCCTCGTCAATCTCTTTAATCGTCGTCAGGACCATGGAGCAGAAAAAGGTTGAAGAAGATGCAAAGAAAGGAGATGAATCTAAAGGAGAATCTGCCCAATAACCTCAAGAGGTTATCTTGAAAGTTTACATGCACGGTGAAGCTTGTGCTCAAGAGATCAAGAAACATATCAAAAGAATGAAAGGAAGGTGTTGTTCAGACCTCGTGTGGCGTTGGATCTGGATCAGGCACGAGACAAAACGGTGAGATAAGGAATTGAATCACACTCGCGGAACGATTGACGGACATATTCGTTGATGAAAACGACGTGGATTTGTTGCTTCAACAGAGAGATAGAGATGATAGGGTTCTTCAATGGTTACAAGCTTTAGATATGCAATTAATCGACAATTGTTGAACCGATGAGAGGCTAAAACCTTTGTTGAAAGTCAACGTATCAAACGGCATCGCCGAGGATTGATTATTAGCTCATTTGAGTCGGTGCTTTGAGCCATCGGAAATTGGTATACTAGGGAGGTATTCTTGCATTCCATTGGTTTCAGTTTGAGTATGTGATAAAATGAGGAAGGCGAAATTAATAGCTTAGTCATCCAAGTTTGTTAAAAAAAACTTAATCTTGTCTTTTAGCTTTCGTATTATTATGATTATGACATAATGGTTTAAATCAGAATAATTTAGTCCATGGTGTTAGTAATTAAATATTATTGGCTCTTCAAGTTTTTAGTTTTGCAAATTGAGTCCCCAAATTATTAATTAGATTCTAATAATTTATTTTTATAGAAAGGAAAATTATTTGAAGTCGTATTTGTACGGTGGATGGTCCGTGTTCATGAGAAAAAGATGGAAGTTAGAAACCAAGTTGGTGAGATTAAATTTAAGAGTCATATTTTGGGTTTTGTTGACGTCCTGAATCTGAATCTGAAGTTTGTTTCGTCAAATTCGAACTCGGTAAGTTATTTTTGACTGATTTATCACCCGATTCGATCCGTTTTTCGGAATTAAGCTCCGTTTTTTTTTTGTAATTTCTGTTGATATGCATCTGAGGAATTATTGGAAGTTGATTTCAAGATCGAGGGCGTTCAAATGGAAATTAATGGTCGATCAGTATGGCACAAAAATCGAGGTAATACTTTACTACCTCTTTATGCTTTATGGAACATGTTGATATTGGTAAATGCATGAATAAGATAACGTTGGTCACTTTTGTGGAGTTGAATAATTTATTCACTCGATATGAATGTGGTAGAAATTCTGTAACTGAATACGGATCGAATGACTAATATAAGAGATTGAGGAATTGTTAGAATTAAATTACAAGTTTGTGATAAGTGATAAAGAAATCAGCCCTGGATTTGTAACCTATATTTTATATCATCAAAGGTTAAATGTTAAAGGTACTTATATGAGAAATTATGAGAATATTTTGATTAGGTAAAATTACGAAATTACCCTAATGTTGGAAAATGACAAGAATTGTCCCTGGAAGTGGATTAGTAAATTTGAAAAGACATATTGATCTGATAAATTTGTTGATGTGCATAAGCAATGTTAGTTTTACTTGGAAATTATGGATAACCGGTTTTTAACCTCAATAGGGATTTTGCAAGTTACTTGAAGTCTGTTAAGGAATCATTTCAAGATCAGAGAATGTTCGAGGAAACAACTAACCATAGGATCTTTAAATTATAAGTATGCTCGTTAAGAGTTAATACCGAAATCATTTGGTTAAAAAAATTACGAAAATGCCCTTGAAAGGTAAAAATAGCTCGAGTTGACCCTGAATGAGAAAGTTCTTGGAGGATTTGTACTTAACTCAATGAATTACGTATTTAATTGTTAAGATCCTGTCTTTGTACATAAAATTTCTGATAACCTATTGGTAACATCTGAGAAGGCAATCGATCTGAAAATCTTCGAGTTAAGAATAAATTATCGAGGGAGCTCTTTTGTAAGAATTATTTGAAAGGTCTGGAATAAATGATAAGTTGGAATTAAATAATAAGACAGAATTGAAGGAAATAATTGAAATACACCGGATCTGTAAAATGATCAGAATACCCCTGTAATGAAAAAGACTCAAGAATATTACCAAGCTTAGGAATGATTGGATATCCTCGAGCTCTGAAAATAATGGAATAAAACTGGGCACCAGAATGACCAAAATACCCTTATGACCTAAAATTAGTAGAAGTGTTGGATTAATTAAGGAATCCAAATAAACATGGATATGGTACTGCTCTTAAAAGTTATGGATCACATATTAAGCCGAGCAATCAATGCTAGTGTATATGTCAGTACCTGAAATGTATAGATGTTACTTGAATGCGTGTTCGTCTTCTCAAGTGTGGTTCAATGATAATTTTGAAAGTACTCAGCTCAACTCAACTCTAGGTCACATTCGATAATAAGAAATGAATATTTGTTAGACAAATCAACCACGAAGACCAAATTAAATTAAACAGAAGTACAATATATATATGAAATTCAGAAACGTCTGGATTATCTAGAAAGCTCTGAAGTAATCATGATAGACTTGACTGATAAACGAACTGAGTAACCTCAATGACTGAGGATTAAATAGGTGATTTGATGAGTTTGGGAACACTGTTGAACTTACATGATGAATTATCCTTATGGGTCATAAAACATGAATCAAGTACGTATGTATTTCCTGATATCGTTGAAATATGGAAATGAAATAAAGACTATTGGAAGATCTATTCAGCGATGATTACGAAGATGATTTATGGAAAAGAATTTTGGTATTAAAGAGTAAATACTCTGAAAAGGCAGTAAATTGACGGGTCAACATGCATTAGTTCAGAGAGCTTGTTCAGTTCGAATTGTTCGATAAACCGATCGATTAACATGGATTGTAAATGTCTTGAAGCTTCGTTTCTCCTTTATTAGCTCAAATCACTCTGGGCATTCTTGAACGCTTTCCTGATGCACATGAATCATAGTGGAATTCTAAAGTATCAACTTTAAATGTCTGATTAGATTGGTTAATAATCGATTCTCTCCAATAGGACCTTGTTCTTAGAATCTGATCAAAATGCCTCTGAAAAATACTTGGATCCTCTAGTGTGTTCCCTAATTATTACTGAAATGTTTTATTGGTTTTAATATGAGGTACACTGAGTTCTTTGGTTACTGTTTTATTGATGCACCAATTTAATGTGATGATTTATGGAATTTGTGTCAGGGTGCAATTAAACTTTTGGATTGAATTACAATAGTATAGCTCTGATCAAGCTAATAAATAGAATGGGCCTAATGTGACTCTTGGGGCCCCAAGATACATTAGGTTGGCTTCCCTTGCTGTGTGCTTAGGGTAAGCTATATGGACTTGGACTTACGGGCTTAAGGATACAAGCTATAAAGCTTATCCTTAGGTTGGCTTTCTTTTTGTTGTGTGCTTAGAGTAAGCTATATGGAAAATAGTTTTGGAAATTACTGATGGTGTACAAGAAAATAGTTTAAACTATGATTTTCAAAAGTTAAATTTCATTATGATTTTATGAGATTTATTGAACTATCATTTGATAAGTGTACCTATTATGATTTTATTATACTGTTGGAACACACTAGACATCCTATTCGATCTCCTGAAAATGTCATACTTTGAAAGGTTCCTTATGAACTGAGATTCATGGCTTCTACTCGATGAACTTCTAAGGGAACCCTAAATTATTCTGCAAACTGGTATACGTATGATTCAATAAGGAAATTATATGGCTTTCCATTTATCTACATGTCATGTAGCATCATCTGGTAGTTCTGTATTACTGAGCTTTCCGAAGCTCACTCTATTACTCAACATTAGAGGTTAAAAGAATTGTACCAGTGCAATACATGCATGAAATTACACATGGATGAGGCTCATATATTTTGAAAGACATAAAGTGTTAAGGTGAGTGCAATACATGCATGAAATTACACATGGATGTTTTATACATCATAAGGAAGACTTGCGATAAGTCAACCTTGTTTATATCAGCATGATATTATGTCATGTTTTTATAAATTGACATGACATTTATATGTCACGGTATGAAATCAAAATGCATTGATTATGAAAAATGTGATATTTTACCATGAATGTTTTCGAGTATGAACTGTCCAATGTTAAATATTGATAATATACTTTACCATGGATGAATTGAATAAAATAGACTATATGCCCAAGTAAGTCATTGAGGGACAGCGTATAGTTGGCATGCCATAGAGTATAGTTGCTGCAGGTTTATATTAGCACTATAGTGTGTAAGGACACTAAGTGCAGGTTTATGTTCGGATTAGCACTATAGCGTAAGCTTAGTGTAGGTGGTGGGCACAACCTTATGTATATTGTCCGGATTAGCACTATGGCGTAATCTTAGTGCAGGTTTAGCACTACGGTGCAGGTATTTTACTCGTATACCCAGGGTCCTCAGGGTGTTATATTGGGCTATTGTCTACGGTTTATTGACTATGGATTATGTTTTATTGGTTAATAATAGTAACCATGCAAATAAGCTTATGAGCTTACGGAATAATGGCAAGTATATTGAAAAAAATAAGCTTACGAGCTTATGGAATTTTAAATGGTAAGTATTTTGGTAAAAATAAGCTTATGAGCTTATGGGGTAAAAGGTAAGAAATTTATATTATATTGATCATGGTAAAATATTGAAGATGCTATTAGCATGGTTTTATGGCATTGGATTTGAAATCTAAATTCATGCATGAATTGTATTGCACTATATATTGTTTTAATTGCCTCACTAAGTTTATACTTAGCGTGTGATGATTTTCATGCATAGGTAAAGAGAAAAGAATAAGAATAAAGAGTTCAGAACGACATCAAGCATCGAGAGGTATATTTCAATATCAGTAAGACATCCTATTGTGAAATTTGATTTTAGATAGTGACATGTAATTTGGAAATGTTTAATTTAATTATTGAGTAAATTTTTGGGAATTTTTATAATGATGAAAGGTTAATTTTTATGAGTTTTATATGTAAATTTTCGAAAGTTACTGTAGCATGAATAGTAACCCCGTTTTAAACCAAAATTTCCAGTATGAAAAAAGGGTATCGATTCCCCTGCTACAGGGAATCGATTACCCCACTGTTCACTGTTCACTTTATGGGTACTATTCACTGTTCATAATTAAAAATATTTTGAATTAAATTGGTTATAACAAAACGTAATTTTTATGATATGATAATTTTATAATATCATTTACTATTTTAAGAAAATAAATTTTAAATTGCTTTCGAATCGTAAAATGGTTTTAGAAAATACGGGTGACATCCGTAATCTGTATAGGTATAAATATATGGGTTACGGGTGTTACAATCCGCTTTATCCTTACACACTTTGCCACAACAACACCATTTGCCACGACAACGCCATTCATACTTCACCATCTATTTTCATTATCATAAAACCACAACAACCATCACTCTTCCATCACCTTCGAACAACTTCCTCATTCTTTTCATTCCATCATTTCAATTATTATTTCATATCATTTCCTGCTTATGTTTATATTTATGTAATTTCAGAGTTCAAGCTATCATTACGGGGTTTTTTTTACTAGAATCACGATCGGACATTCACATATATGACTCGAAACATATAATCGAGATCATATCAAATGGTGTGACCAAATCATGGAGATATTTGTTGTTGATTAGGATCACATCAATTTATGGGCCACATGAAGTTTGAAGAGACTAATTTTATCAATGATAAGGTTATAATCCCCTATAGTCATTTATCTTTTAAATCTAAACTTGTGGAATCTGGATTTGCCTCAAGTTTTAAGCTTAATAGATCTAAAAATTAAGGTACCCAAAAGAAGAAGACCAAACCTTAAAAAGCTTTTAACTTCAAAAAGCCAGGAAATGACAAGGCACAAGGCAAGCTCATCAATTGTTATGTGTATAAATCAACCACAAGTAAATGTTGTCGAGAACACTAACAAGGTTATTACTACAGTGATTTTTGAAGTTAATTTGGTGGAGAACAATGTTGAATGGGTTATGGAAACTGGTGTATCCAAACTTTTCTGTGTAAACTGAGTGATGTTCACCGAGTTTGAGAGCATGGCCAAAGGTGAACAAGTGTACATGAAGAACTCTAATAGCTCTAAATTCTAGGAAAAGGGGAGGTTTTACTTAAGTCGAGATCTAGTAAAATCTTATCCTTAAATATAATGTTCTTTATGGACTTGTCATGCGTAGAAATTTAATTAATGGTGAGTTACTTAATAAGGCATGTATTAAACTAGTTTACGAAGTAAATAAACTTGTACTTTCCCGAAATAGTGATTATGAGTGAAGAATGCATTTAAACAGAGGTTTATTTGTTTTAGAAACTATGTTTAATGGAAATAATAATGTCACCACTTCTACGTATATTGATGAATCTCTTGATATGTAGTATGCTAAAATAGGACATGTGAATGTTGACTCATTAAAAATATTCATTAAAATAAATCTACTATCTAATATAGGTAAAAAGAACTTCAACAAATGTGAAGTTTATGTAGAATTCAAGCATGCTAGACATTCCTTTAAGTTTGTCACTAATAGAAGGTGAACTTTTAAAATTAGTTCACACTGATTTAGCGAACTTTAAAAACTCTGAGAATAAGGGAGGAAAACACTTACGTCACATTTGTAGATGATTGTTCCAGATATACAAAGGTTTATCTCCTAAAAACAAAAGATAAACCTGGAAATTACTTTATAACTTATAAAGAATAAATATAAAATCAACTTGATGGAAGAATAATATAGGTTAGATCAAATAGGGGTGGTGAATTCGACTCTAATTTTCTTAAAGATGTATGTGAAAAGAATGAAATAATATACGAATACTCTGCACCTTATTTTCATTAACAAAATGGTGTAGCATAGAAGAAAAATAGAACTTTAAAAGATACAATGAATACTTTATTAATAAGCACAGGGTTGTTTGATAACATGTGGGGTGAAACCATTCTTTCTTCAAATCACATTTTAAATTGTATACCTTATAAGAAATTAGATTGTACCCGATATAAGTTGTGGAAATGGTATCTCTAGTCTACAATACCTGAAAATATAAGGGTGTTTGGCTAAAGTATGATTACCTATTTTTAAGAAAACTATTATTGTCCTAAAATCATTGACGTTGTGTTTACTGGGTATACTACAAATAATGTTGCATATAGATCCATGCATTTGCATGATTTTTCTATTTGTGAATATAGAGATTGTTTTCTTTGAGAATATCTTTCCTCTTAATAAACCTTTAAAGTCCAAAGGTTTAAAAAATAATAATAAAATCCCTTTATATTCCCTGTTTCTTTTGTCTATTTTTAAATTAATAGGGGATTTAATATGAGTTAAATCTTGGCTTATTTGAGTTTAATATAGAAAAACTTACAATTAAATAAACTAGAAAAAGAGTGAACTCTTCAATTCCAAAAAAAAAAAAAAACCTTAGCTTATTTTTCAGTCACCGTTTGAGCATATGTAGTCGTTGCCTGGGTTCTAGTGCCATCATTTTCAATCCAGGATTCCATCATTGCTTATGTGCGGTCAAGTTCCTTACTATCTCCAGATTATATTTTCTACAAAAAACACTAGATTGAGCATGAATAAACACTTCTCCAAACCACAATAAAACGTCATACGATAGTTCATAAAATTCTGAAACTGATCAAGGTGTGTATCTTACCCTTATCTTGTTTGGTTCAATCTTGTGTGTGTCTCCCTTTGTCTCTATTCATTCTGTAGATGATTATATCGGTGTTGTGTTGAAAGCATGAACTTGAGGTTAAGAGAGTTCAAAACGTCAGAACATTCGTTAAAACCTGAAGAATGGCTAAGGATGAGAAGAAAAGATCCATTGAAATCTATTGAATAAGTAATTGCAAAATTAGAAATTGGAGCTATTGTGCTCTGAGGATGCTAAAGCATGATAACTTTGTTCGAGGAAAAACAAACATTCAAGTTTGGGGGTGTGATAACTCTAGTATATATATATATATATATATATATATATATATATATGCAACAACAATATTTTCGAAGGATAATTGTTTGTTTTATCAAGATTTTTTTATAGTTTTTACATGTTATTTATATTTTTGTCACAACAATAGAGTTGGAACAAAATGTAGTAAAGTGCTTTGAGTGGTGCAGAGTTAGGAGATGCCAAAATCAGAGACAAGAAAGGAAAGCAGGAGCAAGCACATATAAGAAGACATTGTGGGCATGAAAGTGGCAAGATTAGAGAATTAGAAGATTCAATAAGAAAAAATGACATACCAAGCGGATGTTACAATGAGATTTAAAAATAGTTGGTGATTAAGCTACAACAACTGAGATCCTAGGCTATATAAAGCAACTTTAGCTTGAAGGCGAAATAACTCTCATCATTTAGAAATCACTTCAAACTCTACCATTTTCCTTCTCCATTCCACCAGATTCACCACCAACTTGGAGCAGCTGCCGCATAGATGGAATCTCCTTGGGAGAGGAAGGATCGGTCGGTGTTCAACTACAATCATCTCCAACTCTCAGAATTTATTCTAAATCTCTTAATTAATTTCGAAGTGTTATCCATTTCTTTCATTTTTTGTTGTTGAGATGATGAACTAATCTCAATCTAGTTATTATAATTGATAAAGATTTTTTTATTCATTTAATATATTGTTTTTCATATTAGTTTCACTTCAATCAAGTGCTTCATACCATCAACATAGGGATATGTTGTACCTAGATTGCATCGATACTTGGGAGCGTTAGAACTGATATGTGAATGTCGTTGGAGTGTTGCAGGAACCCTTCAGAGAGATGTTGTAACATATATGCCCCTAAACATACGCTTGCATATATTTGCCTTGCACAACATAGAGTAGTTTTTTTTATCATCTAAGGCTATAATGATATAGTACCTTAAGATAGCTCATTACTCGGGAGAGAATGATTCATTAGAGCTTAGTTGAACTAAATTGTAGTAGCTTTATTAGATGAGACACGTGATTGAAATCATTATCTTAAGATAGTTTATTTTTATTCAATTCATACCATTGCCTAACTTTGGATTGTTCCTAATTCCATTCACCTTACCATTGCTTTTCAATAGTTGTAGCTAGTAGTTTTAGTTAATTTTCTCCTATTTTACTTAAACGAAACACTTTAATCATTCATATTACTACTTGTGGATCATTTGATACTACTGAACTTTGAGGGATCGACTTATGCATTTTTGCACTATTATTACTTGTAGCGACGCATATACTTGTGTTTTTGTTGTTGCATTTTCAGCCTATCAAGGTTTTTACGTCGTTGTCAGGAATTGTACAAGAATTTTACTCTCATCTCGTGTCACGAGACCAGATGTTTGTTTTCTGTCGTGGCATATCGGTTATGTTCACACCAGAAGCAATCAATGCTTGGTTCGAAGTGGAAAATGTCAAGGGTGAGCATGATGAGTTTCAGAAGGCCGTGATGGGTGATCAGTTTCAATTTATTTTACGCGACATCTTTCATGCTACAGTAAGATAGGATGAGGCTAGTATTATTGTGGATAGTAAGTATTTAAAGCCTATTTTAAATGTGAAGTATCATTTGTTAAAACTAGCTTATGGTCGTACACTCATGGGACAACCTTGTCCTGGGATAGAATTCTATTTTTCAATTTAGTTCTGTGGGGTCATAGCATCAATATTGGCTAGAAAAGTTTTGATGAAATCCATGATTGTGTTGAGCGAAAGACGTGGAACATTTTCTTTCCATCTTTGATTACCGTGTTGTGCCTATAGGATGGAGTATAGAATGAGGTGTTGATGAGTAAAAGTTTAATTACTCCAACCATCATTAGTCATTTGATGAAAGAAAGAAAAAATTAAGAGGTTAAAGGTTGATCTAGAATGATCTACATCCAAGGTCACAGCAAAAGGAAATAGGATTATGGCTATTTTGACATGATTCACTAGTAGACTCACTTGTTTGGAAAGAAAATAAGAATGATTTTGGTCTTACGTTCAACGTCGTGCCAAAGTCATGCAAGGGGTGATGCAGCAAGGTTTGTCCCATACATTACCGGAATTTCCAGTATTTTCAGAGCATTTAAGCTCAGAAGTTAAGGTTGATGATGTTTCGGCTTTTAGTTCCTATAACAAGCAGAATGTACCCTCCGACTCCAAAGTAAGTTTGAGGGAGACGGATGATCTAGATGAGGATGTTATGTTACAGGAGGTGGTTGATGATGTTTTTATGGAAGGTGGTTGAAGATGTTTTAAGGGAGTCGGGGGCACAATACAGAAGGATGCGAAAATCTGTGTTGTGGCCATTGGGATGGTTATGGTAGTCCTCATGATGTCGGAGAGTACTAACGTGCAAGCAGACGAGACCGTTGAGCTAAATCTACTTGAAGTTGCTTCCCCATCCCCAATTACTAAGAGACGAAGGAAGGAGGGTAAGTTTGTCGTTGCAAAGAAAACCCATAACTGAGTCCAAGATTTTTCTTTTAATCCATTGTACTCTTTATTTCTATTATAGTTGTTTAATTTTTTATTTTTTATTACATATTTTTGTTTTTCTTTATTATTTTGCAAATGGGAGCTATTTTTGTTGTTATATTGAGGGCAACGCACCCTTCAAGTTTGGGGGATGCATTGTCGATTATATGTATGCCCTCTCTGTATCAAGTATCTGTATTATTAATATAAGTAGTAGTTTTTAAATTTGCAATTGTAGTTTTCAAAAACTTTAGTGGTGACATCTTTAATGATATTTGATGATGATAAGTAATTTGGGTGTTAGTTATGAAGATATGATGAGTGAACTTAATCAAGAAAGAAGAGGAAATGAAGTTTGAAAAGTGAATTCTTGGGTTAGAAAGTACACAATGACTGGAGCCAGATTCCTGAGATAAGGCAATTGATTCCGAGTATTTCACGAGATATGTTGCAACAACAAACCAACAAGTGAAAGGAAAAATGAAAGGCATTCCACTGCTTAGGAAGCCAAGTACGCATGGGGCATGTATTAATAGATGTTTTCAAGCAGGAACAACGTGACCAAGTTTGAATGTTTAAAAATCAATAACAGTGTTAGAAAATGATAATGAATCTCGATAATGCAAAGTATTTGTCTAGCAAACTTGATTTCTTAAAACAAAATGGCGATCATTGAACATATAAAAGATGCACGTAAAGAAAGTATGGATCACCAATTTCGACATAGCATTCTTAAAGAGGTTTCATTCACCCTTCTGCACCTCTATTAGATGACTCACCATGTTTTTGTTGCTTTATATTGACCATAGAGATAAAGATAGCTCACTTCAATCTTCTTTCTTCTGAGGTCCATACTGACTGCTTTCAGCCTCAGAGATCTCAGCATGATCAACCGCATCACGACCGCTAGCCCTTTGAGATTCGTCTTCTTTCCCGATGTTTTGTACAAGCATCATCATTGCAACAATAAAGACAATTATGTAGACACTTCTGATGCCAATTAGTGAATGGATAAAGTCCATAAATGAAGGCCCTTTAACTGTTTTCCTTTCTGTTCTACCTTCCCTATATCCTTCTAGGAATCGTGAGATTTGAGAACCCTGATTTTCATTATCAAGGCTCTCAACACCAACAACCTTCAATAACAACAAAATCCAGGTCAGAAAATGCCTCTCGTCTTATAATACGAGAAATACACAAGTAACAATATCAAGGAAGAAAGTACCAAGATCAGCAATCGTATTGATTTTCCTGTATGTGATCAATCATAATAGAGAAAAAAGGAGAAATAATCTCCAGCTCTTATTAGCATTCAGACAATTTCAAGGGTTCAAAGATATAGGGATATTGAATTCAAGGATAAAAACAGTGATTAGTGTTTGGAAGTAGAGGAGCCAATGACAAGAAAGACCTTTAAGTAGATAGTTGTTGTACGGACTACGCCCAGCTTCTACATACAAGTTCATACATCTAGGTCCATGTGTGCAAATGCATTTGTCACCTCACTCAAAGAATTGATATTCTTAAGTTTATGAAGTAGAGAGGAAAAACAAGGTCTATTCTCAATACTAAAACTTCATTGTATCATACAATATCATAAAAATGCATGCTACACCCAAGAGTTTTTATATTTTGATTGTTTTTATGCTTTATTTCTCTTGCTTCAATAATTGCCCTCACTTTCATTTACTCTGTCTCACTTACTGACTGACCCCATACTAAATAAAAGTTGGAAAGGTTAAGACATTCAAAGAACTAAAAATACTTCATAAGATACATATCAACTTAGAGTGCTACAAATTTATCCATAGGAAAAGATACTAGTGGCTTAAATGCATGATCTAGTACCAAAAGCATTACTAGATTAAATGGATTTGGTATAAGGTAATTTAATTTTGCTAAGTATAAAAATGACATTTATATCAATAATGAAATATGGCTTGATGGTTAAGGGTTTAAATTAAGTTTACCAAATTCCTAACTTAACAAGATTTAGCATTTTTAATTATAAAAATAAAATAAAAACAAGAATTTTGTATCGCCATATACATGTGATTAATCCACAGATTCACATTCAGTTCTAAAACTTCTCCAAAGTAACTGCTAAAAATGTGGGGGTTTGCGGCACCTAGGTTTAGAAGAGTGGAAATTAAGAAGCCTGAAAAAGAAACTCTAGTATTCTCATGTATGCTATGATGTCTTTTAATGAGTTGTTAACAAGGCCTAGCATTTCTTTGAAGGATTAAAGAACTAGGAAAAACTAGCACGTAAAACATGAACAAGTATACTCAAGGATTTACATAAATCGAACTTATCCAAGTTGAAAATCAAGAAGAGAAGGTTGAAGGGAAGAAAGAAGGCTGCTGCTGTAAGCAAGAGAGGAGGAAGAAGAAAGAAGGGAAAAAGAAATTGGAGAATTTGGTCCAGCAAAAACAGCTTGATCATCTCTCAAGTATGAATGAGAATTTACAACCTAATTAAAAACCAAGTTTAGTGGATCCGATGGAGGTATATTTGCATCTTTACTGTAAAATATATTTTATTAAGAAACTTGGAAATGGGCTACTGTCATATACAATCTATTTATGAAAAGGTATTTGAAATACAAGTACACCCAAAATCATATGCTGAACACCTTGATATCAATATTAACTACTTTGGTTCAAAAACATTGTGAATATTCAAAGGAATGGTAGTATTGGACAAGATTTGACAAAATGAACCAAGTTGAAGGATTAACTTCAGGATTTTTTTTCCTATCAAACATGCATCAGTATCACAATGTTCACACCATCTTGTAGATAGACATGTCACTCATGACCCGTACATGAGAACACAACTCGATCGACCTAAACTAACCTGATTTAAACCTTAAATGCCCCAAACCCAAAATGACCAGAACAAGTAATCTGAAATAACCTGAACTTAAATGAAATATAATCTTTAAAAAAAATATTTTAATAAAATAATACCTATAACATATATTATAAATCTGTTTTAATTTGTCTTGAAAATTGTAATAGTCATTTTGGATTATGATAGAGTATGAGATCATTATGGGGAATGCATAATTTACTCATATTTTAATATTTATTCTATTATCCATATGTATGATTGACCAATGACTATACATTTATAGTTTAAATTATTATATACAAATACAATATAGAATTATATTATTATGACAATTTCCGAAAATATTACTAAATTATATATGTGTGTGTGTGTGTGTGTATACATTGTAGATTAAATGTATAATAATTTATATTACATTTCATGTCAAAATATATTTTTAATTATTATTAAATTTAATTAATTTAATAGGATTAATTTTGATCTAATTTTATTTTAAAATTAAAAAATTGAATCTTAATAATTGAATGAACACACTTAAATACTCTAATCAAAACGAATAACTTGAATTTCGTCCCAAATCTGAAATGACCTAAACCCAAATAACAAGATTGTCAAACTCAAATTATGACTCAAAATGATATGAACATGAAAAAATCTGACCCAAAAAACATCATTGCCAAGCTTGAAACAATCAGAACGCCAAAAAATTTGAACTTGAAATGACCCAAAGAATTGATCCTTAATTAGAACATGAATATACCCAACCCAGATTGACCTGATCTTAAACCACCTCAATCTGCCCAATTGAGAGATCTACCTATAGTTAATGATAGTTAAGAATAAAGATGGGCATGATCAATGATCATATACTGATATAACATGTGTATTGCCATGTTGTACAGATGATAAATTATGCTAAAGATAAGAAAAAACCAACTATCGACCATCATTAGAGGCATTAATGTTGCATTAGAATTAAAGATATAACACTTAAAAATTAATACTTACTGATAAGTACTCCTCATCTCCATTCCAAACAATCATTTTCGGAAGCTTTGTCTTCTCGTTGGCCTCAAATTTATCAGCAAAGTCTTCCCATTGCTTAACCCCTACGTAACTAAATACCAAATCACGGTTTGCAGAAGCAGCAGCCCTCAATAACTTGATCAAGTTCTGCGATTGGTCTTCATTCTCATCAGCTGTGATTGTTAGAACAATTTTCCTCTCATCGTCTTTCAAAAGCTTCAATGTCTCATGGTTCAACGGCACCACCAAAGGAAGCAAATTTTGTTTAATAAAATCCCCCAAAAATGTATCTGACATGATTAGAGCTGAAAGGTAAGATTACTTCTCCTCTATGCAGTCAGAGAAAAAAAATATAGATGATGAGCAAATGAAAATAAGAGTATGATGCCACTATCTGGGCATGACTTGACAAATTAAAGTTAACGAAGTATGAGGCTATTATTTACATAGCTAACCACCGTTCCTGGTAAGGTTGTTATAAAACCGGTTGTTATAAAACCATGAAAGAGTAACCATTTCACACGGTGCACATCTATTCTTTGTTTACTTCTGATGATTGAAGTTCTTTATTTTATGATTTTTAATTTTGCTCACTGATTATACCTTTAATAGAGAAAAAAGGGGAGGGGGCGGGAATGAACTCCTCGACTTTTTAGTATCCAACATCAAACAAGAGACCATAAGAGAAACATGCATATTGGTCAACAAAAGAGGGAAAAATTCCTGTTTTGTAAGATTAAATTATACCACACTTTAAAGTTCCATCATTCGAACTCATTTTTAAGCCTTAATTCTTTTGTTTCACTGTCCCCCCCCCCCCTTTAAACTACATCAAAATTTGGTAACCAGAGCCTGCCTTTTTAGATACTAGTGTTTAAAGTAAGATTTACTTTTAAGCCACAGTTTGATGATCAATGAGGGACTTAGCCATACAATTTTGGTAAGTTTCGAAAGTGAAGGTGGAAAACAGAAAATACAAAGATGCTCATGTAATATCTAGCATATATGGAAGAGCTAATCGCAGAGGAATGGTCTTGCGGGGCAAAAGGCCGTGGAATCTAATCCTTTTTAAGGAAACATTTGGCAAAGTGAAGACTGTTAGAATCAATAACTCAAGCAGCTTTGATAAATTTTTGCAAATTCAGTATGTTGCTACTGTTGATTAAGGGTTCATATGATGTTGGATGAATTAAATATGCTGCTGCTGTGATGAAGGGCCCATATGAAGATGCTGAAGTTTCAGACCAGGCACAGGAATTTTCCAAGGCTAAAACAGAAGTGTCTAAAGATGTCTTGGATGTTAAAGAAGCTAGGTCTGCAAAGGGTAATCAACAAAGGAGATTTTTCGTGGAATGGTTTGGCAAAAGGGCTAGTAGAAGTTGGATTGTGGAAAACGAGCTACAAAGAGCTAATCAAGAAATTTATGCTGAAATGGAGACCAATTATTTATTTTAGTTTTATTCTAATTTATTAATTGTTAGATATAAGTTATTTTTAAGGTTTAATCTAGGGCTAAGATTATTATTTATATTTAGGATTTAAATCTAGGGCTGGGATTTAAAGTTTATTTATAAACCTAGCATAAATAAGTTGTAAAATATTTACAGCCATATTGTTATTATTATTTCCTTTGCATTAAAGAAGGTTTTTATAACCCTAAGTAATTTTTTTGAGTTCCATCTTCTACTGGAAACAGCCTTATTTCTTTTGGTTCACTGTTCTTTTTCTCTCAAACTGCATCACTCTCTCTCACGGAAACAGTCTTTTTCTTCACTATTTTCCTCTTTCTTTCCTCCAAACTTCTAAATTCCTCTTGATGAACTTTCAAAGTCCTCTAAGTTTACATGGTATCAAAACAAGGTAACTCTTACCAGCCATCCTATCAGAAATCCAATCCCCAATCGAGTCATCCGGCCAAACCCCATCCCCGGAAGCTGGGTGTGTATAGGTTTAATGTAATCTTTAGTGAACTTATTTCTTAAATTTTATTTGGGTCAGACCCTTCTCCACATCAACATGCCCATACAAAAATGTGACAAAGTACAAGCCAGTGAAAGAACACAAGTATCCTAATCTAATATTCCATACAAGTTCCTTCTTCCTATGAATATAATTGCCCTTTAGTCTACATTTTCTTATAGGAGCTAGCATGGAACAGAACATAATTTTTTGCCACAGTAGCTTTTATTTCCATGACTCACTCCACGGTTATCACCATCAGTACATGTCATAGTTATGATATCAAATTGCCCTCCCCATTTTGGTAAAATCATATCTAATTGTAGATCACTCCATTTAGGTATTTCTGACTGTTCAAATTACATGATATAGGACCAGGTAACTCCACTAAATCCTTCAGCAACTTGTTTTCTCACCTAAGTGTTCCTAATTCTTATTCAGGAAATACCAATTTAAGTTGTATGTTTAGATATTTATTAACCAATACAATTTTGTATTTAAATAATATTGTATAAAACCCCAAAATGATGAACTAGAACACGATTACTTCAGCAAATGCACCAGGGAAGAAAAATCACTGTGATCAAAATTACAAGAACTGATATGCAAAAGCACAAAGAAAATGGCTAAAGCGGTAGCTAATGACAAGGTGCATTAACCATGATAAAGGTTAAGAGACAAAGCATGATATCTACAAGAAAACTGAAATGTGATAATAATAATCTAAACTAACCTTCAAATGGACCATAAAAAACGCTTTGTTGCTTATAACTTGGATGAAGAGCTACCAAAGAAGGAACTTTGTCAAAGTCGTACAACACCATGCCATCCTCTGAGAAATCCTTTGCCACAGAAAACCATGCCTTTTTCTTGTACTTAACGGCTAAATTAGATATCACTGTCTCATTCAAGCCAAAACCTATGTATATAGGAAAGAAAGTCCCAGCTGCTTCAACAAAATCATTGATGGCAGGGTCAGAACTAAGGATAGACACATCAGGAGCAACAAATTTCTTCAGATATTGAACAAGTAAGTCTGCTTTCCTTGGTCCATGATATTCCATAGAAACTCCATGCATAAAGAACTTTAGGGTAGGATATCCACTGCAAAATTGAATTCAGATTATAATAAATACAAATGTCAAAGATGAAAATGGTCTAGCCGAAGAGGTATGCTTTAAATATTGAAATGGATCATTCATGTTCTATTTCTATGATCATGTATAAAAGGCATTGATTAAATGTATTTCATAAAATCAAAGCAAATTTATAAACTGAATAACATACTACTGTTTACAAAGGGTGTTCAATGCAAGTCTATTCATTATCCCCAAAACAAAAAATCGCTGAAATATTTTCTAATATTTCATTTGGATTGCCAGCAAGATAATATTTCTACAAACTGAATGCAATAATTTAGAAGTATGGGAAACTTTATTTCAAATTGGTGATATACAACAAAAGCAGTAGACGCTTACTCAATATCATATGTACTAGCAAGACGGGTATACTTGTCAGCATTAACTTTAGCTATCACTATTGGCTCCTTCAAGCCAGCAAGAATAGGAGCTGCCTCGTCTAACTGCAATGAAAATAAAAGGAGAATGGGTAATTTTAAGTCATTGGACATTCACAGACAATGGAAGCGAAACCACTAATTTGATTAAGATCAAACTGATTGCACTAAAGTTAAAAAAAAGTGTCTAAAAATTATGTATGAAGATAGGGTTTTCAAAGATTGGATAAAGAATATAAAACCCGGGGGGAAAGGCGTTTGCAGTGACCGCACCAAGGGGCATAAAAGTCGACGAGGATGTAATCGAATGAGGAAATAGCGGAGTCAAAGTTGGATTCATCCAACTCCAACACCTTCCCATCTGCCTTTAACTCACTCGCTGTCGATCGAATTCCTGCTTTCAAGATCGAGAACAGCAGCAATAAGATTATGGACAAACGCATGTTTGGAATCGGAGATGCTCTTCCTTCTCTTTTCTTCTCTCTTTTTTTCCCCAGTTTCTTTAAGAAATAAGCGTTTGCGGGGGACTAAACAATTATTATCATTATTTGGTAAAATAACGAGCATTATCTAATAATTGTTTAATTAGTTTGGATAAATAAAAGATAATATATGTTTAAATATAATTCATATCTTAACTTAACTTTTTTTAGTGCACGAATCTGATACATTAAAAAATAACAATTATTTATTTATCAATGAGTAAATTATATAATGGAAATATATGAAATATTCTTAATGATATTATTAGTTTAAATATTAAAAATTTATAAAAATAATATTATAGTTTATAAATATTAAAAATTTATAATTAATATTATAAACATAATAAAAAATTAAAACATAACATTTTATCTACTTTTAATATTAAAGATATAATAAATTTTAATATTATATATATATATTTATATGTATAGATATTATATAAGTGTCTAATATATATATTTTAGTGTATATATAAAGAATTAGTTATTATTTAAAACAAAATAAAAATATGATTATTAAAATAAATATTTAATGTGAGAAAAACTATTTTGGAAAAAAATCACGGGAAAAAATTACTATGTCGAAAAAGAGTACAAGAAAATTTGTGTATAAGCACAATTTAAGATTTAATCAACTTACTTATAAATCCTAAACCTTAAACATTTAGTATCTATTTATAGATATATGTTTCTTGTTTACATAGGAAACTTACATAAAAATAAATCTACTCAAACTGAGTTTCTTATTCTTCATCCACTTGCCACTATAGATCCTCATTTTAACCTCTATTTTAAATGAGTTTCTTCTTAACCATCACAGGTCTGATAAAAAAGTTGAGTCACAAAACTCTATCATTCTTCACCTTGACACAAATTTACGTCCAACTAGTTCTCGACCTCTATGAAATCCCTTCAAATGGATATTCTTCAACAATGAATATCGACCAAGTCCAAACAATGCTCAAAATTAATTGTAAGAAATGACTTGTTGAGAATATACATGGAATTATCATGAGTGCTAATATTACTCATAATAATGTCACCTTGAGCAATAATATCACGTACAAAGTGGTATCGAATATCAATGTGTTTTGTCCTCTCATAAAACATTTGATCATTTATAAAGAAAAAAGAGCACTTTGATTATCACAAAACACTATGTTGATTTGAAGCTCTTCACAATGTTCACCAAAGTTGATCAAATTGCTTCTTTATAAGCCTTAGTAAACGCCATATACTTAACTTCAGCAGTTGATAGAGCAATTGTATTTAACAAAGTGACTTTCCAACACAAATATCAAAATTGCTTCTTTCATAATCAAGAGAAGTCGTAAATGAATCAAACCTCTTGTACCGTTATTTAAGTGACTACTTTAGGACTTAAGAAGATTTCTTTAACAAGTAAACATGATCATCTTTTCTCGAGACAAGACCTTATGTTTATTGTATACAGATTTAAAAAATAACTTCAACTTCATATTCAAGATGGTTAGTTTGACTCTCATTATACTCGTATAAGTATGTGATGCCATGTAGGATTATCATGCCATATCAAGGAATTTACATTTAGTTGACTAACAGTTTCCATCCACGGAGAGATCATTTTGACCCAAACTAAAACATTGAGGGTTAATGTGTTCCAAGAGAAATATAGGTCAAAGTGACTATTTAGTCAAATGTTAAGGGTATTTTCTGACATTATATCTAATATAAAGATCCACTAGAAGTATAAGAAGATTATTTGGAGAGAAAAATCCTAGAAATAATAGTTGAGAGAAGGTGCCCAAAACTCAAAGTTCTTCCATTATATGGTGAAAAGGAAGAATAATAAGAATGTTATTAAGGTGTTATCCAATAAATATGGGAAAGGCTAGAGACTAATCAATGACTATCCGATGAAATCATCTTCGATTTTTTACTTGTTCCCTATATTAGTTTCTTGAATGAATTGCAGAAGGATACAATTACAAAGGAAGTTAAGGCAGATAAGAGCAAATAAATTATGAGAAATGAGGTACAAAGAAGCAATGTTTTCTATAAATGGAAAGAAAGCTCTAGAATTTGATGGTTTTACAACTTACCTTTTCCAAAAAGCTTGGGATATTGTAAGAGAAAATGTAATTGGTGTTATTATCTACTATTTTCATCCTTAAGAGTCTCTCTGTGTTTTAAATTCAACCAAAAACTTGACCTAACCAATACGAAGAATGTATAATGTCATATTGGGTCACTAAAGCATGTGACATTTTTTTTAAATCATTATTATGTCTATAATCATTTCCATAAATTTGACCAACTAAATTAAAATCATAAACTTATGAGTTTAAAAATGCTTAAACAAAACTATAGCTCTATTTAATAACTTCAAAATAAATTAAAATAGTGACAAATATTATAGATCGAAAAAGTAGTAAGGTCATATAAATATTGGGGACCAAATTACAAATATTTTTATTATTTGGGGTCATTCTGCAAACTCCAAATCATTTCAAGGACCTAACACCAATTTTACCCATCTATTCTAACCATAGAAATAAATGTGGCTAGGTGTTGAACCCATGACCTAAGGCATGGTCAACCCTACCTTTACAACTAGACTAGGTTACTATTTAAGTTTTAAACTAATAAATATGTTATTTGATCATTTATGTACCTTATTTATTTCCCAAACAAAACCCCTATCAGTCGAACCAAGTCCTCATCTACCGTTCCTCCCGTCCTTTACTCTCTAACTATCGGTGACGAACACCGCCACCACCGGTGTATGCAACATCGACTCGTGACCTAAACCCAATCAACCACACTCCGAGAAGCCCCGTCATTTGTCATACAAAGTCCCGCAAAGAATCGTCGGAGTTCAAGATATCTCCTTTTAATTTTCAATGTTTTCGATCAATCCCGGCTTCGGTTCACAACACAGCCACCTTCCATGTGCTCCCCGACGTTTTGTAAACAAACCGCAACCGATGATGTCCCTTCGTCGTTGCTCTGCTATTGTTACTGTTGGATAAGGGTTGATCATTTTAATTTTACAATCCGTTGTGCTTGGTCGTAAAATAACACATGCACGAGACTCCCGAGGTATCGATCTACAAGACTGGAAATTTTCACGCAAAATCAAAAAATGAAGCCGCCACATGCACCGCTCCCTGCATGTGGGTGTCATTTGTCAACCAGGGGAGTCTATTGACCGGCTGAACCGGTCTGGGCCGAACCAAGCCGAGCCACGCCAAGCCAAGCCCAGCCATTGGCCATGCGTTGACCATTGACCGACATTTGACTTTCTCTTAGAACATATATCATGATGTTTTTAATGTCCTGAATTATTTTTTGAGGTTTGTTTCACCAAATTCGAACCTAATAAGATGTTTTTCACTTATTGACCTCCCAAGTTGATAAGTTTTTCTCAATTAAGCTCCGTTTTTTTGTATTTTTGTTGATATGTATCCGAGATATTATTGGATGTTGGATTCAAGTTTGAGAGCGATCAAATAGAGTTTAAATGTTCGATCTATGTAGCTCAATAATCGAGGTAATACTTTACTATCCTATGCATTCTTTACAGTACATGTTGGTATTGCTAAATGCATGGATGAATATGGTTGGTCTCATATGTATAGTTAGTTATTTCTAAACTCGATCCAAATACGGTAAAAAGTAAGTAACTAAATAAAACTCTATTGGCTCGTATAAGAAATTAGAAGATTGATAAGGAACAATTCCAAGTTCCGTGATTAACCAGTGAAGCGTTTAACCTCATAACACTTAAATTCTGATTACTCTCATTAAAAAAAATTGAAACATCGAAAATACCTAAATAAGAAATTATGGAATTACCCTTGAGAGCTAAAAATATCTTGGATTGAACTCAATTGAGAAAATACCATAAGAGTTTGTTTTTAATTCGATAAATTACTGATTTAACTGTTAAGTTATTGTTTTCTTCAAAAAATTTCTAATTATCAGTTTGTAAGTTCTTAGAAGGCACTGACCCAAAATTTCTTATTTATGAACAAACACTCGAAGACTAACTTATCGAAAGTAAGTATTCTTATTGTCAGGATTGTTCAAAATTATTGAAACAATTAACAAGTTTGAATAAAATGAAAAAAATGGATTGAATGATAGGATTGAAATACCCTAAATGTTAAAATAACCAAAATAACCCTAAAATGATTGAAATACCCTTGTGTTTCAAAATGAATAAAATACCCTAGAGTCTTGAAATGACTAAATTAACATCAGGTATCGAAATGTAACACCCATATTCTATATACGATTACGTATATGAATACAAATGTCACATTACTTAAAATGCGGTATACTCGTTTTGAAAATCCTTTAAAATTTTGTTGCAAACTTAATTTCACATAATTATCATCATAAAATTGCAGGTTCATTAAAACATAATACAAAATACTTTTGTTATATTTGATTACATGCCAAATAGGTCCAAAAAGGAATATTAAAGTTCTAATGTTACTGGCGAGTCAACCTTAGTAGATGAGGTCTGCTACTACAACTTCACTCCTTATTGGATGATTATTTGTTGTTACCTACACGTGGAAGTACACATGATAAGTATATCTTAGTGAGTCATGATATAATAGATAATATTTGGTGTTCAAACATATTTTATTCCCCATTTAACAAAACCATTTGCCATAATTCTTTCTTTTCGTTTGCAATCTCCATATGTTTATAATACATCATTATACATTTTAAACTATAACATCTTTTCTGTTAATAATGCACCCATATGTATTTCAACTATTTTATACTTTTATGTTGATGATGTACCCATATACATCTCAACCATAGTATACTTTTCTGTTGAGAATGTACCCATATACATTTCAACTCTAGCATACTTTTCTGTTGAAAATACACCCATATGCATTTAAACTCTAGTATACTTTTCTGTTGATAATGCACCCATATGTATTTCAACTCTGGCATCCTTTCATGCCATTAATGCACCCATATGCATTATTCTTTTATGTTGACAATGTACCCATATACATTACAACTATGGCATCCTTTCATGTCGATAATGCACCCATATGCATTTTTCTTTTCAATTTGTTCTAGAGTAGTTCATACTCTAAAACCTCATTCACAACATCAATTTCATATGTTCCATAAAACATAATAATTTCGGTAAAATATACATTAACATATAAATATTTCATTCTAAATAATTGCTAATCGTATTCATCAAACTTACATACAATAAAGGTACTTACATGGCTCGCCTTGCTTAGCTACCCAAAATGAGAAGATAATTATTCTGGAACTTGGCCCTTGCCTTTCGACTTACTTAACTCAGGAGCTTGTTTGTGATCTATTCCACATTCATTAAAACATGCATAATATCAACTGTTAGTATGTTTCTCAACAATTGTTACTTAACATCAATCAAAATATTTATTATTAACTTCCTACAACATTATCATCCCCAATTTAACATTTATGGCCCTTAAGTATCGATACTCCTGCTTATGGAATCAATACTACCCTATTAGGGTATCGATACCCCCCTAATGTATCGATACCTAAATTAGGTTCGATGTATCCTGGTATCGATACCCTCACAATGATATCGATACCCCTATGCTATGGAACCGATACCCCCTATAGGTATCGATACCCAATTTAGATTCGATGTTTACAGGTATCAATATTCTTACCATGGTATAGATACTTCACTGCTTGGGTACCGATACTGGTTGAATAAGTATCGATACCTCTTATATAATTTAGCCTAATTCTTGACTAGGGTATCTGTACTGTTCCATAGGGTATCGATACCCCAACCCAAATTTTCCAGTTTTCCACATGAAATTTTGGGAAATTTTCATCTCTTTAACCTCTAACAATACAATCTAACACTTCTCTATTTAACCTTACTAACTTTCCTTCATTTAACAACTTAAAACATCTAATATTCCTCAAGAGCATTCGATTTTAAGAATCACACCAAAATTTCTAAGTTGTTATTTCACTCAACAAATACTTCTAATCTTTCGTTTACCTTAATGGCAAGTCAATTTTACCAACAAACCTCAACAAACCTTAATATATTAACTTCTAATGATAAAACCCATTTTCTAAAATCTCTTTTATTTACTTCATTTCCTTGTTTTAATCCTATCTAAACCTTAATTAATCTTCCATCATATACAAGGATTTGATAATTAACAAAAATTGAAGGAATAAATCATGAATTTGGAAACTTACCTTTAGCTGGGGTTGAATGCTTTCTTACGTGAAAGAGGGAGAAGAAGAGAGTGTTTTAACTTTCCCTTTTTCATCCTCTCCTTATTTCTCTAATATATATATATCTACCATAATAAATGAATTTAAAATCCATTTATCTCCAAATAACCATAAATTCCCTTTTAAATCTTTTCTCACTACAATTTAGTCTAAACTAATATTCCTACTTATTCTCATCTTTATCAATTAATCAATTTACTCCTCCATATTTTTAATTCTTTTCAATTTAATCACTATCCTATTATTTGGGGTATTACAAATCTCCCCACTTAATAAAATTCATCATCGAATTTTAAAGAAATACATGTAGCAAAGAGATGTGGAAATTGTTTTTTCATATCCTCTTCTTTTTCCCAGGTAGTCTCTTCCACTTTATGATTCCGCCAAAGCACTTTGACTAACGAAATCATTTTACTCCGTAATTCCTTGGTTTCCTTAGCCAAAATTCACACCGGTTCTTCCTCATAAGTCAAATCTGGTCGAATTTCTAAATCTGTCTGAGGATAAAAAGTTGTACTAAAATTCAATCGAGTACCCAATGACTTGTGCAAAGATTTCCAAAATCTTGAAGTAAACCTGGGGTCTCGATTAGACACTATCAATATCGATACTCCATGCAGTCTGATTATTTCTTTTATATACAACTCAGCAAGCTTATTCATCGAGTAGTCTACTCGCACCAGAATAAAATGAGCAGTCTTAGTTAATCTGTCCACTATAACCCATTTCGAGTCTTTTTTACCTGGTCACAACGGTAATCCCGAACCAAAATCCATTGTTACTCATTCCCACTTCCACTCAGGAATAGATATAGGCTGTAGTAATCTGGATGGCACCTGATGTTCAGCTTTTACTTGCTGACATGATAAACATTTAGCCACAAATTTTGTTTTTGCTCTTTTCATTCCAGGCCACCAATAACGACTCTTTAAGTCTTGGTATATTTTATTCCCGCCTAGATGTATAGTTAAAGGGTTGTAATGGGGTTCATAAAGAATATCTCTCCTCATATCATCGTCATCGGGAATATAAAGCCTTCCCCGATAATATAAGCATCCATCATCTATTCTTTCAAAATCTTTATTCTCTTATTTTTCAATCAACACCAATTTCATCGAACACTTGTTATCTCTCCCTTGCAGTTCTTTTATTCG
Organism: Hibiscus syriacus; assembly: GCF_006381635.1. Classification (NCBI taxonomy): domain Eukaryota; kingdom Viridiplantae; phylum Streptophyta; class Magnoliopsida; order Malvales; family Malvaceae; genus Hibiscus; species Hibiscus syriacus. The sequence goes on from NW_024062559.1 coordinate 817,371, forward strand.
GTCCAACAGCATCGATTTTAACTTTAATTTAGCAATCACAACACCATCTCCATCCATAGACATACATACGTCTAATGCCCTTAAAGCTACAAAAGTTTTTCGACTGAGTGCATCTGCTACCACATTAGCTTTTCCCGGATGGTAATCGATAATCAAATCACAATCTTTCAAAAGCTTTTTCCATATTCTATGCCTTAAATTTAATTCTTTTTGAGTAATCAGATATTTTAGGCTTTTATGATCTGTAAAGACAAGACAACGCTCACTGTATAAATAATGGCACCAGATTTTTAAAGAAAAAACCACTGCAGCCAATTCTAAGTCATGTGTCGGGTAATTTTTCTCATGATTCTTCAATTATCCAGATGCATAAGCCACAACATTGCCTTCTTGCATTAGCAAACAACCCAACCCATTATGGGATGCATCACTATACACGACATATTCTTTACCCGACTCAGGTTGCACAAGTACTGGAGCCTCCGTTAAAATTCTCTTTAACATCTTAAAACTTTCTTGGCACTTTCCTGTCCACACAAACGACATATCTTTTCGCAATAGTTTAGTTAGCAGTAGAGATATCATGGAAAAATTCTTCACATATTATCTATAATAGCCTGCTAATCCCAAGAAACTCTGAACTTCCGCCATATTTTTGAGATTGACATTCTACTATGGCGTGAATCTTCTTGGGGTCGACTCTAATGCCTTCTACTTACACTATATGACCAAGAAAGGAAATCTCGGACAACCAAAACTCACATTTGGACAATTTAGCATATAACTTCTTGTCACGAAGTATCTGAAGGACCACTCTAAGATGAGTGTCATGATCCTCCTTTGAATTGGAATAGACCAGGATGTCATCTATAAACACTACTACAAACTGGTCCAAGCATGGTTGGAAAACTCGATTCATCAAGTCCATGAATGTCGCTGGTGCATTTTTCAAACCAAATGGCATCACTACAAATTCATAATGTCCATACCGGGTACGAAAAGATATCTTTGAAATATCATCTTCTTTTATCTTCAAGTGATGATACCCCGACCTTAAGTCTATCTTAGAAAACACCGATGCTCCTTTCAATTGATCAAACAAATCATCAATCCTTGGGAGAGGATATTTGTTATTTATGGTGACCTTATTCAACTGACGGTAATCGATACATAATCGCATAGGCCCGTCTTTCTTTTTCACAAATAAAACAGGTGCCCCCAAGGATAAACAATAGGTCTTACAAACCCCTTATTAATCAATTCTTGCAGTTGGGCTTTCAATTCTCGTAATTCTGTCGGAGCCATTCTATATGGAGCCATAGACATCGATTCAGTACCCGGATAAATCTCAATCCTAAATTCTACCTCACGATCTGGAGGCAGTCCCGGTAAATCCTCAGGAAATACATCTGAAAATTCTTTAGCCATAGGAATATCATTCAACCTAACTTCTGAAATTCTGGTATCTATCACATTGGCTAGAAAAGTTATACATCCCTTCGGCATCATCTTCTTTGCAGTCATAGCCGATATAACATTCGAGGGTAACTTCGATTTTTCTCTAATTACTACTATTTATGTACCTTTGACATTCTTTAAAAACTAGCTTTTCTTACGACAATTGACCCATCCATAATGTGAGGACAACCAATCCATACCTAGAATAATTTCAAATTCATTGAAGGGTAATTCCCTTAAGTTGGCCAAAAACACAATCCCCTGAATCTTTATAGGACATTTGTTACATACTCTAGATACTCTCGCACTGTGACCCATAGGATTTATCACTATCATCTCACTCACTATTGGTTCTAAAGGAATTCCTCTAGCTCTAACCAACTTTGTACTAATATATGAATGTGTAGAACCAGGGACAACTAAAACAAATACAGGTTCATCGTAATGATGGAAAGTACCTGTTATAATTTTAGGGTCATTTCAATCCCCAATGGTCTTAAGATTGTAAATTATGGCCACTCCTTAAGTCTCTTGTCTTGGTAGTGAGTCTGTTTGTCCCCTGGACCTACCCCTTTCTCTGGTTCTATTTGAGGGTACCACTGATCGTTCAGACTGTGCCGAATTATCACTAGACTTTTTAGGGCAGTTTAAAGCAAAGTGGCCCATATCACCAAACAAAAATCAAGCTCCACTAACAAATTTACAAAGTCTTCAGTGTAATTTGCCACAAGTTTGACATGGATTTCTTACCCCAGAAGCTCTCCCAGAGCTAGCAGAAAAAGGCTGAGTTTTATTAACCTCATAACTTTCACTCCCCGTTCCCTCTTGTATTTCTTGTTCCCCCGCTCTTCGCAAATTAGAGGATTCTGACATCTAATAGAGCATACATAATGATAACATTATCATTATTAACATTTAACACCATTTTAGTAACGTTATCGTTGGTAAGGAGTGTTATTAACCATGCACTAATGACACCATCTCAGTAGCATTGACACCCTTATTGGCATGTAATCATTTTTCTATTTTAAAATAAAACTAATTTTGATCGAGAATCGCCTAACCTATAGCTCTGATACTAATAAATGTAACACCCATATTCTATTTACGGTTACGTATACGAATACAAATGTCACATTACTTAAAATACGTTATACTCGTTTTGAAAATCCTTTAAAATTTTGTTGCAAACTTAATTTCACATAATTATCATCATAAAATTACAAGTTCATTAAAACATAATACAAAAATATTTTTGTTATGTTTGATTACATGCCAAATAGGTCCAAAAAGGAATATTAAAGCCTTAATGTTACTGGCGAGTCAACCTTAGTAGATGAGGTCTGCTACTATAGCTTCACTTATTACTGGATGATTATCTGCTGTTACCTACACGTGGAAATACACATGATAAGTATATCTTAGTAAGTCATGATATAATAGATAATCTTTGGTGTTCAAACATATTTTATTTCCCATTTAACAAAACCATTTGCCATAATTCTTTCTTTTCATTAACCTCGATATATTTATAATACATCATTATACATTTTAAACTATAACATCTTTTCTGTTGATAATGCACCCATATGTATTTCAACTATTGTATACTTTTATGTTGATGATGTAAACATATACATCTCAACCATAATATACTTTTCTGTTGAGAATGTACCCATATACATTTCAACTCTAGCATACTTTTCTGTTGATAATACATCCATATGCATTTCAACTATAATATATTTTTTTCTGTTGATAATGCACCCATATGCATTTCAACTCTGGCATCCTTTCATGCCACTAATGCACCCATATGCATTATTCTTTGATGCTGACAATGTACCCATATACATTTGATAACTCCGTAAAAAGGTCACATTTTGAGACCTTTTAACTTAAGTTATTGAATGTTTAAAGGCTCATTTAGGACCATGTAGATGCATTTAGAAGCATTTAGTTGCATGTGGTGGATTTCGGTTTGCCGTGGTATTTTATTTTTACAGCGGTGCTACTTAATGGGAAAGGTACTTGATGATGATGTGCATGTATTAAGAGCAAGGAAAAGAGGAAACAAAATGCCGTGACATAAGAAGATTGCTGAGCAAAATGAATTTGCCAAGTTCATCCGATATTTCGAAAGTGCTTAAAGTGTGAGAAGATATTTTTTGAAGCCAACTATATCCGACTAGCCGAGAGCTCTGCCCTAGAAATCCACCTCGAAGATCTGCCTGGAGGGATCGGCACTCTGCCCGCCGGTTCTGCTGATGACGCCACCTGACCCTACAGATCCTGCCTGTCCTTGAGCATATGCCACGGGATTATGCCGGTCACTCATGCCAGCTACCCATGCTATTTAATCACCTGTCTTGCCCGACTCCCAGGCAAAGTAACCATGGTTTGGGAAAGTCAACTCTTAGTTCAAGGGTTAATTTTCCCCTATAAATAGAGGATGAAGCTACATTGTTAGAGACTTTAGTTCCACACTGATTTGAGCTTAAAAAGTTAGAGTGAGAAGGTCTCAACTCTCTCAGTCAATCCGTCGTGCCATGGCATTTCTCTTTGACTATCAGAAAGGAGTGGCGTTCTGAGCGTCCGAGAGGAGCCAGTCTGCTGTGAGCAATTCTTGGTGGCCGAGAGGAGCATTGGGCAATGCACATCGAAGGCTTTCTCTCTTCTCTTTAGTTCTTTGCTTTCATATTTTGTTAAAGGGTTGTAAGGAACGAATGAAACTTTCTTTGTGCTTGTTTATTTCGAACCCCACTATGAACTAAACCTATTTGGTGGGAGTTCGCTTGGATATTTAGGTTTTATTTCAATGAATGATTGTTTTTATATGCTTTAATCTGTTTTGTTTATGAAACTTAATGCCTTAAGGTTATACGAGCTACGAGAGTAGCCTTTTATTAAGAGGTACTTAGGGTTCGAGAAAATGTCTTGGCAAAATATCTTTAGTCTTCGAGAGAAGCTAGGGAGGAACTATATAAACAAGGGGTTCTAGGTAGTAACTAGGACTAATCCACCTTAGAGATAAGGCTAGGATTTCATTCGACAAAAAGGAGCTGTGCAATAATGATAGGTTAGATGTTAATGCTGCCGTAAAAAGGTATTGCCGAGACATATCCTGTTATCTGGACTTATAGGATCACTACAGGGGTTTACGCCAACCGGTTTTGCCAGGTCATTTTTAACCTGTCGAGTCCCTTATTAGAGATAGCATAGGGCACCTCGGTAGACTCTGTCGGGCAGGGTAAGCATAGAAGAAATACCATTCAGAGAAATAGACTTAGGTTTTCTAGTGACTCCCATTGCTCATTCCCATAGCTGCTTGTCGTGTGAGAAAGCTAAAGTCCTATATATTAAATCTAGTATTTGTATTTTTATTTTTCCTTGGCATTTACATTTGTTTGCATGCATTACATTTTAATTTACCATGACATATCCATTTTCTACCACATTACCATCATTCCATTTCCACACCAGTCATTCCATTTTGCCACAACATTATCATTTGTATATACCATCACTAACTTTACTTAGGTGACAAAGTAAAGTGCCTTGACAAACCTATTTGATTTCCCTAATTCCCTGTGGAGACGATACTCTACTTATCACTTTATTACTTGTTTGATTGTGTAGACTTGCACACATATCCACACCCGTATTTAGTACTCACAAAGAGCGGACAAGTTTTTGGTGCCGTTGCCGGGGAATTGGCAACTGGAAGTTAAATTTATTTGTCATAGCATTTTTATTTTACTTGTTCATACTTTCTTTTTAGTTAGTTTTACTTGTTATTTTCTTTAATTTTCTTCATTTATTTTTCTAGGTACATGACCAGAAGCAACCCTGAAGAGCCATTAGAACCGATTAATCCTGAAATCGAGAGGCTTTTTAGACAAAGAAGACGCGCTCAACGTATAAACATGTATTAACTCGGAAATCAAGGCATTGGTCATGAGGAAGATCAGAACGCGGGGGCAAATTTAAATGCTGGGAATGCAGCCAGACCTCGTGCCATTCGTGATCACTTAAACCTGATCTTAGAAGATTTAAAACCTGGAATTGTGGCTCCAGATATTCAGGCAGCCCATTTTGAGCTTAAACCCGTCATGTTCAATATGTTGAACTCCATAGGACAGTTTGGCGGCATGCCAAATGAAGATGCCATGCAGCATAATCGTAACTTCTTGGAGGTATGCGATTCTTTCCGCCAACAAGGGGTACACGAAGATGTTCTGAAATTAAAGCTATTTTCGTACTCCCTACGCGATCGAGCAAGGGCGTGGTTGAGTAGCGTTCCAGCGGGTTCAATGGAGTTATGGACTGATCTGTGAAAAAAAAAATTACTGCAGTATAATCCTCCGAATATGAACACCCAATTGAGAAACAACATTGCTTCATTCCATCAAGCTGATGAAGAGTCGATGTATGAATGCTGGGAACGATACAAGGCTTTACTTCGCAAGTGCTCAAATCATGGCTTTCAAGATTGGACCCAGGTGTTGATGTTCTATAATGGAGTAAATACACCCACGAGGATGATGCTAGATGCCTCAACAAATGGGACGTTACTTGACAAATCACCAGCAGAGGCATTTGACATCCTGGATAAGATTGCCACTAATGATTATCAATTTCCATCCACAAGGCTTGGAGTTGGGCGAAAATATCATAGAGCTTTCGAGCTAGATTCTAAAGATAATGTGTCGACCCAACTTGTTGCTATCACCAACATGCTGAAAAATTTGCAAAGGCCAAGTGAGGTGAGAGAAGTCAAGGCAGCTCATTCAGCATGTTTATTATGCCACGGCAATTATAATGAGAGTGACTGCCCAACCAATCAAGAATCCATCAACTTTGTATGAAACTTCAATCGAGGTAACAACAACCCTTATTCCAACACATATAATACTGGATAGCGTTAACATCCAAACTTTTCATGGGAAAATCAAGTATCCAACAATGCCTATCAACCAGCTCGGCAGCAGAATTACAATGACTCCTAGGGTTATCAATCGAATATGCCATGGCATAATTCTAACAAGGGAGGACCATCTTCATCAAACACCAGTTCTTTGGAAGCCACAATGTAAGAGTTTATTGCAACAACAATGACAATGCTGATAGATCATGCAACCTCCATCAAAAATCAAGTAGCCCTGCTTCAAAGCCATAGTTCATCGCTAAGGGCATTGGAGAGTCAAGTTGGTCAGATTACCGCGGCATTATAAGAACGCAAACCAGGATAGTTACCAAGTGACACTGAAGTCACTAAACCTCATGGAAAGAAGAACTACAATGTGCTGACTAGGGGTGTAAACGAGCCGAGTCGAGCTCGAGTATTGCTGAGCTCGACTCGACTCGAAAACTCTGAAATGGAGCTCGACTCGACTCGAAAACTCGCGAGCTTAAAATTTTTAAGCTCGACTCGAACTCGAAATCCTGAACTAAAGCTCGTGAGTAGCTCGAAAAGGCTCGAAATGAAAAAAAAAAATCTTAAACTTAACTAGATTAAAGTCTCAAACTCAAACTCAAACATGAACCTTAAATACATGAAAACCTTACTGTATTTTTAAAAACAATCAACACAAAAATGTTAATATTATTAATAATTTTTTTAAAAAAAATCTTAATATATTATATTTTTGAGCTGCTCACGAGATTTTTGAGTCGAGTATCAAGTAGCTCGTTTCGGCTCGTTAAGAATTCGAGTCGAGCTCGAGCTCCACTCGAGTCCATTCGATCCGAGTATTTATCGAGCCTTGACCGAGTCGATCTCGAGTAGCTCACGATCTGTCTCGTCTCATTTACAGCCCTAGTGCTGACTCTCTGGAGCGGTGCACAAATTAATGTTGAAAACAAGTTTGAGGGGAAACCGAATGATGATTCACCCCCTGTGACCGAGCAAGCTGATCACAAAATACAAGAAGAAGGACCAGTGGAAGAGGAAACGGCTGAGGAGTCAAATAAAGAAACTGAGGGGGAAAATAAAAATGCCAAGGCAACTTCTGTTCGCACCCCGTCAGTGCTGGAAGCCAGAACCCCACCTCATTTTCTGCAACGACTAAAGAAGCACAATGAAGATATCCAATTTAATAAGTTCGTTGACATTCTGAGCCAACTACAAATCAATGTCCCTTTTCTAGAAGCTATGGAACAAATGCCCACCTATGCCAAATTTCTCAAGGAGATTGTTACCAAGAAAAGAAAGGTTGAGCAGTACGACGCAATTACCATGGCAAAAGATTTTTGCTCTTCCTTAAGTAAGCTGTCACCAAAGAGATATTATCCAGGCAGCTTTATCATCCCATGTTCGATAGGAGACAAATTTGTTGGGAAGGCATTATGTGACCTTGGCTCAAGTGTGAACTTGATGCCTAAGTCAATATTTGTCAAGCTTGGGATAGGAAACGCGAGACCCACCTTGATCATCTTGCAATTAACCGATCGTTCGCATGTTCGACTAGAGGGGCGAATTGAAGATGTCATCGTACGGGTCGACAAGTTCATTTTTCCTGTCAATTTTCTGATTCTGGACTGCGAGGTTGATGCCACAACACCCATCATCTTAGGGAGACCCTTCCTAGCTACCAGTCGTATTCTCATCGACTATGAGAGGGGCGAGCTGACCATGCGAGTGGTCGATCAACAAGTTACTGTGAATGTCTTCCGATCACTTAAGTACATGAATGATTATGAAGAATGCCAGAGTATTTTAGAAGTGGATACAGTAATAACAAAAGAAACAGATCAATTTTGCTAGGATAATTTCATTCAGCTGGGATCTGATAAAGGGCTGCTGGAAGACTTAAAGGTCGGAGAGCCTAATGATTTTTCATCCGAGGAACAAAAAGCTAGCTTCCTTAAAGCTAGCCCAAGTACGCTTTTTGAACCTTTGAACTTTGAAGAGTTTGTTCCTCCCAAGCTCTCACTACACCATGCTCCTACCCTAGAACTTAAGAATTTGCCACAACATCTTAAATATGCTTATCTAGGTAATGATGAAACTTTTCCTGTGATTATTTCCTCTGCCCTTACTCCTAACCAAGAATCATGTTTGTTAAGTGTTTTGTTACAGTATAAGAAAGCGTTAGGATGAACGATGGCAGATCTCAAGGGAATAAGTCCAACAATCTGCATGCACAAAATCCTGCTGGAAGAATGCCATGGCAAATCCATCGAGCCACAGCGAAGATTGAACCCAATCATGAAGCAAGTTGTGATGAAGCAGATTCTCAAATGGCTTGATGCTGGAGTAATTTACCCCATTTCAGATAGTTCGTGAGTAAGTCCCGTTCAATGTGTGCCCAAGAAGGGAGGCATGACCGTGGTGACGAGTGAAGACAACGAATTGATACCTACTCGCACGGTCACTAGATGACGATTTTTGTATGGACCATCACACCAGAGGACCAAGAGAAGACCACATTCACGTGCTCCTATGGCACATATGCTTCCGCATAATGCCTTTTGGACTCTGTAATGCCCCGATAACTTTTCAGCGATACATGCAAGCCATATTCTCTGACATGGTTGAGGATTATCTTGAAAGTTTTATGGATGATTTTTCCGTTTCTGGTGAAAACTTTAAAAAATGCCTCGGTAATTTGGCAAAGGTACTGAAGCGGTGAGAGTAAGCTGATCTCATACTAAACTGGGAAAAATGCCATTTCATGGTAACCAAAGGCATTGTTCTAGGACATAAAATTTCAACAAAGGGCATTGAAGTGGAAAAGGACAAGATCGAGGTGATCGAGAAACTCCCCCACCAAACTCTGTCAAGGGAATTCGGAGTTTCCTTGGACATGCTGGGTTTTATCGAAGATTCATCAGTGACTTATCCATAATATCCAAGCCCTTGTGCACCCTGCTGCAATAGAACCAACCATTTGTGTTCGATCAAAAATGCCATGGCGCATTCAAAGAGTTGAAGAAAAGACTTATCTCTGCACCGATCGTAGTTCCCCTAGACTGGATGGCACCGTTCGAATTAATGTGGGACACAAATGATTTTGCCATGGGAGCTGTGCTTGGACAACGTAGAGGTAAATTTTTTCATGTGATTTATTATGCTAGTCGTACCTTAAATGATGCACAATTGAATTACACTACCACCGAGAAAGAATTACTTCCCGTGGTATTTGCATTTGACAAGTTTAGGCCATACTTGATAGGCACAAAGGTCATAGTTCACACCGATCAATCTTCTATAAAATATTTAGTGAACAAGAAAGATGCCAAGCCTAAACTGATTAGATGTATATTACTCTTGCAAGAATTCGACTTAGAGGTAGTTGATAGGAAAGGTACTGAAAATCAGGTTGCAGACCACTTATCTATGCTAGAGAACATTTCAGAATGCCATGGCATTTTTGATATTAAAGAAGAATTCCCTAACGAGAAAATTTTATATGCCACAATAATTCTGTGGTACGTTGACCTTGTTAATTTTCTTGTTAGTGATGTTTTTCCTTATGAACTAAACAACCAGGGCAAAAAGAGGTTTATGCATGATGCTAAGTTCTATTTTTGGGACGAGCCGTACTTGTTCAAGCAATGTACCGATCAAATGATTCGATGGTGCGTCCCCGAAGAAGTGAAAAGTGATATTTTACACCATTGCCACACAATAACCTGTGGAGGGCATTTTGGAGGTTTGAGGACTGCTGCAAAGGTCCTCTAATCAGGCTTTTATTGGCCATCATTATTTAAAGATGCCCACAAATTTTGTAAAGCGTGCGACATATGTCAGTGCACTGGAAACCTTTCCAAACGACATGAAATGCCGCTGTAAAATATTCAGGAGATAGAACTTTTTGATGTTTGGGACATTGATTTTATGGGACCATTCCCATATTCTTTTGGGGATTTATACATTTTACTTGTGGTGGATTACGTCTCAAAGTGGGTTGAAGCAATTGCTACGCCGAGGAACGACTCAAAGACGGTGCTCTAGTTCCTTCACAAGAACATATTCACGTGATTTGGAGTACTGAGAGTCATCATTAGTGATGAGGGCACCCACTTTGATAATATATTAATTGCAAAGGCATTGCAAAAATATGGAGTGCGACATAAGATTGCCACAGCATATCAGCCGCAGACGAATGGGCAAGCTGAAGTGTCCAATTGAGAAGTCAAGCAAATCCTTAAGAAGGTGGTGAACCCTCGAAGGAAAGACTGGTTCCCCAAGCTCGATGAAGCATTATGGTCTTATAGGACGGCATTCAAAACGCTTATGGGAATGTTGCCTTTTAAGATGGTATATGGAAAATCATGCCACCTCCCAGTTGAGTTAGAACACAAGGCATACTGGGCAATCAAGAAGCTAAACTTCGACGCACAACTTGTTGGGGAGAAACGATTACTCGAGTTGAATGAAATGGAGGAGTTTCAAGCACAAGCATATGAAAATGCCAAGTTTACAAGGAAAAAACCAAAAAGTGGCATGGCAAAATGCTTTTTCCACGGCATTTTCATGAAGGCCAGAAAGTATTGCTGTTCAACTCAAGGCTCAAACTCTTCCCTGGCAAACTAAAGTCACGTTGGTCGGGACCGTTTGAAGTTCACCATGTTTATCCATATAGCGCTGTTGATATCAAGAACATGGATGATAGATCCAATTTTAAAGTCAATGGCCAACGCCTGAAGGCCTACCAAGGAATCCCACTTGCGCGTGAAAAGTCGGCACTACTCTTGCATGACGTCGACACTGGTCCGACATCTTAAGGATGCCATGACATTTTAAATTTACTCCTATGCATAAATAATTTTTATATTGCTATTATTTTAGTCTTTATTATTTTTAACTAATTATATTTAATTTTATTTTTGCAAGGGCCTTCCCACGCACAATGCACGTGAGATGTATAGAGGAAGTTGGGAAAACTTTGGGCGGCAAATGCAAACAGGGAAAGGAGGGAAATTTTTAACTTTTTGACTTTTGAATTGGGATTAGTTTTCTTTTTACTTTCATTTTGTTTATTTCCCGCCTAGGCCCCACCTTTTTATTTAACATTTCCCAACAAAATCGTCATTTTCTTTGTATCTTCATTTTGCTTTTACTTTATCTTTTTATTTTAACTTTCTCTCATCTTCTTCCTCCATTCTTGTTGACTGAACCTCCATAGCCGACAACCCAAGTTTTTCTTCTTAGTTCCTTTGTGTGTTTTCATCATGGTCCATTCCCGTCCCCCTGCGCCACCTTCCCCACCACGGTTTATGGATGATTATACCCGCAAACGGTTCTAAACACTCAAAAACCACCGAGACATTTTCGAGTTGGGATTTGTCTTCTCTGAGGAGGAAGATGCGACCTTAGGGAGTGAGGTTCTCAACATTGTCACCACGCATAAGTGGCAGAAATTTGCCAAGCATCCCGCAACCATCAACGTCACTCTAGTGAAGGAGTTTTACTCCAACATATCCAAGCCAAACCAGCATGCCGTGAGGGTTCGCAATATTTCTATTTGTTTTACTCCTTCTGTAATTAATTGTTATTTTAAACTGCAGGTTGCTGAAGACCAGCATGCTAATTTTGCACAAGATGCTGACAACGGAACTTACCAAGGCATACTGGAAGATCTCTGTCTTCTGGACACACAATGGAATGGGCAGTAAATGAGTCGCAAGACTGTGGACCTGGAGAGGCTCCTTCCATAAGTGAAGTTTTGACATCATTTCATGAAGCACAAACTTTTACCCACTTCCCATAACACGACTGTGTCTTGCTAGCGAATGCTTCTGCTTCACTCGATCATCTTTGGGCGAGCCATTGATGTAGGGAAGATTATAGTGGAACAGGCTCAATTGTGCCTAAAGCATCCTGCAAGTGCCTTGGTATTTTCAAATCTCAGCATTGCATTATGTCGTAAAAAGAAGGTCCTTGAAGAAATATTTGATGAGATTTTACCGGGTATTGTTGGGATCACCAAAGCGAAAATCCCTTTGTTGTTGGGATTGAAGGAAGCAAAGGGGAAGGAAAAAGAGGCATCCACATCTAACGTTTCACCATCTCCACATGCAAAGGCAAATTCAGATGCCCTGGAGCAGGCAGTCCAGCGCACTCAAGATCATGTCGGGCAGCTGTCTGATAAACTGATGATATATTTCGCCTATGCCAAACGCCGATATAAATTTCTCATCAGTGCCTTGATGGAATTCCTCCCACACATGAACTTCACCATTCTTGTCTTCCCGGACATACTCGTGCCACCGAATGAGAATGTCGAGGCATCTACAGAAATACCTCATCCTGCCTATACCGATGCCCCTCAATCGCATGGTGCTAAGAGTCCCCAGCCTGCTGAACCTGAAGAGCCTGCTGACACTGAAGAGACTAATGACCCTGACCCCGTCCATGTTGTAGCACCCGATGCAAATCAAGAAGCCAACCTCCAACTCGTTAATATCCCAGAGCCAGCACAACTTGTTGAACCTTTGGTGGTAGAACACCCTGATGTACCGTAACCTGCTGCACCGATGGAAGAAGAGAACGCTAAAGTACCACAGCCCACTGAGTCAACCGAGGAATCACAATTCGAGATGCCACGGCAAGCTGCTTTACGTAGGAGCTGACGTCGCCTTAGGAAGGCATCTCAGCATCAGGAGCCCCCGCTCCCAGCCGTTCCAGAAGGACCCAACACTCCTCCAGCCGTACCAGCGTCTGACTCAGAGCATTCCAGCCCAACCAAGTTAAGAAAGCGCACTCGCTGCGCAACCGCTGCAACACCACCCGCTTAAGTCAAGGTACCTTGCATTTTCATTACATTCATAGCATGTAGCTTCATTTTCCTTAGTCTTAGTAAGCATTGAGGACAATGTTTCTCTCAAGTTTGGGGGAAGTAGGGTTCTCGCATCATTGCATGATAGTAGTAGTAAAATAATTATGCCATGACATAAGTAATAGTTTGAGTAGTTTTTTGGAATTAGTTAAGGATGCCCGATGATGATGAATCTTGATGGTTAGAATGGAATGTACATGACTGGTTGAGGATGATATAACTAACTTTAGGACTTGCTTCTTTGAAATCCTTGAACACATGATTGTATGTTTTCCATGCTTGAGAAACTTAGAAATTTTTTTATAAGAGAATTATTAAAATGTCGTGGCATAAAACTTTGACTGTTGAACGTGCCCCGTTTCTTTGTTAATTTTTTCCATCATTCCATTTCCACACCTGTCATTCCATTTTTCCACAGCATTATCATTTGTATATACCATCACTAACTTTACTTAGGTGACAAAGTAAAGTTCCTTGACAAACCTATTTGATTTCCCCAATTCTCTGTGGAGCTTGCACACATATCTGCACCCATATTTAATACTCACAAAGACCAGACAACATTACAACTATGGCATCCTTTCATGCCGATAATGCACCTATATGCATTTTTCTTTTCAATTTGTTCTAGAGGAGTTCATATTCTAAAACCTCATTCACAACATCAATTTCATATGTTCCATAGCACATAATAATTTCGGTAAAATATACATTAACATATAAATATTTCATTCTAAATAATTGCTAATCGTATTCATCAAACTTACATAAAATAAAGGTACTCACCTGGCTTGCCTTGCTTAGCTACCCAAAATGAGAAGATAGTTATTACGGAACTTGGCAATTGCCTTTCGACTTACTCGACTCAGGAGCTTGTTTGCGATCTATTCCACATTCATTAAAACATGCATAATATCAATTATTAGTATGTTTCCTAACAATTGTTACTTAACATCAATCAAAATATATATTATTAACTTCCTACAACATTATCAGCCCTAATTTAACATTTCTGGCCCTTAGGTATCGATACCCCTCCTTATGGTATCGATACTATCCTATTAGGGTATCGATACCCCCTTAATGTATCGATACCTAAATTAGCTTCGATGTATCCTGTTATCGATACCCTCATAATGGTATCGATATCCCTATGCTATGGTATCGATACCTAATTTGGAATCGATATTTACAGGTATCGATACCCAATTTGGATTCGATGTTTACAGGTATCGATACCCTTACCATGATATCGATACTCCATTGCTTGGGTACCGATACTGGTTGAATCAGTATCGATACCTCTTATATAATTTAGCCTAATTCTTGACTAGGGTATCAGTACTGTTCCATAGGGTACCGATACCACTACCTAGATTTTCCAGTTTTCCATACGAAATTTACCCAACTTTGTGAAATTTTCATCTCTTTAACCCCTATCAATACCATCTAACACTTCTCTATTTAACCTTTCTAACTTTCCTTCATTTAACCACTTAAAACATCTAATATTCCTCAAGAGCATTCGATTTTAAGAATCACACCATAATTTCTAACTTGTTGTTTCACTCAACAAATGCTTCTAATCTTTCATTTACCTTAATGACAAGTCAATTTCACCAACAAAGCTCAACAAACATTCATTTATTAACTTCTCATGATAAAACCCATTTTCTAAAATCTCTTTTATTTACTTCATTTCCTTGTTTTAATCCTATCTAAACCTTCATTAATCTTCCATCATATACAAGGATTTGATAACTAACAAAAATTGAAGGAATAAATCATGAATTTGGAAACTTACCTTTAGCTAGGGTTGAATGCTTTCTCACGTGAAAAGGGAATAAGAAGAGAGTGTTTTAACTGTCCCTTTTTCATCATCTCCTTATTTCTCTAATATATATATATATATATATATATATATATCTACCATAATAAATGAATTTAAAATTCATTTATCTCCAAATACCCATAATTGCCCTTTTAAATCTTTCCTCACTACAATTTAGTCTAAACTACTATTCATACTTATTCTCATCTTTATCATTTAATCAATTTAGTCCTTTATATTTTTAATGCCTTTCAATTTAATCACTACGCTATTATTTGGGGTATTACAGAAATGACCTAAATATCTTAATGGTCTAGAATAAGTGAATGACCTTAGATAAATTTTGGACATATTGATAAAAATATATTAATAAAGGTTGTATCACCCTTAAGGGTTGAAATGCGTCCCAAGCATATCGACCATGCTTGCTACTATTTTAATATGAGAAGAAAATAAATATAGCCTGAATACCCATTCGTCTCCTCAAGATTCATCAAATGATGATTCTGAAGGTGATTAGTTCAACTCTATAGTGTAGTCAATAATAAGAAATGAATATTCGTGAAGTTACTCTACCTGCATACTTAAGTATCGTATGTGTTGGGATCAGTACAATTCATCACACTTGGAAGCCCAATAAGATGCTTGAAATCTGAAATACAGTAAATAACTTCTTACCTTTATTAAATTAAATTACCAAAATTTCTTAGGAATCAAAGGACTAATATACCCTTATGAGTCTGATTAATGGAATCACCCCAAGAAATTTTAAATCTTAAAATTTTCTGATGTAACAGTTCATGAATATCCTTTGGATATATATGAATATTATATGATCTTAATGTATCAATTTCCTAATGAATGGTAAATCTGTTAGCTATCAAACTCTTTAAAAAGGGATCTCATTTCCAAAGTTCGATCAATTTGCAGAAGTTTCATGTTTTTCCCCGCTTGATAATTACCAAGTACCTCTGAAAAATAAATGGATCCTCTATTGTGTTCCCTATGTGCTATATGATTTTTTATTTTCCTGAAATGCGATTTATCGAAGTTATTGATTTATTGTTTATGAACTATGGCTACATGATATATGCTCTCTAGTTACTATTTTCACTGGAAAATATAATTATGCCTAATATATGGATCATGAAATTTACTGTTTACTGTATGAACCGATTATTGGGATATTATATGAGTAAGATTCTGGAGTAGGGAGATTCAGCGCTGATCAAGCTGGTAATTCTTTACGGAACTAGGGTGACCTTGGGTAGCTCTGAGGCCCCAAGGAATTTCCTTGGGTAGGCTCTGAGGCCCCAAGGAATTTCCTTGGGTAGGCTCTAAGGCCCCAAGATACTCCTTGGGTAGGCTCATTTCAATATTTCCATATATGGCCCACAATCATGAAGCTTACCTTTTAGGTCCTGTATCATCCCAAACTTTAAGTTAATAGAAATAAGTGGTTTTATTAGATAGTTGGGTCGAATTCTGAAAATATTTTTAATAAAATAATTTCTAGAGTAAATTGAGACTATGTGAATTTCAAAAGAATATTTTATGAAATTAAAAATATTTTTTAGACTTGGATTAAAAATAATTTTATTAAAGTTATTTAATTTGATTAATTAAGAAAAATGGACTAAATTGAAAGGCTCATTTCAATATTTCCACCGTCACTCTGGTGGGCAATTGTAAAGTCCTATGTAAATCCCAATTGGGTCTTAGGTATGCCTTGGCTCTGGATTGGGGGAGCCACCCCTGACCTAAACTTTTAGTGTATAAAAAATTAATTAATTTAAATTATTAAAACAATTGTATACACTAAAACAATTCCATAACTACCTCATTTTTTTCAGTTACTATTCATTTCTAAAATTCATAAAAAGCTTTCAACTTCTCTCTAAATTATTCCCTTTTTTATCTCATTTTACCTAGATTTTCATCCAAACACTTCCATTTTATTCTTCTCTCATGATTTATTTAAGCTATCATCTTAAGAGTTGTTTATGTCTTTCAAATCAAGCTTAGATCCTCACAATCATAATTTTCAATTTTAATAGAGTTTTCATATGAGATTTTGATATTAAAATGACATTTTCTTTCTTGATTATTAAACATTGATTTTTAATTTATACAGGGACTAATTTGATAATTTTTAAAGGTTTCTATATTTGATTTAAAGGATAAAAATGAGAAGCAATAGATCAAGTGATTTAATCTTGATTTATTTTTTAGAAAGTATCTAGATATTTATTGAGGATTAGATGAAAGTAATTGATGAATATATATATATTGTATAATTTGATCATTGGAAGTCGTCATTAATAGGAGGAATTAGGAAATAACCAACCAACCTAGAATTTCAATTTTAGGTATCGATTGATAAGATCTTTCATTAGATCCCTTATTTCATTGATAATTGAGATGATTTCCAGAAAATATCGATGTGATTATGGTCTATTATGTGTGATTGAAGCATTGTATTCTTTAGTGGATTTTTCAAGCAAATAGAAAGGGAAGAAAAAGATCATTTAAGTTTTTGACGAAGAGTGGGGGCCCTATCTGTGAGTGTTCTGAGTTTCTGCTCTTTACCAGATTTTGAGGTGAAATATGAAGGCTTAAGAATAGCCTAAAATGATATTTTAAGTTCTATGAGTAAGAAAATTCTAAATATCGAGTTAATTTAGGCTTTAAAACTTTTATGAGAAAATATGTGAATGATTTATGATGCATCAGATCACTTGAATTTTAAACACTATTTTTATTATCAACATGTTGTTGGGAAATTATTTTAATCTTTGTTTCTCTCTCTATTTTTATTATTAAGATGATGTTGAGAAATTATTTTAATCTTTGATTCTCTCTCTCTAGACATTCACCGTATACAATTCCATTATAGACAAGCGGTTGCAGCTCTCTGTCAAAATCAAAAGGGATTAACTGTTTACGGTTGCCCTAACCCAAATTTTATAATTAAAAATTAGTACTTTGAGTGTGAAAAATGAACCAGTCGAGATAAAACCTCTCATCTCCTACGAAAATATCCATGATAATTTTATAACTTGTCCTCTGTTTAAAAGTTTTCTAATGTCACTCTCGAGCTTGTGGAATGTGATAAGTACATGTGAGCTGTCATGATGGTATTTTCGAAAGGATTTTGGTAAGATTTAGAACAAATTTATGAATAGAAAGATGGATTCATCGAAATAAAGTTTTGGATCGAAAGTCCATTATGATATTATGTAAATGCTGAGTCAATAATCGTCATTGGACCTAACCAGCAAGTGACCTATTCGCAATGACTACATGGGTAAGCTCCACACAAGTACATCTTAAAATTTTATTTATATTACGCCTTGTGATATGATAAGCACCCCATATTATATGTTGGTAAAATAGAGGGCAAAACTACACCGTTAGCACTGACTAGAAATATAGACAGTAATTAAAAGGAACATATTCGTAAACTGTGTCGTGGTATAACCACTGCCTTAGAAACGAATTCGCCCCGATGTGTGTAATCGCTGCAGTAGACGGACCGTCCCCCGAGGTTAACACGGTCGCTCCAAATTCGGTACACCCGAAATCAGAGTGGACTGCCGGTGGTATTGCTCTTCTTATCGGAAAACACAGAGAGAATATTTAGAAAACACTTGGAGAGTGAATTCTGAATGTTGAGACTGAGTTGAGAATCTGAATATAGCTCTCTATTTATAGGCTAGAAATAGGGTTAAAATCGTCCATAAAATTTGAGGATTAATTCTCTTCTTTATAACAGCTGGAACGTCTAGATGAACCTGACTCAGTAATAGTCCAGGTTCATTGCATCATTATTCAACTGTTATAACTCCCGAAATTATATCATATAACCCCTGGAATTAAATCAAATAACTCATGATATTAACAGCTTGTCCCTTTGTACAAAGCTGGAAATCAGTCCAAATACATCTTAACGTTTTTGATTTAATTTAGGAAAATCTGTTTAATTTCTAATAACTCTCATAAACCAGCTGTTATCATTTAAATTTAAACAGTCCTCAGTAGTTGAAATCTTTCACATTTTTCCATTTGTTTCTTTCAAAGAGAAATTCCTCAAGAATTTTCACTAAAAAGATAGTACCCGTGCGGATGTGTCGAAGACACGTATTACCACGACCACGACCACGAGCCGAGCCGTGCCGTACCGAGCCGAGACAAGACGGACGGCGGCGGCGGCGCGCAAGAGTTCTCCTTGTTCTCTTTCACTTAACAAGGAAGTTGGAAATCCAAACCATAAATACCCATTCCCAATAGTATTTCCAATGCTATGTGGGATTGAGCATTACCAACATTCCCCCACTAATGTGAAAGAATTCTTCTAAAACTCGAAAACAAACTTTCCAGAAGAGAAATAGCAATATTAGTTGCTTAAGCACTAGTGAACGTATCTGGAACTAGTACAAAGTGATAATGAGCAATCCTTCTCTTAGATAAGTGAAACTAGTCTGGAACTTTCTAAGATGGGGGTAAACTCATAACATATAACTAACCCCTTCATCCACCTGAGTCCTCGATGTGTAAGATATATATATATATTTACAAAAGTATATATTTGGCCATCTTACCTCAGGATTCTAGTAAGTGTGCTAGAAAAATGGCCCAATATTTTTCAAAGAAGGTGGCTAACCCTTATCACTTACATAGGTTACTTCATCAAGTTTATCTCGATATAAACCACCCTTAACAGGGATATGAAATAATTAAGAGTTTTTATAAAAGCTCAACCTCACAAAGAGTATGGTGACTTTCTTCAAGTTCATTATAAATGAACCACCCAAACTCTGGGCTAAGAATTCATTAAGAATAAATATTCAACCTCATTTATCGGTAAATTCAACAAGTCCTTCTCACTAGAAGAATCCAAATACTTAGATTTGAATTTATTAAGAGTTTAACAAACTCAACCTTTTTCTTGGTAAGATCATTATTTCCTTCTTACTTAGGAATACCCACTCAAATTGGGTTATGAACTTATTAAGAATAGATATTCAGCCAAAATCGATAAATTCATCAAGTCTTTCTTACTAAGACCACCCAAAGCCTGGGCTATGAATTTATTAAGAGCACTTAAGCTCATCCTGGGCATGCACATTATTCGTCATAGGGATAGGAAGTAAAAATGTGCACTATGAGTCTTTCCATGGTTTCATTTAACCACATGGAACTTAAATAACTAAGTTGGGTATCCACCATGAATTCATCAACCAATGGGCTTGAGACCCATCCCCCTCGACGAATCTAGGACCAGCTTCCGACTTATCCCTTTGGTAAGCGGATCTGCTAGGTTCCTTTCCGACTTCACATACTCTAAAGAGAGCACTCCATTCTTTATTAAGTGTCTAACTGATTCATGTCTTATGCGAATGTGTCTTTTCTTATCATTGTAAGCTTGGTTCTTAGCCACACATATCGCAGCTTGTGAATCACACAACAATGAAACTGGAGGAGTCGGTCTTCCCCACAACAGAATATCTTCTAACAAGCTTCTGAGCCACTCGGCTTCTTGCCCAGCTAGGTCAAGAGCTATAAACTCTGACTCCATGGTAGAACGAGCAATACAAGTCTACTTTGATGATTTCCACGAGATTGCTACTCCACCCAAAGTAAAAACATACCCGCTCGTAGAGCTTACCTCATCATTATCAGAAACCCAGTTGGCATCACAATATCCTTCTAGTACCGTAGGAAAGCAACAAACTCAAGTTTCCAATCCAAAGTACCCTTAAGATACTTCAGTAAGCGTTTAAGAGCAATCCAGTGCTCACCACTCGGAGTTTGAGTATATCTACTTAGTCTACTCACAGTATAAGCAATATCAAGCCAAGTATAGTTCATTAAGAACATTAAGCTCCCAATTAATTTAGCATATTCAATTTGGGAAACGCTACTTCATTTATTCTTAACTAGATGTATGCTAGGGTCATAAGGAGTTCGAACAGGGACGACATCAAAACTGTCAAATTTCTTTAGCACTTTCTCTATATAATTTGCTTGAGATAAAGAAAATCCCTTCTCAGTTTTGGTAACTCTGACTCCTAAGATTACATCTACTTCTCCCAAATCTGTCATCTCAAACTTAGTGGACAATAAATTTTTAACTTTGTTAATGGACTCAAAATTAAAACTGAAAATCAACATGTCATTAACATGTAATCAACATAAAGACTTATGATAACACATTCAGTGTCAAACATCTTCGAATACACACAAGCATCCGAACCATTCATAAAAAAACCAAAACTAAGAATAGTTTTATGAAATTTCTCATGCCACTGTTTAGGAGTTTGCTTAAGTCCATAGAGTGACTTTTTGAGTCTACGGACTTTGCCTTCCATACCAGGTGCTTCAAAACCTAGTGGTTTCTCCATGTAAATCTCCTCATCTAGATCTTTATTCAAGAAAGCAGTCTTAACATCCATTTGATGTACCTGCAACTTATGAATAGAGGCTAGAGCAAATAATGCACGAATCGTTGAGATTTTTGTAACGGGAGAGTATGTATCAAAGTAGTCTAAACCAAAGCTTTGAGTGAACCCTTTGACAACTAACCTTACCTTGTACCGCTGAATCAAACCATCTTGCCTTAGTTTCTTCCGAAAGACCCATTTGTTGGAGATTGGTTTGAATCCCTTAGGCAAGTCAACTAATTCCCAAGTATGATTAGACATTATCGATTCTAGTTCATCATTAACAGCGCTTTTCCAAAAACTAGCATCGATAGATTTATAGCTTCTTCAAAACTTTTAGGATCCTCATCTAATAGAAATATTTGAGCTATAGGATCTGAAATGGAGTCTAAATCATTTATTTCCGAAATAAAGGAAGTAATAAAGTCTGGTCCAAAAGTGGTTTCAACTGTTTACCCTTTTACTTCTTCTAGGCTCAAAATCAATTTGATTAGAAGACCTAGAAGGATTACTAGAAGAAGTTGATGGAATATATTCTATTTTTGTTTCAATATTTATTTTCGGTTCCTTTAGAGGAAAAGTATTTTCAAAGAAAACAACATCCCTTGACTCACAAATAAAATAATCTTGTAAAAGAAGGAATCTATATGCAACACTATTCGTAGCATACCCTATAAACACTGCATCAACAGTTTTAGGTCCGATGGTAGAGTTCTTAAAATCTGGCAAACCCACTTTAGCTAGACACCCCCACACTTTCAGGTATTTTAAATTAGGAGTGTATCCTTTCCATAATTCATATAGGGTAAAATCTAATTTCTTTTGAGGAACTCGGTTCAAGATATGAGTTGACGATAGAATGGCTTCCCCCACATGTTATCAGATAACCCTGAACTTATTAGTAAAGATTTCATTATCTATTTTAAAGTTCTATTTTTCCTTTCGACTACACCATTCTGTTGAGGAAAATAGGGGGCTGAAGTTTCATGAACTATGTCATTCTTTTCACAAATATCTTTTAAGAAATTAGATCCATATTCACCACCTCTATCAGATCTAACCCGTTTGATTCTCCT
Organism: Hibiscus syriacus; assembly: GCF_006381635.1. Lineage (NCBI taxonomy): Eukaryota > Viridiplantae > Streptophyta > Magnoliopsida > Malvales > Malvaceae > Hibiscus > Hibiscus syriacus. The sequence continues at coordinate 839,965 of NW_024062559.1, forward strand.
ATCTAATTGGTTTTTAACTTCTGTCTTATAAATAAGAAAGAAGTTTTCAGCTTCATCTTTAATCTTTAGGAGATAAACTTTTGTATATCTTGAATAATCAATTACAAAAGTTATGTAGTAGTGTTTTCCTCCTTTACTTTCAGTGTTTCTAAAATCTACTAGATCAGTATGAATAAGTTCTAACAATTCAGTCTTTCTATTAGAAATAGTCTTAAAGTGAGGTCTAGTATGCTTAGCTTATACACAAATCTCACATTTGATAAAGCTAGTTGTGTCTAGTTTAGGCAGAACATTCATATTTATTAATTTCTTTAAAGAATGAATATCACGTGTCCTAATCTAGCATGCCACATATCAATGGATTTCATCTTTAATCTTAGGAGATAAACTTTTGTATATCTTGAATAATCATTACAAAAGTTATGTAGTAATGTTTTCCTCCTTTACTTTCAGTGTTTCTAAAATCTACTAGATCAGTATAAATAAGTTCTAACAATTCAGTCTTTCTATTAGAAACAGTCTTAAAGTGAGGTCTAGTATGCTTGCTTATACACAAATCTCACATTTGATAAAGCTAGTTGTGTCTAGTTTAGGCAGAACATTCATATTTATTAATTTCTTTAAAGAATGAATATTCACGTGTCCTAATCTAGCATGCCACATATCAATGGATTCAACAATATAAGCAGAAGTGGTAGTTTTATTTTCATTAAATTGAGTTTCTATGACAAATAAACCATTGCTTAAAAACCCTTTCCCAACATAATCACCATTTCGGGAAAGAACAAATTTATCTGCCTAAAAAACTAACTTAATGCATGCCTTATTCAGAAGCCCACCACTTACTAAATTTCTACGCAAGGTAGGTACATACATAACATTATTTAAAGCCAGAGTTTTACCAGAGGTCAGCTTGAGTAAAACCTTGCCTTTGCCTAACACTTCAGAGCTGCTAGAGTTCCCCATGTACACACGTTCACCTACGTTCTCATCCTCGAATTCGGTGAAAAACTCCTTCCTTACGCATAAATGCTTTGAAGCGCCAGTGTCAACAACCCATTTCAAACTGTTTTCCACTAGATTGACTTCTGAGACCTCCAAGCAATGATCTCATCATCTTCTTCTATAACATGCATCTGTGCTTGTTTTCATTCTGGCGGTCTGAGCGGTGTTGGCATTGGTAAGCTTTGGGGCCGGGTAAACCACAGACATCGAACTTGAGCGTCTTTCCTTCAAGTTTGGCCTTTCCTGACTTGTTGAAGTTGGTAACCTTCTGAGTTTCCGTCTTATTGTCTTGATTCCATCGTTTTATGATCTTCTTAAATTTAGACTCAACCAAGTTAGCTCTAAAAGATAAATTACTCATAGAATTAATAAGCTTATCTTTTAAATGGTTGGCTTCTTCAATCTTCATATGGCCCACGAGCTCTTCAAGTGAAATTTTTCTCTTCTTATGCTTAAGAGTGTTGCGGTAGTCAGACCAGGACTTGGGCAGCTTCTCAATGAGAACATTAGCTTGCAGCACCTCGCACATTTGTATCCCTTCGGCGATGATGTCAGCGACTAGGTTCTCATAGTCATGGACTTGATCCATTATAGGCTTGTCATCAGTCATATGGAATTTGAGCCATTCGCCGACAACGTACTTCTTGATGCCATCATCGTATGTACCATACTTTTTATCGAGAGTATCCCATATTGCCTTGGCACTCTTTTCTGTAAGGAACATATCAAATATTTTATTTGACATGTGACTGAGCAGATGTCCTCGCATCGTTTTGTTGTCTTTCTCGTACTTCTCGTAGGTAGCGAGCGCACAGCGAAACTTGCTAGGGCATCATCATTGAGGACCGCATCAGCATTATTATCGGTAGCTGGGGATGGTGGCATGGTAGGTGGTGGCTTGAGTAACACGTAGTTAAGATCAAGTTGCTTGAAAAATATCAGGATTCTTTGGGACCACCTTCTATAATTCTTTCCATCAAGTGCATCGAGCTTGGAAAGATCGGGTATCAGTTTGCTCAAAGGTGTTGACATGATTGCAGTATATAAAATTCGTTTCTAAAATCATTGGTAAAATAGACGGCAAAACTACACCGTTAGCACTGACTGAAAATATAAACAATAATTAAAAGGAACAGATTCGTAAACCGTGTCGTGGTATAATCACTTCCTTAGAAACGAAATCACCCGATGTGTGTAATCACTGCAGTAGGCAGACCGTCCCCCGAGGTTAACAGGGTCGCTCCGAATTCCGTACACCCGAAATCAGAATGGACTGCCGGTGGTATTTCTCTTCTTATCGGAAAGCACACAGAGAGAATATTTAGAAAATACTTGGAGATTGAATTCTGAATGTTGAGACTGAGTTGAGAAGCTGAATATAGCTCTCTATTTATAGGTTATAAATAGGGTTAAAATCGTCCATAAAATTTCAGGATTAAATCTCTTCTTTGTAACAACTGAAAAGTTTAGACGAACCTAACTTAGTAATAGTCCAGGTTCATTGCATCATTATTCAGCTCTTATAACTCCTGAAATTATATCATATAACTGCTGGAATTAAATCAAATAACTCTTGTAACTCCTGATATTAATAGCTTGTCTCCTTTATACAAAGCTGGAAATTAGTCCAAATACATCTTAACGTTTTTGATTTAATTTAGGAAAAGCTATTTAATTTCTGATAACTCTCATAAACCAGCTGTTATCATTCAAATTAAAACATTCCTCAACAACCTATAAATATCAGTTGAAATCTTTCACATTTTTCCATTTGTTTCATTCAAAGAGAAATTCCTCAGGAATTTTCTCTAAAAAGATAGTATCCGCACGGATGTGTCGAAGACACGTATTACCACGACCACGGGCCGAGCCGAGTCGAGACGGACAGCGGCGGTGGCGGTGCGCGAGAGTCCCCCTTGTTCTCTTTCACTCAACAAGGAAGTGGGAAATCCAAACCATAAATACCCATTCCGAATAGTATTTCCAATACTATGTGGGATTGAGCATTACCAACATTCCCCCACTAATGTGAAAGAATTCTTCTGAAACTCGAAAAAAAACTTTCCAGAAGAGCAATAGCGAGATTAGTTGCTTAAACAGTAGTGAACGTATCTGGAACTAGTACATAGTGATAATGAGCAATCATTCTCTTAGATAAGTGAAACTAGTCTAGAACTTTCTAAGATGGGGGTAAACTCATAACACACAACTAACCCCTTCATCCACCTGATTCCTCGATGTGTAAGATATATATATATATACAAAAGTATATATTTGGCCATCTTACCTCAGAATTCTAGTAAGTATGCTAGAAAAATGGCCTAACATTTTTCATAGAAGGCGACTAACCCTTTTCACTTACATAGTTATTTCATCAAGTTTATCTCGATATAAACCACCCTTAATAGGGATATGAAATAATTAAGAGCTTTTATAAAAGCTCAACCTCACAAAGAGTATGGTGACTTTGTTCAAGTTCATTATAAATGAACAACCTAAACTCTAGGCTAAGAAGTCATTAAGAATAAATATTCAACCTAATTTATCGGTAAATTCAATAAGTCCTTCTCACTAGAACCATCCAAATACTTGGATTTGTATTTATTAAGAGTTTAACAAACTCAACCTTTCTGTTGGTAAGTTCATTATTTCATTCACATTAGGAATACCCACTCAAATTGAGTTATGAACTTATTAAGAATAGATATTCAGCCAAAATCGGTAAATTCACCAAGTCTTTCTCACTAAGACCACCCAAAGCCTGGGCTATGAATTTATTCAGAGCACTTAAGCTCATCCTGGGCATGCACATTATTCATCATAGGGATAGGAAGTAGGAATGTGCACTATGAGTCTTTCCTTAGTTTCGTTTTACCACATGAAACTTAGATAACTAAGTTGGGTATCCACCATGAATTCCTCAACCAATGGGCTTGAGACACAACCGCCTCGACGAATCTAGGACCAGCTTCCGACTTATCCCTTTGGTAAACGGATCTGCTAGATTCCTTTTCGACTTCACATACTCTAAAGAGAGCACTCCAATCTTTATTAAGTGTCTAATGTGTATGTGTCTTTTTCTTACTATTGTAAGCTTGGTTCTTAGCCACACATATCGCAGCTTGTGAATCACACAACAATGAAACTGTATGAGTCGATCTTCCCCACAACGGAATATCTGCTAACAAGCTTCTGAGCCACTCCGCTTCTTGCCCAGCTAGGTCAAGAGTTATAAACTCTAACTCCATGGTAGAACGAGCAATACAAGTATGCTTTGGTGATTTCTACAAGATTGCTGCTCCACCCAAAGTAAAAACATACCCGCTCGTAGAGCTTACCTCATCATTATCAGAAACCTAGTTGGCATCACAATATCCTTCTAGTACTGCAGGAAAGCCAACAAACTCAAGTTTCCAATCCAAAGTACCCTTAAGATACTTCAATAAGCGTTTAAGAGCAATCCAGTGCTCACCACTCAGATTTTGAGTATATCTACTCAGTCTACTCACAACATAAGCAATATCAGGCCGAGTATAGTTCATTAAGAACATTAAGCTCCCAATTAATTTAGCATATTCAATTGGGAAACGCTACTTCCTTATCTTAACTAGATGTATGCTAGGGTCATAGGAGTTCGAACAGGGACGATATCAAAACTGTCAATTTCTTTAGCACTTCTCTATAATGTGCTTGACATAAAGCAAATCCCTTCTCAGTTTTGGAAACTCTGACTCCTAAGATTACATCTACTTCTCCCAAATATTTTATCTCAAACTTAGTGGACAAGAAATTTTTAACTTTGTTAATAGACTCAATGTTAGAACTGAAAATCAACATGTCATCAACATGCCATTAACATGTAATCAACATAAAGACTTATGATAACTCATTCAGTGTCAAACATCTTCGAATACACAAAAGTATCCGAACCATTCATAACAAAACCAAAACTAAGAATAGTTTTATGAAATTTCTCATACCACTGTTTAGGAGCCTGCTTAAGTCCATAGAGTGACTTTTTGAGTGTATAGACTTTGCCTTCCATACCAGGTGCTTCAAAACCTAGTGGTTGCTCCATATAAATCTCCTCATCTAGATCTCCATTCAAGAAACAAGTCTTAACATCCATTTGATGTACCTGCAACTTATAAATAGAAGCTAGTGCAAATAATGCACGAATCATTGAGATTTTTGTAACGGGAGAGTATGTATCAAATTAGTCTAGACCAAACCATTGACTGAACCCTTTGACGACTAATCGTGCCTTATACCACTGAATCAAACCATCTGGCCTTAGTTTCTTCCGGAAGACCCATTTGTTGGATATTGGTTTGAATCCCTTAGGCAAGTTAATAAATTCCAAAGTATGATTAGATATTATCGATTCTAGTTCATCATTAACAGTGCTTTTCCAAAAACTAGCATCGATAGATCTTATAGCTTTTTCAAAAATTTTAGGATCCTCATCTAACAGAAAAATTTGAGCTATAAGATCTGAAATGGAGTCTAAATCATTTATTTCATAAATAAAGGAAGTATTAATGTTTGGTCCAAAAGAGGTTTCAACTCTTTGCCTTTTACTTCTTCTAGGCTCAAAATCAATTTGTTCAGAAGACCTAGCAGATTACTAAAGAAGTTGATGGAATATATCTATTTGTTCAATATTTATTCTCGGTCCTTTAAAGGAAAAGTATTTTCAAAGAAAACAACATCCCTTGACTGACAAGTAGAATTATCTTGTAAAAGCATGAATCAATATACAACACTATTCGTCACATACCCTATAAACACTGCATCAACGATTTTAGGTCCGATGGTGGACTTCTTAAATTCTGGAAAACCCACTTTAGCTAGACACCCCAACACTTTCAGGTATTGTAAATTAGGAGCGTATCATTTCCACAATTCATATGGGGTAGATATCTTTCTTATGAGGAACTCGTTCAAGATATGAGTTGACGATAGAATGGCTTCCCCCCACATGTTATCAGATAAACCTGAACTTATTAGTAAATAATTCATCATCTCTTTTAAAGTTCTATTTTCCTTTTGGCTACACCATTCTATTGAGGAAAATAGGGGGCTGAAGTGGTAGTTTTATTTTCATTAAATTGAGTTTCTATGACAAATAAACCATTGCTTAAAAACCCTTTCCCAACATAATCACCATTTCGGGAAAGTACAAGTTTATCTGCCTCAAAAACTAACTTAATGCCTGCCTTATTCAGAAGCCCACCACTTATCAAATTTCTACGCAGGGCAGGTACATACAAAACAATATTTAAAGCCAGAGTTTTACCAGGGGTCAGCTTGAGTAAAACCTTGCCTTTGCCTAACACTTCAGAGCTGCTAGAGTTCCCCATGTACACACGTTCACCCATGTTCCCATCCTCGAATTCAGTGAAAAACTCCTTCCTTGCGCAGAAATACTTTGAAGCGCCAGTGTCAACAACCCATTCCGAACTGTTTTCCACCAGATTGACTTCTGAGACCACCGCAGTAATGATCTCATCATCTTCTTCTATAATGTGCATTTGTGGCTTGTTTTCATTCTGGAGGTCTGAGCGGTGTTGGCATTGGTAAGCTTTGTGGCGGGTAAACCGTAGACATAGCACTTGAGCGTCTTTCCTTCAGGTTTGGCCTTTCTGAATTCTTGAAGTTGGTAGCCTTCTGAGGTTTCGTCTTCTTGTTGATTCCCACGTTTCATGATCTTCTTAATTTAGACTTAACCAAGTTAGGTCTAAAAGATAAATTACTCATAGAATTAGTAAGCTTATCTTTTAAACGGTTGGCTTCTTCAATCTTCATATGGCCCATGAGCTCTTCAAGCGAAATTTTCCTCTTCTTATGCTTAAGAGAGTTGTGGTAGTCAGACCAGGACTTGGGCAGCTTCTCAATGAGAACATTGGCTTGCAGATCCTCACACATTTGCATCCCTTCGGCGATGATGTCAGTGACTAGGTTCACATAGTCATGGACTTGATCCATTATCGGCTTGTCATTAGTCATCTAGAATTTGAGCCATTCGCCGAAAAACGTACTTCTTGATGCTAGCATTGTCTGCACCATACTTTTTATCGAGAGTATCCCATATTGCCTTGGCACTCCTTTCTCTAAGGAACATATCAAATAATTTATTTGACATATGACTGAGCAGATGTCCTCGCACCATTTTGTTGTCTTTCTCGTACTTCTCGTAGGTAGCGAGCGCAGTAGCGGTAGTTGCTAGGGCATCATCATTGAGGATATCAGCATCATTACCAGTAGCTGGGGTTGGCGATAAGGTAGGTGGTGCCTTGAGCAACACGTAGTCAAGATCAAGTTGCTTAAAGAATATCAGGATTCTTTGGGACCTCCTTCTATAATTCTTTCCATCAAGTGCATCGAGCTTGGAAAGATCGGGTATCAGTTTGCTCAAAGATGTTGACATGATTGTAGTATATAGAATTCGTTTCTAAAATTGTTGGTAAAATAGACGGCAAAACTACACTGTTAGCACTGACTGGAAATATAAATAGTAATTAAAAGGAACAGATTCGTAAACCGTGTCGTGGTATAACCACTGCCTTAGAAACGAATTCGCCCCGATGTGTGTAATCGCTGCAGTAGGCGGACCGTCCCCCGAGGTTAAACGGTCACTCCGAATTCCGTACACCCAAAATCAGAGTAGACTGCCGGTGGTATTACTCTTCTTATCAGAAAGCACACAGAGAGAATATTTAGAAAACACTTGGAGAGTGAATTCTGAATGTTGAGACTGAGTTGAGATATTGAATATAGCTCTCTATTTATAGGCTAGAAATAGGGTTAAATCGTCTATAAAATTTCAGGATTAAATCTCTTCTTTGTAACAGCTGAAACATCTAGATGAATCTGACTCAGTAATAGTCCATGTTCATTGCATCAATATTCAGCTGAATTAACTCCCGAAATTATATCATATAACCCCTGGAATTAAATCAAATAACTAAAGTAACTCCTGATATTAACAACTTGTCCCCTTTGTACAAAGCTGGAAATCAGTCCAAATACATCTTAACGTTTTTGATTTAATTTAGGAAAAGATGTTTAATTTTTGATAACTCTCATAAACCAGCTGTTATCATTTAAATTTAAACAGTCCTCAGCAGCCTATAAATATCAGTTGAAATCTTTCACATTTTTCCATTTGTTTCTTTCAAAGAGAAATTCCTCAAGAATTTTCTCTAAAAAGATAGTATCCGCGCGGACGTGTCGAAGACATGTATTACCACGACCATGACCACGACCCGAGCTGAGTCGAGCTGAGCCTAGCCGTACCGTGCTGAGCCAGCCAAGCCGAGCCGAGACGGACGGCGGCGGCGGCGGTGCGCGAGGGTCCCCCTTGTTCTCTTTCACTCAACAAGGAAGTGGGAAATCCAAACCATAAATACCTATTCCCAATAGTATTTCCAATACTATGTGGGATTGAGCATTACCAATATTCCCCCACTAATGTGAAAGAATTCTTCTGAAACTCGAAAACAAACTTTCCAGAAGAGAAATAGCGAGATTAGCTGCTTAAGCACTAGTGAACGTATCTGGAACTAGTACATAGTGATAATGAGCAAACTCTCTCTTAGATAAATGAAACTAGTTTGGAACTTTCTAAGATGGGGGTAAACTCATAACACACAACTAACCCCTTCATCTACCTGAGTCATCGATGTGTAAGAGATATATATATATATATATACAAAAGTATATATTTGGCCATCTTACCTCAGGATTCTAGTAAGTGTGCTAGAAAAATGGCCTAACATTTTTCATAGAAGGCGGCTAACCTTTCTCACTTACATAGGTTATTTCATCAAGTTTATCTCGATATAAACCACCCTTAACAGGGATATGAAATAATTAAGAGCTTTAATAAAAGCTCAACCTCACAAAAAGTATGGTGACTTTCTTCAATATCATTATAAATGAACCACCCAAAGTCTGGGCTAAGAAGTCATTAAGAATAAATTTTTAACCTCATTTATTGGTAAATTCAATAAGTCCTTCTCACTAAAACCATCCAAATATTTGGATTTGAATTTATTAAGAGTTTAACAAACTCAACCTTTCTTGGTAAGTTCATTATTTCCTTCTCACTTAGGAATACCCACTCAAATTGGGTTATGAACTTATTAAGAATAGATATTCAGCCAAAATCGGTAAATTCATCAAGTCTTTCTCACTAAGACCACCCAAAGCCTGGGCTATGAATTTATTAAGAGCACTTAAGCTCATCCTGGGTATGCACATTATTCGTCATAGGGATAGGAAGTAGGAATATGCACTATGAGTCTTTCCATGTTTTCGTTTGACCACATGAAACTTAGATAACTAAGTTGGGTATCCACCATGAATTCCTCAACCAATGGGTTTGAGACACATCCCCCTCGACGAATCTAGGACCAGCTTCTGACTTATCCCTTTGGTAAGCGGATCTCTAGGTTCCTTTTTGACTTCACATACTCTAAAGAGAGCACTCCATTCTTTATTAAGTGTTTAACTGATTCATGTCTTATGCGAATGTGTCTTTTCTTACCATTGTAAGCTTGGTTCTTAGCCACACATATCACAGCTTGTGAATCACACAACAATGAAACTGGAGGAGTCGGTCTTCCCCACAACAGAATATCTGCTAACAAGCTTCTGAGCCACTCCGCTTCTTACCCAGCTAGGTCAAGACCTATAAACTCTGACTCCATGGTAGAACGAGCAATACAAGTATGCTTTGATGATTTCTACGAGATTGCTGCTCCACCCAAAGTAAAAACATACCCGCTTGTAGAGCTTACCTCATCATTATCAGAAACCCAGTTGGCCTCACAATATCCTTTTAGTACTACAGGAAAGCCAACAAACTCAAGTTTCCAATCCAAAGTACCCTTAAGATACTTTAGTAAGCGTTTAAGAGAAATCCAATGCTCACCACTCAGATTATGAGTATATCTACTCAGTCTACTCACAACATAAGCAATATCAAGCCGAGTATAGTTCATTAAGAACATTAAGCTCCCAATTAATTTAGCATATTCAATTTGAGAAACGCTACTTCATTTATTCTTAACTAGATGTATGCTAGGGTCATAAGGAGTTTGAAGGACGACATCAAAACTGTCAAATTTCTTTAGCACTTTCTCTATATAATGTGCTTGACATAAAGAAAATCCCTTCTCATTTTGGTAACTCTGACTCCTAAGATTACATCTACTTCTCCCAAATCTGTCATCTCAAACTTAGTGGACAAGAAATTTTTAACTTTGTTAATAGACTCAATGTTAGAACTGAAAATCAACATGTCATCATATGATAAAACATTCAGTGTCAAACATCTTCGAATACACACAAGCATCCGAACCATTCATAACAAAACCAAAACTAAGAATAGTTTTAAGAAATTTCTTATACCACTGTTTAGGAGCCTGCTTAAGTCCATAGAGTGACTTTTTGAGTCTACAGACTTTGCCTTCCATACCAGGTGCTTCAAAACCTAGTGGTTGCTCCATGTAAATCTTATCATCTAGATCTCTATTCAAGAAAGCAGTCTTAATATCCATTTGATGTAACTATAACTTATGAATAGAGGCTAGTGTAAATAATGCACGAATCATTGAGATTTTTGTAATGGGAGAGTATGTATCAAAGTAGTCTAAACCAAACCTTTGAGTGAACCCTTTGACGACTAACCTTGCCTTGTACCATTGAATCAAAACTTCTGGCCTTAGTTTCTTCGGAAGACCCATTTGTTGGAGATTGGTTTGAATCCCTTAGGCAAGTTAACAAATTCCCAAGTATGATTAGACATTATCGATTCTAGTTCATAATTAATAGCGCTTTTCCAAAAACTAGGATCGATAGATCTTATAGCTTTTATAAAAGTTTTAGGATCCTCATCTAACAGAAAAATTTGAGCTATAGGATCTGAAATTGAATCTAAATCATTTATTTCAGAAATAAAGGAAGTAATAAAGTCTGGTCCAAAAGAGGTTTCTACTCTTTGCCTTTTAATTCTTCTAGGCTCAAAATCAATTTGTTCAGAAGACCTAGCAGGATTACTAGAAGAAGTTGATGGGATATATTCTATTTGTGTTTCAATATTTTTTCTCTGTTCATTTAAAGGAAAAGTATTTTCAAAGAAAACAGCATCCCTTGACTCACAAATAGAATAATCTTATAAAAGCATAAGTATGTATGCAACACTATTCGTAGCATACCCTATAAACATTGTATCAACGATTTTAGGTCCGATGGTGGACTTCTTAAAGTCTCGTAAACCCACTTTAGCCAGACACCCCCACACTTTCAGGTATTGTAAATTAGGAGTGTATCCTTTCCACAATTCATATGGGGTAGAATCTAATTTCTTATGAGGAACTCGATTCAAGATATTAGTTGACGATAGAATGGCTTCCCCCCACATTTTATCAAATAACCCTGAACTTATTAGTAAAGAATTCATCATCTCTTTTAAAGTTCTATTTTTCCTTTCGGCTACACCATTCTGTTGAGGAAAATAGGGGGCTAAAGTTTCATGAATATGTCATTCTTTTCACAAATATGTTTTAAGAAATTAGATCCATATTCACCACCTCTATCATATCTAACCCATTTGATTCTCCTATCTAATTGGTTTTCAACTTCTGCCTTATAAATAAGAAAGAAGTTTTCAGCTTCATCTTTAGTCCTTAGGAGATAAACTTTTGTATATCTTGAATAATCATCTATAAAAGTTATGTAGTAGTGTTTTCCTCCTTTACTTTCAGTTTTTCTAAAATCTACTAGATCAGTATGAATAAGTTCTAACAACTCAGTCTTTATATTAGAAATAGTCTTAAAGTGAGGTCTAGTATGCTTAGCTTCTACACAAATCTCACATTTGTTAAAGCTAGTTGTGTCTAGTTTAGGCAAAACATTCATATTTATTAATATCTTTAAAGAATGAATATTCACGTGTCCTAATCTAGCATGCCACATATCAATGGATTCAACAATATAAGAAGAAGTGGTAGCTTTATTTTCATTAAATTGAGTTTCTATGACAAATAAACCTTTGCTTAAAAAACCTTCCCCAACATAATCACCATTTCAGGAAAGTACAAGTTTATCTGCCTGAAAAACTAACTTAATGCCTGCCTTATTCAAAAGCCCACAACTTATCAAATTTCTACGCAAGGCATGTACATACAGAACATTATTTAAAGCCAGAGTTTTACCAGAGGTCAGCTTAAGTAAAACCTTGCCTTTGTCTAACACTTTAGAGCTGCTAGAGTTCCCCATGTACACACGTTCTCCTACGTTCCCATCCTTGAATTCGGTGAAAAACTCCTTCCTTGCGCAGAAATGCTTTGAAGCGCCAGTGTCAATAACCCATTCTGAACTATTTTCCACCAGATTGACTTCTGAGACCACCGGAGTAATGATCTCATCATCTTCTTCTACAACGTGCATCTGTAGCTTGTTTTCATTATGGCAGTCTGAACGGTGTTGGCATTGGTAAGCTTTATGGCCGGGTAAACCGCAGACATAGCACTTGAGCGCTGTCTTTCAGGTTTGGCCTTTCCTGACTTCTTGAAGTTGGTAGCCTTCTGAGGTTTCATCTTCTTGTCTTGATTCTCATGTTTCATGAGTTTCTTAAATTTAGACTCAACCAAGTTAGCTCTAAAAGATAAATTACTCATACAATTAGTAAGCTTATCTTTTAAACGGTTGGCTTCTTCAATCTTCATATGGCCCATGAGCTCTTCAAGCAAAATTTGTCTCTTCTTATGCTTAAGAGGGTTGCGGTAGTCAGACCAGGACTTGGGCAGCTTCTCAATGAGAACATTGGCTTGCAGTACCTCGCACATTTACATCCCTTCGGCGATGATGTCAGCGATTAGGTTCTCATAGTCATGGACTTGATCCATTATCGGCTTGTCATCAGTCATCTGGAATTTGAGCCATTCACGACAACGTACTTCTTGATGCCAACATCGTCCACACCATACTTTTTATCTAGAGTATCCCATATTGCCTTGGCACTCCTTTCTCTAAGGAACATATCAAATAATTTATTTGACATGTGACTGAGCAGAAGTCCTCATACCATTTTGTAGTCTTTCTCGTAGGTAGCGAGCGCAGCAGCGGCAGTTGCTAGGGCATCATCATTGAGGACCACATCAGCATCATTACCGATAGCTTGGGTTGACGGCATGGTAGGTGGTGGCTTGAGCAACACGTAGTCAAGATCAAGTTGCTCGAAGAATATTAGTATTATTTGAGACCACCTTATATAATTCTTTCCATCAAGTGCATCGAGCTTGGAAAGATCGGGTATCAGTTTGCTCAAATGTGTTGACATGATTGTAGTATATAGAATTCGTTTCTACAATTGTTGGTAAAATAGACGGCAAAACTACACCGTTAACACTAACTGGAAATATAAATAGGAATTAAAAGGAATAGATTCGTTAACCGTGTCGTGATATAGCCACTGCCTTAGAAACGAATTCACCCCGATGTGTGTAATCGCTGCAGTAGGCGGACTGTCCCCCGAGGTTAACACGGTCACTCCGAATTCCGTACACCCGAAATCGGAGTAGATTGCCGGTGGTATTGCTCTTCTTATCGGAAAGCACACGGAGAAAATATTTAGAAAAAACTTGGAGAGTGAATTATGAATGTTGAGACTGAGTTGAGAAACTGAATATAGCTCTCTATTTATAGGCTAGAAATAGGGTTAAAATCATCCATAAAATTTTAGGATTAAATCTCTTCTTTGTAACAACTGAAACATTTAGATGAATCTGACTCAGTAATAGTCCAGGTTCATTGCATCAATATTGAGTTGTTATAACTCCCGAAATTATATCATATAACCCCTAGAATTAAATCAAATAACTCCAGTAACTCCTAATATTAACAACTTGTCCCCTTTGTACAAAGCTAGAAATCAGTCCAAATACGTCTTAACATTTTTGATTTAATTTAGGAAAAGCTAATTAATTTCTGATAACTCTCATAAACCAATTGTTATCATTTAAATTTAAACAGTCCTCAGCAACCTATAAATATCAGTTGAAATCTTTCACATTTTTCCATTTGTTTCTTTCAAAGAGAAATTCCTCAAGAATTTTCTCTAAAAAGATGGTATCCGCGCGGACGTGTCCAAGACACGTATTACCACGACCACGACCATGACCACAACCATGAGCCGAGCTGAGTCGAGCCGAGCCTTACCGTGTCGTGCCGAGCCGAGCTGAGCCGAGCTGAGCTTAGCTGAGACGAGACGGACGGCGGCGGCGGCGGTGGGCGAGAGTCCCCCTTATTCTCTTTCACTCAACAAGGAAGTGGGAAATCCAAACCATAAATACCTATTCCCAATAGTATTTCCAATACTATGTGGGATTGAGCATTACCAATATTCCCCCGCTAATGTGAAAGAATTCTTCTGAAACTCGAAAATAAACTTTCGAGAAGAGCAATAGCGAGATTAGTTGCTTAAGCACTAGTGAACGTATCTGGAACTAGTACATAGTGATAATGAGCAATCCTTCTCTTAGATAAGTGAAACTAGTCTGGAACATTCTAAGATGGGGGTAAACTCATAACACACAACTAACCCCTTCATCCACCTGAGTCCTCGACGTGTAAGATATATATATATATACAAAAGTATATATTTGGCCATCTTACCTCAGGATTCTAGTACGTGTGCTAGAAAAATGACCCAACATTTTTCGTAGAAGGCGGCTAACCTTTCCCACTTACATAGGTTATTTCATAAAGATTATCTTGATATAAACCACCCTTAACAGGGATATGAAATAATTAAGTGCTTTTATAAAAGCTCAACCTCATAAAGAGTATGGTGACTTTCTTCAAGTTCATTATAAATGAACCACCCAAACACTGGGCTAAGAAGTCATTAAGAATAAATATTCAACCTCATTTATCGATAAATTCAATAAGTCATTCTCTCTAGAACCATCCAAATACTTGGATTTGAATTTATTAAGAGTTTAACAAACTCAACCTTTCTGTTGGTAAGTTCATTATTTCCTTCTCACTTTGGAATACCTACTCAAATTGGGGTTATGAACTTATTAAGAATAGATATTCAGCCAAAATCGGTAAATTCATCAAGTCTTTCTCACTAAGACCACCCAAAGCCTGGGCTATGAATTTATTAAGAGCACTTAAGCTCATCCTAGGCATGCACATTATTCGTCATATGGATAGGAAGTAGGAATGTGCACTATTAGTCTTTCCATGCTTTCGTTTGACCACATGGAACTTAGATAACTAAGTTGGGTATCCACCATGAATTCCTCAACTAATGGGCTTGAGACAACCCATTCTAAACTATTTTCCACCGGATTGACTTCTAAGACTACCGCATCAATGATCTCATCATCTTCTTCTACAACGTGCATTTGTGCCTTGTTTTCATTCTGGTTGTCTGAGCGGTGTTGCCATTGGTAAGCTTTGTGGTCGGGTAAACCGCATACATAGAACTTGAGCGTCTTTCATTCAGGTTTGGCCTTTCCAGACTTCTTGAAGTTGGTAGCCTTCTGAGGTTTCATCTTCTTGTCTTGATTCTCACGTTTCATGATATTCTTAAATTTAGACTCAACCAAGTTAGCTCTAAAAGATAAATTACACATAGAATTAGTAAGCTTATCTTTTAAACGGTTGGCTTCTTCAATCTTTATATGGGCCACGAGCTCTGCATGCGAAATTTCTCTCTTCTTATGCTTAAGAGAGTTACGGTAGTCAGACCAGGACTTGGGCAACTTCTCAATGAGAACATTGGCTTGCAGCACCTCGTACATTTGCATCTTTCGGTGATGATGTCAGAAACTAGGTTCTCATAGTCATGGACTTGATCCATTATCTGCTTGTCATCAGTCATCTGGAATTTGAGCCATTCGCCGACAACGTACTTCTTGATGCCAGCATCGTCCGCACCATACTTTTTATCGAGAGTATCCCTTATTTCCTTGGCACTCCTTTCGCTAAGGAGCATATCAAATAATTTATTTGACATGTGACTGAGCAGATGTCCTCGCACCGTTTTGTTGTCTTTCTCGTATTTCTCGTAGGTAGCGAGCGCAGCAGCGGTAGTTGCTAGGGCATCATCATTGAGGACCGCATCAGCATCATTACCGATAGCTAGGGTTGACGGTATGGTAGGTGGTGGCTTGAGCAACCCGTAGTCAAGATCAAGTTGCTCGAAGAATATTAGGATTCTTTGAGACCACCTTCTAAAATTCTTTCCATCAAGTGCATCGAGGTTGGAAAGATCAGGTATCAGTTTGCTCAAAGGTGTTGACATGATTGCAGTATATAGAATTCGTTTCTAAAATTGTTGGTAAAATAGACGGCAAAACTACACCGTTAGCATTGATTGGAAATTTAAACAGTAATTTAAAGGAACAGATTCATAAACCGTGTCGTGGTATACCACTGCCATAGAAACAAAATCACCCCGATGTGTGTAATCGCTGCAGTAGGCGGACCGTCCCCCGAGGTTAACACGGTCGCTCTGAATTTCGTACACCCGAAATCAGAGTGGACTGTCGGTGGTATTGCTCTTCTTATCGGAAAGCACATAGAGAGAATATTTAGAAAACACTCAGAGAGTGAATTCTGAATGTTGAGACTAAGTTGAGAAGATGAATATAGCTCTCTATTTATAGGCTAGAAATAGGGTTAAAATCGTCCATAAAATTTCAGGATTAAATCACTTCTTTGTAACAGCTGAAACGTCTAGATGAATCTGACTCAGTAATAGTCCAGGTTCATTGCATCATTATTCAGATGTTATAACTCCCGAAATTATATCATATAACCCCTCAAATTAAATCAAATAACTCCTGTAACTCCTGATATTAACAGCTTGTCCCCTTTGTACAAAGCTGAAAATCAGTCCAAATACATCTTAACGTTTTTTATTTAATTTAGGAAAAGCTGTTTAATTTCTGATAACTCTCATAAATCAGCTGTTATCATTTAAATTTAAACAGTCCTCAGCAGCCTATAAATATCAGTTGAAATCTTTCACATTTTTCCATTTGTTTCTTTCAAAGAGAAATTCCTCAAGAATTTTCTCTAAAAAGATAGTATCCGTGCGGACGTGTCAAAGACATATATTACCACGACCACGACCACGAGCTAAGACGAGCCAAACCGTGCCGAGATGAGACGAGACGAGACGGACGACGGCGACTGCGGTACGTGAGAGTCCCCCTTATTCTCTTTCACTCAACAAGGAAGTGGGAAATCCAACCCATAAATACCCACTTCCAATAGTATTTCTAAAACTATGTGGGATTGAGAATTATCAACATTCCCCCACTAATGCGAATGAATTTTTCTAAAACTCGAAAACAAACTTTCCAGAAGAGCAATAGCAAGATTAGTTGCTTAAGCACTAGTGAACGTATCTGGAACTAGTACATAGTGATAATGAGCAATCCTTCTCTTAGATAAGTGAAACTATTCTGGAACTTTCTATGATGGGGGTAAACTCATAACACACAACTAAACCCTTCATCCACCTGAGTCCTCGATGTGTAAGATATATATATATATATACAAAAGTATATATTTGGCCATCTTACCTCAGGATTCTAGTAAGTGTGCTAAAAAAATGGCCCAACATTTTTCATAGAAGGCGGCTAATCTTTCTCACTTACATAGGTTATTTCATCAAGTTTATCTCGATATAAACCACCCTTAACAGGGATATGAAATAATTAAGAGCTTTTATAAAAGCTCAACCTCACAAAGAGTATGGTGACTTTCTTCAAGTTCATTATAAATGAACCACCTAAACTCTGGGCTAAGAAGTGATTAAGAATAAATATTCAACCTCATTTATCGGTAAATTCAATAAGTCCTTCTCACTAGAATCATCCAAATTCTTGGATTTGAATTTATTAAGAGTTTAACAAACTCAACCTTTCTGTTGGTAAGTTCATTATTTCCATCTCACTTAGGAATACCCACTCAAATTGGGTTATGAACTTATTAAGAATAGATATTCAGCCAAAATCGGTAAATTCATCAAGTCTTTCTCACTAAGACCACCCAAAGTTTGGGCTATGAATTTATTAAGAGCACTTAAGCTCATCATGGGCATGCACATTATTCGTCATAGGGATAGGAAGTATGAATGTGCACTATGAGTCTTTACATGGTTTCGTTTGACCACATGGAACTTAGATAACTAAGCTGGGTATCTACCATGAATTCCTCAACCAATGGGCTTGAGACACATCCCCCTCGACGAATCTAGGACCAGCTTCCGACTTAACCCTTTGGTAAGCGGAACTGCTAGGTTTCTTTCCGACTTCACATACTCTAAAGAGAGCACTCCATTCTTTATTAAGTGCCTAACTGATTCATGTCTTATGTGAATGTGTCTTTTCTTAGCATTGTAAGTTTGGTTCTTAGCCATACATATCGCAGCTTGTGAATCACACAACAATAAAACTGGAGGAGTCAGTCTTCCCCACAACGGAATATCTGCTAACAAGCTTCTGAGCCACTCCGCTTCTTACCCAGCTAGGTCAAGAGCTATAAAATCTGACTCCATGGTAGGACGAGCAATACAAGTTTGCTTTGATGATTTCCACGAGATTGTTGCTCCACCCAAAGTAAAAACATACCCGCTCGTAGAGCTTACCTCATCATTATCAGAAACCCAATTGGCATCACAATATCCTTCTAGTACCGCAGAAAAGTCAACAAACTCAAGTTTCCAATCCAAAGTACCCTTAAGATACTTCAGTAAGCGTTTAAGAGCAATCCAGTGCTCACCACTCGGATTATGAGTATATCTACTCAGTTTACTCACATCATAAGCAATATCAGGCTGAGTATAGTTCATTAAGAACA
Organism: Hibiscus syriacus; assembly: GCF_006381635.1. Taxonomy (NCBI): domain Eukaryota; kingdom Viridiplantae; phylum Streptophyta; class Magnoliopsida; order Malvales; family Malvaceae; genus Hibiscus; species Hibiscus syriacus. Next base: position 858,862 of record NW_024062559.1, read on the forward strand.
TTAACCTCCCAATTAATTTAGCATATTCAATTTGGGGAACGCTAGTTCCTTTATTCTTAACTAGATGTATGCTAGGGTATAAGGAGTTCGAACAGGGACGACATCAAAACTGTCAAATTTCTTTAGCACTTACTCTATATAATGTGCTTGACATAAAGAAAATCCCTTCTCAGTTTTGGTAACTTTAACTCCTAAGATTACATCTACTTCTCCCAAATATGTCATCTCAAACTTAGTGGACAATAAATTTTTAACTTTGTTAATGGACTCAATGTTAGAACTGAAAATCAACATGTCATCAACATAAAGACTTATGATAACACATTCAGTGTCAAACATCTTCGAATACACACAAGCATCCGAACTATTCATAAGAAAACCAAAACTAAGAATAGTTTTATAAAATTTCTCATACCACTGTTTAGGAGCCTACTTAAGTCCATAGAGTGACTTTTTTTGTCTACAGACTTTGCCTTCCATACCAGGTGCTTCAAAACCTAGTGGTTTCTCCATGTAAATCTCCTCATCTAGATCTCCATTCAAGAAAGCAGTCTTAACATCCATTTGATGTACCTGTAACTTATGAATAGAGGCTAGTGCAAATAATGCACGAATCGTTGAGATTTTTGTAACGGGAGAGTATGTATCAAAGTAGTCTAAACCAAACCTTTGAGTGAACCCTTTGATGACTAACCTTGCCTTGTACCGTTGAATCGAAACATCTGGCCTTAGTTTCTTCTGGAAGACCCATTTGTTGGAGATTGGTTTGAATCCCTTAGGCAAGTTAACAAATTCCCAAGTATGATTAGACATTATCGATTCTAGTTCATCATTAATAGCGCTTTTCTAAAAATCTAGCATCGATAGATCTTATAGCTTCTTTAAAAAGTTTAGGAACCTCATCTAACAGAAAAATTTGAGCTATAGGATCTGAAATGGAGTCTAAATCATTTATTTCAGAAATAAAGGAAGTAATAAAGTCTGGTCTAAAAGAGGTTTCAACTCTTTGCCTTTTACTTCTTCTAGGCTCAAAATCAATTTGTTTAGAAGACCTAGCAGAATTACTAGAAGAAGTTGATGGAATTTATTCTATTTGTGTTTCATCTTTTAAAGTTCTATTTTTCCTTTCGGCTACACCATTCTCTTAAGGAAAATATGGGGCTGAAGTTTCATGAATTATGCCATTCTTTTCACAAATATGTTTTAAGAAATTTGATCCATATTCACCACCTCTATCAAATCTAACCCGTTTGATTCTACTATCTAATTCGTTTTCAAGTTTGTCTTATAAATAGGAAAGAAGTTTTTAGCTTCATCTTTAGTCCTTAGGAGATAAACTTTTGTATATCTTGAATAATCATCTATAAAAGTTATGTAGTAGTGTTTTCCTCCTTTACTTTCAGTGTTTTTAAAATCTGCTAGATCAGTATGAATAAGTTCTAACAACTCAGTCTTTCTATTAGAAACAATCTTAAAGTTAGGTCTAGTATGTTTAGTTTCTACACAAATCTCACATTTGTTAAAGCTAGTTGTGTCTAGTTTAGGCAGAACATTCATATTTATTAATTTATTTAAAGAATGAATATTCATGTGTCCTAATCTAGTATGCCACATATAAATGGATTCAACAATATAAGCAGAAGTGGTAGCTTTATTTTCATTAAATTGAGTTTCTATGACAAATAAACCATTGCTTAAAAACCCTTTCCCAACATAATCACAATTTCGGGAAAATACAAGTTTATCTGCCTCAAAAACTAACTTAATGCCTACCTTATTCATAAGCCCACCACTTATCAAATTTCTACGCAAGGCAGGTACATACAGAACATTATTTAAAGCCAGAGTTTTACCAGAGGTCAGCTTGAGTAAAACCTTTCCTTTGCCTAACACTTCAGAGCTGCTAGAGTTCCCCATGTACACACGTTCACCTACGTTCCCATCCTCGAATTCAGTGAAAAACTCCGTCCTTGCGCAGAAATGCTTTGAAGCGCTAGTGTCAACAACCCATTCCGAACTGTTTTCCACCAGATTGACTTCTGAGACCACCGCAACAATGATCTCATCATCTTCTTCTATAACGTGTATCTGTGGATTGTTTTTATTCTGGCGGTCTGAGCGGTGTTAGCATTGGTAAGCTTTGTGGCTGGGTAAACCGCAGACATAGCACTTGAGCGTCTTTCATTCAGGTTTGGCCTTTCCTAACTTCTTGAAGTTGGTAGCCTTCTGAGGTTTCGTCTTCTTGTCTTGATTCCAACGTTTCATGATCTTCTTAAATTTAGACTCAACCAAGTTAGCTCTAAAAGATAAATTACTCATAGAATTAGTAAGCTTATCTTTTAAACGGTTGGCTTCTTCAATCTTCATATGGCCCACGAGCTCTTCAAGTAAAATTTATCTCTTATATGCTTAAGAGAGTTGTGGTAGTCAGACCAGGACTTGGGCAGCTTCTCAATGAGAACATTGGCTTGTAGCACCTCGCACGTTTGCATCCCTTCGGCGATGATATCAGCGACTAGGTTCTCATAGTCATGGAATTGATCCATTATCGGTTTGTTATCAGTCATCTGGAATTTGAGCCATTCGTCGACAACGTACTTCTTGATGCCAGCATCGTCCGCACCATACTTTTTATCTAGAGTATCCCATATTACCTTGGCACCCCTTTCTCTAAGGAACATATCAAATAATTTATTTGACATGTGACTGAGCAGATGTCCTCACACCGTTTTGTTATCTTTCTTGTACTTCTCATAGGTAACGAGTGCAGTAGCGGCAGTTGCTAGGGCATCATCATTGAGGACCGCATCAGCATCATTACCGGTAACTGGGGTTGGCGGCATGATAGGTGGTGGCATGAGCAACACGTAGTTAAGATCAAGTTGCTTGAAGAATATCAGGATTCTTTGGGACTACCTTCTATAATTCTTTCCATCAAGTGCATCGAGCTTGTAAAGATTGGGTATCAGTTTGCCCAAAGGTGTTGACATGATTGCAATATATAAAATTCGTTTTTAAAATTGTTGGTAAAATAGACGGCAAAACTACACCGTTAGCACTGACTGGAAATATAAACAGTAATTAAAAGGAACAGATTCGTAAACCGTGTCATGGTATAACCACTGCCTTAGAAACGAATTCGCCCCGATGTGTATAATCACTACAGTAGGCAGATCGTCCCCCGAGGTTAACACGATCGCTCCGAATTCCGTACACCCGAAATAATGTGGACTGCCGGTGGTATTGCTCCTCTTATCAGAAAGTACATAGAGAGAATATTTACAAAACACTTGGAGAGTGAATTCTAAATGTTGAGACTGAGTTGAGAAGCTGAATATAACTCTCTATTTATAGGCTAGACATAGGGTTAAAATCGTCCATAAAATTTCAAGATTAAATCTCTTCTTTGTAACAGCTGAAACGTCTAGATGAACCTGACTCAGTAATAGTCCAGGTTCATTGCATCATTATACAACTGTTATAACTCCCGAAATTATATCATATAACCCTGGAATTAAATCAAATAACTCATGTAACTCTTGATATTAACAGCTTGTCCCCTTTGTACAAAGCTGGAAATCAGTCCAAATACATCTTAACGTTTTTTATTTAATTTTGGAAAAGCTGTTTAATTTCTGATAACTCTCATAAACCAGCTGTTATCATTTAAATTTAAACAGTCCTCAGCAGCCTATAAATATCAGTTGAAATCTTTCACATTTTTCCATTTGTTTCTTTCAAAGAGAAATTCCTCAAGAATTTTCTCAAGAATTTTCTCTAAAAAGATAATATATGCGCGGATGTGTCGAAGACACGTATTACCACGACCACAAGCCGAGACGAGACTAGATAGACGGCAGTGGCGGCGGTGCGCGAGAGTCCCCCTTGTTCTCTTTCACTCAACAAGAAAGTGGGAAATCAAACCATAAATACCCATTCCCAATAGTATTTCCAATACTATGTGGGTTGAGCATTACCAACATTATACACAAACATCAAAGTACTTCGTCCTCTGTTGAGATATTGGAATCATGAAAAGGTACATTTTTCACACATTTTCTCATTATTTCTTTGGGCACTCTTATAACCTATATCACGTTGCCATGACAATTCATCATCACCACCATGCTACCATAGTGGGGTTGCCTTCTCTCTGACCGAAGTATTGAGTAGTCTCTACTATATTTCATTATACTAACTAACCAAATGACTTGAAATACATCTGTTATACACTAATGATGAGATGTCTCTTGAGATACCTCCGTTTAATGTAGAGATGTCTCCACCACTAGCTTATGACTTATAGAATTTACCAAATGGGATGAAGAGTTTTCCCTCTAACAATGGAAGTTATTCCATTGTGCCTAAGCAAACATCGAGATGCCTTCTCCCTAGTAGAGGAATTTCAACTCTTCACTTCTATCAGGATGAAGATGTCTCGGTCACAACTAAAGACTTTTTCTTGAAGTATGGAGATACCTCTACAATACCTGTAGTGTGTTGCTATAGATTGAGTTGTGTTATCTAATCGTTCAAGGGCATCAAAATGCCTCTTCACCGAGGGAACTCTTCCTGATATTGATTGATAAAGTTAAGATGTCTTTGTCTTAGTAATAGGAACAAATACATTGCTGTAAAACCTTTAACTCGGTCTAATCAAAAATCAAATGGACGATGTTGCATTGACTTATCATAAGAAAAGTAGATAACTTTTAACCTAATTTGGATACCGAATAACTATTTAATCAAGTTATGATTTTAGGGGCTATTGTAATCATAATCTCAATTATGCACATCAATGTCTAAATCATGAAAATCAACATATTTAAGGGTCATATCACAATCATAATTAATAATCAAGGACTAAATTGAATAAACTTAAATATTCAATACTGATGGTATCAATATTGTTCACATGGTATCAATATTGCCTAAGAAAAATACTAATATTATATAAATAGTATCGATATTGAATTATTTTTCCAACTTTGAAGATCAATCTGGTACGGATACCTTCACCAATACTAATAATAATCAATGGTATCGATACCCTTTTAGGATTATTATATTTGAATCCTTCTAATGAGTATCAATATTCTAACAATTGGCATTGATACCATCGACTTAGTATCGATACTCCATGCTAGTATCGATGCCAAATAATCATTTGAAATTATTCTTTAAGCCTATGATATCGATACACCTTATTTGTGTATTGATATTATATGAACCAAATGGTCAATTTCAAATACCAAAATGCACAAAAGGTCATGAAACTTGGCCTAAAATGTATGAAACATGTATATTACACAATAGAACACCAATAATGTATCAAAACATAATTTTTACTAGTATTTTAATATTATGCAATTGACATTGAAAATGCTTGTAATAAGAACATCATTTTATCACACAAACATGTTATCTAGCATATTTTAAAATACCAACCTATCAAATTGCTCATAATGGGTCATTAGGTCACTTACTGCATCAATTACATATATTAACTTAAGGATTTTAACTAGGTATATATCATTCTCACCCTAGAACATACATGATAATTGTTCCAAGTAAGAGGTTCCTTACACTATTCAAACAATATATAACAATACCATATAGATAACCACCATTCTAGAGTTTAGCAAAAAATCAATACACTGATTAAATATCTAAAGATGACTTCCAATCACTAGATGCAATCTCGAATCCAACTACAGTGATCAATATCCTGAAATCCAATTAAAAAATAATGTAATCTTATATAGCTTTGTGAGGTAGTCATAATCATAAATCTATTAGATGACATCTCTAAAGTTATGAATACTGATTAAGCAATAACAATGACAATGACTTCAAAAACATCATTAGTGACGTCAGTAACGATATCAATGGAAAGAATAATAATAATAATGGTAAACATAACTATATTGATATCAATAAAAATAATAAGAGCAACAACAATGATTATGAGTATGAAAATAGTTTCGATAGTACTTTTTCGATATATAGATACATGAATCTCGACATCACTATAAAACCTATAGTGGACTCTATGACATGCCAATTGTATCTCATATAAGTTCGACCAAATCATCATTCATTCGTCACTAACAAGACCAAAGTCTTACAATACTCATATAAGCGTTGTGGACTCTATGACATGCCAATTGTATCTTGACTCGACAAGATAATCATGGGAAATGAATGGTCACAAAAACATTGCTTACCATATTGTCATCTCTTGTGGCATTTTAATACTTAATAACTTTTACAATAGAGGTCTTGTCTTAATAATTATCATAAGGCCACATAGGCTCGATTTAGTTTAAATTACTTATTGGACGTCAATATATCACTGAATCCAATACACATACAATTACACTCATAAAATAACATATGAATAACCATGTAAACTTACTAATGATATCTTTAACAATGCTTATTAATACTTGTAACAACAATGTCATAAAAAAGTAATGCATTCGATATAAATGACCGTAAAAGCTTAATGAAGCTTCTGATTTCTATAATTTTTCCATATGTTTTCTCCAAATAAGACAATAAACATTATAGTCAATTACCTAAACATTAATGAAAATGCATACAAAATAATACAGTACCATAAGTTTGATAGTGACTACACTCACCTAATTGAAGTTGGTCTATTTTATCTATGGTTATCCATTTTTTTAGAATTAAGCTTTTCCTCTTGATTGTGATAACTCACCAAATGCCTTAGCACTAAAAATTAAAAAAAACATATTCACTATAAAATTTTATCATCTAATATCAATCTCTACTTAACACCTATTTTACATAAACCCACGATTGAGATCCAATTAAAGGTTTCATCTACACTGTTATAATATCGAAATGATTATTATCGACAAACAAATAAACACGATCAAAAAAGAAAAAACAAATAATACCAATATTTATGTGGAAAATCGAAAAGAAAAAAACCATGGACAGAGGAAAATAATTTCACTAATATGAAGGAACCAAATACAATAAGATTTTGGAGAAAGAAAAACTTGATATCTAACCCTTACCCTAAGTATTTATTTATAGGAATCGATACTTGATTACACAAGAAAACTAAATAAAGTAAAAATATATTTTAATAAAGTTATCTACTTTTAATCAAACTAGGTTTCTTACTTTCCCAAATTTATACATTAATTAATTTGTGCCACTTTGAATTCGAGTCAAACTCTAACAAATCTCCACCTTGACATTAATTCTAAAAATGAGAAGGCTTTGAGCCAAAAAAAAACCAAATTTGATGAGGCACCCAAACTAAGAATAATTCTTCACTTAAACAAACAAGTTCTCCACCTCTTCCACAACACCCCTCAAAGGAGTAATCTTCAGTAATTGACACCAACCAAGTCCAAGAAAGGCTCAACCTTGGTTGTAGGGGCGGTTTGGTTATCATGCCTACTGGAATGTCACGAGTGCTGACTTTGCTCACAACAATGTCACCTCGAGCAATTACATCACGCACAAAGTGATAGTGGATATTAATATGTTTTGTCCGCTCATGAAACATTTGATCTTTCAATAAGAATATAACACTCTAACTATCACAGAACATCGTACTAATCTGAAGTCTCTCTAAGTTCACCAAAAAGTCCTTTTAACCAACTCACTTCCTTACAAGCTTTAGTGATCACCATGTACTCCCCGTTAGTAGTCGACAAGGCGACAATGTTCTTGAGAGTGGCTTTCCAACTAATAGAACATCCTCCAACCCAAAGATGTACCTCTTAAGTGATATTCTCTTATCAAGATCTCCCATAAAATTATAATCTACATACCCTACGACTCCATCTCTAGTTCATCCAAACTGCAAGAAAAAATCAATAGTACCACGAAGATACCTGAAAATCCACTGGATAACTTTCCAATGTTCTTTACCGAGATCCACCATGTATGTACTACATGAACTAAATGCGTACACTAAGTTCGGGCGTGTATAAAGCATAACATACATTAGAGATCCCACTACACTAGAATATGGAACACGTGACATGTACTCTATTTCTAATATGATTTTGGTGAACAATCTGATGAAAGTCTGAAGTGAGCTACCAACAAAGTGCTCACAGGCTTCGCACTCTGTATATTAAACCTATGAAATACCTTTTCAATGTACCCCTTTTGATTTAGGTACAATTTACATGTTTTCTGTCTCTTCTAATATCTATTTTGAGTATCTTCTTCACATGAACCAGATCTTTCATCTTAAACTACTTATTCAATGAGTTTTATATGTCTAATCTATTCTTTATTGTTCGTAGCTTTCAACATATCATTAACATAAAGAAGCATATATATAGGCGAACTCACGAATCCTTTTCAAGTAAATAGTTGTCAAAATTACTTCAATTAAACTATGAAATACCTTTTCAATGTACCCCTTTTGATTTAGGTACAATTTACATGTTTTTCTGTCTCTTCTAATATCTATTTTGAGTATCTTCTTCACATGAACCAGATCTTTCATCTTAAACTACTTATTCAGATGAGTTTTTATATGTCTAATCTATTCTTTATTGTTCGTAGCTTTCAACATATCATTAACATAAAGAAGCATATATATAGGCGAACCTCACGAATCCTTTTCAAGTAAACATAGTTGTCAAAATTACTTCAATTAAAACTAAGAGAACCCATAAAAAAGAAAAACCATTTATATCATTGTCTCATTGAATACTTAATTCCATAAAGAGATTTCTTTAGCAAACTAACATGTCCTCTTTTCCTGGGACCATAAAACCCTTTGGTTGTTGCATGTAAATTTCCTCTTCAAGATCACTATACAAGAATGACGTTTTCAAATGTAACTGGTCAAGAGGTCTCATATAGCTACTATCCAAGCAAATCTCTAATCGAACTATGCTTTACCACCTAAGAAAACATATCATTAAAGTCAATACTAGGGATTTGGATGAACCCCTTTGCAACCAGGCTTGCCTTGTATTTGGGTTCCTCAACTCCCAAAATTCCTTCATTCTTTTTGTACACCTACTTACTCTGAATGAATCACTTTCCACTGGGAAGTTTCACTAAATTCCAAGTGTTATTGTTGTGAAGTGGCTCTATTTCCTCTTGCATTGCAATCATCCACTTGTCTGAGTTTTTATAGCTAACAACCTCTGAATATGATTATGACTCTTGGTTTACATCAACGTCTTTCACAACACTCAGAGCGTACAAGACTAGATCAGTCTCTATGTACCTTTTCAGTCCCTTGATTTCTCTTCTAGGTCTATTACATGTAATAAAAAATGACATATCATATTGTTGTATAGGAGTTCTATTCTCTTCGAGTGTATCATATGGAGGCCCTGTTTCAAACTGAATCTTCACCTTCTCTTGTGTGATATATGATTCATATGAATTCTTGGTGGTTTCATTAAGAATTGATTCTTGCAACATAGTATATTCATCAAATATTGATGGAAGCTTTTTGAAAGAATATGAAAAATTGACACAAGCAATTTTAGAGTAGTTCAACTTCCTTAATGGAGTCTACATGCACTACCTTAGCTTTCACACTAAGAATTTCAACAAAATCATTAATTTGTTCAAAACTTTTAGGACAAGGTGTAACCTTACTGCACACTTGGACTTGTACCCCAAATCTCAAATGTACAACCCTTCCGAAGAAGAAATTACAAATAGAAAACTATGAAAACTCTCTTACAAGAAATGTATTTGCATAATCCAGAATAAAAAGGGCACTTAAGAGAATAAAACAAAGAATTACACAAGTATTCTTGAAAGCAAAAGAAATGTATAAGAATGTTATCTTGATTTTTAACTCTATGTGATTGCTTTATCTTTCTCTTTGATGTCTTGTTTTTATACTCCCTTTATTAATTCTATTATTTGGGTTGTTGTGGGAGTTAATAAAACCGTTGGGGAGGTAGTTTCCCGTAATAAATACTACCCCAATGCTTTAAGTATCAATACTCGGGCTTTGGGTATCAATACTACCTGCGTTAAATATAAAAATATAGCCATTGAGGAAAGAGGGTATCGATACTGATACAATGAGTATCGATACTACTGTTATAAGTAGTGTCGATACTGGACTAGTATCGGTACCTGAAGTGTATACTGGAATTTCACATTTTTCAAAATCAAAATGGTAGTATTGGTACTAATATGTGGGGTATCGATACTGAATTAGTATCGATACCATAATAGCATTGTGTTTTGTTAAACCAACAAACAATATAGTCATTGCTTTAGTATTGGTACCACTGTATTATTTTAGGCTTTAGCATCAATATTATCGATACTTCATGAAAGATATCGATATTGTTCTTGTACTAGTGTTATTGTGCTTAAAATGAGTTTTGACTCGATTAAAGTTTGAAACCCTTAGAAAAAATTATTTCAAATTAGTTTCAGTATATGACTCAATTTCTCAATAGAATAAAGAGTTAAAAATAGTTTTTGACCTTAACAGTAATTTTATATTCCAATGACCAAATCGTATATAGTCTTAAAATTTGTTAAGAATATTTATCATTTTAGGTATATAAAAATATCAAATTATCCTCAACAATCTACCCCATTTTTCATATAACAAAACATTTAAGAAATTTTAATATTTTCTTGAGAAATATCCCCAATAGTCTAACATTTCTCTTCATTTTTTGTTAAATCAAAAAGTTAAGAATAAACAAGATAAAGAAAGAACCTGTGAAGATCAAATTTTCCAAATAGATTTAGTCAACATAAATAATATCCTTAAATAATAAGAATGGTCATAAAAAAGTAAACATATCTTAAATATCATAATAAGCATCCATACGACATAAGCATCCAAATAACAAATGTCAAATCATCCAAAATATAGAAACACCAAGCCCAAAATATCATAGAATGAGAAAACTTTCTGAAATGATAAAATCCAAAATAACATATTGTAACACCAAAAAAATAACAACCAACAAAGCAACAGGCTATCAAGCATCCAAAGGAGGAGGGTCGAAATTTGAAGATGGAGCGCAGAATGAAGAAAAATCTCGAGATAGAGCACCTATCCTATCCACATGCATCGCTTGTAGTGCTAACTACTGAGAAGCTATCTCTAATACCTGAGTCCCCGGAGAAGTAAAATGAGACTCCATGGTAGCAAATCTCAAGTCCAACTTCTCCATCATCAAATGAAAGTAACTTTCCAATGAATTTTGAAACACATCAATCAGACATCGAAAACTCAAGATATTCTTATTTTAGCGAAGACATCGCATGCAGAAAATTGAATACGGGCTCAATATGGGGATTTTAATTTACTACGAATTTTCATTTATTTTATTGAATATTTGTAATTAAATTCAAATTTATACTTTCCATAGTTTATTTATGGTGATTTAGGATATTTTTTATTATTTTAGAATTACTTTCTTTTAATTGGTATATCTAGCATTAATGAAAAGATGTTAGGTTTTTTGCTTTTACGGTTTTTGGGAGCCTATAAATAGGCCCTCTTATTTTTGTAATTGGACAAAAAGAAAGAGAGGAAGAGGGGGAAGAGAAAATATAAGGAGAAAGAGAGAAAAAAGGGAGGAAAGAAAAGAGAAAAGAATCATCCATTGTAGTTTGAGCAAAAAGAGCAATGAAAGTGATTTTTTAAGTTAATTCATTGTTATTCTTTTTTTATTATTATTATCTTTATTGTTTCGGACACCTTCGTCCTTTTTTCCTTAAAAAACTCTATCGGATGAGAGAAAACCAATGAACAAGGAAAATACTCTTTAATAGATTTTCTCATATCAAACATTCCTTGAGGTTTAGAGAAAACCGATGATTTTCTTTCTTATATTTTTATTACTTTTGTGTTTACTTCTTTGATTTTTTTTAAATTTCATCGAATGAGAGAACCAATGAATAAGGAAAAGACTTTCAATTAGATCTTCATAAAACAAGCCATCCATGAGATTTCTCAATGAAAATTGGTGGTGGATCTTGAATAAAAAGTTTATTATTTATTTATCTTGATTTAATTTTAGAATTTTTTTAGATTTATTTTTGATTAAATGATCCAATGACCTAATTTGAATTCCTATGGGATCCACATATTTTATGCAGGTAGGAGACAATTACAACTGTCATTCTTATTATTTTTTTAAAATTTATTTTATTCTCCATCATATACTTTCAGTCCTAATTTATTATTTTTTTAATTTCATATTTAATTTTTCTTTTTGATTCCTTTTATTTTCTCTTTAATATTTTTATTTTTTATGACTAACAAAATATATTCTCGTTAAATTTAATTCAACATTTTCATTTAATTTGATTTTTTACCATATATTTTCTTAGATTTTGTTTCCTTTTTACTTTTAATTTACTTGCTACGGCTACTTAACCTTTTCTTTTAACTTTTTTATTTACTTTTAAATTTTTAGATATTCTTTCTTTTCATTTAATATAATAAAAATTCTTTTTTATTTTAAATTAATTTTATTTAATTCATTTACTTTTAAAATAATTGTATTTTATTATTATTTATATTTATTGTATTTTCCTTTTAAATTTTGTACATTAATACTAATTCCATTTAATTTTTTATGTATGTTTTTTTATATTAGTTTATGCGACCCTTTTATTTCGTGTTTGCAGATTAAACCCCATTTTTTTTCTTAAACCCTAATTTGTTTTGTTTTATGGTACCAAATCACAAAGGTAAATAATTTGGATATTTTCTTTAAATATTGGCTCTAACTTCAATTTTCACTATTAAGACAACTTGTACCCGTGTTGGTACTGAAAGGGCAATGTGGGGGTGCTCATCCTTCCCTACATGTAACCGACTCGAACTCTTCCAAGTGAATCTCTGGTAAGATGTAGATATGTTAAAGGTTAAATTTTGGTATCCGACCTTACCTAATCCAAAAAAGTCTGTGACGACTTCAAAAAGGTAAAATTCACTTTATGTCAAAATATGATCTCATCACCACCTGAAGGACCGTTGCGATAGTATGCAACCAATCAATCCCAAGACTCAACATGAGTCTAGAATTCAAAGTATATTAATGATAAATTAAAATTAAAATAGTTTGCTTAATGTTTGTGAATATATATATGTAATTAAATAAATCAGTGAGATTATGGATATAAGTGTAGAAAATATGTATGGTATATAAAAAAATAGTTTATATATATATATATATATATATACAAAAAATTAATATGTATGAAGGATTATATATATATATATATATATATATATATATATAAATTATATAAACTAGATAATATTATTTTAATTCAAAAATAAAGAAAAATCTAAAAAGTTTAGTTAAATTGAAAAAAATAGTGGATTCTAGTGTGAAAATACAATGTGAGTAAATCTCATTCACTAATTTGAGTAAAACTAACTAAAACTAAGCCTAAGTTAGAATAAGAAGAAGTTAGGTTTAAAAAAATTACCTTGAAAAGTGTATTTGAGATGGAATGGATGATGATGACACGAATGTGATGATGAATGCAGGTTAGGAAGTGAAAATCAGCGCGAAAACAAGTATAAAATGACGGATGAACAATACCAATACCAAATGCATGAAATTGTTCAAAAATGCAACAAATAAGTCCAAAAATTTCATTTTTATTACCAATTAAGCACATACAACACATATGACCATATGAGACATAAAATCATGATCAAAATACTAACATTCATTCATTCATACAAAGGTTAAAAGCAAAAACACATATGAATACTAAAGTTGCATGAAAATTCTAGTTAGAGAGCATCAAAAGGTCAAAAGTCATAATGCATACTTTATGGCATCAAAAATGGTATAGGCAACTCTGGATAGGCAAGGGAAACATGTTCAAACAAACAAATATATATTTAAAGCATACTTTGAACATTTTTTCAATTTTAATGAAAATCCTAAACTCCCCCTAACTAATTGCATAGTAGGCACCAAAGAATTCATTTTGCATACATTTTTCATAAAATTATAAAAATGCATAAATTATTTAAACACAAAGTCAAGGTAGGTTGGTTAGACCTTATTCTCTCCTAAGTGCACAAAATCTTTCTTTGTCAAATGGTTTAGTAAAAATATTTGCTACTTGATACAAAGTATCTGCATACTCTAGAACTATATGTTCCTTGGAGGCATGATCTCTAATGAAATGATGTGTAATCTCTATATGCTTAGTTCTAAAATGTTGGATAGGATTTTTGGTGATACATATAGAACTAATATTTTCACACCCTAGTACCTACATCAATTCCATAATCCATGAGTTTTTGTTTCATCCATAAAACTTGAGCACAACAACTACCAATCGAAATGTATTATGCGTCGGTGGTTGATAATGATACACTACTTTGTTTCTTTGAAAACCAATAAATCAACATCTTACCAAGGAATTGGCAAGTACCGGAGGTGCTTTTCATAACTAATTTGCTACCTCCATAATTCACATTGGAGAAGGAATACAAGATAAAGCTAGATTCTCTAGGATACCAAAGTCATATACTATGAGTGTCTTAAAGGCATCTAAAGATTCTCTTAATGGCTCGTAAATGTGACTCCTTAGAACATGATTGAAACCTAGAAAAAAAGAAATCACTAAACATAATGTCCAGTCCACTTGCGGTAAGATAAAGATCCAATCAAAGACCTATAAAGTTTAATGTAACACCCCATACCCAGTCACGAAGAATGACATGGATACCTGAGCGTACATTAGATTCTGAATCGAGTTGGACCTAACAAAAGCCCTAAACATGCATTCTAAGGAAAAACAAATCTAAATAAACTTCCATCATGGTAAAACATGCATAAGAAAACATTTGAAACATATTCATGGTAGCAAATTATTAAGCAATATCGAAACATAGTCATTATAGCTATATGGTTAAAATGGCCATTATGCACATCAATAAAGTTTGCCAATATTTTTTAGTAATCCTTAATTAGTGACATGCAAAATTTCAGCTTAATCGGACATCATTCAGGGAATTAATTGATCATGAAATTCTAAGGACCAAAACGTAAACATTTGAAAAGTCACATTCAAACATCAAACATGCAATTGACACTTCCATTATGTAATTCAATATATTAGAGTGTGACAAAACAAATATCACCAAAATTTGAATTAAGGTCAAGTATTAATTATCAATTCAATTTTCAAACCATTTTAAATATTTAAACTAAGACTTAAGGACACTTAGGACCTTTAATGAATCAAATTTTACCATTTTTCATCAAGCACACATCAAAGGGATTGATCCTATGCAAAATAGTAGGTTTGGGATTAATCCATTAAACAAGGGATTGAATTCTCTTTCTGAAAAATGAAGATTTTTCATATGAACATGCCACTAAACTTCCATGCAATCGATCCTATGGTCTACATATATGCTGGAACACCTTCATACCTCTTTATACATGTCAAATTAATTATGTACCATTATCATAACACCAACCAACACAACGTACAAGAATCATGCATCAAAACTCAAAAATTGTATACCAAGTTCACTTTTTCACAAGTCAACTAATCTAATTATGCAATTAAGGTTGTTTCGTGCTTCCTATAGGCCTAACACATTACTTACACTTAGTGTCACTTGTCTAAACACTCCATACACTTGTTTAAGGAACAATTAACATTTTATCATTCTAACATTAATGAACACATTCTAACATCCATAATTCATCTTGTAATAACAAATTCAATACATTCAACATTCTTTAACATAAGATCAAATATTGTTATCATAGCATTAAAATTTCCAACAAATCAACGTAACCAATAGTTCACATAAAGTCCCAAATAGGTTCCCACATTACCACATTGTTCAAAATCAAACCATACATGTTTATTTAGTAAGACCTTGTTTGATCACCACCGAGTGCACACTCCTCACCTCTAACACAACAACTAATTCTCCAAAAAAGTATTAAACAACGAGCTTGAGCTATAAGCCCAGTGAATAATGAACATTATAACAAGATACTCACCTCAAACCTAAAGAAAACACCTATATGCAAGGCAAACTAACTTGTTTTTACCTCAATGATCATGTCACCATGTCATGCTATCATAACTCATAATGCATCATAATTACATGCTAAATTACAGAATATCATAATTGTAACTACATCACATTCACTACTGTAAACACAATCACTCATACACTATTACCTTGTTGGCTATGTCACATGCATCACATATAGTTCCCATTATAAGATCAATGGCTTTTTATTCAGAACAAAACTCACTTGTTGGATAAATAGATTCCATACAATTTCCTTTTATTTGTGGATTCACATAGGTGAGGTCCAAAACTAAGACTTCTAGAGATAACTCAACGAACTAACCTTACCCCGTGTTATTCTTGGAGCAAAGCTCAACGCACCAACCTTACCCCGTATATCCTTTATACAATTTCACATATAAAAACGTAGAGTACTCTTTCCTAGGCATGCCTTTTATATCCAAAGGTTCCATTAAGAGCAAATAGTCAATTAATCCATGTTCAACAAGAGTGGTTATCAAGGATGCATAGTTTATCAATTAAACACTTTCAAATCACATTTGTAAATATAAATCATATTTGGTTATTGTAATCAACCCACATATATGGACAAAGAGTTGCTCAATCATCCTTGGATAGTGGATAAGATCCACTCATCTCACTTACGAATTCATATATATACAGTTTAGAAAACCACTATGCATTACATGTAACACATAATCATAGCACATTCATAATTCATGAATATATCATAATACCTCATTCACATGCATCACATATGGATAATTTACACTAGATTTCAAGTTAAGAGATCCCTCTCAACTATACTCTCACATAACCTTGATGATGTTCATCTTAAAAGAATGAAAGTCACCCACCTTTGTTGTCCACCAAACAAGATTGCTTCCAAACACTTAGAAATCCAAAACCAAATCAAAATGCACCAATTTTCATCAATAATCAACACAATAAGAACTTGTAAAACAAAATAACACATCAAGAACTCATATAAAACATAACAGAATTTTCGGCTTCCAAAATAGAGCAACTAAATTGAAAACTACCAAAATCCTTACCGAATCATCCTCTAAAGCTTCATAAACAACCAACAATACTCCTCCTCAATTATAGCTGATCAAGAACAACTAAACTCAGAAACTAAACACAATAATCAACTCCTAAATCAACAACAACCAAGCAAATTCCTAGATTACCGAAACATACCGAAATCAAACTTGTTTTTATGAATCATTATCCAAAATCATTTGTAATTGAAAAACTGATTTAATATGATTATAATCTCATCATAAACACTCAAAATAACTCTTAAAAACCTTGAAATAAGATTTAGAAAAATAGGAGTAAAAATACATCTGAAAATCACATTTAATCTAGAAACTCATCATTAAAACCAATGATCATTCAAGATCATCTTTGCAATTGGATCATTAATCATTGAAGCACAAAAAAATCCAAGGAAAAAATATTATCTTTCTGTAATTGAAATGAAGAATTGAAGAGGAAGATCAACAATAGAGACTCCAACAGCACAAGAGATGGGTGACAATGGAGAAAGGAAGATGAGAAACTTTTGGTGAAGAAAAAAATCAAGAGAATGAATAAAAATCAGCAAACAAAATGAATGACGAAGATGAAAGAAAATTTGTCTATGTAGGATTTCACTTGAGAGAATTTAGCGAGCAATGGAAGAGTGTTTGGATGAGAGAAATGAGAGAAAAGAATTAAAATGAATGAATGAAATATTAGCAAATAAGATAAAAATTAATCTAGTTAAAAAATCAATGAAAGATGAAGAGAAATTCATGGTTGAAAATGGAGGGAAAGAACCAAATGACCACTTGATAAAACTAGCTTCATAGATCTTTACATTTGATCCTTTTACATTTAGTCACTAAAATACATATTTTCAAATTATTCAATTTAGTCACCTATAAAATTATTTAATTTTCTTTACCAAAAATCATTTTCAATATCTCAAAGATCATTGAACACTATTATAATAATATTTAAAATTTAAAATTTTGAAAATAATATTTTTATCGTAAATCCGAAAATACTAACCCGAACTATTGACCTGGATTTTGGGATATTACAACTCTATCCCCCTAAAAAGAATTTCTTCCTTCAAATTACCTGAATCGAACAACTACGGATATAGCGCTCTCATTGACTCTTCAGGCTCCCATGTAACCTTCTTGACACTGTGATAACATCACAACACTTTCACTAACAAAACCCACTTGTTCCGAAGAACATTCACATCTCTAGCCAAAATCTGCACCGGCTCTTCCTTATACAAAAGATCATCACAAACCTCAATATCATAGGTCAACATGTGAAGGATCCAACTGATATCTCCTCAATATAGACACATTAATCACATAACGAATACGCTCAAGCTTAGGCAGTAAAAGAAGACGATAAACAATTGGAACAAATTGCTTTAACACCTTATAAGGCCTAATAAACCTCAGACTAAGCTTCCCCTTGCGAACAAAATGCAAAACCTTCATCCAAGGTGAAACCTTCAAGAACTCAAAATCACCACTGGCATACTGAATCTCACAACGTTTCAAATTAGCATAAGCCTTCTTTCGATCAAAAGCATTTGTCAACTGATCGTCAACCAACTTAACCTTGACCTCTGTCTCCTAAACCAAGTCTAGAAAAACAATACGACTCTCGCTCAACTCGATCATACACAAAGGAGTCTGACACCTCCTACGATATAACACATCAAACAAAGCCATCTGAATATTCGATTGATAACTATTATTATATGCAAACTTCATCAACGGTAAATATCACCATAACACAAAAATCAATAACACAAGCACGAAGCATATCCTCCAATACCTGAATCGCATGCTCTGACTGACCATTTGTCTGCGGATGATAAGTCGTACTAAGATTAAGCCTTGAACCCAAAGCCTCATACAAACTCGTCCAAAATCTCGACATAAAGTGTGTATCCTAATCAGAAATAATTGACAAAGGAACACCATACAACTTCACTATCTCTACGATATACAGTTCTGCCAACCTCTACATAAAAAATGACACACGAACTTCCAAAAAATGCACACTCTTCAAAAAATGATCGACAATCACCTAAACAAAATATTTCTTCGATGGTGAGAAAGGTATACCTGACACAAAATCCATCGTAATACGTTCCCATTTCCACCCCGGAATAATAATAAACTGAAGTCACCTGGAAGGACACTGATGCTCAGCCTTAACATGCTACCACACCAAACTACGACCCACAAACTCCACAACCTCTTTCTTTAACCTAGGCCACCAATACAACTCTCACAATCCTGTTACATCTACGTGTTACTCGGATACATCGCAAACGGTCACTATGCCTCTTAGACAAAAGCTCACGCCTCAAATTCGCATCAGCAGGAACACACATCCTTCCTCGAAAACACAAAACACCCTCATAATTTAACGTGAAATCACCACCTGAACCATCTCGTACAAGATGAATCTTCAACTCCAAAAATCTATCAACAGGTTGTAAATCCCTAATACACTACGACAATGTAGAATGGATCTGTAACTTGGTAAACAAAGCACCATCCTCGGATAAACTCAACCTCACAAACAAGCTCACAACTCACCCATAGACTTACGAATCAAAGCATCAGCAACTTTTGATTTCCTGTGATGATACTTAATCGAACAATCATAATCCTTCAACAACTCAATGCAACACCTCTACCTCAAATTTAACTCATTCTAGGTAAGGAGATACTCGAGACTTATGATCAGTGTAAATGACACACCTCTCACCATAATGATAATGACACCATATCTTTAGCGTAAACACCACCGCGACCAACTTTAAATCATGCATGGGATAGTTACGCTCATGCCGCCTCAATTGCATCGATGCAAAAGCAACCACCCTACCGTCTTACATCAACATGCACCCAAGACCGGTAATAGATGTGTGATTATAAACCACTAAATCTTTCCCTGAATTAGGTTATACCAAAATAGGAGCTTCAGTCAAAATTGTATTTAGTTTCTCGAAACAACAATGCCTCTCTTCTGTCCACTCAAACTTTGCATTCTTCTGAAATAATTTTGTCAAATGAACAACTATAAGAGAAAAACCTTCAACAAAACGATGATAATAGCCAATTAATCCCAAAAAATTACAAACTTCAGTCCACTCCTCGGCGGCTTTTACTCAACAATTGCCTTAATCTTATATGGATCAACCCGAATACCCTCAGCTAAAATAACATGACCAAGAAATGTCACATGCTTTAACCAAAATTCACAGTTTTATATACAAATGCTTCTCCCTCAACACTTGCAAAATAATCTAAAGATTCGAATCATGTTTTTCCTCTTAACGAGAATACACATAGAAATAATCTATGAATACCACCAGAAAACGATCAAGATACAAATGGAAAACATGATTCATCACATCCATGAAAGCAGCAAGGGCATTAGTAACTCAAACGACATCACCAGAAACTCATAATAACCATAACACCTCAGAAAACAATCTTTATCACTTTTGGCTCACAAACCTTCAACTCTTTCAACTCTTTAGTGCCATACGATAGGGAGCAATAGACATAGGAACTGAATCGATATAAGTTTCAATATAAAAATCTACCTCACGACGACAACAAACCTGGAAGCTCTTGAGGAAAAATATCTGGAAAGTCCTTCACTGTCTAAATATCCCGTACCCATAACTCTTTACCACCTGGATTAAGAACATAGACCAAAAATGCCTCACAACCTTGATCCAACATCTTATTAGCATCCAATGCTGATACAACATTAGAAAGGAACTATGATCTCTCACCAATAGTTGCAAGCTCAATCCCATCATATGTCTTTAATATTGCTCAAGACAACATAAAATCTAAATGCACCCGATGATTATGAAGCTAATCTGTACCCAGATGACATCGAACCCTTGGAACGACAACTCCATCAAATCCGCTAGAAACACCTCACCTTGGATAACTAAAGGATATATATTATAAACTCGATTTACTATCACATTCTCTCCTAAACTCTTAGTAACCACTAAACTTTTATCATTAACACTAATAAGAACACTCAACCGATCAACCAAGTGACTAAGAACATAGGAATGCATAGAACCAGAATCAATCAAAGCGAGTAATTGAAATGATTCTAACAAAAAGGTACATGTGATCACATATATTAAGACATGATCTTGATGTTCATTAATCACATACACTCTACTAGGACCACCAGTCTCAGTCGCACCAGCATGACTTCGACCTCTACCTCTACCTCGAGCCTGGCCCATCTGACCACCAACTTGGCCACCATCTCTAGCTGAAACAGGAGTAACATCTTGAACCTTAGTTTACCTTGGATAATCTCATAACTGATAACCCACATCACCACATCTAAAGGAACCTCCAGTCAGACGCCAACAATCACTAGCATGCCTCTTGTTACAATTAGAACAAAGAACAGACGACTAAAAATTCTCAACTGAAGTAAATACCCTATCAGTCAGCCTCGAACAAGAATCACAACAATCATCTCTATGATCAAAACTACGACCTTACTTCGCCTGAAAAATATGAGACCCAGTATATATGGCTCTCAACATCTAACACTTGATAAACAAAAGTATCAAACACCTCAAATAAACACATGACCAAATAATCTATGATCTCTCTCCTCAAACCTTCTTTAAACCAGTTTTCACCTCTCGATCTCGGACGGGATGATCTCCTTAGTATACTCACTCAGGCGCACAAACTCAGCCTCATACTCGGATACCGATAAGCGACCATGAACCAAATCAAGAAACTCATTCTTCCTCACATATATGTTCTGATTTCCTGGAAACTTGCAAAAAAAAAACCCTCTAGAAAATAAGGCCAAGTTAAACGATCCTCATATGTGTTTCGATGAATCGTTGACCACCAACAATGTGCATTGTTCTGAAACAACGATGCTACACAACCCAAATTTTCCTCATCAGTTCAACCTATCTGCTCTAGAATATAAATCACACTCTCAAGCCAATTAGTACGAAAGACACCACTAAACTCCTTGGCACCCAATGCCCTCAAACACTCTAAAAGTAAACCCTAAACCACTAACACTAACAATGGCACAAGAGTAGACACGACATTAGGGATAACTCAAACAAAAACATCGATAATAGCCTCGATTAACACATCGACACGAGGGTACAAGATAATTACATGTGGGGTCCATAAGCATCATCTTCGATCTCAGTCATATTCACTTTCGTAGTTAGATAGTTGTTAGCTGGAGGACCCTGAATAGTACGAAGCATCGATTTCATGACAACTAAACTAATATCTACACATTTTAAACAAGAAAAGAGTGAGAAGCGCATCGATGACAAGGCAATACCTGCAAAAATTTTCAAAATATTAAGGCAATATGGTTCCCCTTATCTACCCCGACATACATCATACATACTTTCACACATACATGCATACATTCATCAAACGTACACTCTAATGCCACCAAATGTAACACCCAATACCCGATCACAAAGAAAAACCAGAATGTAACACCCATAACCCGTATACGTGAACCAATACGAGTAACAGATGTCACATCAGAAATTCAAAACATTTCTTTAATTGAATTGAGCAAAATTTTGTTATATTCAAACATCACTAGTTTCACAATTTGAACAATTATTATAAAAATAATTATGAAGAGAAAAATCATAATATAATATTTTTGGTTACAAATTCAAAACCAGTTTCAAGCAGTGATAGACAGTTCTGTTCTATTTCATAAAATAAATAAGATTGTCTATCACGTTTGATTTAAAACCCAAATTAATTTTTTAAGCATAGTTTAATATTACTATTAATTATATTTAATACGAACTATATTAAAAATTTGCAGACATTTAACTCTCATATACATGTCAACTAGAACTTTTAAAACACAATAGAATGTCATCATTGTTACATGTAAATATTTCCTTGGTGATTGAAGCCAAGCTCAACTCCTTACTCATTTTCTTCTATTTTCCTATGCATGAAAATCATCACACGCTAAGTATATAGTTAGTGAGGCACTTATAGTCTATGGCAGTGCAACATATAAATGTAATGAGTGACAATATTCAATGAATGATGATCATTTTACATGTATTCCAACCATGTTACTATATATTAACATGATATAAACAATATAAAATTTCCTACCAATATACTTGCCATTTATTCCATAAGTTCAATAGCTTATTCACCGATTTATCATTTGTTAACCAATAAATCATAGTCCAAAGTATAACTATATGAGGATCCTGATATAGGAGTCAAATATTACACCATGGTGCCCAGGTCAAGCCCTGCTTACCTAATAATGCACCGTAGTACTGAAGTCGGGCCTTACCCACAAAGCATGTACAATGTGCCTTTGCTACACTCTAGTACCACCTAAATTTATAGTTGTTAGACTCTATTACATGCTATAAATACCACTGACCCTTAATAACATACTTGGGCATATAGTCTATTTTTATTTGATCCATTCATGGCAAAGTATATCAATACCATTTAACTTTTGAGTTGTCCATTTCCTAAATAACACTTATGATAAACATCATATGTATTCATGATAACATCATATGTAATAAACAGTGATCAATGCAATCTATATTCACCTTTGACATATTTAGAGTATACCAATTATATGATAAAATGCCATAAATATCATGACAATATAATTAAGGTGGACTTATCGGAAGTCCTACCCAATGATGTATAAACATCCATATATATTATTCTACATGCATTTCACTCACTTTGACACTTTATATGCAAGACAAATTATAAGCCTCACTAAGCTTTAACTTAATCCTTTGCTTTCAATTTGGTTTGATCCAAATTTTTATCACAATTTTATTTTCTTGCAGTTTGCACTACCTTCACAGAAATATTATTCTATATTAATATACTCACTCAAAAATTATAAAGTTTATACCAATAGAAAATACACTCGAATACGACTCTAACTATATAAGGCACTCCTAGTTCAATTTTTAAAATTTATGGTGAATTTTCAAAGTTGTCCAATAGAATATGTTTTGAGCAGAATATGTTGCCCTATTTTCTAACCTATCATCGGTTAAAAATTCATATCTTTTTGTACAGCTCGAAATTAGTTTTTGTCTGTTCTAAATAAAATTAAACTGATATACAAATCCAACGGTATAAAAATATTCCTCTAATAAGTTATGTATAATTTAAAGTGATTTTCTAAACTTACTATCCAAAACATAAATTATAAGCAGATTTCACCAATTTGCATTTTCAACTTGTTCACTAATTCTATTAGCTCACCAAATGCACATATATTCATGAGCTATAAAACACATAACAATTAGGAGTCACTTATTACCATAATAACTCCATCACTGGCTCATCGTAAGCCAATGTTTGTTCGGCAACATACGTATAAATTAAATTTCCACTCACCTGGTGTCCTTAGCTTGCAACCTTCCTTTGAATTTCCTATTTCATCCTTAATCTTCTCCTTAGCTTTAATAATATTTATTCTTGATTTTAAGCAATGAATCTAAATGAACATCATTACCAAACATATAAAAATTCAAACCAAATGTTAGAATCTTACTAACATAGGCATATTTTGGAAAAATAAACTCTTAACAAATTTTCCAATGCTTATTCGATACAATTTCCAGGTCACAGCATAAATGTTGACCTTAATACTTCTAATTGACCACTCAAGTTCCTTTTTATCCTAATTTCACATAACATTTTCACTTAAGCTCCGAACCTTTCCATATTTTTTATTTAAACCTCAACTTTTACAAGTTTTCCAAAATAATCCAATTTTACATCCTAACTTCAATTTCAACACTCAAACAATAATTTCCAGCATAGACATCAACTATTGAACAATCATACAACAATCCACAACTTTTACAAAATTATCAATTTGGACCCTTAACTTTTCAAAAATTACATAATAGTATAACTTTTCAAAAATTACATAATAGTGCCCAATTTTTCTATGGCTTGTAGAATACTTCCTACATCATTTCCAACACTTAAAAAATTTATGCAAATTTTCCTCATCCTTTAAGGCCAAGGCCAAATGATTTATATACTCAAGACTAGGTTTTTCATGATTTTACTTGATTTCGATTCGATGCAAGCGAAATCAACCTCGATTCAACCTTATACAAACTCTACCACCAAATCCCTAATCAAATTTCATCATAATGTAATCTTCCTCCAAGATTAGGGTTAGGCCAAAATTACCCATAGCTTATATTGGCATGTATAGTTGATTTTAACTGTAAATCATGCTTTGAATTGATTCTACATCCTCAAAAAATAAAAATCCTTCATCAATTCCATAAACCCTAATGTGAACATAAACCATAGAATTTGGGATCTTTGAACACAAACCAAATTAGCAAACAATAATGGTACCAAATGATAGCATTTTTTTAGTATAACAACTTTATATTTCACGATATAATCCAAAATCCAAAGGAAATTACTCAAAATTGAAAAATAAATTTTCTCTTTCATGTAAATGGGGTATATGGCCATGGATCTGAAAATGGCAAAGTTTTCATGAATTTTCTAATGAATTTCATGTCAGTTTAACCTAATATTAAAGCTTCAATGAATTAAAATTCATTTAATGTGAAATGTCCACTTTACCTTTAATGAAACTTGATATTTACCATAATAACAAGCCACATAACCCTTATCATATTCCAAAGTCAAAGATGGACAAAAATTTTACCCTTTTCCAATTTTACTAAGCAATTTTCCAAAAATTTCAATCTTATCATTTAAATCCAATGGTCCAAATTAAACATGGAAATAAATCCTCAAATCCAATGATCCATATTATTTTACATCATTTTAACATGTGGAAATAATATTTTTAAGCCTAATTTATCATCTTTCAAATTTTCCTAAAATTTCTACTCGATCGAATTTACCAAATTCTTACAAGACTTTAACACCTTCTGGTTCGCAACATAAATTCCGGATCAAGAATCTGATTTCCATAAAACCCCGTCCTCAATAGTAACTATCAATTTATGAAATAAAAATTCTTTTTGTAAAAATTGCTATTTTTATCCCTAAACATTTTCCAATTTTATATTTCAGCCACTAAACTTTCAAAATTTACATTTTAAACACTAACAAAAAATTTTGGGTATTAAAACTTTGCCCCCTTAAGAATATGGTTGATGTAAATAGATAAGGATATTGTTTTTTCATATCCTATTTTTCGATTAGCTTTTTCAACCTTTGATTTCTCTGTCGAACTTTAATAAGTATTGGGTTTTTTCATAAGTCAAATTTGGCCGAATCTCTATTTCTTTTGGACTGATAATTTGTGTAGGTTTTGATTGATACTTCCTAAACATCAACACATGAAAAACATTATGGATCATGTCCATTTTCGGAGGCAATTCTAGTTGATAGGTCATTGATCCAACTTTTTTTATATAATCTTATAAGGTCCAATAAATCTCAAACTCAACTTTCCTTTGTGTCCGAACCGTAGTACTTTTTTTCAAGGTGATAATTTAAGAAATACTTCTTTATCACTTTCTTGGTATTCGATCTCTTTTCTTTTCAAGTTTGTACAAGACTTTTGTTGATCAGTAAATATCTTAAGATTATCTTAAATGATCTTTTCCCATTACAAGGTCCATTGTAACTCATTCATATTCCCACTAAGGGATAAATATCAGTTACAATAATTTAGAAGGCACTAGATGCTTTACTTTAACTCGCTAACATGTCAGCCATTTAGAAATAAGCTTGATGATAATTATTTTCATACATTCTTCTAAACTCTTTCCTCGATAATATAAACATTCATAGATTTAACCTTAAAGTCTTTAGTTTCTCCTTTATCTTCTTGTTTTATATTTGACAAGCACATAATTTTCATCTTTTCTCTGAAGTTCCTTTATTTGATCTAGTAACATAGGCTTTAAATTTAATTCTACAATCAAAACACCATCTTTCTTTAAAGACAATAACGTATTAAAAACTCTCATAACAGAAATGTCTTTCGGCTTTATCGTATCAGCCACCACATTAGCCTTTCTTGTTTGTAGTTGATAAGCACGTCATCATTCTTTAAGGAATTCAATCCATTTTCCTTTATTTTTACTCCTTTGAGTCAATACATATTTTTGACTTTTGAGATCTGTATGTTTAAGCGTCACTCGCCGTGTAGATAGTGGTGTTATATCAACAAAGTAAACATAACTATTGCCAACTAGAGATCGTGAGTCAGATAATTTCTTTCATGATTCTCTAGTTTCTTTGAAGCATACACAAAAAAGTTTTCCTCTTGTACAATCACACATCCCAAACCATTATTTGACACATTACTATAATTCACATGATTTTTTCAATATTCTAATTATACTGACCTTATAGCTTATGTCGTATTCTTTTTAGCATCTCAAAGTTTTCTTGGCACTTAACAATCGAAATGAATAACACGTCTTTCCTCAATAGCTTGGTCATAAGGAATATAATCATCGAAAAGTTCTTTATTAACATTCGATAGTAACCAAAAAAATCCCAAGAAACTTTAAAATTTGAAAACATCCTTTGGAATTTATCATTAGACTATATCTCATGCTTCCTTGATAAATATTCTTATCCCCTTAGCTAAGTCCACATGGCCAAGGAATACAACCAAAATTTAAACTTGGTCAACTTAGCATGGAATTTTTCTCCTGAATAGTCGGAAGAGTTATACAAAAACATATATTGTGTTTTTCCCTGATCTTACAACATATCACAGTAACATCAATAAACACTACCAACAATTAATCCAAGTATAACTAAAATACTATGTTTATTCAATCCATAAGTGTCGCATGAACATTCGTTAAACCAAACGACATTATTGCAAACTCGTAGTGTTCATATCGAATTCTGAAAATTGTCTTAGGAAAATCCTACTTGGGAGAGACACCAATGCACTCTTTTAACTTATCAAAAGATTATTAATCCTTGGAACAAGGTACTTGTTTTTCCTTGTTACCATATTTAATGGATGATAATCCATGCATAATTTCATAAACGCATCTTTCTTTTTCAAAATAACACTAGTGCATCCTAGATGACATGCTTAGTCTTGTAAATTCCCATTCTTAACAATTCTACTAACCATGCCTTTAATTATTTGAGCTAAGTTAAAGTCATTCAATACGAGCTATAGAAATAAACGCAATACCAAGAAATATCTCTATTTTACTTTCTACATCTCAATCTAGAGGTAATTCAGGTAACTCTTGCAGATACACAATTGGATACTCTCAAACATTTGGAATATCTTCAAACTTAACTATGAAAGTTTGAATGTCCACCTCATCCACAAAGAAATCTTAACAACCTTATAGCAAATAACTTCATAATAGTTACTTCCAAAATCCCAGTAGGGGATCAGTTTACTCTCTTTACCTATCATTAATATCTCAAAACTTTCGTATTCTTTAAAATCAATCACTTTAAGAAATAAGTCATCATGAAATGATAAGGGAAATCAATCCATTTTTTTAAATTACCTTTGAAAGGTAATTCTATCAAGTCCATTAAAACTCAACACTTTGAATCCTACTAGACAGTTGTTGTCTACAAATACTACTCACCCTCGCCTTCAAGCCTAAAGGGTTAAGCACACACGTATACACTTTTTAACTCAAAACAAGTTCGATTTACTCCTAAAATCATCTAAACCTGCAGCTCTAATACCAATAAATGTAATACCCATAACCTATATATGTGAACAAATATGAGTTATAGATGTCACATAATAAATTCAAAATATTTCTTTAATTTAACTACGTAAAATTTTGTTTCATTCAAACATCACTAGCCTAACAACTTGAAAAATTACTATAAAATAATTATTCAGAGAAAAATCATAATTTAATATTTTTGGTTACCAATTCAAAATCAGCTTCAAGCAGTGACATACAGTTATGTTTCATAAAATAAATTAGATTTTCTAACAAAATCATAATTTAATATTTTTGGTTACCAATTCAAAATCAGCTTCAAGCAGTGACATACAGTTATGTTTCATAAAATAAATAAGATTTTCTAACACGTTTGATTTAAAACTCAAATTATATTTTAAGCATATTTTAATATCATAATATTTATTCATACTATTAATTATATTTAATACTAACTATATTAAGAAATTGTAGACATTTCATTCTCGTGTACATCCCAGATAGAACTTTTAGAATACGGTAGGATGGTATTATTGTTACCTATAAATATTTTATTGGTGATTGATGCCAAGCTCAGTTTATTACTCCTTTTCTTTCCTTTTTCTACGCGTGAAAATCATCACACGCTAAATATACACTTAGTGAGGCAATTATAATTTACGGCAATGCAACATAAAAATGTAATGAGTGACAATATTCAATGCATGATGATCATTTTACCTATATTCAACCACATTACTATATATTAACATGATATAAACCATATATAAAATTTATAACCAATATACTTGCCATTTATTCCATAAGCTCAACAGCTTATTCATCTGTTTGTCATTTGTTAACCAAGAAATCATAGACCAAAGTATAACTATACGAGGACACCGAAATATGAGTCAAATATTGCACCGTAGTGCTGAGGTCGAGCCTTTCTCACCTAATAATGCACCGTAGTGCTGAGGTCGTGCCTTACCCAACTACCTTGTACTATGTGCCTTTGTTAGACTCTCTATTACTACCTAAATATACAGCTGCTAGACTCTATGGAATGCCATTAATACCACTGACCCTCAATAATATACTTGGACATATAGTCTATTTTTATTTGATCCATCCATGGAAAAGTATATCAATACCATTTAACCTTTGGGCAGTTCATTCCCAAAATAACACTTATGATAAACATCATATGTATTCATGATATCATCATATATAATAAAAAGTGATCAATGCATTCTATATTCACCTTTGACATATTTAAAATATATTAATTATATGATAAATGCCATAAATATAATGATAGTATAATTAAGGTCAACTTATCGCAAGTCCTACCCAATGATGTATGAACATCCATGTATATTATTATGCATGCATTGCACTCACTATGACACTTTATATGCAAGACAAAATATAAGCCTCACAAAGTTTTAACTTAATCCTTTGCTTTGAATTTGGTTCGATCCCAATTTTTGTCACTATTTCATTTTCTGGTAGTCTGCACTACCTTCACATAAATATTATTCTATATTAATCTACTCACTCAAAAATTATTCCATTTATACCAATGGAAACTAGACTCGAATACAAAATCTAACTAAATAAATAACTCCTTCTAGTTCAAGTTTTATAATTAATGGTGAATTTTTAATGTTGACCAATAGAATATGGTTTGAGCATAATCTGTTGCCCTGTTTTTTGACCTACCATCGGTGAAAAATTCATATCTTTTTGTATACACCTCAAAATCAGTTTTCGTTTGTTCTAAAAAACTAAACAGATATACTAATCCAACGGTATACAAATTATCTTCTAATAATTTCTATAGAATTTATAGTGTTTTCTAAATTTACTGTCGAGAACAAAAACTCTAAGCAGATTTCACCAATTTGCATTTTCATCTTGTTCACTAATTCTATTAGCTCACCAAATGCATAACAATTAGAAGTCACTTCTTACCATAGTAACTCCATCATTGGCTCATCGCAAGCCAATGTTTGTTTGACAACATAAGTACAAATTAAATTTGCACCCACCTAGTGTCTTTAGCTCGCAACCTTCCTTAGAATTTATCATTTAGTCCTTAAGCTCCTTAGCTTTAATAATATTTGATATTGATTTCAAGCACTGAATCTAAATGAACATCATTACCAAACATATAAAAATTCAAACCAAATGTTAGAATCTTACTAACATAGGCATACTTTGGAAAATAAATTCCTAACAAATTTTCTCATGCTTATTCGATATAATTTCCATCTCACAACATAAATGTTGACCTTAATACTTCTAATTGACCACTCAAGTTCCTTTTTATCCCAACTTCATATAACATTTTCACTTAAGCTCCAAACCTTTCCATATTTTTTATTTAAACCTCAACTTTCACAAGTTTCAAAATAATCCAATTTCACATCCTAACTTCAATTTCAACACTCAAAAAATAATTTCCAGCATAGTAAGTCAACTATTGAATGATTATACACAGTCCACAACTTTTTAAAAATTAACAATTTGATCCCCTAACTTTTCAAAAATTACAAAATAGTCCCAAAATTTTTCTAAGGCTTGTAGAAAACTTCCTACATAATTTCCATCCCTTACATAATTTTTTCAAAATTTTCCTCATCCTTTAAGGCTAAGGTCGAATGATTTATATAGCCAAGACTAGTTTTTTCATGATTTTATTCGATTTTGATTTGATTCAAGCATGAAATCAACTTCGATTCAACCATATACAAACTCTACCATCAAATCCCTAATCAAATTTCAAAATAATATAATATTCCTCTAAGATTAGTGTTAGGCCATAATTACCCATAGCTTATATAGGCATGTAGAGTTTATTTTAATCATAAATCATGCTTGGAATTGATTCTACAACCTCAAAAACATCAAAATCCTTCATCAATTCCATAAACCCTAATACAAAAATAAATTCTAGAATTTGGGATCTTTGAACACAAACCAAATTAGCAAACAATAATGGTACCAAATGATAGCTTTTTTTTAATAGAACAAATTTTCATTTCACGGCGTGATCCAAAATCCAAAGAAAATTACTCAAAATTGAAAAATAAATTTTCTCCTTCCTCTAAATGGGGTACACGACCATGAAGCTGAAAATGGCTAAGTTTTCATGAAATTTCTAATGAATTTCACGTTAATTTAACCTTATATTAAAGCTTAAATGAATTAAAAATTCATTTAATGTGAAATGTCTATTTTACTATTAAAGAAACTTGATATTTATCATAATACCAAGACACATAACCCTTATCATCTTCCAAATTCAAAGATGGAAAAAATATTTTACCCTTTTCCAATTTAACCAAGCAACTTTCCAAAATTTTCAATTTTGTCCATTTAAATCCAACGATCCAACTTAAATATTGAAATAAATCCTCAAATCCAATGATCCATATTATTTTCCATCATTTTAACATATGAAAATAATATTTTTAATCCTAATTTATCATCCTTCAAATTTTCACATAATTTCTACTCGATCCGATTTACCAAATTCTTATTGAAATTTCACCCCTTCTAGTTTGCAACATAAATGACGGATCAAGAATATGATTTCCATAAAACCCCATTCTCAAGAGTAAACTATCAATTTATGGAATAAAATTCTTTTTGGAAAAATTATCATTTAGATCCCTAAACTTTTCTTTTATACTTTGGATACTAAACTTTCAAAATTTACATTTAGGTCACTAATAAAAATTTTGGGGTATTACATGGAATACCTGGGTGTACATTACATTTTGAATCGAGTCAGATAGAAATGAAACCCTAAACATGCATTCTAAGTAAAAACCAATATAAATAAACATCCATCAAGCTAAGGCATACATAAGAAAACATTTGAAACATATACATGGGAACAAACTAACAAGCAACATCGAAACATCATCATTATCGCTATAGGGTTAAAATGGTCATTTTATACATCAATAAGGAAACATCAATTAAGTTTTCAAATATTTCTTATTAATCCTTAGTTAGTGACATCATTAAGTGACCTAATTGATCATACAATTCTAAGGACCAAAATGTAAACGTTTCAAAAGCCACATTCAAACAAAAAACATGCAATTGATACTTCCATTATGTTTCAATATATTAGAGTCAGACAAAACAAACCTCACCAAATTCCTAATTAAGGTCAAGTATTAATTAATAATTCAATTTTTGGAACATTTTAAACATTAACAGAATTATTAGGGTCAAACTAAGACTTAAAGACACTTAGGACCTTTAAAGAATCAAATTTTATCTTTTTCATCGAGCACACAACAATGGGATTGATCTCTTTTCAAGGGGGTTGGTCATTTAAGTAAGGAATCAATCATTTTTCGAGAAAATGTAGCTTTTTCATATGAACATGAAAAAACATGCCACCAAATTTCTATGCAATTGATCATATGGTCCAGATAGCTTGAACACCTTCACACCACTTCATACCCATCAAATTACATATGTTGCATGCATCTTAACATAGGTCAACACAACGTACAAGAATCATGCATAAAACTCAAAGATCACATACCCATTTCATTTTGTCACAAGTCACCTAGTCCAATTATGCAATTAAGGTTGTTTCATGCTTCCTATAGGCCTAACACATTACCTACAGTTAGTGTCACTTGTCTAAACACTCTATACACTTGTTTAAGGTATAATTCAACATTTGATCATTCTAGTATCAATGAACAAATTCTAACATGCATAATTCATCTCGCAACAACAAATTCAATCCATTCAACATTCTTTAGCATAAGATCAAACATATTTATAATAGCATTAAAATATCTAACAAATCAACATAACCAATAGTTCACTTAAAGTCCCAAATAGGTTCCCACATTGCACATTGTTCAAAATCAAACCACATATGCTTATTTAGTAATAGCCTTGCTTGATCACCACCGAGTGCACACTCCTCACCTCCGACACAGCAACTAATCCTCTGAAAAGTATTAAACAACGAGTATGAGCTATAAGCCCATTGAATAATGAACATTCTAATAAGATACTCACCTCAAATCTAATGAAAACACCTATATGCAGGTAAACTAACTTGTTTTTACCTAAATGATCATGTCACCATGTCATGCTCTCATAACTCATAATGCATCATAACTACATGTTAACTTATAGAATATCATAATGGTAACAACATCACATTCACTCATGCAGTATTACCTTGTTGGCTATGTCACATGCATTACAAATAGTTTCCATTAAAAAATCAATGGCTTTTTGTTCAGACCACAACTGACTCGTTGGATAAACATATTACATACAACTCCCTTTTATTTGTGGACTCACATAGGTCTAAAACCACGGAGATAATCCAACGAACCAACCTTACCCCGTGTTCTTCTCGTAGCAAAGCTCAATACACCAACCTTACCCCGTATATCCCTTATTCACTTTCACATATAAAAACATAGAGTACTCTTTCCTAGGCATGCTTTTCATATCCAAAGGTTCCAATAAGAAAATATAGCCAATTAATCTAAGTTCAACAAGAGTGGTTATCAAGGATGCATAGTTTATCACTTAAACACTTTCAAATCACATTTGCAAATATAAATCAAATTTGCTTGTTGTAATCAACCTATATATATGGACAACGAGTTGCTTACTCATCCTTGGATAGTGGAGAAGATCCCATCATCCCACTTACACATTCGTATATATACACTTTCAAAAGTCACTTTCGAAATCCACTATACATCACTTGTAACATATAATCATAGCACATTCATAATTCACGAATCATAGCATAATACCTATTTTACATGCATCACATATCATTTACACTAGAGTTCAAGTTATGAGATCCCTCTCAACTATATTCTCACATAACCTTGATGATGTTTATCTTAAAAGAATGAAAGTCACTCACCTTTTCTTTCCACCAAACAAGATTGCTTCCAAACACTTAGAAATCCACAACCGAATCACAATGCACCAGTTTTCCTCAATAATCAATACAATAGGAACCTTGGAAAAAAATAACACATCAATAACTCATCTAAAATAGAGCAGAATTTTCTGCTTCCAAAATAGAGAAACTAAATCGAACACTACCAAAATCCTTGCCGAATTATCCTCTAAAGCTTCTGAAATGGCCGATTCTTCTCCTCTACAATTAAAGCTGATCAAGAACAACTAAAATCAGAAACTAAACACAATAATAAACTCCTAAACCAACAACAATCAATCAAATTCCTGGATTACCAAAAAATACCAAAATCAAGCTTGTTTTAAAGAAGTCATCATCCAAATCATTTGTAATTGAAAACATGATTTAATATGATTATAATCTCATCATAAAACTCAAAATAACTCTTAAAAACCTTGAAATCAGATTTAGAAAAATAGGAGTAAAAATACCTCCGAAAATCTCATTTAATCTAGAAACTCATCTTTAAAACCAATGATCATTCAAGATCATCTTTACAATTGGATCATTAATCATTGAAGCAAAAAAACCAAGAAAAAGATTATGTTGCTAGAATTGAAATGAATTAATGAAGAATTGAAGAGGAAGATCAACAATGGAGACTCCAACACCACAAGAGATGGGCGACAATGGAGAAAGAAAGATGAGAAACTTTTGGTGAAGAGAAAAATCAAGAGAATGAATAAAAATCAGCAAACAAAATGAATGAGGAAGATAAAGGAAAGTTTGGCTATGGAGGTTTTCATTTGAGAGAATTTAGAGAGCAATGGAAAAGTGTTTGGATGAGAGAAATAAGGGAAAATAATTAAAAAGAATGAATGAAATATTAGAAAATAAGAGGAAAATGAATCTACTTAAAAAATCAAGGAAAGTTGAAGAAAAAATTCACTGTTGAAAATCAAGATCTTGACATTTGATCCTTTTACATTTTAGTCACTAAAATACACATTTTCAAATTATTCATTTTAGTCATTTATAAAATTATTTAATTCAATTTACCAATGATAATTTTCAATATCTCAAAAATCATTTAACACTATTATAATATTTATAATTTAAAAATCTGAAAATAATTTTTTACAGTAATTTTAAAAATCACCTGACTACCGACCCATTTTTTGGGATGTTACATTTAACATCTTTACAATTACCTTCTTCATCCTTGTCAAGCTTTGTAAACGAGCTCATAGGAGTGGCTTTGGGTTTCACATTTTCCAATCCAAACTTCTTGAGCATATCCTTGATGTACTTTGTGTGATTGATGAGGATGTCATCTTTACTTTGCTTGATTTGAAGTCCCAAGATAAACAAAAGCTCCTCCATCATGCTCATATCAAATTCAACTTGCATCAACTTTGAAAAATCTTGGCAAATAACATCAGTAGTATCACCAAAAATAATATCATCAACATAAATTCGAACTACTAATAAATATTTGCCTTTACATTTTATAAACAATGTAGTGTCAACCTTCCCTTTTGAAAAATCTTTTTCAACAAGAAAATTTCAAAAAAAATTCAAACCAAGCTCTAGGAGCTTGTTTTAAACCATTTAAAGCTTTAGTTAGTTTAAAAACATGATTTGGAAATTTTGAATCCTCAAACTCAAGAGGTCGTTCCACATGCCCTTCTTATTCTATAAAACAATTTAAAAATGAACTTTTAACAACCATTTGATGAAGTTTAAAATTATTGAAACTTACAAAAGCTAATAACATTCTAATAGCCTCTGTCTTAGCTACGAGAGCATAAGTTTTATTAAAATATATTATTTCTTCTTCAGTATACCCTTGAGCAACAAGTATAGCCCTGTTCCTCACTGCATTGCCATTTTCATCTAATTTATTCCTAAATACCTATTTAGTACCTATAATAGATTTGTCTCTAGGCCTTTCAACTAAAGTCCATATTTGACTCCTCTCAAATTGATTTAACTATACTTGCATAGCCATTACCCAAAATTCATAATGTAATGCTTCTTTGATATTCTTAGGCTTTATGCATGAGATAAATACAGAAACAAATTGCAAATATTTGTAAGATATTATCTAGTGTTTACCCCTTTGGATGGATCACCCAAAATCTTACCATCCTTGACCTAGTTGTACTCCATTGGGTAGGAAATCTTCCTTTTCTATAGAGTTATATTCTTAATAGCATCTTGAGTTTTCTCATCTTTTACTTCTCTCAATGATGATTCACCAACTTCATTTGAATTTATGATACCTACACCATCATCAACACAAGAATCTTCCTCGGAAGAGGGTTATCATCGAAAACAACATGAATAGACTCTTCTACCACGAGATTTCTTTTACTAAAGACTCGATAAGATTTAGAATTCATGTAATGTCCAAGAAATATTCCTTCACCATTTTTTGCATCAGATTTACCAAGGTTGTTTTTTCCATTGTTTAAAAATAAAACACTTACACCCAAAAGGGTGAAAATAACTAATGTTAGACTTTTTTATTTTTGAAAAGTTCATATGTATTTTCTTTAAAATATGACTAATCATTACACTATCAATCACATAAAAAGTGTTATATGTGGCTTCTGTCCAAAAATATTTTGGCAAATTGATTTTCACAAAGCATGGTCCTACCCATTTCTCCTAAAGTTCTAATTTTCCTATAAACAAATCCATTTTGTTGAGGGGTTCTAGGGGTTAAAAATTATATTTAATTCCATTAGAGCTACAAAATTTACCAAAACCAAGATTTTTCAAATTTGGTTCCATGGTCACTCCTAACACTTGAAATTGAGTAACATTTTTCATTTTGATTGATTTTTGAAAATGTGATTAATTTATCTAAAGCTTCCTCCTTTGTACATAAAAAGAGAACCCATGTGAGTAATCATCAACAAGCAAAAAAGCATATTGTTTTCCACCCAAGGTAGGAGTCCTAATAGGCCCAAATAAATCAATATGGATCAATTGTAACACTCTAGTAGAGAAAATTTCATTTATAGATTTAAAGGAAACTCTTTTATGTTTACCCTTAGCACATGCATCACAAATTTTATCTAAGAAAAATATTTTAAAATTGAAAATTGAAAATGATATCTTATCCATGTGCTCATGCTAGCATGTCCAAGTTTTCTATGACATAACCATGAATCATTTTCATCTTTAGCTATTAGCCCTACATTTGAGGAAACAACATCATCTAAATGCACCATATAAATGTTTCCTATTATATGTGAAACAGACATAATCATGTTAGAAGTCATATCAACAATTTTGCAACCATTTGACTAAAAAATAACATTATAAACTTTATCACACAATTGAATAACATAATCATGCTTTAATTGATTGACATGTAACATATTTTCAATTAATATGGAAGAATTATTACCAATTGAATTGATTTCTTGTATGTGATATTTGGAGTTGTCCCCAAATGTTACTACTCCAATTTTAGTCTTGACCTCTTTAAAATGATTCTTTTCATTGTTCATATGTCTTGAGCATCCACTATCAAGGTACAAAGAATTTACACTCATGTTTTGTGCCTTGTAGCAATGATCCTCCACCTACAAACATAGATTAATTTTTTATTTTTGGTACCCAAATTCTTTTGGGCCCATAGGCATTAGTTCCCAATAATCTAGTCCCCTTAGGTATCAACTTTTCTAGGATATCATTTTCGTTAATAACAATGAATCCTTTGGGGACCCATATGCTTCTAATAACTTTCTTATTTAAGGTTCTTTGGGGACTTATATGTTTGTATGGTCTAAAGTTATTTCTAGCATAGTTGGATTTAGAAGTGGCCTTTTTCAAAATGATTTTATCCAACTTTGTTAAAAAAACCTTAATATCATCAAGTTTCTTATGATGATCATCATGAACCTTTGAAAGTATATTGTACAAGTCTTTATTTTTCTTTTCAAACTCATCAAGTTTGACTAGCACATCTTTAACCTTACTTTCAAGTTTATTGTTGGTCTTGGATAAGATATCATTTTCAATTTTCAATTTTAAAATATTTTTCTTATGTTTTGAAATCATGATCTCAAATTCTTATGCCAACTCATCATAAGCCTTTTGCAACTCATCAAAAGAATATTCATTTTATGTAGATGAATTAGAGGTTACCTTAGAATCATCCTCTATGGTCGTGAGACACAAGTTGACTACTTCTTCCTCTTCATTGGAGGACTCATCATCACTCCATGTAGCTACATGAGCCTTGTGTTTCTTCTTGTTCGGCCTTTTTCTTCTTTAGTTAAGGGTAATCGAATTTAATATGCCTTGGTTTTTTACACTCATAACACTCAACGAGATCCTTCTCTTTAGATTCATTCTTGAAGCCCTCTATTCTTTGATTTCTTTTTCCTTTATTGGACCTCATGAATCTCTTGAATCATTTGGCAAACATGGACATATTTTCATCTTCACTAACTCTCATCTTT
Organism: Hibiscus syriacus; assembly: GCF_006381635.1. Classification (NCBI taxonomy): domain Eukaryota; kingdom Viridiplantae; phylum Streptophyta; class Magnoliopsida; order Malvales; family Malvaceae; genus Hibiscus; species Hibiscus syriacus. Next base: position 898,095 of record NW_024062559.1, read on the forward strand.
GGTAGATTTGAGTGTGATGCCAATCATCTTCTTTTTCCTCATTTATTTCTTTTTATTTTTCTTTCTTTTACTACTCTTCTTCCTCCTTCACCATCATCTCATGAGTAAGCAAATACCCGATGAGCTTATCAAGGGTGAAATTCTTTTCTTCAACTATGACGGCCTTTTTAGATTTCCACAATTTAGGAAGACTATAGATTATCATCCTAAATAACTTTTCATTTTAGATAATCTCTCCAAATCCTTTAAGCCCATTAACTATAACAAAAAATATATTGGTTATAGTTTTGATATCTTCATTCGGTCTCGTGTTGAAGTTCTCATAATTATTATTGAGAAGACTAATCTTAGATTTTCTTACCTTGTTTGTTCATTCATGTGTAAATTCAAGCTTATCCTAAATTTCTTTGGCATTGGAACAAGATGAAACTCTCAGTATTCATCGAGGCCAAGTGTAAAAAATAGAATGTGCATGGCCTTAGCAATGAATTGGAACATTTTTCTCTCTTCTTAATTCACCTCCATGTCTCTAGTTAGAGTAGTATGACCTATAATCATGATGCTCCAATTGGTTAATTAAATAAAGAGCTTCATCATATTCTTCCAATAAGCATAGTTAGCTCCATTGAAGTATGGAGGATTGTTAATGGGCTGGGAGTCACTAACAATGTCGAAATTTGAAGTAGATGCCATTAAAAACTTGAATGTCGATTGAACTCTTCTAGGATCTTCTCAAGAGGTGGTTAAACCTTCCAATAAGTATAGCTTTGATACCAATTAATGAGTTTATTGAACTAATGAAATAGCCAAGAGGGGGTGAATTGATAAATAAAATATTAATGAAACTTTTTTGTAAGAATATGAAAAATTGACACAAGCAATTTTAAAGTAGTTCAACTTCTTCAATGAAGTCTACATCCACTACCTTAGCTTCCACACTAAGGATCACTAATTTCAAACCTTTTAGGACAAGGTGTAACCTTACAAAATACTTATACTTATACCCCAAAGTCTCAAGTGTACAACACTTCATAAGAAGAAATTACAAATAGAAAACTATTAAAAATCCATATACAAGGAATGTGTTTGCACAATTCATAATAAAAAGAACACTTTAGAGAATGAAACAAAGAATTACACAAGTGTTCTTGAAAGCAAAGGGAATATTTAAGAATGTTCGCTTGATTTTTGACTTTATGTGATTGCTTTGGTTTTCTTTATGATCTCTTGTCTTCACATATGACTTGGAATCTTGTTTTTTTACATTATCTATTAATTATAATCGTTTGGGTTGTTGTGGGAGTTAATAGAGTTGTTTGAGAGGTAGTTTCTCGCATTAAATATTGCCCAGATGCTTAAAGTATCGGTACTCGAGCTTTGAGTACTGGTACTACATGGATTAAATATAAAAATATAGTCATTTGAGAAAGAGGGTATCGATACTGGTACAAGGAGTATCGGTACCAAAAGTGTATACTGGAATTTGTCATTTTATAATATATGTACTACTATGTGGGGTATCAATACTACTGTTAAAAGTAGTATCTATACCAAAATAGCATTTTGTTTAATCAACCTACAGGTAGTATCGATACTAACTTAGTAGTATCGGTACTACTATGTTATTTTAGGATTTAATATTGGTATTATATCGATACTTCATGAACAATATCGATATTATTCTCTTAGTATCGGTACTAATGTGTTTAAAATGATTTTTTGACTCGATTAAAGTTCAAACCCCTTAGAAAAATTATTTCTTATATATAACTCAAATTTTCAATAGAATAATGAGTAAAAAAAAGTTGTTGACCTTAAAAAAAGTTATATATTCGAATGACCAAATCGAATATAATCTTAAAATTTATTAAAAATATTTATCATTTTTGGTATATCAAAGTATGTTCAACAGTTTTACTCCTGAATTATATCCTATAAAGATGCACTTTTTGGATTTAGGCTCCAATTTATCATTGTTTACATGGCATACGCAGGACAACCAACTATCTTCAAATCAGAATAATTTGCAGGCTTAATAGACCATACTTCTTGCAAAGTCATTTTATCAATGGCCATGGGCAGAGATATGTTAAAAAGAAATATGCTAGCTAAGTCGCTTCAGCCCAAAATGACTTTGATAGACCAATATTGGAGAGAATGCAATGAACCCTCTCCATTATCATTCTATTCATCCGCTCAATAATATTATTTTATTGTGGCATATGACGAACCGTCAGGTGTCTCACAATCTTTTCTTTATTGCATAGCGCATTAAATTCTTTAGAACAAAACTTTAAACCATTATCGGTACGAATATGTTTAATATGCCTTTTAGTCTGTTTCTCAATAATTGTATTATAGTTCTTGAATGTGGTTATCCCATCACTTTGCCAACAAATAATTTGGACCTCCATGAGAAGATACTCTAGACGATCCCCATAGATCAACATGAATGTAGTCTAGGGTACCTTTCGTATTGTGAATCCCTTTAGTAAATCAGACTCTCCTTTGTTTGCCAAACACGCAATGTTCGCAAAACTCTATCTTGCAAATTCCTTGACCATCAAGGAGATCTCTCTAACTTTGACATGCCAAGTTCTCTCACATGCCCTAGACGCATATGCCAAAGCTTAGTTTCATGTTCCTCTGACAGTGCAAATGATACAACAATGGCATCACCAGTAACTGTAAACCCCTAGAGAACGTACAACCTTCCATTCTTTTTTCTCTGCCTCTATCGCAACAATTGAACCCTTACTAATATTCAAAACTCCACCTTCAGTAGAGCACTATACCCTTTTGTGTCAATAGTACTTTACAAAATTAATTTACGCTTCAAATCTGGAATATGACAAACATCACCCACAGTTTTGAAAATGCCATCATGCATCTTGACTTTGACACAGCCAATTCCTACAATCTTACAAGATGCATCATTACCCATCAATACAATACCTGCTGACACAACTTCATAGGTCATAAACCAATCGAGGTTGGGACACATGTGATAGGTATACCCAAAATCAATGATCCACTCCTTTCTTGTCTTCCCATTATCATAAAAAGCCAATAAGAGTTCGCACTCAACATCTTCTGCAACATCCGCAATGCCAGATCTCTCTTCGGGTATTCTTCAACCTCTTTTTTTATCTTATTGTACAAATTGTAACACTATATTTTAGTATGACCTTTCTTTTTACAAAAACGACAACTTTTACCTCAGTTGGAAGATTTTGATATATGACCATTCCTTTACTACTAGAATAATGCTAGTCTTTTCTTCCATGGTCAGAGCTAGTCGATCCATGCACCATGAGAACCTCTACTTGGGACTCGAAACCATGTACAAGATGCTTCATCTTTACATGAGCGCATGCCATTGTACACCTCTTTAAGAGTAAGTGTTTTGCGACTGTACAAGATTATGTCTCTTAAAAATAAGTAGGAATGAGGTAGTGAAAATAAAAGGAACAGTCCTAAATCTTGTTGATTTCTGCATGTATAGTTGCTCTAACTTCACCTAAAATGAAGTAGTTGTTTTCTTTTTCAACACATCTTGCAAAATTTGATTTGATAATTGTAAAGGAATCTGAGAAATAGCTTTACGATCTTTACGCTTTTCCTCAAGGTCTTTACGATCCTTACGCTTTACCTCATTCGTCCATTTTGTTATCAGTTTTTCATCAGACCTTTCTCTTGCATCATTGAGATCAAACTGTGCAATAAATGTAATACCCCAAAATTTTGGTTAATGACTGAAATGTAAATTTTGAAAGTTTAGTGGCCAAAGTATAATATTAGGAAATGTTTAGGGACCCATGTGAAATTTTTCCCAAAAAGTGTGGTTTTATTGAAATTAGATTCTTGATCTAGAATTTGCGTTAAAAACTACAAAGTGTTAAATTCTTAAAAAAAATTGGTAAATCGGATCGAATAGAAATTTTGGAAAAAATTGAAGGATGATAAATTAGGCTTAAAAATATTATTTTTCACATTTTAAAATGATGGAAAATAATATAAACCATTGCATTTGAGGATTTAATTCCATGTTAAATTTGGACTGTTGGATTAAAGTGGTAAGATTGTAATTTTTGGAAAGTTATATGGCCAAAACAGTAAATTGGGAAATATTTTGTTCATCATTGACTTTTGGAAGATGATAAGATTGAGGTGTCTTGGTTTGATGGTAATTATAAATTGGTCTTTTCCAAATTACATTAATAAAATATTCATTTAAGCTTAAATTAAAGTTAAATTAACAAGAAATTAATCTAAAATTTCATGTTATCTTGTTCATCTTTTTTCTCCCAAGTTGTGAGCTCCTCCAAAGGTGAGAGAAAATTTCTTTTCAATTTTTGAGCAATTTCTTATGGATTTTGAGTTATGCCGTGAAATAGAAAATTATTCTACGCGAAAAATGCAACCTTTTGGTACTATTTATGCTTTTTAATATTGCTTGATTTCAAAGATCCCAAATTCTAGGGTTTATGTTCAAATCAGGGTTTATGGAATTGATGATGAATCTTGATGTTTTTGAGGTTATAGATTCATTTTCAAGCTTGTTTGATGATTAAAATATGGTCAATCCACCTAGAAATGCTTCCATGATTTTTGGTCAAATTGTAGAGTTGTGGAACTTTGTGTTTTAATGAAATTTGATTAGGGATTTGATTGTAGAGATGTTGTAAGGTTGGATGGAGGCTGATTTCATGCTTGAATCAAATGAACATTGAGCAAAATCATAAAAACCATAGTTTTAGTACCTTGGAACATTCGACCATGTCTTAAAAGGATGAGAAAAATTATTGAAAATTATGTAAGGGTTGGAAATGATGTAGGAAGTATTCTACAAGCCTTATAAAAATTTAGGGATCATTTGGTAATTTTTGAAAAGATGGGAGACCAAATCATCAATTTTAGAAAAATGGCGGGTTATTGTGTAATTGTTCAATAGTTGATATATTATGTTTTAAATTGTTGTTAGGGAATTCAAATGAGTGTTAGGATGTGAAATTTGATCACTATGGAAATTTGGAAAGTTTAATAATTTTTTTATTCAATAATCGAATAGTTGGGTGTTTAAATGTAATTGTGCCTTTTTAAATGCACTTGATTCGTGATTATTTTAATGCTTGAATTTTTTGTATTGAAAGTTTAAGTGGTAAAATGGTGAAGGACCATTTTATATAAGTTGGAAAAGTTATTGCCAATATTAAAAGAATTAATAAGTGTTGAAGTATTTTGATAGTGAATAAGTATCAAGTATGATTATGGATTTTCTTTTGGAAATGTATTTATGTTAGTACAATACTAAAATATGTATCAATATCAATTTGTGATTTTTGTACAGATCATGATTGATTTTGCATTCGAAGCAAATTGAGTATAAAAAGGATTAAGTTTGGAGCACAGTGAGGCAAATCTTTTGAAACTTATAAAGTGTCAAGGTGAGTACAATACATGCATGACATTGTACATAGATGTTTTATACATCATCAGGAAGACTTGTGATGAGTCTACCTTGTTTATATTAGTATGATATTATGTCATTATTCATAATATCGACATGACCTTGATATGTCAAAGTGTGAAATTATAATGCATTGATCACTGATAAATATGATATTTTTCCATGAATGTTATTTCGAGTATGAACTGCCCTAATGTTAATATTATGGAAATATGATGCCATTGGATGAAAAAAATTATAATATATGCCCGACTAAGTCGTTGAAGGACAGGTTTAATTGGCATGTCATAGAGTATAGCAGTAGCACGTATATTAGCACTAGTGTGTAAAGACATTTAGTTCAACTCTATAGTGTAAGGGCGCTAACTGCATATGGTGGGCACGAACTTATGTGTATTATGTTGAGCACAACCTTATGTGTATTAGCACGACGATGCATATATTACTCGAATATCCAGAATCTTCTTAGGTTTACATTTGGGCTATAGTTATTGGTAAAATGCTTATATTTATATCATGTCGTTTTGATTATGGTAAAATATTGGACATGCAGGTAAGGTGATTTTATGGCATTGGAAAATGAAATTTAATTTCATACATGAGTTGTATTGCACTGTTTATTATTTTAACTGCCTCACTAAGTATATACTTGGCGTGTGATGATTTTCACACGTATGTAAAGATCAGGAGTAGGAGTAAAGGGTACTTAGCAACTCCAAGTATCGAGGAGTATATTACAATATCAGTAAGACATCCTTTGATGTAATTTGACTTAGTTAGTGGCATGTACAAATAAATGTCCTAGTTTCTCTATTTTGGAACTGGTTTGTAATAGCTAAACTAAATTGTTTTACTCTATTTCATCATGGACATTATTAACCATTATTACTTTTATAAATGGACATGTTTTATATTAATATATGTTTTAAATATCATGTGATAGTTTTATGTGATTTAATATTTTATATTAATAACTACATTTTGGAGAAATTAATTTTAATCACTTTTGAGTTGGGAAATGTTTTAAGTAAATCATGTGACAACTATACACATGTATTGGTATAAGTATACGGGTTGTAGGTGTTATATTTATTGGTATCATAGCTATAGGGTTAGTCATTTCTGGACATGGAACGAGTCTATATTAAGTTAAGAATGTATACATGCCACTAGGATGTCAAACTTTTACTGGTAGTTGTATATGTGCTATGATGCTGATTATTTATTAAAGTTGTTCCTTACTAATGATATATGACTTTGGATGTGTTTAGATGTCAGATCATCAAGAATCTAGTAAGGCAGCTGAGTGTGTTACTCATGCACTAAGTGGGAGTAATGAGGTGAACCAAAATCCACATCTTGCTCAGGCTAATGTAGAGTAGTCTAATCTGAATCGACAAGACATGTTTGTTCAAGATCGGGGGTTTCTTTTACAAGCTCTGAACAACATTATCAATCATCGAACCCCTGTATCAGTTTCAAAAGAACTAAAGAAAATGAGAGAACCTGAATTTTGAGGTGATTCAGACACTGATCTGATGATCACATATTACTTTTTGAATTATGTTAAGAATATGCTATACGGGATTCCTTACAACGATCAAGGAAAGTTAGAAGGGTTTGTGTCTCTACAGATGGAGCAAGCCAGTGTGTAGTAGAATACAGTCGTTGCACGAGTTCATCCTAAACAGATCACGTGGGACTTCTTCTTGAGTGAATTCAAGGAAAATACATTGGGGACGTGTTTATCAATGAGATGATGTAATAATTTCTGAATTTGAAGCAGTCTAGCATAACAGTATATGAGTATGAATGTGAGTTCCACAGATTGAGGTGATTTGCATAAGAGTTTATTCAATAAGGCTAAAGCTATGAAAAAAGTTAACCTTGAAGATCTGGAGTTGAAAAAGGCTCAGAAAAGCAAAATGTTTGGAAACTCCTTCTCTACACCATTTTCCAAATGGAAAAAATGTCAACAACATAAAAGTTCTGCCTCCTCAACATCCACAAGGAGAAAGGGATTTTCTAGAGGGAAGTCCAAGTAGACTCAGACAACTTTAACTGGTACCCAAGGTTCGGGATTCCGTCCTAATACCGAATCTAAGTTCTGTGGAAAGAGACATCCTTGTCGGTTTTGTTTGCTGAGGGAAATACTACAAATATGGGTAAGCTGGTCATTATAAAAGGCATTGTCCAAAGCTATAACAGACTAGTCGGTAGCGGGACCCTAGAAGGGAAGAGGTGGCAAAGAAGGCAAATTGGGTACATCTAAGGTTGTATCAAATTGTGAAAGCAATACTATTGCTTGAATTTATCACGTCAAGAATGATGATGATCAATATGCTCCTGAAATTATCGCATGTACTTTTATCTTTTTGATGAACCTATTTTGCTACTGATAGATCTTGGTTCTACTTACTCTTATATTAGCGTAAGGCTAGTTAGAGACATGGGAATCTCTTTAGAACCTATTTTATAGTAATATTGAGGCAATCAATTCGTTGGGCCATAGTGTGAGGATTAGTCGGATATGTAAGAATTATCTGATAAGGACACAGGAGGTAGAAATTCCTGCGAATCTATTGGAATTACCTTTTGAGGAGAATATTTGTTGGAAAAAGGGTAAATCCCTTATCCAATGTGATTTCAATCTTTACTGCTAAGAATTTGTTGTCACATGTATGCCAAACAATTTTAGAGGATTTGGTGGATACAAGAGTTGCTGAAGTTATGTTGGAAGACATTCCAATAGTTCGAGAGTATCTAGAGTTATTTCCAGATAAATTACATGGATTACCTCAAAACAGAGAGGTGGAGTTTGGTATTAATGTATTTCTAGGTACAACTCCTATTTTGATAGCTCCTTATCAAATGGCCTCGACAGAATTAAGGGAATTAAAGGCTCAATTGCAAGAGTTATTAGATCGAGGATTCATTAGACCAAGTGTTTCACCTTGGGGTGCACCGGTGTTGTTCGTGAAAAATAAAGATGGATCCATGCGATTATGTATAGATTATCGGCAATTAAACAATGTGACTATCAAGAAAAAATATCCTCTTCCGAGGATTGATGAATTATTTGATCTTCTTAAAGGAGTAGCATTTTTTTTCTAAGATTGATCTTCGATCGGGATATCACCAGTTAAAGATTAAAGAGGAAAATATTCCAAAGACTGCTTTCAAAACACGATATGGCCACTACGTGTTCATTGTGATGCCGTTTGGTTTAACCAATGCTCCGGAAGCATTCATGGATTTGATAAACCGAGTATTTTAGACTTACTTGGATATATTTGTGGTGGTATTTATTGATGACATTCTAGTGTACTCGAGGATAGAGAAAGATCATGACATTCACCTTCGTACTATGCTCAAGATCCTTAAGGAGAAAAAAGTTATATGCCAAGCTGTCAAAGTGTGAGTTTTAGCTGTTAGAAGTTTCTTTTCTTGGTTCTGTGGTCTCGACATAAGGCATAAGGGTTGATCCTAAGAAAGTTCAGGTGATAGTGGAGTGGAAACCCCCAAAGAATATTATAGACATTCAAAGCTTCTTAGGACTTGCTGGTTATTATCTAAGGTTTGTGAAGAACTTTTCGATAATTGTTTCTTCGTTTACCAAGCTCTTTAGAAAAGATGTTCCATTTATTTGGACCGAAAAGTGCCAAGAGAGTTTTGAAACTCTAATGTAGATTTTAACAGAAGTACCAGTGTTGGTACAACTGGAATATGGTAAAGAGTATGTGGTATATAGCGGTGCATCTCATAATGGTTTAGGTTGTGTACATATGCAAGAAGGTAAGGTTGTAGCTTATGCTTCTTGACAACTAAAGACGCACGAGAGAAATTATCCCACACATGATCTTGAATTGGAAGCTGTGGTATTTTCTCTAAAGATTTGGTGCCATAATTTGTATGGTGAGCAGTGTTACATCTACACGGATCATAAAAGTCTAAAGTACTTGTTGTCTCAAACATAGATAAACTTGAGACAGAGAATATGGATAGAACTTTTAAAGGACTATGATGTGTTTATTAACTACCATCCTGGTAAGTCTAATGTTGTAGCTGATGCACTTAGCCGAAAGACTATCGCAACTTTACGAAGTTTAAATGCACGCTTATCTTTAAATGAAAATGGTGCATTGTTGGTTGAATTAAGGATAAAAGATGATACTTCTAGATCGAATAAAAGAACTACAAAAGAAAGACGGGCACAAGTGGGAAAAGGTGAGACTAAAGACTTTGAAGTCAAGTTCGATGGATGTTTGTATTATCGAGGAAGAATCTACATTCCACATGATGATGAGTTGAAGAAATATATTCTTTCTGAGGCACGTTATAATTCGCTGACTATGCACCCATGTGGGAAAAAGATGTATAAGGATTTAAAGAATCGATATTAGTGACCTGACATGAAAAGAACCATTATTGAGTTTGTTGTTACATGTCTGACATGTCAACAAGTAAAATCTGAATATCAAGTACCTTTGGGATTGTTGTAACCTATTTTAATTCCAGAGTTGAAGTGGGAAAGAGTCACTATGGATTTTGTTACAAGGCTACCTTTGACACCAAATAAGAAGGATTACATCTGAGTGATAGTTGACCTGTTAACTAAGTCGGCACATTTCATTCCAGAGCGAATGGACTATTCATTAGATAAGTATGCAGAGTTGTATATAAAAGAGATAGTTCAACTGCATGGAGTGTCAGTATCGATAGTATCTGACATGCATCCAAGGTTCACATTAAGATTTTGGAATTCTTTGCATAAAGCTTTGGGTTCTCGATTAAATTTCAGTATGACCTTTCATCCATAGACTGATGGTCAGTCAAAACGTACTATCCACATATTAGAGGATAGGTTGAGGTCATGTGTGATTGAGTTCAAGGGATCATGGGAAAGGTATTTTCCTTTAGCATAATTTATCTACAACAATAGTTATAAATCGAGCGTCAAGATGGCTCCGTACGAAGCATTATATGGGAAAAAAGTGTCAAATACCATTGAATTGGTTCGAGTTAAAAGATTGAGATCTTGTTGGCCTTGATTTATTGAAAGAGGTCGAGGATAAAGTGAGGATAATTCAAGATAATCTAAAGATAGAATCTGATCGGAAAATTTCTTATGCATACTTGAAGCGAAAAGAGATTGAATTCCATGAAACTGATAAAGTTTTTCTCAAAGTATCACCTTGGAAAAAAGATATTGTGTCTATTCATTGGACTTTATGAGATCTTAAAGAGAGTCAGAAATGTTCCTACCAATTAGTATTACCTCCTGAGTTGGATAAAGTTCACAATGTTTTTCATGTGTCGATGCTTAGAAAGTATTAATCGAATCCTTCACATGTTATTACACCAGAGGAAATTGAGATCTGACCAGATTTGACTTATGAAGAAGAACCAGTAAAGATTTTGGCTCGAGAAATCAAAGAACTGCGTAGCAAGATGATTCCTCTAGGTAAAGTATTGTGGCGAAATCATAAAGTCGAGGAAGCTACTTGGGAAAGAAAGGAAGACATAAGGAAGCAATATTCACACGTCTTCACATCAGGTATGTCTTAAAATTCGATTATGAATTTTCTTAAGGGGAGAAGAATTGTTATACCCAAAAATTTTGGTTGGTTACTAAAATATAAATTTTAAAGTTTGATAGCTAAAGTATAAAATTAGAAAAAGTTTAGGGACCTAAGTGGTAATTTTCCTAAAAAGAACTTTTATTTCATAAATGGATAGTTTACTCTTGAAAGGGGGTTTTATTGAAATCAGATTCTTGATATGGAATTTTTGTTAAAAACTAGAAAGTGTTAAAGTCCCGGAAAAAATCGGTAAATCGGATTAAATAGAAATTTTGGGGAAAATTGAAGGATGATAAATTAGGCTTAAAAATATTATTTCCACATTTTGAAATGATGGAAAATAATATAAACCATTGTATTTTAGGATTTAATTCCATGGTAAATTTGGACCATTGGATTAAAGTGGCAAGATTGCAATTTTTGGAAAATTACATGGACACAACGGTAAAGTGTGAAATATTTTGTTCATATTTGAATTTTTGAAGATGATAAGGTTGAGGAGTATTAGTTTTATGGTAATTATGAAGTTTCATTCAGGGTAAATTGGTATTTTCCCAATTAAATGAATAAAATATTCATTTAAGCTTAAATTAAAGGTAAATTAAAATGAAATTAATCTAAAATTTCTTTTTATCGTGTTCATCTTTCTTCTCCCAAGCCATGAGCTCCTCCAATTGTGAGATAAAATTGCTTTTCAATTTTTGAGTAATTTCCTTTATATTTTGAGTTATGCCGTGAAATAGAGAATTGTTCGACGTGAAAAATGCTATCTTTTGGTACCATTTATGCTTGCTAATCTTGCTTGATTTCAAAGATCCCAAATTATAGGATTTATGTTCATATTAGGGTTTATTGAATTGATGATGAATCTTGATGTTTTTGAGGTTGTAGATTAATATTCAAGCCTGTTTGATGTTTAAAACAATCCACCTAGAAATACTTTCATGATTTTCGGTCAAATTGTAGAGTTGTGGAGCTTTGTGTTTTGATGAAATTTGATTAATTCTTTTATTGTAGAGATGTTTTAAGGTTGGATGGACATTGATTTCATGCTTGAATCGAATCAAAATTGAGCAAAGTCATGAAAATCCTAGTTTAAGGACTTTAGAACATTCGGCCATGGCTTAAAGGGATGAGAAAAATTATAGAAAATTATTTAAGGGCTAGAAATGATGTAGGAAGTATTCTATAAGTCATATAAAATATTTAGGGACCATTTGGTAATTTTTGAAAATTTGGGAGACCAAATCGATAATTTTGGAAAATGATGGGTTATTGTGTAATTATTCAATAGTTGATGTACTATGCTGGAAATTGATGTTTGGTAATTGAAATGACTGTTAGGGTGTGAAATTTGATCATTATGGAAATTTGGAAAGTTTAATATTTTTTATACAATAATCGAATAGTTGGGGTTTTAAATGTAATTGTGCATTTTTAAATGCTGAAATTTTTGCTATTGAAATTTTAAGTGGTAAAATGGTTAAGGATCACTTTATATAAGTTGGAAAAGTTGGTGCCAATATTAAAATAATTAATAAGTGTTGAAGTATTTTGATAGTGAATAAGTTTCAAGTATGATTATGGATTTTGTTTTGGAAATGTATTTATGTTAGTACAATACTAAGATATGTATCGATATCAATTTGTGATTTTTTTTACAGAGCGTAATTGATTTTGCGTTCGAAGCAAATTGAGTATAAAAAGGATTAAGATTGGAGTATAGTGAGGCAAATCTTTTGGAATTTATAAAGTGTCAAGGTGAGTGCAATGCATGCATGACATTGTACATAGATGTTTTATACATCATCAGGAAGACTTGCGATGAGTCTACCTTGTTTATATCAGCATGATATTATGTCATTATTCATAATATCTACATGACCTTGATATGTCAAAGTGTGAAATCATAATGCATTGATCACTGATAAATATGACAATTTGCCATGAATGTTATTTCGGATATGAGTTGTTCTAATGTTAATTATATGGATATACGATGCCATGTATGAAATGAATTATACTATATGCCCAAGTAAGTCGTTGAAGGACAGGGTATAATTGGCATGCCATATAGTATAGCAGCTATAGGTTTATAGCATTAGTGTGTAAAGACATTTAGTGCAACTTTATAGTGTGTAAGTGTAATACCCCAAATATCAGGTTAGTGACTTTATTGAAAAGATTTAAAAATTAGAGGATTAAATTGAATAAATGATAAAGGATAAGAAATGATTTAAAATAGTGTTTAAGACCAATTAGTAACAATGGGTTAATAAAGAGGGCATTTGGTCCTTTAAAGGGAAATGAATTTAAAATCAATTTAAATTAGGGATTTAAATAGGGGTAAAAGGAGAAAGGAAAAGAAAAAACAATAGTTATCTATTTTTCTTCTTCTTCCCGTGTAAGGCTATCCTCTATAGCCAAATGTGAGATTTTATATGGCAAGTCTTTCATTTCGTTTTTGGTTTGTGTTTGAAACATTGAGCATCCTGTTTAAGGAAGGGTTAAATAAGATTAAAGGTGGGAAATGGATGAAATATTTGAAATTAAAGAAAATGGGTTTTTGAATGATATGTTAGAATATGAGTTCTTATTGATGTTTACTAGTATATTTTATTTGTCATTGAAGTAAATGAGAGATTAGAAGAAATGGATGGGTTTAAAAACATGTTAGAGAAAGTGGTGTAATTCTTAGATTGAAATGTTCTTGTGGGATCTTAGATGTTTTAAGAAGCTAAATGAATGAAAGTTAGTAGGGATAAGTAAAGAAGAGTTTAATAGTATTGTTGGGTGTAAACATAAGGAAATTTGACCAAATTTGGGTGAAAATCGGGTTGAAAATTTGAAAATATGGGTAAGGGTATCAGTACTGATAGAACAATACCGATACTATAGGCTTAAAATTGGAGAATCAACTGAACAGTATTGACAATGAAGTAATTGGTATCTATACTGAGAGGGGGTATCGATACCACAGAATAGTAGTATTGATACTATGGTAGGGATACCGAATACTATTGAGACAGAAATTATAAGATAAGTTGAAATTGTTATAGAAATTTAAATAGTAGTACTTGTGAATATTATTAAAGTATAAATGTTAGGGAATATACTAACATTTAGTATGGTATATGTTTTTAATTGATGTTATGTAGATCGTAATCCAACTCCCGAGTCAAGCAAAACGAAAGGCAAAGATAAAGTAGTTGAGTAGTCAGATTTGCGTTTTGGATATAATAGCGAGGCAAGCCAGGTGAGTCATTTATTATGTACATTAATAATCATAAATGTATGTTGTTAAAAGTGTATGTTGCACTTGTATATCAGTAGTATGTGTACTAAAGGCACTATGTGTGTAATCCACGGAATTCATCATGAGTTGATGAACAACCGTACAGGCACTATGTGTGTAATTCACGGAATTCATCATGAGTTGATAAATAACCGTACAGGCACTATGTGTGCAATCCACATAATTCATCATGAGTTGATGAACAACTGTACAGGCACTATGTGTGCAATCCACGAAATTCATCATGAGTTGATAAATGACCGTACATGCACTATGTGTGCAATTCACGGAATTCATCATGAGTTGATGAACAACCGTACATGCACTATGTGTGCAATCCACGAAATGCATCATGAGTTGATGAATAACCATACATGCACTATGTGTGCAATTCACAAAATTCATCATGACTTGATGAACAACCATACAGGCACTATGTGTGCAATTCACGGAATTCATCATGAGTTGATGAACAACCGTACATGCACTATGTGTGGAATCCATGGAATTCATCATGTGTTGAAGAATAACCATACAGACACTATTTGTGCAACTCACGGGATTCATCATGTGTTGATGAACGACCGTATAGGCTCTACGTGTACATCTTAATAAAATTATCATGAATAGAAAGTTGGTAAATTATTGTGTTAGCACTATGGGTGCAGAAGTTAGAGTTTATAATGAATTGAATGAGTTAATTGATATTATGAATAATTATTAGAGTAGAAACTATTCTAAAAAAAAGACTAAATGCTTAACTATGCATTTGGCAGAAAGATGCCAATAATGCAAGTTAGAAGAAAGGATAAATGCCTTTAGAATAAAAGACTAAATACCTAATTGAACCTTTTGGCAGAAAAGTGCCACTAATACAAGTTAGATGTATAACAGTGTATAATTGGCATGAAAGGATGCATTAAGGCATGAAAGAATGCCATAAATGAAATGCATAAAAGGATGCATTAAGGCATGAAAGATTGCCATAAATTAAATGCATGAAAGGATGCCATAAATGAAATGCATGAAAGGATGCATTAAGGCATGAAATGATGCCATAAATGAAATGCATAATGGTGCATTAAGGCATAAAAGGATACCATAAATGAAATTAATGAATATTACTAAAGAAAATTGAAAAAAAAAAGTACAAGAAAGAAAGGTATGTTGGACATACTAAGGATGTTTATGATAATAGTATGGAAGAAGTTTGGTTTCAATAATAGGGACTTATCTAATCCTTATGGATGATACGAATTAATTCGAAATCAAATAATCATGATATGCTTAAGTATACATTAATATTTCTTTACAATATTATGTCTCATTATGTACCTACTTAACGTGTGTTGATTTTACGCGTAGGTAACAAAAAAGACTAGTCGGATATTGGGAGCAGGAGCAGCTATCATCAATCTAAGGTTGACTCTCATCAGTAACAGTAGGACAATCAGGTTTATTTTCAAAAATTACTGGTATGTAATCTAAATTAAGAAAAATTGCTCTAGAATGTACCTAAAGTGATAACTTTGGTAATAAGTTTCAATGACTGTTTTATTTTTTAATTAAAATAATTTTGGTTTTAAAATTAAAAACAAAATTTTATGGGTTTTACAAAAGGGAGAATATTTTTAAAGGTCATGTGACAGCTATGACTTGTGTACAGAAACGTATACAGGAAATGGGTGTTACAGTAAGGGCACTAAGTGTATATGGTGGGGATGACCTTATGTGTATTATGGTGGGCATGACATTATGTGTATTATGGTGGGAACGATATTATGTGTATTAGCACGATGGTGCATATATTACTCGAATACCCAAGGTCTTCATAGGTTTGTGTTTGAGCTATAGTTATTGGTAAAATGATTACATTTATATCATGTCGTTTTGATTATGGTAAAATTTGGACATGCAGGTAAGGTGATTTTATGGCATTGGAAAATGACATTTAAATTTATGCATGAGTTTTATTGCATTGTTTATTATTTTAATTACCTCGCTATGTATATACTTAGCGTGTGATGATTTTCACACGTAGGTAAATATCAAGAGTAGGAGAAAGGAGTGCATAGCAACACCAAACATCAAGGAGTATATTACAATATCAGTAAGATATCCTTTGATGTGATTTTGACTTAGTTAGTGGCATGTATATATTAATGTCCTAGTTGCTCTGTTGAACTATTTTGGAACTGGTTTGTAATGGCTAAACTAAATTGTTTTACTCTATTTCGTCATGGATAATATTAATCAGTATTACTTTTATAAATGGATGTACTTTATATTAATATATGTTTTAAATATCATGTGATAGTTTTATGTGATTGAATATTTTATATTAATAACTACATTTTGGAGAAATTAATTTTAATCACTTTTGAGTTGGGAAATGTTTTAAGTAAATCATGTGAGAACTATAACCTGTATTGGTATAAGTATATGGGTCGTAGGTGTTACAATAACATCCTGAATCTTCAATTGCTAGAGAGAGAACCTGGTTTTTCGATCCAACAGTGGAATATCATACTTCATTTTTTCCATAATCTTCAATTTGAAGCTCTAATATCAGTTTATTATAATATCAGAATGATGATTATCTACAAGTAAATAAGCACAATCAAATAAGAAAAACGAAGAACACCAAGAATTACGTGGAAAACCCAAAAGGGAAAAACCACAGGCATGTGAGAAGAATTTCACTAATATGAAGGAAGCAAATACAATAAGATTTTGGAGAAAGAATAATTTGATATATAACCCTTACCCTTAGTATCTATTTATAGGGATAGATACTTGATTAGAAAAGAAAACTAAATAAAGTAAAAATCTATTTTAATAAAGTTCTATACTTTTAATCAAAGAGGTTTCTTACTTTTTCAAAATTATATATTAATTAAATTGTGTCAATTTTAATTCGAGTCAAACTCTAACATACACTTTGAAGAATAATGAAATCAAATTCACCATTCAATAAAAAATCTCATTATCTTTCAAATGGTGTACTCAATTTATGGTTTGATCACTTTAACCCCTTGAATCCCTAAATTCAAATTTAAGGTTTATAATCAACTTACTTGAATCTTGAAAATGAGGTTACCAAATAAAAGCTTATGAGATGACGATTCGAAATATGTGCTTGTCTTTTGATTTGGGTGACTAACTGAGCTTGAAACCTAGAGAGAGATTATTTAGACTTTCAAGCTTTCTCTTTCTGCAATGATGGTTTCAAATAATAAGAAGAAGAAATTAATTTTTCTTGATGTGAAACAATTCCTACGGTTAATAAGGAGGAAACCCAATTCGAAGGGTTTTCAATTTGGGCCTAATTTAAAGAAATTAAGAAAAAGGATTTGGAAAATGATAAAATCTGGAAGCTATTCCTTCATTTTTCTTTTATTAAATTAATAGTTGCATGTTCTAATTAAACTTTTAGCCATTAATCTTTTTCCTTGTTTTCATTTAAGCATCTAACTTTATTCTTTCCACTAAAATTTCCATATTTTGCATTTATTACATTTTAGTCCTTAAATTATTATTAAAATAATTTATTCTTTAATCCCAAATATATAAATAAAATTAATATTGATCTCAAAAATCCAAAATATTGAAATAATTTATCAAAAAAAAAAATCGATCATCAGACAACAGAAATATTTTAGGAGTAGGGAAACCCCCACTCGAAAGCATTGAGATGCATCCGCCAAACTTAAGATATTATATCAGGTAGGAGTTTTCCTAAACTTTATCTTTTACTGCTTCGCGAATCCTTCAAGCCTCCACTTAGAAAGAGGAACCCTCTATTGCTACAATGAGTGCAGAGATGTCTTTTCTGAATCAAGGGGATAGAGACCTCTCCAATGCTTTCACTAAGGTAAAGAAACAGAAAAATCCCTCAAAAGCTTACTTACACAAAAGCCTTATCATTAGTAAAACGAAGTAGAGATGTTTTCACTAAAATCAAAGAAACTCGTCCTTACCTCTAAAGAATGCAAAAATAGTTCATGTTAAAGTGTCAAGACTCCTCCATAGGGAATTCATACGGGCCTGGAAATATTTTTTTTGGTAGTTAAGGGCGCCCCGTAAGAGTTGACCATTTTTCACATGGAATGCATATGTGCTTGGAGATAATTCTGTCTGGTTTAATTGACACATCTCATAGTCGTTGAGCTGTTGAAAAGACAAAATCAAGTGGCCAAGTTGATGCTTAACTTTCGGTGGAAAGTTGAATAAAAATAATAATTTCACCAAAATTTGGTTGAAAAAAATGGAATGGAAAATTTAATTTTAGTCATTGTAATTTAGGGTATTTACAAATTAGTCCTTAAGCTTCAACTATAAATACCCTAGCTCATTTAACTTCAAAACCATCCCAAATCATTCTAGCTTTCTCTCAATACTAGAGAATTTAGAGAGTTTCTAGAGAAATGTTTTCTCATTTTTTATCAAGAGAGAATTATCGTTGTTTTCTCCTTGGTAGATTGAGAGAAGTTGTAATTCCTATTTTCTCATAGTGAAATTCTTCTACTGTTGCTCGTGGTTTTTACCCTATATTATTTAGGGGGTTTTCACGTAAATTTTGTCTCTTTTATCTTCATTTTTTATTTTCTCAAATTATCAGTTGCGATTTTGCTCTATCCGATAGTCGTCTTCCGCAACAATTGGTATCATAGCCAGATTAGAGTGTGTAATATCTATTATTGTCTTTGTGGTTGCCACCAAAAGGTGGATCCTCCAACATAAGAAATAGTGGGAGCTATCCGTAATAGAAGTTATGGAAACGAAATTTGATATTGAAAAATTCAATGGGAGAAATTTCTCATTGTGGAAATTGAAGATGAAGGCCATCCTGAGGAAAGACGGTTGTCTAGAAGCTATCAGTGAAACGCCGGTAGATTTCACAGATGACAACAAATGGATCGAAATGGACGGGAATACTATGGCAAACTTTCATCTAGCATTAGCTGATGAAGTATTGTCAAGCATTGAGGAGAAAAAGACACCTAAAGAGATATGGGATCATCTCACCAAACTGTACGCCACATCGTTGCACAATAAAATTTTCCTTAAGAGGAAATTGTACACACTCCGTATGCTAGAAACTGCTTCAGTGACAGAGCACTTAAACACACTGAACACATTATTTTCTAAACTTACATCACTAAGATGTACAATAGGAGAACAAGAACGTGTTGAACTTATACTTCAAAGTCTACCTGATTCATATAATCAACTCATCATCAACTTGACAAATAGTAATGTCACCAGTCTAGTCTTCGATGACGTTGCAGCTGCTTTTCTACAAGAAGAAAATCAGTGCAAGAACAAGGAAGACAGACAAGTAAATCTACAACAAGCAGAAGCGTTGACAATGATGAGAGGAAGATCAACATAACGTGACCAAAGCAGAAGTCACAACATGATATATCGAAGTCGAGAAGAAAAAAGAATTTAAAGTTCTATAACTGTGGAAAGAAGGGTCACTTGAAGAAGGATTGTTGGATTCTAAATAAAAACTCCAATCCACAAGGCAATACCGCAAAGACTTCAGATGATGGAGATGCTCTATGCTGTGAAGCGTCAACCACCGTGGAAGGTAGAAAGAGATATGCAGATATATGGCTCATTGATTCGGGAGCAACATATCACATGACCTCAAGAAGAGAATGGTTCCATCATTATGAACCTATCTCAGGAGGATCTGTGTATAGTTGCAATGATCATGCCTTAGAGATCGTTGGCGTGGGAACCATCAAATTGAAGATGTATGACAGAACAATTAAAGTTGTTCGAGATGTGCGACACGTGAAAGGCCTAAAGAAAAATTTATTATCCTAAGGATTATTGGATAATAATGCAAGCAAGATTGAAATACGGAAAGGAATCATGAAGGTATTCCGTGGAGCGCTTGTGGTGCTGAAAGGCGAAAAGATAGCAGCAAACTTGTACATGCTGAAGGGAGAGTCTTTGCTAGAATCAGAAGCCTCTGTTGCCTCATGTACTTCAGATTCTACAATTCTATGTGGTTGAAAACATTGTTATATTTCGATATAACAAATTAAGTTAAATGAATTTTAAGATTTTCCAAAAAGATTTTCTAAGTATATTCGATAAAATTATTCGAATATCAAAATATACTCCAAATCTTTCAAATGCATTTTTAATCTCAAGTGTAAAATTAAGTTTTAATCTTAAAATAATTTAAAACAATTTTACAAAATATTTCGAACCATTTCAAAGCCAAAATTCCAGATTGCTCAGAGGGAACCGATTCCCCCCTGAATGGTTGGCTCCGAGAAAAACAGAATGCTCGGAGGGAACCGATTCCCCCCCCAAGGGTTTCCCCCTGTTTAACGGTCAAAATATTTGAATTTTACACTTAGGGAATCGATTCCCTATGAGGGGGTACCGATTCCCCCCACCCTCAAGCAGAAATATTAATTGTTTTCACACTTAAATGGCTCCAATAACTTCATTAATGATCCCCAACGTTCAGAAGTGATTCAAGGTGTATTTAAACAAGCTTAGAAGCCATTGATCAATAACAAGAAACATCAAGCAACTAGAATCAAGAGAGAATCAAAGAAAAGCATCAACTCAAGTTTGAGCATTTCAAGCCTATTTTTCATTCAATATTCATTTTGCTTTCAAGAACACTACTTGTACTCAATTGTATTCATTCTTGAGTGTTCTTTTCTTTGTTCTAGAATTGTGCAAACAATCTACCTTGTAAGGATTTCCTTGTAAGTTTGTAAATTTGTATTGTTCTCTTTGGGAGAGAGTGTTCTCGAGAATTTGGGGTATAATCCTTGAGGGTTTGTAAGGTTACTCTTTGTCCTCAAAAGAAAGACAAATTAGTGAATTTGTGGAAAATCCTTAGTTTGGATAGCTAAGGTAGTAGACGTAGACTTTGGTTGAGAAAGTCGAACCACTCTAAATCGTTGTGCAATTACTTTCAATTTTCTGCAAAAGCTTCCACCAAATTTTTTATTGCCAATTCACCCCCCTCTTGGCCGATTCCGTCAATCGATTAACTCAACAATTGGCATCAGAGCCTAACTCATTTGAAGGTTTAATCGCCTCTTGAGTCGATTCGGGAAGAGTTATTTCAATAATTAAAGTCATCAATGGCCTCCACTTCAAACTTCGACTTCGGTCTTGATTCGATGCCCATCAACAAGCCTCATTTCTTCAATGGGGCTAATTATGCCTATTAGGAAAATAGGATGATGTACTTTATTCAAGCAAGTGACATGGGACAAGATTGTTCCAGCTCAACTCTAAAGCCATTCATATCATATTTTGTGCTCTTGGACCAGATGAATACGGAAGAGTTTCATCTTGTACAACCACCAAAGAAATATGGGACAAGCTTCAAGTCACTCATGAAGGTACTGATGAGGTAAAAAAATCTAAAATTAGTATTCTAACGCATAGCTATGAAAATTTCAGGATAAAACCAAATGAAGAAATCAATGCTATGACGGATAGATTCTCAACGATTGTCTATGGTCTCAAATCATATGGAGAGATCATTTCAAATGAAAAGCTTGTGATGAATTTAGTTTACTCCCTTTCAAAATCATGGCAATCAAAGAAGATGGCAATCATCGAGTCTAAGGACCTAACGTCCTTAACTCTTGAAGAACTAATCGGTTCCCTCCTCACTCATGAAATAATGCTTGAAGATGAGGTGGACCTTGATAAGATTGACGAGACACCAAAGGAGAAGGAGAAGAAGAAAAACATTGGAGTTGCTCTCAAATCCACAAAAGTTGAGAGTGATTAGAATTAAGATGATGACGACGAGGAAATGGCATTATTTTCCAAACGGAGTTCAGAAAAATGATGAGACCTTATCGAGGAAGAAAATTCAAATGAAATGAAGGCCTCAAAAATAAACCAAAATAGAAGGACTCGATCATTTTCTATGAATAAAAAAAGTAAGGGCATGTCAAATATGATTGCCCATAATTGAAGAGAAATTGTCAATCAAAGAATAAGCACATGGTTCATGTGGCTACATGGAGCGATGAAGAAGGTTTCGTTGAAGAGGAACAAGAAGTAGCAAACTTGTGCTTGATGGCATTCAGGGAAGATTCTAAGGTAACCTCTAACTCATCTGATTTTGATGATTTATCCTATGATGAGCTATTAGAGGAATATTATGGGTTGGCTTCAGATTATGAGAAATTGTTTTTAAAATATAAAAATAATGTTTCAAAATTGAAAAATGAAAACAAACTCATATCCAAAACCAACAACGATCTTGAAAGTAAAATCAAAGATTTGCACATCAAACTAGAAGAGTTTGAAAAGAAAATTTTGGATTTACAAAATTTACTTTCAAAGGTCAATAATGATCATCAAAAGAAAATTAATGATCTTAAAACTTCTTTTGATAAAGTTGGAACAAAACGTTTTGAAAAAGGAGAAAATTCAAATCCAACTTGTTAGAAAGATTTTAAAACTACAATCATAGAGGTCCCCAAGAACCTTTAATGGAAAAATCGTTAGAAGTATGTGGGTTCCTAAAGAACTCACTACTACTAAAGATAAAGATATCCTACACAAATGGATACCTAAGGGGACTAGGATTTTGGAAACTAATGAATATGGACCCAAAAGAATTTGGTACCAAAAATAAAAATTAATCTATGTTTGTAGGGAAAGGAGCATTGCTACAAGGCACGGGAAACAAATTCAAATTCATGATACCTTGATAGTGGATGCTCGAGACATGACCGGGGACAAAAACCGGTTCATAAGTTTAACGCCAAAAATGGAGGAGAAGTGACTTTGGTGATAATTCAAAAGATCACATTGAAGGTATAGGTACAATATAATACTATTCCATACAAATTAAAAATGTTTATATGTGAATGGATTAAAGCATAATCTTTTCAGTATTAGTCAATTTTGTGATAAAGGATTCAATGTCATGTTTGAAACTAAGGTTGTAAAGTTATTGACATTGCATCTAATCGGATTATGCTTGTTGGTCATAGAATAGGAAACATTTACATGGTGCATTTAGATTCTATTAATGTGACTAATTTATGCCTAGTTGCAAAAGATGAGCATGACAGTTGGTAATGGCATAGGAGGCTAGGACATGCTAGCATGAGTGTTTTGCAACGGTTAGTTCAAGGAGAATTGGTTCGAGGGCTGCCTAAACTAAAATTTGATAATGATAAAATTGATGCTTGTGCTAAAGGAAAACAAAGCGAGTTTCTTTTAAATCCATTAATGATGGTCAACTAGTAGAGTATTATAATTGATCCACTTAGATCTTTTGGGCCATCTAGAACTACTCTTGGGTGGAAAACAATATGCATTTGTATTGGTAGATTACTATTCTAGATATACTTGGGTTCTATTCTTAAGTACTAAAGATGAAGCATTAGAAAAATTCATCACGTTTTCAAAAGTAATCCAAAACGAAAAAGGTTCTCTATAACTAGTGATAAGAGTGATCATGGAACTGAGTTTGAAAATCTTGGATTTACTGAGTTTTTGTAATTCTAATGGTATTAGCCATAAGTTTCAGCACCTAGAACCCCTCAACAAAATGGTTGTTGAGAGGAAAAATCAAACTTAGAAAAATGGCTAGAACCATGCTTTGTGAAAACAATTTGCCAAAGTATTTTTGGGCGGAAGCCACAAATACCGCTTGTTATGTTATTAATCGAGTAATGATTAGGCCTATTTTAAAGAAAACTCCATATGAACTTTTCAAAAATAAAAAGCCTAGCATTAGTTATTTTCATCCTTTTGGATGTAAGTGTTTTGTTTAAACAACGGGAAAGTATTTTTGGGCGGAAGCCACAAATACGCTTGTTATGTTATTAATCGAGTAATGATTAGGCCTATTTTAAAGAAACTCCATATGAACTTTTCAAAAATAAAAAGCCTA
This sequence comes from Hibiscus syriacus, assembly GCF_006381635.1. Taxonomy (NCBI): domain Eukaryota; kingdom Viridiplantae; phylum Streptophyta; class Magnoliopsida; order Malvales; family Malvaceae; genus Hibiscus; species Hibiscus syriacus. Next base: position 922,358 of record NW_024062559.1, read on the forward strand.
GCATTAGTTATTTTCATCCTTTTGGATGTAAGTGTTTTTTTAAACAACGGGAAAGACAATCTTGGCAAATTTGATGCTAAAAGTGATGAAGGAATTTTTCTGGGTTATTCCTTAAATTCTAAAGCTTATCGAGTATTTAATAAAAGAACTTTGGTTGTACAAGAGTCTATACATGTTGTTTTCGATGATAATCTTATTCCGAGGAAGGATTCTTGTTTGAATGATGATGTAGGTATTATAAATACAAATGACGTTAGACATGACGTTGGAGAACCATCATCAAAAGAAGAAACGAAAGATGAGAAAACTCATGATCCTCTCGAGAATCCAACCATTGAAGAAAGGGAAGTATCATATCCAAGAGAGTACAACTATGTCAAGGATGGTGAGATTATACGTGATCCATCCAAAGGGGTAACAACTCAATCTTCTCTTAGAAATATTTGTAATTATGTTGCATTTATCTCATGCATAGATCCTAAGAATATTAAAAAGACATTAAACGATGAACATTGGATTATGGCTATGCAAGAAGAGTTAAATCAATTTGAAAGAAGTAAAGTATGGACATTAGTTGAAAGGCCTAGTAATAAATCTATTGTAGGTACTAGATGGGTATTTAGGAATAAGCTTGATTAGAGTGGTAATATAGTGAGAAACAAGGTTACACTTGTTGCTCAAGGGTATACTCAAGAAGAGGGCATAGATTATAATGAAACATACGCACTCGTAGCTAGGATGGAAGCAATTAGAATGTTATTAGCATTTACATGTTTTCATGAATTTAAATTATATCAAATGGATGTTAAAAGTGCATTTTTAAATGGTTTTATAAAAGAAGAAGTGTATGTGGAACAACCTCCAGGTTTTGAAGATTCAAAATTTCCGGGTCATGTTCTTAAATTGACAAAAGCACTTTATGGTTTAAAACAAGCTCCTAGAGCTTGGTATGAAAGATTGTCAAACTTTTTAATTGAAAAAGGTTTTTCAAAAGGGAAGGTTGACACTACATCGTTTTTAAAGCATAAAGGTAAAGATTTATTAGTAGTTCAAATTTATGTTGATGATATAATATTTGGTTCTACTAATGATGTTCTTTTCCAAGAATTTTCGAAGCTAATGCAAAGCGAATTCGAAATGAGCATGATGGGGGAGCTCTCATTTTTCTTGGGACTCCAAATCAAGCAAGAAAAGATGGCATCTTCATCAATCAAGCTAAGTACGTCAAAGATATGCTCAAGAAGTTTGGACTGAAAAATGGCATCCAATGAGCTCTTCAACAAAGCTTGACTTAGATGAAGGAGGTAAATGTGTAGATGTTAAATTATATAGGTCAATGATTGGATCTTTACTTTATCTAACTGCAAGTAGACCGGACATTATGTTTAGTTTTTGCTTATGTGCTAGATTTCAATCATGCCCTAAGGAATCAAATTTACTAGCTGTTAAGAGAATCTTTAGATACCTTAAGGACACTCCTAGTTTAGGACTTTGGTATCCTAGAGACTCTAGCTTTAGCTTGGATTCCTTTTCTGATGCAGATTATGGAGGATGCAAATTAGATAGGAAAAGCACCTCCGGTACTTGCCAATTCCTTAGAAATATGTTGATTTCTTAGTTTTCAAAGAAACAAAATTATGTTGCATTATCTACCACTGAAGCCGAATACATTTCAGCTGTTAGTTGTTGTGCACAAGTTTTATGGATGAAACAACAACTTTTTGATTATGAAATTGAAGTAGGTACCATTCCTATCAAGTGTGACAATACTAGTACTATTTGTCTCACTAAAAATTCCATCCAACACTCTAAAACTAAGCATATTGAAATAAGACATCATTTCATTAGAGACCATGTCACTAAGGAAGATGTAGTTCTAGAATTCGTTGATACTTTGCATCAATTAGCGGATATCTTTACAAAACCTTTAGACAAGGAACATTTTGGGACACTTAGGAGAGAATTAGGTTTAACTGACCTATCTTCACTTAGTGTTTAAAATAAATTTAGCACTTTTAAGAATAAATGAAAACTGCATATAATAGTAATTTTTTATTGCACTCATTACTTTTAGTTAGGGGGAGTTTATGATTCTTGGTGAAAATTAACTTTATGTTCAAATAATTTTTAATGATAAATTTGATTGATTGAACATAATTAGTTTTCAATATATGAGTTGCCAATACCACTAGAGAAAATTAATTTAGTATTTTGAGTGTTTAAAAATCATATTTTAGCATTTTAGTACAGAGGGAATCGATACCCCCTTGAAGGGGAACCGATACCCCCCTGGGGTTCTGCTTTTTAACACGGGCAGAACACCCAAAAACTCAAACCCTCTCTTCTTCTCTTCACGTCGTTTCTCCTCTATACACTCACCCTATCTCCATATTTGATCAAAACATCATTTTTAATTGGAATTCTCTTCAAATATCATCTCCTAAACCTGTTGGAATCATCAAAACGTGCAAACTTCATCTAATCTCACTCAAATCCGAAATTCTTCAAGGTATTTTTCTAAAACCTCTATTTCATCAATTTTTTATTTTAGAACTAGTTTTAATTAGTTCTAGGTTGAACTTTAGATCGGGCATTTATTGTTTAGTGATTAGAAACTAGATTTTACAACTAATTTCATCAAAAACACAAGAATTTTCCAAAGTTCTTTGAAATTTTCGAAATAAAAAAATTTGCTTTTCAAATTATTGTGTTTTGATTGAATTATGTTGTTATGAAACTATACATATATTAACTTTCAAAATCTTATTTTTCAATAGTTTTTCAAAACTTTGCCCATTAGGATTGGTTTATAGAACCTTGAAATATTGAGGACTCAATTGAGTTTTGGGATTGATTATTTTGCATACATATGTTTTTAAAAATGCAGGTTAACTTTCCATTCCGATTATCTTAAACCATGTCTCATAAACGTTCTAGGGCCTCTTCTAGTCGTTCTAGCCAACCTCCAAATCCTCCACCTATCCCACAAATTCCTATTCCTAATCCCGATGATCCAACATGATCATTCGTAATTCTTGTTTCAATGAACCCGGTCGTAAACAAAATCTCTACTATAGGTTTTGTCAATACTTTGAGTCCTACAAAATCATGGAAAACGTATCCCATATCTCAAGCCATGCTAGACATTAATTTTCGTCATCTTCCTACTCTTCATGAGTGGAAATTTGACAAACTCTTCGATCTTGAACCACAATTGTCTACCATCAACTTGTTCGTATCTTCTACTCTAATGTCGTTTGCATTAAAAACCGAGAGGAAACCTTAACCATATGGATCCGATCCTATCTTCTAGGACGATTCTTTCATCTTGACTCGGAATCCATTGCCAAAGCATTAGGATTAGATAATGAAGGGTTAGACAATTAAAAACTTACGGTAGGATCTCAGTATAAGCGAAGGGATAGTGCAAGTCTTCTAGACCTTCATGACCATTTTCTTCACCTAATGATCTCTTGGTGGTTTCAACCATCCGGGGGTCGTTACTCTACTCTTCGCGCCTTAGATCTATTTTGGCTTCATTGTGTCCAAAATAATCTTAAAATTAACCTTCCACAGATTATTTTTGTTGAACTTGTCAAAACCGTAAATCTTGTTCCCAATAAGATATTGTGTTCTTCTTTAGTTTACGTTTGTATTCTTAGTAATCTGTTAAAGAATGATGGGCTTAGAGTTGGTCTTGATGCTTCCTTTCCCCTCAAAAACCAAATCAATCTATTCTCTTTAACTAAATCAGGATGGAAGATCAATGAAGAAACTGGTCTTTGGGTTCGTACCGGTGAGCAACCGCCTGAAGTTAACGACTCCGACGATGAACCATAAAAGCACGAAGAACAAGCACAAGCAGAGGAACAAGCACAACAAGAGGATCAAATGCCTCCATACTTTCAATCCTTTATGGAGACATTCGATTTCCGATATGCTTCCATGGATTCTCGCTTCACTTCTATAGAATTTCATTTATCCACAATGGGAGCTCAACAATTGGAAATTATCCGGGAGATGCGTACAAACAACGCTTCTATGAATGAACGCATTGATGCACTATCACATGAGATGGCCGCTATACGAGCTCATTTTCCTCCTCCCGATCCTCCTACGGATGCTTGATTCTGTGTTATGCTTTAGTACTTTGAACTTAAAGCTTATTGTTTCAACATTTTGAATGTTTTTGGATTGTTTTTACTTTGGTTGTTGGATATTTGAACTAATTTGATAAATTATGGATGTTTGAACTTATATTTCTATATATTTGGTTTGGTTAAATTTATTAATGCATCATTTACATCAATTAGATATATGACCAATTTTACCATGTCACATTGTTTATGAATATTGATTATGAAGCTAATGGCTAACGTTTCTCTTGATTGTGTTCTTAGCAGCTTAAACTATATCTATTATAATCAATTGGCTAACTACTTTTCAAAACCATTTTTACAATTCTTTTAAAAAAAATCTTTTTGATTTAACAAAAAGGGGGAGAAATATGTTAAAAGTGAGAAGTTTTAGAGTAAGGGGAAGTAATTTCAAACTTGATTTCAAAATCTTAAAATTACTAAAATGTTTTGTTATATCAAAAAGGGGGAGATTGTTGAAAACATTTTGATATTTCGATATAACAAATTAAGTTAAATGAATTTTAAGATTTTCCAAATCGATTTTCTAAGTATATTCGATATAATTATCGAATATCAAAATATTACTCAAATCTTTCAATGTCATTTTTAATCCTTACTCAAGTGTAAAATTAAGTTTTAATCTTAAAATAATTTCAAAACAATTTTACAAAATATTTTGAACCATTTCAAAGCCAAAAATTCCAGATTGCTCAGAGGGAACCGATTCTCCCCCAAGGGGGTACCGATTCCCCCCTGAATGGTTTGGCTCCGAGAAAAACAAAATGCTCGGAGGGAACCGATTCCCCCTGTTTAACGGTAGAAATATTTGAATTTTACACTTAGGGAACCGATTCCCTATGAGGGGGTACCGATTCCCCCCACGCTCCAAGCAGAAATATTAATTGTTTTCACACTTAAACGGCTCTAATAACTTTATTAATGATCCCCAACATTCAGAAGTGATTCAAGGTGTATTTAAACAAGCTTAGAAGCCATTGATCAATAACAAGAAACATCAAGCAACTAGAATCAAGAGAGAATCAAAGAGAAAGCATCAAACCTCAAGTTTGAGCATTTCAAGCCTATTATTCATTCAATATTCATTTTGCTTTCAAGAACACTACTTGTACTCAATTGTATTCATTCTTGAGTGTTCTTTGCTTTGTTCTAGAATTGTGCAAACAATATACCTTGTGAGGATTTCCTTGTAAGTTTGCAAATTTGTATTGTTCTCTTTGGGAGAGAGTGATCTCAAGAATTTGGGGTATAATTCTTGAAGGTTTATAAGGTTACTCTTTGTCCTCAAAAGAAAAACAAATTAGTGAATATGTGGAAAATCCTTAGTGTGGATAGCTAAGGTAGTGGACGTAGACTTTGGTTGAGAAAGTCGAACCACTTTAAATCGTTGTGCAATTACTTTCAATTTTCTGTAAAAACTTCCACCAAATTTTTAATTGCCAATTCACCCCCTTTTTGGCTGATTCCTTCAATCAATTAACTCAACACTATGGCATCATAAACTTGGATACATATCAGAACAAGAATGAAAGTCCTTGTGGAGAAAAAAACTACTTCCAGGCTTGACAAAGGTATAACTTACTTTATGTGAGTATTGCATAACAAGTAAGCAGCATCGGTTGAAATTCAACACATCAAATTCTAGAGGAAAAAGTGTTCTAGAATTGGTTCACTCTGACGTATGGCAAGCACCAGTTACATCCCTAGGCGGAGCAAAATATTTTATCTCATTTATTGATGACTACTCCAGGAGATGTTGGGTGTACCCTATTAAGAAGAAGTCAGATGTGTTTTCAACTTTCATAAACTTCAAAGTGCAGGTGGAACTTGATTCTGAAAACAAGGTCAAGTGTTTCAAACAAATAATGGAGGAGAATACACAAACGAAGAATTTGATGACTTTTGCAGGAAAGAAGGCATCAAAAGACAGTTCACAGTGGTGAACACTCCTCAACAAAATGGAGTGGCAGAGCGGATGAACAGAACCTTGTTAGAAAGAACAAGAGTAATGCTGAGAGCTGCATGCCTAGAAAAATCATTTTGGGCAGAAGCAGTCAACATCGCATGTTATTTGGTAAATCGAACTCCATCAACTGCAATAGAGCTGAAGACACCAATGGAGATATGGACTGGTAAACCAGCTGATTATTCAAACCTCCATGTATTTGGAACTATTGTGTACGTGATGTACAACTCCCAAGAAATCTCAAAGCTGGATCCAAAATCCAGGAAATGCAAATTCTTGGGGTATGCTATGGTGTAAAGAGGTATCGCTTGTGGGATCCCACTGCACGCAAAGACATCATCAGCATGGATGTTATCTTTGTAGAGGATAAACTACAAAGAAAAGAAGATACTACACAGATACATATGGAAAAGGAGGTTGAACAAGGAGATTCTCCTGAAGCAGAACCAGCACATGATGAACAAGAACCAGAGAGTTCTAAAGCTCCAACAACTCGTCAATCAGATCGTGTGAGAAGACGTCCCAATTGGAACTCAGATTATATCATAGAAGGAAATATTACATACTATCTTTTAACAGAGGACGGTGAACCATCAGCATACCAGGAGGCAATAAACAGCTCAGATGCTTCATTGTGAATGATGGCGATGCAAGAAGAAATTGAAGCCCTTCATAAAAATAATACATAGGACCTTATGCCACTATCATAAGAAAGGAAACCAATTGGTAACAAATGGGTCTTCAAAATCAAGCGAAATGGTGACGATCAAGTGGAGAGGTATCATGCAAGACTGGTGGTCAAAGAATATGCTCAAAAAGAAATTTTGGCAATGTGTGCTACATTGAACTTACATCTAGAGCAGCTAGATGTTAAAACATCTTTTCTTCATGGAAATCTTGAAGAAGAGATTTACATGCTCCAGTCTGAAGGTTTTGAAGAAAAAGAAAAGAAGAACTTGGTTTGCAGGTTGAACAAATCTTTGTACGGTCTAAAGCATGTGCTGAGGTGTTGGTATAAAAGATTTGATTCCTTCATTATGTGTCTTGGATACAACAGACTTAACGCAGACCCTTGTGCATATTTCAAGAGGTCTGGTGATAACGATTTTGTTATATTGATGTTGTATGTGGATGACATGTTGGTTGCAAGACCCAACAAAGATCATATTGAAGAATTGAAGGCACAACTGGCTAGGGAATTTGAAATGAAGGACTTGGTATCAGCAAACAAGATTTTAGGGATGCAAATTCACCGAGACGGAAGTAATAGGAAGATTTGACTTTCACAAAAGAATTACTTGAAGAAGATCTTGTTACGATTCAACATGCAATATTATAAGCCAATTTCTACCCCTCTTCCTATTAACTTCAAATTATCCTCCAGTATGAGTCATAGCAGTGAAGAAGAGAGGATGGAGATGTCTCGAGTGTCGTATGCATCAGCAGTGGGAAGTTTAATGTTCGCTATGATATGCATAAGACCAGACATTGCACAAGAAGTGGGAGTGGCTAGTCGGTTTATGGCAAATCCAGGCAAAGAGCATTGGAATATAGTAAAGAGGATCCTGATATACATCAAAGGGACCTCAAATGCTACATTATGTTACAGATGATCAAACTTACTAATCAATGGGTATGTAGATTCTGACTATGCAAGGGATTTAGATAAAAGTAAATCTACTACAGGATATGCGTTCAAAGTTCTGGTGGAGCTGTAAGCTGGGTTTTAAAATTGCAGTCAATTGTGGCTACTTCCACAACAGAGGCAGAATATGTAGCAGTTACACAAGCCAGTAAAGAAGCAATTTGGTTGAAGATGCTATTGGAGGAGCTTGGGCACAATCAAGAGTATGTCTCTCTGTTTTGTGACAGTCAAAGCACCTTGCATTTAGCAATGAATCCAGCATTTCATTCAAAAAAAAGCACATACAAGTTCAGTACCATTTCATTCGTGAAATGGTGGAAGAAGGGACGATAGATATGCAAAAGATTCATACCAAATACAACATAGCAGATTTCATGACGAAGGCGATCAATACTGATAAATTTACTTGGTGTTGATCCTCTTGTGGCTTGTCGGAGACATAAACAACATGATGGTACAAGGTAGAAAGAATGGTGTGATGATATGATTGTTCCAATCAAATCTTCAAGTGGGAGATTGTTGAAAAGACAAAATCAAGTGGCCAAGTTGATGCTTAACTTTCGGTGGAAAGTTGAATAATAATAATAATTTCACCAAAATTTGGTTTAAAAAAAGTGGAATAGAAAAATTAATTTTAGTCATTATAATTTAAGGTATTTACAACTTAGTCTTTAAGCTTCAACTATAAATACCCTAGCTCATTTAGCTTCAAAACCATCCCAAATCATTCTAGCTTTCTCTCAATACTAGAGAAATTTAGAGAGTTTCTTAAGAGTTGTTTTCTCCTTTTTATCAAGAGAGAATTATCATTGTTTTCTCCTAGGTAGATTGAGAGAAGTTGTAATTCCTATTTTCTCATAGTGAAATTCTTCTACCGTTGCCTGTGGTTTTTACCCTATATTATTTAGGAGTTTTCCACATAAATTTTGTCTCTTTTATCTTCATTTTTTATTTTCTCAAATTATCAGTTGCGATTTTGCTCTATCTGATAGACATCTTCCGTAACATGAGCATCCTCTACAAAGAATGTATATGGTCCTAAAGCAAATTTCACATTATTTAATTAAGACATCCCCAGTAGTGTTGAGCATCTTCAGCAGGGAATGCATATGGACCTGGAGAAAAATATTTTCATAACCAAATCCCATTAAGGTCGTTCATGCTGTTAAAAAGTCAATAATTTGCAGCTTTCAATTGTCATATTTTGCTACAGCCACCGTGAATTTGGTGGTTCAAAGTTGGCAGCTGAAATGGTGGAAAATTGGCAAGGGAAAATTACAAAGTTTAGTCAATGTATTTTAGGGTATTTACAAGATTAGTCTTTATGCTTCAGCTATAAATACCCTAACCCATTTAGCTTCAAAATCACCCCAAATCATTTCTTTCTCCCAATACTAAAGATTTTAGAGAGTTTTCTTGTGAGTTGTGAGTGTTTTGTAAACACATGTAAAGTTTCTCCCTTTGGTAAAAGATCTACAGCAGTCTGGAGACGTAGGCATAATTGGCAGAACTCCGTTATCAATTTTGGGTATTATTATTCCACTTTTATTTCGTATTCTCACTAATCTGGTAATAGGGAAAATTACTCGTTTATTTCCCAACAACTGGTTTCAAGAGCTTTTAGTGCTGAATTTTTTTTCAGTTTTTCTGTGAGGTTACTATTCACATGAATAGTGAATTTCGTGAATATTAAATTTTGGTCGGCGATATGAGTTTGTTGACAGAGGTGTTCTAATACATGGTGGTTCGCAAAAATTTTCAGAAACGATCCAAAAGAAGCCAAATTCGAGTAGGAGCGATGGCTGCAGACGAAGGGAATGTGAAAATTGAGAAGTTCGATTGTGCACACTTTGGCTTTTGGAAGATGAAGATCAAAGATTTTATGTACCAGAAAAATCTATATCAACCTCTCTCAGAAAAGCAACCAGAGGGCTTGAAGAATGAAGACTAGGCTCTTCTTGACAGACAAGCCCGCGAAGTTATATGACTGATGTTATCCCGCAATGTTGCTTTCAACATAGCAAAGGAAAAGACCACGGCGGTTCTTATGGAGGCTCTCTCCAGTATGTATGAGAAGCCATCGACCTCAAACAAATTTCACTTAATGAGGCGATTATTCAATTTGCGGATGGTGGAAGGGGCATCAGTGGCTCAACACCTAAATGAACTCAACACAATCACAACCCAATTGAGTTCCGTGGAAATTGAATTCGATGATGAAGTTTGAGCATTAATTCTCTTATCATCTTACCAGACAGTTGGAATACTACTGTTACAGTAGTTAGCAGCTCGTTGAGAAACAGTAAATTGAAATTCGACGATGTTCGGGATCTGGTATTGAGTGAAGAAATACGACGGATAGAATCAAGAAGCATCAAGCTCCTCAGCCTTGCACACAGAGTCTAGAGGGAGAACTTCAGAAAGAAATCCAAATCATGACAGATTGAAATCTAGAAGGGGAAAATCAAGAATGGGAAAGAAAGATTTTAACTGTTATAATTGCGGCAAGAAGGGTCACTTTAAAAGAGATTGTCGAGCACCGAAGAAAGATACCGCCGCACAGGAACTGTCAACATGACAAAGGAAACATGTGATGCCATGATTTTAAGCATCACCAGTCTGATTGAATCATGGATCTTGGATTCAGGGGCATCTTTCCACATCACCCCATGCCAAGAAATCATGGAGAATTATGTCAGTGGTAATTTTGGGAAGGTTCATCTAGCTAATGATGAAACCTTGAAGATCGTCGGAAAAGGAGACATTCGATTAAAGCTGCCAAACCAGACCTCCTAGAAGCTGAAAGGAGTGAGACATATTCCTGGAATCAAAAGAAATTTGATTTCTATATGATAGCTTGATGGAGACGGATATTGTACAACCTTTTCAGCTGTGAATGGAAGATTACCAAAGGAGCACTCGTCATTGCTCGTGGTAAGAAGACTGGTACTCTCTATGTAACCTCATACTTGGAGAATATCATTGCAGTAGCAGATGCTGATGGAAAAACAAACATATGGCACCAAAGACTTAGCCATATGAGCGAGAAAGGGATGAAGACACTTTTGTCAAAAGGGAAGTTGTCGGATCTAAAGAGTATAGATGTCGAACTATGTGAGGATTGCATCTTTAACAAACAAAAGAAAGTTAGTTTTGCAAAGATTAGCAAGACACCCAAGGGAGAAAAGTTAGAGTTGGTTCATACTGATGTATGAGGACCATCTCCAGTTTCATCTCTTTCAGGCTCACTATATTATGTCACCTTCATCGATGATTCTATAAGGAATGTATGAGTTTATTTTCTGAAGAAGAAATCAGAAGTCTTTGATACCTTCAGAAAATGAAAGGCCGTGGTGGAAAATGAGACTGGTTTGAAAGTCAAGTGGTTGAGGTCTGATAATGGAGGAGAGTATAAAAATAATAGATTCAGAGAATTTTCCACAAACAATGGGATCAAGATGGAGACAACAATTCCCATGACACCGCAACAGAATGGCGTAGCAGACCACATGAACAGAACTCTGAATGAACGTGCCAGAAGCATGAGGATGCATACCTGCTTACCCAAATTGCTATGGGTGAAGCTATCAACACTGCAGCTTACCTGATCAATCGTGGGCCCTCAGTTCCCTTGAATGGTGGAATACCAGAGGAAGTTTGGAGAAGAAAAGAAATAAACCTTTCACACTTAAGAGTGTTTGGTTGTATTTCTTATGTACACATAAATTCTGCTGAAAGAAGTAAACTTGATGCTAAGTCCAACAAATGTGTCTTTATTGGTTATGGTGGTGATGAGTTTGGTTACCGTTTTTGGGACTATGAAAATTAAAGATCATCAGAAGCAGAGATGTCATTTTCAAAAAGAATATGATGTACAAAGGCAGGTCAACCATAAAATCAAGTAGCTCCAATACCAAAGCTGAAACAAATGAATTTGTTGAGTTTGAGGAGATTTCTAGAAATGATGTTCAGATCAATCCTGAAGTAGTTCAAGAAGAACCAGGCACACCAAAACTGATATGCTCCACCAGAATTTCTAAACCAACCTAGTATTATTCGCCTTCTTTGCACTACTTGTTGCTCACTGACAATGGTGAACCAGAGTGCTATGATGAAGCAATGCAAGTGAAGGATTCAGTCAAGTGGGAGTCTTCCATGAAAGATGAGATGGACTCGCTTATGTCAACAAAGACGGTGACTACGGACAAACTGAAGTTGTGTTCAGCTTCAGTTGGCATGCTAGAGTAACAAGACCAGAAATGTTGCTGCATTGATCGAGGTGTGAAGACAGATTAAAATCAGTCATCAAGTGAGAGATTGTTGAAAAGTCAATAATTTACAACTTTCAATGATCATATTTTGCTGCAACCACCGTTAATTTGGTGGTTCAAAGTTGGCAGCAAGTTGGTTGCAAGTTGGTTGAAAGTTGGTAGTTGAAATGGTGGAAAATTAGCAAGGGAAAATTACCAAGTTTAGTCCCTATACTTTAGGGTATTTACAAGATTAGTCCTTAAGCTTCAACTATAAATACCCTAACTCATTTAGCTTTAAAATAATCCCAAATCATTTTTTTCTCCTAATACTAAAGAGTTTAGAGATTTTTCTTGTGAATTGTGAGTGTTTTGTAGACACCTGTAAATTTTCTCCCTTTAGTAAAAGATATGCAGCAGTCTAGAGACGTAGGCCTAATTGTCCGAACTCCGTTATCAATTTCAGGTATTATTATTCCGCTTTTATTTTGCATTCTCACTAGTCTGGTTATAGGAAAATTACTCGTTTATTTCCCAACCCATGCGAGGGTGGGAATCATAAGAAGCTTGATATGAGCCAGTCTAACATGAACTCCCACCCCATCTTGTGCCATCATAACTTTTTTTTAGATGCACCCCAACTCAATGATGATGATGATGATTTCTCTCCCTTCGATATTTATTCTTCATTTTCGCTCATTCATCATTTCTTATTTTTCGTTGTCGATTATTGTTTCACATTTTCTATGTAATTGAGAAGGTAGTCGATCTTGTGAACTCAAAATCATCTTCAAGTTGAGTATAATAAAAATATAAATGCTTATTATTCATATTTTGGATGTATTAAGCATGTATGTTCACCAAATTTTCTTTGTTCTTTTCCCACCCATCTATTTTGTTGAGCTCGTCCATTCGGTATATTTTTCTCAAAATGGGCTGATGGAAATCAAATTGTCTCAATACTCTTTTGGCAGACTACACCTCAACAATTGTAAAGTGGAGCAACGGCATAACAACACACCTCTTCTAACACATTTCATGGTATACACTCTTGAAATGCATTGTTGACATATGACATCCCATTAAACTGTAAAGAAACAAAAGTTATTATACATAAAAAAACAAAGTTTTTTATTATGTAACAAAATTTCAGAAATGATACCTCATATCTACCCTCTCTATATATCTTCATTTTTACATCTAATTTGGTTCCACACGATCAACCTTGAATCTTCAATTTTATACTGTCATCTAAATAGAAAATATGTATTTATCTCCCATAGTATCATATATATTTAACAAAATGATTATAGGAAAAAAATATTTTAAGAAAGTAAATTAAAATATTACCTTGTAGTAAGAGAAAACTTAACTAAAAATTAGGTAATTGATGTAAAATACGAAAGTCGGTACTATGCCCAGATTGTAATATAAGAAAGCCAAAATTACGGATCCCTAACTGGAATAACATGTATTCATAAAAACTTACAAGAAAAAAGGTATTGCATGTGAACCATATTAATAAATTTATTCGACATCAATATTCCTCCAACAATAATATTCCTCCAACAATAGGAAACCATATTAATAAATTTATTCGACATCAATATTCCTCCAACAATAATATTCCTCCAACAATAGGAGAAGAATATATATATGATCGGATTGCATATATGATATCTTCATTGGTTGATTTTTGATTGACTTTAAATGGCCCTTTCAACCATGTGACTCTGATCCGTAACTCATCTATTTCTTCTTTTAAAGGCACCTTCCCCAAATACGCTTGGTAAATTTGTTTTACATCATGATTGTTATGCCCCACCTCTGTTGTACCACTTATAGAAGAATATATATATGATCGGATTGCATATATGATATCTTCATTGGTTGATTTTTGATTGACTTTAAATGGCCCTTTCAACCATGTGACTCTGATCCGTAACTCATCTATTTCTTCTTTTGAAGGCACCTTCCCCAAATACGCTTGGTAAATTTGTTCTACATCATGATTGTTATGTCCCACCTCTGTTGTACCACTTATTGGGACACCAAGTTGTATAAGTATAACCACATCTTTAAAAGTTATTGTGACTTCACAAGAAAGATGAAACATATGAATTTTGGATCTCCAACGTTTGATCAACCCTGAAATTAGAGGAGGCATCAACTTATAACCAAATAAAAAGTGACATTATAGAAACTAGATTGTTACAAATATGGAACGATCAATTGGTTTAACTTCCTACTCTTCATCCCTCGATGACGGAGGAATTGTTCTTCCTACGTTGAAAATTAGATAAAAATAAATTACACAAATAACATAATATTATTTAAAATTTAATTAAAATATAATTATATTGAATCAATCGGATAAGATAAAATATGATTAACATCTATACTTAACATTTCTTCTCTTGGCATCATATTAAGTCTGCAAAACAACATTAGAATATTAACAAATTATTTAAACATAAAAAATTGAAGCCAAATAATATATAATAAAAACAATTACAATGTAAATAATAAAAAAATTAAAAAAAATTAACAATAACCTCAAAGATTCCGAAATAATGCTTCAATCTCAAATTCTTTCGCTCAGACTTCTTTTTTTCTCTACAAAACACAATAAAATTCTATACCACAAGAGCAACAATCGAAATTTTGAAACCCAACAAATATTTCCATAGGAACTCATCAAAATATATATATGTAATATAATAAACCCAACGGTAAAATATATATATATATATATATATATCTTTATTTCGCTAATAAAACTTGTCAAAATGACATACGATTTCATTAAATTAAATTAAAAAAATTAATTACCATAGACCTCGTCCCGATGTACACGATTTATTCTATTAAAAAATTATTTTCCATCAAACTCATCAAATGAAAATGATGAGCTCCAAATACACAAATAACGTTTGCCATAGATCTTCAACTAATTTTCCTGAACCTTATTTCCCCTATTTTTTTCGCAATATTATACTAAATTTTAGGGATGGACATGGATGGGTTGATTCTGGTTTTCTGTCAATCCGACCTGATCCGAAAATTTTATATTCTTCACTCGAAATTCGACCTGAATTTAAGATAATTTCACCAGTCCTACTTTTAAGATAAAACCCGACTCTGACTCTGACTAGACTCAAACCAAATATAAAATTATTTTATTAATTTTATTCAATAAAATAGGGACTTAATTTGAAAAAAATATAAAGAGCGATATTTTTACAATTATCCCTAAATATATAAAGTATAATTATATTATTTTTCTGGTTGGGTCAAATATTATTCACCCTAAACTCATATTCAATTTTACCCAAACTTATCCTCTAAAAAACCATACTCAACCCCAATCTTTTTATAAATAAAAAACCGACCCAATTAAATCGAATCGGATTGAAACCCATAGGATTTAAATCCCGTGCCCATCCTAATAAATTTGTCTTTCCTTATAAAAAAATCAAGGAAAAATATATTGAATATATTTGATTTTTTTGTACTTATTTTATAAATTAAATAAAAAGAATTTTCCAATTTTTGTTTTACAAATTATATAATTAATGATGTGCCAGCTTCTAGTTTTCTTTACATTCTCAGTGGTAAGTGATCCTCAAGACTGCTAAAACAATGCTAATAATCCTCAGTATAAACTCTATGTAGAGCCACTTATCATTCTGGGAATCGCAATATCTGACAGAAAACACATCTTATGTTTCAATGTACAAATCCAGTAGCAGTAGCAGTAGCAACAAGTTCACAGTTCAAACATCAAAAATTAAAAAAAAAACATTCTATGAAATTCAACTCATTACCACTTAATTAACATTCTGGAAGAGAATGGGCAGATGCAAATGGAGAAAAACTAGCAGCCGACTCACTACAATGAAGTGGATGCAGCAGGTGACCGGAAGAACTGACTAAACCTGGTGACTCATTGCTTGGGCTTGGAAAATACGGCGACATGTATCTTGTATTAAGAGGGGATATAGAAGGGTAATTCAACGAGGCCGGTGAAACCAGATGAGTAGCACGAGATCTTTGGGAAGATGCATTCCTAAGATCCACTGAGCTTCTGGAAGGAGATTGATGATAGGACCTAAGTGATTGCTGAATATATGGGGTGCCGGCCCGAGAATGACTGTGAGAAATAGATGGCGACGGAGATACTGCTGGGGCTATTCGTATGGCTGATGATGATGATGCTAATGAAGATCGTGTATATGACAATGCAGAGGACGACACAGAGCTTGGGGTGGATGAAAGCAATGGTGTACTTTCCGATGCTGGAGGATCACCTGCGCTGGTTCTCGCATCACGCTTGCATACAGGGCAAAAAGTTCTCCATGTTGTAAGCCATGAATCAACGCAAAAAGCATGAAACTCTGGGGAAAAAATGCCAAGAAATATTCAGATATACGCATATAAAACATAAACCCCACAATTCAAATAATGAAAGAATCTATTAACATGTTAAAGAAGCTTCACAAATGTAACTATTACGTAGGCAATAATGATAGCAAGAGTCTACAATCACATAGTTTTCTGTTCCAAATAAAAATAGGAAGCAATAAATAAATAACCAATGTAAAATCAATATTCATAGAAGAAATATTATGTAGAAATTCTGATTGGTCTACAATTGAAAGCTGATCCATTTGATCTTGCATATTGTTCGTACGTCTTACAAACATCAATACACACTTTCTAATCTGAAAGTATTCATCACATCAAACAGATTAGTTTAACCGTAATGACAACCACCATAGAAGTCATCGGAAAAAATCTCAGACCAAGTGATATCTTGCAGCTTAATATCGCAACATTGAAGAGGATCCTACTCGGTCACTGGGTAGGAAACAACAATCAGACATAAAGAGAAGCAAGACTTAGCAAATCCTCACCACAAACAAAAGGATCGCTAACTAAAAGCCTGTCACACTAAGTAAGCAAAATTATTTACTAAAAAATTTGATTATATTCTAAGGCAAAGATTTTATAGTTACATTGTTTAGTACAGTAATAGCAATACAAATCTGTTCCTTGAATCTTGATTTGACCAAGAGCACATATGAATCTTTAAATGAATGGGAAGAACATAAATCTGAAAATTTTAAGATCACCACGTCCCACATGGTGATCAAATTCCAACATTTGGGGATACTATAAACAAGAATGTATTTTTGACCCAGATCTAACTTGTGTCATTTGAGAATTTTTTTAATGGGGAAAAAGTACCTATTAATCACAGTTTCTGTAATTAGTTAAAAGTGCTCAAGTATAAGAACAAAGAACAACACCTAAACATGATGATGGAAGCTATTGTGAATTTACATAGGCGTACTAGTCAACAACTATACTTTCTGATACATTAGAAATGCCAAGAAACATTGTCTATCCCCCCCCCCCAAAGAAAAAAACCACCCCAACTTTCCCTTAATTGAGTTTTGCTTACTAGTCAGAAAATGCTACATGCACAGTGTATTATTTTTGAACTCTTAAACAACTAATTATTAGTATATGAATGCTTCTAAACCAAATGGACCAAATTGTTTTATATCCATTTAACACAAAAAACACACTTCTGAAAACAGCCAAAAATCATTGAGAGAAAGGAGAAATATGATAGCCACCCCAAAAACAAGGTTGTGTGAGATTGGTGACCTGATTACTATGCAAATACATACAAAAAGACACTAGGCTACCACCTTAAAACAAACACAATTAGCACAGAAAAATAACCGGAAACATCATCCTTAGTGTTGTAAGAAGCTTACTGTGTCGACATGGAAGAATCCTGAGCTTCTCTCCCACAGTATAATCTTCAAGACATATTGCACAGGTTCTTGATGTACAATTATCTTCCAAGACTGCAGTGAATATCAAACTAGGCATTGCTTTTACCAAACGCCGGCTCATTCCATGGAATTCACGAACTCGAGAAGATTGAGGGCGTTCTTGCCTAATGCGATGTCTGCGTACAAAGAAACAAGTTGCCAGCACTGCTGACATGGCAAGTAGCGAAACAAAGGAGATGGCCATGATTGACCATGCTGAGTTTTCAAAGCTAGGGATTAGCCACAGCTCCATATAAGTAGACCCAGCATACATTTTGAGTATTTCACCAGAAGCCTTGGAAACAAAGACAGCATGTATTTTTATTCCAGCTGCATTCCCTGCCACTGTTAAAAAAAAAGCATGAGCTAAACTCAGAGGTCCATCTAGAAAAATGTGTTTTAGTTCAAGAATGATGCAAATGACTGAAACAATTAAACATCTTCCATTTAATGACTTATTAAAAGTAAAGCAAAAATTCTGGACCACAAACAAACATACCCATATGTGAATAATGGCAGCATATTTATAAACGTAGATGAAATAAGTGCTGGTAAATATTTGGTCCTTATTCTCACTCTTCT
This sequence comes from Hibiscus syriacus, assembly GCF_006381635.1. Taxonomy (NCBI): domain Eukaryota; kingdom Viridiplantae; phylum Streptophyta; class Magnoliopsida; order Malvales; family Malvaceae; genus Hibiscus; species Hibiscus syriacus. The sequence continues at coordinate 940,807 of NW_024062559.1, forward strand.
TGAAAGCACTCAGAGTGCACAAAAATACCCAGCTGTCCTAAAAAACATCTATTTTAATTATGCTATTTCAGCACCCTACTTTTTCATTTGCAATCTACTCAAAAAACGGCAACTTCTGGACCGTTGATTCCAGCAATCCAAAAGTTCACTTGTAGAAGATTGATCCAGCATGTATAATTGCATTTACAAATTAACAGGCGTAACATGTTTACTCAACCAGTAGTAAATCTAAGGAACTGAATATATAAGACTGATAAAGTTATCCTAGTAAACTGTTTAAGCATTATAATATGCATACTACCTTACAGAAGCCACTATGCAATCGAGTTTTGCATGAATGTGGTAAATGTATGAATAAAATGGAATAAAACGGAATAAAAAGGGGGTAAAACTGTCTCCTAAGACCTATCGACTAAAAAATTGTTCACACAATTGTATGCATGAGAAACAAAACTAAGAATAGAATTTATATCAGAGATCAGATACTTTGCCGTAAAGTAGGATGAAAACTTTTCTATTTCTATTAAAATTTAATAAGAGTAAGGGGACTCTACATCATATGAATCTTGTTTCTCCAAGTACATCTTTAACAGACTTTGCTGAACCACAAAGTCAAACCATTTCCTGCTAAAGATGAAAAGCACATTGTACATAATAAAGTCGAGGTCCACAAGGTTACCCATGTTTTTTTCATAAAGCATAAATATAGTTTAATGATTGCCAATTCACAATAAATGACCATCCTACAAATAAGGATAAAGAAGAATGCTTATGGTCAAAAAATCTGACTGGGTGAACAAAAACTAATTCAACTTGTACAATCAAGGATTTACAAGTACTGTCAAAAAGCAATCCAAAGGGTCCAAGAAGATGACAAGTTTTTTATGATTGGTATTTCTATTTCTCTAGGAAAAACTGTTAAAGACCTCTTAAGATTTTATTGACAACAAAAAGGTTTATTGTATATGCATTTACAAGGTGTTCCAATGGTAATTATTAGAAAGTCAAGTTTACCAAACTGTACAGAAACATTCAATTGCAACCATTGAGCATAGAAAGATGATTTTCAAAGAAGTAGGGCAGTACTTGCAACCAGGACACCATCATCATCATTGTCATAGACAATAGCGGCTTTGAATCCTGCCTTTTGTACTCTCCTTACTTTCTCTTCAAAACTGCAGCCTCCTCTAATAACCAATGCGAATGGGGAAGAAACGTTGGAAACTTTATCAACTTTATTACTCAAATCCGAACAGCCATCAAGAGGCTTTGCCAAATATAATACCCCACATTCCCCTGACCCTTTAATTGCTGGGGCTGCAAATTACGAAAAGAAAAAAAAGGGGGAGAATCAGTTATATTTCAACACCAACATGCTTCAATTTCTAACTTCAATCAAACAAAACTAACTCAATTTTTCATCTGATGCACAATTTATAATTAGCAAAATAAATTATATATTCAACAGATCAATATGTGCAGCTTAAAGACAAGAAAACGAAGTTATTCAACTTTTGTCACCGAGAAGGTCAAGATATTCCTAGAATTTTTCCCATGCTTTCTCAGGAACCAATAAAGAAAATTGCTGAGGATAAAGAGCTCACCAAAATTAGCTTCAATGTCATCGAAAGAGAGGGTAACGTTATTACCAATCAAGATCACACTGGCTGACGTCATCAAGAAAACACTCGATAAACAGAGAAACCATAATAATAATAACAACAACAAAACTCGATTCATCTCCATCGAATAATCAAAAATTTGAAAACCCCCGAAGAAATTCGATCCAAAAAGAAAACCCTAGCTCCCCGTAGAACGACAGAGATTCAATTGTGAGGGGCGTTAGAAGGGAATGGATACATCAGCTTCCATTACCGCGAGAGAAATAGAAAGAGGAAGAAACAGAGAAACAAATATCCGAATCCCTGGATTCTGCTTTCAAAGTTTGATACCTTTTAATCTGATGACGGTAATTTCCTATTTCATCAGATAATTTTAAAGTTTTTTTTTTTCTTTAGCAATTTGTTTTATCTCAGAAGCAAAAAAAAAAAAATCCACTTTTGTTCGATCTAATCCAAAAACATCAATTGAATATTTAAAAAAAAAGTAATAGATTATTTTTATTTTTAAAATTTGTTGATAAAGCTGTTAAGGTCAAACTCGATCAACTACACGTGTGGTGCTTTTCATTTTTAATTTATCTTATTTTAGTTATTAGTTTTGAAAAATTATATTTTGACCATTTTTATTTTGGGTATGTTCAGCTTCAAACCTTAGGCTTAATAAATTTTAGTTTGATCAATAAAATATTAATTTAGTTTTAAATAAAACATCAATCAAATCTTTGTTTTTGAAAATATTAATTTAATTTTTGAATTCGGCGAAATAAAATATATAAATACTTCAATAGAATTTTTTTAAAGAAATATAGTTATTGATGGAAGATATAAACAAGCATGTGTCTATTGGGTCCTTTTGAATGTAGCATCTTTACATGGGTAATTTCAATTTTGTAAGGTATATTGTTGAGCGGAAATCAGGGTTTGATGAAGTTATAAATAGCTAACCACCTCTTGTGCGATTGTAAAAAATCGTTTAGAGGAAGTGAAGCTTTTGAAGACTTTAAGGTTATTTATGTGGAAGATCTTTCGAAGGCTTGAAGAGAACTTATGCAAAAGCTCTTTCAGTGACGTACGCTATATAGCGGTAGTGGTGTCGTCTAAAACCGTTATTGCTCGACCACGATACCCACAATCATTGTAATTACACCCATTATGTCGAAATTGTGATAAGTTTAACACAACCGAAAACATAATCGCAGCCACAATTTAAATTCCTAGTTATGAGTTGTCTTTGTAGCCAATATTATTATTGGCGTCAATTATTTGGTTATTTTTAGGAAATCTATTTATTATATTGTATTATGAAATTATATTAATGAGTATTTTATATCATTACTTGGTTAGAAGTCTCCTTAGTATTAGAATTGCTTTTAACTACTGACTCTTTTATTTGACCTAATGTAACCTCTATTTAAGAGGTTAAGTTGAACGAAATAAAGTTAAGCCTGATTTTTTTTTTATCAATTTTTATGATAATTAAGATTGTCTCCAGTGAGTCCTAGTTTGGAATTCCCTAGGACGAGTTCTACTTTCAATCTCTAAACACACGATCGTAACAATTTAGTATGTCTGAAAATAGCTATCTGAATCACTTGTTGATAGCTATCAGTAGAGTCACATACTTGGGTAAAAGGAATTGTGATACTATGATTATAGTATAATGTTTATGTGGACTTCAAAATGATGTGTTCTTTTACCATTTTATTAGATGATTTTCACTTAAATTGTGTCACGTGTTTGTAGACACTCATTTTCGTCCGGATCTTTTTTACATATATATATAGGATAATATATATAATAATTTCAAAAATATATAATATATATAGTTTTTAAAGATATAGTATAGTTTTTGAAAACATATAATATATAGTTTTTTTAAAATGGATTTTGAAAACATATTTTTAAAAACATATAATATATAGTTTTAAAAAACGGTTTTGAAAACATATATAATATAGTTTTTGAAAACATATTGTTTTGAAAACATATATGTATAGTTTTTTTTAAATGGTTTTTGAAAAAGTATATAATATATATAATCTTTGAAAATATATTATATTGTTTTCTAAATATATTATATATTATATAGTTTTAATACATTTTATTTTCCACTTTTATCTTTCTTTTTATTTATTATATATTATATTATTTATTTATTTTTATTTCAGGTCCAATCCGGGTCCAGAAGGAGTCCAATAGTCCAAAAACAGATCCCAACCGGGTAGCTTGACCCAGCAAGACCAGTGGAAGCAAACCCGATTAGAGGGGCCTAACCCAACCCAAATTGAATTAGGGTTACACACACTTAACAAAGGCGCTGCATGGGAAAAGAAAAGGATGCATGAGACCGAGAATCCCGGGTCGGTTTCCGGTGGCCAGTCGGCCGAATCATTGTAACGAAACAGAGGCAAAATAGGGGAAAATGTCCCCCGATTTTCTTGACAATCATGGAAGCAAAGTCCAATCGAAACACAACATGAAAAATCCCCCAAATATCGGGATTGCATCATCCCATTGGGAGCGGAAAAAATAACCGGCGGTGGAGTATAAAATACCCCTACAAAAGTTGTCGAATACAAGAAAAATCCTAGAGAAAAATCGAAGAGAACAACAATCACAACAAGAAAAAAGGAAACATTATCATCATAACAACCAAAAACCACCAAACACAAGCAACATTCAGCCAAAACCGAAAGCAACTAAGTCAAAAAATTAAAAAAGGCCTCAAACGTTCGAAACCAAAACCAAAAGGCAAAGCTTTGCCTCATCAAAGGTCGGTGGGAACACGTAGGAGCCTCGTCAGAGAAAAAGAAGCCGCCAGGAGTTGGAAAGTTCGCCGGGAAAGGTGTTGAGTTAATCGATTGACAAATATGGCCAAGAGGGGGGTGAATTGGCAATTAAAAAATTTGGTGGAAGCTTTTGCAGAGAATTGAAAGAAATTGCACAGCGATTTAGAGTGGTTCGACTTTATCAACCAAAGTCTACGTCCACTACCTTAGCTATCCACACTAAGGATTTTCCAACAAATTCACTAATTTGTTCTTTCTTTTGAGGCCAAAGAGATAACCTTACAACTCCCTCAAGAATATACCCCAATTCTTGAGAACACTCTTTTCTCAAAGAGAAATACAAATTTGCAAACTTACAAGAAAAACCTCACAAGGCAAATATGTTTGCACAATTCTAGAACAAAGAAAGAACACTCAAGAATAAATACAATTGAGCACAATAAGTGTTCTTGAAAGCAAAATGAATATTGAATGAAAAATAGGCTTGAAATGCTCAAACTTGAGGTTTGATGCTTTCTCTTTGATTCTCTCTTGATTCTAATTGCTTGATGTTTCTTGTTTTTGATCAATGGCTTCTAAGCTTGCTTAAATACACCTTGAATCACTTCTGAACGTTGGGGATAATTAGAGAAAATAATATAGCCGTTTTAGTGTGAAAACAATTAATAAAACAGTTTGGAGCGTGGGGGGAATCGGTACCCCCTATGGGGAATCGGTTCCCTAAGTGTAAAATTCAAATATTTCGACCGTTATACAAGGGGTAATCGGTACCCCCTGGGGGGGGAATCGGTTCCCTCCGAGCATACTGGAATTCTCGGAGCCAAACCATTCAGGGGGAATCAGTTCCCTCTGAGCAATCTGGAATTTTTGGCTTTGAAATGGTTCGAAATACTTTGTAAAATTATTTTGAAATTGTTTTAAGTTTAAAACTTAATTTTACACTTTGAGTAAGGATTAAAAATGATCTTTGAAAGATTTGGAGTAATGTTTTGATATTCGAATAATTCTATCGAATATACTTAGAAAATCATTTGGAAAATCTTAAAATTCATTTAACTTAATTTGTTATATCGAAATATCAAAATGTTTTCAACAATCTCCCCCTTTTTGATATAACAAAACATTTTAGTAATTTTAAGATTTTGAAATCAATCAAGTTTTGAAATTTACTCCCCCTTACTTTAACACTTCTCCCATTTATCATTTAAAAACACCTTTAACACTTCTCCCATTTATCATTTAAAAACACCTTTAACACTTCTCCCCCTTTTTGTTAAATCAAAAAGACATTTTAAAGAATTTAAACAAGGTTTTGAAATCATTTAGCCAATTGATTATATATAATATAAGCTGCTAAGATCACAAGCAAGAGAAACGTTAGCCATTAGTTTCATAATCAATATTCATAATTAATGTGAAATGGCAAATTTGGTCATATATCTAATCATGAAGTAAATGATGCAATAATGAATAAATTTAATCACACCAAATAGATAATTTTTAACCATTCATGAATCCAAACAAATTCAAAGTCAATCAATCCACAAATTCAAACATTCCAAAATATTCAAAATGTTAAAACAACAAGTTTGGAGTTCAAAGCAAAACATTGAATCATATATCCGAATTAGGAGGAGGAAAACGAGCTCGCATAGCGACCATTTTGTTAGTGAGGTCATTAATACGTGCGTTGGTTGCTTCATTATTTGCACGCATTTCCCGAAGAATTTCTAATTGTTGAGCTCCCATTGTGGATAAATGGGACTCTATAGAAGTAAAGCGTGAATCCATAGTAGCGTATCGAAAATCGAATGTCTCCATAAAGGATTGGAAATATGGAGGCATTGGATGCGTTTGTTGTACTTGCTCTTCGGGCTGCTCCTAGGGCTGCTCAGGCTCATCTTCGGCTTCATCGATGTCTCACATTAATTGCTCAAGCTCGAGATCTTCATCAGCTTCGGGTGGAGCTTGTGAAGAACTAGCTCCCGGAGTATTTGCAGAAGATCGAACTCAATCACCGGTTTCCTTATCCTTAATCCATCCCACTCTCGTTAAGGAAAGAAGGTTAATTTGTTTCTTAAGAGGAAAAACGGCATCTAGACCGACTCTAAGCCCAGCTTTGGAAAACAGATTACTCAAAATACAATCGTAAACAAGAGATGAACAGAGTTTTTTGTTAGGAACAAGATTTACGGTTTCAACAATTTCAGCAAAAATAATCTGAGGTAAGTTGATTTTAATATTGTTTTCGAAACAATGTAACCACCAAAGATCTAAGGATCTAAGAGTAGAATAACGACCTCCGGATGGTCGAAACCACCAAGAAATCATTAGATGAAGAAAACGTTCATGAAGGTCTAGGACACTTGCACTATCCCTTCTTTTATAACGAGATCCTAAAACCTGTTTTTAATTTGAAATCCCATCATTATCTAATTCGAATGTATTGGCTATGTGAGTCGAGTCAATATATAAGAATTGTCCTAGAAGGTAGGAACGAATTCCTATGGTTTCGGTTTCAGTTTGGTTTTTAACACAAGCGACATTAGAATAGAAAATACGAACAAGTTGATGGTAAACGATGGGTTCAAGGTCAAAGAGTTTATCAAATTTCCACTCTTGTAAAAGAGGAAGATATTTAAAATTGATAGCTAACATAGCTTGACGAGAAGGAATACGTTCTTCTCGGATTTTGTAAGAGTCAAAATATTGATAATACCAAAAACGATGATTTCTAGGACCAGGATGATTGAAACACAAATTTTGGATAGTCAAATTAGGATCAATAGGATTAGGATTAGAAATTGGAATAGGTGGAGGATTTGGAGGTGGATTTGGTTGACGGTGTGAACGACTAGATGAAGACCTAGCACGTTTAGGATTTGACATGGTTTAGGAAATCGGAATAGAATTGATAACCTGCAATTTAGAAAACACATGTATGCAATTCAATCAATCCCAAAACTCAATTGAGTTCTCAATATTTCAAGGTTCTCTAAATCAATCCTAATGGGCAAAGTTTTTGAAAAACTTTTGAAAAATATGGTTTTGAGAAACAATATATGTATAGTTTTCATAACAACATAATTTAATCAAAACACAATAATTTGAAAATTAACATTTTTTTTAAATTTCGAAAATTTAAAAAAAAAATTGGAAAATTCTTGTGTTTTTGATGAAATTTGTTGTAATATCTAGTTTCTAATCACTAAACAATCAATGCCCGATCTAAAGTTCATCCTAGAACTAATTAAAACAAGTCCTATGCTCAAAATCAATAAAATAGGGAGTTAAGAAAATTTTACCTTGAAGGATAAGATTGAGTGGATTTTGATGTTGTTTTCACGATTTTAATGATGATTGCAAGTTTAGGAGATGATATTTGAAGTGAATTTTGATTAAAATCGATGATTTGAGGCAAGAATGGAGATAGGGAGAGAGTTGAGAGGGAACGGCGGAAGAGAGAAAAATAAGAGAGGTTTGAGCAAATAGTGGGTTTTGCCCGTGTTAAAACCAGAACCCCAGGGGGGTATCGATTCCCCTGTGGGGGGAATCGGTTCCCCTTCAAAGGGGGAATCGGTTCCCTCAAGGGGGGATCGATTCCCTCAGCTCCAAAATGCTAAAATCCGATTTTAAACACCCAAAATGCTAAATTAATTTCCTCTAGTGGTATTGGCAACTCATATATTGAAAATTAATCATGTTTAAACAATTCAATTAATCTTTAAACGATATTTGAACATAAAATTAATTTTTTTGATCAAGAATCATAAACTCCCCCTAACTAATAGCAATGAATGCAATCAAAAATTATTATTATAAGCATTTTTCATTTATTATTAAAAGTGCTAAAATTATTTTAAACACTCAGTGAAGATAGATTGGTCAAACCTAATTCTCTCCTAAGTGTCCAAAATCGTTACTTGTCTAAAGGTTTTGTAAAGATATCCGCTAATTGGTGCAAAGTATCAACAAATTCTAGAACTACATCTTCCTTAGTGACATGGTCTCTAATGAAGTGATGTCTTATTTCAATGTGCTTAGTTCTAGAGTGTTGGATGGGATTTTTAGTGAGACAAATAGCACTAGTATTGTCACACTTGATAGGAATGGTACCTACTTCAATTTCATAATCAAAAAGTTGTTGTTTCATCCATAAAACTTGTGCACAGCAACTACCAGCTGAAATGTATTCGGCTTCAGTGGTAGATAAATCAACACAATTTTGTTTCTTTGAAAACAAGAAATTAGCATATTTCCAAGGAATTGGCAAGTACCGGAGGTGCTTTTCCTATCTAATTTGCATCCTCCATAATCCGCATCAGAAAAAGCATGCAAGCTAAAGCTAGAGTCTCTAGGATACCAAAGTCCTAAACTAGGAGTGTCCTTAAGGTATCTAAGATTCTCTTAACAGCTAGTAAATGTGATTCCTTAGGGCATGATTGAAATCTAGCACATAAGCAAACACTAAACATAATGTACGGTCTACTTGCAGTTAGATAAAGTAGAGATCCAATCATTGACCTATAATTTAACATCTACACATTTACCTCCTTCATCTAAGTCAAGCTTTGTTGAAGAGCTCATTGGAGTGTCATGAGGTTTCTCATTTTCCAGTCCAAACTTCTTGAGCATATCTTTGACGTACTTAGCTTGATTGATGAAGATGCCATCTTTTCTTTGCTTGATTTGGAGTCCCAAGAAAAATGAGCCATCATGCTCATCTCAAACTCACTTTGCATTAGCTTAGAAAATTCTTGGCAAAGAACATCATTAGTAGAACCAAATATTATATCATCAACATAAATTTGAACTACTAATAAATCTTTACCTTTATGCTTCAAAAACAATGTAGTGTCAGCCTTCCCTTTTGAAAAACCTTTTTCAATTAAAAAATTTGACAAACTTTCATACCAAGCTCTAGGAGCTTGCTTTAAACCATAAAGTGCTTTTGTCAATTTTAAAACATGATCCGGAAAATTTGAATCTTCAAAACATGGAGGTTGTTCCACATACACTTCTTCTTTTATAAAACCATTTAAAAATGCACTTTTAACATCCATTTGATATAATTTAAATTCATTGAAACATGCAAATGCTAATAACATTCTAATTGCTTCCATCCTAGCTACGGGAGCGTATGTTTCATCATAGTCTATGCCCTCTTCTTGAGTATACCCTTGAGCAACAAGTCTAGCCTTGTTTCTCACTATATTACCACTCTCATCAAGCTTATTCCTAAATACCCATCTAGTACCTACAGTAGATTTATTACTAGGCCTTTCAACTAATGTCCATACTTTACTTCTCTCAAATTGATTTAACTCTTCTTGCATAGCCATAATCCAATGTTCATCATTTAATGCTTCTTTAATATTCTTAGGCTCTATGCATGAGATAAATGCAACATAATTACAAATATTTCTAAGAGAAGATCGAGTTATTACCCCTTTTGATGGATCACCTATAATTTCACCATCCTTGACATAGTTGTACTCTCTTGGATAAGATACTTCCCTTTCTTCAATGGTTGGATTCTCAAGAGGATCATGAGTTTCCTCATTTTTCGTTTCTTGCTTTGATGATGGTTCTCCAACGTCATGTCTAACGTCATTTGTATTTATAACACCTACATCATCATTCACACACGAATCCTTCCTCGGAAGGGGATTATCATCGAAAACAACATGTATAGACTCTTCTACAACTAAAGTTCTTTTATTAAATACACGATAGGCTTTAGAATTTAAGGAATAACCCAGAAAAATTCCTTCATCACTTTTAGCATCAAATTTGCCAAGGTTTTCTTTACCGTTGTTTAAAACAAAACATTTACATCCAAAAGGATGAAAATAACTAATGTTAGGCTTTTTATTTTTGAAAATTTTATATGGAGTTTTCTTTAAAATTGGCCTAATCATTACTCGATTTACAATATAACAAGCGGTATTTGTGGCTTCCGCCCAAAAATATTTTGGCAAATTATTTTCACAAAGCATGGTTCTAGCCATTTCTTCTAAAGTTCGATTTTTCCTCTCAACAACTCCATTTTGTTGAGGGGTTCTAGGTGCTGAAAAATTATGGCTAATACCGTTAGAGTTACAAAATTCAGTAAATCCAAGATTTTCAAATTCAGTTCCATGATCACTCCTAACACTAGTTATAGAGTAACCTTTTTCATTTTGAATTACTTTTGAAAATGTGATGAATTGTTCTAATGCTTCATCTTTAGTATTTAAAAATAGAACCCAAGTATATCTAGAATAGTCATCTACCAAGACAAATGCATATTGTTTTCCACCCAAGCTAGTAGTCTAGTTGGCCCAAAAAGATCTAAATGGATCAATTGTAAAACTCTACTAGTTGATACATCATTAATGGATTTAAAAGAAAACTCGCTTTTATTTTCCTTTAGCACAAGCATCACAGATTTTATCATTATCAAATTTAAGCTTAGGTAACCCTTTTACTAGGTCTCCTTGAATTAACCATTGCAAAACACTCATACTAGCATGTCCTAGTCTTCTATGCCATAACCAACTATCATGTTCATCCTTAGCAACTAGGCATAAATTAGTCATATCAAAAGAATCTAAATGCACCATGTATATGTTCTCTATTCTATGACCAACAAGCATAATCCGATTAGATGCAATGGCAATGACTTTACAACCATTAATTTCAAATAAGACATTGAATCCTTTATCGCATAATTGACTAATACTCAATAGATTATTCTTTAATCCATTCACATATAAAATTTTTTTAATTTGTATGGAAGAGGTATTACCTATTGTACCAATACCTTCAATGTGACCTTTTGAATTGTCTCCAAAAGTCACTTCTCCTCCATTTTTGGCGTTAAGCTCAATGAACCGGCTTTTGTCTCCGGTCATGTGTCTTGAGCATCCACTATCAAGGTACCATGAATTTGAATTTGTTTCTCGTGCCTTGTAGCAATTCTCCTTTCCCTACAAACATAGATTAATTTTTGATTTTTGGTACCCAAATTCTTTTGGGTCCATATTCATTAGTTTCCAAAATCCTAGTTTCCTTAGGTATCCATTTGTGTAGGATATTTTTATCTTTAGTAGTAATGAGTTCTTTAGGAACCCACATACTTCTAACGATTTTTCCATTAGAGGTTCTTTGGGGACCTCTATGATTATAGTTTCTAAAACTTTTTCTAACAAAGTTGGATTTTGAATTTCCACCTTTTTCAAAATGTTTTGTTCCAACTTTATCAAAAGAAGTTTTAAGATCATCAATTTTCTTTTGATGATCATCATTGATCTTTGAAAGTAAATTTTGAAAATCTAAATTTTTCTTTTCAAACTCTTCTAGTTTGATTTGCAAATCTTTGATTTTACTTTCAAGATCGTTGTTGGTTTTGGATATGAGTTTGTTTTCATTTTTTAATTTTGAAACATCATTTTTATATTTTAAAAATAATTTCTCATAATCATCAAAATTGGATGAGTTAGAGGTTACCTTAGAATCTTCCCCAAATGCCATCAAGCACAAGTTAGCTACTTCTTGTTCCTCTTCATCGGAACTTTCTTCATCGCTCCATGTAGCCACATGAGCCTTGTGCTTATTCTTTGATTGACCCTTTTTCTTCAATTATGGGCAATCATATTTAATATGCCCTGGCTTTTTGCATTCGTAGCAAATGATTGGGTCCTTCTCTTTCGGTTCATTTTTTAGGCCTTCATTTCGTTTGAATTTTCTTCCTTGATAAGGTCTCATCATTTTTCTGAACCGTTTGGCAAACAATGCCATTTCCTCGTCATCGTCATCGTTATTTGAATCACTCTCATCTTTTGTGGATTTGAGAGCAACTCCAATATTTTTCTTCTTCTCCTTCTCCTTTGGTGTCTCGTCAATCTTGTCGAGGTCCACCTCATCTTCGAGCATCATTTCATGAGTGAGGAGTAACCCAATTAGCTCTTCAAGAGTTAAGGACGTTAAGTCCTTAGACTGGATGATTGCTGTCTTCTTTGATTGCCACGATTTTGGGAGGGAGTAGACTAACTTCCTCACAAGCTTTTCATTTGAAATGATCTCTCCATATGATTTGAGACCATTGACAATCGTTGTAAATCTATCCGTCATAGCTTTGATATCTTCATTTGGTTTCATCCTGAAATTTTCATAGCTATGCGTTAGAATACTAATTTTAGATTTCTTTACCTCATCGGTACCTTCATGAGTGACTTGAAGTTTGTCCCATATTTCTTTGGCGGTTGTACACGATGAAACTGTTCCGTATTCATCTGGTCCAAGAGCACAAAAATGATATGGATGGCTTTGGAGTTGAGCTGGAACATTCTTGTCTCTCCTTCACTCCACAACCTTGGATGAGTGAGAGGTTTGATGTATCCTTCTTCTACAGCATTCCATGCTCCCATGTCACTTGCTTGAATGAAGTACATCATTCTATTCTTCCAATAGGTATATTTAGCTCCATTGAAGAAAGGAGGCTTGTTGACGGGCATCGAGTCGAGACCGGAGTCGAAGTTTGAAGCGGAGGCCATTGATGACTTTGATTATCGATATAACTCTTCCTGAATCGACTCAAGAGGCGATTAAACCTTCAAATGAGTTAGGCTCTGATGCCAATTGTTGAGTTAATCGATTGACGAATATGGCCAAGAGGGGGGTGAATTGGCAATTAAAAAATTTGGTGGAAGATTTTGCAGAGAATTGAAAGAAATTGCACAGCGATTTAGAGTGGTTCGACTTTATCAACCAAAGTCTACGTCCACTACCTTAGCTATCCACACTAAGGATTTTCCAACAAATTCACTAATTTGTTCTTTCTTTTGAGGCCAAAGAGATAACCTTACAACTCCCTCAAGAATATACCCCAATTCTTGAGAACACTCTTTTCTCAAAGAGAAATACAAATTTGCAAACTTACAAGAAAAATCTCACAAGGCAAATATGTTTGCACAATTCTAGAACAAAGAAAGAACACTCAAGAATAAATACAATTGAGAACAATAAGTGTTCTTGAAAGCAAAATGAATATTGAATGAAAAATAGGCTTGAAATGCTCAAACTTGAGGTTTGATGCTTTCTCTTTGATTCTCTCTTGATTCTAATTGCTTGATGTTTCTTGTTTTTGATCATGGCTTCTAAGCTTGCTTAAATGCACCTTGAATCACTTCTGAACTTTGGGGATAATTAGAGAAAATAATATAGCCGTTTTAGTGTGAAAACAATTAATAAAACAGTTTGGAGCGTGGAAACCGAAGTGTAAAATTAAAATATTTCGACCATTATACAAGGGGGAATTGGTAACCCCTGGGGGGGGAATCGGTTCCCTCCGAGCATACTGGAATTCTCGGAGCCAAACCATTCAGGGGGAATCAGTACCCCCTTAGGGGGGAATCGGTTCCCTCTGAGCAATCTGGAATTTTTGGCTTGGAAATGGTTCGAAATACTTTATAAAATTATTTTGAAATTGTTTTAAGTTTAAAACTTAATTTTACACTTTGAGTAAGGATTAAAAATGATCTTTGAAAGATTTAGAGTAATGTTTTGATATTCGAATAATTCTATCGAATATACTTAGAAAATCATTTGGAAAATCTTAAAATTCATTTAACTTAATTTGTTATATCGAAATATCAAAATGTTTTCAACAAAAAGTAAAAACCGAACTTTTTTTAGATCTACGCTATTTAGAGATTTGAGGCTCGAGTTTAGCTTTGGGTGTCGAGGAGAGTATTTTGGGGTATATTTTTAGGCTTCGACCATCGGAAGCAGCGTCCGGCAAGGTGGAGTAGCGGCGGTTGGCGATGGCGCTGTAGGCCGGTGGGTGGCCGGCTAGGGGAGAGTTGAGAGAGTTTTGTAAAGGTGGAAGAGTGTTTTTAAAGGATTGGGTGAAATACGAGATAATTTTAGGTTTTAGGGATTATATATATGTTGGTCTAAAGTGCAAATATAAAATTTTTAAATTATTTCCGCAATCCCTAGAAGTTTGAAGTGTAATTCATTTTATTCACCTCTTGTGAATTTACCCTTAAATTTTGAATTATTTCAATTTAATCCTGTTCAATTTTTTATATGTATGCAATTAAGCCCTCTAATTTCTTTTTTTTTTCTTGCATCTTGTAATTAATGTCAATTTGGTCTTTGATGTTTAGTTTTTTTTTCAATTTAATCCTTTAATTCGAATTTTCTTTTAATTCTTTCATTCACTTTTATATTTTATTTTATTTTATATTATTATTTCACACTAATTCGATTTATCTTTTCAGTTTTGTCTTATTTTAACTTTATTATTAATTCTTTTCAATTTCATTTTATTTTATTATGTCTTTTAAAAAATTAAAATTTTCTTTTTTTTTATGTTTAACATCCTTTTTGTTTGTTTTATTTTATTTTATTATTTAACATTAATTTAGCTTTTTAGGGACAATTTCAATCGATCAAAGGTAAGTCATTTAGAACGAACCTTTAAATTTCAATTTAACTATTAATTTTTGCAATTAAGATAACCGGGAAATTAAATTGGTGCGAAAAAGGCAGTAGAAGGGTGCTAATCTTTCCTTGACTGTAATCGACTCCTAGATTCTATTAATTTTTGGTAAAACGCATATCAGGTAAAATAGTAAATTAAGGTATCTGATCAACCTAATTTTAAATGATCGATGGCGGTTCTAATACATTAAATTAAGGTCGAAACCCGATTCTGGGCCCACCCGAAGGACAATTACAACAGCTTGGCGACTCCAATGGGGAGAGGTAAATGATTCAGGCCAAAATTGATTTTCGGTTGTCTTTTTAAGAGAAAGTTGTAAGTTTGGATTATAATTCATCCTTTCGATCCTTGTTATTTACCTTTGATTATTTTTTATTTCTAATAAATAGTTGTACTGATTTTTTTTAGTGATTTCAGCTTTTTCAAACATTCATCTTAGGCCTTATTCCTGGGCTCCAAACCTTTTTTAAGTGGAGGTAAAATGACGCCTTCGTGGGAATTTATTCTCCGTATAAGCCTAACAAGTAACCTTCATGATTCATATACCTTATGTCTTCATGTGAATTTATTCTCCGTACAGACATAAGGGAATGTATCATCTCGAGTTTAACTCGGTCCACATGAGCCTGTGATGGGCTTAGGACTGAGGATCTGGTAGGCCCAAGGGGCACTAGCAAGGAAAACTCGGGTACCTTTATAGAACCATGATGCTGCAAGAAATTAGAACCCACCCCAAAAATTTATTTCAAAACCTAGGATGCGTGATTTATATACTTCTTTATTTTCTATTCAAAACATGTGAAATAGAAATATATGCAGTTAGGATTTGTTCTAGAAAATAACATGCGGGATAGAGATCATGTTCGAGTAAGAATAAAAGCATGTGGGATAAATATCATGTGGGGTAGGATTTTTATTTTTGTTATTTTTAATTATTATTTCTATTTTACTAAGTTATTTCCTTTCCTTTTGTCTTATTTCTTTTATTTTTATTTTTTATCATTTGCATCATTTAAAAGAGGTGTTGATCTGCAAAAGTGTTTGTTAAAACCCAAATAGTCGGCATTAATGGACAAAGGGGTTATAATACAAGAGGTCAAGAATGCAGAAGCACGGCTATGGTCAGAAATAATTCAGAAGGAAAAATGGGCCAGTCTGCAAGACAACTATGTGTCAAACCTGGCTACGCTTCCATTAGCCTTAAACAAAATAATACTCAGGAATTGCGAAAAATTTGGGACAGTTGGAACGCTGACAGGAAACAGAAGTTTTGCCAACAATACGGTGATATCACACACTTGCTCTATGTCAAGATAGAAGAAACCATAATTCGAGCCCTGATACAATTTTGGAATCCAGGATATAGCTTCTTTACATTCAATCAAGAAGACATGGTGCCCATAATTGAAGAGTACACAACCTTATTACATTACGAAGGAATTAGAATGAACTGGGACTTCATTAAATACAACAAGACTCAACCTTTCAAGAATGGGTTGGTAAAGGCAGTACAAGGGTGTTAATCCTTCCTTGACTGTAATCGACTCTTAGATTCTATTAATTTTTGGTAAAACGCATATCAGGTAAAATGGTAAATTAAGGTATCCGATCAACCTAATTTTAAATGATCGATGGCGGTTCTAACACATTAAATTAAGGTCGAAACCCGATTCTGGGCCCACCCGAAGGACAATTACAACAACTTGGGACTCCAATGGGGAGAGGTAAATGAGTCAGGCCAAAATTGATTTCCGGTTGTCTTCTTAAGAGAAATTTGTAAGTTTGGATTATAATTCATCCTTTCGATCCTTGTTATTTACCTTTGATTATTTTTTTCCTAATAAATAGTGTACTGATTTTTTTAGTGATTTCAGCTTTTTCAAACATTCATCTTAGGCCTTATTCCCGGGCTCCAAACCTTTTTTAAGTGGAGGTGAAAAAGACACCTTCGTGGGAATTTATTCTCCGTATAAGCCTAGCAAGTAACCTTCATGATTCATATACCTTATGTCTTCGTGTGAATTTATTCTCCGTATAGACATAAGAAATGTATCATCTCGAGTTTAACTCGGTCCACATGAGCCTGTGATGGGCTTAGGACTGAGGGTCTGGTACAAACCTCGGGTACCTTTATAGAACCATGATGCTGCAAGGAATTAAAACCCACCCCAAAACTTCATTTCAAAGATGCATGATGATGTGAAATAGAAATATATGCAGTTAGGATTTGTTCAAGAAAATAATATGCGGGATAGAGATCATGTTCGGGTAAGAATAAAAGCATGTGGGGTAGGATATTTTATTTTGTTATTTTTAATTATTATTTATATTTTACTAAGTTATTTCCTTTCCTTTTGTCTTATTTCTTTTATTTTTATTTTTTATCATTTGCATCATTTAAAAGAGGTGTTGATCTACAAAAGTGTTTGTTAAATCCCAAATAGTTGGCATTAATGGACAAAGGGGTTATAATACAAGAGGCCAAGAATGCAGAAGCACGGCTATGGTCAGAAATAATTCAGAAGGAAAAATGGGTCAGTCTCCAAGACAACTATGTGGTAGACCTGGCTACGCTTCCATTAGCCTTAAACAAAATGATACCCAGGAATTGCGAAAAATTTGGGACAGTTGGAACGCTGACAGGAAATAGAAGTTTTGCCAACAACACAGTGATATCACACACTTGCTCTATGTCAAGATAGACGAAACCATAATTCGATCCCTGGTGCAATTTTGGAATACATGATATAGCTTCTTTATATTCAATCAATAAGACATGGTGCCCATAATTGAAGAGTACACAACCCTATTACATTATGAAGGAATCAGAATGATCTGGGATTTCATTAAATACAACAAGAGTCAGCCTTTCAAGAATGGGTTGGTAAAAGCTGCAGGGGTCGATGAAAAGTGGGTAATTGATTGAATTCAACATAAAGGCAATAGGAGCAAGATCGCAAAATTATATTCGAATTGGAGAGCATTGTGGACAAATTTAAGAAGCATGCAAATGAACTACAAATAGTTCCTTTTGATAGAGGGCTCCAATGGCGTTTATATTGGGAACAAGCTCAACAAAGGGTAAAAGCTAGAGATGCAGTTATTCAGGACTTCCTAGAGCAGTTACAGAAAGCAGCACACCACTTGCATGTTTTGGCAAGAGAAGCTAGGTTGGTTCAACAAGGTATTCAACCAGTGATAGAAAAAGCAAAAAGACTTGTCAACTTATTAGAAGCCGTACAAGGTCTAAAAGATCTAGTTAGAATGCACCTTTGAATTTTTTTTGGTCTCTTAGAAGTAACACTTTTGTCCCAATAAAAATATTTATAATAATAGACACGTTTTGGATTAATGCCTCAGAAATTTCATGCATCATGCATTTTTACATTTTCTTTGTATTTTTTCATTTCTTTAAATTCAAATTAACTAATAGAAGATGTCTCATCAAACAAAGGGACAAACACTAGGCACACCTCATCCTCACAATATCAAAAAGAAGATGGAAGCAAAGATTGCCCAACTTGAGTAAAACTTGTCAAGACTGCAAAAGGAGTTTGAGGAGAAAATAAGTCACAATCAACAAAATATCTTGGATTCGATCACTAGGAACCAAGATTCATGGGTTAACCAGATTGTTTCCAGGTTGTCTGGTATGAATCAAATGAATTCTCCTGGGGAAGGGGTATCTGAAGGGGTGGTTGTACCACCTACTCTACAATTAGTTATTTCACCTGGAATCTTACCAGGACTTCAAGGGGGCTCATCTGCTGCAAAAACACAAGCTTTCGTAACCAACCCTTAAAATAATCTGGATGATTATCTTATTCCATACATTGATGAGGAGGATAAAGCAAAGAAGATGGAGGAAAATATCAAGCATTTGAAAAATAAAATGAAGACAGTTAAAGAAGAGGGCATCTATTACGGAGTTGATGCTCTAGAGCTAAGTTTGGTCATAGATTTGATTCTTCCTCCTAAGTTTAAAGCCCCAGATTTAGAGAAGTTTGATGGGAATAGTTGTCCCTCAGCTCACATTATCATGTTCTATCGAAAGATGATAGAATATGTCAGAAATGACCAGCTTCTGATTCATTATTTTCAGCGAGTCTGGCGGGTTCTGGCATTCTATGGTACAATCAGTTGAACCATTCACACATCAGGACATGGTAAGATCTTGCCAAGTCATTCTTGGAGCAATACAAGCACGTGAATGACATGAGACCAGATCGTGTTATGCTGAAAAGTATAAAGAAAAAGCATAACAAAAGCCTTAGGCAATACGCACGGCGTTGGAGAAATAGTCGTGCCGGTTCATCCACCTTTGGATGAAAAAGAAATAAGGAAGCTCTTCGTACATACACTGAAGGCTATTTTGTTTGAGCATATGGTGCCAACTACATCCGGGAATTTTTCTGATTTGGTCATGGCCTGAGAGATTGTGGAAACGATCATAAAGAAAGGAAAGATGAAGGAGGTAAGTCGAGTTGAAGGCCTCCCATGAAGAAGAGAGAGGTAAAGATCAACAACATCAAAACTTTCAACACCAGTAAAAATGTTACAATCTCCAAATCAAAACCAACTGCAGTTGTACCGTCAGGTACTTCTAGACAAGATTCGAGGGAACCAATGAGAGAAAGAGAAAATGAGCATTTTGATCCTATTCCCATGACATACAAGGAGCTTTATCAATAATTTTTTGACACACATGTAGTGTCACCATATCCATAGGAATCTCTAAAGCCCCATACCCCAGGTGGTATGATGAAAATGCACACTGTGAATATCACGGCGGTATCCTGGGGCATGCTATCGAAAAATGCCCGCCTTTAAGAGGATTATCCAAAGAATGTGCAACAAGAATTGGATTCATTTCAACAATTCATAATCACCCAACGTTGCACAAAATCCTCTACCTAATCACAAAGAAAATGGGGTAAATGCAATTACCAATGAGAAGGGTAAGAATGTGAAAACTAGAGTTTCCGAAGTGAAGTTACCATTGGCTAGGGTATGGAGGCAAATGATAAATGTGGGTTTCTTACAGTGCATCCTAGCACATCAGATTGCAAAGGTGGTAGTCATTGCTATTATCACAATGAGGATAGACATGGTGTACAATAATAGGCCGAACTTAGAGCCTTGATCCAGCTAATGATTGGCAAAAAAGAGCTAAAATTTTACGAAGAAAACAAGGGCACTCGAGAAGCGATGTTTGTGCAACTGAAGATGCATCTAAAAAGTGAATGCCATAATCGAGGAATGGGCATCTTGGGACAAGACAAGAGGATATCATCATTATTACCACAGAGTTGTGTTTCCTATGAAATAATGTCTTATTTGAATTTATCTTTTATATGCCTAAACTTTTTTTTTTAAATGACATTTCTTTGAGTAATAAAGAATTATTTGAAATTTAGTGAATTTCAAGTATATTGAAATACACATTTTGAGAAATGAGATTATAGCCTTTTGAAATATGCCGATATCAAATTCCTTTTAAAAAAAAAGATCCATATATTTTACTCGAAAAAAGAAAAATGGTTTATCACACGTACAAGTTAGAAGTAAACAAGATGAGGCATCTCTGATTCATGGCATTGCAATACCAGTTAGTTTGCATGTTTGTTAAGGACGTTCCATGACGATATACAATTTTCACAAATAAAATGGTGGAATAGTTAAATTTGGCTTAGATCAGTTGCTTAGGAATTGAGCTCTAAAGATGAATTTTTTTATTTTCACTGACACTCAGACTATAATAGATTCTTCCTAACAAACTTAGAAAATCTTGAAATCGAAGAATTAATATGATATTAATTTTAACAATGTTGGGGGCACTCCACTAAAAGTAGTAGGCATTTAATCTTCAGAGGTAATATCTGAGTAGCTCTGGTTGTAATGTTCGAACTTTATGAAGTGAGTTTCATTTGAGTTTGTCAAGTCGAAGACTTTCTGACACTTGAATCCTTTAATTAAGGGTATTCCGCTAAAGTAATGGGCAATGTTAATTTCCCTAACTTTATGAATACGAGTATATTCAGATCATGACACTAGTCTCTATGTGTCGAGATAAATCTCCCAGAAAAATCTAAGGTGAGGAAATCAAGTTTAACAAAGCATAGTTTAAAGAAAGGCGGTAAAGCATGTGATAAGCATGGATTTGAGATTAAATTTTGTTGAAATATGGACTAAGGGAGTCAGGAAACATCTGTTATCATTGACTACAAAAAGCACTAAGGGGTTTTGTTTTTAGATTGATATTTCAACGCTATCTCTGCTTAAGGAGTCTACAAAACTTTAACAAATAGAAGATTACTAAGAATTGAAATATAAATGCTCTCTAAAGAGTCTTGCAGTGGAGTGCATTAGTTGCACTATTTTGTTCATGTCTTATTAGAAAATCATGAAAATCAAAACCAAATCGCATTGCCTTCCCATATCACCCATGGATATTGACATTTGTCAAAGGGCAATAATTTTTTAAAATAACTTGTGTGATTCGTTTATTTGATATTTAGTGAACTGATATTTTGCTTCAATTGCTCTAACATCATTTTTATACCAAACTTTTTTTTTTTAAAAAGGAGATATATCTCAGACAAGACATATTTTCTAAAAAAATCGGTTGAAGGGCCTGAAATGGTGTGGGGCATCTCCAGGTTTCCAATCTCTTCTCCTTCAACCACCCGTGCCTCCTGATGTGATTCTTATCAAAACAAGATCATGACGTTTCGAAGAAGAAGGTAACATTACAATCCATGGCCAGATGCGATCAAAGGGATAGAAAAATAACTATTCTAACCAATCATTTCAAAGTGAGTACGAGTAATACGGATGGTTACTTCTTTTATTACAGTGTGTCTCTTTACTATGAAGATGGACGCCCGAGAAGCTACAAGTGACCTACAACAATGAGTTAACTGGAAAGAATTTTGCTTATGATGGAGAGAAAAGTTTGGTCGCTATCAGATCTCTTCCAAATAACAAGCATGAGTTCACTTTTGTACTAGAGGATGTCATATCAAAGAGAAACAATGGGAATGTCAGCCCTAATGATAATAACAGCCCAAATGAGTGTGTGAAAGGAAAAGAGTGAGAAGCCTATAAGTCAAAGACGTTTAGAGTAGAGATAAGCCTTGCTGCTAAGATTCCCATGCAAAAAATTCAAAGTACTCTACGAGTACAAGAATTTGATAACTCAAAAGAAGCACTAATGGTGCTTGATATAATTTCAAGATAGCATGTCTTCCTGTTCGCCAGTCTTTTTTCCATGACAATCAGAATAATTTTACAGATACTAGAGGAGGTAGCCTTGGCTGTAGAGGTTGTCGTTTGAGCTTCCAAGCCATGTAAGGAAGAATTTCACTAAATATTGATGTGTCAACCACGATATTGATTTAACCAGTTCCAGTAGTTGATCATCAACCGAAATGCAAAAGAGTCTTACTCCCTCAAGTAAAGAAAGGCTAAAAGAACACTTAAGAATCTCTGGATTAAAATTGATCCATACAATCAAGAGTGCAAGATCACTGGATTGAGCCAACAAATGAGAAAATGTTAGATATTTACCATGAAGTCGTCAGTGCTGGGGCATGATCGATTCCAAGGACAAGACCAACATACAAAGAATGAGACTCCGTCCAAGAAATAAAATAAGAACTAATTCATTTTACATACATATTAGACATACTTAAGAGCAACACATTTATCATTTTTCGCATACATAATTTTTGCAACTTTAGAGTCAAGTTTCAACCTCACAACGAAGGATACTAGATTCAAAAGCGTCTTAAACAAAATAGATGGTGGTTGCTTAACTCAGCGGCGATGAGCTACACCTCAACCAAATTGACCTATAGAAAGATCGACGAATCTTATAATCAACTTAAAATCGGATTCGAAAGCCAATTCATATGGGTTTGAGAGCCAATTCAGAACGGATTCAGTTTAGCTTAACTCAGGGCGAGTAGCTAGTTTACAGTTAAAGTTTTCAAGCCAGATTTCAACTCCACGATGGATGATATCCGGCTGAAAGTACCTCACTTGGCTTTCTCACAAAGAGGCACCTGGCTTTCCCGTAAAGGGGAGTTATACAAAGATCATCTCACCTGGTTCAGAACTGTGAAAGGTAACAACCTGAATAATATACCACTTGGTTTTCCTACGAAGTGGAGTCATCCAAAGAATCAAGATTGACTTAAACCGTGAAAGGGAGTCGTCTCACCTGACTTCCCATTAAGGGAGTTATCAAAAGAATTATGGTCGGCTTAGACCCGTGAAGAGGAGCCATTATTCACTTAGAGGGACCATTAACAGCATAACTCAAGGTGAAAAGGGATATCTGTCAATGAAAACTTTCGAGTTCAGTTTCATTCAGCTTAAAGACATATCTACTGCATAGTTGCAGTAATGAACTACTTTCTGGTTGAATTTTAAACCGAGGCCTTTAAACCAAGAAGAATACCTAGGTTGGATGCGAGATAGCAACAAGGAACTATCTCTCAGCCTAATTTACAGCATATCTTAAGTCGAGAAAAGTTTTTCCAACGAAAATGTTTGAGTTCACTTTCATTCAACTCGAGGGCATATCATCTACATGGTAGCAGCGAGGAACTATTTTTCAGTTGAATTTTAAACCGAGGTCTTTAAGCAAAGAATAATACCAATGTTGATTATGATTTGGTAACAAGAAGCCACTTTCCAGTTCAGATTTTGAACTAGATTTCAACTTTACAGCGAAGATATCATGCTCAAAACATCCAAGATTTACTCAACTTCACGACGAAGGAATCACCTACGATTTCAACTTCACAACGAAGAACATCGTGCCTAAGACATTCGAGACTGACTCAACTTCATGACGAAGGGGTCAACCAAGATTTCAACATCATGGTAAAGGATATCGTGTTCAAAGAAATCTCATGATTAACTCAACTTTACGAAGAAAAAGTCACCCGTAATGCGACTCAACAACATAGAGTCATCTACTATTTTTAAGTCGAATTTCAACTCCACGACGGAGGATATTCGATAAAAAAGTCGACTGCAACATTGAGTCAGATTTTAAACTCAGAGATCGACAACCCTTACAGGAACAGGCTTGCTTTCAAGTCCATTTGTATCAAACGAAAATTTGTTTCTTTTTTTCTTTTCCCTATTTTGTTACACAATAATGGGGAAAAAGGGCAGCTGTAGACACCCATTTTCGTCCGTGTCTTTTTTACATTATATAGTATATATGATAATATATATAATAATTTCAAAAATATATAATATATATAGTTTTTGAAGATATAATATAATATATAATATATATAGTTTTTGAAGATATAATATAGTCTTTTAAAACGGTTTTTGAAAACATATATAATATAGTTTTTGAAAACATATTTTTTGAAAACAGATAATATATAGTTTTAAAAAAAGTTTTGAAAACATATATAATATAGTTTTTGAAAACATATTATTTTGAAAACATATATGTATAGTTTTTTTTAAAAAATGGTTTTTGAAAACGTATATAATATATATAATCTTTGAAAACATATTATATTGTTTTTTAAATATATTATATATTATATAGTTTTAATACCTTTTATTTCTACTTTTTATCTTTCTTTTTATTTATTATATTATATTATTTATTTATTTTTATTTCAGGTCCAATTCGGGTCTAGAAGGTGTCCAATAGTAAAAAAATAGGTCCCAACCGGGTAGTCTGACCCAATAAGCCCAGTTGAAGCCAACAAAGCAAACCTGGTTAGAAAGGCCTGACCCAGCCCAAATCGAATTAGGATTACACACACTTAGCAAAGGCTCCGCATGGGAAGAGAAAATGACACATGAGGCCGAGAATCCAGGGTCGGTTTCTGGTGGCTAGTCGACTGGAATCCTCAGAACGAAACAGAGGCAAAATAAAGGAAAACGTCCCCCGATTTTCTTGGCAAACATGGCAGCAAAGTCCAATCGAAACATAATGTGCAAAATCCCCCAAATATCGGGACTGCACCATCCCGTTGGGAGCGGAAACAACCACCGGAGGTGTGGTATAAATACCCCCACCAAAGCTGTCAAACACAAGAAAAATCCCAGAGAAAAACCGAAGAGAACAACAACCACAACAAGAAAAAGAAGCATTAGCATCATAACAACCAAAAACCACCAAACACAATCGGCCAAAACCGAAAGCAACCAAGCCAAAAACATCAAAAAACAAGGCCATAAGTGTTCGAAACCAAAACCAAAAGGCAAAGCTTTTCCTCATCAAAGGTCGGCGGGAACACGTGGGAGCCTCGTCGAAGAAGAAGAAGCCGTCAGAAGTTTGAAAGCTCGTCGAGAAAGGTAAAACGAACTATTTTTTTAGATCTACACTATTTGGGGTTTATTGTGGGGATTTGGGGCTTGTTTTGTGGATTTGGGGCTTGGGTTTAGCTTTGGGCCATTGAGGAGAGTATTTGGGGTAGATTTTTAGGCTTCTGACCGTTGGAGGCGACGATCGGAGGGCTGGAGCAGCGGCAGTTGGCGGTGGCACTATAGGCCAATGGGTGGCCGGCGGATGGTTGACTAAGGGAAAATTGAGAGAATTTTGTAAAAGCGGGAGAGTGTATTTGAAGGAATGGGTAAAATATGAGATAATTTTGGGTTTAAGGGATTATATATATGGAGGACTAAAGTGAAAATATAAAATTTTAAATTATTTTCGCAGTCCCTGGAAGTTTTAAGTGTAATTCATTTTGGTCACCTGTTTTGAATTTAATTTTGAATTATTTCAATTTAATCCCTATTATATTTTTTTTATATTTATGCAATTTAGCCCTCTAACTTCTAATTTTTTTCTTGCAGCCCGTAATTAATGTCAATTTAGTCTTTGATGTTTAGTTCTTTTCAATTTAATCCTTTAAGTCAAATTTTCTTTTAATTCTTTCATTCACTTTTTTATTTTATTTCATTTTATATTATTATTTCACATTAATTCTATTTATCTTTTCAATTTTATCTTATTTTAACTCTAGTATTAATTCTTTTCAATTTCATTTTATTTTACTATCTCTTTTAATTTTTTTTAAAAATTTTTTTTTTATTTATTTATTTATTTTTAACATCCTTTTTGTTTGTTTTATTTTATTTTATTATTTAACATTAATTTAACTTTTTAGGGACAATTCAATCGGTCAAAGGTAAGTAATTCGGATAGAACCTTTAAATTTCAGTTGAACTTTTAATTTTTGTAATTAAGACAACCGGGATATTAAATTGGTACCGAAAGGGCAGTACAAAGGTGCTAATCCTTCCTTGATTGTAATCGACTCCCTGATCCGATTAATTTTTGGTAAAACGCAGATCAATTAAAATGGTAAATTAAGGTATCCGATCAACCTCATTTTAAATGATCGGTTGCGGCTCTAACACATTAAATTTAAGTCAAAGCCCAATTCCAGGCCCACCCGAAGGACCGTTACGACATTGTTATTGGTGATTTCTAATCAACTATCAATTTTTTAGGCCTTTTGTTATGATGTTTAAATATAATTGAATATTTATTGTAATTCGAATAGATTTATTCGATTCGATTTGAATTTTTTTTCAGTGACTTTGTAGAAACTAAGTTTTTATGATAGAGATCAAGGTGATTATATGTGATAATTCTCTTATTATCGAATAAGGTTACAAGTCTCCTATAAGTAGGCTAAATAATAGAGTTAAACCACAAGTAAAACTAGTGTAGATAGAATTCTATCCTAAGAGCTAAGAATTATAGGATATTTAAACTACTTAGTTATTTATAGTAAATTTAACTCTTTATCGTCTACAATCTACACTCCTCCTCAAGCTAGAGAGTATATATTGTAGATTCTCTAATTGAATGTAAAATCATTAATAATGATTCTTGGAAGTGCCTTGGTGAGAACATCAACTAACTGGTGTTTCGTAGTAATATAGTTGAGTTTAATAACTCTATTACAACTTTTTCAGAGATGAAATGTTTATCTCCACATGTTTTGTTTGATCATATTAAACATGATATTTCGCAATACTAATTATCGATTGTCTATCAGTTTGTAACTTGAACTACTTTTAATGATCTAGTCTCAGTTTAGTCATCATTCTTTGTAATCATATGCCTTCGCAAAATTTCAAGGCAAGGGCTCGGTACTCGACCTCCGCACTGCTTCTTGACACCACACCTTGCTTTTTACTCCTTTATGTGACTATATTTCCTTGAAAAAAAGCACAATACCCACTGGTTGACTTTCTGTCAATCAATTCTCCGGTTCAACTCGAATATGTAAATATTCTTATTGATCTAACTTCGCTTTTCTTGAAGATTAATTTATGTCATGGAATCATCTTAAGGTACCTTAAGATTTTGTTCACAACATCGATATGCTCCTCTCTTGGATCATTTATGTGTTCGCTAACCGCACGAACTAAAAAAGTTGTATGTCCTTGTGAGAGATAAATTAGCTTTCCAACTAACTTTCGGTTCTATTTTTTGCAAATTGGAATGCCTTTACAAATTTTCCTAAACTTCAAGTTAGGCTCCATTGGTCCATTGGTGTCTCGTCTGGTTTACATCCTAGCATACCAACTTCTGTCAAAAGTTGAATATATTTTTCTTTTTTAATAATTATACTAGTCTTGGATCTTGTAATTTCCAACTAAAGAAAATACCTAAGACTGCCAAGGTTTTTGGTTTCAAATTCCTTTGCTAGTAATTTTTTGAGCCTGTTAATTTCTTAAATATCATCTCTAGTGCCTATGATATCATTCACATAAATAATCAAAATTGTTCTTCTTCCTTTTTGATTTACTTTGATAAACAAGTTGTGATCAGTTTGACATTGCTTGTAATCACTTCCAATGACTACTTTGGCAAATTTATTGAACCAAGCCCTCGGGACCGCGTCAAGTCATACAATGATTTCTGCAATTTACACACTTTGTGAGCTATCGCACCTTCCTTCATGCCAAGGGGAATTTTCATGTACGCCTCAGTCAAATTTTTTTCAAGAAGGCATTTTTAATGTCTAATTTATGAAGCGGTCAATATTGATTCACGACCAGAGCAAAGGTTTCTAGGTAATCTATAGCATAAGACTGTTTCAACCCCTTCGCCACTAATCTTGCCTTGATCTTTCAATGCTGCCATATGCGTTATATTTTATAGTGAAGACCTATTTACAACTCACTGCTGTCTTTCCTTGAGATAAATATGTCAAAATCCAAGTCTCATTTTTCTCAAGCGCTTTGATCACTTCCTCAATTGCTTTCCTCCACGTAAGATCTTTTAGAGCTTCCTCCACTGTCCTAGGAATTTAGATTTATCAACATTTGCTATGAAAGCCTTGAATGAAGGCATTAATATGCTATATGCAACATATTTCTATATAGGAAGAGTAATGCATTTCCTTAAATCTTTCCTTTGAGCAATTGACAAGTCTTATTATCAATAAAAGGAATAGGATTCATTATGAGGAGATTTTATACCTTCCAAAACTTTCATAGTAATAGGATTCAATTCCAACTCTTGGCATCGTCTAGGTTGTAGAATGGATTTTTCTCCCTTTTTTCAGACACTGATTTCTTTTCTCTTACTGTGAGGAGTTTTGGAAGGTGATGTATAAGATTTTTTTGGATTTTTAGGTGTGATGGAATTTTGTAAAGATGAAGACAATGGATGTGAGAGTAATATGACTTGTGGTGAGGATATAGGTTATGAATTCAAATGTAATGTAGTCAAATAATGAAGGTTATCAAAAAATTAAAATTGAAATCCATTCTGAATCTCGCTATGAATTTCATTGTTCGAGAAATAGAGTTTATGTTCAATAAAGGTAACATCCATAGATATGTGTCTCTTAGTAATTGGGGAATAACATTTGTAACCCTTCTTGATGGATGTGTAACCTAGAAGAACACACTTGAGTGACTTGGGATTTAATTTAGACCGATGTTGTTGATGAACATGAACAAAGACAGAGCAACCACTACAACAAAACAGGTTTGTAGCGGTGGTTTTAGCAGCGTTTTTGGATGAAACACCACTATTTTTGTACATATAGTGACGTTTTTAGACAAACGTCACGTTAAATAGATATATAGTGGCGTTTTGAGAAAACGCCGCTACATACATGTACTTTAGTGGCATTTGTGTAATAAACACCACTATAGAATGATATAAAGTGCCATTTTTAAAAAATGTTGCTACAAATGCGTACTTTAGTGACGTTTATTGTACAAATTCTACTATAAACTGATATATAGTAGCGTTTTTGGGAAAACGCCTCAAATTCCATAATTGGATTGTACTTTAATGGCGTCTTTAAAAACAAACGCATCAAATTGTTCAGTCTTTTAACCCAATTTCTCTCGTCTCCACTCTTAAACTAGAATATATTTTTAATCTTTTCTTCATCCATCCTCAGCAATAGGGAAGCCTCATTAAATCAGGTTCTTCACTTCTAATTTCTTTTTATCATCTTATTTTAATATAATTAAATTATTTTCTATTTTTCTCTCTTCTTTATTTTAGAACGGCACACTAAATCCCTAATCTCTCAACT
Organism: Hibiscus syriacus; assembly: GCF_006381635.1. Classification (NCBI taxonomy): domain Eukaryota; kingdom Viridiplantae; phylum Streptophyta; class Magnoliopsida; order Malvales; family Malvaceae; genus Hibiscus; species Hibiscus syriacus. The sequence continues at coordinate 970,274 of NW_024062559.1, forward strand.
CACTCCTCTCATCGGTCTCACTTCTTCTATCCGTCGTCTCCAACAGTTTCACTATCCACCAGTTCTTACTTTCTTTCTGTAGATTTGTGGGATTTTGTCTTTGGTCAGAAAACATTCTCTTGAAACCTTACGAATATTATGACTGTTTTCATTAGGTTATTGGTTTTGGCACAAATGGGAGGAATTCTATTTTATTTGACAAGCATTTTTAGATTGTCGGTATCTACCAATTTGCAAAAATTTGGGATAGGATATATGGGCTCGAGTTAAGGTCTTGATTTTCTAAGAGATGCTAGGTTCATGCTGGTTCATTTGCCTATTATTCATAATACAACAATATATTCAAGATAAATGTGTGAGTTGGTCTTCATTTGCCTATTTGCATGCAGAAATTGAAGTCTTGAAATACATATATTTTTTTAGGTTTGCTTATTTTCTTACTGATATTCTTTTGTCATTTAGGGGGGTATTAATCACCAAAATTCAGATTCAACGGGATTCCAAAAAAAATTATCCTACTCTGGATTCAAACACTTTAAGGACTCCTAAATCCCCTTGTATGTCTTTCCCTATGTTGTTTGCTGCAATCTCAAATAAGATTCATCGTACAGATATGAAGCAAGTTTCTAATCATTATGAATCATTCAGTGTATGTTTGATAATATGTTTATTGTTAGTTTCACCCTTGTTTTAGAAAAAAAGTTTCTGATTATTCTGTTTTATATCGTTTTTTCTTGAAGGTAAAGAAGATAACTCATGATGATTTTGTCAAAAAGTTGAGATTGGTAGTTAGGGATTATTTGCTGAGGTCAACAATTACATCTCTGCAACGCAAGGTAAGATTTTAGACTTACATGTTTTAATTTCTCTTCAGTGCAATGTCACTACATACAATATGTTAATTTGATTTTGTAGTTAATCTAATCTAGTCTTCTGGCAATTTGCAGATACCATCTAGGCATGAATTGGAGGTAGCAATACAGAACATGAAGGATCCTAAAAGCCTCTGAGTTTACCAAGTATATTTTGTTATGGCATGTGACTCGTGGTTCTTGTTATCAAAATGCGTCGACATGACATGGACATGTTTGGATGGTTCTTACTTGGACATATTTAAAGGTAAAGCTCTGATTTGGTTTTTAGTGGTGTAATTGCTAGGTACTTCTCCATTAATTCTAGTGCTGCACCATTTTGTATTTGCTTAAAATCCAAGACTTCGTTTTCAATCGAAACTGACTTGCAAGCCCCTAATCATGTATTTCTTCTTTCCTGAATGTGAATGTGTTGCATCGATATTTTGTATACAATAAATAATTGTTAGACATTTCTATGGGTTTTCATTTCGGGAGTTTACATTCAATACCTAATGTGACGAGGGGACAAAACAACATCCACTTTAAGATGATGTAAGTTCATATCATATTCTTACACGCAGGGGAACGAACACCATTTTTTACATAGGTTGATTTAAACTGTAAATGATTGTTGTTTGCAGGCATGGGAACTATGAAAACATGGTGCAACACTAGAATTAATGGATCTTCTATACGTGGAGGATTGCAGAAGCAAATGTACGGGATAAAAGGATGGAAAATTACTGTCAATGGCCTAACCATGTCTACCATGGTTGACAATCTTATTCAACAGTTGGCACATAGAACTCGCATCTCAAGTGCATGGTGGAGTCATCATTTCGTCGTTTCATAGAAACATCTTAACTGATTTCTTAGTTTCATACTTTGTTTATTCTAGTGAACAATGTTGAAGTACATTACATTTCACTTTAATGTTTATAATTTTTGATTTATTTTTATAATTTAGTATTTCTACTTAATTCGTGTCGTAATTAAATTTCAAGCTTATTGTTATTGGATAATGCTATAGGATATTAGATTTAGGTAATACGAAGTAGAAAATGATTTATGTTAAATCCATTAATAATAGTGGCGCTTGTAAAATAAACGCCATTAGAAGACACGCTCTCTTGAGTGTTTTGGGAAAAATGCCACTAATGGCATACACAGATGCAACGTTTGTAAGGAAAACTACTGTTATATACATATTCAATAGCGGCATTTGTCTTGAGAAACGCCACTGTATATCATAACATATAGTAGTGTTTGGGGAACAAATGCAGCTTTTATAAACAAGCGCCGCTATAAATCTCGACATTTAGCCGCGTTTTATCTTTACAGACACCGAAAATGTTGCGGTGTTAGTTTTAACGACGCTTGTTGTGGTGCTCTTACTGGCGCCGAGAGGGGTTTTAGCGATACTTAAAAATGCCAATATAAGACTAAAAAATGCCGTTAAAAACCTGTTTTGTTGCAGTGAACCAAAAAATTTTAGTCTAAGGTCACAAGACATAGGTTTAAAACAAGGTATTTATCAAGAACATCCCTTACTGATTTAAACTTGAGAGTTCTACTAGACATCCTATTAATAAGATAAGTTGTAGTATGAAAACACCCTAAAAAATATTTATGAACATTGTAAGAGAATAAAATAGACCTAGCTACCTCCAAAAGATGATGATTTTTCCTATCAACAATCTTATTTTATTGTGGACTATCAGCACATGAGTTAATATGAATTATTTTCTTTTCTCGAAAAAAAAGATCTTAAATTATTTGAAAGTATTCACTTTCATTATCAATTTTAAGGATTATTTAAAAGATCCCACTCATTTTTTATTTGTCTTTAATGGCGAAGGTTCAAGTTATTCTAGTGTGGTCTCTATAAGGTCACGAATAATTTTGATCCACTAACATTTTTAACTTTAGGGTTGTGAGGTGGCGATACGAGTTATGAAGAAAAGGGGTGAAGGTTGTGTGGATTTTTGAGTGAGGAAAGGTTTTTTATTGTTAACAATATTTTCCTGAAAGGGAAAAACATTGAATTGCATAACATAAGTAGGAGGAAAAGCGTGTAAAGGAAAGGTTTTTTATGGTTAACAAATACACGTTTCATATTTTCACTTGAAAGGGAAAAACACATGAATTGCATAACATAAGCTCTATACTCGAGCTCTTTCCCTTATTAAGTAGGAGGAAAAGCGACTTCTTCAAGTGGGAATTTGTTCTCTATGTTAGACCTAACAAGTAACTTTCAGGTTCATATACCCTAGGTCTTCATGAGGATTTATTCTCGCTATGCATAGAGAAATGTTCCCTCTCAAATTGAACTCGATCCGCTTGAGCCTATAATGGGTTAGGATTGAGGGTCTGCCTAGCCCAAGGGGGTGACAACAAGGACAATTCAAGTATCTTTACTTCTAGAGCTAAAACTCTGCATATAATAAACTGTAGAAATCCACCCAGTATGAAACTATGCCGAATATCTGTCCATAGGTACCTGAATAAGTGTAAACAAAGGATAAATGAACTTTAACCTTTATCTTTGAAATCATATGATACACTATTTTCTGAATAAATATATATGAACTAGAAAAGTATGTAGTTTAGGGTTTATCGTGTTATCTAAAGCATGTTTGGGTAGGATAGCTACTTAACAAAAGCATGTTTCGGTAGATATCGTGATGTGGTAGGTGTTTTTAAGATTTTATTAATCACCTCCTTACCCATACTAACTTGTTTCCTTTCTTGATTTCCTTTTTTATTTTTTTCTATTTGCATTGCATCATTAATGGATGAAAAGTATTTAAATCAAGTAGTTCAAAACTCTGAGATACGATAGTGGTCTAAAGTGCTGTAGAGACAGGTAATTTGTGAGCAGACAATATTTTAGATATAGTAAGTTATGCTCCAGTTACTCTCAAATGAAACGATGTCCAGGATTTACAAGATATTTGGGAAAAGTGGGAGCCGAGCAAGAAGCAATAATTTTACCAATGTTTTGGGGACATTTCCTATATATTGTATATTAAAGTAGATAATGAACTGCTCTAAGCCTTGATTCAATTCTGCAACCAAGGGTACAACTGCTTCACTTTTAATCGCGAAGACTTGGTTCCTACCATTGAAGAGTATACAACTTTGCTACATATAGAGGAAACTCAAGAGAATCGAAATTATTCCAAGTCAATTAAAACCCAACCCTTAAGGATTAAATTAGCGAAGATCGTAGGAGTGTGCGAGGAATGTGTGGTTGCTCGTGCCAAGAAAAAAGGTGAAGAGGAAGGAATTTCATGGATCAATATCAAATAACTCATCCAAAATCATCCTAACGAAAATATATGATTTAACTTATTTGCATTGGGTATATATGGCCTAGTCATCTTCCCGAAGGCTTTGTGATTTATTGAAGCCTCTATTGTGTATTTGTTCAAATAATTACCAAAGAAGGTCAACCCTCATCCTATAATCTTAGTAGATACCTTTCGATCCTTAAGTGCTTGTCGAAAGATTGACGGTGGGTGCTTTTCAGGATGTGCAAAGCTACTGAATGTCTAGATCCATGCGCATTTTTGGAAGACTGAAAAAGTTTCATACCGTCACTTCAGTACATGCTACTCTCCTTTGAAAGAGTTCCTTGAGCAAGAGTATCCAAAGAAGGTTACAAAAGATATGTGGATGGATGCATTTAGAAATTTGCAAGAAAAGGATTTTTTTGGTGCTCCCCTTGGAAAATACAAAGTGAGTTTCTCTACAGGTGTGATGACCACAACTGGGTGATGTTGCTCAGTTTATGGGGAGGAATCGGGTATGCCTCTCTACTAGTTTTAAGGCAATATGATGGTCGTCAATTTATCACAGTCATTGTTGGATTGCACTCATATGAGTTTGTGTTTCAAGGAAACAATTATAAGAAGAGTATCCTCGATGCAGCTAGGGCATGGAAAAAGACTATCCATACTAGAGTAAAGGCAGACAAAGTGATGTTGACACCAGATTATGAGGAATGAAGATCTTTTAGGAAGAATGAAAACATTCCTCTATCTAACCAAAATGAGGATGTCACTATATAAGAATGAATTAGGATTGTCCCATTAGAGGTAGAAATTCTAAGAGCTGAGATTGAAGCTTAGAAAGTGGGCTGGGCGAAAGAGCTAGAGAAGATCAATGAGATAAAACCATGCTGGGTCTCGACATTGACTTTCATACTATGTAGTTTATACTGCTAAGAAAAAGCAAAGAGAGAGTTGACTTCGAGCTAAAATATCTGAGGAAGGGTTATTATGAGCTACAAAAAGTAGGGACAATGTCTGGATCAAGCAGGGCATCAAAACAATTAACTAAATAGGTAGGCATTGAAAGACATCGAGTTGAAGATTTAAAGGCAAAAAATAAGAGTCTGCTCAAAAGCTTAGAGAAGGAAAAACAAAAAATAGAAGAGTTGGAGATTAATAAGAGGGAGCAGATTATAAAGTTCAAGGACGAGAGTCGTGAAGCTATGGCAGAGCTGAAAATAGAGAAAAATTGAGTCAAAGAGCTAGAATATTAAAAAAATAACATTCTTGAAGAATTCGAGGCTGAGGAGAACATCATGTTCAGAGTATTTGAAGTTGAAATGAATAATATGCTCGCTAAACTTGATGATAGAGGATAAAGGATTAAAGAATTCAAAATGGAAAGAGAGAAGTGGGAGATGGAAATGAAGCACTTCAATACCGTGCTCGAAGGAAAACAAGAAGTAACTGACACCTTAATACAAAGGTATGGGGACAAGAATGTGCAAATATAGAGTCTCAATCGAAGTTTGTAGGAAACACAAACAAGACTTGAAGAAGAGTTGGCTCAGTGTCAATCTAAGAACACAAAATTCAATGATTACATTATGCAGCTCGAGGAATCCTTATTCCAAGATAATGTTCACCATGGTCTGAGTGACCTTAGGGAGAGCCATGAAGTGAATACATCACTACGAAAGTGAATTCAAGATATGGAAAGTACTCTTCAAGGTTTTCAAATGTGAATCACTGAGTTAGAGTGGACTATCCAAGGAACTAATTAGCAGTGGCAGAACATAACTGATTTCTATTAAGAGCGAAACACAGACATGACCCGTATATTAGTCAAAGTCATGATGCAAATGATCGAAGTTTCCAGATATATGGGGGAGTAGTTGTCGAGGCAAAGGTCATTAAGCACCACACGAATTCAACTTCAGTGTATGGGACGAAAGTGTCGTGGTTGATCAATGAAATTGTAGAGCTTAATAGGAACGCCAAGTCATATATGTAGATGTGAACTATTGTGTGATGAAAACTTTGTATTCCGATGGAAGTTATTCTATGACAATTAACTATTGAGATCAATACCTCTTGCATACATTCATCTTTTATTGCATTTGTTTCGTTTGTATTTATGAATTTTAAATATCATGCATCAAGACATTCATTCATTAAACAAAACACCAAAATAATATAATAAGGTTTCAATCACAACTACCCTAGCCCTCACTAGTGGCAAAGAGACTCAACATCCCTACGGTACCCGAAAAAAACTAGAAAGATGGATAAGAGGTTGGCACATATTGACCAAGAAAAAAAAGAATTGTAGGAAAAATGAGAAACAAATTGGCTAAAATCAAGGTTGACATCGCAAGCTCACAACTCGACATGATGAACAAGATAGATTACATATTTAATAAAACACGAAACTGCTAAGAAAACCCCTGCTGAAATCCCTGCATCATCTATCCATGAGCCCACACATCCTTTGGGTTTTACACCAGAACCCGCTCATCCTCAGGGTTCCACACCTATTCACATCTCTTCTCGTTCTCTGATACCCCAGGAAGTCGAACCTCATATCTACTTAACTAATGAGAACTAATAATACCATATAGGGTATTCATTCCCAAAAAGCTATCAATTTGCGCCAGGTGCGAGGTTAGAAGAGCTTGGTACTGTGAACGTAACTCTAAATCTAAATGAGTTAGCCAAGAAGGAAAAGGCCAATGAAGAACTTACTCAACAACTCAAGAATCTAGAAGAAAAGGTAAAGTCAGTAGAGGTGAATGATCCATTCTATAAGATCAATTCCAAGGAGTTAAGTCTAGTCCTAGACCTAATCATTCATCTGAAGTTCAAGATTCTTGAATTTGAAAAATGCAATAAGACTACATGCCCTTCGTCTCATATCACTATGTTCTGTCAGATGATGGATGACCATGTGGAGAATGAAAAGCTACTGATCCACTACTTTCAGGATAGTTTCATATGATTTACTGCCAAATGGTATAATCAATCAGAGCTTATATTAGGTATTGGAAAGATCTGACAAAGACATTTTTGGAGCAATATCACAATGTTATAGATATGGTTCCTGACAGGTGGACTCTCTAGAACATGGAGAAAAATCATAATGATACATTAAAATAATATGCCCAGAGATGACATGATATGGATGCCCATGTTCAACCACCACTGTTGGAGAAAGAGGCTACCGTGATGTTTGTGAACATGTTGAGGGCCCCATACTTAGGCCATCTACTTGGAAATACTGCCAATAATTTCATTGATTTGGTTATTTCTGGCGAGCTCATTGAAAATTCCATAAAAAGTGGCAAGATCGAGGGAGGTAATGAGTCTAGTTCTAAAAAATATGTGTACCAAAAAAAAGAAGAATGAAGTAAACAATGCAAGCGTTTATAGCAAGAATGCTTCAAATAGTGTTAGAATAACCTAACCTAGAGTATAGAGGGATGACACAAAGCCAATAGAAATGAGTCAGGGGACCCCGAAGGGAAATTGAGAGATTGTCCTTCACGCCTCTACCAGTACCCTATGCTGAAATATCTTCCTCATTATAAAGGCAGATGTGGTATGACCCTATCGCCTGACTCCTCTACAGCCTCCTTACCCTTGATAGTATGATGCAAACACACATTATAGCTACCACACTAAAATCGTTGTCCACTCCATTGAGAACTGATTAGCCTTTAAAAAGGTAGTGCAGAACCTGATCAACACTGGGGGTTCAAAGCTCAACTAACCAGATGTGGAAAATAACCAATTGCCAAATCATGGAGGTGAAAAGGAGAATGTGATGAAGAAGGACGATAGGAGGAAGGTAAAGGAAGACATTTATGAAATAAAGTCTCCCTTTAGTTGGGTATTCCAATAGCTCTATGAGGCCAGTCTAATCAGGCAAGATTCCAAACCAAAGCCCAATAAGTGTGGAATTTATTGTGAGTATCACCAGGAAGAAGGACATGAAATTCAGCTTTACCCCGAGTTCAGAGGCTTAATTCAAAATTTGATGAATAATAGGGAGATATAATTCTTTGAAAAAGATGAAGGAAGAAAAGAAGAGGATGTATGCATGTACATCAAAAAGCTCCAAGCCCATGTATTGAGCAAACAAGCCCATAGTCATCACTGTTAGACCACATGCAGTGAGTCCCATGTCAGCAACGCCAAAAATTATGATTACAACCCCTTCACCATTTCCATTTATGGACACCCGCAAGGTTCCTTGGAATTCTGCCAATGTTTCATTGGCAGAAGGATATGATTCTCCAGAAAAAAGTGAAGGTAGCTAAGGAAAATGAAAAAGTACCATGAGGCGAGCCGATGACTGAAACAGTGAGCGAAGTAGGACACTTCACAAGAAGTGGGAGATACTACTCTCCCGAATCATCAAAAAATGTAGGAATAGTAAAAATAAAAGGATTTGATTTTTTTACTAACCCAGGAGAGAGAAAATGATACGATACTCTTACTGAATCAGCTAGCTTTGATGCCAAATGATATGATCTTGATTATATGTTTCGAGTCATATATGTGAATGTCCAATCGTGATTATAGTAAGAACTCCACAGTACTTTGAATGTAATATGAAATTCGCAAACAACGTTGTAAAATATAAATAGATAAATAAAATATGGAAACAGAAAGATGAAAGATATGTTGAAATGGATTAGCAGTGTATGGAGAGTGATGGTTGTGATTAAGGAAAATAAAGGATGAAAAGGTTGGTGAAGATAGTAGGGAGTTGGTGTATAGTATGAAGAATCTCTTTGAAATGAATTGTGACCCTCTAACTATATATAAGAGTTAGGAACCAACAATATATTAAAGGTGGAAATAAAGTGGTAGGATATGGACCGCGACCCACTAGCTATATATGAGCTAGGAACCAACGCTATAACAAAAGGAAATGGATGAACACTACAAGATTCTCTTGAAACCGATAAAGTTCTGCAAGAGAACAAGAATGAAAGCAAACTCTCAAAGATGTTTTATATATTCAAGTGTGTGTCTACAAATGATCCCAAAGGTGTCTATTTATAGTATTTCTAAGCAGCATATGAAAAGACTCAAAAGATGAAAACATTCTCATCAATTTAGCAATAAAATGCACTAGAATGATTTGTCTTCTTATCTTCAAAGTTGGATGAATATTCTAGATCATTTTGGGGATGAATTTAGACAATTTGAAGCTGAATTTGGCCTTAATTTCGTCCAAGGGGTGGAAGACTCTTGCTATTCCATGCTGAAAATTATCTTAATAAGTGAATTAAATCACCCTTCATTGCATGCTCCCTTGAAGAATATGAACAGTCCTTCAATGGCTTGTCACTTGGCTGAAGTTGAAAAGACTCTCCCTTGGCTCAAACTCATCAAAATCATCAATGCATAAAATTCTCGTAACAAAATTCCAGCCTGCACTGTCTTCAATAAATCGATTAAGATAGAGGAATAAGAAATTGATTTCTGGAACCAAACACATCTGTATCTCATCCAGAATTGGAAGAAATTATGACTGACATTCCTGCATCTGATGAAACCGTTCAACTTCTCTCATGCACCTAGACACAAAGGTGAACTTTATTCAATCTTTAGTTGAAAATATGCATGAAAAAAATTAAGAGTTAGTTTAATAAATGAACTATCTTTATTAAATGAACTAGATGCATGAATGATGTAGCTTACTAAAGGATCTAAGGGCATAAATGAACTACTTCCCTAAATGAACTAGATGATTTAAATGAAATGCATGCTTAAATGAACAACACACTTATTAAATGCAATGAATGTTATACAAACTTCAAATTCTCATGCATAAGCAACGTAAAGTGTTCCTCCCTTGTTATTCCTCCTTCATCATGTCCCATGCTTGATGTAAACATACTCTCCATGGCTTCTTAAAACTCGTTAGCCCTTGCACTTGTGATGGGGCTACTTGGGTACTTCTCCGGGTCTTTCGTATTGGCAATCATATCAAAGATGACCCTTCCAGATTAAATTATGGATCTGAATGCTCTAGTTGTTCCTGTTGTCGTTTCTTTTTTTTTCTCAAAGCGTTTTTGCTTCAATTTATCTGTCTCGAGCTTCGATTTCTGGATCAAATTCTACCAAATCACCTAGATTACTTTTGTTCGTAAATTAAAAGAAACAACTTTATCAGTTACTTTTGCCGAAGTCCCTGGCAACAGTGCCAATTTTGACAGGTGTTGTTTTACTGTCAAAATAATTATAGCTTCTTAAAAATAAATAAATAAATAAAGAGAGAGAGTAAAGTACGGAAGCAGGGTCGGTCCACAAAGACTCTGTTATTTCTGATGAAGTGAACTTTCTGATTTAGAAAAGGATGAGATAAGGTAGAGTTTTGTATGAGATTAAATAAAGGGATTTAAAAGTTTTTTTAAAATAAAAATAAGAATAAAATAAAATAAAATAATTAAATAAATAATATAAAGAGATCGAGATAAAAAGAAAGTTATAGTGAAATTAGCCTTTGGCTTCAGCTTTTGCCTCAAATTGCTATTGATCCTCAAAATAAATTTTTGCTTCGGTTATTCACCGGTTATAGTCTACAGGGCCCAACCCCAGTAACTTATTTTTCTCTCTTGTGAACCGATAACCCAAAATCTATTTTTGGATATTATTCCTTTATGGAGACTAACTACGACTATCGTCGTTAGCGCTAAACTATTTTATAGATATGGAAAAACTCAACTCCGACTATGTTGTCTCAATGAGAATTGATCCTGATTTCAATTTCCCTTAGCGTACCGCCGCTAAGTGTGTTCACAGGAAGCCAAACTTACTACCAGTCGATTCTTCCTCCCAACTATAAATCAGAACAACTTCCGAACCAAAGTCGACTTTCTGATTAAAAAGCATTTTGATTTTAAAAAGATAGGTTGATTACCAATCTTATTCCCCCAAGAAAATTGACAAAATAACTTGAAGTTATTTTATTGTTTTTCAATCCTCACAATAGGGATTGAGTCATCACTTCAGCCTTTGGCTATGGAGAAATTAGCTAAGTATTGCAATCGTACTTAGCATCTTTGAAAATAAAAATAAAAATAAAACAAAGAAGAACTTTGAAAAAGTAAAGAAAACTTTTATAAAATTACAGAAAGAAGAAGAATGATTTATGAATGTGTTTCTAGGCTTACCCTGAGAGGGTATTTGTAACACCCATTTCCCGTATACGTTTCTGTACACGATTCACATATGCCACATAACTTTTAAAACTTTATTCTTTTAAAAGAAAACCAGTAATTTTTTTTGTTTCTAATCATAAATCATGTTAATTTAATAATAAAACATTCATTAACCTTTAGTATGTAAACAAATCTTAAAGTTCAAACATTTTATATTTTTTTTCATCATTATAAGTCAAATACTTTTTAGAGCATTATCATAATTCTATTACATGCCAACTAATAATATCAAAAGTAGACATAGTTGTCATATAGTTACTGATGAGGCGACCGTTGATTTGCGATGTCAGTTGTACTCCTTACTTCGCTCGTTAAGACCTACGCATGAAATCAACACACGTTAAGTATTTACTTAGTGAGGCAATACTAATAATGAGGTGAAATCAATACATAAGTATGTCATAGTTATCAAAATACAAATTAATTATTGCAACTTATTTTAAGTTTCATGAGGTGTACACGTAGTACCGATACAATCATTCGTAAACCTTATTATGAATTATGTGGATTACACACTTAGTGCCGATACAGTCGTTCATAAAAGGTCCGTTTGTTTCACTAAAAACATTTTCCAGAAAATGTTTTCCGTAAAATAAATTATATCTTCTGAAAAACATTTTCTGGAAAATGTTTTATGGTGTTTAAAAGATGTTGTGTAAACCATTTTTCACTAGTTGATAAAGTTTTTAGAAATTATTTATTGCAAATATAAAATATAAATAATTTATTTAAAAAAATATATTATTTTAAAATATAGATAATTATTAATACTATTTATTCCAATAATATATTAAAATATTATTTATAATTTTATAAATAAAAATATTAACTCTAGCATATTAAAATAAAATATGATAAATTATATTGAATATCTATAAAAAAATAAAAAATATTATATTTTAAAATTATTAATAAATATATTTTGGAATTTATAATATTATTAGGCTATTATTAATATTAATACATAAATAAAAAGTATTCACTATTAATAATTCAATAATATATTTTAAGAAATAAATAAAAAAAATTATAATAATTTATTATATTATTAAAATAAGAATATAATAGTATCATACTTATTAATATAATTGAGTATATTATTGTAATAATATTATCATTATATTATTAAAATATTAATAAATATATTAAAATATGTTAATAATTAATATTTTTATGAAAATGATACTAAAATATCATATTGATAATAAATTTATAAAATAATATTATTTTGAGTATTTATGCTTTGAAGTGAAAATTTTGAAAATGACTTACGGAAAATTAAATCGTAAGTCATTTTCCAGAAAATGCAAAGGAAATTCTGTTGATAGGAAAATGTTTTACATTAACCAATATGTTTTCCTCTAACCAAACTCTGAAAAGTGAGAAAAACATTTTCCGAAAAATGTTTTACGTGAAACAAATGGACCATTATTATGAATTATGTGGTTTGCACACTTAGTACCGATACAGTCGTTCCTAAACTTATTATGAATTCTGTGGGTTGCACACTTAGTACCGATACGGTTGTTCATAAACTTATTATGAATTCTATGGGTTGCACACTTAGTGTTGATACGGTCGTTCATAAACTTATTATGAATTCTTTGAGTTGCACACTTAGTACCGATACGGTCGTTCATAAACTTATTATGAATTTTATGGTTTGCAAACTTAGTGTCGATGTGGTCGTTCATAAACTTATTATGAATTTTGTGGTTTGCACACTTAGTTTCGATACGGTCGTTCATAAACTTATTATGAATTTCGTGCGTTGCACACTTAGTGCCGATACGATCGTTCATAAACTTATTATGAATTTCGTGGGTTGAACACTTAGTGTCGATAGGTCGCTCATAAACTTATTATGAATTCTATGGTTTGCACACTTAGTGTCGATACAGTCGTTCATAAACTTATTATGAATTATGTGGTTTGCACACTTAGTGCCGATACGGTCGTTCATAAACTTATTATGAATTTCATGGGTTGCACACTTAGTGCCGATACGGTCGTTCATAAAATTATTATGAATTTCGTGGGTTACACACTTAGTGTCGATACGATCGTTCATAAACTTATTATGAATTCTGTGGTTTGCCCACTTAGTGTCGATACGGTCCTTCATAAACTTATTATGAATTCGTGGGTTGCACACTTACTGCCGATACGGTCGTTCATAAACTTATTATGAATTCTGTGGGTTGTACACTTAGTGCCGATAATACACATAGTACTGATATAAAAATGCAACATATGCATTTAACAACATCCACCCATAACTCTCAATGTATAAAATAAATGCACTCACCTGATTTGTCTCACTATTATGCATCGATGTAGTCCGACTACTCTGCGACTTTATCCTTGCCTTTTTGTTTGCTTGACTCGGGAGATTGATTTACATATTGGCTATGGGGAGAGCATGGGACAACAGGGAAGAAGAATGATAAGAAGAAAAATAACTTAGCTTCTCAACTTTTCCCCTTTTCACTTCTTAAATATCCCTAATAAAAATAAAATTTAAATCATTTCTTCTAATAGGACCAAAATGCTCTTTTATTCTTATATTCTTACTAATTGGCCTTAAGCACAATTTTCTAAATCATTTCTTATACTTTAGCATTTATTTAATTTTATTCTCCAAAATTTTAGATTCTTTCAATATAGTCACTGACCTGATGTTTAGGGTATTACAGTGTTTATAGCCTTTAAAATCCTAAAAATAAGAAATTATTCCAAAACGAACAAATAAGCCACAAAAAATGAATAATTAAAGAGTAATTTATAACAAAAACAATAATCAAATAAAGAACCTATAAGTTCTTATGATTTTAGTTTCACTTCTTATAGAGTTTAACTAACTCAAAATTAATTACAACTATCAAAAAGGAGAAATGAAGTATAAATGAACTTATCTTTTGTGTGTGAGAGAAAGAAAGGTTGAAACATAATAAATTTGAAAATATTCATTTGGCAAGTACATATAAAGATAAGGTCAAGAAAAAAAAATCACAATGTAGTTGTTAAGGGTCCAACTCAAAATGAATAACAACATATAACATAGGGTTATTTTCTTTTGTAACAAGCAAAGACATATGAAAATACATTAAACTTTAAAACAATCAGCAACTACTTATTTATGTAAGAAGAGTATAAGTCTATACAAGATACTAAATTTTGAGAACTTATCTCATTATTTGAAGTTGCACAGTTAATTGATTGCAAATGATTATTTAGAAGGAAAAAAGGTATTTGAGGCCCTTGTACTTTTAAAAAAAATTAAAGGGGTCCTCAAATTATTTTTGCACTCAATATAACCCTCAATCTTAGAAAACAAAATTAATATAGCCCTTTGACCAACAGTTTCTATCGTTGATCGTTACAATGCAGATGTGACACTTTATGGTGCTAACGTGGCAGTCTATATTGCTGATGTGGTGATACATGGTGACTGATGATGTAGTAGATAGGCTAACATGACTTTTTTGGTCGAGTTTGAGGGTCAAATTGTTTTTTTATGTTCAAAGGCTTATTTATTTTTTATAAAAATATTTTACATTTTAAATTTAAACTATATAAAAATATTAAAAATAAAAAAAATTACTAAGAATTTTAATGTATATATTGAAAATTTTATTATTAAATGATTCATTGAATTTAGAGACATTCTAATGTGAATTTTATTTTATTTAGTAGTATAATTATATTGTTATGTTCGCACATGTCAATTTTAATGTGAGTTTTACTTTAGTTTTATTTTATATAGACGAATTCTTTATTCCTTGAAAGATTTAAAAAGATAAATATTAGGGGTTATAAAAAAGTTAAAACATTTTGACTCCATATCCACCTCGACTTTATAGAATTGTATCTAACAGAAATTAGTAAGGTATGAAATTTTTTTATTAATTTTTTAGGTCAAGTTTAGCAGAAATTTACTTTCCTCTATCATGTTATTTCACAAAATTGCTCTTTTTAATTGTATAACTATTTTTTTTAATATTTTTTAATTATATAGTTTCATGATAATTTATACATAAATTTTAATTTTTATAATATTGTACAATATTTATTTAATTCACTTTTATAAAAAAAATTAGTGAAATCAAATTAGAAAGATATTTAGAGTTTAAGATAATTAGAGGTAAATATATAAATTAAAATTTGTACAATACGGATGAGTTCATATTTATATAAATAAACCTTAAGTTAAATTTGAGGGAAAAATAATAATATATTTTGAATTTTTTAGTAATTTAATATTTGTAATATTTATTTTTTTTAACATTTTTATATTTTAAATTTAGAATATTTTTATTTTTCTAAAAAAATAAATAAGCTCTTGAACTTAAAAAACAATTGGCCCTCAAACTCGATCGAAAAACCAATTTAGCCCACCACTCACATCATTAGCCACGTCACCAACAATTTTGTACCATCACGTATTCATTGTAGATCACCGCGTCTACATCATGAAGTGTCATTGGTCAAAGAGTCATATTGGGTTTATTTCTAATTTTGAGGGCTATATTAAGTGCAAAAATAGTTTAAGAGACACATTAATTTATTTATTTTTTTGGAAAATTACAAGGGCCTCATGTACCTTTTTGCCTATTTAAAATCAAGATGGGTGCATATAGTGATGTTGAGAGGTACAAGACATGTCTTGTATCTAAAGAATATACTCAAAAGAATGGAATAATTTTATAGAGACTTTCTCCCTAGTTTCACTGAAAGAATCTTTCTGAATAATCATGATACTTGTTGCTAATATTTGATCTTGAGTTATATAAGTTGGATTTCAAGATTATGTTTCTTATGGTAAAACTGATGTGATTATTTATATCGTACAATTAGAAAATTGTGTCTGATGATACTAAATTAGTGATATGCAAATTAAAAAAATTCATTTATGAGCTTAAGTATGACTCTCGTTAATTGTATAATCAATTTCACCAAGTGGTTATCTCGTTTGGATGAATTTCATTAATGATTGTATATGCTACAAGTTTAGTGGGAGTAAACCAAGTGATACTACTTATTGCTAAAGGAAATAAGTTTAGTCTTGATTAGTACCCTCATAAATAATTTGAAACTAAGAAAATGAAAAAAAAAATTCCTTATGCTTCAAAATAAATGAAGAGTTTAATGTATACTCAAATTTTTACGCATTCATTCGTAGCGTGTTACTTTAGGATATTAAGAAGATATTTAAGTAATTTAGATATGGATCGTTAGATATAACCAAATGATTGATACGATACATTTAAGAACAAAATATTATATTCTCACAAATCGAAGGTCTAGTAAGTAATAGATCATTAGGTTTATGACTCTAACTTATTGGGATATAGATGTAAATTTTTGCCACATAAATCGTTAATTATGAATTTAATAGAAAAATCAATTAATTTATTTTGTGAAAATAAATTTGCAGCCTTTTATTCCATATACAACAAGAACAGTTTAAAGTCTAAGCACATAAACACAATATTCTTGGTTGTTAAAGAAAATTCAGAGTGATTAGGTTTTATAGAGTACATTGGTACAAACTTATGATTGTACGCTTACTAAAAGATTGTCACCCTAGGTCTTTTATGATAACACTACTCATGTGAGTGTAATATCATTTAAGGATATTTGGTTATAGTGAGAGTTTATAATTTTAAAATGCTTGCTTGTTATAGACAAATTTTTAGTTACTTCAATTTGAGGAAAATTTAAGGTTTTTTTCTACAAAAATAAAGTTTGCTTTGGTTTATCCATACTCTGATTTTGGTAAAAATTAATCTCATTATACTTAAAGGGTACCAATTGGAAATAGACATGTATGGTTCACATTGCATGTAGTTTTCATGCTACACTCCATGACTGACCTATGTCATTTGACTGTATTTATATATGTACCCATTGAAGAGTCCAGTCATGATAGATATGGTGAAGGCTACTTTGATCCTATATGGATATTGTTGATGCACCAGATGATTATAGAGTACCTATTACATGATAGTAAGGTTGTACATTTTCAGGAAACATATGTTTTTCAAGTGGGAGATTGTTGGATTAAAATATATAATTGTGGGCACATATGTATAATGTATAATGCTATCATAAAGTATGTAGACAATTAAGTGATCAATTATGTGAAATGTGTCATAGATATTAAAGTGTCATGGAATTAAAGTGTAGATACCATAAGTGTATTTATAATTTGATGAGGGACATAATTATAAATACTTAAAAGATTGACCTAATATTCAATCTATATAAAGATGTAGTGGTCCCCAATAATAAGTTAACTTCTATCACACTTATCCCATCAGATATTTTTAAGACAAGAGAAAACATATATTCTTGAAATATTACAAAAAAAGAAAGATCAAAGATTTTAATCTATCAATTAATTCAAGTACGCTTATGTTATGTGTTTTGAGATACTATAAATTGATAAGAAAATGGTGCAAGTATACACGTCGAACAAGTAATAAAGTGATGAGTGAGTATCATTTCCACGGGGATTGGAGGTAAATTAAGTAAATAATATGCAAAATATATATATATAAACAAAGGTATTGTATGTGAAGTGTAATATGATCAAAGTAAATAAATTCGATGACAAAAGAATATTGAGAACAGGTTTTTGAGATAAGACAACGGAGTGAATCTCACAGGTGTAAAACCTCTCAAGTAAAACAAATGGATGGGTCCACTATAGAATCCTATATCATAGCTTCATGGATGTCTAACAACTTCCCTAAATACACATGCTCGATAGAGTGAACCCTAGCAGTTTATTATCTATGAAGTTTGACTCTTTTTAGTCGTTGAAACTCTATCCTTAAGTCTAAGGTGAGTTAGGGTTTACATTTCAGCACAACCCTATTGTCCTCGTGGATCTAAGCTTAACTCTCTCAAATATTAAGCTATCAAATAAGATTAAGGTTATCTCTCGAAAGCTCTTACAAATCCATGCATTCAAAACAATAAACAAAGCAAGTATAAATATGGAAATGCTTCAACATCCATTAAAAAATATAATCATCCACAATAAACCTAAACCAAGCTAAATTAATTCATGGATGGGTTAATAACATCCATAGAAAATCATTCAAATAAAAAACCCAAAACGTAGTAGTAAACTAAAGAAGAAGAAAACTCCAAAGTCATTGTGAACTCCCTAAGCCAAGCTTCATCTCTCAAGGTCCAGCTTGTTGTTTCCCTTGAACCCTTCAACATTGGAGAACACCCACGAAGAAGGAGAAGAGAAAAAGGAGTGGCTTCCTTTTCTCTCTCTTATCTCATAAATTCCAGCATCTTTTTAAATGTGGGGTGTCTTTAGCTTTATATAGTATGGGCTCCTAGGGTTTTGTACCTTTTAATTCCTTGTACCCTAGGGAAGAGATTCCCTTCACATGTAGGGCACAACTGTCATGGGATTCACGTGCAAGCATGGAAAATATCTTCAACTTTTTTCCTTTAGTGCATCCAGGAATAATGCAAGAAATGCTGCAGCAAAAGTTCATCTTCACCCAGTTTCTAAACCTGCACACGTACAACACTAGAACACTACCTTCCATGCATTAGCAACAGCATTAATCAATAAAATAAAGACCATTCAGTCCAATCCACCACATGCATGAAATATACAGCTAAATGCAACTAAATAAGCTAAAAAAACAATAAGCCTAGTAAAAAAGTCCTAAAATGTATCATTTTTATGGAATTATCACACCGCCAAACTTGATTCACATTACTTGAGGAAAGCAATGAGTAGTAGTCAAAAAAAAAAATGTTATGGAAAAGCTCAATCAAAGACATGTTATGGCAAAAATTTCAGTCCTCGGAATATATATAGGCTGCAACAAGTTAGACAAAATCAAAACATCAATAATTTGTCTCTAGGATTAGTTCCATTTTAGTGTGTACGTAATTGCATCCAATCTATGCTTAACAAAATTAGAAAGTTTCTAAGTAAGTTCCCTAGCCTACCTTAGTATTTTTTAACACTTTATGAACATGATTACACCCAATTCTTTAACAAAATATATTGTTTTTGTAGGGGCTTCAGCTCATCACAACCACTCTTACATACTTGAAGATGAAGTAGAGCAAACACCCCATCACTTAGCCATTCGAGTATAGTCATCATGTGAAGACTTTCATTCACTCATATGCAATTGCTACCATTTATTTAAGAGTGTTTCCAAGTAATTCAATACAAAGAGGAGTGTCCCAAATAATTTTATGCCTTTGACATTTATTCACATTCAAGATTTTTCATCACACAAAGGAGTTTTTCTCTTTATTTTTTTTAAATGCTAACATTGAGCATTACATTCATTTTATTTTCAATTTATACTAAGGTACTCAATAGTTCTTCAAAAAAAATTCTAAGGCCTTTAAGCATAGAAAACATGCAATCGTGTAAACATTCAATCATAGGGAATCACATCCTATATCAAATTCTACCAATCTCAATTTTTTCATT
This sequence comes from Hibiscus syriacus, assembly GCF_006381635.1. NCBI lineage: Eukaryota > Viridiplantae > Streptophyta > Magnoliopsida > Malvales > Malvaceae > Hibiscus > Hibiscus syriacus. Next base: position 990,126 of record NW_024062559.1, read on the forward strand.
TACATTCAATTCTCGATATCCATAAAAATTATCATTATCGGACATCATCAACTTATTCCAAAAAAAGTCTCTAATCAAGCAAATTTACCATACTAAAATTATGTCAAATACTATAAATGCAAATAAAAATCTATGAACAATACATCCCCAAACTTGAGAGAAACATTGTCCTCAATGCATGAAAATATAAACTAAACTAATCTAAATGCAATGCAAGGTACCTTAGCTGGGGCTACTTGCTTGGTGGGGTGGACTTGGCGGCCATGCGCTTCACTCGCTTTTTACGAAGGGATGTAATGGGGTGGTCAGTCTCGGTAGTGGGGGTTGGTGTATCCTCCTCAGACTCCTCGGTTAGGGAGTTCCAAATTCACCCAGTTGTGCGCTTAAGATGACACCTTGTGGGTGGCGTGGCAACTGGGGAAGACACTGGAGCAAGGGATGGTATAGGAGTAGGCTTATCATTATCATCAGCAAAGTCATCAGTGTCACTCTCAATAATGACGAGGTCATCTTCTTGGGCTGCAGGAGGTGATTCATCCATCAGAGCCTTTCCCTTATTAGCTTCAGAGGGTGGATCATTGACACTTACCCTAGCATGGGTTGGTTCGGCAAGAGTAGGCTCGATGGTAGTAGCTTGTCTAGGTTTGGTCGTTCGAGGTGCTATGATCAATGAATTCAAGAATGATGGGAAGTCGGCTACATCTACGGTAACATATCCTTAAAATAAGAGGCAAGTACTTCATTACGCTCCTTTACATAGGCGAAAAACGTATCCAACTTGTGCTTCAGTTCTTCGAGCTCTCCCTTGGTACGCTTGTTATAGCTAACTATCGACGCCAACCTTGCTGCAACAATAGTTTTGGCTCCACCATCAGAATTTCCTCGGGAGCATCTTCATCAAATCCTTTTAATCAAGGGATTTTTGCTGGTGTGATGTCCTACTTTCCGAGGATAACTTCATCAAAGGAGTCCGCGTAAACTTTTTATCATCCAAAAGAACGTAGTAATAAGACCTGGAAAGATTAATGGGCTCGGATTTCTTTTCACACAGGCATATATTTCATCCAAAATAATATTTCCAACATCAACGGGGCTCCCTATTACAACCGAGCGTAAAAACAACATCCTACTCAATAAGATAGTAATGTGGTGGGAGGTAGGCATCAGACGGGTTTTCAAAAAATGATTCCAAACCTTTTCATGGGTTTTGAGTTGTTTCCTCTCAATGATCATTTTGATGTTAGAAGACTCTTCCCACTTAGAGCCTTTAAAGAAAAGATATAGGAAAACTTCTTGATAGATTTGGGCGTATGCACTTTCAACGAAAGAAGTGTATTGATCGACAACATCTTTCAACCCAAATAATTTGTTAATGGCTATGGAAGTGAACTTGACATTTTTGCTTCTCGCATAATCGCTGGATTGTGTGGGGCTTGTGAGGTGGGTGTAGAATTCCCTCACTAAGGTTACCGAAATCGAGCCAGGGTGCACGGTAAGCTTTTGCCCAAGAATGTTTCATTTGATTGGACTGAGAAATGTCAAGAGAGTTTTGAAGCTCTAAAGAAGATTTTAACAGAATCACTAGTGTTGGCACAACCGGAATCGGGCAAAGAATATGTGGTGTATAGTAATGCATCTCATAATGGTTTAGGTTGTGTACTTATGCAAGAAGGTAAGGTGGTAGCCTATGCTTCTTGACAATTAAAGACACATGAGAGGAATTATCCCACTCATGATCTTGAGTTAGCGGCGGTTGTTTTTGCTTTAAAGATTTGGGGTCATTATTTATATGGTGAGAGATGCCACATCTACATGGATCATAAGAGTTTGAAATATTTTTTACTCAAAAAGAGCTCAATTTGAGACAACGAAGATGGATAGAACTTTTAAAGGACTATGATTTGATCATTGATTATCATTTAGGTAAAGTAAATGTTGTAGCCGATGCACTTAGTCGGAAAACTTTTGCAGCTTTGTGAGCTATGGATGTGCGACTACTGTTGAAAGAAAATGGTGTACTGTTGGCTGAATTAAAAGTAAAGTCGATGTTTTTAAATTGGATAATAAAGCTACAAAATAAAGATGACAGATTCTTGAAAAAGATTTCACAAGTAGAAAAATGTGAGACTAAAGACTTTGAAGTCAAGTCAAATGAATGTTAATTCGATGCATAATATTAATTCGATGTTTTGATGCATCGATGTACTATTCACGTTACTGTAGCAGTATTGTAGCAGTGACTGTAGCGTATCAATGCACTGTAGCAGTTACTGTAGTGTATCGATGCATAATATTAATTCGATGTTTTGATGCATCGATGCACTATCCACGTTACTGTAGTGCATCGATGCACTGTTTCTTTATAATATCTTTTGAATTGGGGAAATTTTAGTATCTTTTGAATTAAATTGGTTACAACGAAACATGATTTATATGATATGAAATTTTATTTATAATATCATTTATCATTTTTAAGAAAATAAATTTAAAATCACCTTTTGAATTGGGGAAATGGTTTTTCGAAATACGGGTGATATTCGTAATGTATAGGTATAAATATACGGGTTACGGGTGTTACAATAATATTATTAATTTTTTTCACCAAATTGTTTCTTCCCACACCATTTGTGTTTTTACCAAATTCTAAAGTTCTTTTTCACCAAAAACTCTTAAAAGTTGAGATTCTTTTTTATTTTGGTGACTAAAATTAAAACATAATAAAGATGGGTGACTACAAAAGTAGTTCACCTAGGAGTGCTTATTGAGCGAGTCGATCACGAGTTGGAAAATATTTGACTCGTGCTCATTAAAAAATTTTGTTGCTTGACTCCACTCTTTGCTTATTAAGCTCATTAAAATTTTGATCAACTCATGCTCGTTAAAAAAAATTGTTGCTCAACTCGTTGCTCATTAAGCTCATTACTCGTTAAGATCATTGCTCGTTAAGAACGTCGAAATTTTATCTTATTTTCTTAACTATGTGTACAATTAGTAAACATAAATATATTAAAATACTAAATAGGGTTTGAAGGAAAAAGTAGGTTTACTTTTAGGTGTCGTAAAATATAAATTAATAAATAAATTTATAATTAATATATTAATACATTAATAAACTAATAAATATCAAAAGAGTTTATAATAAATTTCAAATTCTAAACTCTAAAGTAACAATTCTTAAATATATTAAATAGGGTTTATTTTTAGGTATCGTAAAATATAAATTAATAAATTAATATTTTTATTATTTATTAGAAAATTAATTGATTAATAATTTATCATCTTTTTTTATTATCTTTTAGTAAATTAGTAATTTTTTGAATGAAATATTTTTTTAAGATAACTACTAAAAATTTATAATAAAAAATTAACGAACTGCTTGCGAACTTATCGAATTGAGTTGAACTTTGCTTGACTCAATTCGTTAAGGTCTCCAGTCAAGTTTGAGTTGAGTCAATCCAATTCGAATTTTTTCAAGTTTTGACGGATTTGAGCTACCCACGAGCTATTCAATTTATTAATCACCCTTAAGTTCACCTATTGGCTGTTCTCTATGTATCGTAATTTAAACAGTATTGGTAGTTACATTATGACAGTGTTTGTTTGGTAGTTGAAATTATACCTATAACTTCATGCTATTTTTCCTTTTGTACGAAGGTGGTTGTATAAACTAAAATTCCCCTGCTTAAACAATATATATAAATAAAGGAAACAACTCCATTTATTAGTTTCTTTTTTTATATAGTGAAATAAAAGCATTGATGAGTTAATAATACAAAATTCTTAAAGTAATTAAACATAAAATTGAAAGCCTACCAGAAAGAAATTAGAGTGGAGAATGAAAAAGAAGTGTGGGGCAGAGTGAGGGAGGGAGATTGATACAAATTAACTAAATAAAAGTCATTATATCCCTCGCACTAAAGTAGTTTGTATGGACCACTAATTTTAAATTACCCAAAAATATACTCACTGACTTTAATTTCATTTTATATATATTTATACATATTCTGATTTAGGGTGGTTAAAACTCGATTGACTTGAAAAATTATTTTTTACTCGACTTGATTCGAAAAAACTCGGTTTGAATTGATCTTGAGTTGTAATTTCATAATTTCGACTTGATTCGAAAAAATTTCAAAATTCAAAAGGAGTTGTAAACTACCAACTTGAGTAATATGAATAGTAACTTGAGTAACTCGAAATTTCAGTAAGTAGTGGATTGATTTTGAAGCTTGAGTCAAGTCACTCGTCTCTGTATGCTATATGTATATTATATATTAAACAAATATGAATAAATAAATAAATATATATATATATGTATGTATGTATGTATATTGTATAGGTATTATTTAAAAATTAATAAATCATAATATTATAAATATTTACAATTAAATTTAAACAAAACTCGACAATTATACTCAAATTTTATAAACTATACTCGACATGAAAAATTTCAAATAATCTTTAAGTTATAAAATGTGACTTGTAAATCGAATAACTAAAAAAATTTACTTTTATAAAATCAATAACATACTTTTATTTGATTCAGCGCCGCTACTTCTCTATTTAGGTTTTCTCTCCAACCGTTTATCCTTTTTTATTTTTGATTGACGGGCGATGTCATTAATTTTAGTATTATCGCCAACACTTATGTTCATTTTTTTTATTACATTTGTGTTTCTCTTTTGTTTTTTAGTTTTTTAATAACTTTACTTTTATAACACGTTTTCGTTTGATTTTATGGTAAATTTACTTTTACCTTTTAGTATATTATTGGTTATTTGATCGATATTTTTGTTTATTTTTTTCGGGTTCGATTTAACATCGTTTTGATTGATCAAGATGATATTGATTTGTTATATTGTTAATTTTTCTTTCATTGGACCCTTAGATTTAATTTCGATATGCAATTTGCGTTCGTGGATAGATTTTTCACGTCACTCGACTCTTATTTGTAGTTTGTCGATAGTCTTTTAATAGTTTGATCTCTTTTTATGATTTGTTTGTCGATATAATCATATTTATTTGTATCTATCTTTTGTTCGAATTTTTAGTTTTTTTTACATCTCCCTTGTATTTTCCTTATATGATATCAATTGATTAATTTCTTGTGTTAATGATTATAAAAAATGTTTTAATTATATGTTTAGTTTACAATTATGATTATGAACATTCATTGTAATTCTAAATATTTTTTATTAATAAAATGAATGTCTTTCTACAAAAAAATTATACTCTTTTTATTCATTTTTTGTAATATATACATATACATACATACATATTTATATATATTATATGCGATCCTTTAAAACTAATAATCTTTGTTAATTTTTAACTTAAATTTAAAAGATAAAAGAGAATTGATTAGAAGGTCAAGGCTTAAGGAATGTCTTCACAAAAGGCCAAATATGAACAACAAAATGATAAGAGAGATGAAAAAGAAAATATCGAAGACTCAGAAAATATACGACATCCACCCACCGAATTTGATTCTTCTTTTTTAGATAAAATCGATTGGTTTTGATTCGACTCGGCCCAAAATAATATATTTATAAAAAATTATTTTTATTTAATAAAAATAAGGACTTAATTAAAAATATAAAAGGGGTATTATTGCAATTATATATAAATATATAAGGTAAAATTATATATTTTTTGGGCTGAATCATGTCAAATATTTTTCATCATAAACCAAAACATGACCCCAATATTTTAAAAAATCAATCTAATCGGGTCGAAACCAATCGGGTTTGAGTCTCACTCTGCTTGGAATAGCTTTGCCATTCCTTTGGTTGTAGGGAAAGAAAAATAATAACAATAATAACAGGTGAAGTTTTTATATATTTATATACAGTTTCATATTTTCATATACTTTTATCTATCATATTAAATTATTGACATAAAAAAAAATTTAATCTGTAATCTTTATATTGTATGAAATTCACACTTATTTTTTAGTTAGATTTAAGTTTCAATTTTTAAAGAAAAAGCCAAATGAATTACTTTAAGAAAATATTTATAAAACATTAAATTTCAATAGTTTTAAAAGTGTTAGACCATGTAGTAATTTACATATATCTTGTATTGATATGACACGTAAAATTCAATTTGAATAAATCAATTTTTTTAGTTTAATTCAATGTTAAATAATTTAATTGGACTTATAATTTTATAAACTTTACTCGAGTTATAAAATAAAACTTAATTAATTTAATTTTTTTTTTGTAACTAATGAATTGATTTTCAAGTTCGAGTGGAGTCCTTTGACTCTGCATGATATATATATATATACATTACATATGTAAAAAATATGAAGAATATATATGTATATCGTATATGATTATAGAAAATCGTTTAAACTGGAAATAAATAGTACAATAACATTATAAATATTTACAATTAAATTTAAATAAAAACTCGAACAACTCGACTCAACTCAAATTTCATAAATTCGACTCGAAAAAAATTTCAAATTAAGTTTGAGTATGAAATAGTTCTCGCAAATCGACTAACTCAAATTTCTTTTACTCGACTCAACTCGATCAAAAACTCACATTTAATCGCACAAACTTGAGACTTATAATATCGACAATATCTGGTCCATGTATATAAATAAATCAAAATACTTAGATTAAAAAATTGAGTAACTTAATCAATCTGTCCAATATCAGAATAGATGAAGCATCGTTAGCAAATAGCAATGCAGCCTTTGCTTTCAACTTCAAACTCATTGAGGAGATTTACTTTTTTACCACAGATTATCAAGCACCACAAGACCACAATTCCCCAATTCCCATTAGGGATGTAAACGATAACAATCGGATTGTGTGTTATTCGATATTAACTCGGTTAAAGTTTGATAAATACCCGACTCAAATGAACTTTACTCAACCTTGAGTCTGACTCGAATTCTTAACGAGTCTAAACGAACTACTTCGTACTCGAAAACTTCACGACCAACTTCAAAAAATTAATATATTAAAATTTTATTTTTAATAATTAAATTATTAATAATATTAACATTTATGAGTTGATTTTTTTTAAAAAATATATAAGATTCATGTTCGAGGTTGAGTTTAAGCTTTAACCGGGTTAAGTTTAAGAATTTTTTTGTTTCGAGCTTTTGAGCTTGTTTGAGTTTCAATTCATAATTTCAAGTTTGAGTCGAGTTTAAAAATTTTAAACTCTCTAATTTTAAACCGAATCAAACTCCATTTTAAAATTATCGAATCGAATTTAGTAATACTCGAGCTTAGCTCAGCTCGTTTATAGCCTAATTCCCATTACACATTTGCAGCAATGGATCAGTCAAATACATTTATTTATGTCTGCTTTTCGATTGAAATGATTCTTTACATTCCAGTAAATACTCATAGACTTTTGGACAATTTTATTATTGAATTAACAGTCAAAGTATTATAATCTTTCACCGACTAGTTCTAATAGAATAAGACACTGAATCCTTTAAATAATTTCAGAAGTTTGAATCTTGACATTTACGAATGAAATAAACTGAATTGAGAGGGTTACTCTCACCTCTATAGTACTCGTCCGAATTAATTGATTAATAGAATAGAATCCCTTAGTTATACCAAACAAAATAAAAATATTATAAGCTTTAATTTTTTTTCATGTTTAATTTTTTATGTAAATAAATATCTTTAGTTTTATTAATAAATGATAAATATTCAAATTAAAAATAAAAGTTACAACTATAAACATTGACAAAAAAAAAAACTATCCACTTAAAGATCATATAAGGATCACACAAGAAATGTTAAAAACTATTCCAGAAAAACTTGAACAAAATATAGATACAAATAAATTTCATTACATCGATAAATGAACCACAACAGATGATCAAACTACAGAAATATTATCGACAAGTGCAAATAAAAGACGAACAACGTGAGAAAACTATTTCCAAATATAAACTACGTATCCAAATCTAATCTAAAAATCCAAAATAAAAAAAAGCACAAGATAATAACTAAGTGTCATCTTTATCAATCGATATAATATCAAATCAAACTTAGGAAATTAAACAAAGAGAATGACAAAATAATCGATAAAAAGTAAAAAAAAATATTAAGACAAAAGAAAACGTACCTTAAAAATATAATTATTAAAAAATTAAAGAAAAAATATATATAATATAAAAATAAATAAATATTGACCATGAACGACGAACATAAACGTCAATCAAACAATGAATACAAGAAAGGACAAATGGCACAAACCAAGGGGGGAAAAAAGAAACTACGGCGATCGAACAAAAACTACGTCAAAGTTAAATAGTGAGAAATAATAAAAGAAATTAATTTTTATAAATAATAATCATATTTTTTATTAATGTTTGTTTTATGTATTTTTAATTATTTAATAATAAAAGTTCATACCATTATAATTTTTAATGTTCAAATTTAAAATTTTGATAAATATCAACCTTCATTTTAGTCACCAACGTCCAATAATGATGTAATAATCAAAATATACCTTAAAAGTACATTTTAGAGTATTTACCGCTTTTGATAATCGTCGCACAACAAATAGATCGCAAGTATTTTGATATTCAAAATAGTATACATAAAGGAGGATAAGGAACAAAACAAAATTAGTTGTGCTTTTTTCATTTTGCGCACTATGATGCAAAGCTTTGGTCCTTAGCATTTGAATTCGCATGCCTATTTATTGACTGGGTAAAGTGCACAAATAATCACTTAATTATATGATATTATTTTATTGAATTCTCTAATTATTAAAAAGTTATAAATGATTCTAACTATAAGAAGTTACTTTTTTTAGTCCATTGACTATTAAAAATTATAAACTGGTCATTTGACTATTCATTATGTTTCAAACTCGTCATTTTTCGTTAAAAAATTAACGTCAGTCTAAGCAGAATATTAACATACTGATTGAGATATGATAAAATTTGATCACATAATCTCAAACGATGATTATATCTTAGTCAACATGTTAACATCCAGTTCAAACGATCGTTGATTTTTTAACAGAAAAGTACCAATTTAGAACATGATGAATAATTGGGTGACCATTTTATAATAATTGAATGATTCAACAAATCAACTCTCTACCATCGAGGGTCAATTTTATATCTTGTAATAATTAAAAGACTTAATAAAACAATACATTATAATCAGGAGACCATTTATGTATATTTTACCCTTATTGGATTTATCAATATTTAATAATCTATATTTTATAAGGTTAAACCATTTATTAATAACCAATTAAGGAAAGTTAAAATAAGCAAATCAAATGTTTAATAAATTATTAATTCCATCTTGTACAAACTTGGCTTGTGTTTATAAAAAAAAAAAAAAAATCCTCCCTCCGTCTCTCTCTAGTCTGGTTAGCGAGCTTGAAAAGCAACCAAACTGACGGTTAAGCCTAAAAAACCGCACATAAGCACTGCCTCTCTTCTATCTTCCCTGAGAATCTAATACTTGCCTTCATATATATAAGCAGTAACATGAGCCTGAACTCTGGTGAAGACAAGGAAGAAGAGCTGCTCTGAAACTGAGGCTGAAATGAAAATGGTACAAAATGGCTTTGTTGGGGACAAAGACACGGTTGCTTGTGGTGGTGGTGATGGTAGAGGAGGGACGGTGGTTGTAGGGGTAAAGTTTGATTCATCAAGTAGAGAGCTTTTGACATGGGCTTTAGTTAAGGTGGCTCAGCCTGGTGACTGTGTGATTGCTCTTCATGTTTTGGTAGCAATGGTCAGTGGAAAGTTTTGGTGTTCCATTTTCTTTTTCATGTTTTCGGATTTCATTTTCCTTTGGAAAATATTTTGGGGTTTGATTTTTTTCACTTGTTTATTAAAGTGGGATTGTGTGTGTGTGTGTGTGTAGAAATTGTGGATCGAGATGGAAAATCTTCATTTTTATCGCTTGTCAAAGCGTTCGACTCTGTTCTTGCTGTTTATGAAGGCTTCTGCAATTTGAAACAGGTTTAGTTTCACGATCTCCTTTATTCTTTCTCCGCTTGTTTTTTTTACAGTTGTTTACTTTTTTCCATGATAAATATGTTTCTCTCTCTCTCTCTCCCCGTCATTTCTGTTTGGACAATGGGAAAATGAAGGAAAATCAGTAATGGGAAAGTTGATTTTTCACTGCATGCTCAATTTAACTATATCTACATTGCAAAGAACAACTGATTAAACATTTCCCATATCAAATTGAAGACTTAGGAAAGATTTTGGTTTTGGGTAATCATCTTGCAGGTTGATCTCAAACTTAAGATAAGCAGAGGTTCTTCAATTTCCAAAATTTTAGCGAGAGAAGCAAAATCTTATTCTGCAACAAAGCTTATAGTTGGAACTGCTGCCAAAATCCATAAAATCCGGTCATCGACATCGGTAGCTAAGTACTGTGCTAAGAAACTAACCAAGAACTGTTCTGTTATTGCTGTTAATAATGGCAAAGTTGTGTTCCACAGAGAGGGCTCTCCAGGGTCCACCTTTGGTTATCAAGGTAAAGATTTTGTTTTTCCTGTCAACTTCTTGGATTTCAATATAATATTTTCGTGGATTTTAAGTAAAATCTTTGTTCTGTGCTTTATCTTAGGAAATGAAGATCAGAAAAGAAATAGCTTGCTTAATGTGCTTCACCGAATGATAACATTGAACAAGAATTCAAAAGTACAAAGTGAAGGGATTGCCAATGCCGAGAACAAAATGAATTCTGAAGGAACTAAGGATAAAAGGTTCCACGAGGCCTTCTTCAAATCCGGTTTGGGTAACCTCGAGAATGATGGAAAGCGAAATTGCACGGTTTGTGGATCTGGAAATAAGTTTTTGCTGAATGATTTTTGCCACCAGTCTGCAAACGAGTCAATTTGTGGTGATGATGCTAATGGAGAGAAATGCTTGGCTATAGTGCCAGTGCAAAAGGCTGAGGCTGCATCAAGTTGATTTCCATGTTGATCAAACAACTGCCTGAAATCAGACCTGGTTGGCCTTTACTTCGCCGTGCGGTTTTATCAGATCGACAACAAGTTCCTGACCGGTCTTCCTTGAGGCAAATATCAGTGGTTCATGGTGATGCGGTTGCCCTCTAGACATATTCTTTTGACAATCAATTCAGATCAGAAAGAAGAAGGGCGTGATCAAACTGAATTTAAGGCCTCTAATTTCGATGGTGAAAGCAGTGCAATTGTTCCATTTGGTAAAGAGAATGCCATTGCTCCGCTTTCTCCTGTTGATAACTCAATAAATCTGCCAAAAGAATTGGAGGGTCTTCATGAGAAATATTCTTTTCAGCAACATCAAATTTCTTGGCTAGTATGTTTTAAACTCATCATTCCTCTCTGCAACAGTTCTTGAAAAACTTCTTTATTTCCTGTTTCTTTTGCAGATAATTTGGTTGGTAGAGGAGGAAGTAGTCGGGTCTATAAGGGTTGCCTCCGAGATGACATGGAACTCGCGGTGAAAATCCTAAAGCCTTCTGATGAAGTATTGAAGGAGTTTGTTCTAGAAATTGAGATTATTACCACATTGCATCATAAGAACATTATTTCCCTCTTGGGATTCTGCTATGAGGATAACAATCTTCTCTTGGTTTATGATTTCTTATCAAGAGGAAGCCTTGAAGAAAACCTTCATGGTACGTATCTCATATCAAAAAAAAGATTCAGATCTTTTTATTATGTTGTTTGCTATCAGAAACTAGTTTCTGAGGTTGCTTATTGATAATTCAGGTAATAAGAAGGATCCTAATGAATTTGGTTGGAATGAAAGATACAAAGTTGCAGTTGGGGTGGCAGAGGCCCTAGATTATCTGCATACTAACAGTGACCACGCCGTGATCCACAGGGATGTGAAATCTTCAAACATATTACTGTCTGATGATTTTGAGCCTCAGGTTTCTTTCGGTTTTTGATTTCCTAATACATATATTTTTATTTTGGTTTTGAATTCGAGAATTAAATTTCCATGTTTATTTCCTTTTCCTGGTTTATGCAGCTCTCGGATTTCGGACTTGCGAAATGGTCATCAACCACTTCTTCACATATAACCTGCACTGATGTTGCAGGGACCTTTGGGTATGTAATTTTCACTTCAAGATGATCTACCTTGCTAGTTTCTAATTGTATTCATTTATTTCAAAGGGTAATATAAGGAACAAACATGCAAAGATCCCCTAAGATTACTTACCGTTGAGGGGGAAACTATCAAATATCGACTAGCCGAGGATTTGACTGTTGCTTCATCCATTACCTAAACCAATTATAAATGAAGATTTTACCATTTGTTCCAGATATTTGGCTCCTGAGTACTTCATGTATGGTAAATTAAACGAAAAAATTGATGTTTATGCATTTGGGGTCGTGCTGCTTGAGCTACTTTCAGGAAGAAAACCAATAAGCAATGACTGTCCGAAAGGCCAAGAGAGTTTGGTCATGTGGGTAAGTCCCTTTTTCTCATGCCATTTGACTAGTATCATTTCTTTAATCCATCTTTTAATTTCGTATCTAACATAAAAACATTGACCATGTCCAGGCAAAGCCCATATTAAGTGGTGGAAGTTTTCCCAATTATTAGACCCAAGCTTGGCTGATTGCTATGATAGTGACCAGATGGGGAGGATGGTTCTTGCTGCCGTACTTTGTATAGGCGTGCCCCTCGGGCTAGGCCTCAAATGAGCGTTGTAAGTCACCTTCGATCTTTCAGGGGTTGTTGAATAATTCTAACAGAACATGGCTGTGAAAATGGATAATTTTGCTTTATGTGATTGCCAAAGGTTGTTAAGCTTCTACAAGGTGATGCTGATGTGATTAAGTGGGCAAGACTAGAAGTGAATGCCTCGGAAGGATGTGATACATTGGACGATGACGCTTATCCTCGGTCAAACCTTCAATCTCATCTCAATCTAGCATTGCTGGATGTGGAGGAAGACTCGGTCTCCATGAGCAGCTACGAGCAATCCTTGTCGTCAGAGGAATATCTCAAGGGTCGATGGAGCCGTTCATCAAGCTTTGACTAACTTCACTACTGCCAAAGCTAAGCTGCACAATAAGCATTCTTCCATTTATGTATCTTTCACACCTCCTTGTATATTCTTTTGGTTCCTTTTAAATCTCCACTTTCAATGGCATTGCTCATTGGTTACAGTAGGTGTTGGATGAGAGGTTGTTTACCCGGTGAGCCCTCCTCCTCCTATGGTGCTTGGTCTCTTCATTTCCTTTTCATAACATTCATGTACCATACTTGAAGTATGGAATAGAAGAATGAGTCTCGGACATATATCCCCTAACGTTTATTAAAATAGTCATTTTGGCCCTTATTATATTTTTGGAGCATTTTGGCTCCAATGTTTCATTTTAGGGCAAAAAGGACCCTAACATTTGATAGAATAATCCGTTTTCAACTTGTTGATACGCATTTTACTAATACCTTCTTCAACTGCACAAATAATGTAATATCTTAAATTTTGGTTAGTGACCAAAGGACAAGTTTTAAAAGTTTAGTGGTCAAAGTATAAAATTGGGAAAAGTTCAAGGATCTAAGTGGTAATTTTTCCAAAAATATTTATTATTCATAAATAGATATTTTACTTTTTAGAGTGGGGCTTTATTAAAATAAATTCTTGATCCGAAATTTATGTTGAAAACTAGAAAGGGTTAAAGTCTGGTTAGAAATCGGTAAATCGGATTGAATATATATTTTGAGAAAATTTGAAGGATGCTAAATTATGCATGAAAATATTATTTCCACATTTTAAAATGATGGAAAATAATATAAACTATTGGATTTAAGATTTATTTCCATGTTTAATTTGGATTGCGGGATTAAAGTGGCAAGATTGCGATTTTTTGGAAAATTGCCTGCTAAGAATTGCACAAGTAGAGAATGGCTTGAGGTCAGGTACGAAGGATGTTTGTACTATCGTGGGAGACTATGTATTCCCGATGATGAAGAACTAAAGAAATATATTCTTTTTAAGGCATTATAGTCTGTTGACTCTGCATCCAGGTGGAAATAAGATGTACCAAGATTTAAAGAGTCAGTTTGGTGGCCTGGTTTGAAAAGATCCATCATGGAATTTGTGGCAAAGTGTCTAACGTACCAATAGGTAAAAGATGAACATCAAGTGCCTTTTGGATTGTTGAAACCGATCTCGAATCCTAAATGGAAAAGGAAACGAGTCACTATGGACTTTGTTACAGGGTTGCATTTGATACCCAGCAAGAAAGACTCAACATGGGTGATTGTTGATAGATTGACCAAGATAGCTCACTTTATTCTAGTACGGACAGATTATTCGATGGATATGTATGTTGAGTTGTATGCAAAAGAGATAGTTCGGCTGCATGGAGTGCTTATATCGATAGTATCTGACAGAGATCCAAGGTTAGTCAGAGCTATTCAGATATTGGATGATATGCTAAGGGCGTGTGTGATCGAATTCAAGGGATCATTAGAAAAATATTTACCTTTAGAAGAATTTTCTTATAATAACAACTATCAATCGAGTAACAAGATGGTTCCGTATGAAGCCTTGTATGGGAGGAAGTGTCGAACAAGATGGTTCGAGCTGAAAGATTGAGATCTAGTTGGCCCTAACCTAATGAAGGAAACGAAAGATAAAGTGGGGACCATTCAAGATAATCTCAAGATAGCTTTCGTTCGACTAAAGTCTTATGTTGATCTAAAGAGATAAGAGATTGAATATCAAGTGGGTGATAAGGTATTTCTCAAGGTATCGCCTTGGAAAAAAGTATTGCGGTTTGGACGCAAAGGAAAACTGAGTTCGAGATTTATTAAAACTTATGAGATTTTGAAAAGATTCGGACCAGTAGCTTACCAATTAGCTTTTCTTCTCGAAATGAACACGATCCATAATGTTTTTCATGTGTCGATACTCAGGAAGTATCAATCAGATCCCTCACACATTATCACACCGAAGAATATAAAGATTCAACCAGATTTGACCTACGAAGAGGAACCAATTGATATTTTGGCTTGAGAAGTCAAAGAACTTTAGGACAAGATGATTCATTTGGTTAAAGTTCTTTGGCGGAATCTTAAAGTCGAGTAAGCGATCGGGGAAAGAGAAGAGGACATGAAAAGACAGTATCCACACCTCTTCACATCAAGTACGTACTAAAATTTGAGGATGAATTTTTCTTAAGGGGGAGAGTTGTACTCTAAATTTTTGTTAGTGACCAAAATGTAAGTTTTGAAAGTTTAGTGACTAAAGTTTAAAATTGAGAAAAGTTTAGGGACATAAGTGGTAATTTTCCCCAAAAAAATTATTCCAAAAATCGATAGTTTACTTTTGAGACTGGGGTTTTATTGAAATTAGATTCATGATTCGAAATTTATGTTGAAAATTAGAAAGGGTTAAAGTCTGGTTAGAAATCGGTAAATCACATTGAATAGAAATTTAGAGAAAATTTGAAGGATGCTAAATTATGCTTGAAAAATATTATTTCCAAATTTTAAAATGATGAAAAATAATATAAACCATTGAATTTAAGATTTATTTCCATGTTTAATTTGGATCATTTGATTAAAGTGGCAAGTTTCCGATTTTTGGAAAGTTGCTTGGTAAAATTGGAAAAGGGTAAAATATTTTGTTCATCTTTGACTTTGGAAAGATGATAAGGTTATTGGCTTGGTATTATTGTAAATATCAAGTTTCATTAATGGCAAAATGAACATTTCTCATTAAATGAATATTTTATTCATTTAATCCTAAATAAAGGTTAAATTAACATGAAATTACATTACATTTTCATGAAACTTAGGTCATTTTCAGCTCCATTTCGTGCACCCCATGACCTAAGGTAAGCAAAAATTTCTTTTCAATTTTTGAGCAATTTCCTTTGGATTTTGGATCATGCCGTGAAATAGAAAATTGTTTTATTCGAAAAACGTTGTCATTTGGTACCATTATTGCTTGCTAATTTGGTTTGTGTTGAAAGATCCCAAATTTTAGGGTTTGTTTTCATATTAGGGTTTCTGAAATTGATGAAGAATTTTGATGTATTTGAGGTTGTAGAATCATATACAAGCATGATTGTTGATTAAAATCACTTTTACGTGGCTATATAAGCCTATGTTGATTTCGACCAAACCCTAGATTTAGGGGAAAGATTTATTTTAATGAAATTAAGTTAGGGATTTTATTCTAAAGGTCTTGAAGTGTTGAATATAGGTTGGTTTCATGCTTGAATCAAGTGAAAATCATAAAAACCCTAGTATTGGGTACATAAACCATTAGGCCTTGAGGAAGATGATGGGAAAAAATTATAGAAAAATTACCATGGCTTAGAAATGATATTTGGAAGGTTATACATGCCTTAAAAATGTTTGGGCTAATATGTAATTTTGTGAAAGTTGGGAGACCAAATTGATAATTATGAAAAAGTTATGGGTTGTTATATAATTGTTCAATAGTGGTTGTGATATGATGGAAATTACTATTTCAAGGCTAAAATTGAAGTTAGAATGTGAAATTTAGCAATTTTGGAAAGTTGACAAAGTTTGAGTGCTAAACGGTAAACATTGAGAAAATTAGTGGATTAAATGGTAAACATGACATTGTTTAGGTATTGGGCTGGAAATTAAATTTTGGAAATTATTGGGCTTAGTTGGGCTTTAATTTGGAGAATTTATGACAAGGGCCCATTATGAACAAAAAGGAAAAGTTAAGATGATTTTAAAAGAATTTGAAAATAATTGTACTTTTGAATATTATTATTTTGTATAAATGTTAGTAAGGATAATAACATTGTATTTTATAATTGTATGTGTGATTATGGATGCTTGTGTAGATCGTGACCAAATTCGTTATACAAGCAAATCGAAAGGCAAGAAAAAAGTTCAAGAATAATTGGATTTCGATAGTAAGGCATAATAGTGAGGCATACCAGGTAAGTGCATTTATTATGTACTTATATGATATGAGGACGACTTGCGATGAGTCAACCTCGAATGTTTTCATAAAAACATGTTTTTTTCCGTATTTTGAAATATTTTCATAAAGTTTATGAAATTGATTTTTTGAATGATTTTAGGGTATGAACTGCCCTAAAACGAATGTATGTGTTTTATAAAAAATATTATTTATTGATGATTTGGAATAAATGTTTAACCTGCATTTTGAATTTTAAAGCCTATTGCATGTACATGGAGAGTTAAAGGTGTAATAATAATACCATAAATAAGGTGGTATTGTAGTAGTACTTTGTGTACTTTAGCACTATGTATGTAATGGGAATACTTGGTGTGATATGGATATCTATCGATTTTAGAAAATGCATTATTGCATTTTCGTAAGGGTACTTTGTTTACTTGGAGTAGTACTTTTTGTACTATGGCACTTTGTGTGCAAGGATGGTAGTCGTACGTGATTACTATTCCGAAAAGGGGTAAGACTTATGTTATTGTGTACATTGCATTCTCATTTGTCGTACATTGGGTTTTGAATGGATATTTTGGAATATACTAATTTATAAGTATGCTAGGCACACGAAATAATGTTTCGTAGGTTATTTGATGGAAATTTTGCCTATCAAGTCAGTTTTATGCGTTAATATATTTTATACAATTAAATTCGTATTTTGATCTTTTATGAAATACTTATTTTTTAATATGCCTCATTTATTATATTATGCCTCACTAAGTGAATACTTAACGTGTGATAATTTTCACGCATAGGTAATGTGTACAGTCAGAGTGAGAAGTGCAGCTGATACCATCCGTCAAGGGTTGCCTCATCAGTAGCAGTATGACATCTCTAGATGATTATTTTGATATTACTAGTTGGCATGTACTTAGATATGTTGTGATGTTTTGATAAGATACTTGGTATTTGGTTGTAGTATTATATTACGTTTGAACTTAAACTACTGTTTGATGGATTTTAAACGTTATTATATATATATATATATATATATATATATATATATATATATATGTATTTGAAGAAAGTTTTATAAACTATATTATTAAACCATTTATTTAAAGAAACAAAATTTTATTGGTTTTCAAGTTCAAAAATGTTTAAAAGTCATATGACATCTATGACTCGTGTACGGGGACGTATACGAGAAATGGGTGGTACAAACAACGTCCAAATATGTCTTCATGTTTTTCATTGCAATCGCGAGTGAAGCATTCATAGACTTGCACCTTTGTGTAGAGTGAATATTGGAAAAGAAATGACAAGTTAGATATGCTTGTGCCCATAAGAGCCGAGTATTTCCCTATCAATCACCCATGAATTCTTTTTGACATTGAATTCTGAAACAATTGAACGCCATTGAATATCAAATTCTTCTATTGTCCACCAAGAAGCCATACATATAGAAAATGTTGTTGTAAATTTACGGTCACCAATGTTAGCATGTGCATTGCGAGAAAGATGCCAAGAACATAATATGTTCTTAGCGAAAGTGATAATTTATCTGATAGCCCCTCCGCATTTCCCTATCCCCATGGGTGACAACTAAAAGAGGTTATTTATTCATCATGGCATGCAAAAATTATGCAGCACCCACTCAAAAGATTGATTCGTTTCATCAATGATTATTACAGTAGCAAATACTATTGTGCTATAGTGATGATTGACACCGACAATAGGCACAATTGGTCGACCATACAAATTATCTTTATGTGTTGTGTCGAATGCCATTACATTACCAAAGCATGTGTAATCTGATCTCGATGTTGAATCGGTCCAAATATGATTATGCAATGCCCCTAATTCATATACTGAGTATGCCATAAAAACTCGGGATCATATTGTTTATTATAATCAAAGTAAGCAATTAGTGCATTGATATCCCAATTGATGATTTCCTTTGCTTTACCTCTTTGAAGTGCATTGTAGAGGTATTTATGTGTAAATCCAACATTTTGATGACTCCCTGCCTAATGCGCGAAATAATTTATTACTTGTAATGTCCCAAGACTAACATTTTTCAATTTTGTTGCCTCATCCACATCAGACTCACTCACAGCTTTATTTGAACGCGAAAATGGTGTCATAACAGTTGTGCACAATGCGTGATTATGTTCCTGAAAAGATTTACTTAGAACCCATTGATCGTTTGTATTTGTTAATGTCAACAAGATTTTCTCCTTGCATCCGGCTCTTGTGATTGATCTATGAGCACGTTGACGATCAATAGTATGGACTTTGGATGACCGAAACCTTTCTTTTAAACAAAAAAAAATTCTTGTGTCTTCACATTTTTTCCCTATCCAAGCGTGTTGTTCCCCGACATGCACTAAAATCATGTTCCCTTGCGTATTCCTTGTAAAAATCCCAAGCTTCCTCACGTGAAGAAAAGAGCTGATCAACCAATCTTTCAGATTCATCAACAGTAACTACTTCATGGCATTCCAGCTGAACATCATCTTATACAGTATGGTCCATTTATATAAATCGACAGTGGTCCCTAAAAAAATTTAGTGTAGGAAAGTTCATTAGTCCCAATAGGAGTTGATGTTGAATTTTGATGTTAGAAGTTGAAGAGAAGGTTCATAAAACATGCTTCAGTGGTGCTTTCAATTATATTAGGTTGTGGTAGTAGAAGTGTGGGTACAACATTTATTTGTTAGGATATATTTATGTGTGTACAATTAATAATTATCAAATGCAATAAATTATACTGTAAATATCGATACCATTAATGAAAATATCGATACTTTTAATATAAGTATCTAATTTTTTTTATGGAAGTATTGATATTGCTTATTTCAAAGCAAAATATGCAATATTTTGTTTCAGAAAAGAATCGATACTTGTTATAAAAGTATCGATACGTTTAAGACATTATGCTCTATCAAACAATTTTAATTGAAAAGTATCGATACACATATATAAAGTATCAATTTTAATGCAATATTTTCAATGTATACGTGTTCGATACTAGTTATGACAGTATCGATACTCTTTTTCCAGTATGCTTTCTCAAACAATTTGCATGAATTGTATCGATACTTATAGATCAAGTATCGATATTTCTTATTTCGAAACAACATTTACAATATCTGAAATGTCAAAGTATCGATACTAGTTATGATTGTATCGATACTTTTATTCCACTATGCTTCTCATACAATTTGCATTCAAAATGAATCGATACACATATATAAAATATCGGTATATAATATCAAAACAAGATATGAAATATCTTAAATATCAAAGTATCAATACTTGTTATGCTCATGTTGATTTTTTTTTTCAGTATGCTTCTCAAACAATTTGCATGAAACTGTATCGATACACGTATATAAAGTATCAATATATATAATTTCAAAACAAGATATGCAATATCTGAAATGTAAAAGTATCAATACTTGTTATGCCCGTGTCTATACTTTTATTCCAGTATGCTTCTCAAACAATTTTCATGCAAAATGTATCAATACACATATATAAAGTATCGATACATATAATTTTAAAACAATATATGTAATATCTGAAATGTCCAAGTATCAAACTTTTTATACCCGTATCGATATTTTTATTCCACTATAATTTGCATGAAAATGTATCGATACACATATAAAGTAGCGATATTTATAATTTTGAAACAAAATATGGAATACCGTCAACATCAAAATATCGATACTTGTCCTGACAAATATTTTTTTCCAGTATACTTGTCAAACAATTTGCATGAAAATGTATCAATACACATATATAAAGTATCAATATTTATAACTTCAAAACAAAATATACAATATCTAAAATGTCAAAGTATCCATATTTCTTATGAGTGTATCGATATTTGTTTTTCCAATATGAAAATCTTGTTTCAAAATTATAAAGATTGATATTTTATAGTTGTGTATCGATACGTTTTAATGCATTGATAATAATGGAAATGGTAAAATAATTACAACTTAACCGGTTAAAAAACAATAGCCGCAACCTGTTACGTTAAAGTTTCTACCGGTATAAGAAAAATGTAAACGGTCAAATATTTTCAACCTAACCAGTATAATCATAATGTAAATGGTATAATATTGACAACCTTATCGGTTAAAACAATTCGAGCACAATCTATTACTTTAAACTTCTTACCGGTTTGTTTATAGTTATATTAATAATGCGCACAATAAAATACGTACAACTTAACCTGTTAAAAAACAATATGCACAACCTGTTATGTTAAAATTTCTATCAGTTTAATGATAATGTAGATGGTAATATTGTTTCAACCTAGCCAGTATAATCATAATGTAAACGGTACAATACTGACGATCTAACCGGTTAAAGTAATTTACGTGCAACCTATTACTTTAAACTTCCTACCGGTTTGTTTATAGGTATATTAATAAGGTCAACCGTAAAATACATACAATTTAACTGGTTGAAATATCGTCACCCCAATTTATAAACCCCAAATCATTATTCACTCTCTAAAAACTACTCCAGGAAAATTGAGCAACCAATTTGTTTTTTAGTATATGGATGTGGATATCCGACACAGTTGCGTACATCATGGTCAACTGAAACCATGGAAGAAGATTTTTTTTGATGCAGTAACTATGGTAGATTGGGATCTCATCCTTTTAGGTTTTTTGTTGGTTTGATATGACCATGAGTCCACGTGCAAGAATTGTAACTGTCGGATTATTGATAAGAATCAAAGCAAATGGCATTCGAAGAATGAATGAGAGAATATTTTGGGTTTGTACATTATTTATTTCTCTTGCAATAGTATGGTACCTTAATGCTTCAGTACAATCTATGTAATCAATATCAGTTTCACGGAATGCGTATTCTCTTTGGAAATGTATCGAAACTTGTAGAAAATGTATGGACACTTCAACCTTGATCAAAATGCTTATTTTATTTCAAAATTTTCAATACTCATGTTCTTACAATATTTGTATACATACTTTGTAAAGATAATTATTTTATATACCAATCTGACTGCATGTATCAATACTTTCACTAAAAGTATCGATACTTGAACATTCAACAAAATGGATGGTGTGTTTTGAAATTGTAAATATTAATACTTCATATATGTATCGATAAAAGTATCGATTCTTGAACATTCAACAAAATGGATGGTGTGTTTTGAAATTATAAATATTGATACTTTATATATGTGTATCGATACGTTTTCATGATTGTGTTAAAAGTATCGATATTGTCATAACAAGTATTGATATTAAACCTATTAATCAGTTAGGTTGTAAATATTTTACCATTTACATTATTATCAACCATATAAACAAACCAGTAGCAAGTTTAAACTAATAGGTTGCGCCTAAATTGTTTTAACTAGTTAAGTTGTAAATTTTTTACCATTTACATTATTATAATATCAGTATATAGTTTAATGTAATAGATTGCTTGTAAAGACCGATACTTTATATATGTGTATCAATATGTTTCATGCAAATTGTTTGAGAGAACATATTGTAAACAAAGTATCGATACTGTCATACCAAGTATCGATAATTTGACATTGAAGCTATTGCATATCTTCTTTTGAAATAAACAAGATCGATACTTTATCTCTGTGTATCGATACCTTTTCATGCAAAATGTTTGAGAGACCATACTGGAAAAAAAGTATTGATACTTTCATAACAAACATCGATATTAAACCAATTAACCGGTTAGGTTGCAAATATTTTACCGTTTACATTATTATTAACCCTATACACAAATTGGTAGCAATTTTAAAGTAATAGATTGCCCCTATTTTTTTTAAATAGTTAGTTTGTAAATATTTTACCTTTTACATTATTATTAACCCTATAAAAACTGGAAGCAGGTTTAAAGTAATAGGTTGTGCCTAAATTGTTTTAACCAGTTAGCATCAAAATATTTTACCGTTTACATTATTATTATACCGGTATATAGTTTAATGTAATAGGTTTCACTTTGTTTTTATTCGTTAGGCGCGTTTTTTCTTTGTTAATTAAAGAGTATTGATCCTCATACAACTAGTCTTGATACTTATTCAACTAGTTATAATTTTTCCTACTTGTATCAATACGTCGCTCCCCCAAAAGGCAGATATCTCTTCCACTGCGACGAATACCATCGTTCATAAAAATTTCCCATTCAAGCTTCTTTAAAAATCCCCTCGACTGGACCCATTTTTTGTAACTATTACAAAAAGATTTGCAGGTAAAGTTAAATAGATTTAGTCGTAAATTAGGGTTTTTTTTATTTAGGAATTCGAAATCTTGTTCTTAATGTTCTTGTGTTTCCTGTAACAGGCTTTATACCCACTCATAAAAATGGCTCCAAAACGTCTGAGACGCAGTTCTTCTAACGCAAAATCTTCTTCCTAACCAATGTCTTCTTCTCAAGTAAGGTCTTCTGATGCAATCATGTCGTTGATGAAAAAAACTTTAGAATCGATGAAGAGAAACAAAAAATTTATCGGCATTTCAAAGCAAGAAAGATTCGTCCTGAACATGTTATTGACATGGATTTCATGTTCAATGAAAAATATAACTTTGATTTTAAACACATATTTACATATTGGGGTTGGCTTGAATTTCTTGGTGTAGAACTAAAATATTTCCCCAACCTTGTTCGAGTAATCTACAATAATGCTTCATTCCATCGTAATCCTAATAGGAACAACATCATCAGAATTAATATTCGTGTAACGGGGAAGGATATATATATATATATATATATATATATATCTTCGAAATCTATTGCTGCGAGTATAGGTGTTGAGAATAAAAGGGATTCCAATAAAACTGATTTAGATTATACTATTAAATGAGTGGATAGAAATTGCCTCATTCACCTAGATGTGGAGGCCAAATTGTTTCACAAAATTGTCACTTGGATTATTCGGCCTTCCGTTGGAAAATTTTCCATAATTCGAGATACCGATTATCGGTGGTTAGCGGAGTATAGCTTAAAAATCGTTCAAAACATTGCACAACTGATATTAGCACGCATGTTAATTTAGTCAAAAGGGTGAATGCATTACAACTTCACTACCATATGGATGTGCCATTGCCTATCTATTGAGGAAGAATGAAGTGGATTTTTCGCTTGACTACCCTGTTCGTTTACCCCAGAAGATTGGCATGTTATCCATGAATAAAGATGAATACAAATTTATTGAAAATGTCAGTTGAACTAACAAAGATGGCATTGGAGTGGAACAAGACAAAGAGAAATTGGACCCCATTGATAATGACAACCATCAACTGATGAAAGAGGCTAGGGTTGAAGAGGAAATTACCATGAAGTCAATGATGGAGAACATAGTTAATTTCTAGGAGATTTTTTATTATCGTGTGGGCCACATTAATGGCCTAATCGGGGAAATGTGAGCTGATATTTGATTATTGTGTGGGTCACATTAGAGATGATGATGATGATCCAATCAAATATACGGTGTCTGCAACACCGCCAATAAGAAAACATATCATTTTTTATGTCAATGGAGTTCTTGCCTACTTTTCAAAAAATCCCAGAGGTATTAAAATTGTTTAATTTCTATACATTATTTTAACCTATAAACGTACTATTTTAATGTAATATTGTTATTGTTATAGGTGTTATAATGAGACCGGGTGTATATGAATTTATTCATTTTTATTTAGAGAACTTTGTTGTTGCCATTTGGTCTTCGAAGTTGAGGTAAGCACTGTTAAGATATTGAATTATAATAGATAAATGGATAATTTACAATTGAATGTTTCTCGTGTTAATGTTTAACAATTTCAAGCATAACATTGATCGTGCACTTGACAAACTACCTTTATTGTCTAACTAATTTATATTCATTTAGGTAAGATGTATGTTTTTTGCGTTGCTTAATTTTATTTGTTTATGATTTCTACAAATTTATGTTTGACTATTTCTATAAACATGATCATGGAAGGTACAAAAAAATGAATTAACTAAAGATCTGCAAGATGTTTGGAATGAGCTTCTTGAAAACCATATAGGAAATACAATGTTGGTGGATGATTCTGTAGAAAAAATGATTTATAATCTAGTAAGTTATATGTTTGGCATAAATTCTTTATGTTAAGCTATATATTGATATATTTGTTCATTCTTAATTTATGTATTTATATAGCAATGCAGTTATATATGTCTACATCCCATTGACGGTTCATCTTTGAACGACAATGCTTTTGCTATGACACAAATTTATTCCCACTTACAAAAAAATGGTTTATTACATTATTGAACATGTTTGGTTTGCTAATTTCAATTATTTATATATGTCATTAGAAAAAGGCGGAAACATCTGGGACTATTTGGAAAATTTAGCGAATACGCCTAATTGTTTCAGTCTTTGTCAGAAATAATCCTTTTTATTCGTTTTAATTTCTTTGTGGGTGGGCAATTAGAACATGCTTAATTTATTTATTGATGACATAATTTTTTTTATGTATAATACTGTTTTGTATATTGGTTTAGTTATATTGTGTGTATATTTTTTATCTATACACATAATGCATTATTTTCAATTTTAATATACTCAAACATATTGATCGCTTGTGAATGTATATGCTAAGGCAAGCAAATCTGTGCAAGTGTACACAATCGATGCAAGTAATATAATAGTGAGTGAATATCATCTCCACAGGGATTGGAGGGATTTTAAAAGATTGCTACAGCTAGGAATAGGTGTCACTAAATAATCCTAAGTATCTAAGACTAATGATATAAACAAGAAAAATATGCAATGGCAAATGGTATGAACAGATCAAGAAAAGTATGGTAAAGACAAGAAAAATATGCAAAGGTAAACAAATAAACGTTGTCAAGGCCAAAGTTATCAAAACTATAAAAATAGACTGGAAACCTCTCACAATAAAACTTCTAACGGAGCACTTGGGTTGGTTTTGCTATGGCGAGAAGTTATTTCATGTGAAGAATGATTTGGTATGCTATGCTTAGGCTGCCCAACAGGATTACTGAGTATTCTTAGACAGATACTATGGCAATACTGCTCGGCGTGAGCTACAACCCTTAGTTTGTCAGACTGTTATTGCGGCAATACCCCTCAACGTGAACTATAGTCGTTATCTATCCTACTCAAGTGTCTATCCCTTTTAGTCGATTGAAAACCTCTCCTTATCTCTAAGGTAGACAAGTTATAACATCACCATTCCGGATCCATTCCATTATTCACGTAGATCTATCTTAATTCTCTCGAATCTAAGAATTTATTTCTAGAAAAACGACAATCTCTCGAAAGCTCTTACAAGATCTAGAAATATTTCTCCTAGGCACCAGGCAATCTCTCAAAGCTCTTACAATGTCAAGGCAAAAGGTTAAAACAGTGAACAAAACAACACTTAAAAAAAATACTTAATCATTCATTAACAACAAAATAAAATATCATCCAAGCATTTCCAACACCAAATAAAACAGTTTATGGTGTGGTTAACATCATCCCAAAAATATTCATTAAGTACAAGCCCTTAGAAAAATAAAACATGAAGAACAAGAGGAAGAAAAACTCCCAGAACAGAGCTTTGTCGTGACATCAGACCACCACCATGACTGCTCCAGCCTCTCTCGAGGGTCTGGCCGCCGCCCCGACGAAGCCTGGCTATGGAGGGCACCAAGGACGAACGAGTGGGAGCGGTGGAAAAAAGGACGCCGCGACCGCCTTTTTCCAAACCTGGGGAATTTTCTATGTATGATTTTATCCTCTCCCTCTCTTTTTGGCAGTTGTGATTGGGTATTTATAATGACAATTTTCCTAGGGCTTCACATCATTAAATGCCCCCTAAATAATCATTTTTTCTTGTCCAGCTATAAATGGAAAGACGACTGGATGTTGTCAGACTTTTGGGGGATTTCTTGCAGTTGAGGTAAATCAGGCAGCTGGCAGGTAATGCCAGCAGTTCGTCAGATTCGCGTCAGACTTGCAAGATCTTCGTTGCCTCGGCAAGGAAAATATGTTCCTCACTATCTTCGTCTTCTGTGTTCCATTGGCCCTATCAAATTAATTTGTCATGGAAAATAAACTTTCCTCAGTTATTTCCTGCATCATCACAATCAACAAACAACCTTTCTCATCAGCAGCATCAGTTTAATCAAATAAATGTTGCCTCGACAAAACTTATCCACAATATGAAAATATGTTCTAAATGTAACTATATGAAGCTAAAATGCTTTGTCAATGGCTTTTAGACAATCAATAAATTAAGTAAAAGACCTAAAATATAGTCTTTTTACGGAGTTATCACATATCTCCATACTACATGTATATCAAACAATAATTGTATATCAAACATTTTAATATGAAAGTTCATGCTTATGTTATATCCTTTCACTCTTCATGTTCAGTTGATTCATCAGATGTTAAGTTTAGTTCTTCAATTTTTTGTTCTTTCTCTTGTTTTCTCCTATAAACAAACAAATCTAATGCTGCAAGTTCCACTTCCATATTCATAGATGGATCTTCTTCTAACCTTGGATTTGAATCATAACTACCTGTATCCACTTTAACATATTCAGCAAATAATTCAACATCACTTAGTGAATTCGCTAAGTATGTCTCAATCAATTTACGAACTGATGCATTATTGTGCAGATAGCCCATTACTGAATCTTCTTCAACTGAACCCCTTGGGAACCTATAGCTCATTGACGATAGTTTCACATTTCCCTCTGCACCAACCTTTTTTGACACTTGATTAATCAAATTTAGCAGTTCAATGTATTCTTCAAACAAAATTTGGAAAGATTTTGCCTCACAATACACAATCGTTGAGATTCTTTCCAGTGAGAACTTTTTTTGGCCTCACAATACAATTCGACTTTAATATTTCTCTCCACAATACAACATGTGACTTACATAGTAAATATTTCGTTTTGATGGGGCACTATAAAGATTCCATTATAAAATGTGACTTTCTCGACTTTTCTTTCATTCCCATGACTCAACTAAGCTTTGAACTATATTGCATGTGACTCTTACCATGCTTTTTGGTTGTTAATACATGTTACTTGAACAGTAGGAAACAATCATGAACCTCAACCTGCATACATATACATATTTAACAATTTCGAACTAAAGTATTAGTTCTATTCATGAAAGTATCGATATGTGTTCGACAGTTTACTATGTCACCAAATTTCCCACACAAGTATCGATAAACCTACTATAAGAATCAATATTTTAAATTTATGGATTTTTTTTAAATATCAATACTGGTTATTAAAGTATCAATACTTTTTTGAAAGTAAGCTATGTCCAAAGAGTGTACTGAAAAAGTATCCATATATATATTGTATGTATCGATACCTATATTTATAACTTAACCGGTTAAAATAAAATAGGCGCTACATATTATGTTAAAATAGCTATCGATTTGTTTAAAAGTATAATATTAATGTAAATGGTCAAATATTTACAAATTAACCTGTTAAAATAAAATTGGCGCCTACCTATTACGTTAAACTAGCTACTGATTTGTTTAAGGTATAATAATAATAATGTAAAGGGTAAAATATTTACAACTTAACCGGTTAAAATAAAATAAGCACTATCTATTATGTTAAACTACCTACCGGTTTGTTTAAAGGTATAATATTAATATTGTTGAACTATATTTTAATATAACAATTAAGACAAAATATTTTTGGACTTGAATTGAATTTATTTAAAGTTTTCAAAGTTTTAAAAAATAATTCAAAGTCCATTTAACTTGGAATTGAGCACAAAACATTTTTCTGGACAAGCAGTATCGATATTGTTCGAAATGTATCGATACCTCATGAACAATATCGATATTATTCATATAGTACTGATACCAAAAGTAAGGGAAGTATCAATACTCACGATACTCATTAGGTAGTATTTATACTATCATGTTTGTTCAAATTCCATAATACAAAAATGGTACCGATACCCAAAGGAGTACCGATACTACTTTTCATAGTGGTATCGATACCATAGGCTTAGTATCGATATCGTCAAGCCAAACGGCTACTAACAACTAGTTTTATTTAAAAATAACAAAGGCTGTACTAAGTAGTTTTGTTTTGCAGAGAAAAACATCCCCAATGGCTCTAAAAGACTCTCAATGGCTAGAAATGGCCACAAATTCATTCCAACACATAAATAAAAGTTGAGAACACTTGAAGAAGGGTGATAACACCTATCCAAGCATTCAAACACAAGAGAAGAAATTTTCATTCTTATTTTTCTATTCTCTTGTAAATATTGTGTTTTAGTGAACTTCAATTTGTAAACACCCTACCTTTAAGAGGTTTTATTGTTTACTTCGTTTTACCTTTTGCAAAAGGGGATTGGTTTTAGTTTAGCCAAGTGAAAAACTATGGAGTATAAAGGTTATCTCTTGATCATGTAAAAAGAAAGAACAAATTAGTAAATTTGTTAGAAAATCCTTAGTGAGGAGCTAAGGTAGTGGAGGTAGACTTAGTTGAGAAGTCGAACCACTATAAATCATTGTACAAAACTTTCTATCTTTTATTTCTCCTTACTCCCTAAACTATTTTTCCAATTCACCCCTCTCGTACATTTTTCAGTTGTTCAATTGAGCCTCTTCGATCTTAACATTTGGTATCAGAGCTTGACTCGTTATAATGTTTCACATCCCTAAGACGATCCTCGAAGAAGCTCTACCGATTCCCGACACAACTGACAAAGAGATGGCATCAACCTCCAGTGCTTATTACATGGAAGATTCTCAATCGGTTAACAAGCCACCCTACTTCATTGGAGCAAATTATACTTATTGGAAGAATATGATGATGCTCTTCATTCAAGCAAATGTTTTAGGAGCTTGGAACTCTATCATGAAGGGTTACTCCACTCCATCTAGTGAGATGGATGATTAGAGTGATAGAGAGAAGAATAAGTTCCAACTCAATGCTAAGGTTATGCACATCTTCTTTTGTACATTAGGCTCATATTAATATAGAAGATTCTTCTCTTGTTCCAATGCCAAGGAGATATGAGATAAGCTCCAAGTCACTCATAAGGAACCGATGAAGTGAGCTAAACCAAGATAAGTCTTATCAATCATATCTACGATAATTTTTAGATGAAACCCGATGAAGACATCAAAGCTATGACGGATAGATTTTCTGTAATTGTCAACGGTCTAAAGGGATTTGGAGAAGTAATCCCTAATGAGAAACTTGTGAGGAATATGAT
This sequence comes from Hibiscus syriacus, assembly GCF_006381635.1. Taxonomy (NCBI): domain Eukaryota; kingdom Viridiplantae; phylum Streptophyta; class Magnoliopsida; order Malvales; family Malvaceae; genus Hibiscus; species Hibiscus syriacus. The sequence goes on from NW_024062559.1 coordinate 1,020,264, forward strand.
CTACTCTCTTCCAAAGTCTTGGAAATCGAAGAAGACGACGATTATCGAAGCTAAAAATCTAAAGTCTCTCACTCTAGACGAGTTGATTGGTTCTCTTCTCAATCACGAGTTGATGGTGAAGGAAGAGGAAGAAGATGAAGAGAAGAAAAAAAAAAGAATGAGGTAGGCATTGCCTTCAAGTCCACCAATGAGAGCTATCAAGATTCAAATGAAGAGGTGGATGAAGAAGATGATGAAGAATAAGAGATAGCCAAGCTCTTCAAAAAGTTCAAGACATTTATGACTTCCAAGGAAGTGAAACATGAATCGAGCAAGAAGAAGAGTCCCCGGTGTGTTTCAATTGTCAAAGAACGGGGCATGTCAAGTATGAATGTCCCCTCCTAAAGAAGAAGGGATCAAGCTAGAAAAAGGCATTTGTGGCAGCTTGGAGTGATGAAGATGACTGCAATGATGAAGATGACTGCAATGATGAAGATGAAGTAGCCAACCTATGCCTCTTGATCATTAGAGAAGATTCAATGGTATCTTCTAACTCAAATGAATTAAATTCACATTCTTTTGATGAGTTACAAGATGCTTATAATGAGTTGTATTTGGAATTTGAGACCATGAATTCCAAATATAAGAAATTAGTTTCAAAACTTAAGTTGAAAAGGATTTGGTTTCGAAAGCAAAAGTTGATTTTGAAAATCAAAATGAAATTTTGAAAAATGATTTAGAGCTTTCAAATGTCAAAATCAATGATTTAGAAAAAGAAATTTTGATTTGAAAGTTAAGCTTGAAATCTTAACAAACGAAAAATAATTAATTTCTAAAAACAACTCATTATGTTTAAAAATGGAAAATGGTCACATTGCCATTTTCATGGTCATTTGGAACATACTTGTCCTTTGAAGAAAGAAAACATTTTAAAATTAGACAAGTATGGGTTCCCAAAGGAACAAAGGGCATTGAAACTAACATCCAAGGATTCATATCAATTTGGATACCAAAATCTAAATAAATGTCTCTTGTAAGTGTGTGGGAGCAATGGTGATGAAAGTGATGATATTCAAATGCTCTAGCCACACTTGAAAAAGGAATGGGTAACCTCTAAGCTTAATGCTTTTATTTTGGTTATTTGGTTGCTCATTTAGTTTATGCATGCATGAGTTTTGATTTTAAATGATTATGCATTGTTTTTTTTAATCTCATGTATGTTAAAAATGCTTTATGATGAATATTTTAAAGTTTTAATGATTTTTCATAATTTTTAGTTAATCATAATGAATTTTGGTCAAAATTGATTTTCAATGCAAATGATATCTCTCTAACAATTGATATCAACTTTTCAAATGCTTTGATTTACAAATTTTAAATTTTTGACCTTAATTTAAATGTTTATGCAAGTGATTTATTGTAAATGATATCTCTCTAACAATTGATATCTATTTTTCAAATGCATAACTTTTTTGGAAAACTTTATGCATATGCACTTAATTTCAACAATTGGTATTGCATAAAGTATTTTAGACTTAGATATATTGAATTTTATGTGCTACTAATATGTTTGTTACTCTTTGTTGAAATTCAATTATGTTTAAGTGTCAAGCTTTTAAAACTAAATTTTTGTTTGGAATGCACTTTTTGAGGGGGAGCTTTTGATTTTTCAAATGATTTACGAAAATAATTTAACACTTACTCTTTAAAGTTATTTTAAAACTTTAAATTTGAATTATTTTATATAACAAAAGGAGGAGAAGTATGGGTTTGAAAAATTCAATTTCTCAATGAAAAAGGGGAGTTGAACATTTTTCCAACAATTGACATTTTTCCATCAATGTTTTGTTATATCAAAAAGGGGGAGATTGTTGAACTATATTTTAATATAACAATTAAGGCAAAATTTTTTGGACTTGAATAAAATTTATTCAAAGTTTTCAAAAATAATTCAAAGTCCATTTAACTTGGAATTGATCACAAAACATTTTTTGACAAGCAATATCGATATTGTTCTTGCAGTATCGATATTGTTCTTACAGTATCAATATTGTTCTTACAGTATCGATACCTCGTTAACAATATCGATATTGTTCATATGGTATCGATACCAAAGGTAAGGGAAGTATCGATACTCACTAGGTAGTATCAATATTACCAGGTTTGCTCAAATTCCAGAATGCAAAAATGGTATCAATACCCAAAGGGGTACCGATACTACTTTACATAGTAGTATTGATACAATATGCTTAGTATCGATACCATCAGGCCCAACGGCTAGTAACAACTAGTTTTTATTTAAAAATAACAAGTAGTACCGATACTCCATGTAGGAGTACTAATACCCTCTGTACTAGACAGTTTTGTTTTGCAGAGAAAAACTTCTCCAACGGCTCTAAAAGACTCCCAACGGCTAGAAACAACCAAAACTTCATTCCAACACATAAATACAAGTTGATAACACTTGAAGAAGGGTAAGAACACTTATCCGAGCATTCAAACACAAGAGAATAATTTTTCATTCTTATTTTTCTATTCTCTTGTAAATATTGTGTTTTAGTGAGCATCAATTTATAAACACCCTTCCTTTAAGAGGTTTTATTGTTTACTTATTTTTACCTTTTGTAAAAAGGGGATTGGTTCTAGTTTAGCCAAGTGAAAAACTAGGGAGTGTAAAGGTTATCTCTTAATCGTGTAAAAAGAAAGAACAAATTAGTGAATTTGTTAGAAAATCCTTAGTAAGGAGCTAAGGTAGTGGAAGTAGACTTAGTTGAGAACTTGAACCATTATAAATCACTGTGCAAAACTTTCTATCATTTATTTCTCTTTACTCCCTAAATTTTTTTTTTGCCAATTCACTCCTCTTGTACATTTTTTGATTGTTCAATTGAGCCTCTTTGTTCCTAACAAATGTAAACAGTAAAATATTTACAACTTAACCAGTTAAAATAAAATAGGCGCTACCTAATATGTTAAACTACCTACCGGTTTGTTTATAGGTATAATATTAATGTAAATGGTAAAATATTTACAACATAACTGGTTAAAATAAAATAAGTTCTACTTATTACGTTAAACTACCTATTGGTTTGTTTAAAGGTATTTTTTTATTAATACACATAATGCATTATTTTCAATTTTAATGTACTCAAACATATTCCCATACTATTACAACCAACAAAAATAATGCATCAGTGGTTCTCAAACATCCAATACTTAAATTTCAATTTCAATTTGAGCTCCATTATAAATAGTAGCTTTTATGCTTTGTTCCCTTCAAACAACAACAATGTCGTTGCCTCTACTGTTAAATGGTGACAACACCATTCATCCTCTTTCAAATGATATGGAGTAATCAACCAACAACTCATCGAAAAATCTCAACCAACAACTCATCAAAAAAACTTGAGCAATCAATTAACCAGTATTCATCGGTATATTCTTTCAAAGTTACATAATTATTTCTTATTTTCTCTTACTAAATTATGTTTCATTATTTTTTTAGTTCAATTGTTGTGATATATGCAAAAATGTTGGTCGGAAGGAACTAGTTAATACATGTTGCATTTGTAACATCAAATGCCATTTTTAAGATTATTTTCTTATAAACTTCCACAATTATCATGTTAGCCTTGATTAATTCTAACTTCCATTATTTCTTTCCTACATGAAACACTAGGTATAGCATGCCCATCATAATTTTGAGGCACAAGCTAGAAGAATGGATATATGAAGAATGCCTTTCTTATAGAATTCATTTCATCTAGTTTATGAACATGTGATAACCGTAAACCGAAACCGTCTAAGAGACACACACCTGATGGAGAATGATTATTTGATTGCTTGCCTCTCTAATATTCAGTCACCATTAGGTGTAAGTCTCTTACACAATGGATTATGTAAATGTAATCTACAATTGTAATAAGCAAACAAACAATAAATGTATAGCAAACATTTTAATGTTAATGTAATCTACGTATCGATACGTGTTCGATATTATACTATGTCACCAAATTGCCCACACAAATATCGATACTCCTACTCTAAGTATTAGTATTTTAAATTTGAGGATTGTTGAAATATCGATACTAGTCATTAAAGTATTGATACACCTACTCCAAGTATCGACATTATTAATTTTGGAACATAAATTGCATAATTTATGTATCCATACTTACTCTAAAAGTATGTATACTATTTCGACAGTAAGCTATGTCCAACGATTGTCATGAAAAAGTATCTATACCTATACTGTATGTATCGATACCTATACTTTCGATCTTTTTTCTTATGTTAATTGGTTTAGTTAACATTAAAATAAAATAAGTGCTACCTATTACGTTAAACTAGCTACGAGTTTGTTTAAAGGTGTAATATCAATGTAAATGATAAACTATTTACAACTTAATCGGTTAAAATAAAATAAGTGCTACCCATTACGTTAAACTACCTACCGGTTTGTTTAAAGGTATAATATCAATATAAATGGTAAACTATTTACAACTTAACCGGTTAAAATAAAATAGATGCTACCTCTTACGTTAAACTACCTACCGATTTGTTTAAAGGTATAATATTAATAGAAACGATAAAATATTTACAACTTAACATGTTAAAATAAAATAGGTGCCACCTATTACGTTAAGCTAGTTACCGGTTTGTTTAAAGGTATATTAATAATGTAAATAGTAAAATAAAATATACGCTACCTATTACGTTAAACTACCTACCGATTTGTTAAAAGGTGTAATAATAATGTAAATGGTAAAATATTTACAACTTAACCGTTTGAAATATGTAGACACAAGTTTTTCCAAGTTTTTTTAATATTATTATTATTATTATTTATTTCTTTTTCTCTTTTGTATAAATAATCGAGCCCAAAATTACAACAAGCCCGACATCAAATTGAGCCCCATTACAAGGGGCCTAATCTGCCCAAACCTTAACCTAATTAGGGTTTGTTAAAACCCTAATTTTCCAAGACATGCCACCGCCACCTCCTCCACTGCCAACTGGGCAGATCTGCGCCGCCGTCGCTGTTTCGGTCACCCGTCCCTGGCAGTTCCAATAGTCATTCAACCTCTCTTTCATCATCATCTCAGACAAATAGTGAAAAGCAAAACCAAATCAAAAAAAATAAGTTAACAACCAAATACCAAACCCATTAAAAAATTGCACTAAATCAAAATAGATCTAAGTTTTTAATGAGGATTAGGGAAATCATTTCCCTATGGCTATAGTTTTCACTAATTTCTCACCAAATAAGCAAAGTGGGAGGGATATAAGCAGGATTCGGTTCTGGTAACAAAAAAAAGGGGATAGAGTTTTTGAAAAAAATAGAAAAATAAAATAGAGAAAAAAATAAAATAAAATTGAAAAATAAGAATAAGGATGAGGAATCTGAAATAAAAGAGGACGAAAAGAAACAAAAAAACAAAGAATAAAGGAGTAAAGGGACTTATCTTACTCGTCGTTCGTTAGAATCTCAAAGGCCATCAAGTTCTCGAATTACCAAAAGGTAATCTCCTAGATTTCGGGTTTCTTTTTTGGTTTTTGAAGAGGAGAGTCTCGATTTTGGATTTGAAGTGATAAGGCGTGTCTACTGAGACTCTCAGACCCTCATCGACCACTCATCGGAGTCGTAGGAAGGCGACCGGCGGGGGAAAACTTTCTCCTCTCCCGGTTGAGATGAATGAAAAAGGAGAGAGTTTGAGAGAGGTTAGATGTGGCTAAGATTGAAAATTGAGGCTAGGGTTCCTTAAAAATCTATAATGGAGTATTTATATGGTTTTCAAAATGATTTAGTTTTGGGGTTAGGGTTTTTGAACCCTTGCAAGTGGTATAATCCTATTTCTGGCCATCATGGTTTCATAAAGTTTCATTTTAGTTATTAGAAATTATGGGATATAATGCTTCAAGGTTTAAATTAATGCAATTTAGTCCTCATTTGAGGCTTTTTAGTGTTCAAAATTTGTCCTTTCATTTGAAGCACTTTATTTTTGGTCCCTGTGCTTTGTTATTCTGATTTTTTATTTGTTTAACATATGATATCTAATTTTACATGTTTATATTTTAGTCCTTGATGTGTGTTTGGGTTATTTACGTTTTTAGTATCATATTTTGTATTATTTGCCTTGTTAATCCTTAATCTTCACTGTTTTTGTTGTTATGGTAATTAGGTTAGTTTTTTTTTTATATGGGATATCATGTTGTGCTTTGTTGATATATGTATGTATATTTTATTAGCGTATCGACGTTGCGTTTTAATATATATATTTTGTGTTATTTACTTTGTCAATATGTCCCATATTTTATGCAATCTTTTTATGTATACGTATATATAACAAAGCATTTATTCATGTAAATATGTTATTATTATTAGTATTATTATTACTATTATTTTTATAAAAAAAATGAAAAGCGAATGAAATGAAGGTTGTGTAAATATGTTTATTCACACATATAGATCTAAACAATTTTTTGCATGTAATTTACATGAAACTCTCACAAGCATTTCTTTATTCGATCAAAATAATTTGACTAAGGGAATATCCGTTTATTTTGAGATTAGGGGAAATAATTGTCTTAAAGAATAAGAGGTCTCTTTCAATAATCTTAAAATAAAAGGGTTTTCCATCAAGTGAAACCTTAAAAAAATTTGATCACATTTAAAATTTGGGGCCGAGAAAAATAATATGTTCTTTTAATTAAATTTACTGAGAAAAGACTGTTAGATCGGATATAATGTCTCATCTCGATGTATTTAAATAATTGAACATCATTATTCTCATTAAAAGTTGGTAAAATAATTAATTAATCGTATTTGTTTGATATATGTGTTTAATTTTCATTTTATTTTGTGTGTGTTTTAATATGATTTCGAAAATAAATCAAATTTGAATTAATAATGAATTTTAGGATAAAATAGTAATATTTTTTATTTTGATTGGAGTAAAAAATGATTGCTTTAAGGCATGAGAGGTCGTTTCTTCTCCATAGAAAATAACTAAATATTTCCTTTTTCCCTCCTAAAATTCAAAGAACATTTTTATTGTCATTTTATTTTATTGTTATTTATGCATTTAAATTTGGAATTAATAATGAACTTTAAGATAGAATTGTAATATTTATTTATTTCGATTGAAGTAAGAATCGGTTGTTTTAAGGCATGAGATGTTGATTCTTCTTGATAGGAAATAATTAAATATTATTGTTTTTCGTCCTAGCAATCAAAAAATATTATTTGTATGAGATCTTAAATTAAATTAAACTCGAATTCATAAATTTTATTGCAAATACAACTAATTAATCAACTATGTACTGATTTTGGGCATTGTGGGGTGCTAATCCTTCCCTACACGTAACCAACTCCTGAACTCAATTTTTTGGTAACGCATATAATAAATTTGTTGTTTTAATTAAAAGTATTTTTTTTATTAAATTGACAAATATGTTTTAGGGTGCACAATCACACCCTAATCAAAGATTGGTGACGACTCCTCGAATCAAGTTTTATTATTAAAAGGAAACATACAATTATTCGAGACGAGATTTTTTAAAAATCACCTTTAAAAATTAATTTTTTTAAAGAAAAAATCGTTTCAACAAAATATTTTTTTGAAATTCGAAAGTATCAATACTTGTATGTTGATGTGGGGGTGGAGTTCATCAACTTTTTAAAAAATATCGATACATCATATATCAATTATCGATATTTTAATATTCATCTACTTTTTCAAATGCTAAAGTTTCGATAATAGTCATAAAAAATCTAAAATTCTAAAGTATCAATATCGGATATTAATAATTTTCCTCAATACGTATCGATACATTTACACTAAGTATCGGTATTAATAATTTCCATACATCTACACTAAGATTGATATTTTTACAAAGATATTTTAATGGAATTTTGTAAATAAGTAACTTACGATCTTATCATTTCAAAAAAATTTTCTTTAAATTAATAATTTTCTAAAATGATAAAATATCGAACATTGTAGATGATATCGATATTTGTTAAAGTATCGACCATCAGATCATAGTAGCATCGATATTTATTTTAAAAAATAATTTTCATCCAAAGATACGTAATATATTAAATCGCTACATATTTCATTAAACACAACTTTAATATTCCAGATCGCAACCTACTTATTTATTCACAATAACATTATTGGGCACAACCTAGTATGTTAATATTTATATTTATAACAAAATAAGTATATAAACGTATTTTGTTGTCATGGGATTTCGATGGCCACATCAGCTTCAAATTTGGTAACATTTTAGGCGCTATCTAATATGTTAATATTAATAACAAATTAAGTAATTAACCTATTTTGTTATCGTCGGATTTCTAAGGCCCCGACAGTTTAAACTTTGATAACATTTTATGCGCTACCTAATATGTTGATAATATTAATAAAAAAACAAATAATTAACCTATTTTATTATCGTCAAATTTCTAAGGTTCCATCAACTTAAACTTTAGTAACATTTTAGTCACTACCTAATATGTTGATAATATTAATAACAAATTAAGTAATTCACCTATTTTGTTATCATTTAATTTCTAAGTCCCTATAAGCTTTAAACAGATGCAACCTATTACATTAAATAGACGTTATCTGTTATGTTATTACGGTTGATAATATTTCTAGTAATTAACCTAAATTATTAAAGTCAATATTTTTGGCCCATTTTACATACAACAATAATATTTCATGTTATTACTATTATTATTATCAACACAAATAATATTTTCAATAAAAATATATAACATTTTTTATAACACTTTTAACCAGTCATCTATTTAACCAATTACGCCATTTTTAGTCTTATTTTAACCGACTCACAGTATAAACTCCCTTGCCAATGACACATGAAAAGTTGTGAAGTTTGTAGTACAAAATAATGATAATAATAATAATAATAATAATAATAATAATAATAATAATAATAATAATAATAATAATGAGAGGAGGCTACTAAATGAGAGAGAAAAAAGTGATGATGCCCCCACAGTTACAACTACCTTTGTAAGGCCACTTCATTGCATCCACTATCACAACCGACACTCCATTTCCTCAGCTTCGTCGTCCTTTCTTCTCCCATGTTGCTCTCAACTTTAAAGGCCCTCCTGTTTCTTGAAAAGTTATTATTATTTTTTCTTATGAAAAAGATTTTATTAATGAAAAATAAATTCCGTGCTTGAATAAAAAAATAAAAATAAAATTGATAGAATTATCTATATACTTTTGAGAATAAAAGATAGAAATAAAATAAAACTATCAATTATTATTCGAAATTTTTTTTTTGAGAAAAATATATATTTCAAACGAATACAATTTTTAACCACACACCTAGGTCGGTGAGCACAAATTATGTTTGGCTTCTTGTCAATATTTGCATTCATAATAGAAGCTTGAATAAAATTTATATAAAAATAAAACGTACAATATGTCATGTTAAATTATCAAGAATAAAATTATTAGATGTGAAAGTGTGTCGGAATCAATTATATAAAAAAATTGAAGTTTTTTTTTATTTTGATCTTCATGATGATAAATTTTCTCTTATTGTAAAACTCTCTGGCTGGATGGAGAGAAATACAAGCTTATATATTTTTAGGTTTCACTACGTATTTATATTATTGATTATTGAATTTATATTAAAGTATTTATAATTTTATCCTTCTTCAAATTATAAATATAACTTTGGGTATTTACACTTTATTTTTATGACCCTTTAATACTTATGACACATGTAACATAATAGAACTCTTTATTTCCATAAGTGTAGATTACATTCATTGTGCAAATGAAAACCTCAAGCAGCCAATCATAGAATAGAAAACCATCCCAACTTTTTCATATAACAATGTTAGAACAACATCATACAAGAAATAGCATAGGAGATGGATCCCAATTCTTCATTATATCCGAAGATGAAAATTATAGTTCCTAAAGAAAATGTAAGTACAAAATAGCAGTGAAACGGGTTCAACCATCGACGTCATAAACTTGTATTATCTTTGTAGAAATCGTTGAATGGCTTTTTTAACTAATAACTGGCCTCTTCATGCTGGCATATATGAATAAGCCTTTCATTCACATGGATTGCAGACTCATGTTTCACATGGAAATAAATGTCTGAGCCCGGGTTTGAATCGGGGGCCTCTAGTTGTGAGACTAGCGTAATAACCAACTACACCACCCAGACAATTTATTTGCGTTCTAATGAATTTTTATTAACTACAAAATATCACTGCCTGCAAATTGAACTAGGCATGGGTCGGTTCAACGCTTGTATGAGATCGATTGATAATTTAGTTCAACTTTTTTTTTTTGTTCGGCTTCGTAGAAAAATAAAAATAAACATACTGAACTTTCTTCTTTTCCTCGGGATATTCGGAAAGCATCTACTTAAAAGTTTATCATGCTATGGGCCAATAATTGGATCAAGTTGAGTTTTAATTAGGGGTGTACGAATTTGAATACCGATCTGATCCAATTCAAAATTTTAGATAACTAAAATAATGATATGAATTCAATTAAAAAAAATCAGATATCTGAATTTTCAGATCGAATATCGAGATATCCGATCCGAACATGTCCATTATTTTACTTCTTAATCATTGTCTTAATAGTACTTCTAGTCCTTTAGGACCAATTTACTTTGATCTTGTTGCCTTGTATTTGCTTAATCACCGTCTGAAATCATTCATTCATTTTTCTCTTTCTTCTTTAATCATCAATATGCAATCTCATATTCCTTACCTTTTATTCTATACATTGGTTCAACAATTCATAATTACACACACTTTAGACATTAGTCTATATATCGATTTGCAATAACCGATATGATATATTTATTCAGTCAACATGGAGAGTACGGAAGATTGACAAGAAAGAATAACATGTATGCAATTTTGTATTTTTGTAAAAGAAATGGTCAATCTTTCTAATTTGCAGGGAGGTGATTTTATAATTGTTTTCTCTCTAGGACTTGAGTACTTTTGTTTTGATCAAAGCATTACTTTCCAAGTCGAACCATAGACATTTTGTGACTAAAAGACGATGATCCTAAACCTTTAATTGCAGAACAGGTAGAGCCAATGGAAGATCTTGCAAAATGGGTAGAGCCAATGGAAGATCTTGGGCCAAATTGGCAAGATGATTCTTACAACAGTTACTTTTGCAATTCAACAGTCTCTTAAGATAGGGCTACTAGGCCTAGAGTTAAGGACCCATTTATTTTTTGGATATTCAAATAACCTGATATCAACATTTTCTCAATTTGTATTTAATCTAATTATCTAAATTTTTTATAGGATATCTGATCTGAATTATTCGAAAATAAAAAAATTAGATAGGATATTCAAATATTTGAATCGAATCATTGAATAAACAAATCAAACTGTTCGGATGAAATATTTTTACACACCCATAATTTCAACTCGTATCGTTTCTCAAGTCATTCCTTGCTTTTTTACTTTTGAATTGCCCAACAAATATCCTAATCATCGAAAGCTTGAGGGTAAGTCTCGAGCACCTCGTTTCTTTTTCCTTTGTTGTTCGATCTCATATTTGAACTCCTCTTTATGTTTTTTTTGTAGGAATTTTTATTTTTTGTTAGAATCTTTCTGAAGGAGTTGTGTGTAGAGTTTTTCATTAGACTTTTTTTATAAGTTGTGTGTTCTATCGAGTTTTTTCCTTATTTTTTTAACCTCTCTTGTTTTTTTTTCAGATTACTATTGTTCAAATAGGGTTGGCCGATTGGTTGAGCAGAATTTTAGGGAATAAAGCTATTGGGATATGGTTGAGATTCGTGGGTTGATCGGGGATTGAATTTTTAGGTGAGTGGGGGAAGAAGGATAGAACCAATATCCATGTATATACTATGGATTAATGGGATAGAAAACGGATCCTCCCCCTTTTATTTTAATAAATATAAGATGAATAAAATATAGTACATGTTCAAAGACTTTTAACCTTTTAACAATGAACATTCGTATTTCTACATATCCAGTGCTCGAATTTGATTCCTCAACATATCCTCCCCTCTTTTAATTGATAGAGGATATGAAGATGTGAACTCTTGGCGCCAAGGGTCGTCCACTTCTATCTTATATATATTCACGTTGAAATATAAACGAAAAAGGTAGCACCTGTCTTGTAATTTCGAAATTGATGTCCCCATAATGGATTCATGTGTATAGCAACATAGATCTCATAGCCTAAAAGTTGATCCGTAAAACAAAACTCATAAGAAATTGTTTTTGGTTCGTTGCCTAGATCCAATTGAAAAGCCTACACCTCGTCATCGCTAATTACCGATCCCACCATACTAGACTCAACTCCCGACATTCTTAGCAGTACAAAAAAATAACAAAATCGTCATAGAAAAAAAAAATAATAAATAAAATACGTGTCATTAGAGCAGAAAAATTATCCAAGAATTCAAAAATATGTTTAATAATTATGTAATGAATAATTATTTAATAAAAAAATCACAAACATATTCAAAAAGTTGTCGTCTTCTTATTATAAAAAGAAAAAGAAATATAACAACTTTCTAAACCCTTAGAATTAATTAATATAATTTAGATTACTGAAAAGTGGGATGAGAATAGAGTTGGTAACTACCAAATTGAATATACCATGACTATGTTGGAAGCGTAAATGGCATGTATTCTGTATATATAATTGATTATTGAATTTATTTTAAAGTATTTGTAATTTTATCTTTCATCAAATTATAATACAACTTATGGTATCTACACTTTATTTTCATGACACTTTAATACTTATGACACATGTAACATAATTAGTCACTTAATTTTGTATCATACTTTATAATAGTATTATACATTGTACATAGGTACCCACAATTGATGATTTTAATCCACTACAACAAAATAGTTTTTAGCGGCGTTTTTAGTCCTATAACGACACTTTTAAGCGCCGCTTATAACTAGGGATGGCAATGGGTCGGGTCGGGTCGGGTTTTTGGGCCACCCGACCCAACTCGAGAAGAAAGGGTTTTTCACCCGTGACCCGACTCGACCCGACGAAATTAAGGTTTCACCCGACCCGACCCGAATATATGACTTAGAAACCCGACCCGACCCGAAATAATAATAAAAAAAAATTTATTCAATGAAAACAGTGACTTAATTGAAAAAAAATATATATGGAGGGACATTATTGTAATTATCCCTAAATATATAGGATAAAATTATATATATATTTCGGGTCGGGTCGGTTCGGATTTTTTTCACCCTAAACCCGACCCGACCCGAACCCGAAATTTTTTAAAAAAAATCCGACCCCGATCGGGTCGGGTCGGAACCCGTCGGATTCGGGTTGAGTTGCCATCCCTACTTATAACACTACCAGAGCTAGTAAGAGCACCACTAAAACGAACGCCACAAAAGTTAGCGGCATTTTTTTATACCTAAAACGTCGCAAAATGTCGATATATATAGTGGCGTTTGTTCTTTCAAATGCCGCTATATATTGTGATTTATAGTGGCGTTTTTGTCAAAAAAACGCCACGAATTATCCTATATTTAGTAGCATTTCTGGCTACAAATGCTGCTAATTCTCTTATCTATAATAGCATTTTTTGCCACTAGTGCCGCTAATTATTGTCTTTAGTGGCATTTTTGGCAAAAAAACACCACTAATTATCTCATCTTTAGTGTATTTTGTAATACTAAATGCCGCTATATATTATGATTTGTAATGGCATTTTTACCACAAACGTCACTATTTGCAAAAGGTTGGCATAAGTAAATTTGATTGGGTTGCTCTTCGTTGAACCCGTAAATTGTTGATCATCACTATCTTAATCCTTAAACTTCCATTAATGCTAATATAATATTGTTTTACTAATGAGTTTAAACCTTAGGTCTCTCAAGCAACATTCTTTTTAGAGCTAAAGAATATGAAAGTAATTTATTAAAGAAAACATTTTATCATCATTCATCGTACATGATATCTTTAAAGAATATTAAGTTCAAAGCTAACAAACTAAACTTTCATAGCTTTAAAGAATATCTTTGCACTCCTATAGCTTTTTTTTTTAATTACTTTCAGGACTGCTAAACCTCCAGTGATAGAGACAACACTCCAAGTTCTGAAAACTGAGGAAAGCATGATGAAAGATACCATGGTCAGTGATTAAAAGCTAATAATTCTAAGAAGCTTCATAAAGAAACCAAAAGATGCAAATGCAATACTTACTTGTCAACATCTAATCCAGCATACTTAAAGAGTTTCTAGGAGTTAAGGTTTAAAGGTATAACAATAATAGCTTGTAATTTATAGTATCAAACGTGGAATATAAATATAAAGTTGATCAGTAAGGATATTAGAGCAGAAACAAATCCAACTCCAACACCTGCAGAGCAACAAGGAAAGTATCTTAGTGCTTGTGATTATGAGGGCATACAAGTATGGAACGGATAGAATATCAATCAATAAGTTATTAAAAATAAAAGCATTAAGAGTAGATCTCCTATTTGTATAGTTTGGTTTCAATCAAAATTTAGAAAAAACAGACAAAAAGTTGGCAAAAAACAAATATTTAACATCTATTCACTTGAATGATGAAGCATACAAAAACATGTTTCCTTTTATTCTTGCATTAAAAAGATTAATTCACAAGAAGAATATAATGCAAGAGAAATAGACTCAGCAAGTCCAAAAGTTAAGGCAAACCTGCAGAAATAGAACCAACAAAGGTCTCAAAAACCTGACAATCACCATAAATAAGTTTTTTCCAGATGCATGATTTCTTACAAGGGATGTTGTCCTGCATAGAGAAACAAGACTTTAATTTAAACCGAACTAAACAATCAAATCAGAGGACAAGTAATTCTACATAAAGAACCATTCCACCCAGTAAATATTGTGCATGCACCCAGTAAATTAACATGGAACAACCACAATAATAACTTAACAATCATACAGTTAATAAATTAAATTAAAGTTGGAATACATACATCCATTGCAAGTCTTTGTGTCAAGTAAATCTATGAACAAAAAGAGTAACCATATGCTTCCAAACAAAACCTTAAGATAGCGAAACCATGAAAATTCCGTTGAACCATGTATCACCTGCAACATTGAAATTAATAAAACAAAACAAGTGAATTCAATATTGATTAATAAGAACCAACATCTATATCCAAGTCATACATGTGCACTTGTTCACGAAATGTACCCGTAGACCGTATACGACACTCACCTCGAGTATAGGCAAGGCAATGTAGCTCTTACAAATTACAATCTCTTGCTAAACAAGCTTAGTTCCCCAAACCAACACTTTATCTAACTTCAGCAGTATTCATCTAAACTGATTACCTGAACTGAAACTGCTAGTATGGCTCCACAATCCAAATTACTCAAAGCTAATAGCTAGTTACTTTGTTCGAAACAGTTCACCCTTATAATGTAAACCTAGAAACAAAGGGAACAAAGTAAAAAATGACTTACTGAAAACATGAAAGCATAACAAATATACAGTTTAATGCACATAATGAAAATATACCTGCCAACATCCATTTCCTTTATATTAGGCAAACAACTTTCGCTTCTAAGGCAATATTTAAGAGCTAACAACCTAAAACCTACGACTAAACTACAAAACCATTTTTTTCTCAAAATAAATGCGATTTTTCATAATTTAATTTATAAGAACTTCAATAATTCTTCAATATTCAAATTAAACTAATATATTTTAAAAATGATCTTAAAAAGAAAATAAGAGTTGAAAAAAAGACTTACATAGGACAAGAAGATGATACGAGTTTTCAGCTGTTGTTCGAACCTCCATCTCCGGTAATCTATTCCTTGTCGACGACAAGTTTACCATTGATGAACTTCGCCTAGATGAATTTCTTTGACTTGACATATCCAATACCTGCTAAACATGTAGAATTTCCATCAAAGAAATATAAAATAAAAACAAATCAATAAAATAAATTAACAGCTTACCTGAATCAGAAACTTGTTTTAAATCCTATGTCTAATCCAGAGATTGCAGTACTACCAGTAAAAAATTTAAAATTGGAGTTCAATTCTTTTGATTCATAATGAGAAGAGGTTTAGCTGGAAAATCAAGCGATCCGAAACATGAACTTGATGAAGACAGGGAAATTAGGGCCTAAATCAGATTCCAATTTTTCTGCTTCCCCAAAGCCTCTGCTCTAGCTTCTTCTGAAGCATACACTCAGTTTGAAAAATATGAAACCTAATGACAAAGAACTCAACCACGTTAAGATTTTTAAATGATAAAAAAAAAACATTCAAAGGAAATAGATGAGAGAAAACAGCTAAAAGGAAAACTAATGTATTCAATTGAAATGAACCTTAAAAACGAACCCTAGAAACGAAACTTTATGAAACTGCGACTTGTGGGTAAAGGGTAAGTGGCGGAAAAGTGAGAAAACATGTTACTACATGGTTTTCAGAATCGGACCGGTTAATAAATCGGTCATACTATCGGTTTATTAGTTCAACTGATTGAATCGGTCCAATCGATCGGAAGAACCGGACGACGTCATAATTATTTAAAAAATTAAATAAAAATACCAAAAATATTTAATAAAAAATAATTTTTTATATAACAATTCATATTCAAAGCAAATCATAACATATATAAGTTAAAAACCATAAAATCAAGTGAAACAAAATGATTCAAATTAACTACAACATAATATTTAAGGTAAAATATATTAAATAATAAATATAATTATATAACTATAATTTAAAAATAAATTTGGGGCTAAAAAAATCATAACAAAATGATATTGTTTGGTTTAATTTTTTTTTAAAAACAAATATCACATGGCTAAGAAACATAGAATATCATCTTAACTAACTTCTATAAATAATAGAGGTAATTTGACATTCAAAATCATGAAGCATTTTGGTAAGCATTGAGTGAACTATTCTTTCACTTCAATCAAGCTCGAATTTTAGGTTTCAATCGAGCTTCTAAATTTTTTTTGAGTTAAAACCTTTTCGAGTTCAAGTTTCAATATTATATTTCGAGTTCGAGTTAAACTTCATAATTTTTAGCTCGTGAGTTTGAATCGAGTTGAGCTTACTTTTAAATTTTTCAAGTTCGAGTCGAGCTGAGCAATACTCAAGTTCAACTTGGCTCGTTTAACAAACGACGTCATTTGATTTAATTTTTTTTAAAAATAAAATAAAATTGGAGGTTTTTTCTGGTTTTTCCCGGTTTTTTCCGGTTTTCAGCCGGTCTGGTTTGAACGGTTCAGCGGTTCTGGCCGGTTCACTAGTAGCGGTTCAACCGGTCTAGATTGAACCGGACTAGGCAACGGTTCCCGGTTGAACCGGCCGGTCCGGTCCGGTTTTCAAAACAATGGTTACGGAAAAAAAGGTTAAAGGAAAAAAGGGCCAAGCGTTTTCGACATTAGTAGACTCAAAACTTGCGGCGTTTGTAATTACAAACACAGATAAAGTATTACTATGTCACGGTGTTTTTGAAAAAAAAATACTATAAATGAATCATATTGCAGTGTTTGTATAAAAACGCCACTAAAGTACTACTTTGTCATGGCGTTTTGTATAAAAAACCGCTAAAGTACTACTCTGTCGTGACGTTTGTATAAAAACACCGCTAAAATACTACTCTATCGTGGCGTTTTGTATAAAAATATCGTTAAAGTTACCATTTTGTGGCGTTTGGAATATAAACGTCGCTATATCTTAAAGTTAATGGCGTTTACTCTCAAAACGCCGCTAAAAACACCTCTGTAGGACAGTTTTGCTGTAGTGATCCAACAATATCCTATGGGTAACATATGTTTCCTACAAATGTACAACTTTATGAGCTCAAAATTTTCTATAATATAATATGTATTTTATAACATTTTCATCCATCAACGAATTAAAGCAACCATTATCATATCAATTATGATTATACCCATCAACGGTCACATATATAAATATAGTTAAATGAAATGGATCAATCATGAATATGTAACATGAAATTTTATATGCAATGTGAATTGTACACAACTATTTTCATTTCGTTCAACTTTAATGAGATCAAACTTTAACAAAATCAAAGAGTGGAAAAAAATTCTATTTTTGTAGAAAATAAATTTAAAATCTTTAAAATGAAGTAATTGAAATTGTGCTATTACATATGAGCATTTTAATATTGCACTCTCATTAAAATTAAATATATTTAAATGATTTTACACCCACATGAATAGTATGCTCATGAAAGACCTACAGTGATAATCTCCTAATAAGCATGTAATCATAGAGTTTGAACTACTATGCTATAGATACATAACTTGTAAGCCCTCAATCTAACCTAGATAAAAACTGGATCAAAGATACTATTAGAGAACATAGAACCATAAACATCTAATCATACATCATACTTTGATCATAAATTGTCACATACATATTATGGTTAATATAAAAGTATTTCTATATGAAAATAACTAATTTCATACTAATATCTTGATTAGGGACCAAATTATAATTTTTCAAAAGTTTTGAGCTTAAGTGTAAATAGCTACAAATTAAGGAATTGCCCAATGAAGTTTCAATTAAATAAATTTAATGACTAATTATCCAAAACAAACTTTTAATCATGTAATTACAAGTTTAAAATAACATAATATAAACCATTCATCAAGCAAAGACTAATTACATAATTTGCACATCTTGGACACAAGGTATCAATACCACTAAACAAGTACCAATACTTGATCAATCAGTACCGATACAACAAGCATAAGTAGTGATACTCTTTATCATTAATAAAATTCAAGTCTCATTTTAGTACGATACTGAGGATTAGTATTGATACTACAATGGATAATATTGATATTTAATTCTAGTATCAATATTAAATCTACATCCGAAATATGAATTTTAATTTATAGTATTTGATAACAATTACACGCTAAAATAAACTTATTCAAGCATTAAAATTAATAAACAATGCAAAACAATCATTAAAATACATATCATATATATGTAGAAACTAGGTGTTTGAACCAAATTCTTAGTTGTGAGTAATATGTTCTTATCAATTGAATTAATTTTTATTGATAAAAATGATACATATTTATAATATAGGAAAAATTGCATAAAATAAGTTAATCAACATCTACATTATTGTTAAATTCCTAAATGTCAAGAACTAGATATTTGGAAATATACTTGTCTAATTTCCGCAATATATTCCAATTTACACTAAACTTATTTTACACGCCTGCAACATACAGTCTCCCCCACGCTGGTGAGTATATGTTGTAGAGTCTCGACTTGGATGTAATTTCATCAAAGGTAAATCTTGGAAGGGCCTTGCGAGAACATCAACTAGTTGGTCTTTAGTATAGACAAACTTGAGTTTAACAACTTCATTGTTCACCTTCTCAAAGATGAGGTATCTATCTATCTATCTCAACATGCTTAGTTCTATCATGATACATATGGTTTTTAGCTATAAGTTCATAGATCAAACTATTTGAAACCACTAAGTTCCGATTTTATACTACTAGCTACAAACAGTTACTTCTTGCTACTCCACGTTAACAAATTTCTCCACACAAATGGGCAATAACCACTTGTTGACCTCATATCTATTAGCTCCCATGCCTAGCTTGAATCAGTGAAAACTTTAATTGTTTTGTCTTCATTTTTCTTGAAAAATAAACCATGTCCAAGAATAAACTTGAGGTATCTCAAGATTCTATTGACTCTATCAAGATATACGTATTTAGGATCACACATGTGTCGGCTCATAATACTAACTAATAAAGCCATGTCTAGTCTTGTAAGAGACAAATAAATGAGTTTTCCAACCAACCTTTGTTACTGCTCCTTATTGATTGGACTACCTATCTCTTCCCTTCTCAACTTTAGGTTGGTTTCCATGGGAGTAACTGCTGGTTTACACCCTAACATCCCAGATTCCAAGATTAAAACAATTATATATTTCATTTGATTGATTACAAGACCAACCTTTGTTCAAGCTACTTTTATCTCTAGGAAATATTTTAAGTTGCAGTGGAGCAGATTAACCTTTCGAAGTCCTTGTAACCAGACAAATGTAACCATCTTTTGATCTTTGCTCTATTCTCGTTATATGACAATAAGCAAAGAGGGGCAGCTGTAGATGCTCATTTTGTCCGGGGATTTCAATCGAGCTTTTGTTTGGGTCTATATTATTATTATTATTATTATATAATTATATAATTGAATATTTATATTATGACTTGTATATTTATTTATATGGATAGATAATGTTATGGGTGCGCTTATGTCATGTACATATAATTATATATATATTATTAATAGTTAAAATCGAATATAGTTATATGTATTAAATTAAACTATTAATAGTAAATACATGCATGGATTAAAATAATTTTGTAACTCTTATTTTACATCTTTTTTAGGTCCAACATAAGGTGCACATTTTACAAAACCAAATCAAATGACCCAAATGAAGCAGTCCAATTAGTTGGAGGCCCAACAGCAGCCCAATTCTCAACTAGGGTTTGGAGGAGAAGATCATTGTTGTCCAGCGCCGCTAGAAGCCTAGATGTAATACCCCAAATAATAGGTCAGTGATTAATTTGAAAGGAATTAAAAATTTGGAGGACTAAATTGAGTAATTAGTAAAGTATAAGAAATGACTTAAGTAAGACCAATTTGTGAAAGATAGTTTATTGAAAGGGCATTTTAGTCTTTTAGGTGAAATGAATTTAAAACATATTTAAACTAAGGATTTAAGAAAATGAGAAAAGGAAAAAGCTTATTTCTCTTCTTCTTCTTCTTCCAATGCAAGGACCACCCTCCATAGCCCAAAGGTAAACTTCAATTTAATCAGTTTTGCCTTTCGATTATGGGTTGTTTTTACAACCTTAAGTGATATGTAAGCTAAAAGGAGGGTTAAAGAGGATTAAAACAAAGGTATGGATGAAATAATAGAGATTTAAGAAAATGAGTTTTGAAATGATGTGTTAATATATGAGTGTTTATGGATGTTTATTGGTAGATTTGACTTGTCAAAGTAGTAAATAAGAGATTAGAAGCATTGGGTGAGTTTAAAAAACAAGTTAGAAAATGTGATGTGATTATTAGAATCAAATGATATTGAAGGATGCTAGATGTTTTAAGTAATTAAATAGAGGAAAATTAATATGGATAGTTAAAGAAGGGTTTGAAAGTATTGTATGGTGTAAGTATAACAAAATTTGACCCCATTTAAGTAAAAATCGGGTTGAAAACTCAAAACTCTAGGCAAGGGTATCGATACTGATAAAACAATAACGATACTATAGGCTAAAATGGGATAAATTAGCTAAGTAGTATCAATACTGATTCAATCAATATCGATACCGAAGAGGTAGTATCGATACCATGATAAGGGTATCGATACCAAGCAACATCGAATCTAAAATGGGTATCGTTACTGGAAGGGGGTATCGGTACCATAGTATGGTAGTATTGATACCATTGTAAGGGTATCGATACTAGGCAACATCGAACCTAAAATTGGTATCGATACCAGAATGGGGTATCGATGCCATAATATAAAAGTATCGATACTAGGTAGTAATATCGATACTAGGGAGCTAGAAATGTTAAAAATAGGCTGATATTGTTATAGAAAGTTAATGATATGTCCTTTTGAGTATTGTTTAAGTATAATGGTAAGGAAATATACTAACATTGGGTATGATACATGTTTTAATGGGTTTTTGGATAGATAGGAATCAAGCTTCTGAGTCAAGCAAAACTAAAGACAAAGGCAAAGTACGGGAGCGATCAACTTTGAGTTTTGGATACATAGCGAGGAAAAGTCAGGTGAGTGCATTTAATTATGTATGTATATGCTATAATAGTCATAGTGGTATGAAATATTGATGTATGTATGGTGGTTCTCAAATGGCACTAAGTGTGCTAAAATGTTAAGGAATTCATACTAAGAGTATGAATTTCCGTATAGGGCACTTAGTGTGCTAAAATGTTAAGGAATTCATACTAAGTGTATGAATTTCCATATAGGGCACTTTGTGTGCTAAAATGTTAAGGAATTCATACTAAGTGTATGAATTTTCGTATAGGGCAGTTCGTGTGCTAAAATGTTAAGAAATTCATACTAAGTGTATGAATTTCCGTATAGGGCACTTCGTGTGCTAAAATGTTAAGGAATTCATACTAAGTGTATGAATTTTCGTATAAGTTACTTTGTGTGCTAAAATGTTAAGGAATTCACACTAAGTGTATGAATTTTCGTAAAGGGCAATTCGTGTGCTAAAATGTTAAGGAATTCATACTAAGTGTATGAATTTCCGTATAGGGCACTTCGTGTGCAAAAATGTTAAGAAATGGTTGAGAAATGACGGTATAGGAACTACGTGTTCATCTTAATAAATAAATGGGAATAAAAAGTTGGTAAATTACCATGTGAGCACTAAGGGTGCAAATATATAAGGGTTATAATAAATTAAAAGAGATTTAATTAATATTGAAAGTAAGTATTAGAGTAGAAACTATTCCAAAATAAAAGCTTTAAGGCCTAACTGTGCAATTGACACAAAAGTGTCATTTATGCCAGTTATATGAAAGGCTAAGTGCCTTAATAAATAAATGGTTGAGAAATGTTAAGAAATTCATACTAAGTGTATGAATTTTCGTATAGGGCACTTCGTGTGCTAAAATGTTAAGGAATTCATACTAAGTGTATAATTTTCCATATAGAACACTTAGTGTGCTAAAATGTTATGGAATTCATACTAAGTGTATGAATTTTCGTATAAGTTACTTTATGTGCTAAAATGTTAAGGAATTCACACTAAGTGTATGAATTTTTGTAAAGGGCAATTCATGTGCTAAAATGTTAAGGAATTCATACTAAGTGTATGAATTTCCATATAGGGCACTTCGTGTGCAAAAATGTTAAGAAATGGTTGAGAAATGACGGTATAGGCACTACGTGTTCATCTTAATAAATAAACGGGAATAAAAAGTTGGTAAATTACCATGTGAGCACTAAGGGTGCAAATATATAAGGGTTATAATAAATTAAAAGAGATTTAATTAATATTGAAAGTAAGGATTAGAGTAGAAACTATTCCAAAATAAAAGCTTTAAGGCCTAACTGTGCAATTGACAGAAAAGTGTCATTTATGCCAGTTATATGAAAGGCTAAGTGCCTTTGAGGCCTAACTATGCAATTGATAGAAATGTGTCAATTATGCCAGTTAGATGAACGATTAAATACCGTCGAGTAAACGAATAATGGCCTAACTATGCAATTGACAGAAATGTGTCAATTATGCCAGTTAGATGAATGGTTAAATACTGTTGAGTAAAAGAATAATGGCCTAATTGTGCAATTGACAGAAATGTGTCAATTATGCCAGTTAGATGAACGGTTAAATACCTTTGAGTAAAAGAATAATGGCCTAACTGTGCAATTGATAGAAATGTGTCAATTATGCCAGTTAGATGAACGCTTAAATACCGTTGAGTAAAGGAATAATGGCCTAACTGTGCAATTGATAGAATTTTTGTGGCCTAACTTTGTGTGCTAAAATGTTAAGGAATTCATACTAAGTGTATGAATTTTCGTATAGGGCAGTTCGTGTGCTAAAATGTTAAGAAATTCATACTAAGTGTATGAATTTCCGTATAGGGCACTTCGTGTGCTAAAATGTTAAAGAATTAATACTAAGTGTATAAATTTCCATATAGGGCACTTAGTGTGCTAAAATGTTAAGGAATTCATACTAAGTGTATGAATTTTCGTATAAGTTACTTTGTGTGCTAAAATGTTAAGGAATTCACACTAAGTGTATGAATTTTCGTAAAGGGCAATTCGTGTGCTAAAATGTTAAGGAATTCATACTAAGTGTATGAATTTCCATATAGGGCACTTTGTGTGCAAAAATGTTAAGAAATGGTTGAGAAATGACGGTATAGGCACTACGTGTTCATCTTAATAAATAAACGGGAATAAAAAGTTGGTAAATTACCATGTGAACACCAAGAGTGAAAATATATAAGGGTTATAATAAATTAAAATAGATTTAATTAATATTAAAAGTAAGTATTAGAGTAGAAACTATTCCAAAATAAAAGCTTTAAGGCCTAACTGTGCAAGTGACAGAAAAGTGTCATTTATGCCAGTTATATGAAAGGGTAAGTGCCTTTGAGGCCTAACTATGCAATTGATAGAAAGGTGTCAATTATGCCAGTTAGATGAACGATTAAATACCGTCGAGTAAACGAATAATGGCCTAATTGTGCAATTGACAGAAATGTGTAAATTATGCCAGTTAGATGAATGGTTAAATACTGTTGAGTAAAAGAATAATGGCCTAATTGTGCAATTGACAGAAATGTGTCAATTATGCCAGTTAGATGAACGGTTAAATACCGTTGAGTAAAAGAATAATGGCCTAACTGTGCAATTGATAGAAATGTGTCAATTATGCCAGTTAGATGAACGGTTAAATACCGTTGAGTAAAGGAATAATGGCCTAACTATGCAATTGATAGAAAAGTGTCAATTATGCTAGTTAGATCAACGATTAAACGCTGTTGAGTAAAAGAATAATAGATTAGCTATGCATTTGATAGGAAAGTGTCAACTATGTAAGTTAAAAGAAAAGCTAAATATCTTTTTGTAAAATAATAAAGGAATTATAATATAATGTAATATGAATGGTATATAAGTGATATGAAATGATGATATATATATATATATATATATATATATATATATATATATATATATATATAATGTTCCAAAATGCATAATTAGTAGGAAGGAATGTTATAAAGGAAAAATGTGAACAGAACATAATAGGCATAAAAGTATGTCATAATTAAGATGCATGAAAGGATGCATTAAGGCATGAAAGGATACCATAAATTAAATGTATAAATTGATGTGTTAATTCATTAAAAGGGACAAGATTGAAGTTAATGAACTAATGAGAAGTATGTTGGACATACTAAAATTGGTTATGAGAATAAAATGACCAAGGTTTGGTTATGATATGAAGGACTTCACTAATTACTGTGGATGTTATAACTTAGTTTGAAGTAATATAACTATAAGATACTATTGTATAATTGTAATATCCTTGTAGTATTATGTCTCACTAAGTAATTACTTAACATGTGTTTATTTCACCCGTAGGTAAAGGAAAGGATTAGTTGCGTAAGGAGGGTAGTTGTTTCAGTAGCTTTTATCAATTAAAGGTTGACTCACCAATAAAATTATGATAATCTTATTTATTTTGAGAACTTAATTGACATGTAATTAAATTATAGTAAATATTTTTAATTTACTAAAGTGATAGTTTTAGTATGTTGCCTTTATAAACATCATATTTAGTAGTTGATTATTTTTTAACAAACTTTTTTTTGTTATCAAATGACAAAAATATAACATGATTTGACCTCTGTATCTCGTGTACAGAAAGGTATACGAGATATGGTTGTTACATTTATTTGTATCAGAGATACAGGTTTAGCCAATTCTTGGCCAAAACTGGGTTTAATTGAATTTAGAAAAAGGATTACATGCCATTAAGATTGTCAAAGTTACTGATATGGTGTCAACAAGAGTGTGATTGATGCCACTCCTGACTAACTTGAGTGTTATTATTATGTATGTTTTAATAGGTTTTGGATACTAAGGATAAAAGTAAGAAAAGTTGATAATATTGGAAAAGAGGGTCGAGATCACAATCGACCCAAGAGAATCTGACATGACTTCAATATCATGTCTTAGAAGGGTAAAAGTTGCTAGGGATTTTCCTCCATTATGTGGAAGGAATACCCCAGTGTTTAACGACATTTCTGACTTTGAGAAATACTTAAGTGAAGCATTAAAGTGTTTAAAGTATGGTTAAATTGAGTAAGCAGAAATGAATAAGCGGTAAGTACAATGTCCGCTAAAAGCTTATAGAAAGAGTTGTTAGGTCAACTGATTATGAGTTGTTTAAGAATAAATGTTAAGTTTTATGAATCTAATAGAGTTACATTTTTTTAGAAATTGTGAAAATGGAATTACTACCCATTTCATGCTTCAATGGATTATTATTTAAATTTGAGGTTAATTCTCAAGAACTTGAAAAAAATGTTAAGTTCGTAATGAAGGGAAAAAGAGTAAATTGGTTACTAGGGTAATTTTAGCATTAACTGCTATGAGGTTATTGCTATAAAGTTTCCAAGTCTTCTTATTTAATGATGTGGATAATTAGACTTTTAGTTGAGAGAGAAAATGTTTCAATTGCTAGAGAATATTTTAAATGGATCTGGAAAATTACATGGATTTCCTCAAGAAGAATTGAAAGATTTTAAAAATAAAAGTATTATATTTAACTTAATCTCGAGTGAGATGATAGTAGTAAACCCTAGTGTGTCATGGTTCAAAGATGAGTTGGATAGGTAGTAAACATTTAATAAAGATTACAGGGGCTATATTCCACGTAAATCTGATGAAATTGTTATGATGAATTAAGATCATATTGGGTATATGTTGTTTGTTTCTAGAGACGATATATATATATATATATATATATATATAGCTTTTATGGCTAATGGGTTAGATACTCAATTGATTAAAGAAGAATTGTCTGATAATTTCACAAAAGTTAGGAAACTATAGATGTCTTTTCAGATAGAATTATAGGGTTATCTTCAGATTGAGAGGTGAAATTAAAAGTTGATGGTTATTAAAGTATTAAACAGGTTTCTTTGATTTCGTATTCCATAACTTAAACGTGTTAAGAGAATTAGATGCTTAATTATAAGAATTGATTGATCAAAGTTTATCAGTCTGAGTATTCATCACGACAAGTAATTGAGTTATTAGCGAAAAGAAACATAAATATATATGGTTATGCCTAGATTTTGACGGTTTAAATAAGACTCTTCTAGAGAAGAATTTATATCCCAAACTATCTAAATATGAAATTCTAGTTAACATAGATGGCTTTCATTGGCCAGGTTGTTTTAGTATAAGGTATAAGAGTAGATTCTAAGAAAACTCATGTAGTAAATTAGAAATTCCCAAAGAATGATCCTGAAGTTTGGATTTATTTGGGGCTTGTGGGTACTATCGAATGTTAGTGAAGAACTTTTCAACGTTAGCTTACTGCTAACTAAGTTTTTAAAAGAAAATGTCTTTTGTAGAGTGGAGAAGGGTCAAGAGAGTTGAAATTATAAAGAGAATTTTAATAGAGATACTAATGTTTATACAACTTGAGTGGGTAAAGAAATTGTAATTTTTACTAATGTATATCACAACGATTAGAATTGAAAAGATATTTTTTTAAGACATTAATATGTTGACTATGCATTTAGGTGAAAACAAGAGGTACCAAGATTAACGAATTGGGTTGGTTACTGGTCTGAATAGAGTTAGCATAAAAACAGAAAATTGATTTGAGGTGGATCATGAAAAAGAATTAGTACAAATTTGGAGTAGAGAAATTCAGAGACTGTGTAGCAAATGATCCCTTTAGTGTAGTATTACAGTAAACACACAAGGTCTTTAAATGAGGACAATTTCTCTTAAGGAGGAAGAATTGAAATACCCCAAATAATAGGTCATGATTAATTTGAAAGGAATTAAAAATTTGGAGGACTAAATTGAGTAATTAGTAAAGTATAAGAAATGACTTAAGTAAGACCAATTTGTAAAAGATAGTTTATTGAAAGGGCATTTAGTATTTTAGGTGAAATGAATTTAAAACCTATTTAAATTAAGGATTTAAGAAAATGAGGAAAAGGAAAAAGCTTATTCTCTTATTCTTCTCTTCTTCCCGTGCAAGGACCACTCTCTATAGCCCAAAGGTAAACTTCAATTTAATCAGTTTTTCCTTTCGATTATGGATTGTTTTTAAACCTTAAGTGATATGTAAGCTAAATGGAGGGTTAAATAGGATTAAAACAAAGGTATGGATGAAATATAGAGATTTAAGAAAATGGGTTTTGAAATGATGTGTTAATATATGAGTGTTTGGATGTTATTGGTAGATTTGACTTGTCAAAGTAGTAAATAAGAGATTAAAAGCATGGAGTTTAAAAAACAAGTTAGAAAATGTGATGTGATTCTTATAATCAAATGATATTGAAGGATGCTTGATGTTTTAAGTAATTAAATAGAGGAAAATTAATATGGATAGTTAAAGACGGGTTTGATAGTATGTACGGTGTAAGTATAACAAAATTTGATTTGACCAGTAGTATCGATACTGATTCAATCAGTATCGATACCGAAAAGTTAGTATCGATACATGATAAGGGTCGATACCAAGCATCGAATCTAAAAGGGTATCGATACTGGTAGGGGGTATCGGTACCATAGTATGGTAGTATCGATACCATGGTAAGGGTATCGATAGTAGGCAACATCAAACCTAAAATTGGTATCGATATCGAAAGGGGGTATCGATACCATAATATAGAAGTATTAGTACCAGGGTAGTAGTATCGATACTAAGGAGCTATAAATGTTAAAAATAGGCTGATATTGTTATAGAAAGTTAATGATATGCCCTTTTGAGTATTGTTTAAGTATAATGGTTAGAAAATATACTAATATTGGGTATTGTACATGCTTTAATGGGTGCTTGGATAGATCGGAATCAAGCTTCCCAATCAAGCAAAACTAAAGACAAAGGCAAAGTACCAGAGTGATAAACTTTGAGTTTTGGATACATAGCGAGGAAAAGTCAAGTGAGTGCATTTAATTATGTACGTATATGATATAATAGTCATAGTGGTATGAATTATTGATGTATGTATGGTGATTACCAAATGGAACTAAGTGTGCTAAATGTTAAGGAATTCATACTAAGTGTATGAATTTCCGTATAGGGCACTTAGTGTGCTAAAATGTTAAGGAATTCATACTAAGTGTATGAATTTCCGTATAGGGCACTTCGTTTACTAAAATGTTAAGGAATTCATACTAAGTGTATGAATTTCCATTTAGGACACTTAGTGTGCTAAAATGTTAAGGAATTCATACTAAGTGTATGATTTTTTGTATAGGTTACTTCGTGTGCTAAAATGTTAAGGAATTCACACTAAGTGTATGAATTTTCGTAATTCATACTAAGTGTATGAATTTCCGTATATGCACTTGTGTGCAAAATGTTAAGGAATTCATACTAAGTGTATGAATTCTGTATGGGGCACTTTGTGTGCTAAAATGTTAAGAAATGGTTGAGAAATGATGTATAGGCCTTCGTGCGCATCTTTAATAAATAACAGGAATACGAAGTTAGTAAACTATCATGTGAGTACTAAGAGTGCAAATGTATAAGGGTTATATAATTAAAAGAGAGCTAATTAATACTGAAAGTAAAATAGTAGAGTAGAAACTATTCCAAAAAAAAACTTTAAGGCCTAACTGTGCAATTGATAGAAAGGTGTCATTTATGCTAGTTAGATGAAAGGCTAAGTGCCTTTGAGGCCTAATTCAATTTGATAGAAAGGTGTCAATTATGCCAATTAGATGAATGGTTAAATACCGTTGAGTAAAAGAATAATGGCCTAACTGTGCAATTGACAGAAGGTGTCAATTATGACAGTTAGATGAACGGTTAAATTCTTTGAGTAAAATATAATGACCTAACTGTGTAATTGACAGAAAGGTGTCAATTATGCCATTAGATGATGGGTAAATACTGTTGAGTAAAAGAATAATGGCCTAACTGTGCAATTGACAGAAAGGTGTCAAATATGCCAGTTAGATGAACGGTTAAATACTGTTAAGTAAAGATAATGTCGTAATTGTGCAATTGACAGAAAGGTGTCAATTATGCCAGTTAGATGAACGATTAAACATTGTTGAGTAAAAGAATAATGGATTAGTTATACATTTGACAGGAAAATGTCAACTATGTAAGTTAAATAAAAGCAAAATATCTGTGTAAAAGATAAGGAATTATAATGTAATGTATATGAATGGTATAAGTGATATGAAAGGATGATATATATATATATATATTATATATATATATATATATATATAATGTTCCAAAATGCATAATTAGTATGAATGGATGTTAGGAAAAATGTTAACAGAACAATAGGCATGAAAGGATGCCATATTAAGATGCATGAAAGGATGCATTAAGGCATGACAGGATGCCATAAAAAAAATGTATAATGGATGTGCTAATACATGAAAAGGGACAAGATTGAAGTTAATAAACTAATGAGAAGTATGTTGGACATACTAAAATTGATTATGAGAATAAAATGACCAATGTTTGGTTATGATACGAACGACTTCACTAATTCCTATGGATGTTATAACTTAGTTTGAAGTAATATAACTATAAGATACCATTATATAATTGTAATATCCTTGTAGTATTATGTCTCACTAAGTAATTACTTAACGTGTGTTTATTTCACGCGTAGATAAAGGCAAGGATTAGTGTAAGGAGGGTAGTGTTGTAGCAGCTTTCATCAATTAAAGGTTGACTCACTAGGAACATTATAACAATCTTATTCATTTTGAGAACTAATTGGCATATAATTAAATTATAGTAAATATTTTGTAATTTACTAAAGTGATCATTTTAGTATGTTGCCTTTATAAACATCATATTTAGTAGTTGATCAAATTTTAAC
This sequence comes from Hibiscus syriacus, assembly GCF_006381635.1. Lineage (NCBI taxonomy): Eukaryota > Viridiplantae > Streptophyta > Magnoliopsida > Malvales > Malvaceae > Hibiscus > Hibiscus syriacus. The sequence continues at coordinate 1,050,932 of NW_024062559.1, forward strand.
AAATTCTTTTGAGTTTTCAAATGAAATTTTTTTTTATATCGTGATGTGACAGCTGTATCTCATGTACGAAAAGATATACGGGATATGGTTGATACACTAGAGCCGTCAGATTTGTCAAGCAATTTGATGATCCAGATTGAATATGAAATAGGGTTTTTACAACCCCAAAAAGGAGTCATGCATAGCCGCATATCCACCGTCAGATCTAGGCATCTCATCCAACAACCAGATGTAGTAAAAACTTAGGGTTTTACCCTAAAAAGCTACTACCCGCTAGATCACCACAACCATTGGATCCGTCGATCCAACGACCCAGCTTCACCCAATGATGTTGACCGTTCAGATCTCGCGCGTAAGATGAACGGGGCCTCTCCAATCTTTCACGTGTGCTCAACTGTCTCTACTATATCCGAGCACCAAACGATCGTATGCTCCCCTCTGCCATATTCCCTCGACAGTGGCAGAGCCTTCGTTCTCCGATGCATGCAAACAAATAGGACATCAAAATATTAGAAAAATAAAAGAAAGAGAAAACAAAAAAAAGAACGAAAAATCGAAAGAAATACCACAACAATATATAACAAAGATCAACATCCATCAACAAGAAAAAAATAGTGGAACCAAAACGAAAGAAGAAAACCCCTTTTATGAGTGAAGTGCCTAGCAACCAAAAGGGAGAGAAAAAAACCCAAAAACGCAAAGTTCTTACCTTTCCAATCCAAAAAGTCTAATCGCTGTCGATCGAAAGTAGAACCCCATCGAGTCAAAGGTAAACCCTTCATCACTATCCTTGTTATGGGTTTCATGGTTTTGAAATGTTGTTTTTTATGGGACTTGAGCCTAAAGAGAGTTTTAGGATTTAAGATACCGATTTAGGACCTCTCTGTTTCTCGTCGGAGCCCCGTAAGGGATGAGGACACAGTGGTTGCATGGTTTAGAAAGCAAAAAAAGAGAAAAAGAGAGAGGATAGGTTAGATCTCGGGTTCTCATCTCTGTCTTTTAAAAGGGTTCGAAGAGAGGGCTTGTCTGACCCATTATCGGGGTCACTTGGGGGTGGCGGCCACGGTGGCTGCCTTGGTCGGAGGAGAAAGAAAAGAAAAAAAAAAGAAAAGGAGATGGGCGGAAGTTGAGAGAAAATACCGGGGGAGGGTTTTTGGTTAACTGATTTCAAATGAGGCTAGGATAGATTCTTACCCAAAATACCATTATATGGTTCGACCAAAACGGAAACGTTTTGAGTGTTAGAACACCCACGTTTGATGGAAAGGGGTAAACTATGTGAGGGATCCTTTTAGCTTCTATGAGTTACGTTTTGGTCCTTAAGTCGACTTCTAAAGTTTCTGTTTGTGGCTTCTAAGTTTACACGCATTTTATTTTAGCCCCTAACCTTAGTTAATTTAAGTCTTTACTTGTTTATACATTGGGTATGCCATTTTTGAAGCCTTTTATTTTAATTCCACGTATGTTTGGGGTTTATTCTTAATTTTGATACTTGTAATTTTATTAAGTTGCATTTTAATCTCATATGTAGTTACGGGTTTATTACGGTTTTAAGGCCTGAGATTTAAAACTTTTATGCTTCATGACTTGATGTTTACCTAGTTTCTGATTTTGATTTTAGATTTGATTCCTTTTTATTTTTAGTCTCTATTTGATGTCCTTTCATGTGTGTAAATATGTACTTAAGTCCTTTTGGTTAGTTGAGTATAACGTATCGTGTTAGGGAATTTATGGTATCGTTAAATCAGGTTATGCATGCCATTAAATTTTATTTAATCTAATCTAGATAAAATAGCAGTTATTTAATTTTATGGGGTTAAACAAACATGTTTGTCGTACACACTGGTTTAGGGGAATTTATCCTTATATATATAGTATATGTATATATATAATATATAATTTACATTATATATACATGCATCATATTATCATAAAAGTTATTATCCATATTATATATATATTATAATTATTTTAATTTTCCTCAACTTTTGAAATTAATGTAATTCAGTCAATTTTACAATTTTCCTCACATTTTACTGTATTTAAATTTTAATTTGTAATTTATATTTGTTGAATTTGGTCCTTCAAATTATATTGTATATGAAATTGACACATTCTTATTTTATTTTTGTAATTTACTTAAAACCCTATAAAATTTAAATCACAAAATAAATTTCTTTTAAAATTATATTCACCAACTTTTTAAATGTATGCAATTTTGTCCATTTTATATTAATATCAGCTTCACATTTTATAATTAATTCAATTTCATCCCTCATCATTGCTTGTTGTTTAATTTATTCAATTTTTTATTTCCAATTTCATGTTTGTTCAATTTGGTACTTTATATACATATATAAACTATAAAGTGTAAGTATATATATACACATATATAGTATAAGTATATAATATACAATAATAAATTATTTGGATATAAGTATTAAAGTATATAAATATAAGTATTAAATATAAAGTATATAAGTACCTAAGTATATAATATAAAGTATTAAACTATATAATATAAGTATTAAATATAAAGTATTAAAGTATATAAATATAAGTATTAAATATAAAGTATATTAATAATCATAATTACTATATTAAGTATATTTATTAATTTAGTTATCATAATTAATGTAACCACCAGACCTGGCTTGGACGTTATGCCCAAATCTAGGCAGTCACATATCACATTCAGAGATTCTTTTTATATTTAAAACAACGTTAAAATCCATATAACAATATAATATGAAATTTATCCAAAATATGGATTCATACGATAAACATATATATATATATATATCAGAAAATCGTATGAAACATTTACGGAACAAAATACTGGTAATATTGATATATCAAGACGGTAGCAAAACACATGTCACCAAATATAACAGAAAGGTATATAATATACAATGATACAAAATTAGGAGAAGTCGGTCCTCTTGTTGCCAAGTCTATTAGTCTAATCTGCTATTAATTGAAAAGGTTAAAATTTACGTAATGAGCTAAAAAACTCAGTGTGCTTCTTACGTTGTATAAAAACATACAGATAAAATATTTCTATAAAATCAGTTTATTAAACATGTTTTCAAAACATGAACACTACCCTCGTCCGATCACTATAATGTGTAGGTTCCCTAGAACCATACACCCACCTATACACCCAGTAAGGGCTTACCCTGTGCACAAAGCGGAGGAGCCTGCAGTAAGGTCTTATCATGTACACAAAGCAGAGGAGTCTGCAGTAAGGTCTTACCCTGAGCACAAATCCGAGGAACCTACGGTAAGGACTTACCCTGAGCTCAAACCGAGGAGCCTGCAGAAAGGACTTACCCTGAGCACAAAGCCGAGGTGCCTACGAAAAACGGTAAGGTCTTACAAGTCATAGACTAGGCCTGAGATACTTCCTTCAATAAAACTCCCCAATGACAGAAATAACATGTATGTAGTCGAATAAAAATGGTAGTTTAATCCATTAAAACATGAAAATATTTCATTTTCAGAAATCATATATGAAAATACGATAATCCAGAGATCATATTAGAAATATACATTAAATTAGATATCAGATAAACCATGTTCAAAAAATCAGGTATTCTGTTATAAAAATATTAAGTATTGTTAGAAATCTTAAACAGTTCAGACAAATAGTTGAAAACACTAATGTAACACCAACAAGAAACACACATGTATCGGTCTGAGTAGTCTGATAGGGAAGCCTACTACTGAGTCTGTCGATCATGATCAGCGGCAGCACTAGATCCTACGAATTAGAAAATCCATATCAAAATTCTAATATGAATAATATTAACCTTTATTTAAATGATTTACGGAAACCTACAGGTAACTCTCGTAGAACGCGGATCGAGCGAGTCTAACGGACAAAAAACACTAGACATAACTAACCCTCAGTTAGGTGAAACATGAGTACATTCATAAAAATATCTTCTTGTATCAATTCCATAACCAAATCTCAAATAAATAAGCAAAAATGCTAAAAATACTAAGCATTTTTGGATTAACGAGCTCTATTCGGTGCTTTCGGGTCAGAATTTGACAAAACGGACTTCGGAATCAGACTAAGGATGTTGAAAAACATAAAATATGACTTTTTGAAAATTGACTTTTTTGTCAAAGTCAATGGTTAACGGTCGGTCAACAGTGAACGACGGAGAGCTCGATTTTGAAACGTATAAAACTTTATATTACTCACCCCTTCACATTCTAGTGACAACGGAGATAAGAAGGACACCGGTAGACTCGGGACAACGCAAGGAACACGATGGTACGAGAGGTGTCGAAAACATAGCAACGGTCGAAGATGAATCGGTGATCAAATCTTTCATTCTAAAAGAGGAAAAATTTGAAAAGAGAGAAAAATTTTAGTTTCCAACTGAAAATTTTCCAGATTTAGGGTTATATAAACCCTAAAAAAGAAAATGACAAAATCATACCATAGGTCATCCATCTTTAGTTACTTTCTGAATTTGGATCCGAATTTAATCAAAATTTCACTTTGATTCATGAATTAAATCAAAATTCAATTTAGTACTTGAAAAATTTTAAGAGAATTTTAGACCCTGTTTTGGAGTGTAACAATTAATATTTTATTATAACTTTTAAAAATTTATCATATTAATTAGAATGATTTAGTATAAACTAAAAATCTCATAATTTTATTAAAATCTTATATTTCATCAATGATAATATATAAGTTAGGTAAATATCATATCAGATCATTAACAGGTCGGACCATTTACAAGTCAGGTTAAAAACAGGTCAGGTTCATAACATGTCTGGTTGAAAATAGGTCAGATAATACAAGTTATTTACCATGTCAATCTCAGGTTCGGGTTCATATAAGTCGGATGTAGGTCGGATTTGAGCATCATATTTTCGGTTCAATTTAGGTTCAGGTCATTCTCAGTTCAGATGCAGATCGGGTTCAGATTCATAATTTCCTAATCCAACTCGGGTTAAAATCAACACTAGTTTCGACTGGAGTCGGTTTCGGATCACCACAACGCATATAAAAAATAATTTTTACTCGAGTCGATTTCAATCAGTTTTATAGGTCAGGTAAGATTTTTACACCCCTAATCAAACCCAAGAAGATGGGGATTATCTCAGGAAAGGCGGGCTAATACACGGTTAATATACAACGTTACCGGATACATTAAAAGATATTTAACAAATTCGGTTTAGCGCTACTGAAAATGTTGAGTAATAATAATGTAGTAGGTCTAAATCATGAAGAAATATTAAAACATTTGGCAACCGACAAACTTAGCTTGTCAGTTTATGTCGATACTTTATAAAAATGTATCGATCCACATCAATATAACAGGTAAAAATATGACAAAATCGGTAAAGTGCTACCGGATATATTGAAAGTGTCGATACTTTAATATAAGTATCGACACTTTGTGAATTTAAAAGAGAAGCAGTTTTAGCACCTATAAAGTATCGATACTTTATAATAATGTATCGATCCACAACGATATAACAGGTAAAAATATGACAAAACTAGTCTCTAAAGGAAAAAACCGATATAGAGCGACCGGATATATTGAAAGTGTTGTACTTTAATATAAGTATCGACACTTTGTGAATTTAAAAGAGAAGCAGTTTTAGCGCCTATAAAGTGTCGATACTTTATAAAAATGTATCGATCCACAACGATATAACATGTAAAAATATGACAAAATCGGTCTCTAAAGGACAAAACCGGTAAAGCGCTACCGGATATATTGAAAGTGTCGATACTTTAATAAGTACACATAATAATTATCGATACTTTCAAAGAAATAGGTAATTATACTTTCGAAAGTATCGACACCTGACATAAAAGTATCAATACTTTGGTAGTTGTATCGATTAAATATAAATAACATATCCGGTGAAAATATAAAGGACATAGTTAAATATCCTCGAAAAAATATATAGAACGAACGAGTTTTTGAAATCGAAGCGCAATTGTTGCTGCATTTCAGAAGGCGTTTCTAAAGCGAAGTTTGTTTTTTTGTTGCTGCAGTCGAATCGAAAAGTACGTTGTCGAAACCCTAGTTTTTTATTATTACAGTAATCGAAAATAGGGTTTTTATGTGTTATTTGGGGTTTTAGAGTAAAGAAGCATTTGGGACCGATTACAGGTAGAAAGTGATATTATAGGTAAAATATAAATGTCAGTACTTTTATTAAATATTATAGGTAGAAAATGATATTATAGGTTGAATAAATGTGCCGATACTTGGAGTATTGAGTGTTCCCACTTGTTTGAAGGAAATAGGGATTAAGGTTTTTGGGTTTGGTTTGGGGATTTTGAATCGAAGCCAAAAAGGATTTGGGGCCGATTATATAATATTATAGGTAGAAAATAAGTATGGATACCTGTATATAATATTATAGGTAGAAAATGATATTTTATGTTGTATAAATATGTCGACACATTTTGTAGTGGCCATTCAAATTCTTTTGAAGAAAACCGTTTTACCACAAGAGTAATTATATATATTTGTATATTGAATAAAGTGTATGTAACAAGTATTTGATTTTGATTACCGTAAACTGATATTGAAGGAAAAATGGAGTCAATGGGTGGAAATATTGTTGGTGGCGCAGATGACTTTGAAATTGAGGCCGAGACTCGAAAGCAACCAAAGGGTGGATATATGTACTTCTAGTAAGTATCAATGTCTTTATGTTATTATTGTTGAGATGGTAATTGGATTAAAGTATTTAAGAACTTTAAATTGATTACAAATTTTAAATATTGACAGTATGACCGATTGCCAAAGGATAAAAGAAGGTGGCGAACACATCGGTTCGGTATATAAATTAAAATTGACATTGAGTATTATTTAGCATTAATGTATTGATTAAGAAACGTTTATGCTTAATATTAGGTGAGAAATAATGTGTTGGAGAAATAGAATTCGATGAGTGATACTGATAAGGAACCTTACATCGCACAGTCAAAGATGGATAGTGAAGAATACAAAGAATGGAGGAAAGCACATGAAAAGAAGGTATTCATTAAACTTGTATACGTTGATACAAAATATATAAGAACTATAACATTATATATTATAAAAAAATGTAGGAAGTGTCAACAAGGTGCATCATTAAAAGGGTGAATTCATTAATTAAACACCTTAAGGAGAAGGGTTAGTTGAATATGCTGTGAGAAATGGGGTTTGGATCATTGGTAGGAGTAAGGGATCAGCCTATTCGGAGGGAATTGTGTCGATCCTTGATGGCGCAATTTGATGTCAAATAATGTATTGCTAAATATGGTGATTTTTCATTTCCTCTGGGGATCCCATATGCTGCAGCCATCTTGGGGGTAGCAAATGAAGGCAAAAGTGTTGTAGAAGTCTCTAAGAGTAAGAACTGGAAAGCACTTGCCTCCAAATATAGTTTGAAGCAGAAGGTGACATATGCTAAACTTGAAGAGGAAATCAAAAGTGGATCTTACGGAGGGATGAGCTGAAGGCCCGCGTTCTATTGTACCTTGTCGGGATCTTTCTTTGTTCAACGGGTGATACGTCAACGAACAAGGACTATATGAAGCTCATTTGTGATGAAGGCTTGAAGGGTGAATTCAATTGAGCTGAATATGTCAATTCGAGATTGATTGAATCAATAATCACCTTTAAAAAGGGCAGCCATAGATACCTGAAAGGGTGCATAGCAATCTTAGAGGTAAATGAGTTGAAGAATTTTTTTGTTTTTTATATAAAATGATAGTATAGTTATTATATAAAATTATAAATTTTATTATAAATGCAGGTTGCACTGTTCGATTTTTGGTCGGGCTGTGAGGTAGTGCCGGCTTATGAAAGAACCGAAGTGGCATGTTTTCGTGCATGGGGCAAGGAAGAGGTGGTTAGAGTGATGGCGAAGTTGTAAACCAAGAAAGGGTAATAAATGTAATTAAATAATATTAAGAATATAATCAATGTCTTATTATTGTAATTTAATTTTGAAGGTTATTGGCAAGGAGGCAGAGGAGAAGAAAGAAGAGATAGTTGTATTGGGGGATGACGGTGAGGGAAAACAGAGTAAATTTGACATTTTGATGTATGAATTGGCTGATATAAAAAAATCCAATTTGATATCATGCAAAGACAATCAATAGTCGAAGAGAAACTTGAGAGAATTGAAGAGACACTTGAGAGGCATAAGGGGGAAGTGGAAGGAAAAATAGATTGAGTGGTAAAAGAAGTTGAGGTGTTGAGGGGTGAAGTGGTGAAAGAAGTTCAGGTGTTGAGGGGTGAACTTAAGATGGTGATGGGTGGAAAAATTGATGGAGTGGTGAAGGAGGTTGTGGAATTGAGGAGTGAACTTACGGGGGTGTAGGGGGTGGTTGATGAATACTTGGATGAAGGGAAAACTGAAGGGTGAAATAAAAGAGATGAAGATCTATGTAGAGTAAAAATACGATGAACTGAAAAAATATGAAGAAGAAAAGATGGAGGAAGAAGAAAAGATGGAGGAAGAAGAAAAGATGGAGGAAATGAGGAGGAATGATGTCGATGTGATCTATACACCAGAGAGTGTTATAGATGCAGATTTGGATTCAGAATGTCCTACACCACAGAAGAAGAAGCAGAAGGTAAGTTGAATAAAATAAAACTTAATGTGATCTTTATCATATTGTTGTGACGAATATTTGTATGCAAAATTATAGGTTGAAAAAGCGGATATTCCAAGCGGAATTGATGACCTCGAAGCTACAATTTGTGATTATTTATGGAATAGTGAGTTAGAATCGAGGTTAGTGAAATATATTGCTTTGTGAGTGATATTTAAATATTTCATGACAAAGATATTAATCCTAATGATTCATACAGATGTTCTGCAATCTCAATGGGAAATCAATTCGCTAGTGTATCCGACTTTGCAACGTTGAAGCCTACAGAATGGGTTGACGGTGTGGTAAGTAACAAGTACAAAATTTTAAAACCTATTGAATATATTCTGATTGTGTAATTAATTTTGTTAGGTTATTGATTTTCTTGCCTGGACAGTATGTTACTATTCAAAAAAGTCACTCCGAAGGATTGGCTACCCTCCATACCACTTAGCGGTGAGTTAAATTAATAAATGTTGAAAAGTAGTGTTATAGACGGTAAATTAATAATGATTGTCACGTAATTGCAGCAACAGGCGTTGGATGCCAACAACAAAGTAATAGTTGAGGATATTGCTAGCTTTTGGGGTCCCATATTGGGTAACTATGTGAAATTCACCGACTATGAGAAGGTAAGACACCATACGAATTGCAAATGATGTTTTCGGATATAGAATGTTGAATTTTGTCAAATTGGGTGTGAAATTTGTTGCAGATCATGTTCACAATAAACTATCATAATTCACATTGGTATCTGTTGGTGTTGGATATGGTAGATCGTGTTGCAACAATATATGATAGTTTGTTTACATCTGAAGCAGCTAAACAGAGAGTGAATGATGCTAAGAGATTGGTATGTATGAAAGGAAATTATGTAAATTATAATTATGATGCTAAGAGAGTGAATAATGTATGTGAATGTAATTATGTATGAGATGAGAAAAGTTAGCAGTAGGTTGTTGTACATGTTTCTTATACACAGTAAGAGTCATGTTGATACTTATGATATATGGAGATTGTTGTCTGCATTATTCCAAATGTCATCATAATTGTCATTATGTGCGGCACTGAATGGCCATTCCATATTGAAGGTATGTACAATAACTACAAAATTCAATAACTTTCAAGTAACAGGTAAATTTACAATGTAGGTGGTAAAAATATACTTTTTCAATGACAAACTTAATAAACACAAAGATTTGTTTCCAACATTTTGTCCAGTATGGTTCCCAAATGTAAAGTTCCCAAACGTAAAGTTTCCAAAAAATAGGTAAGCAGATGTATCGATACATTTATAAAAAGTATTGATCCCAAAAACATCGAAACACATAATTATAATGTAATAGGTAATTTTGTAATAAAATGTATCGATTTTGAAATTTGTGTTGATACTTTTTATCCAGAATAAATGCCCGAAATGGTGAACGCATAAAGTGTCGATACATTTATAAAAAGTGTCGATCTCAGAGACATCGAACCCATAATTATAGTGTAATAGGTAATTTTGTAATGTAAACGGTATAAATATACATGTTTTATGTGAGAATAGGTCTACATAATGTATCGACACTTTTTAATTTTGTGTCAATACATTTTGTCCAGAATGAATTCCCAAAAAAATGGTGCATGCATAAAGTGTCGATACATTTATAAAAAGTATCGATCCCAGAAACATCGAAACCCATGATTATAATGTAATAGGTAATTTTTCAATGTAACCGGTATAAATATACATGTTTTATGTGAGAATAGGTCTACATAATGTATCTACACATTTGAAATTGGTGTTGATACTTTTTGTCCAGAATGAATGCCCAAAATAGTGAACGCATAAAGTGTCGATACATTTTTAAAAAGTGTCGATCCCAGAGACATTGAACCTATAATTATAATGTTATAGGTAATTTTGTAATGTAACCGGTATAAATATATCAGTTTTATGTGAGAATAGGTCTACATAATGTATCGACACTTTTTAATTTTGTGTCGATACATTTTGTCCAGATGAATGCCCAAAAAAACGGTGCACGCATAAAGTGTCGATACATTTATAAAAAGTATTGATCCCAGAAACATCGAAACCCATGATTATAATGTAATAGGTGATTTTTCAATGTAACCGGTATAAATATACCGGTTTTATGCGAGAATAGGTCTAGAAAATGTATCGACACTTATGGAATTTGTGTCGATACTTTTTGTCCAGAAGGAATGCCAAAAGGGTGCACCCATTAAGTGTCGATACATTTTTAAAAAGTGTCGATCCCAAAAACATCGAAACCGATAATTATAATGTAATAGGTAAATTTCCAATGTAACCAGTATAAATATACCAGTTTTATGAGAAAATAAGTCAACATAAAGTATCGACAATTGTTAAATTTGCGTCGATACCATTTTAAAAATCGCGTGTTTTTCCCTCTTCATTATTTATAGATTATAATCGATACAAACTCCAAATCGACAAACCCTAAACCTAAAGGCAAAAAAGAACTCTTCCTCTCTGATGAATACCAGCGTTCTCATAACAGTGACGATCAGATATTCAAGTAAATTTATCGATATTTTATGGGTTTGATTGATTTCTAGATTAAAGTTTTTTTGCTGAATATGTTTGTGTTCCAATGTAACAGCATCCACACCCAAAATGGCTCTAAAATGTCAGCGTCAGAAGTGTGGTCTTTCTCAAAGCTCTTCTCAACCCAGGTCTTCTCATCCACAACCTCCTTCTCAATCAATCATTTCTTCTGAGGAAATCAGGTCGTTTGAAACTTTGAACTTTAGATCTGATACGGAGAAAGAAATATGACAGAGGAGTTTTAAAGTAAGGAAGATTCGTCCCGAACGTGTCATTGACCTGGGTTTCTTGTTCAATGATAAATATGCATTTAGTTTTAAATCCATATTTACATCTTGGGGTTGGCTTGAATTCATTGGTGTAGAACTAAAATATTACCCCATCCTAGTTAGAGTCTTCTATAACAATGCTTCTTTACAGCACGAGCCTAATAAGACTAATATAATAGGAATTAATATCAATGTCATGGGGAATGATATATATATATATATATATATATATATATATATATATATATATATCCAGATACTATTGCGGAGGGTCTAGGTGTCAAGAATAAAGGGGATTCAGATGAAAATGATTTAGATACTACAATACAACGGGTTGCTAGAAATAGCCCAATTCACCTAGATGTAGAGTCGAGAGTATTTCACAAAATGCTCACTTGGTATATTCGGCCTACTGGGGGAAAACATTCAACGCTTCGAGATAACGATTATTGGTGGATAACAAAGTATAAATCCAAAACGGCTCCAAACATTGCTAAACTGATATTTAATACAATTGTATATATGGTCACAAAGGGAGCAACAATTTCAACTTCACTACCATATGGATGTGTCATCACCCATCTGTTTAATAAGAAAGAAGTTGATTTTTCGCATGACGCCCCTGTTCGATTAACCCGCAAGATTGACATTTTATTTATTAAAAAAGTGGGATATGATTTTGTTGAAAAAGTCTGTTGGAAGCGTGTCAAGGATGTCAGATTAGATCAAGAGATGGAGAAAATGGACCCCATTGGCCATGAATACGACCAACCAATTGGAGACGTAATGATGGAAGAAGCTCCAGTTGGAGAGGATATCACAATTAAGACGGTGATGGAATACATGGTCAATTTTTGGGAGCATATTGATTCCCTTGTGAGTGGAATGTGAGCCGATATTTCATCATTGCGCGATGAAGTCTCCATGTTGCGTGACAAATTATGTCAACGACATCAAATGAGTTAGGTAATTAATTATTTATGTTTCTAAATATTTACACGTTCTGAAATGTATTTTATTTTCTTTTAATAGATGTGGACAACCAAGAGGTCAATGAAGATGACGATGAAGATGATGATGATAATTATGATGATGATCCAAACAAGTATATCATGTCTGCAACGCCGCCTGCAAGAAAACTTGTAATTTTTTATGACAATGGTGTCCTTGCCTACTTCCCAAGACATCCAAAAGGTTTTAATTTTGTTCTTTTCTATCTATTATTTTAACATATAAGCGTAGAACTTTAATCTTATTTTCTTCATGTTGTAGATGTTGTCCTTAGAACATGATTATATGAATTTATGCATTTTTGTGTAGACAATTTTGTTATTGCCATTTGGTCTTCCAATATGAGGTTAGAACTGTTGAGCAATTGAATTACTATAGCCAAAATCGTTAATATAGAATTAAATGTTAACATTCAAACTTGATTACAATCTCATGCATAACATTGACCCTGTACTTGAGAAACTACCTTTGTTGTCTGACCATTTTCTATTTACTTGGGTAATATGAATGTCATTACAGTTTGTTGACTTTTATTTGTATATGATTCCTACATATTTATGTTCGACTGTTTGTGAATAGGATCAAGAAAATTGCAAAACATACGATAATGTTACCTACTGTAAAGATCTCAATGATGTTTGGAACGCGTTTCCTTATTTTAACGACCTAAATACACTGTTGGTCGATGATTCACCGGAAAAAATGATTTATAATCCGGTAAGTTACATTTATGCAATATGTTTTTCCAGTTAAACAGGTGTTCATACATTGATTGATTAACAATTTATGTGTTTATATAGAAATACAATTACATATGTCCACATTTCTTTGACGCTGCTTCCCATTCGGGCGACAATGCTCTAGGTATGACAAAAATTTATTCCTGCTTATGCGAAATTAGTTTATTGTTAGTAAAATTGCACCTCATTAGTTTTGATAATTGAAATTATTTATATATGTCCTCAGAAAAAGGCGGTAACATACGAGAGTATTTGGAAAATTTATTGAAGGCGCTTAATATTCCAGACTTCGTTAGAAATAACCCTTTTTCATCGGATTAATTTCGTTGTGGGAACATTATTTGAACATTGTTATGTATAAATTTATTGTGTATGTATGTTTTGGTTTGATTATATTGTGTGTATATTTTCATTCGGATGGGATGAGCTGTGCATAACAAAACAATTTATCTATATCTTCCATGTGAGTACTTTATTCCCACTATGTGACAAGTGTGACAACCCCATCAACTCACAACTCAGCTTTTAACTCAATCAATATTGTCTTTTATCTGCTTGATGGTTCATAACGCATGTTACTTGAACAATATGAATCAATTATGTAATTTTCATGTTCAATTTAACACTGCATTTCAAATTCATTTCATATGTAATTGGAGTTTGAATTTAAATTTCAATTTGAGTTTGAATTTCAATATAAATTTCGGCTCCACTATAAATATTAGCCCGAGCCTTTGTTCCATCCAAACAACAACTTACTCAATGGAAGCATCGAGAGTGTTTCAAATTTCATTTATAAGGTAACAACTTACCTTTTTCAAAACTTATTAACTTAGCTAATATGCATGTTATCATTGATTATTCCTACTCAGGAATATCAGTAACTTACAAACATGTATCGACACATAAAGTTTCCAAACTTAAAGTTTCCCATAAAGTGTCGATACATTTATAAAAAGTATCGATCCAAAAAATATCGAAACCGAAAATTATAATGTAATAGGTAAATTTATAATGTTATTGGTATAAATATACCGATTTTATGAGCAAATAGGCCAGCATAAAGTATCGACAACTTATAAATTTGTGTCGATACTTTTTGTCCGAGCCTTTGCTCAACGAGCTTCACACATAAAAGTGTCGATACATTTAAAATTGTATCGATCCAAAAAACATCGAAACCGAAAATTATAATGTAATAGGTATATATACAATGTAACCAGTATAAATATATCGGTTTTATGAGAAAATAGGTATACATAATGTATCGACACTGTTTAAATTTGTGTCAATACATTTTGTCCATAATGAATGCCAAACGGGGTGCAAGCATAAAGTGTCGATACATTTTTAAAAAGTATCGATCTCAAAAACATCGAAACCGATAATTATAATATAATACGCAAATTTACAATGTAACTGGTATAAGCATACCGATTTTATGAGAAAATAGGTGAGCATAATGTATCGACACTTTTTAGATTTGTGTCGATACATTTTTTCCAGAATGAATGCAAAGCGGAGTGCACGCATAAAGTGTCGATACATTAATAAAAAAATATCGATCCAAAAAACATCGAAACCGAAAAGTATAATGTAATAGGTAAATTTATAATGTAACTGGTATAAATATACCGGTTTTATGAGAAAATAGGTTAATATAGTATATCAACACTTTTAAATTTATGTCGATATGTTTTAAATTACGCGTTTTTTCCTTCATTATTTATATGTAACGCTATACAAACCCTAAATCGACAAACCCTAAAGCTTCTCTTCTCTTCCACTTCGACGAATACCAGCGTTCATAACGGTTACGATCAATTATTCATGTAAATTTATCAAATGCTAGGGTATTGATTTCCAGATTAGACACTTTTTTTCCCTTCACGTGTTCGATAGGTATGTTGTCGAAACCCTAATTTTTTAGAATGTTAGTCTTTGAAAAGAGGGGTTAGGTTTTAAAGTTTGATGTTTTTGAATGGTTATAGGTTGAAAGTTCAATCTTTGTTCGCGAAGATGATGACCTTCAAATGGAGCCCCATCGTATCAATATTGAAGAAAATCAAAAGCGACCAGTAAGAATTGTTCTTAATTTTATATAAGAATAGTTGTTATGATATACGTTCACGTTTCGGGACCAATTAGTTAGATGCATGCAGTAACCTATATCCTCGAGGCAGAGCATAAGAAATCTGGCACTTAAAGATTTACCAAGAGCGGTAGCTTTTGCTCTACATGAAGACCGAACCTAGAATCAACTTTGCAATCATGCTGAAAAAGAACCTGCTGAATAATAGGATTTGCACACAACTGTAAGCATTTTAAACCCTAAACCCAACTACTCACATGGAAAATTATGCAAAAGACATGTCAATCATTTTATGGGAAATCCTGACATCTCTGTTGCATAATTTTCCATGTGAGGAGTTGGGTTTAGTGTTTAAAATTCTTGCAGTTGTGTGCAAATCCTATTATTCAGCAGGTTCTCTTTAGCATGATAAGCATAATTGCAAAGTTGATTCTAGGTTTAGTCTTCATGCAGAGCAAAAGCTACTTCTCTTGGTAAATATTTAAGTGCCAGATTTCTTGTGCTCTTCCTCGAGGATATAGGCTACTGCATGCATCTAACTAATTGGTCCCGAAACATGAACGTATATCATAACAACTATCCTTATATAAAATTAAGAATAATTCTTCAATAACTGAATAAAACAGTTCTTTAATAATTATATGTAATTATGTATGAGATGAGAAAAGTTAGCAATAGGTTATTGTACATGTTTCTTATACAGAGTAGGAGTCATGTTGATACTTATGATATATGGAGATCGTTGTCATCACGTGCGGGACTGAATGGCCATTCTATTCCGTCTTCAAAAAAATTATTTGATGTAGGCTGTGTGCTTGTATTCAAACTGAGCTTGACTTGCATGTTAGTTTGTTATGTCCCTCACCGTTGTAGTACCCACATCGCCTAATTTTCTTCTCGACCTTGTTTTTCGATACTTCTTTTCGCTTGCTTTGTTTTCGTTGAAGGTTGCAAACGTTGTTTACTACACTGCTCTGGTTGACTGAATCATTCAAACCAAATGAGTTTTTAAATTCTTCTGTTAGTCTTTTCATCTCATCTCTTACGGTTTTGAAAGACGCGTCTGTCTTTGATGCAATGTAGCAAAACCTACTTGACGTTGAACGTAGAGCAGCGAACCTTGCCATTTGCATCACTTCTGGAGGCACATTCAAGTCAACAAAATTGGGTGCAGAAGCCTTCACATCCTTAGTCCACATATTTTGAATCAAAGTCCCGGGAAAATATGTGTAATCCAAGTGCTTCAAAATGTGAAGTTGATGGCGACGCAGAAGTCCAACGATCTCGAATTTTCTGCAGGAGCAATTTAAGATTTCCGTACGAGAATCAAAACTAATTTCAAATTTCCTATTATTTTTTTGTACTTTGTCAAAATATAATGTTGACATTCATCTGATAAGGACTGAATCTCTTCCTGAATCCAGTACAATGCCTCCCGTTGAAGTTCATCTTAGAACGAACGAAAAGATTCGCGGGTAAAAATCTCAGTAGCATGACTTTCAAGGTCGACCAATTTTGTGATCTGGAAGGGCTTCGTCTGGGAACTTAAGTAATTCGCTTTCAACTCGTTCATACACATTATACTAATCCCATCTTCAATTGCACGAATAACATCTAAATATGTCTTCTTGTGTTTCAATGCAATCACGAGTGAAGCATTCATAGACTCGCATCTTTGTGTTGAGCGAATATGACAAAGAAATGACCAGTTAGATATGTTTGTGCCCATAAGTGTCGAGTATTTCCCTTCTCAATCACCCATGGATGCTTTTCAATGTTAAATTCTGAAACAACCGAACGCCATTGAATATCAAATTCCTCAGTTGTCCACTAGGAAGCCATGTATTTTGAGAATGGTGCTGTAAATTTTGGGTCACCAATGTTAGCTTGTGCATTGCGAGAAAGATGCCAAGAACATAATCTGTGCTTAGTATAAGGGATAACAGATTTGATATCCCTCTGCATTGCCCTATCCCTATCGGTGACAACTGAAATAGGAGATTTATTCATCATGGCTTCTAAAAAATTCTGTAGCACCCACTCGAAAGATTGAGACGTCTCCTCAGCGATTATTGTAGTGGCAAACACAATTGTATTATGGTGATGATTGACATCGATAATAGGCATAATTGGTCGACCATACAAATTATCTTTGTACATTGTGTCGAACGCAATTACATCACCGAAGCATGTGTAATCTGATCTCAATCTAGAATCCGACCAAATAAGATTATGCAATGCCCCTGATTCGTCTACCGAGTATGTCATAAAAACTCGGGATCGTCATGTTTCTTATAATCAAAGTAAGCAATAAGCGCATTCATATCTCCATCGACGATTTCCTTTGCTTTACCTCTTTGAAGTTCATTGTACATGTCGTTATTGTAAATCCAACATTATGATAGCCTCATGCTTGCTGCGTTAAATAGTTCATTACTTGTGACGTTCCAACACCGACCTGTTTCAATGTTGTTGCCTCATCGATATCAGCCTTACTTACAGCTCTATTAGAACGCATAAATGGTGTCATAGCAGGTGTGCACAATGCATGATTATTTTTCTGATAAGACTTACTTATAACCCACTGATCGTTTGTATTTATTGCTATAACTATGATTCTAGCCTTGCATCCTGTTCTTGTGACTGACCTATGAGCACGTTGAAGATCAACAATATTAACTTTTGATACTTGAAACCCTTCTTTGGAACAACAAAATTCTTGTGTCTTCACATTCCTTTCCACGTCAAGTCGTGTTGTTCCCTTACGTGCACTAAACCCATGTTCTCGTGCGAATCCCTTGTAAAAGTACCAAGCTTGATTACGTGAAGAGAAGAGCTGAACAACCAATCTATCAGATTCATCAACATTATGTACTTCATGGCATTCCTCAGTTGGCTTAACATTGTCTGCATCAGTATGATCCATGGCAAAAAAAATTTTGTGCAAGTTCAGTGGTCCCGGAGTTAATGGAGATGTATGTAAAGGTTCATTGAACATGTTTTAGTCGTGCTTTCAATAGGATGTGGTATTAGTAGTGGTAGTTGAAGGGTGAGTACAACATTAAATTCGCAGGACATATTTATGTATGTACAATAACTAGCTAAATAGGTGTCGATACATTTTCTAAAAGTATCGATCCCAAAAACATCGAAACCAATAATTATAATATAATAGGTAAATTAACAATGTAACCGGTATAAATATACCGGTTAATTAGAAAACATGTCAAGATAATGTATCGACACTTTTTGAATTTGTGTCGATACTTATTGTTAAGAATATAAAGTGTCGATACATTTATTAAAATTATTGATCCCAATAACATCGAAACCAATAATTATAATGTAATAGGTAAATTTACAATGTAACTGGTATAAATATATCATTTTTATAAGAAAATATGTCAGCATAAAGTATCGACACTATTTAAATTTGTGTCGATACTTTTTGTCCATAATGAATGCCAAACGGGGTGCACACATAAAATGTCGATACATTTATTAAAAGTATCGATCCCACAAACATCGAAACCGATAATTACAATGTGATAGGTAAATTTACAATGTACCCGATATAAATATACCGGTTTTATGAGAAAATATGTCTAAATAATGTATCGACACTTTTTAAGTTTGTGTCGATACTTTTTTCAAGAATAAATGGCCAACGAGGTGCATGCATAAAGTGTCGATACATTTAAAATTGTATCGATCTAAAAAACATCGAAACCGATAATTATAATATAATAGGTAAATTTACAATTTTACTGGTATAAATATACCGGTTTACTTAGAAAATAGGTCAATATAAATGCTACCTATTACATTATATAAGCGCTACATAATATGTTATTGTACTTGATAATATTTTCGGTTAAATGTTATTTTATTATATAAGTGCTACCTATTACATTATATAAGCGCTACCTAATATATTATTGTACTTGATAATATTTTCGGTTAAATACTATTTTATTATATAAGCGCTACCTATTACATTATATAAACGTTACCTATTACATTATATAAGCGCTACCTAATATGTTATTGTACTTAATAATATTACAACATTAAATTCGCAGGACATATTTATGTATGTACAATAACTAGCTAAATAGGTGTCGATATATTTTCTAAAAGTATCGATCCCAAAAACATCGAAACCAATAATTATAATATAATAGGTAAATTAACAATGTAACTGGTATAAATACACCGGTTAATTAAAAAACATGTCAAGATAATGTATCGACACTTTTTGAATTTGTGTCGATACTTATTGTTAAGAATATAAAGTGTCGATACATTTATTAAAAGTATTGATCCCAATAACATCGAAACCAATAATTATAATGTAATAGATAAATTTACAATGTAACTGGTATAAATATATCATTTTTATAAGAAAATATGTCAGCATAAAGTATCGATACTATTTAAATTTGTGTCGATACTTTTTGTCAATAATGAATGTCAAACGGGGTGCTCACATAAAATGTCGATACATTTATTAAAAGTATCGATCCCACAAACATCGAAACCGATAATTACAATGTGATAGGTAAATTTACAATGTACCCGATATAAATATACCGGTTTTATGAGAAAATATGTCTAAATAATTTATCGACACTTTTTAAGTTTGTGTCGATACTTTTTCCAGAATGAATGGCCAACGAGGTGCATGCATAAAGTGTCGATACATTTAAAATTGTATCGATCTAAAAAACATCGAAACCGATAATTATAATGCAATAAGTAAATTTGTAATTTTACTGGTATAAATATACCGGTTTACTTAGAAAATAAGTCAATATAAATGCTACCTATTATATTATATAAACGCTACCTAATCTGTTATTGTACTTGATAATATTTTCGGTTAAATGTTATTTTATTATATAAGTGCTACCTATTACATTATATAAGCGCTACCTAATATGTTATTGTATTTGATAATATTTTCGGTTAAATGCTATTTTATTATATAAGCGCTACCTATTACATTATATAAACGCTACTTATTACATTATATAAGCGCTACCTAATATGTTATTGTACTTAATAATATTTTCAGTTAAATGATATAACATAATCGATCTAAATTTTATCCGATCACTTATTTAATCGATGACACATTTTTTAGTCGTCGAGCTCCCGAGAAGATGTTGCCAAAGCATAAACAATATTTCTTGCCTGTTATAGATACAAACTAGAAAGGTGATTCCTTGGCTTTTCTCTTCATCTGAAATCAACAATTAAATCGTTGATTGCACAATGCCAAATTCGAAAATAAAAAACAAAACCCATTTACTAAATCAACACAAGAAAGAACATAAACAAGCAGAATCACAAAACCAGTCTACACCCCTTATACCCACCTAAAGATTATTCAACGAAAGGGAATATTTCAGATAGCAGACCCACAAAAGGGGCAGAATCTGAACTCAGGCTCAACAAGCCTATCGCAGGAACGACAACGCAGGGTCTGTGTCACGGCAGAAGATGCGGTGGTGCTATCAATCGGAAGAGACAGATCCTGCGGGAAGAAAAGCTTGCAATTGTTACAGTGCATGAGTGGGTCTGTCCCTGACCATCTCCAAACAGTCACAAAGAAAAGCTTCAACACTTTCTCGTACTCCACAAGATCAGCTCTGGAACCACAGTTTATGCACCTCCCCACACCTGATTTCAGCACCTGTCTTGCCTGTTGCTCTAATCCGCCCACGAAGAAGAAGAACATCTTTCAGCTTCTGGTACTGTCTGTTGTTATAATCTTATGTTGTTTCTCTGATCTAGGGTTTGAAGGACGGCCTTGTGCGTGTAGCTTTTGGGTTTTATTGGATTTGAAGCGGCCGACAATGTGAATATCATATATATATATATATATATTGACATCAGACAATGTGAATATCAACTTCAACAAAAAGGGGGAGAATGCGGGGTGTTTCCAGAAGACTGCCAGGGAACAGTTAAAACAAGGAAAAGAGTAATTTAGCATTTAAATTATTAATTTTAATTAGTTTTAGTGTTTAATTTTTTGTTTTTTTAAAATTAAAATTAATATTTAATTTTTGTTTCATTTTAATACATGTCGTTAAAAATTTAATATTTTTAGTACTTTAATTATCAATTTTTGTATGTTTTAATATCTAAACTTTTAAATTTTTTCAAAACTTAACATTAAATTTAACTGGATATTAAAATAAATTAAAAACTAGATGTTAAGTATGATTTAAAAAAAATAAAAATTTAGGTAATAAAATGAATTAAAATTGATAGTTTAGATTAAGAGTGTAATTTATCCTCAAGAAAATTTAAAGGGACAGTTAGATTAGAGGAAAATCGAACATTAGATTGATGAGTCGTAGAAAAAGGAAAAAATATTAAATCCGGTAAAATGGTAACCAATTACCCCAATGTTAACAAAATCAAATATCAAGAAAAAATCAAAATGAAAAAGAAAGTTGTTCAGAATCTTCTAGTTCCTAAAGGATAAAATTGATCAAATGAAAATATCTTTTGCGATTGAATAATTGTAACAGTTATATCGAGAAGAGTTGAGAGCATACTGTATCTTTAGAAAGACGCGACAATCATAATATATCTTTTTTAACGACCATAATGTGTTTTTTATTTTATATGTTCCAATCACATAAAATATGAAGAAGATATATTGTACTTCTGCCGTCTTTCTCACATTATAATAATCATTTTATTTCAAAATATATTTCTCTCACCATCCTATATGAACCAATTTCTTTGACGTCTCATTTGATTGATTCTACGATCAAAAGTATTTACTGTTAACGATTGTCGTTGTTGATGCGAGAAGATGCCACTGATAAGGAATTTGGCAAGAAAAATCCAGAAAATGCTGGGGAGAATGTTACTCGTTTTGGTATTATTGGAAATTGTTCTGCAGGTTATGATAGTTATCGATTAAAGATTTTTACACGCAAGAGTTTGAGAGTATTATGGAAAGAAAATATGTATCAAGATGCCGTTTATCATTTTGACACATGTAAAAATAATAGGTATATTGAATTTAATGAAAATCTTAACGATAAAATGTGATATATTTTTTAAAAGCAATCTAAATTTAAAACATTATGTATATGATTTGATTAAATTTATTTAAAAGATTAATTATATTTCTTTCATATTTACATTTTTACTCATTAAATTAAAAAGTTACATTTCGCTCAATCACGTTATTTATTTATCAAATTTTTGTTAGTTGCATCATAGATTGTTAACTCATGTTAGTTTAGGACATGGTACACAAATAAAAGAGGGTTAATTTTTAATTTGTACTATGAACTTTAGATAGAATACTAATTTGACCTTAAATTTTAGAAGACATTATTTTAACACCTAAATTTAGAAAAAAAATATAAATTTAACCTCTAAGTTCAATTAAAGTCTCTCGTCATTTGCCATCACTCACCATTGTCACCATAGGTCGCCATCGACTGTTGTCGTCGTTGATTGTTGGAGCCTAAAATTTATAGTTTACTCTTTTTTGTCCTCCTGAATGTTAATATGATATTTTTTATTGAAAATGTGTCGGACTCAACAAATCTAGCATAAAACTCTTTGACTTCCTTTAATAATTAAACTATAATAGTACATTAGCTATTAATAATTTTTTAAAATAATGGTTATAGTCAAATTCATAAATTTTTTTTTTATAATATTGTTAGGCTATACTTTTTTATTATGTTTATAATATTAATTATAATTTTATAGTCGAGATCAAACCTTTTATAAGTTCTAATGATCTTTTCCCGAAGAATTTAAATAGACGAGCATTTCTCATTCTTTCGTTCCTAAATTTTTAAGTGGAATCATTTTTTTAAGGTTTCACTTGTGGGATACGCTTTCATTTTAAAATCATCGGAAGTGACTTTCTTATAAGTTGAGATAGTCTCCTCACAATGACTTTAAAATGGAAGGGTATTACTCTTAATCCAATTATTTTAAACAAGTCGACTCATACTAACGAGAGTATCTTACATGTCATTTTTTTTTTTACTTTTTACTTTATATATGTTTATAAAGTAACAAATTGAATAAACATGGAATTGGAAATAAAAAATTGAATAAATTAAGCAACACACATTGATGAGGGATGAAATTAAATTAATTATAAAATGTGAAGCTGATATTAATATAAAATGGACTAAATTGCGTCGTCGGCTGCGCGTGAAGGGGTGAGGAAGTCAAAGTTTTCGATGTTTCGAAATCGAGCTCTCTGCCATTCAAAAATGTGAACTGAGCTTGGTAAGTGTCTCAAAATGACTTAAAATAATTTTAGAAAATTTTTTCAGAATTTTTCGGGACTCCCAGGCCACCGTACGCGCCGCCCCTGCGCGAGGGCAATGTCCGGCGCGTGTGGACAACTTTAAATAGTCAATCGGTTTGACCCGACCTGACTGCCCGACCCAACCCGTTGACCACGTTGACCGTTGACCGGCGTTGACCGATCGTTGACTTTTTTTGGGTATACCTATCCTAACATTTTTTGATGTCATGGGTCCGTTTTTGAGGTCCGTTTTGCCAAATTTGAATCCGGTAAGCAGTTTTTCACTAATTTATCACTCGATTCGATCGTTTTTCAGAATAAAACTCCGTTTTGATGAAATTTCTATTGTTATGTATTTGAGGAATTATTGGAAGTTGAATTAAAGATCGAGGGTGTTCGAATAGAGTTTAAATGGTCGATCAATATGACACAAAAATCGAGGTAATACATTACTACCTCTTTATGCTTTATAGAACATATTGTTATTGGAAAAGTGCATGGATGTATATGATTGGACTATTATGTCTGTTTGATTATGGTTGGACTTTAACCGAATATGGTTTAAGCGATAATTTTATGAGAATACTTCAATAAGATAAAATTACGAAAATACCCTTATGTTGTAAAAAGGATAAGAATTGACTCTGGAAGTTGGATAAGAATTTTTAAAGACATATTGATATGATGAAACTACTGATGTGTACAGAAAATACTAGTTTTGCTTAGGAAATATGGATAACCGATTTCTAAACCAAAAATGGCTTGTACAAGATACTAGAAGTTTGTTAAGGGATAATTTAAAGTTTAGAGATTATTCGGGAAAGAGATTAACCCTAGAATCTCTAAATTATAATTATCATTATTAAGAGTTTTAATACCGAAATTATCTGATTAAGAAATTATGAAAATGCCCTTGAGGGGTAAAAATAGTCCGAGTTGACCCTGAATAAGAAAGTACTTTGAGGATTCGTACTTAACGCGATAAATTACAGATTTAATTATTAAGATCCTGTCTTTGTATAGAAAATTCCTGGTAACTTGTTTGTAACATCTGAGAAGGCACTTGACCAGAAAAATCTCGAGTTATGAGTAAATACTTGAAGAATAATTTATTGAGGGTGCTATTTTGTCAGAATTGTTCGAAAGGACTGAAATAGATGATAAGTTGGAATTAAATAATAAGATCAGACGAAAGGAAATGATTGAATTACCCTGTATATGTAGAATGACTAAAATACCACTGGAATGTAAATGAATCAAGAATATCACCAAGCACAGGAATGAATGGATATCCTCAAGCTTTGAAATGATTGGATTAACATTGAGCACCAAAATCACCAAAATACCCTTATGGCCTAGACTAAGTAAATGTCTTGGATTAATTAAGGAATCTAAATAAACATGGGTGTAGTACTACCATTAAAAGTTATGGAACATAGCCTAAGTGAGTCGACCAACGCTAATGCTATGTTAGTACCTGAATGGCATAGATACCACTTGAATCATTGTTCGTCTCCTCAAGTTTGGATCGATGATAATTCTAGAAGTACTTAGCTCAACTCAAATTTAGAGCGTATTTGGTACTAAGAAGTGGATATTCGCTAGACAAATCAACCACAAATACCAAATTGAACTAAACAAAAGTACATTATGTATCCAAAATTCATAAACGTCCGAATTACTCTGGAAAACTCTGAAGTAACCTGGATAGAAGTGACTACTAAACGAACTTAATAACCTCAATGAATGAGGATTAAGTAAGTGATTTGGATAAGTTTGGAAACTCGAATGAACTTACATGATGTATCATCCCTATGGGTTATGAACCAAGAATTAATTACGTCAAAAATTCCTGATGTTGTTGCAATGTGGAAATGAAATAAAGACTATTGGAATATATGTTCATTTCCTTAAAATCTATTCAGCGATGATTCTGAAGATGATCTATGGACAAGAATTTTTGGTATTAAAGAGTGAATACCATGGAAGGGTAATGAATTGACCAATAGACAAGCATCAGTTTTGGGAGTTGTTAAGCTCGAGTTGTTCGATAATCCAATCGATCAATATAAATGGTAATTATCCTGAAACTTCGTTTCTCCCTTATCAGCTCAAATCACTCCGGTCATACATGAACACTTTCCTGATGCACATAAAACATAGTGAGACTCTAAAGTATCAACTTTAAATGGCTGATTAGATCAGTTAGTAATCAGTTCTTTTCAATAGGACTTTGTTCATAGAATCTAATCAAATGACATCAGTTTCATGCTATCCATCCTGATAACTACCAAATGCCTTTCAAAAATACTTGGATCCTCTAGTGTGTTCCATATGTACTACATTACAGTTTTATATGTTTTGAAATGAGTTTTAACGCAAGTAATGATTTACTGGTTTATGAACCATGGCAACATGGTATGTGATCTCTGATTATGGTTTTCACCGAAAAATATGAATTTTCCCGATTTATGAATCATGAAAACTACTGGTTTATGAACCATGGTTTTATGTTACAATGGTTATACTTGAACTGTTTTATTGGTATATTATATGGCTATACTGGAGGTACAAATCTGATCAAGCTGGTAATTTCTTACGGAGCTAAGGTGATCCTTGGGTAGGCTCTCAGGCCCCAAGGCACTCCCTTGGGTTAATCATGGATCTACTTATGGTGTACAAGTGGAAATCAGTTATACGATTTATTTCATTAATATGGTTATGACATATTAATGGATCACGATCTAGGTATTACGATTTATGGCTAAAATTGATTTCTATTGGATTTTTATATAGATAGGGTTCTGGAGTATGAAGGCACAGCCCTGATCCAGTTGGTAAGACCTTACGGACCTAAGGATATCCTTGGGTAAGCCCATAGGCCCCAGACATATCTTAGGTTGGCTCCCTTTGATGTGTGCTTAGGGTAAGCCCCATGGACGAGTTCTGAGGAACTGTATAATGGAGTTTGGTTGGAGGGTTTCGTTATGGTTTTAAAAGATTTATATCTTTTCACAGGTTTTATTAGAACACACTAGACATCCAATTCGACCTCATGAAAATGTGATACTATGAATGCTTCCTATTAACTGAGATCTTCATGACTTTTACTCGATGAACTACCAGTAGAACCCCAGATTATCCCGAAAACCAGTATACATCAGATTCAATAAGGAAATTATATGGCTTTCTATTTATCTGCATGTACTGTAGCATCAACTGGTATTATTTTATTATTGAGCTTCCCAAAGCTCACTCTATTACTCACCATTGCAGGTTAAAAGAATCGTATCAGTGCAGCTATCGACTTCAGTAGGGGAGTTTTCTTTCGGCGTTGCTTGCAGAGTATGGTACATGTGATTAGGGGCATGTAATTGTATTTTGTTTAATATATGAGTTTGAAAATTTGTTTTATCTCTGAATACTAATAAATTTTATTTTGTGATAATTAATCATTTTATGAGTTTATATGTTTTGATAAAAGTTTTAAATTTTCTGCTATTTTTACGGTGGGTCGATCCGGTGGCCCTAATGTGACACTCCAGATCGGATCGGGTTACCCACATCGGCCTAAGGGGGTTACAATGCATGTATATATAATTTACATTATACTTATATATATATATATATATATACATACATATATACTTAAACTGTATAGTTTATATATGTACATAAAGTACTGAATTGAACAAACATGAAATTGGAAATAAGAAATTGAATAAATTAAGCAACCCGCATTGATGAGGGATGGAATTGAATTAATTATTAAATGTGAAGCTGATATTAATATAAAAAATAGACTAAATTGCATACATTTAAAAAGTTGGTGAACATAATTAGAAAAGAAATTTATTATGTGATTTACATTTTATAGGGTTTTAAGTAAATTACAAAAAATATAAATAAGTATGGGTCAATTTCATATACAAATATAATTGACTGAATTGCATTTATTTCAAAAGTTGGGTAAAATTAAAACAATTATATATATATATATATATATAATGTTATGATAATGTTATGCATGTATATATAATGTACATTATACTTATGCATAGATTAATACATTAACACATTATAAGTATATATATATACACTTATATAAATATATTTATTAATATAAAAGTATATACATATACATATATAAATATATATATAGACTTATTTAAATATACATATATAATAATATAAAGTATTATGTATAAGTATATAAGTATTAAATATAAAGTATATATATATATACATATAAACTTCTAGTATAAATTATATATACATATATAATTAATATAAAGTTAAGTAAAGTATAATTATAAAGACTAAAGTATATAAATATATTATATAAAGTATATATACTTATAAAGTACAAGTATATATATATACTTATAAAGTACAAGTATATATATATACTTTATAAGTATAAGTATATTATATATAAAAAAGTATAAATATAAAGCCTAAAGTATATAAGTATATAAATATAAAGTATATAAGTATATAATATAAAGTATATAAGCATTAAATATAAGTATATAAATATAAAATATATAACTATATAAGTATATATAAATAAATAATAATATAAAGTATAACTATATAATAATAATAATATAAAGTATATAAGTATATATATATATATATACTTAAATACTTTATATTATATACTTATACTTTAGCCTTTATAATTATACTTTATATTTAATACTTTATATTTAATACTTATATACTTTAAATTATTATATTCATATATATATATATATATATACACACACACTTTATATTTAGTACTTATATATTTTATATTATATGCTTATATACTTTACTCTTTGTAATTATACTTTATATATATAATATTTATACTTTATATTATTATATATGTATATATACTTTATACTAAAACTTATATATATACACACTTTATACACATACTTATACTTTATATACTTATATACTTTAGTTTTTGTAATTATACTTTATATATATATATATATACTTTATATTATTATATATGTATATATACTTTATATATATATATACTTTATATTTGACCTATATAAATTATATAATTTATACACAATATATATAATTTATAGTTTATATATAGTTTATATTAATAAAATAGATAATTTATACAATGTATATATAATTTATAATTATACATAATATATAATATAAGTTGTATGTATTTAAATATAATTCATATAAATTTACATTTAAACTATATAATTTATATTAATAAACTATATAGTTTATATATGGTTCAATAGTTTATATATAAACTCTATAGTTTATACATTGTATATATAGTCTATACATAATATATATATAGTTTTTATATAGTATATATATATATATATATATATATATACACACGCATACATACTTATACTTTATATGTATATATACTTTATATACTTTTTATTTAATACTTATAGACTTTATATTATTATATACATATATATAGTTTATATTTAATACTTATATATTTTATATTATATGCTTATATACTTTAGTCTTTATAATTATACTTTTATATATATAATATACTTATATTTTATATTATTATATATGTATATATACTTTATACTAAAACTTTATATATATATATATATATATATTATACTTTGTAGTTTATATATTTAATATTTATATACTTTATATTATTATATATGTATATATACTTTATATTATTATATACATATATATACTTTATTTTTAATACTTATATATTTTATATTATATACTTATATACATTATATTATATGCTTATATACTTTAATGTGTATAATTATACTTTTTATATATATAATATACTTATACTTTATATTATTATATGTATATATACTTTATACTAAAACTTTATATATATATATATATATATATATATATATATATATATATATATATTTATACTTTGTAGTTTATATATACTTTTACTTTATAAATACATACTTATACTTTATATGTATATATACTTTATATACTTACATAATTTAGTCTTTATAATTATACTTTATATATATATATATAATATACTTATACTTTATATTATATATATATAATTTATTGTTTATATATATACTTAAGTACTTTATATTTAAACTATATAAACTATATAATTTATACATAGTGTAAATAATTTATAATTATACATAATATATAAATATAAGTTGTATATATTTAAATATAATTCATATATAATTTATATATAAACTATATAATTTATATTAATAAACTATATAGTTTATATATAGTTCAATAGTTCATATATAAACTCTATAGTTTATATATGGTATATAGTTTATACATAATATATATTTTATATATAGTATATAATAATAAATATAAACTATATAGTTTATATATAATATATACTTTATATATACACTATATAATTTATAATATAGTTTATACATTATATCTATAGTTTATATATAGTATATAATAATATAAATATAAACTATATAGTTTTAATATATAACATATATACTTTATATGTACACTATATAGTTTATATATAGTTTATAATAATATAAATATAAACTATATATATATATATATATATATATATATATATATATATATATATTATAATTGTTTCAATTGTTTTTCAACTTTTGAATGCAATTTAGTCTACTTTACAGATTTTCTGCAGATTTTACAATTATTTTGATTTGATCCTTTTGTGTTGTTTAATTTATATAAATATTTATTTGTAATTTGATATTTTTCAATTTAGTCCTTAAAATTATATTTGCATCTGAAATTGACCCATACTTAGTACTTATTTATATTTTTAATTGGCCTATAACATTTTAAATAGGTATAATTTAATAATTTTCATATTGATTTCAAGC
The DNA here is from genome assembly GCF_006381635.1 of Hibiscus syriacus. Classification (NCBI taxonomy): domain Eukaryota; kingdom Viridiplantae; phylum Streptophyta; class Magnoliopsida; order Malvales; family Malvaceae; genus Hibiscus; species Hibiscus syriacus. Next base: position 1,081,422 of record NW_024062559.1, read on the forward strand.
TTACATTTTAAAATTATTTCGATTTGGTCCCTCATCAATGTGTGTTGTTTAATTTATTTAAATTTTTACTTTAATTTCATATTTGTTCAATTTAGTCCTTAGTTTTATATTTTTGACAAAATTGATCCATGATTATTTATATTCTTAGTAATTTACTCTAAATCATATAAAATTACAAATTGCAATTCAACGTTCGTGAAAGATGAAAATAATTAATCCAAAAATAAAAATTGACCCGATTTGAACTCAATTCGTATCTGATAAAGATCCGACCTGAATTTTATCTGCCAATGATGTCACCCGATCTGAACGAGATCCGCCTGAAGTTCATCCGAATATGAATTAACCTGGTCTTTATCTGCTCCGAACTTGAACTGTTTTGACCTGAATTGACATCGATCCGAACTGAAAGTAACCCGACCTGAACCCAAATTGTACCTGGTGTCAAATCAACCTGAAAATGACCCGACTTGATTTGACCTGGACCCGACCTGATCCGAGTCGAAGCATCAAATTTACCTGACTTGACTTGTATCCGATTTTAGCCGACCTGACAGGATTCGACTGAAACCTGAACAATTACCTGATTTTACATCCCTAGTATTGGTGATCATGTTAATATGTTAACTTTATGCTATGTTTTATGTTACTTTCAGGAATGGACGAGGGTTGCGGGGTATGGTCGAATTCCGTATAAATTTTAATTTTTTTCTGTTGATTATCGTTTTTCCATCTCCTAATCTTTTAATATAATTTCTTAAATTTAAATTAAAAAAAATTTGTGTTTGTCCCTAGTTACATTTGTATGTGATGAACTTTGTTCGAATCATAAAACTTTAGTAAGTAGCAACGTTTTGAGCCTTTGGGTGAGCAAGATGATGGGATCAACAACGTCATATGCATATCTTTGGGCAAACGTTGCATTTTATAGGGCCGTCATTTAGATTTAGGTTGAATCATATTAGTTTATGTTAAATTAAATACAAGTTATGTCAGATTAATTTAATGGTTCAATTCGGGTCAGGTTAGGTTTGGATGACTTGAATTTGGATTATTTTTTGGTTGATTTAAAATTTAGTTTGAGTTCAAGTCGGGTTAATTTTAGATCGAATCAATATTAATTCAAGTTAAAATGGTCCGGGTATGAATCATTTAAATATCATGTTAATTTAATTTTAGATGGTATTTTGCTTGTTTCCATTTAGATTGGATCACATCATTGACAAATAAAATTTAAGTAAGGTAATATCGATTTCAGGTGAACTTCAAGTTAGGTATTCTTTTTTTTTGGCCTTCCACTAATGTTTAATTATAATTTGTAATTGTATAGGGTTTGAAGTAGATTACAATAATAATAATAGGTCGGTTTTGAATAAAAATATAATTTTAAGTTCTAAATTGAACAAACATAAAATTTTAAATAAATTAAACAACACACAAGGATCAATAGAAACAATTGCAAAATGTAAAGTTGAAATTAATATAAAAAAGACAAAATTGCATTTACTTACAAAGTTGAATAAAAATTTAAAGGGTTTGGAGATTATAAAATAATTTATAAAATTTGAAATGAAATTTATAAGTTTTGAGTAAACTACAAAAATAAAAAAATTATGTGTTATAAAAATTAAATTTTAAGTATTAAATTGAACAAACATGAAATTGCAAACTGAAATTTAAATAAACTAAACAACACAAAGGGATCAAATTGAAACATTTATAAAATGTAGAGTTGATATTAATATGAAAATTGATTAAATTGCATTCATTTGAAAAAGAAAATGGTGAATGATAGTACTTAGTGTAGAAGCGGATTTTGAAAAGCGGTTAATGATAAAAAGTGGTTCGAGGAGTTGCCACCGATATTTGATTAGGGTGTGATTGGGCACCCAAAAAGTATTTTTCATTTTAAAAAAACATTCATTTAATTAAAACAACAAATTCGCGGTCCGCGTTACCAAAATTTGAGTTCGGGAGTTGGTTACGTGTGGGGAAGGATTAGCACCCCCACAACGCCCTAATCAGTACCTAGTCGATTAATTAGTTGTCTTTGCAATGAAATTTAAGAATTCGAGTGTAATTTAATTTCGGATCCATACAAATAATATCCTTTGAATTTTAGGACGAAGCACAATAATATTTAATTATTTCTTATCGAGAAGAATCGACCTCTCATAACTTAAAGCAATCGATTCTTACTCCAATCGAAATAAATAAATATTAAAAATCCATTCTAAAGTTCATTATTAATTCAAAAATAACAACACAAAATAATTCTAAGAGAGAAAAAGATAATATCTAATTATTTTCGATCGAGAATAAACGACCTCTCATGCCTTAAAGAAGTCATTTATTACTCCAATTGAAATGAAGAGATTTCACTATTTCATCTTAAAATTCAATATTAATTCGAGTGAAAAACGATAATATCTAATGATTTCCAATCGAGAATAAATGACCTCTCATGCCTTAAAGCAGTCATTTATTACTCCAATCGAAATGAAGAGATATCATGATTCCATCTTAAAAGTCAATATTGATTCGAGAGAAAACGGTAATATATAATTATTTCCAATCGAGAATAAATGACCTCTCACGCCTTAAAACAATGTTTCATTACTCCAACTGAAATGAAAAGATACTACTATTCTCAATATCGATTCGAGTGTTACTATTTTGAAATCATATTGAAAAACACATGCAAAAATAAAACAAATTAAATGCATACATCAAACAAGTATAATTAATTATTTGTTTTACCAATACTTAATGAGAATAAGGATGTTCAATTATTTAAATACATTGAGACGAGACCTTAGATTCAACCTAACAGACTTTTCTCGGTGAATTTAATTAAAAGAACATGACCTTTTTCCCAATCCCCAAATTTTTAAAATGGATTCAATTTAATTAGTGTTACTAAATGGGATATACTTTCATTTTAAAACTATCAAAAGTAACTTTCTTATACGTTAAGACAATCACTTTACGACAATATTAAAATGAACGAATATTACCCTTAGTAAAATTATTTTGATTCGAGTCAAGAAATGCTTACGAGGGAGGGTATCATGAAAAATTAATTGATGCCTAAAATGGAAAAACATGCAAGCAACATGCAAAAATTAAAATAAAATGAAATGAAAATAGGACTAAAATATAAACAAACAAAAAATCATGTCCAAAATTAAAACAAAATAAAATGCAAAAGTGACTAAAATGAACATTTTTAATATTAAGTGCTAAAGTTATAAGGAAAAAATAAATAAAACATGGGGACCAAATTGAAATAAAATAAAATTACATGGCCAAATTAAATTAAATAAAAATAGATTATAGTTCAAAATATAAACATGCAGAAACTACAAGGACTATTTAACAATTATTCCGTCTTTATAAGCCTAAAACATACATTCAAATAAAAAGGGTAAATTACTAAATCATTCCAAAAGTATTTAAAAAAATTAAATCATCACTACACATGACTAAACTGTAAAAACACGCTAAACATAGAGGGATTAAAGTGCAAATAAACCTAAAAATATATAATATGCACAAAAGTGGGTAAATAGTAGATTTGGTCCCTACAGGTGACTAACATGCAAAAACACACTAAAGTTAGGGGGACTAAAAAATAAATATACCAAAAATTATAAAGCATGCATAAAAGTCGGTAAACATCAATTTTAGTCCCTACAGATGACTATTTTGTAAAAACTCGCTTAAAGTAGGGGAACTTAAGTGTGGTTTAACCTTAAACTTATTCTATAAATACAAATTTTTCCTTTTTTCTTTTTTTCATTTTAAACCGAAACTTAAAAAAAATTAAAAAAAATCCTCTCTTCTCTCTCTTCTTCCCTCTTCGGCCGGCCCACCACCGGCCACCCTATCTCGACTCCGGCCGCCACACACGGCGGTCGGAATACTTAAACCTACCCTAAAAACACTCTAAACTCTCCGATCTAACTTTCTAAGCCTAAATCCAAGGCTAAAACTTCCTTAAAAAAAGCTCCTAAACAAACCAAAAGGCCCCTCGAACCTTCTACTTTTCACCTTCTCCGACAAATGCGGGAGATGAACCGGCCGTACAGTTCAACTCCCCCTCAGGTATGGGTCTACTCTTTTTCTTTGCTTTCGGTTACATGCAAAGCTTTTTATTTATTGTTTCTTTGTTTCGAAACTAAAAAAATACCTTGGAATGTTTCTGTTTTTTGATTGTATTTTATTACTTTTCTAGAAACTGAAAAAGAGGGAACCCCTTGTTACAAAGTGTTCGGGTTTATATAACCTTTTTGTTACAAATTTTTCTTTTTAATAAAATTTAATGATTACATGGTTTGGTTGTGAATTTGGGGTTGCTTGCTGGGTTGGGTGAAATTTCATGGCAGGTGGCTGGCGCATGGTTGGTGGCAGCGACGGTGGCAGATGTTTGGTGAAGATGGGTTGCGACAGATCTCCATCAGTGTTGTTGGATCTCTCCCAGATCTAACGGTTAGGATTTATGTGACGGTAGCTGATTGGGGTTAGGGTTTAGAAACCCTAATTTTTTTGGGTATTGGGTCAGTCCTGTTGGGCTTCGGGTTTTGGGTGTAATATGTTATGTTGGGCTCTGGGTATTGAGTTTTTGTAATGGCCTGCAAAATAAATAATAATAATAATAATAATAATAATAATAATGATAATAATAATAATAATAGTGGGATAAAAATGGGTGTCGACAGCTGCCCCTCTTTGCCCATTATTGTGTTAATAATAATAGGGCAAAGACAAAGAGACAATGATTTTTCGTCTGGTCAAATTTTTACTTGGTGATATGATATTGTCTCAAATGAGACTGGAAATGAACATATCAAGAGAGATTTTTAAAGATGGAGTTTGAAAAGAGATCTGAAAATTTTGATTCATTCCGCTGTTTTTCAAGGAAGATTGAATCGAGGCAGACTTGTTCCACAGGGAAGATCAAATCTGGAAAAAAGAGGGATCTGTTCTGATGCTGAGGGAAAATCAAATATAGAAATGTTGATTCGTTCCACTGTTTTTCCAGAAAGATTGGATCGAGGTAGAATTGTTCCATTGTTCCTTGGGGAAGATCAAATATGGAAAAAATAGAGATATGTTCCTCTGCTTCTTGTGGGAAAATCAGATCTGGAAATGTTGATTCATTCAATTGTTTTTTAGGGAAGATTGAATCGAGGCAGACTTGTTCCACCGTTCCTCAGGGAATATCAAATCTGGAAAAAAGAGGGAACTGTGCTGCTTATTGAGGGAAAATCAGATCTATAAATGTTGATTCATTCTACTGTTCTTCAGGGAAGATTGAATCGAGTTCGATTTTCTTCTCTTGTCTTCAAGAATATCAAATTTGGAAGTCTTGGGAGGATAATCTTTGGAAAGTGATTTCTCTTGTGGGAGCTTGTCTCACCGCCACCAAACATGGTAATCTGAATTGGTTACTTTTATATTGAGTCTCTACATCTCCATCATTTCCTTTTGTAGAACTTGTAAGTACTCAACTGGATTTATCGTTATCATGCATTTTATGAATGTCACGATCTTATTTATGCCTAAAATATGTGCAATGGTGCAATTTTTAGGGTATTTTCTTTTTCAAATGAGAACTATTTTTTCGACCGCCTTGTAATTCATTCAAATCTTGGGTCTAGAAATCAATAGCAGCTCGTCCCATTTGACAATTTTGATTAGACACTCTTTGGTCAATCATGACTATGACCAACTATTTCGTCAGAGTAAACGTCTTGGATTACCACTGCCTGTTGAGCTTTTACGTACATTCCAAGGTTTTAATTTTATGTAGCCCATCATCATGTAAACCTCATGCTAAAGCCATTTTCATCTTCGGAATACCTGCACTTTTCCAAAACTTTTTGTACAATAATACACAATGATCTTATGTTTCCCAAGTTAATCTACATGTTTTTATTTTCACATTAGGACACCTGCAACATGGATTTAACAAACAAAAAAACGTCATATTTTTATTTATATAAATGTACAGAGTTTTTGGGTAAATACATGACAAACTTTCAACTGAAAAAATTAAAAGAAAATAAAGTAGACGTCCTCATATATCAATAGTATGAATGCTTTTGAACTGGCATGCCACAGAATAACTCAAGTGTAGCTTTTGTTAAGGGATCTCGAGAATTGTGACAATGCGCAAGGGTGTGAAGTTCCCCCTTTACTACCAAATTCCCCGATTATTGGATGCCGTAAACCAATATTTGAATCGCATGAGTTCTCCATTTCTTTTTTGGTTATCCAAGCCTTTTTGATTTCTAGTCCTAACCCTGACCACCATTTGATGTCACTGTTCAAGTCATAAAAACTAATCCAGAACCTCCACCATGCACAAATTATGAATTTGAATAATTCTCAAGCCACCTTTTGTGGGTTTTCAATTTGAGACCTCATTTGGTTTCAAGATGCTATTTACTCGTTTTTATCTTGAACCCCCTTTTATTTTTTCTATTTTATTTTTCTTATTTTCCCTTTTTTCCCCTCTTTTTCTTTTTTTTTCAGTTTCTTTCTTTTTCTTTTTTCAGTTTCTTTCTTTTTCTTTTTTCTTTTCATTTTTTTCTTTTCACTTTTTCTTTTTTTTCTTCAGGCGAAGTACTTTTTAACAGTATTAGAATTCACAAGGTTAGGTAACTTCGGCCCGTCCATCTTGGCGAGGATCAAAGCTCCTCCAGAAAAGGCATTCTTTACAACATAGGGTCTATCCCAATTTGGCATCCATTTACCTCTGAAGTCCTTTTGAGTTGGCAAAATCTTATTAAGTACCAGATCTCCTTCTTGAAATTCTCGTGGGCATACCTTCTTATTATGTGCCCTCATCATATGTTTTTGGTACATTTGCCCATTACAAATAACTTTTAATATTTTCTCCTCAATCAGATTCAATTGGTCATACCTAGCTTGTACCCATTATGTTTCATCTAATTTAACTTATGATAACACTCGAAGTGACAAAATTTCTACCTCGATGGGTAACACATCTTCTATCCCATGGGCTAAAGAAAATGAGTTGCCCCAGTTAATGTCCTTATCAAAGTTTGATAGGCAAGTAGAGTAAATGGTAACTTCTCATGTCAGTCTTTATAAGTCTCAGTCATTTGCTCTATGAGCCTCTTGATGTTCTTATTGGATGCCTCTACTGCTCCCATTCATCTTTGAGCGATAAGTGGTGAAATTGTGATGTTTTATCTGGAACTGCTAACATACTGATTCCATCATCTTATTGTTTAAATTGAAGGCATTATTAGTGATTATTCTTTCGAGTAACCCAAATCGATAAATAATCTATTTCTTTAAGAACTTGTAAATTGTTGATTGAGTGACATTTGCATAGGAAGCCACTTCTACCCATTTGGTGAAGTAGTCTATTGCCACCAAGATGAAATCATGACCATTTGAAACTTTGGACAAAATTTGTTCAGTGACATCCATTACCCATATAGAAAATAACCATGGAGCAGTCATCACATGCAATATATGAGGAGGGGTTTGGAGCTTGTCTCCATAAATCTGGCATTTGTGACATTTTCTGGCATAATTGATACAATCGGTTTCCATGGTTGACCAATAATACCCAAATCTCATTATTTTCTTGCCATTACATGTCCATTAGCATGGGTACCATATACTCCCTCATGAACTTATTCGATAATTGTTTTGGCTTCTTTGACATTCACACACCTCAACAAAACCTGATCATGACTTTTCTTGTATAGGACCTCGTAATCAAGCAAATACGCTACAACCATTCTTAGAATAGTTCTTTTTTCATTCTCAGTTGCCCGTTCAGGATAATTTTGGTATCTGATGTATTATAGGATATCATAATACCAGGGAGTTCCATCATCTTCCTCTTCTATGCTATACAGTGAGTTGGATACTCATAGACTTGCATCTTAATGGGTATCATTTTTGATTTCTTATTTACTTTAAAGGTTGATGTCAAAGTGGCTAGTGCATCCATCATTTGATTCTCTTCTCTAGGGAGATAATGGAATGTCACTTCTTCGAACTCTTTGATAAGCTTCAGGACCACCTTATGATATTCCACCAACTTGGGATCTTTCATTTCCCATTCACTTCTAAGTTGATAAATCTCCAGGGTTGAATCCTCATACACTTTGAGTGTATTTACTTTATGATTGTTGACAGCTCTAGACCTAGAAAACATGTTTCATACTCAGCCATGTTGTTTGTGTAATCAAAGTTCAAACGACTCGTGAAATGATAGTGTTCTCTACTAGGTAAGACCAAAATTACATTAGAAGCACCATCAAAATTCATCTTCCAATGTTCATCAGTAGAAGAAATTGCCTCTTTAGCTGTAATAGCCATCAAATATTCATATGGGAAATCAAAGTTCAAGGTTCATACTCCTCAGAAGCCCTACTTGCAATGAAATCTGTTATAACACTCCCTTTAACTACCTTTTGGCTTACACACTAGATGTCGAACTCAGAGAATAAAATATGCCAACGAACCAATCTTCCAGATGAAACATGTACCCCCATTAGATATTTCAGATAATCAAGTATAGAGATCAACAAAGTAGTGTGATACAACATATATTATCTGAGCCTTCGAGTAGTCCAAACTAAAGAACATCACAACTTTTCGATCGGTGAGTACCTTACCTCGCAATCAGTGAATATTTTGTTAAGGTAGTAAATTGCTCTTTCTTTTTTCTTGGTTTGGTTATGCTGCCCTAATACACACCTCATTGAATTCTCGAAGATTGATAAGTAAAAAATTAAGGGTTTACCGGAGATTTATGGCATTAAGACTGGAGCATTTGACAAATATCGTTTTATTGCTTTAAAAGCTTCTTGGCAATCATTGCTCCACATCCTTGGGTTATTTTTACGAAGGATAAGAAAAATGGGATCACACTTCTCAGTTAATTATGAAATAAACCGAGCAATTTAGTTTAATCTCCCCAAATATCCTCGAACTTCTTTTTGTTTTTATGGGGGTGGTAAATCCTAAGTAGCTTTAACTTTGTCCAGATCTACCTTAATCCCCTTTTTGCTCACTACAAGCCCCAAGAGTTTCCCATACGTCACCCTGAAGGTACATTTGCTTGGATTGAGTTTTAGCTGGCATTTTCTTAATCTTTGGAAGAGTTTCCTCAGATTCTCTATGTGTTCTTCCCCTGACTTGGCCTTAACAATCATATCATTGACATAGACTTCTATTTCCTTATGAATCATGTCGTGAAATAGTGTTACCATGATTCTTTGGTAGGTTTCCCTGCATTCTTTAGCCTAAACGACATCACCTTGTAGCAAAACGTACCCCATATAGTGACAAACATAGTGTTTTCCATATCTTCCTGATGCATCTTTCTTTGATTGTACCCGAAAACCCATCCATGAATGGAAATAGGGAATTTCCAGTAGTATTTTCCACCAGGGTGTCTATGTGTGGCAAAGGAAAGTTATCTTTCGGGCTCTCCCTATTAAGATCTTTGTAGTCTATGCACATGCAAACTTTTCCATCTTTTTTGGGTACTAGAACAATGTTTGCCACCCATTCTGGATACTTGACTATTTTAAGGAATCCAACATCGAATTGCTTCTTTACTTATTCTTTAATTTTTAGTAGCATTTCGGGCCTCATCCTTCTGATCTTTTGTTGTACTGGTTTATTTTTCGGCTTTATCAGAAATTTGTGTACCACCAATTCTGTATATAAACCTAGTATGTCCTCATATGAACAAGTAAACACGTCTTTGTATTCTTGAAGCAGTTCAATCAAACTCAGTTGTCCCTCAGCAGATAGGGTGGTGCCAATCTTTACTTCTTTCTTATCTTCATCTGATCCCAGATTCAAAATTTCAATGGGCTCTTCATGAGGTAGAATATGTTTATCTTCCCTCTCCACAATTTTTAGTTGTTCAGTAGGTAAGTCAATTCCTCATCATTATCATAACCCATGATTTCCCCCTAACATATAGGCAACTCGAAGTCTATCTCCGGGTCAGAGTTATCAGCATTCATACTATTGATACCGGAGGTCCCGAAAGAATATGAACGAGAGGATATATATACATATACACATACTGGAGAATATATCCCATATCAAAATAGAATTAAATAATATATACATAAAAATAAAGAATGAAAAAATATGCACGGGAGAATGTTTGCCACTTTGTGAATTAATAGGAATGCAACTTTCATTGAATATGTAAAAAATAAGCAAATTAACCCTTTACAAAGGATCACCTATTGCCTCAGGTTTTAGACAATAGGGAAAGTTTTTGTGCATTACTCTAAAAATGTAATACCCATAGCCCGTAAACATCTAAGAGTACGAACCATAGATGTCACATCAAACTGACTAACAATCACTCTTCACAGTTATTTAACATTTTATTTATTTTAAAACATTTCTAATTTCAACTTTTAAAACTATTATTTTTTATAATTATGTACCATTTAAAAACATAATATTTTAACTACTACATAATCATACATACCAAAATACTGATAAACTAAACTAGTCAAACTAAATAGTCCTATTTTACAATTACAGACCATATAGTCATAATTGATAAATCAGATTGATAGCATAAATATACATGCCACTACTAGTCAAAAGAAACATCGGTGATGTCTTACTGATACTGATATTACAGATGATATGCACACTATGCTTGGGAAGCTCCTCACAAAATGTCCGTCTCTAAATCAAAACCTACGCATGAAACTCATCACGCGCTAAGTATAACTTAGTGAGGCAGTAATACCAAAGGTGAGAACAATTAAGTAAAATATCAAAATATATAAAATCATTAAAATAAAACATACATAATTTTCTGAACTTTCAAATCATACATCTCATGCTGATGTTTATCAAAACCTGAAAAGAATAATTTGATAATTTTCACAAAATCATAATAAATCAGATCAGACAGAATAATCAGTCCATATTCTTTTGTAGTCAGACACTTTTCAGAACTTTCATATTTCATTTTTATAGCCCAAAGAATATGTTAAGAGAATATAAGGTACATGAGTTAGACAGTGTACGCATTACATATCTCAGATCATCAGAGTCGGAACAAATAAGCACACACAGTTATCACATAGGAAATAACAATATGCACACAGTGCATTCAGATCAGAATATATATACTAGTGTACACTCTGGTACACCACAATAAATCAAAATCAGAACAGATAATCACTCCACCTAATGTCATGACAATTGTACCTTTGACTCTCAATATAACATACAATGAGCTTTCAGTTCATTTCGTAATCATTTTATAAAAATCATATCAGAATCAGAAATATATTTAAATCACATTCGTAAAACATGACATGGGCAGTTCATACCCAAAATCATTTAGAAAACTTATTAAAATAATACGGATATAATTCCATAATCAAAACATAATTCATATGTTTTAAAATAACAAGGTGAGATTGACTTGTCTCAAGTCATCATCGATCAAAATAAATAAATAAACTGCACTCACGTTTGCCTCACTATAGATTCCTTTAGGCGATATTTCTAATCACATGCTTTTTCTTTTCTTTTTTGAATCGTCCCGATTGCTAGATTTGTCGTGGTCTGACAATACCAAATAATAACACAAAGTGTTAGAACTACATATTAGTATGTATTAATATAATCTAATTTTAACATTCGGAAATTTATAAAATAAAAATCAGAATTAAAACAATATCTCAATAACCATATATCCACTATAATTTGTAACTTCTCAAAATACTCATACAAATCTATGAATATTTATTTTCATCCTTAACCTTCCAAGGTTAACACTTTGTTAGCCAACCGAACCCTCCGTATCGTCGCAACACAAACCGACCACCAACATTCTCTAAAACCACAAGACACTAAGTCGAAACAATAAGGCAGCAAGGCTGGAACATTTTTAGGAAAAACAGCCCGCAATACCCCACCAATTGAAAATTCCACAATATCCGACCAAGACGCATATGCATGGAAATCAAAGTTCAGAAATTCAAGTCAAGATATTTCTCTTATTTTTCAGACATATTCATGCACGGATCAACTACCAGTATAATGACACCCAAACATTAATCCCTATATAAATAGGAGTTCGTGAACTTACAAACAAGTCCCCAAAGTTTTGGGACTTTTCGAATTCCACCTCAAGGTTTACCAAATTTGCAATTTGGTTTTCAAACAACTTTCCAACTAAAGTTCCAGCATTATAAATATCAAAATCAACATTGAATCCTTCAAGAATTTCAATCTTACAATAATATCCCACAATTCCAAAAACTTGTGAACCAACCCTTTTTTCACTTTTAAGGTTCCAAATTGATTCAAATCAATCTCCAAACAACATAGAATACTTCTAATGTCATTTCTAATACATAGGATTTTTTCAATATTTTCCCCAATTTTCTTCACTATGGTCGAATATCATCATGTACTTAAAGTGAACTTTTCATTCAATTTAAAACATGAATTCAACCTCCTATCATTAAATTCATGCATTTCTAATTATCACAACATCAAATTGAATCCAAATTCTAACACTTCCATAAACCCTAATTAAGCCAAATCTTATTTATGCATTTAGAATTAATTTTAATCATCATACATGCTTTAGAAATAATCACTGACATCAAAAACATAAAAATCCTTCATCAATTCTTCAAGATCACTAAACCTCCTTAAACCCTAATAATAAAATCTCATCACATGATCATCTTCACCATGAAATATTGATACCAAATGAAGAGAATTTCATGTATATTAATTCTCTATCTAATAGCTAAATCCAAAAATCAATATATTGCTTCAAAAATCATAAATAAAAATCTTACCTTAGGAGGGCTTGAAGTTTCGGCCAAGTGAAGGAATAAGCTGAAAATGTGCTAATTCTCTTGAGCTTTCTAGTATTTAAAAGATAAGACACTTGACATTTATTTAATTAATTGAGTTTAAAATTCAATTAATGAGAAATCTCAAAAATACCCTTAATGAATCTTGAAAATTACCAAATGCCATTTTCATATAATCCATTAAAATATTCCTCGAGAGGAATCAACTTGGCTTTAACTTTCGAATTTGCCCATGAAATTTTAAAAATTACATTAGTCACTAAAATTCCACTGTTCGGTCAAATCTAAAAAATTGCACTGTTCTGAGCCAAATTTATCTGATGTAAAATATGAAAATAATATTTCCAACCATTTTATAACCTCCTTCAAATTTTCGTAAAATTCAGATTCGATCTGAATATCCAATTTCAATACCGAACTTTACTACTTTATAACTTTTAATATAATCCATGTACCAAAAATCTGATTCCCACTAAAATCTATGTTTTAATCCAAACTGTTCATTTACAGACTAAAATATATAACTTTTAAAAATTACAATTTTGGTCCTTAAACTTTTCAAAGTTTATATTTTAGCCACTAAACTTTTAAAACTTATATTTTAGTCACTAGACAAAATTTGGGGTATTATAATTCATCCCCCTTAAAGAAATTTCATCTTCGAATTTTCTATACGTATCTATATACCTGCATTAAATAGATGAGGAAACTTTTTTTCATATCTTCTTCTCGTTCGCAAGTTGCTTCTTCAACTTTATGGTTTAGCCAAAGAACTTTTACCAATGGTATCGTCTTATTTCTTAGTTCTTTGACTCCATGTTCTAGAATCTTTATTGGCTCCTCTTAGTGTGATAAATCCGGATGAATCTCAATTTCCTCCGATGTAATCACATGTGAATGATCTGATCGATATCTTCGAAGCATCGATACATGAAATGCATTATGAATCTTGTCCATCGGGAGGTAACGCCAACTGATAAGCTACTGGTTCAAGTCTCTTTATAATCTCATATGGCCCGATGAATCTTGGACTCAATTTCCCTTTTTGTCCAAATCTCAGAATCTTTTTCTAATGTGACACTTTAAGAAATACTCTATCACCTACTTGGTATTCAATCTCTTTTATTTTTAAATCAACATAAGATTTCTGTCTATTGGCAGCTATCTTGAGATTATCTTGGATGATCTTTACTTTGTCTTCCAGCTCCTTAATCAGATCTGGACCAATTATATCTAAATCTTTTAGTTCATACCAATTCAGCGGCGTTCGACATTTTCTTTCATACAATGCTTCAAAGGAGCCATTTTGATACTTGATTGATAACTGTTGTTGTAAGCAAATTCTGCTAAAGGCAAATACTTTTCCTATGATCCTTTGAATTCAATAACACATGCCCTTAGCATGTCTTCAAGTATCTGAAAAGTTCACTCAGGTTGACCATCTGTCTGAGGATGATAAGTCGTGCTGAAACTTAATCGAGTTCCCAGTGCCTCATGCAAAGACTTCCCAAATCTCAAAGTGAATCTCGTATCTCTGTCTGAAACTATCGAAAAGGTACTCCATGAAGTCATATTATTTCTCTGATATATAACTCAACATACTTGTCCATAGAGTCATCCTCTCAAACTGGAATAAAATGTGTTGTCTTTGTCAATCTATCCACCATCACCCAGATCGAATCTTTCTTACTAGGTGTCAAAGGTAAACCTATCACGAAATCCATGGTAACTCGTTCCCATTTCCACTGAGGAATGGAGATAGGTTGCAACAACCCCGAAGGTACTTGGTGTTATGCTTTTATCTGCTGACAGGTTAGACATTTAGAAACAAACTCAGTGATATCTCTTTTCATACTTCCCACCAATACCGACTTTTTAAATCTTGATACATTTTAGTTCCTTCTGGTTGCATAGTCAAAGGACTATAATAAGCTTCGGGAAGAAGATCTTTTTTTAGTTCTTCGTCATCTGGTATACAAATTCGATTCCGATAATACAAGCATCCATCAAACTTAATTTCAAAATCGGTCATTTCTCCTTTATTTGCTTGATCTATTTTATCTAGACACTTCTTATCTTTATTCTGATGATCCTTGATTCGATCTAATATGGCAGGTCTCATTCTTAATTGTGCAATTAATACACCATCTTTTTCCGTTGATAGTCATGCATCTAACGCTCTCATAGCAGCAAAGGTTTTTTTTGGCTAAGTGCGTCAGCTACCATATTAGCCTTCATAGGATGAATATCAATAATCACATTATAGTCTTTGAGAAGATCAATCCATCTCCTTTTCCTTAGATTTAATTCTTTCTGAGTGAGCAAATATTTAAACTCTTATGATCTGTATAAATGTGGCATCGCTCACCATATAAATAGTGGTGACATATCTTCAGAGCAAATACTATAGTTGCTAGCTTCAAATCATGTGTTGGATAATTCCTTTAACTGTCTTGAAGCATAGGCTACCACTTTACCTTCTTGCATTAAAAGACATCCCAAACCATTATGAGACGCATCACTGTATATCACATAATCCCTTCCTAATATTGGGGCCTCTGTCAAAATCTTTTTAAGCATATCAAAGCTTTCTTGACACTTTTCGGTCTAGACAAATGGTACATCCTTTCGGAGTAACTTGGTAAGTGGAGATGCAATTATTGAAAAATTCTTCACAAACTCCGATAATATCCAACTAAACCCAAGAAACTTCAAACTTCAGAAATATTTCTCAGAGGTTTCCACCCCACTATCACTTGCACTTTCTTGGGATCAACTCTAATTCCTTTTGCTAAAATTACGTGGCCCATAAAGGCGACCTTTGACAACAAAAATTCACATTTTGATAATTTTGCATATTACTTTTTATCTCGCAATGTCTGAAGTACGATATGGAGACGTGCTTCGTGCTCTTCCTTAGTCTTAGAATACACCAAAATATCATCAATGAACACTACTACAAATTGATCCAAATATGGCTGAAACACTCGATTGATCAAATCCATAACGATGCTGGAACATTGGTCAGTCCAAATGACATTACAACAAACTCATAATGATTATATCGGATTCTGAAAGTTGTTTTTGGAATATCTTTCTCTTTTATCTTTAGCTGATGATACCCTGATCGAAGATCAATTTTCGAAAATACTGAAGCACCCTTGAGCTGATCAAATAGATCATTGATCCTCGGAAGAGGGTCTTTATTCTTTATAGTCACCTTATTCAGTTTACAATAATCTATACATAATCGCATCAAGCCATCTTTCTTTTTAACGAAATATACTGGTGTACCCCACAGAGATACACTCAGTCTAATAATACCTCGATCTAGTAGCTCCTGTAATTGTGTCTTTAATTCTCTGAGTTCCGTTGGAGCCATCCTATATGGAGTAATTGAAATAGGAGATGTACCTGGGAAAACTTCAATTTTAAACTCCACTTCTCGATCAGGAGGTAATCCGGGTAAATCATCAGGAAATACATATGAAAATTCTTGAACTGTCAGAATATCCTCCAATCGAATTTCAGATGTCCGGGTGTTAATTACATTTGCTAAGAAAGTTGTACAACCTTTTTCCATTATTTTTGCTATTGTCATTGCAGATATCACATTGGGCAAAGATTTCACTTTTTCTCTAATTACTATTATCTCAGTACCCTCTACATCCTTTATAAATAATCACTTTATGCGACAATCTACCCAACCATAATTCCAAGATAATCAATCCATGCCCAAAATAATCTCAAATTCGTCAAATGATAACTCTAAAAGATTCACCGGGAATACAACCCCTTGAATCTTTATCGGACAATTTCTACAAATCCTTGTAACTCTAGAACTATAACCCAGTGGATTTATAGCTATCATATGACTATTGATGGATTCTAACAAAATATTCTTATTTTTATCTAATTTCGAACTAACATAGAAATACGTAGAACCTGGATCAATCAAAACAAATACAGGTTCCTCATAAAGATAGAAAGTACTTACTATGATCTTTGGGTCATCACGATCCTCATTAGTCTTGATGCTATAAATTCTCGCTAGAGCATAAACATTGGACTAGGAGGTTGTCTTTGAATATCCCCTCCCTCTACCTCTGCCTCTACTGCCTCTCTGAGGCACTTCTATAGACCTCTCAGTCTGTACTGATCTCTCCCCTACTAATGGGCAGTCTCTGACAAAATGATCAGTATCTCCATAACGAAAATATGCTCCAGTCTTCATTCTACAAACTCCAGGGTGATTCTTACCGCAATTCTGACATGGTAACATCTGATCCAATGATTGAGATGATCTACTAGCTCTTGAATCTGTGATCTGAGTCTGTCGGCCTTTTTCTTATGCCTCAGATCCTTTACAACTAGAAACACTACTTTCAGATTTATTTTGATATCGATAATCGGAACCTCGACCTATTTTAGACTGGAAAGAGGATAATAATCCTGATCTTTTAGACTGTCGTCTCTGCTCTATCAGATTATTCTCATTTTGCACCATTTCTAAGTCTTTTGCTTTGTTCACCACTTCCTGGAAAAAGTGGTCAAATTCACAACCAACAGAAGTTCTCTAAGTCTGGGATGAAGACCTTGAATAATTTTTTGACATATATCTCTCTCGGTGGGAACCATCTTCGAGGCATAGCGAGCAAGTTTATTAAAATCACATTCATACTCGTACATATATTTACCACCCTGAATCAGATTAAAGAAATCCTGCTTTATCTAGATAATAAACTGCTCACCGATATATTTCTTCTGAAAGGCCTTTAAGAAAAATCACCACATGATTTGATCTAGAAGAAAATGTGTCGTCACATTCATCCACCATATATGTGCCTGACCTTGTAACAGTGAAGCTACTCCCTCCAATCTTTCATCCTCCGAATAGTGAAGACTGTTCAAAATTATTTTCACATCATTCAACCACATATTAGCCACTACTGGACCTTCGTTTGCTTCACTTTTAAATTTTGCATCTCCTAAACTTTTAATTCTTTTGGAATCGATATTCTCGAAATTGGAGGAGGAGATGGAGGTGGAAGAAGGGGAGGTGTTGCTGTTGATATTGAGCCTATATAGCCTCAAGAGCTTGCAAAAACATTCCTTGATCTGGAGCGGGTACTCCCTGATATACCTACTCTCCCTGTCGCTAAGGTACGAGCTCAACCTCATTACTACTCCCACTTCCGGTTCCCTTGGGAAACTCTTTCTTGGTGGCCCGTCTTATTTTAATATCCCAAAAGTTGGGTCAGTGACTAAAATGTAAATTTTGGAAACTTTGTGCTCAATTCAAAATAAGTTAAAAGTTTAGGGACTTAAGTAAAGGATTTTGGATTAAATAGTAAAGATGGATAAACTAAAGGGGTAAAATGGTCTTTTCATAGGAAAGATTTTTATCTTCCCTTTGAGTAATATAAAATGTGGGAAATGTAAGAAAACATCCAGAATTTTCTTCTCTTCTTCTCTACCGTGAACCCCTTAAGGAAAAGTGAGTTGGTTTTTTTTGGTTAATTCTTAAGAGTCAAGCATGGTTTTGGTTAATGAAGCATTAGGAAAGAGTATGAAATCAAAAAGAAGCATGGAAATTTAAAGAGTGATAAGTTATGGTATATTTAAGTTAAAAAATGAATAAGTGAAATTATGAATAAGGATATATAAATGGATTCAAAAGTTGAATTTGACTTGTCATATGGAAGAGTAAGAAGTTATAAGTGTTAGAATTAAGTTTGGATAACATGAAAACTTTGGTATGATTATTGAATGCTATGTGGAGGAGTGATTTTTAAGTTAAAGAGGTATTGAATGAAAATTAATTGGTTTAAGTAAGTGTATGCAAGTTAATGATACAAAAGGGGTTGAAATATGAAGTGTTTGAGATGGAATGAAATAATTTTCGTTCTGAATATATGATTTTGGGCTAGGGGTATCAGTACCCATTCAACAGGTACCAATACCCTCTTAAACGAAAAGAATCACAGAATGTAATGAGGGTATCGATACCGTAAGGAGGGTATCGATACCCTCTAAAGGAAAAAGTGAATTATAGTTCAATAAATTAATTTAAGTTATTAGTATCGAATTATAAGGTTTAGGCTTTTAATAATCATCTTGGAAATTATATTTTTGTAAATATAGAGCCTAAACAAGTTCCGGAACATTTGGCAAGTAAGATTGATCAAGGGAAAGATGAGAGATCGGTATTAACTAATAGTTTATGATGTTTAATGGAAATAAGACTTGCGATGAGTCTATTTCCTATATTAGAATGCATGAATTTATTATCATATATATATGTTTGATTTGAGTATATGTGGTTACAACATGTGCTAAATGATTTGTGTGAATACATGTAGTGTGATAAGTTATAGGAACTAATATGAATGATCTATATGATTACATGGGAATGTGAAATAGGTTATATGATAGGTGACCATCCATGTTACATAGTATATGTGATCAATTATAAGAATCAATATAATAGATTTATATGACTACATGAGAAGGGTGATGAGTTAAATAAGATTAGACTATAGAGTAATATGAGAATAATATATTAATGAAGGGAATTGAGTATAAATGATGATACCAAACTATAATATAAGTGTTATAGAGAAGTATACTTAAAAAAACTATGGTATAAGGGTTATGTAAAATTAAACTAAATAAATAGATTAAATTGGTATACAAATAATATTATATATGTGATATAAATTATATGTTATGGTATAAATAATTATGAGAATAAATGGAAAAGTGAGACAAGATAAGTATTTACTTATAGGATAATATGAGATTATATGAATATATATATATATAGTATAACTTTATGAGGAAGACTTAGGTGCTATATGATTTAGGTATAGAAATGATCAATGTGTAAGTAAATTTCGTGAATATGTGACTATGTGTGAAATAGAGTAAACTATGTAATTATAAGGTATGTGAATATAGGTATATAAGATAAGCCACATGACTATAAATTAGGTAAAATTAATTGGTAAGAATGATATGAAAGAAAGCTATAAGAGAATATGTTATGAGAAGATATAAGACAAGTTATAAGCTATGTGATATGTGAGTTTTATGAAGATGTTCTACGTGCAAGTGATCTACGTGTATGTGTGATTTATATGGAAATAAACTACTTGACTACGTGTGATCTTATAAAAATGATAATGAGACTGTGTGTATATTTGAATGTGTGATAACATAAATATTACTTCCCATGTTATGTGTTATGAGAGCTAGAGGTATAGTTGGCATGCCAAGAGTCGAGGGTCTACGCGGTCCTTCGGGACATATATGTATTCTTATATATATATATTTTTTTATTTATTTTTCCATCGTTATTTTTTCCTTTCCTTTTTTATTTATTTATTTTATTTATTAAATACCATATTATATATATATATATTATTTTATTTTTATTATTTTTGTTGAGATTAGTCTTTTATTATTATTATTTATTTTATTTATTATTATTTACTTTTACTCGGGGTTTTATGTTTTTTTATTTTACTTCATTTCTTTATTGTAGTAATTGTTTACATTTAATTTTACAATTAGTATTTTCATATTTATGCATTTTTTTCTTTCTTGTTACTTCAATTCAATTAACCCTTTATTTGCTTGGTTTTTATTTTATTTCTTTTAATTCATTAGCATGCATTTTATTTTTATCTTAATTCGATTTTGCACTTTATTACATCTAACACTTTTCTCGACTTTTTTAAGGGTATGTTTTTAAGTACATTAAAGGTAAGTAATTTAGATCATATTTTACTTTTTAATTTAACTTAAAATTTTCTTAATTAAGACAACTGGAAATTAATTAGTACCGAAAGGACAACTCAAGGGTGTTAATCCTTCCTTGATTGTAACCGACTCCTGAATCTGACATATCTTCGGTAAGATGCAGATCAGGTAAGAAATTAAGGTGTCCGATCAACCTATTTTTATTCTTAAAATAAATGATCGGTGGCGAATCTAACCATTTTATTCAAATCGAAGCCCAATTTGGGCCCACCCGAAAGACGGTTGCGACAACTTGGCAACTCTACTGGGGACGGGTAAGTGAGTCAGGCTAAGATTAATTCCAGTTGTATTTTTAAGTGAAAATGGTAAGTTTAAATTTTAAGGTAACTTTTTCGATCCTTATTACTTACTTTTGATTATCTTTTCAAATAAATAGTTGTACTGACAATTTCTTTCAATGGTTTCAGTCTATTAAGCTTTTTCGTCTAAGGCTCTATACCCAAGCTCCGAACCCTTTTAAGTGGGGCTGAAAGCGATGCCTTCATGAGGATTTATTCTCCGTATAGGCCTAGCAAGTAGCCTTTGGGATTCATATACATTATATCTTCGTGTGAATTTATTCACCGCACAAACATAAGGGAATGTATCCTCTCGAGTTTAACTTAGTCCACACAAACTTGTAATGGGCTTAGGGCTAAGGGTTTGGCAAGCCCAAGGGAGCACTAGCAAGGAGAACTCGGGTACCTTTTTTAGAACATAAATCGGAAGACTACATGGAATTGGAGTCTATCCCAAAACCCCATTTCAAGACCTAGTCCTTTTTGTTTTTACTTTCATCACTTATATTTTTATCTTACTAACTTTTTGTTTTCATTTGTCTTTTTAGCATTTGCATCATAAAAAGAGGCCATTGATCCATAAAAAGGTGTTAGTTACACAAATAATCTGCATTAATGGACAAATGAGTTGTAATGCAAGAGATAAAAAATGTCGAGGTACGATTATGGTCCGAAAGGACTCAGAAAGAGAAGGGAGACAATCTGCAAGGAAGTTATGTGTCAAAACTGGTCAGCTATGCTTCTGTCAACCTAAAGCATAATGATGTTCAAGAGCTACGGAACATTTGGGACAGCTGAAATAGTGATCAGAAGCAAAGTTCAACCAACGATATGGTGATATCGCTCTCCTTCTCTATGTCAGGACGGATGAGCCCCTAATTAGAGCCTTGGTACAATTCTGGAACCCAGGGTACACTGTTTCACCTTTAACCAGAGGACATGGTGCCCATAATCGAAGAGTATACTACACTGCTACACTACAAAGGCATCAGACTGGAGCAGGTCTACATCAAGCACATTAAAAGTCAGCCTTTCAAGAATGGGCTGTCAAAGGTTGTGGGGTAGATGAAAAATGGGTAACAGACTAGGCTCGACACAAAGGCAGCGGGGAAGGAATTGTCTGGATCCATATCAAGCAACTAATGAAGAACTATCTTGATGAATGGAAGACAATAGATCTTTTCGCACTCTGTCTTTATGGTTTGGTCATATTCCAAGGACTTTGGGGTACATTGATGCAGCTATGGTGGAGTTGTTTGAACAACTCCCAAGGTGAGTAAATCCAGCACCAGTGATTTTAGCTGAGACCTTCTGCTCTCTCAACCACTGCAGAAAGACTGGTGGAGGAAGATTCATAGGGTGTGCTCAGCTTCTCCAAGTTTGGATTCACAATCATTTCTGGAAGACTAACGGGATTGTTTACCGCCGATTCAGCGCCATTTATTCACCTTTGGGAGAATTCATTACTCTAAAATGGCATAAAGGCGTCTCAAAAGAAAAGTGGATGAAAGTATTCACAAATCTTTAGGACAGGGATATTGCTTGGAGAGCTCCTTGGTTGACCCACAGTGACATTCTCTTCCAATGTGGAGATTCAGACACTATGACATTACTTGGACTATGGGGAGGAGTCGGATATTCTCCGCTTTTGGCACTTCGATAATATGAGGCACGCTAGTTTATCCCAATAACATACAGAATATCTGGTTCAGAATTTGCATACCATGGAGACAATTACAAGAAAATGGTTAAGGAAGTAGTTGAGCCATGGAAGAAAGTATTCTGAATTGATGTCGTGGCTGCCAAAGATATGCTTACTCTGGACTATTTTGAGTGGCGGAGGTTAAGGAAAAATGAAAACATCCCCGTGCCATATTATGAGGACACCCGAACCATGGAAGAACATCTTAAGCCTGTTCCTTCTGAGCTGGAAATAGCAAGAGAAGAATTTGAAGCTGTAAAAAATGGGCTGAAACAGAAGGTAAGGGAACTGAAGGTTGAAAGATACCGGTGGAAATTGGATGTCGATACTCAGAAGAATCGGGCAGATAAGTTAGAGAATGAACAAAAGAAAACTTGTTTTGAGCTTGAAGACTTGAGAAAAGGATACCGAGAACAAGTTCAAAGTAACTCTAATTAGAAAAAGACTTCTGAGTACTGGAAAGGTGAAGCCAGCAACCTGAAAAGGAAATTTGAAGGGCATGATGAAAGAGAGACTCTGAAAGAACAACTAAAGACTGCTCAGATACGTTTGATAGATAACCAACATCAGAACAAGCGTTTGAGAATCCAGGTAGCTGATTTAGAGAAGTCTCTTAAGAAACAACAAGAACGGAATGGAAAAACCATAGCTGAGTTAGAAGCCATTATGGATGGATACAAGAAACAAGCAAGCAAGCTTCAGATAGTGCCATTTGATAGAGGGTTACAATAGCGTTTTCGTTGGGAACAAGCTACGCAAAGGGTGAAAGCTAGGGATGCAGTCATCCATGATTTCCTGGAGCAAGTACAGAAGACAACTCGTCATTTACATGGCTTAGCAAGAGAAGCCAGAGTGGTTTGACAAGGCATTCAACCAGTGAAAGATGAAGAAAGAAGACTTGTCAACCTATTAAAAGCTATTCGGGGTCTAGAGGATTTAGTTTGGATGTACATTTGATATATTTGCCTCTTAAAAGATAAAACACTTTTGTTTAAATAAGGATTATTTATAATAACATACAAATTTCTGGATCAATGCCTCTAAATCTCGTATATCATGCATTTCATACTTTGTATTTTTATTTTTTCATGTTTATTTTCTATTTTCAATGTTTTTACATTCATATTAACTAACAAAAAATGTCTCATCAGAAGAAAGAACAAACATCAAGTTTACCTCCACAAGCTCTGGACACACATCATCCTCACAACACCTGCACAAAGAAAAGACAAATAGAGGTCAAAATCGCTCAACTCAAGGAAAACATGTTGAAGTTACATAGAGATCTGGAAGAAAAGATAAACCAAAACAATCAGAGTACACTGGATACAATCACAAAGAGCCAAGAGTCCTTGGTTGATCAGATTGTGGCCAAGTTATCTTCTTACATCAAGCAAGTGCACCAGGGGCAGGTTCATCTGATGGGTAACTATACCACCGACCCCACAGGTGGTTATCTCACCCGGAATCTTACCCAGACTATAAGGGGACTATTCTTCTACAAAAGGGAAAGCCTCATCTGCTATAAAGATACATACCTCTAAATCCAACCCTAATAATAATTCGGATGATTACCATATACCGGATTTTGATGAGGAAGGCAACACGAAAAACATGGAAGAGAAAAGTAAGTTGTTGGAAGACCAAATGAAGGTGGTCAAAGGGGACCATGATTACTATGGAATGGATCCATTGGAGCTAAGCCTGGTCGAATTTGGTGCTTCCACCAAAATTCAAAGTCTTTGAGTTCGAGAAATTCGATAGAAAAAGTTGCCCCTCAGCCCACAACACTATGTTCTATCGAAAGATGACATGATATGTGGAAAATGATTAACTCCTGATTCAATGCTTCCAGGAGAGTCTATTCGGTTCAGCTATCTGGTGTTACAATCACATGAACCGATCTTATGTCAAGACCTGGAAAGATTTAGCCAAGTCTTTCTTCGAACAGTACAAGCACATTAACTATATGAGACCAGACCGAGTCATGCTATAAAGTATGGAGAATAAGCATAACGAACATTTTCGACGGTATGCACAGAAGTGGAGGGATTTGGTTGTGCAATTTCATCCACACTTGGATGAAAAAGAAACCAGGAAACTCTTTGTACAGACCCTGAAGGCTCCTTACTTTGGGCACCTGGTTGCAATCATATCAGGAAGTTTCTTCAATTTAGTTATGGCCGGAGAGATGATTGAATTGAGCATAAAACAAGTCAAAATTGAAGGAGGGGAATCAAGCAAGAAACCTCCCATGAAACACAAAGATAGAGAGATCAACAATGTCAACACCTACAATGCTAACAAAGGTGTTACGATCTCTAACACAAAAACAATTGCAGCTGTACCGTCAGGTACTTCTAGACAAAGTCCGAGGGAACCTAGGAAAGAAAGAGAGAATGAACAATTCGATCTTATTCCCATATCATACAAGGAATTATACCAACAACTCTTTGACACTCATGTAGTATCATTGTACCCTATGGAACCAATGAAGCCCCCATACCCCAGGTGGTATGATGAGAACGCTCACTGCGAATACCATGGTAGTGTGTCGGGGCACACGATTTAAAATTGCCTCGTATTCAAGAGGATTGTACAAAGAATGCACAACAAGAATGGGATCCACTTTAACTCTGGAGCACCAAATGTTGCATAAAATCCTTTGCCTAATCATAAGGAGACTGGGATTAATGCAGTCACTATCGAGAAAGGCAGGAAAGTTAAAACGGGTGTTTCTAAAATAAAGCCTACTTTGGCTTGGGTATAGAGCCAGATGGTAAGAAAAAGGCTTCTTGTACCACAGTCAGATACATCAAGGAGTGGAGATGGTAACCACTGTTGTTACCACAATGAAGAGGGACATAAGGTGCAAGATTGCTCAGAATTCAAAGCTTTGGTCTAACTCATGATGGATAGGAAGGAGCTGGAGTTCTACAAAGAAATCTGAGATTCTCCAGAAGTAGATGTTTGCGCTACCGGAGAGTCATCTGAAAGAAAATACGGCAAGGGTAGCCCTTCGATAATTACCCCTAAAGTAAAGACAACAGACAAAACACAAGCGAAGGTGGTGATCACAGCACCCCAACCTTTTCACTACAAGGACAACCGATAATTGCCATGAAAATACGAATGTCGAGTGAGCACCTCAAAAGAAAGATGACAGAAAAGTGGGGCAGATTGTAGGGAAACGCTACTTCTAAGAGGCCAAGTCACCCTAGAGACCACTTGAACCCTTCAAGAAAGATGTGCTGGCAATCAACAAACCAATAAAGGAGGAAGAAGCTAAAGAGTTTCTCAAATTTTTGAAGCACAACGAATACAACATCGTAAACAGCTGTATAGCTTGCTGACACGTACTTCAATGTTGGCATTATTGCTAAACTCGGCGGTGCACAAGGAGGTACTTTTGAAAGTCCTAAATCATACGTTTGTGCCACAAGACATACCAGTCAATAAGATGGATCGACTGGTAAACAACATTCAAGCTGATAATCTCATCTCTTTTTTAGATAATGAGATTCCTTCTAGATAGAGGGGTTGAGCTAAGGCATTACACATCACCACTAGCTGTAAGGGGTACGCCTTACCAAATGTATTAATCGAAAATGGTTCATCCCTTAATGTGATTCCTTTAGTTATGTTAAAAATGTTGCTAATAGATACCTCTCACACGAGAACCTGCCAGAGTGTGGTCCGAGCATTTGATGGAACCAAGAGTAAGGTAATTGGTAAGATTGAGGTGCCGTTAACTATCGGACCTGCCACCTATAATAATGAATTCTTAGTGATGGATATCATGCATTCCTACAACTGTCCTTTGGGAAGGCCCTAGATTCATTAAGCTAGTGTCATACCATCCACATTGCACCAAAAAGTCAAGTTTGTCATTGATGGGGCCTTGATGATCATTAATGCCGAAGAAGATATCATGGTGAGTATGACCATGAATGCTCCATACATTGAAGTAGATGAGGAGGCGATAGATTGTTCATTCCACTCATTAGAATTTGTGAATGCCATATTCGTGACTGAAAGAAGAAAAATTTCCAAACCCGGCTTTCCGAGTGCACCAAGATGGAAATAAAGTAAACCTTGGGAAGAGGTTCCAAGAAAGAAAGAGTATTTGAGAAGATGTTGTAAGGAATTATTAATCCCGTCCTTCCTATATCAAAGTTAGATCAATTTGGGCTTGGTTTTCAGCCCAGTCAGCAACAAAAGAGGAGGGAAATTCAGAAGAACCGGGAAAGAATAACGATCAGATTAACTGGAAATGAATTCCAATGGGAACCTATGGTATTCCCACCTCTTTAGGACACATTCAAGTCAGGTGGTTATGTATTTGAGACCACCTCATTAGATTTGGAATCGGGTCTGAAAGATTTGAGTATCAACGTTGTAATCACAGAAAATGCTAAAGATGTGGATAGATCCAGAATTCGCCCACTGTCACCTGGGTCTGTGCTTTGTAACTAGTCGGAAGAAGAATTGTGTGTGATTTTTAAATGTCTTTCAGAGTAATAATCAAACTATCCCTATTTTTCTATACCTGGGGCAATAGGTGATCTTTTGTAAGGGTGAATAAACATGTTATTTTAAATTCAATAAAAAGTATAATTTCTTTCATAGCAAATAATTTTCTTTTTCTATTTCTTTTGAATTCTATTTCTTGTTTTTTCCTTCATTTCAGTACTCCGTTTCATTCTCTTTCGAATTTAATTTTTGATTATTCCATGTGGGATATTTTCCTCTAACGTGTACACATTTCCTTTTTTCCTTCAGGTCCCAAGATAACAATAATGCGAGCACTGATAATCCAGATCCGGAGGTGGATTTTGAATCACCCATTTGTCTCGGAGAAATTGATGAATAGGAAAATGAAAAGGAGTGTAACTTACCTACCAAATTTTTGAGAATGGTAGAAAGAGAAGACAAACAAATACTGCCACATGAAGAGAAAATCGAAGTCTTGAATCTGGGCACCGAAGATTATAGAAAGGAGGTCAAAATTGGTACAACTCTCTCGGCTAAAGCAAGACAAAACTTGATAGTCTTACTTCAAGAATACATATATGTTTTTGCATGGTCGTATCAGACATGCCGGGGCTAGACATAAATATGGTAGTCCATAAACTTCCAATCAAACCAAAATGCAAACCAGTACAACAAAAGCTGAGGATAATGTGACCTGAAATGCTCCTTAAGATCAAAGAAGAGGTCAATAAGCAATTCGATGCTGGTTTCCTTCAAGTGGCCAAGTATTCGGAGTGGGTGGCTAACATAGTGTCGGTTCTGAAGAAAGACGGGAAAGTGCACATGTGTGTCGATTACCGAGACCTTAACAAGGCAAGCCCCAAAGACAAATTTCCTCTACCATACATAGACACGTTGGTGGATAATACACTCGGGAATGCTTTCTTCTCATTCATGGATGATTTTCAAGATATAACCAGATTAAGATGCATCCTGAAGACATGGAAAAGACCACGTTCGTCACAATATGGGAAACTTTCTACTAAAAAGTGATGTCCTTCGGGTTGAAGAATGCTGGGGCAACATATCAAAGAGCTATGGTGACCTTGTCAAGGCACAAACCAAGAATGAACATGTCGAGAATCTGAGAAAGCTCTTCCAGAGACTGAGAAAGTTCCAACTAAGACTGAACCCTAGTAAGTACACCTTCGAGGTAACATCTAGGAAGCTGTTAGGCTTCCTGATCAGGAGGAAAGACATAGAAGTCGATCCCGATTAAGTTAAGGCTATCCAAAATCTACCTCCTTCATAAACATAAAAGGAGGTTTGAGGTTTTCTAGGCTGATTAAATTACATAACACGGTTCATATCTCAGTTAACCGAAAAAAGTAACCCAATCTTTTGCCTTATCCGAAATAAAAACCCTAGAGAACGGGATGAGAACTTCCAAACTACATTCGAGAATATAAAGGAGTACTTATCTCACACTCCTATCCTGATGTCCCCCATCCCAGGAAAACCTCTATTCTTGTATCTATCCATATTCAAGAATTCAATGGGGTGTGTCCTGGGTCAACATGATGAATCCGGGAGGAAGGAAAGGGACATCTACTACTTGAGCAAGAATTTCACCGATTGCGAAGTCAGATATCCTCCTATCGAAAATGTTTGTTATACTTTAGTCTGGGCTACACGAAGACTCAGACAATACATGATGTACCACACCATTTGGCTGATTTCCATGTTAGATCCACTAAAGTACATGATGGGTGTGCCTGCTCTCTAGAAGGTTAGCCGATGGCAGATGCTATTATCTAAATTTGACATCGAGTATGTGATCCAGAAAACCATAAAGGGAAGTGTCATATTGAATTTCTTGGCAAGTAGAACTGATGAAAATTACGAGCCGCTAGACTTTGACTTCCCAGACGAAGACTTGATGGCCATGTTCTTAGAAGAAGCAAGTACTTCCACAGATAATTCCAGGAAATACATTTTGATGGTGCATCAAATGCATTAGGACTTGGCATCAGGGCCATACTGGTCTCCCATAAGGTAATCATTACCCATTCACTAGCTGACTAAATTTTGATTGCACCAACAACATGGTAGAATATGAGGCTTGTGTTTTGGGGATTCGAGCTACAATAGGGCAAAATATAAAGACCTTGCGAGTATATGGAGATTCAGCCTTAGTAATTTAACAACTCTATGGAGAATGGGAAACTAAGGATGTAAAGCTGGTGGAGTACCGGAAGCTAAAACTGGATCTGCTCGAAGATTTCGATGAAGTCACCTTCCACTATGTGCCTAGAGAAGAAAATCAAATGGTTGATGCTTTAGCACCTTGGCAGCCGCATTCAAGGCTAGCGGGGAGTCTGAAATGATGCCAATTGACATGCAATCATATGAGTACCCGACTCATTGTTACCAAATCGATGAAGTGAAAGACACTAAGCTCTGGTACCACAACATTCTACAACACATCAAGAATCAAAATTATCCAAAGAAAGCCACCGAAACTGGTAAAAGGACCATTAGAAGGATGACAGCTGGATATGTCCTTGATGGGGAGGTCTTATACAAGAAAAGCCATGATCAAGTCATGTTAAGATGTGTAGATGCAGAAGAGGCAAAGATGATAGTGGAAGAACTACATGATGGAGTATGTGGAACACATGCGAATGGACATATGATGTCAAGGAAAATAATGAGATGTGAATTTTTTGTCTACAATGGAAAGCGACTGCATCAACTACGCTAGAAGATGTCATAAATGTCAAATTTATGGGGATAAAATAAATGTTCCACCTTAGCACCTTCATGTGATGATATCACCATGGCCTTTCTCTATGGGGCATAGATGTTATCGGGAAAATCCATCTGAAGGCTTCAAATGGTCACTGGTTCATTCCTGTGGCAATTGATTATTTCACCAAATGGGTAGAGTCTGTATCATACGCCAGTGTTACTCAGTCTACTATTTGTAAGTTTCTAAAGAAAGAGATCATATGTCGGTATAGTCTACCTGAAAGGATCATTACTGATAATGCTACAAACTTGAACAATAAAATTATGGTTGCTGCTTGTGAGCAATTCAACATAAACCGTCATAACTCTACTGCTTATAGACAGAAGATGAATGGAGCAGTAGAAGCAGCAAACAAAAACATCTAGAAGGTAGTGGAGAAAACAACTGAGACCTACAAAGATTGACACGAGAAATTACCTTTTGCTTTGTTCGCTTACTGAACCTCGGTACGAACTTCGACTGGGAAAACCCCATTCTCATTAGCATATGGGATGGAAGCAGTTCTGCCCATGAAGGTATAAATTCTATCACTTTGGTTCTTGTCTAAAGTTAGACTAGATGATGCAAAATGGATGCAATCCCGATATGATTAGCTGAACATAATAGAGGAAAAGAGGTTGAAAGTCATTCATCATGGTCAAATCTACCAGAAACAAATGATTCGATCACATAACAAGAAGGTACGCCCGAGAGTATTCCCTGAAGGAGATCTTATGCTTAAGAGAATTTGGACAATTCAAAAAGACTTCAGAGGAAAATGGATGTCGAATTGGGAGGGACCTTATGTCGTGAAAAAGGCCTTCTCCGGGGGAGCACTTATCCTGGATAAAATGGACGGGCTAGAATTTCCAAATCCCTTTAATTCGGATGCAATCAAGAAATACTTCGCTTAGGATGAAAACCCGAGAGGGTGTCCTAAGTTGAAAAAGAAAAAGAAAAAGAGAAAAAATGTTTAGGGTAAAAACCCGAAAGGGTGCCCTAAATTGAAAAAAATAAGAAAAATAAAAAGAAAAGAAATAAGGTGGGTCCAAGATAAAACTCGAAAAGGGCGTCTTGTAACCAAGGATGGATCCAAGTTGAAAACTCGAAAAGGTGAGTTGGATAATGATTCAGAAAAGGTCCCGAATCCAAATAGTGAAACATCCCGACATCCGAATCTTATACAGACTTAACGAGTCAGAGAAAGGTTGCACTCTTTTGAACATTGTTGCATCTTCGAAGATCCCTTGACAATGGTTGCGTTCAAGCTCATCTAACGACATCAGCTTAAGAAGTGCTCGTATTATTGAGATCTAAGCATTTATTCATACTTCATCTATGTATTCACTTTTCAGAATGTTTGTCATGTATTGTTTGTTCTTTTTTACCTTATGAATAAAGACAACATTTCTCTAATTCAATTCTTTTTAGCATCTTGAGTTGAATTTAAACCTAATGATTTATTCACTTCTGAAAAAATAACTGCATATTACTGTACAAATATTTTTTGAAAAGTACAGATACTCGAAAGTTGATCAAGGCTCATGCACTATTGGTTGAGAAGCATTTCCCAAATCAAGGATAAAAAATAAATTATGCACATCGGATTTAAACGTTTGAAGAATTCAAGATCAGGAATCAGAAATTCAAGATTCCAAAATCAAGAGTCATCAAGACTGACAACCAGAGATTGAGATTTCTTTCAAGAACCCAAAATAGTATATGTTACATATGCATTTTAGGCACGCCTAAGAGTATTGCATCCATAGCATCGTATATATTCCTAATTTTACAGATTCTTGTAAGAGTCAATTTCAACTTCACAGCGAAGGATATTGAACTCGAAATGATCAATTCACAAGAGGGGATTTCAACTTCACAATGAAGGATATCTAATTCAAGGCTCAACTTCACAACGAAAATGAGTCCTCCACGATTTCAACTTCACGAAGAAAGATATCGTGCCCAACGGATCGACTTAATTTCACAGCAAATAAGTCATATGCAACAACAGGGCTTTATTCCCCAGCCAAGTACAGCATAACTCGAAGGCGAGAAGAGTTATCTATCAACAAGAGCATTCGAGATTGATTTCATTCAGCTTGAAAGCATATTTACCGCAACGTAGCAGTAAGAAACTACTTTCGGGTCAAATTTTCACACCAAGGTCTTTAAGTCGAAAAAAAGATCAAGGTTAGGATTGGAAACAAGAAGTCACTTTCCCATTTACCTACGATTTCAACTTCACAACGAAGGATGACGTACCCAAAAGAATGACCCAAGAATCATCCATAATACAACAATGAAAATCTAGTCTCATACCGAAGTCTTTAGGTCAAGCTTCAGCTTCACAACGAAGTGTCATGGGCTAGAAGATGATCTGGGAACTACTTTCCAAAGCTTTAAGCTCGGTTTCAACTTCACAACGAAGGATTTTGAGCTCAGAATATTCTCGTCCAAACTTAATCTCACGGCAAGTGAGTCATTTCGTGATTCAATCCAGATTGAAAAATCAATCATGCCATCGGATTTCAACTCTATGACAGAGGATATTCGATAAGATGTGAATCAATTCTCTTAACAGGGGACGTTAAACAATACATTCATGATGGACGAAATTGGTGTCTTTTAGTCTTTGCCCTATTTTTATTACACAATAATGGGCAAAGAGGGACAGCTTTAGCCACATATTTTCATCCGATATTACATAATATTTTATGATGTATTTATAGTATATGATATGTGTATATTATACGGTGTAAATGTGTTGCATATTTAAGATGTAGCTTACATAGTGTGCATATGTTGTGTACATTGTGTTCATATGTATATGCGTATATTATATAGTATTATATATATATATTCTCTTTATTTTACTATTTATATTGTTTATTAAAAATGTTGGGTTTTGTTTTATTTCATGCCCAAAACCCGAAGCCATTACAAATGGTTACCCAGAACCCTTAAAGACTCGGGTCTTAGAGCAACCCGAACCGGATCCGTTGAAGCCCAACCCAAACTTAAATAGTTAGGGTTTATAAACCCTAACTCTCACCCTTTTCTCCTCAGCGCCGCAGTCCCTCAGCAGCCAAATGGTATGGAGCGGTGCAAACCAACAGCAACCCCCGAGTTCCCCGACGATGTATTTTTCTGGGACTCACCAACCAACAAACAAACCAAGAATTTTAGTCGGAATCAAACTCTAAATCCACCCAAAAATAGGGGGTACCTTAGGCTATAAATTGATGTAAATCAAAAAGAAAAATAGAAGAGAAATTACTGAGAAAATTACAAAAGAAAATATACGAAAAAAAAGGAAATCGAATGTAAAACCTGTAAACTTTTGAAAGAAAATAAGAAATAAAATAGGTATTTTTTTCGTTATTACATTCTCGGTGTTGCATGTGGCTTTGAGGGTATCTATTTTGTTTTTTTCATCTGAAAAACCCAAAAAGAACATTGGCCGATGATCGGGGGAGGGCTTTTCGAGATCTTTCTCTTTAGATCTAGCCCTCCCCGAGGCCATTTTGCGAAAACCAATCTCGTTTTTGAAAAGGGGAGGGAAAGATCTTTCGAAAGAAGTAAAAAAAATTCTGGCCATCGCCGATGAACGGCGGCCGACGAGGCGGTGATCGACCAGTTTCTGGGTTTTACGGCTGTGTTCTTCATCAGATGAAGAACACCAAGAACATTTCAGAGAATTTTCTAGGGCTCGTTTTGATCGGGTTTGAGACTAAGGGGAAACATGAAATGTGTAATGGGTTTTTGGTATTTATACCAAACCCGTGAGACCCGTGACCCAATCCGACCCCCCTCTAGGATTGCGTGTTTTAATTAAAAAGGGGGAATTGCATCTTCGGTCCCCTTGTTTTTTAAATCATTCATTTTTAAACCCCAAAATCAACTTTAATCCTAAATTCCTCTTAAAATTAACCCTAAATTTTTCTTTTCTTTTAATTTAGCCCTTTTATTATTATTAATATATATTTTTTTTTTTTTTTTTTACTATTTTTCTTTTTGTTTTCTTTTTTTATTTTTCTCCTAACGTTATATATATATATATTATTTATTATTTGTTTTTTACCTAACATTTATATATATATATATATTCATTATTGTTTTTTCTTTTCCTTTTTATTTATTTATTTATTTTATTTATTAAATACCATATATATATATATATATTATTTTTAATTTTTGTTTTTGTTTGTTTTTTATTATTATTTATTATTATTATTATTATTATTAGCTTTTTACTTGGGTATTTATTTTTTTATTTTACTTCTTTCTTTATTGTAGTAATTGTTTATATTTAATTTTGTAATTAGTATATTCATATTTATGCATTTTTTTCTTTCTCGTTACTTCAATTCAATTGACCATTTATTTGCTTGGTTTTTATTTTATTTCTTTTAATTCATCAGCATGCATTTTTTTAATCTTAATTCGATTTTGCACTTTATTACATCTATCACTTTTCTTGACTTTTTTAAGTGTATGTTTTTAAGTACATTAAAGGTAAGTAATTTGGATCATATTTTACTTTTTAATTTAACTTACAATTTTCTTAATTAAGACAACTGGAAATTAATTAGTACCGAAAGGGCAGTTCAAGGTGCTAATCCTTCATTGACTGTAACCGACTCTCGAATCTGACATATATTTGGTAAAATGCAGATCCGATAAGAAATTAAGGTGTCCGATCAACCATTTTATTCTTAAAATAAATGATCGGTGGTGACTTTAACCATTTCATTCAAGTCGAAGCCTGTGTATGAGAAGTTATCCAGATATCCTGAGATTGATGCTAAGGGTTATCTAAATATCCTAAGAACCATGCTAAGGCATTGTAAGTTGCTAGTCGGTTATGTTCTAATGTTGTTGTGATCTCAACTCATCCTTTACTCTAAAAGTAGTAAGCTAGTCTGGTGTATGTTCTTGATGCAAGAGTGACCCAGGTCTCACCTATAAGGTACTTGACATGTAATGCCATTGGATTTACGTTCCTGATGCAAGTGTGACCCTAGTCTCATACAAAGTACCTAGTTCATAGGTTAAAGGTGTGTGAGCCTTTGATGCTCCGTGACCAGAGCCTCATCCTTAATGTGTTGTGAAAGTGGACTTGGTTGACATTAACTTTATTGTTTCTCTGAATATACTTGTTGTTATGTTTAGGTTACTAATGCATGTAGTATAGTAAAGGAGCGGGGCTTGCAAGCTCAACGTTCAGAATGTGTTTCTATTTATATGTTACAGGTTACGTGGAGTGTGATGGAACAATGATATCACTGAAGTAGTCTCATCGGAGTACCAAAGTACAGTATGACGACTTGGTGGGTATGTAGAGGTCATGATTTGAAAATAATTCCATTTATAATATTTAATTTAATTAGTTTTTAAATTGGGCCCCAATTTTTTAAATTGTTATGGTTTCATACCTTGTATAAATGTTTTAAAAGTGAGTATGGTTTCAAAAAATTGGTTAATCACTTATGTGATTCTGTGTGACAATCGAATTTGTGGATTAGTGTGTTACAACTTACCTTCCTTCGGTACCTATTGAACAAGCTGAGAATTGCGTTGGAGTGCAAAGCACAGAATATGAGCATAAAGTGAAAGTGATAATATCCTAGTTGCTTAGTTGTTGATTTGTTGAACATAAGTTCTTGATGTAAATAATGATTTACATTCATTACACACTTTCTGATTGTGATTTGAAATGTAGCCTTGTTGAAACACGCCTAGAGTAGAGAATGGAATTTGCATGGACTTCAAATATATTAGAGAAATATTTTTTGTTGATACATGAGATGATGCATGAATTCTTATTTGGACATTTTTATAATTTTGCTGTTTATAAGTTAAAGGTTAGGTTTGGGGGTATTATAACTCTTCAATAGGTAGTAGTTTTTCATACTATTTACTTAAATTTAGTTTGATAGTTTTGTATTTACTCGCTTGTACATATCAATTACTTTATGTTTTGACATGGGAGAATAATTGTCTTATTTCTGTTGAATAAGCTTTCTACTATGAAAATAGATCTTTTTAATGTGTTTTCTAAGTGTTGATACAAGATGATATATAAGAGCAAAATTATGCAATGCAATTAGAATGATATAGAAGTGGGGACCACATGATAGTTGGATAACAAACTTCAACAATCCATTTTCATGCAGATGTGTTGTGGTTAAGGTTATATAAAGGTTTCCTTTGGAACCATTTTGAAGAAGTTTTTTGGAGAGAATTTAGAAAGTAGAGAAAGTGTGAAGAGTAGAGAATTTAGATTTTTCTTCTCTACTTTTCTTTCATAGAATTTTCTAGATATTTTTCCTTAGATTTTCTCGTTTCCCAAACACTTTGGGAACTGGAAGTTTTCTGGATTGACAATTCTCGTAGCGAGAATCGTAGATCTAGGATGTCACATGATCAAATCTTTTAGCAGAGAGCCATCATCGTAGAAAACAAGAAACAACCCTGGCGAGGGATGGTTGTTATTGGCTTGATCTTGTGGGATAATTGATTTCTTGTTAGATTAGATTTTATTCAATTTCTTATTTATTGAGTGCTTAAAACTTCTTTTAACGTATTTCTTGTTCCAACATGTCTTATTTGTGGCTCATTTTTATTGCAGAAATGTTGTAGATCTCGATAGATGTGACAGATCATCGAGTTAACTTAGTGAGCACTTACAGTAGTGAGAGTCGCGATGATATTGCGTAGAGATCTTGATAGCTATGAAGTTTCAACACTCAATAAGTTAGTCACAGTTAGTTCTATAGATAGGCTATGGTTGTATTTGAGAGAGACTTGAAAAGGATAAGCTCCTTGTAAACTGTCAAGACCACAAATAGGTTCGACGAAGCAAGAATGTGTTGATTGATTTTACTTAATACTGTTAGAGTAGTCGTGAGTCTTTTATTTGTATTGATATTCAACCTGATGCGATCAAGTTTGACCTTAACAATGATTGTGGATCTAGGAAGAAAGCAAAACAACCTGCATAAATAAAAGGAAACAATGGATAGTTTACGGTGGTAAATGTGATGGTAAAATGGTCGGTTTAAGAGATGGTAGCGGAAGACTCGGTTGTGGTAATAATATGGAAACGAAATAACAGAATGGTGAAAACGATAGTATCTTAAAGAATACTCAAAGAAGAACCGATGTTAAAGAACAACGACCCAGACTTTATATTGCTTCGATAAGGATGGTAAATAAGGACTTTGACCCGCTATCTATAATGAGAT
Source organism: Hibiscus syriacus (assembly GCF_006381635.1). Lineage (NCBI taxonomy): Eukaryota > Viridiplantae > Streptophyta > Magnoliopsida > Malvales > Malvaceae > Hibiscus > Hibiscus syriacus. Next base: position 1,118,624 of record NW_024062559.1, read on the forward strand.
AGGAACCATAAGTATCAAGGTGAAATAGGAATGACGCCACAAGTAACAAGTTACTTGATAAGTCGATAAAAGTCACGAAGGACTCAATAAGAGAAAACTCTTCAATTATAATTCAAATTCAATATCCCCTTACAATGCAATATGAAGTCCATTTTATAGGACTTGGAATACAAAGCTGAAAATGATAATATGCATGGCCTAGTTGTGCTTGATGATGTGGCAACCTTTAACATACAATTCAAACGTGTTTTAAGCACAATTATAATGCTTAAATTCGGTCAATGGAGAAGTGAAATGCCTTGGCTAAATTTCCTTCAATGGGTGGTGTGGAGACAAAACCAAGTGGAGACAAGTAATATTCCAAGCACATGGGCTGTTTGAGTGCCTATTCCCTCACGCACATGGCTGTCTCTAAATGCAATTGTGTGAATGATTTCTATCAGCAAGTACAGTGGGTTTGTCTTCCTATGCCCAAGTAATTGGAAATATAATAAGGACAAGTGGGATGCATTTTCCAGCTGAATTTACTCTCCATTAAGCTTCCCACGTTCTGCCATGAAATGATGAATGGATGGTGAGCTGTTCTTGTTCCCTTAGTGCTCTGTCCAGCATGGGCAGATTCCTTGGTGTTCCTATATATTAAAATAATATTATTTTAATTGATAGTGCTGTTATAATAAGAATAAGTGCTGCCTGTATGTCTTCATGCTTGTTGAACCTTTGTATAGTCACATGGCATGTACAACACGTGAAAGCTACTAAATGCAGAGATGAATGCTTGCTGCCATGCTTAATCAATGAAATGAATGCGTAATAATAAAACTATGAATGATTGATATAAGCTAGTCACATACTGATATAGAATATGTCAGCCTCCAATATACCTACATGTGCAAGGAAAATAAGATAATAAAAGGAAATGAGCTGGAATGATTAATTTAGTTGTAAATCCCGTATTTATTTCCAGCCTGTACTGTCTTCGGTAATCTGTGAATATCTCAAGCTTCCAGTATCGGATTGACACGATTTAAAATTCGTTGGAAAGATAAGAGATAGGGGATTAAATTTTAAGAAGACTTAATCTCCAAATTATGCTTGTAACATGTTCAAACTGGTGATAATATAAGTGACGTGAATTGTCCACTGGAATGAATCAAATACCTTGCTGCTGTGCATGTATATGTTATTATGAGCTAACATGCATGATATAATAACTAAAAATAATTAAATCTTAAACTAAAATGATGCACATGAGTGGTAACAAATAATTAAATATGAATGCAAGACTTATTCTAACATGCTAAGCAAACTTAAATACTAATATGCAATGTAATGCATAAATAAGTAAATAAGTATAAAGTAAGGAATTACTCCCTTAGAGTAATCAAGGTAGAACATCCTTGAAGTGTTTCATCATGGAGAAAACCGGGGCTAAACAGGATACATCATCCTCCCTTTCTTTTGGCGATTTTGTCCTCAAATCGAAATGATTTCTCATTGAAGACCTTGATGTAGATGGATTGAATCCTCATACCTTTTTCTAGTATTTGAATCACACGAATGGTCATCCCCTTGGCTTCACATCTCCTTGAATCATCATGAAGGTGGGTGGATAGCTTTTTCTTTAAATCATTTATTTGCAAAATGGAGAGTGGCAATTTCTTATCAAGATTGCAAAGAAACTTATCCTCGCAACTCAATACATTAATTCCACGTTTTTGAATCATCCCCCAAATGGTAATGAAAGTTAGTAGGTAAATCAATAACAAAAGATTTGAAAGATCAAACCTTGGATGAAGCTTGATGATATCATTGGGCACCAGTTCCTTGGTGATAGAATTTTTCATTAAGTCCTTCTTTGAAACATTGCTTGAGCATGGACGATGTTCTATCATCATTAATGTAATCCTGTTTAGCCCCGGTTTTCTCCATGATGAAACACTTCAAGGATGTTCTACCTTGATTACTCTAAGGGAGTAATTCCTTACTTTATTATTACTTCTTATTATGCATTACATTGCATATTAGTATTTAAGTTTGCTTAACATTTAGAATAAGTCTTGCATTCATATTTAATTATTTGTTACCACTCATGTGCACTCATTTTAGTTTTAAGATTTAATTATTTTTAGTTATTATCATGCATGTTAGCTCATAATAACATATACATGCACAGCACATGGTATTTGATTCATTCCAGTGGACAATTCACGTCACTTATATTTATCACCAGTTTTGAACATGTTACAAGAATAATTGGGAGATAAGTCTTCTTAGAATTTAATCCGATACTGGAAGCTTGAGATATTCACATATACCGAAGACAGTACAGGCTGGAAATAAATACGGATTACAACTAAATTAATCATTCCAGCTCATTTCCTTTTATTATCTTATTTTCCTTGCACATGTAGGTATATTGGAGGCTGACATATTCTATATCAGTATGTGACTAGCTCATATCAATCATTCATAGTTTAATATTATAATGCATTCATTTCATTGATTTAAGCATGGCAGCAAGCATTCATCTTTGCATTTAGTAGCTTTCACGTGTTTGTACATGCCATGTGACTATACAAGGTTCACAAGCATGAAGACATACATGGCAGCACTTGTTCTTATTATAACAGCACTATCAATTAAAATAACTTGTTATTTTAATATATAGGAACACCAAGGAATCTGCCCATGCTGGACAGAGCACTTAAGGAACAAGAACAGCTCACCATCCATTCATCATTTCATGGCAGAACGTGGGAAGCTTAATGGAGAGTAAATTCAGCTGGAAAATGCATCCCACTTGTCCTTATTATATTTCCACTTACTTGGGCATAGGATAAAGACAAACCACGTGTACTTGCTGATAGAAATCATTCACACAATTGCATTTAGAGACAGCCCATGTGCGTGAGGGAATAAGGCACTCAAACAGCCCATGTGCTTGGAATATTACTTGTCTCCACTTGGTTTTGTCTCCACTACACCACCATTGAAGGAAATTCGGCCAAGGCATTTCACTTCTCCATTTGACCGAATTTAAGCATTATAATTGTGCTTAAAACACGTTTGAATTATATGTTAAAGGTTGCCACATCATCAAGCACGACTAGGCCATGCATATTATCATTTTCGCTTTGTATTCAAGTCCTATAAATGGACTTCATATTGCATTGTAAGGGGATATTGAATTTGAATTATAATTGAAGAGTTTTCTCTTATTGAGTCCTTCGTGACTTTATCAAGTAACTTGTTACTTGTGCGTCATTCCTATTTCACCTTGATACTTATGGTTCCTATCTCATTATAGATAGCGGGTCAAAGTCCTTATTTACCATCCCTTATCGAAGCAATATAAGTCTGGGTCGTTGTTCTTTAACATCGGTTCTTCTTTGAGTATTCTTTAAGATACTATCGTTTTCACCATTCTGTTATTTCGTTTCCATATTATACCACAACCGAGTCTTCCGCTACCATCTCTTAACCGACCATTTACCATCACATTTACCCCGTAAACTATCCATTGTTTCCTTTATCTTATGCAGGTTGTTTTGCTTCCTTCCTAGATCCACAATCATTCGATAAGGTAGTTCGGATCGTATCATACGCTAACCATAGCTTTTGGTGGAAGAAGCAACGTACAACGAAAAATACAAAAAAAAAAAATAGAAAAAGAAGTTCAAGAAAGTTGCAAGTGAAAAAAATTCGAAATCACAAAAGAAAGAAAAGTTGAAGCATTCATCAACAAGTTTATCACCGAGCCATTCAAAGAAAGCCTTTGATTGATTGTGGTGATAGAAAGGTTGTGAAGTAACGTGTGTAAGTAACATTTTTTTTCTAAGCCACCCTTTGTATATTTTATCTTCCATTCCTACTAACCCTTTTGCAGCCGACGCACATCAAGTGAAATTTACTTGATACAGTTTTTGAGTAAGTCATTTTAGGACTTGACATAAAGAGAATTGAGCGGTAAAAGGCAAGAGTGAACACCAAGGGTAAAAGCCATCTCGAGTTAAACACGAGTGTTGAGCGACATTCAAGTTTTCTTTGGAGTGTATCGGTGAGATTTTTTTTTTATGTTAGTAACATTTATTTTGATTTTTATTAATATTTTTCTTTTCATTTTTTGAGTAAAGTCATTTTAGGACTTGACATAAAGAGAATTGAGCGGTAAAAGGCAAGAGTGAACACCAAGGGTAAAAGCCATCTCGAGTTAAACACGAGTGTTGAGCGACATTCAAGTTTTCTTTGGAGTGTATCGGTGAGATTTTTTTTTTATGTTAGTAACATTTATTTTGATTTTTATTAATATTTTTCTTTTCATTATGTCTCGAAAGTACACAAGACCAAATGATTATACAAGAGATAACAAACGAGATTTTTCATCAAATTCTCAATTTCAAGATTTCAGTCGAGAAATGAGGAGTTTTCTCAAAGAAAATCTCAAACCAATCATAAAGAAGATGGATTGTATAATCGAAAAATATTTTTTTCACAAACACCTCCGCAGAAGATCAGAGGACAAAACAAGAGGAGAGACGACTCGACCCGTTCCTACATCCAATTGGAACGAATGATCTTACAAAGAGGATTCCAATTTCTGAAATAATGTCAAAAGTTCAACGCTAAAAGAGCCAAGGAATTTTGCATTTTCTAATCCAGAAAGTCTAGCTCGTCTACAACAGTGTATTGACAATCTCGTCAAAGAAACCCAATTGTAAAGACAACTAGACAAGGAATTGATTGCAAAAAGGAAGAAGAATTGAAAGTTGAAACCGACATTGAGAGCAATGAAAATAAGAAAATTGATGAGAGAAGTTGGAGTCGAAAATGAGAACGAGAGTGAAAATGAAGTTTGAAAAAGAAATTATTTGTGCAAAAGAGAAGAGTGTCAAATTTCAATTGCACTAACACCCTTAGCCATTCTTCTTCTATTCTTGAGTTTTCATTGTTGCAGGATGACGAGAGGAGTACCTCTAGAGATATGTCAAACACATTGCCAAATCTAATGATGATAGAACATCGTCCATGCTCAAGCAATGTTTCAAAGAAGGACTTAATGAAAATTTCTATCACCAAGGAACTGGTGCCCAATGATATCATCAAGCTTCATCCAAGGTTTGATCTTTCCAAATCTTTTGTTATGATTTACCTACTAACTTTCATTTACCATTTGGAGGGATGATTCAAAAACGTGGAATTAATGTATTGAGTTGCGAGGATAAGTTTCTTTGCAATCTTGATAAGAAAATGCCACTCTCCATTTTGCAAATAAATGATTTAAAAAAAAGCTATCCACCCACCCTCATGATGATTCAAGGAGATGTGAAGCCAAGGGGATGACCATTTCGTGTGAATCAAATACTAGAAAAGGTATGAGGATTCAATCCGTCCTACATCAAGGTCTTCAATGAGAAACCATTTCGATTTGAGGACAAATCGCCAAAAAGAAAGGGAGGATGATGTAATCCTGTTTAGCCCCGGTTTTCTCCATGATGAAAACACTTCAAGGATGTTCTACTTGATTACTCTAAGGGAGTAATTCCTTACTTTATTACTTAAATATAATAACTAAAAATAATTAAATCTTAAAACTAAAATGAGTGCACATGAGTGGTAACAAATAATTAAATATGAATGCAAGACTTATTCTAACATGCTAAGCAAACTTAATACTAATATGCAATGTAATGCATAAATAAGTAAGTAATAAAGTAAGGAATTACTCCCTTAGAGTAATCAAGGTAGAACATCCTTGAAGTGTTTTCATCATGGAGAAAACCGGAGCTAAAATCGTGGTGTCTAGTCCCATAGTTGATCATGTAAGAGTGTAAGTGTAAAGAAAAATGTCAGGACATTTTGCTATGTCAAATGAAATATTTAGGAGCACGATGTTTGCTGCAATGATGCTCTCTAAGTTAAATATGTCTTCATGTGAATGTTCATTGCTTGATCTAATGGTAGCGCGAGTACCTTGATATGTTTTGAAATACATTATAGTTCTAAAGGAGAAAGCACTACGATGCAATAAGTTCCTTGAAGCATTAAAAATGAAAAAAGAAAAAGAAAAAATCTAATAAAAGGATTTAATATAGAAATTTAAGAATAAAATATTAGTCAGTTTGAAATTTGTGCATACTTAGTTTTGTAGCTTAATAAATACCTCTTAGTAATATATTGCTTATATTTTTATACTTTGTCCACTTTATATTGAGTCTTGATGCATTTTAAGCTGTAAAGTAATTTAAAATGTGCACGTTTACGGTTTTCTCTGGGTGCACGTTAGCAAGGCTAATGGGATATGAGTTTTTCGATGCGTTTTCGGTGGTTTTCGATGGTTTTCTTCTTCTGTTACCTTCGCTCTTCTTTCATTATGAGTGTTGGTACGCTGGATTGGAGGAAGCTTTGGGGGTATTATTGGCAGGCATTGGAGTTCTTTCCTCTGATGGTTCGAGATGGGATTCCGACTGTTCAGCCTCCGTTTGAGGTGTTTGATGATGGTATTTCAGAATGAAAGTGCCTTTGGTGGCCAATTCCTTGGTTGCGCCAAATTTTGCTTATATGCAGAGGAATGTGGACATTTATGGAATAAGGCTTTGATGGGTTCTCGTGTTCAGGTCAGTTAGAGGGTACTAATCTTTACATTTTTTCATTTACTTCGTTTGAGGGTTTGATGATGGTATTTCAGAATGAAAGCTATCTTTGGTGGGCCAATTCCTTGTGGTTGCGCCGAATTTTGCTTATATGCAGAGGAATGTAGACAATTTGTGGAATAAGGCTTTGATGGGTTCTCATGTTCAGGTCAGTTTAGAGGGTACTAATCTTTATGTTTTTTCGTTTACTTCTTAATCTTCCCATGACTGGGTTTTGGAGAATGGATCGTGCATATTCAGAATAAGCCATTGGTTTAAGGAAGTGGGCGAAGCATGAAGCGTTTGGATTTTGATTTATCTAGAATTCTTGTTTGGGTCCAACTTTATAACGTGCCATTGGAACTTTATTCGTGAACTGGGTTCAGTTACATAGCAAGTGCCTTATGTGTTCCTCTCTCTATGGATTTTGTTACTGCATCTAAAATGATATTGGAATATGCTAAGATATGCATTGAAATAGGGTGAATGATCAGATTCCTAAATATGTGGATGTTGTGTTGAAGGATGGGTTAGCCATTTCGATTTGTGTTGTGGTTCCCTGGGATGTAATGTATTTCAAAATCTACTCCGGTTGTGGTGTAAGTTTGGAGGAAGAAGGGTGATGTTTTGGCTGAGTGTGCTGAAGATACTGTTGTGGAGGGGTTGAGGCATTGCAGTAACCTGTCTTGATGCTAGTGAGGCTGGAGCATTAGGTTAGTTCTCAGTTGGAGGAACTGGTTGTTAATTTGGTTGAGGTAACTATTTCTCTTTGTGAGTCTAATACAGTACTAGTTGTTGATATTGGTGATAAGGGTTTTCCTGTTTTGCAAGCTTCTTTGCTGAAAAAGAAAGCCAAAGGCAGGGGTAGATAAAAAGAAATTGTTGATTTTTCGAATCGTTGTGTTGCTGGTGACAACTTTTGGTATGGGTGCTAAAGCTTAGCTACTTCCAGGGTGTTGTTGCACTTTTGAAGAAATGAAAAGTAAGAAGAAGGATGTTATGGATAAGGCTATTGTACCTTCTATTGGGAGCTGTTGTAGGGGAGGAAGACTCTATCCTTGCTCAATATAGTTTTCTTTTGGAATGTCAGGGTTTTTAATACCTCTTGAAGCAATCTCGAGTTTTTTTTCGAGGTTTGGTAAATATAATATGGATGTTGTTTGTCTAATGGAGACCCGGGTGATGGCTGTTAATATTGATAGATTGATTGCTCTATTTTTTTATGGATTGGGAGTGTTATTCCAATCATGAGAGTATTGAGAATGAGAGGATGTGGGTTTTTTGGAGGAAATATTTAGCATGTGTTGTTTTCACTGTTCCACCTCTTCAACCTCTTATGTCTGCGCCGCGCAGACCACACGCAAATATTAGGCTTCGCAGACGTTTGTTTTTAGAAGACAAAAGCTCTTCTAACGTTTGCGCGAGCTCTTCTTGGTGCATACATGTTTTATATCTTCAAAGGTCTTCAAACCTCTTCAAGAACAATTATAAATATGGTTATTATTAAAATAATTTTAAATAATTTAATAAGGTTATTTATTTAAAATATTTATTATAAAATAATTTATTTTAAAATAAATTATTATAAAATATAGATTGATTTATTTTAAAATAATTTATTTAAATAATTTATTATATGGATTGATTTATTTTAAAATATGGATTGATTATTTAAATAATTTATTAGTATGGATTGATTTATTTTAAAATATGGATTGATTTATTATTGTATTTGTATGGATTGATTTATTTTAAATAATTTATAGTATGGATTGATTTTTTTTAAATAATTTATTAGTATGGGATTTATTTTAAAATATGGGATTGATTATTATTGTAGTTGTATGCATTGATTTATTTTAAATAATTTATTAGTAGGATTGATTATTTAAATATGGATTGATTTATTTTAAATAATTTATTAGTATGGATTAATTTATTTTAAAATATGGATTGATTTATTTTAAATAATTTATTAGTATGGATTAATTTATTTTAAAATATGGATTGATTTATTATTGTAGTTGTATGAATTGATTTATTTTTAATAATTTATTAGTATGGATTGATTATTTAAAATATGGATTGATTTATTTTAAATAATTTATTATTGTAGTTGTATGGATTATTTAAATTTTAGTATTGTAAAACAAAATTATTTAAATCTCAGTATTGCAAAACTCTTTAAGTTTAAAAAACCAGTTTTATTTATATTTCAGTTCATTTTAGCAGTCTACAGACGTTAAAAAAACAGTCTTCTTCTTGCAAACTGCAGACTTTTAGTCCACCTCTTCTGCTGCAGATGCCTGCAGATGTGGTCCGTAGACTACGGACATTTTACCTCTGCAAAAACAAACACCACCTTAGTATTTTCTGTTTTAAAAGTTTTTGATCAGTCTTTGTCTATTGTTGGCGAGGTTTGTGGGCATAGGTGTGTTATAACTGCTGTTTATGGCTGTAATAATGGGATTGATAGGCAAAATCTTTAGAGTCAGCTGGAGGAGTTGGAGAGTATCGTGGGGTTGTCTTCTTGGTTGATTGGAAGGGATTTTAATATCATTGCTAGTGCAGAGGAAAGCTCTGATTTTGAGATGATAAGATCTTATGACTCTATTGATATGAAAGCTTTTCGGGGTTGTATGAATTCTTTGGTTTTAATGGATCATCCTTTTGTGGAGCCTCTGTTTACTTGGTCTAATAGGTAGGAGGTGAATTATTTGGCTCGAAAGCTTCATAGAGTGTTAATTAATACTTGGTGGCTTGAGGATTTTCCTGATTCTTTTGTTGAGTATTGTTTGGCTCGAAAGCTTCATAGAGTGTTAATTAATACTTGGTGGCTTGAGGATTTTCCTGATTCTTTTGTTGAGTTCAATGCTCAGGGGGTGTCTGATCACTATGTTGCTCTGGTTTATTGTGTAAAGATAATCATGTTGATAGGCTATTATCTTTTGATGGATGTTGATAATTTTCCCTCTCGTTTACTTTTTTTTTAATTTCGTTTCAAAATCAACACACCTACCCTTGATGCCTTAGAAAACCAAAAGAGGATACGATTAATGCCTCAAAAACTTCTTTCTTTCTTTCAAAAAGTATGGAAGCCCCTATTTTTTACACTGTAATTCTATGAATATTGGGGACTGAATCCCTTTACTTCTCTCTATTACAAGTGTTTCAAATAAGATCCAAATTTTACTCGAATGGTTGCCTTCTCTTCTTGTTTCCTCGGTTCGAATGGATACCTCATGTTTTTGTTTGTGATATTTTCTGGTAATCGTTCCCCACTGGTTCTTTTTTCCGTTTTCCCCCTCTTTTCTTCGAATAAGCCTCTATATATATTTGCTATATAGTGGATTTTCCACTGAATAGTGGTAGGACAACATATCCACCTTCTGGATTTGATTTAATTTAGTGGATGAATGATAATGTTTTTTTATCTTTTCTGTTGGTGGATGATCTGGTGCATGTGTTGCTTGATGTATGCAATGACGACCTTTGGTGGCTAGGTGGTCAGCGTTCACTGCTGTGGCTGCTCGGTATTCACTGTTGTGGCGGTTGGTGTCACTTGCGGTGTTGGGAACCATTTAGGGTTAAAACCCTAATTTGGTTTAAGTCTGATAAGCTTGGGTCGATTCATGGTTTTGGGTCTAGTTGCTGTTGGGCTTAAACCGGGTGTTGTTATTATTTGGGGCTATTGGATTCTATAATTGGATCACTGGTTGAGGTTATAACTTGTTTAGCCTTGGATTGTCTATAATGTGGCCTACAAAAACATATATTTTTATTAATAATAATAATAATAATAATAATAATAATTTTTTCGACCGGACAAAACGGGTCTACACCTGCCCCTCTTTGCATATTCTTGTGTTAACAAGAATAGGGCAAAGACGAAAAAGACAACCAGTTTTTTTCTATTCTTTTTTTAGCGTGTGATTTGGATATCCTTCGTTGTAAAGCATTGGATTGAACAAGTTCTTCTCATTATGAACTTCGTCTTCCTCATTGGATGAGTTCTTCTCATATGAACTCTTCACTGAAATATTGATGTAAGGTTAAACAAGTTCTTCTCATTATAAACTTCTTCTTCCTCGTTGGATGAGTCTTCTCATTATAAACTTCTTCTTCCTCGTTGGATGAGTCTTCTCATTATGAACTCTCCATTGAAAGTGTTGATCCACCTCCTTCTGTGATGGACTTGAAAGGACAAGTTCTTCTCATTATGAACTTTTTCCTTTAGGACGAGTTCTTCTCATTATGAACTCTTTTGGAAATATTGGTTCACCTCCTTCTGTGGTGAATTTGAAAGGAACAAGTTCTTCTCATTATGAACTTTCTCCTTTAGGACTAGTTCTTCTCATTATGAACTATCCATTAGAAATATCAATCCCTCAAGCGAGGCGTCAATGATTCGAAATGTCGTGAATCGAGTGATACATCGAACAAGCTCTTCTCATTATGAACTTCTTCTCCCTCTGTCAGATGAGTTCTTCTCATTATGAACTCTCAATTGGAAATATTAATCCCTCAAGTAAGGCTTCACTGATTCGAAATGTCATGAATCGAGTGATAGGTCGAACAAGCTCTTCTCATTATGAACTTCTTCTCCCTCTTTTGGATGAGTTCTTCTCATTATGAACTCTCCATTGGAAATGTTGAAAACATTCTACCCGGAGGTCTTATCATCTTGCTCGAAACACTTACATATGACCCGAAGGATTTAAGCATCATGCTCGAAAGACTTACTGATAACCCAAAGGATTTAAAAATCAAGAAACCCCTGAAGGCTTAGTTTCTTAAAATCTCATTTGAAAACATCCTGCACTGAAGGTCTATGGATGGCCCGAAGGACTTACAATCAAGAAACCCCTGAAGCTTAGATTCTTATAAAATCTTTTATTTCGAGAGAAACTATCTCAAGTGAGATAAAATCTTCTGTTACGAGGGAAACCATCTCAAGCGAGACAAAATATTCTATTTCGAGGGAAACTATCTCAAGCGAGATAAAATCTTTTGTTTCAAGGGAAACTATCTCAAGCGAGATAAAATCTTTTGTATCGAGGCAAACTATCTAAAGCGAGATAAAATCTTTTGTTTTGAGGGAAACTATCTCAAGCGAGATAAAATATTTTGTTTCGAGGGAAACTAACTCAAGAAAGATAAAATCTTTTGTTTCGAGGGAAACTATCTCAAGCGAGATAAAATCTTTTGTTTCGAGGGAAACTATCTCAAGCGAGATAAAATCTTTTGTTTCAAGGGAAACTATCTCAAGCGAGACAAAATATTTTGTTTCGAGGGAAACTATCTCAAGCGAGATAAAATCTTTTGTTTCGAGGGAAACTATCTCAAGCGAGATAAAATCTTTTGTTTCGAGGGAAACTATCTCAAGCGAGATAAAATCTTTTGTTTCGAGGGAAACTATCTCAAGCGAGATAAAATCTTTTGTTTCGAGGAAAACTATCTCAAGCAAGACAAAATCTTCTGTTTCGAGGGAAACTATCTCAAGCGAGAAAAAATATTTTGTTTCGAGGGAAATTATATCAAGCGAGATAAAATCTTTTGTTTCAAGGGAAACTGTCTCAAGCGAGATAAAATCTTTTGTTTCAAGGGAAACTGTCTCAAGCGAGATAAAATCTTTTGTTTCGAGGGAAACTGTCTCAAGCGAGATAAAATCTTTTGTTTCGAGGGAAACTATCTCAAGCGATAAAAAATATTTTGTTTCGAGGGACACTATCTCAAGAGAGATAAAATCTTTTGTTTCGAGGGAAACTATCTCAAGCGAGATAAAATCTTTTGTTTCGAGGGAAACTATCTCAAGCAAGATAAAATCTTCTTTTTCGAGTGAAACTATCTCAAGCGAGATAAAATCTTCTGTTTCGAGGGAAACTATCTCAAGCGAGATAAAATCTTATTTAAAAACAATCTTAAGTGAAATGAAATGTCTTATTTTGAGTAAAATCATCTCAAGCGGGACAAATATTGTTTTAAGAAAAATCTTGAGTGAAGTAATCTTCTTGTTTCGAGTAAAAACTGTCTCAAGTGAGATAAATTCTATTTTAAGAAAAATAATCTCAACTGAGATAAATCCTCTATATTAAATGAGGTTGTCTCATGCGAGACAAAATTTCTATTGGAAATGTTGAATTTGAAGATGATCATTCCCTCTTGTTGAGGACGTATTGTTATCTTTTAATCTCATCTTCTCCTGAAAGATCTGTAAAATGTATCTGGATGTAGCTATCCTGATGATGGATGTTTGATGCAAAGATGCAAATTCATGTATGTATAATGTATGCTCTTATTGATTAATAGTAGTGAAAATGTGCTCAAGCAATCTTGGTTCTCTTCTTGATCTGTTCATCTTCATTCTTCTCTCACACTTGGTTCTCTTCTTGATCTGTTCGTCTTCATTCTTCTCTCACACCAAGGTGTACTATCGCATTTCTTTGCGAACATATGTTTTCCTGGCTCCCTAACACAATTTTTTTTGCCCCAATTTATGATTCTGAGCTCCTAGGTCTGAAGGACCTCTGTCAATTTCCAGGCTAAAACTCTCCAGAGAGATTGTCCTGTTTGAAAATGTTTTCTTTCTTCTTTTATTTTCGAGATCTGAAAATATCAATTAAAAGAGTTTTGAAAAATGTTTGATCAAAAAGTTTTTGAAAATGTTGCCCTTTCTCGGTTTCATAATTGAAACGAATCATAAAACTAGAGTTTATTGGACATCAAAGAAATAATTATAATGTTAATCCTTCAATAAATTATAGTTATTTGACAAGTGTCAAGATCAAAGCTATCTTTGGGAAATGGTTAAAAAAGGAAACAATAAGAAAGTCTCAAGTTATTGTGTTTAGTCAATGGTTTGGCCTTCTTATTTCTTTGATGTTCACTGATCTGATGGGATAGCTTGTATGCTCATCTACTGGAACTGTTTGCCAGCTCCCAGCTCTCATGGTCACTCATTGTGCGATGCCTTATCAAGGAATTTGTGCGATCGCCTCAACTGCACAATTTTTATATTCGAGCCGCCTTTTCAGGTTTTCAACTCGAATCCTCCTTTTGTTTCAAAACGTCATTCAAAATTTACGTCTTGAACCCCCTTTTTCTATCATGCATTAAAGATTTTAGAAAATCAAATAAAAATTAATCCTAATGTGCGGGATGAAATCTGAATATAGTATCTTCTATCTAGAAATCCATGTATGATTAGAAAGGACTTTTTAAGGCATGTAATGTAGGCCATGGTTCATGGTTATGAAAGAAAGGATAAGTAGGCCCAAATAAGTGTTTAAGGGTATTGAACCAAGAATTAATTCATTCTTATGCCTTCAATCATGTCTTGCTCAATTTGAATATGCTTTTATGTCTTTCTCTTGATGTTCTCTGGATGCTCAATGATCTTCGAGTAAAGTGATTCTGGAATAATTGTTCTTGATCAATCTCATATGAAGTGATTCTGGAATAATTGTGCTTGATCAATCTCATAGTTTGAAGCTTGATGCGCTATTTGAGTCGATTCTCGTCCCTTTTTGTTTGCTTTTATAAATTTTTTTTATTTTTTTTCTCTTTTTGCTCTGATTGGATCTTCGCACTTGACATTTGGTTCACCTTTTGGTATCTCCTCTGGATTGATGTCTTCACTCATGTGAGAAGATTTCTTCCACCTTGCCCCCCAGTGTGGAGGGTGATCCTTGGTTAAAGTTGAATAAGAAGAAAAAAATATTATAGGCTCAAAAGGGGACAACAAGGGATATATATATACATATATGGATAAATGAAACAAAATAAATGAAACAAAGTCGTTCATCATCCCATACACAAAAGTCCTCGCAGAAGAGGTATCCCAAGGAGATAGATTTTCATAATTAAGTTTTATTCACATGAAAAAAATGTAATTAATGCATGATAGAGTTATTTCGAATTCATTCTCCTTTCTTCTTCTTGCTCCCAACATGTCTCAATTGTTTAGGCTCAACTTCACAAAATTAATGCGAGATGCCCCCTAAGTTGTATCTTCTGGTATGAAGGTTCTTGTTCAAGTGAACATCTTGTACTCAATGCCTTAGGTTTTATTGGTAAAAATGTTGGTTTTACGTCTAAAAAGACGATGGTGTGACTTTATTGACTCAAAGGTATCAGTATGACTCTTTGTATATCCATGAATTGTTCTGGGTAAACAATCGAGAGATTTTTTTTGTTTTAGACAGGATAAGAAATATATGATCTTGTCATATTTCAAAAATCTATAATTCTTGAAGAATTAAAAGAATTCTTAATTCATTCAATATTCGAAGATATAAAGATTAAAATTTGATAAATTATTCAACCTTAGAAGGTAGCATAAGTTCAGTCATTTAAAAGATTAAGCATTTTTATGAAAGATAGAACAAAAACGTGTTCAAACAAAATAATGCTCTCATTGCAATGTGGTAGATGACATGCCCCCATCCTTTTTCGATTGTTCATGCCCCTGAATCCATTAGGTTATGGATCTTGCACCTTAGTGTTTTACAGTTCTCAGAGGAATGTCTGGAGCTTCCTATGTGGTAATTGTACACGAGATTAACATCGTAGCCCTCGAGATATGAGGACTTTTTTCTCATATCATTCTGGAAGTCTCAGTCCTACAACCAGCTGAACAAGCTCCAATTATAATGATTTTAGCTTCTTGCTTCCATGTGGTATCACGTGGTTAAGACCACTTCATCGAATCCTCCACGGATTAATTACATATTTTTATAAATGATGTATGCAAAAATGCCATGCAAAATGCAAATGCAAAAGGTATCGATTTCCAAAAGTAACCATTCTTAGAAAGAGTTCCATTCTTTCAAAAGAACTTTCATCTTTACAAGAGAGATCAATCTATGAATGTGGTTCGGCCTTTTTATTTAGCTCCATGATCTCAGTTATGACTCCAGCAACTTTCTCTTTTTTTCCAGAAATGATTTTGAATCTAGATGGTAAGTAATTGAGCGCAGCCTCTGAATCAACTTCCCTCCAATTTTAAACAATTATTTAAGGATCATAAGGTCTCTGTCAAGATAGCCGGTGCAAGATTTATACCTCTCTTCAATTTGTCAAAGAAACTTCTTGAGACAATGTCATGGAAAGACACACGTTTTTGTTGGATGGGCTCTTCTAACCAATCTTCAACTCTACTCGTAATCTTTACAAGCTTGCTTTAAAAGGATTGGACTTTCGGAAGTCTGGAATAAATTCTATCCACATGGAAGCTTTCGAAGTTAAATAGAGCAGTATTGTTCTATTGTTGGTGTTAAATCTTGTCTTTTGAAAGTAAAGTAGTTGTATATTGAATTCAGGCATCGGACCAGAGCTTTAAGTGACGGTTCATCTATCTTTACGCAGAGAAGATATACCATGCCACCATATTTCTTGTGAAATTTCTTTAGTAACTACTCTCCAAATCTCTATCAGCTCTTGTAGATCATTCTGCTTGAAATTGTCATTAACATCTGTGATCATCTGTGAGATGTAATTTCCATGCAAACTATCTCCTATTACCTTTTGTGTTTCTTCAGACTAAGCTCGAACCGTCGAATTAGGTTCTTCCTTGCTATGAAAAACTCTTTTCCATTTCAATGACCGCTCTTCTAATCTGATGATTACTTGGATAATCAACACCTTTCTTTTATTCATGATGATCATACATAATGTGAATATGCAAATGCAGATGCAAAAGTGATGATCCTTTGAAATGCAATACATCATGTAAAATGCGAAAATGCAAATGCAGATGTAAAATTGATGATCCTCTGAAATGCAATGCACCATGCAAAATGCGAAGATGCAAATGCAACTGCAAAAATGTTGATCGCAACGATGGATATCGTAGAATAATTTTCACCAGAAATAAAAGCTTTCACATTACAAGACAGTCCATTTTACAAACATGCCTTAGCTTAGATGTTGAGTCTGAAGTGGATCGTCACTTCATCTTGAATCTTCGTCCTTGAAAATGATGCCCCCTAAATGCTCTGTAAATTAACTACGTTAAATGCCTCGGCGGTACTGAAGTCAATACGTCGCTCCTTTATGACTAGTTATGATATGATCGTAGATAAGAATCTATTATTGGATTACTTCTTGGATCAAAGGATCAACTTTCCAATTTCAAATGTTGCACGGTCTTCGAACAAGTCTCATTTTGGTATTCTGGAATTCTCTTATCCCTCAACTCATGTCTGTGTATGCAACTGCTTGATTGAAAAATTGTATCTCTTCTTGTGCAAAATTTCTACTTGAGTATCCCCTTGCGAATCAACACTTTTGTATATGTTATATTGATGCAATGCAATGCAAAGAAAGATGAAAAATGATACAATCAAAAGAAATAAGTTAGTGTACACAAACAAAAGAAAAGAAATTAGTTAGTACAGGTAAGATGATCAATACAGATAAAGATGAATAAAACACCTACCCTGTCATGATATCTACCCGAACATGCTTTAATTAAATAACATTTCTACCCGGACATGATATCTACCCAAAATAATTTTTTCAAGAAATTAGTCCTAACCGCATGGTATCTAGTTCGTATACTTTTATTCGAAAAGAAAAATATATTCTACGAATTTAAAGTAAAAGAAAAGGATTTAGAAATGATCCTCCTTTGTGTACACTTAATTTGGGTACCTATTGACGGACAAAGGTTCGACATGTTTATACTTAGGGTGACCATTCTACCGTTTACTATATGCATGGTTTCATCTCTATTAGGAAAAGATACTCAAATTGTCCTTGATATCGGTGCCCCTTGGGTTACCAAACCCTCAATCATGGCCCATTACAAGATCGTGCGGATCGAGTTCAATTCGAGAGGATACATTACCTTATGTCCATGCGGAGAAACAATTTATCTCACGTAGACATAAGGTATATGAACCCCAAAGATTACTTGCTAAAACCCGTACAGAGAAACAAATTATCTCACGTAAGTTAAGCTTTCATCTCAACTTAAAAGGGACAAGCTCGTAAGTGAGCTTATGGTATATAAATGAACGTGATGTGTGTGAGGAGGAACATTCAGCCCTTTGACTCAAAAGGAAAACGAAACCACTCGACAAAAACTTGGGCATATCTGAAAGCAAAGATTCAAATGTCAGTATGAAAAAAATGAAGCAATTAAAAACTTCAATAAAATGATCATAAATTAACTAAAGACTCGAACTCATAATTTCCAACAAATGATAATGTGTAAACAAATTACATACTGACTCTAAAAAAAGTCCTCAGCGGAGTCGTTAAGCTGTCGTAACTGTTTTTCGACGGAACGATTATTTATTGTTTTAAAATAGTTACGACTTTAATTTTAGAAAATTTGGTGATTTTGGATTAATTTGTATAAAATTGGAAAGGAGTCTCTATTAACCTTTGGGTTAGGTAGGTCGAATACCTAAAAGCGTAAAAACAATTTTAAAGACAAAAGTTGGTCTGTGTTTACCAAAGATTCGATTAAAACGGGCTTGGCAGTCGGTTACGCGTGGGGAAGAATTAGCACCCCTAAAACGCCCAAAATTGGTATTGTGTCGCTTACACGTTATCTTAAATGTGGACATTAGGAATCGAACATAAATTAAACTATGATCTATTTATTGAAATTTAATTAATTTACTTCAAATTAATAACTTACAGAAAGAAATTCAAAGGACTGAAATAAAATGCTAAAACATTAAATGGCAGAAAAATAAAGTACTGAAATTTAAAATGCTAGAAAAAATAAATAGATAAAAAAAGAAATAAATTGTATTAAATTTAAAAGTTAAGGGTTAATTAGCAATAAAATAAAAACATTAGTTGGCTAATAACAACAATAAAATAAAAAATTAGTATGCTAGCTCGAATCAATAAAATAAATATTATGATATTAGTTCGAACAATAAAGTAAAAGTTAGAAGGTTAGTGACTAAAATAAAAATAACTGAAAATAAAATGAACAAATCAGAAAGAAATAAAATAGAAAATAACTTATTAGTGATTAACATATAAATAACAAAACTTAAGTCCCAAAAGTGAAATAAACAAAACATATGGATTCGAGAACTAAAATGTAAAATACGGTGATGTTATAGGGGTTTAATACAATTTTACGCAAGCAATTAGTGACCATTTTACAACAACATGCTAAATGTTAGAGGATTTAAGCATGATTTTACGTGAAATTTAAATGACTGAAATGTGATTTTACCCTTGATCTGTGGTGGCTAAAATAATAATTAACCTAAAATATTTTATATCAAAACCTAATTAACATAAACCTAAACTAAACCTAAATTTAACTAAACACACACGCCTCCTTCTCTTCTACCTCTCCACTTTCCTTTCCTCTGCCCACAATCACATTCCATAGCCGAGACTTCAAGAACTTTAGAACCAACTCCGACCAATCCAACTATGATGAGGACTCTGTAGACACCCGTTTTTGTCTGGGTTAAAAAATATTATTAAATTATTATTATTATTATTATTAAGTGTGTTTATATTTTTGTGCAGGCCAAATGTGGCCCAATTATAAGCTACAACCCAGTTCAAACCCAAGAACCGGATCCACTCAGTAATCCATCAGTAGCATACCAACTCCAAGACGTAAGCTGAGCTATCGACGAGCCATGGCCGAGCGATTGAGCCAACACCGACTCATTGATTTGCACAAATCATCTACAGTGATAGATTACCTGCTTCAATCAGCTAAAGTCAAGCAAATTAATGATTTCACCTAAATTAGTCAGTATCTTACCAAATACGAAGAAAATCAACATGCAACCATGAAGATTTGGTGAGGATATCAAGCATAAAGTAAAGGGTTTTAAACATATTGAAAAAAAATCAAGAACAAAAAAAACCACTCATCAGAGAGCATTCGAATAACAAAAAAAATAGATTGAAACAGGGATTGGGGAAAATTCTGGCAAACGACACACTGTAAACTCTATATTCAAGCAATAACAAACTAAAAGGGTATCAATTATTTACTGTTTTTTCCTATTATTTTCATCATTTTTAATGCATTTTTCCTCTGATTTGTTCACTTTAAATCAATGCATGTTCGATTAGGTTGAGTAGAATTTCTTTTCGGTTCTCTTCGGGCATAGTAATATATATATATATATATATATATATATATATATATATATTAAAAAAAACCAACATAGATATACATTTTTATTATTTCGAATCTAACCTAGTTTCCCACAAATAACAGAAAATAATATAAAAAAATAAATAGAGAGAAGTCAAGAGGTTATCTGAGAAGAGGAATGACCTCGCTGGAGAAAACATCGAGGTATACAGTTGAATAGTCTCGTCAGTCTTAGAACTTAGGGGTCGTTGCATGTGGGTTTCGGGGCTAATTTTTAGGTTTAGGAGATAACATGATGAGTTTCGGAGGGCTTTAGATCCAAGTTTGAGTTCACTAGTTTGGGTTTAGGATTTATTTGAGGTGGTCTGATCACTTTCGAGTCACCGAAAATAGGAGAAGATGAGAGGTCGACTCTAGCTTTGTAGGTTGGGTGTTGTTTATTTCTCATCGAAGTCCCATGGAGAGTGGAAGCCGCATGACTGTGTATTTAGTTGTTGAGGAAGAGGGGAGCCGATCGAAAAGAATTTGAGAAGGAAAAAGAATAGGAGAAGCGGTGCAGGTAAGGGGAGAAGGAAATAAGAATAATTTGGGAGAGTTCGGGTTCTCTCCAAAGCATAAATAAATGAATAAATAAAAGTGAGAGGGGGGTAACAGATTTCTGAGTGGAAGCCATATATTTGGCTTTTAAAACAACACAGTATAATGGGTTTCAATTTCATGCGTTAGGCCTATGGGAAAATAATACTTGGGGTCCCTCAAGTTATGTAACCACTGCAATTAGGTCATATAATGAAAGTTCAACATTCCATTTTAAGTTCTTTATTTGTTTCGCGTTTTATTTTAGTCCTCTAGTATTTGTTGTTATTTGTTTTCATGTTCAGTTTCTTGGTTGCTAATTTTAAATATTCGTATTTTGGTCCCTATTGATTATTGAAATATAGCTTTATGCAATTTATGTTTTGAATATTATGTTTAGCTCCATATTTATTTTAGTCACCATCTTTAGTATTTTAGTGTTTGGGATATACTGCCCATTAGATCCTCGCTGTTCTTTTTCTTTTTTATTTTTAATCTCTGAAGTTATTACATAATATGCTTAGGTGTTTTATTTTCTTTAGTCTTTTATATATATATATATATATATATATATATTTAGCACCATTTATATTTTATGTATGAATGTCTTATATTTTAAATATTTATTTTATGTTAAGATTATAATATATTATCATTGATATGTGTTTCATTAATATTTTACGATTATGGTGTATACTTATGTATTTAGATAAATATATTATGCACTTAATTATATTTACACTACAAGCATAGTTCATGTTTTATATATGTTGGCTTGATATGTTTTGGTTCTAAATAATATTTATATATCATTATTTCAAAATATAAAATTTCATACTCTTTATAAAATAATATATATATATATATATATTATTTTATTAATTAAATATTTTTATGTGAATGAGTCAATGTGGTTTTATTAATTTATTTTTTATGCGAAATATCAATTTTTAATTTATATTCGATTCATGTTTTTTTAAAAAGCAGTGAAAGATTATTCTTTTTACTGGTAAGAAATAGTCAAAATAGTTTTCCCGACGGAGGATTGCAAATTTCAAGATTTTTTTATCGAGATAAAAGGATTTTCTTTAAATAGTTAATTCGAAGAAAATTAATTATATTTTAATAAATGAATCATATTTTAATTTTATATTTGATTCAGAATTTCCACCATTTGCGACAATGTGTAAGCAAAATAGTACCAATTTTGGGCGTTGTGGGGGTGCTAATCCTTCCCCACGCGTAACCGACTCCCGAACCCGTTTCAATCGAATATTTGGTAAACGCAGACCAGATTTTGTCTTAAAAATTGATTTTCTTAAAATTGTTTTTAAAAGACGTTTTTAGGTATTTGACCTACCTAATTCAAAGGTTGATGGCGACTCTTTTTAATTTTATTCAAATTAATCCAAAATCACCTATTTTTCAAAATTAAAAGTCGTAACTGATTTTAAAACAATTAAATGATTGTTTCAACGGGGAAAAAACGGTTACGACAGCTTGGCGACTCTGCTAGGGACTTTTTTTTAGAGTCAGTCTGTAAGTCGTTTACACATTGTCATAATAGTGGGAATATTGAATTGAATATAAAATTAATTTATGATCATTTTATTGATTTTTTTTGCTTCATTTTATTATTGTTTTACTAACATTTGATTTTTGCTTTCAGATCGGTCCAAGTTTTTATCGAATGGTGTTATTTTTCTTTTGAGTCAAAGGGTTGAATGTTCCTCCTCACACACATCATGAGCATTTACATAATATAAGCTCTATACCCGAGCTCCGAACCTTTTTAAGTGGGGGCGAAAGCGACGCCTTCGTGAGAATTTATTCTCCGTGCAGGCCTAGCAAGTAACCTTCGGGATTCATATACCTTATGTCTTCGAGGGAATTTATTCTCCGCATAGGCATAAGGGAATGTATCCTCTCGAATTGAACTCGTTCCACTCGAAACCTGTAATTGGTGAGGATCGAGGGTTTGGTAGCCTAAGGGGGCACTAACATCAATGACAATTCGAGTACCTTTTCTTGATAGAGTCGAAACCATGCATATAATGAACCGTAGAATGGTGTCACCCTAGGTATAACTATACTGAACCTTTGTCCGTCAGAAGGTACCCGAATTAAGTGTACATATAAGGAGGGGTGTTTCTAAACCCTTTTCTTTTACTTTAAATTCGTAGAATATATTTTTCTTTTTAAAAGCATGCGAACTAGATACCATGCGGTTAGGATTAATTTCTTGAAAAATAATTTTGAGTAGATATCATGATTGGGTAGGTGTTATATTCATTTTTGAATAACATTTTTTTTACCTGTACTAACTCATTTTTTTTTGTTATTTGCATTGCATCATTCAAGATTGAGGGTGTTGATCTTCCGTTAATTGTCAAATTGGAAAGCTTTCAGTAATGGACGAAAAGTATTTGAATCAAGTAGTTCAAAACTCTGAGGTACGACAGTGGGTTGAAGCACTGCAAAGACAGGAAGGGGATAGTTTGCAAGCCGATCATGTGTCATATTTAGCAGGTTATGCTTTCGTTTCTCTTAAAAGAAATGACATCCAGAACTTACGAGACATATGGGGAAAATGAGAGTAAAGTAAGAAGCGGCAGTTTTACCAGTGTTATGGGGATATTTCCTATCTGCTATATGTTGATATAGATGATGAGTTGATCCGAGCCTTGATTCAATTTTGGAATCCAGGGTACAACTATTTCACTTTCAATAAAGAAGACATGGTTCCTACCATAGAAGAATATATTGCCTTGTTGCGCATAGAGGATGCTCAAGAGAATCGGATTTATTCCAAGTCCATCAAAACTCAACCCTTCATAATCAAATTAGCCAAAATCGCAGGAGTGCGTGAGGAATGGGTGGTTGCTCGTACCAAACAAAAAGGTTAAAGTGAAGGCATTTCTTGGATTGCTATTAAAGGAATCATTCAAAGTCATCCTGACGAGAAGGTACGATTTGACCTCTTTGCACTGGGTATTTATGGCTTAGTCATTTTCCCGAAGGCCTTGAGATTTATTGAGGCTGCAGTTGTGGATTTATTCGAGCAATTACAAAAAAAAAGGTCAACCCTGATCCTTTGATTTTAGCAGAGACTTTTCGATCCTTGAATGTTTGTCGAAGGCTTGGAGGTGGTCGGTTTTCAGGATGCGCGCAATTACTATATGTTTGGATCCGTAGCCACTTCTGGAAAATTGAAAAAAATTCATATCATCGGTTTAGTACCAGTTACTCACCTTTGAGAGAATTTCTAGATAAAGATTGGCCAAAAGGAGTCACTAAAGACATGTGGATAGATGCCCTTAAGAATATGCAAGACAAGGATATCGTTTGGCCTGTCCCTTGGCAAATACAAAGTGAGTTCCTCTATAAGTGTGGTGACTATAATTGGGTAATGTTGCTCGGTTTATGGGGAGCAATTGGGTACGCACCATTTTTTATCATGAGGCAATACGGTGGCCGTCGGTTTATCCCAGTCATTGCTGGACTACACTCATCTGAGTTTGTATTCTACGGAAACAATTACAAGAAAAACATCTCAGATGCAGTTAGAGGATGGAAGAAGACTTTCTGTACTAGAGCCGATGTAGCCAAGGTAATGTTGACGTCAAATTATGAGGAATGGAGGTATGTTAGAAAGAATGAAAATATTCATCTACCTAACCAAAATAAGGACATCACTATGGAGGAACGAATTCGGATAGTGCCGTCGGAGATAGAGATCTTAAGAGCGGAATTCGAAGCTGAGAAAGAATGTTGGTCAAAAGAGTTGGAAGAGATGCGACAAGACAAATTCATGTTGAGTATTGATGTTGACTTTTATGCCGCACAATTTGCAATGCTAAGAAAGAGAAAAGAAAAAGTAGATTCGGAGTTGAAAAATCTAAAGAATGGTTACTACAAGATTCAAAAATCTAGAATAACAATTGGGTCAAGCGGAGCATTAGCACGGTTAACCAAAAAGTTAAACGCAGAGAAAGGTCGAGTCAAAGATTTGAAGGTCAAAAATGATCATTTACTCAAGAGCTTGGAGAAAGGAAAGGAAAAAATAGAAGAGCTTGAGCTTGATAAGAGGGAGCGAATCATAAGATATAAGGTCGAGAGTCGCAAAGCTATGGAAGAACTAAAAAGGGAGAAAGATCGAGTCAAAGAGCTGGAAACTGAAAAGAATAGCATTCTCGAGGGGATCGAGGCTGAGAAGACTATCACGTCCAGGGGGTTTGAAGTTGAAATGAATAATATGCTTGTCGAACTTGATATTAGAGGACAAAACATCGAAGAATTCGATATTAAAAGAAAGAGGTGGGAAATAGAAAAGAAACACTTCAATACTAGGCTCGAAGCAAGACAAGAGACGATCAACAGCTGGATGAAAAGGTGTGGAGATAAAAATGTACAAATACAGAGTCTCAATCGAAGGATGCAGGAAATAAAAACGAGACTTGAAGAGGATCTGGCTCAATGTTGGGCTAAAAACACATAATTCAGTGACTATATCCTGCAACTTGAAGAATCCTTGTTCCGAGTAAGGATTCTCATGGGACCAAGTAACCTTCAAGAAAGTTATGAAGAGAATGCCTTACTGCGAAATCGAAGTCTAGAAAGTGCACTACAGAGTTATCAAGTACGAATCACTAAACTAGAGCAAACTCTCCAAGGAACTATTGAACAGTGGCAAACATCGAATGATTTCTATGAAGAACAGAATGCAGATAGAAGTAGCATGGTAGTCGAGGCCATAATACAGATGAGTAAAGTTGCCAGATACATTGGGGAATTAGCTGTTAAAGCAAAGGTCATCGAGCATCACATCAATCTGGCTTCTGAGTTAGGGAAGAAGATGTCTTGGTTGATTAATGAAGTTGTAGAGCTTAATCGGAGAGCTAGGCCGTATCTGTAAAAGTGAACTATTGTGTAATGAAAACTTTGTGTTTTAATGAAAGTTGTTCTATGACAATTAACTATTTGAGATCAATACCTTTTGCATTCTTCATTGCATTTATTTTAAATATTTGGCATTAAGACATGCATTCATTCTCAAAATATCAAAATTAACAAAGGGTACACTATAGAAATACTGGGACCTTCTAAGCATCCATATAACACCATGGATAATAAGATTATTCAAATTGAAAAAACTCGGTTGGAATTGCAAGAGAGTATAAAGAAAATGCAAGAAAACATGATCAACGCTCAAAAGGATATGTTTTCTAAGTTGGCAAGTATGTTGGAAGGGAGAAATCCAGAACATGGAAAGGGCCCTATGCCAAGAACTGAGGAACCACTTTATCCTCCAGGGTTTGGGCTAGGAACATCACATCCTGCTGGGTTTACGCCTGACCCCCAGCACCCACCAGGGTTTACACCAGAATCCGGTCCTCCTCCAGGTTTCACACCTATACACATATCTGCTAACACTCTGGTACCTCAAGAAGCCCGACCTCATATATATGTCAGTAATGAGAATCAGCAACACCACATGGGATCCACATTCCCAAACAATTATCAGCCTGTTATTGAGCACTTAACCCCGGATCTGAATGAGTTAGCCGAAAAGGAAAAATCAAAATGAACAAATAACTCAACAGTTGAAGAAATTGGAAGAAATGGTAAAATCAGTAGAAATGATTGAACCATTCTATATGTCTGATGCTAGAGAGCTGAGCTTGGTCCCAGACTTGATTATCCCTATGAAATTCAAGGTTTCTGAATTCAAAAAATATAATGGAACCACTTGCCCTTCATCTCATATTACCATGTTTTGCCGGAGGATGACTGGTCATGTGAATGATGAGAAGTTGTTGATTCACTGTTTTCAAGACAGTTTAACAGGTTATGCCGCTAAGTGGTATAACCAATTAACTAGGGCTCACATCAAATCATGGAAAGACTTGGCAAAAGAATTCCTAGAATAGTACCGACATGTTATATATATGGTTCCTGATCGGTGGACTCTTCAGAATATTGAAAAAAAAGCAATGAGACTTTCCGACAATATGCACAAAGGTGGCGTGATGTTGCTGCACAGGTCCAACCCCCTTTACTCAAAAAGGAAGATACTGTAAGTTTTGTCAACACTTTGAAAGCTCCATACTTGGGGCATTTGCTTGGAAATGCCACCAAAAATTTTGTTGATTTGATCATCTCTGGTGAGCTAATCGAAAATGCTATAAAAAGTGGCAAGATTGAAGTAGCTGAAGCGTCATACTGGAAAAAGGAGAATGAAGTTGCAAGTGTCTACCACATAAGAATATTGCAAATAGTGTCACAATAACCCAATCAAGGCTGGAGATGAATGACATGAACACCGCCAGAAATGATTCCAGGGAACCTCGCAAGGAGAGAGAAAAAGTATCCTTCACACCACTACTCGTACCCTATTCAGAGATATACGCCTCATTATTAAAAGTAGATGTGGTACGCCCTTATCGTTTGATTCCTCTTCAACCACTGTACCCTCATTGGTATGACGCAAATGCACATTGTGATTTCCACGATGGAATTGCTGCCCATTCTATTGAGAATTGTTTTGCCTTCAAAAAGATAGTGCAAAATCTTATTAACACAGGAGGATTACAGTTTGACTCACCAGATGTATCAACAAACCCACTGCCGAATCATGGAGGTAAAGGGGTAAATGCAATCCATGAGGAGAATAGGAGGAAGGCAAAGAAAGACGTTCATGAAATTAAATCTCCCTTCAGTTGGGTATTCCAACAACTCTGTCAGGTTGGAATGATTCGACAAGATCCTAAGCCAAAGACCAATGAGTGTGGACACTATTGCGAATATCATCGAGAAGAAGGACATGAAATTCAGCTTTGCCCTGAATTCAGGGGGTTATCACAAAGATTGATGGATAATAAGGAGGTAGAGTTCTTTGAGGAAGATATGGAAAAAAGAGAAGAAGATGTCTTCACGACAGAAAATTCCGAGCCCATTCACAGAACAAGCAAGCCAGTGGTCATTACTGTGAAATCATCAGCAATGAATTCTGGGTCATCAACGCCAAAAGTTGTAATCACAGCTCCTTCACCATTCCCATTTAAAGACGCCCACAAGGTGCCTTGGAACTACACTGTCAATGTTTCATTGATAAGGGAATCTGGTTCGCTAGAGAAAATAAAGGTAGTTAAAGGTGAAACACCAAGAGGCAACTTGATGACTGAAATAGTGAATAAAGTTGGTCACTTCACAAGAAGTGGGAGGTGCTATTCTCCCGAGATATCGAAAGAAGTAGACAAAGTGAAAGTAAAAGGAAAAGTTGTAGTGGTACCGCAGAAGATATTCAACGATGAACCCCCACCAATGATCAATGAGCCGGTAACAGAAACACAAGCTCAAGAATTCTTGAAGTTTCTAAAACATAGTGAGTATAGTGTAATTGAGCAGCTACACAAGCAACAAGCACGGATTTCGATTCTGGATTTGTTAATAAATTCATAAGTATATCAGAATGCTTTACTGAGAGTGCTCAATCAAACGTTTGTGCCTGAGGATATACCAATGAACAGGTTGGATCGAATTGTAGGGCACATAGCTGCTGACAACTATATAACTTTCACTGATGATGAAATTCTTGATGGTCGAATGGGATCAGTAAAAGCCCTTAATATCACAACTCACTGTCATGGTCATGTCTTACCAGGTGTTTTGATTGACAATGGGTTTGCACTTAATGTTATGCCTATGGCCACATTACAAAGGTTACTGGTGGATAACTCACATTTGAGGGCCTACCAAAATATTGTCAGAGCCTTTGATGGAACTAAGCAGGATGTGCTTGGAAAGATAGAGGTACCACTATTGATTGGACCAACTGTTTACAATATTGATTTTGTGATGATGGACATAAACCCTTCATATAATTGCTTTCTTGGGAGGCCATGGATTCATTCTGCAGGGGCAGTCCCTTCGTCCTTACACCAAAAATTGAAATTAGTGTTAGATGGTCAGTTGATCAATATTAGGGTAGAGGATGAAATTATTGCTTCTGTGACGACTGACACCCCATATATTGAGACGAATGAGAATGCTCTAGAGTGTTCCTTCAGAGCCTTAGAATTTGTCAATGCTACTTTTGTTGCTGAAGGAAACAAGATTCATCGCACACGCTTATCTAATTGTACTAAGATGATTGTGCGAGAGACTCTAGGAAAATGAGCCAAGATAGGAAGGGATCTTGGTAGATGCCTGCAAGGGATTTTATATCCCAAATTTGTCATGATGAAGAGCGATCGCTTCGGGCTAGGATTTAAGCCCGATTTTCAGTAAAGAAAGAAAGAAACAAAAAAGAGAGGTGAAATAAGAAGAGCTAGACTGAAATGAGAGGACATTCCGTGGGAGAATATGTCTTTTCCTCCCTTGATGAGATCTTTCAAGTTTGGAGGAGTGTTTGATATAGAGCAATAGTTAGCCAAAGCAATTGATGAAGAAGAGCAGATGAAAGACAGAAACTTGTTTGGTTATTAACATGATAACTGGGGATGATAAGGCAGGAAGATATTTGGCTGGAATACGTCCTTGCTTCCCATGGGAAACACTGAAAAATTGGACTGCAGAGGATTTCCCTATAGTTTTTAAGATTAATTCAGAGTAATACCCAGTACTAATCCTTATACTTGTGCCCGCAAGTATTAAGGAATTTTCATAAGGGCAGCTATGTTAACTCTACTTGCTTTCAATAAAAGAAGTCTTTTGTTTCATAAATGACCATCATTATTTTACATTTTCATTCTTTATTCTTTATTCTTTACATTCATTTCATAAATTTTGGTCTCCTTCCAAATATATATTCGATTCAATTTTTCCCTTTGCAGGTGTCACAATATCAATAACATGAATGTTTCTGAATTTAATACTGAGATAAACTTTGAGCAGCCCATATATCTGGAAGAAATCAAAGAATGTCAGGATGAGGTAGAATGTGATGTTCCTAACGTACTATTAAGAATGGTAGAAAATGAGAACAAACAGATTTTACCTCACCAGGAAGAAACTGAGGTTATAAACTTGGGAACTGATGATGATAAGAGAGAAGTGAAAATCGGCAGCACACTTTCTGTTGAGATAAGGCAAGTCTTGATAGATCTTCTTCGAGAATTTAAGGACATCTTTGCATGGTCTTACCAAGATATGCCAGGGCTGAGTATAGATATAGTAGTGCACAAGCTTCCGATAAAGCCTGAGTGTAAGCCAGTTCAGCAAAAGCTCAGAAGAATGAAGCCAGAAATGTTGTTAAAAATTAAAGAGGAAGTGATGAAACAGATTGATGCAGGGTTTCTTCAAGCGGCAAAGTATCCAGAATAGGTTGCCAATATAGTCCCTGTGCCAAAGAAAAATGGTAAAGTTCGCATGTGTGTGGATTACAGAGATCTTAATAAAGCAAGCCCGAAGGATAATTTTCCATTGCCTCATATAGATACTTTAGTGGATAACACTGTTGTTATTTGTGGTTTTCTTTTATGGATGGCTTCTCGAGGTATAACCAAATAAAAATGAACATTGAAGACATGGAAAAAACCACATTTGTGACTATGTGGGCCATATTTTGCTATAAAGTGATGTCATTTGGTTTGAAAAATGCTGGGGCAACTTACCAAAGAGCTATGGTGACTCGTTTCCATGACATGATGCACAAAGAAATTGAAGTGTATGTGGATGACATGATTGCCAAGTCCAGGACTGAAGGTGAACACATTCAAAACTTGAGGAATTTTTTCCAAAGGTTGAGGAAATATCAATTGAAACTCAATCCAACTAAATGCACATTCGGGGTAACGTTAGGAAAACTCTTGGGTTTTATGGTTAGTCAAAAAGGAATTGAGATTGATCCAGATAAAATAAAGGCCATTCAAGATCTTCCACCTCCTCATACACAGAAAGAAGTTCAAGGATTCTTATGAAGGTTAAATTATATATCTCGATTCATTTCACAATTAACTGAAAAATGTGACCCAGATTTCAAATTTCTTCGAAAAAACAACCCCGAAGTTTAGAACGACGAGTGCTAAAAGGCTTTAGAGATAATCAAGAGATATTTGTCTAATACTCCAATTGTGGTGTCACCAGTCCCTAGTAAACCATTGATCCTTTATCTAACGGTCTTTGAAAATTTGATGGGATGTGTATTAGGGCAGCATGACGAATCTGGAAAGAAAGAGAGAGCCATCTATTATCTAAGCAAAAAGTTAACCGATTGCGAAATCCGATACCCGCCAATTCAAAAGCTATGTTGTGCTTTGGTGTGGGCTACTCGAAGGCTCAGTCAATACATGTTATACCATACTACTTGGTTGATATCTAAGATTGACCCTTTGAAATATTTAATGGAATAACCGGCTTTAACTGGTAGATTGGCTAGATGGCAGATGTTGTTATCAAAATTTGACATTGTATATGTGAACCAAAAAGCAATCAAAGGGAGTATCATAGCAGATTTCCTTGCAAGTCGTGCCTCAGATGATTATGAGTCCTTAAACTTTAAGTTTCCAGATGAGGATCTAATGTGCATCACAACCAAGGAGGAAACAATTTCATATGATAAATCCTGGAGGCTGTATTTTGATGTGGCATCTAATGCTTTAGGACAATGAATTGGAGCAGTGTCGATTTCCCCGGAAAATGTGTATTATCCTTTTACAAGTAGATTGGAGTTCTTTTGCACCAACAATATGGCAGAGTATGAGGCTTGTGCTATGGGGTTAAGAGCAACTGTAGAAAGAAAAATCAAAGTGCTCCAAGTATATGGAGACTCCTCATTAGTGGTGTATCAATTGCGAGGAGAATGGGAGACAAATGATCCAAAGTTGGTGGAATACCGAAGATTGATCCTTAAATTGGTAAAAGAATTTGAAGATGTCACTTTCAATTATCTCCCTCGAGAAGATAATCAAATGACAGATGCTTTGGCGACACTTGCTACAATGTTCCAAGTAAATAGAAGAGCTGACATGATGCCAATTAAAATGCAATTGTATAAAACCCCAGCACACTCTTATAATATCGAAGAAGAGGAAGATGGTCATCCATGGTATTATGACATTTTTCAATACATCAAGCATCAAACTTACCCATAAGGTGCGTCTGAGATCGATAAAAAGATAATAAGGAGAATGGCTGCCGGATATGTATTAGATGAGGAAGTTCTGTACAAAAAAGGTAGTGATCAAGTTTTGATGAGATGTGTGGATGCTCGAGAAGCAAAAAGTATACTTGAAGAAGTGCATGAAGGGATATATGGAACAAAATGCGAATGGGCTTTCTATGGCCAGGAAGATCATGAGATATGGATACTATTGGTCCACTATGCATTCAGATTATGTTAATTATGCACAAAAATGTCACAAATGTCAAATCTATGGAGATAAGATCCATACATTTCCGTCACCTTTGCAAGTGATGATCGCACCATGGTCGTTTTCTATGTGATGCATGGATGTCATTGGGGCAATTACACCAAAGGCTTCGAATGGACATCGCTTCATATTTGTGGCAATTGATTATTTTTACTAAGTGGGTTGAGGCTGCTTCATATGCAAATATCACGAGATCTACAGTTTTCAAATTCATAAAGAGAGAGATAATTTGCCGGTATGGGTTGCCAGAAAGAATTGTCATAGATAATGCCACCAATCTGAATAATAAGATGATGGTAGAACTTTGTAATCAGTTTAAGATAAAACATTCTAATTCAGTGACCTATCGTCCAATGATGAATGGAGCAGTGGAAGCAGAAAATAAAAATATTAAAAGGATCATCACAAAGACCACTGATACTTACAGAGATTGGCATGACAAATTACCTTTTGCCTTGTATGCATATCGAACTACAGTGCGAACTTCGACAGGGGCCACGCCTTTCTCTTTAGTCTACAGGATGGAGGCAGTCTTGCCAATCGAAGTAGAAATCCCATCACTTCGAATTTTGAAAGAGGTGAAGTTGGATGAAGCTGAATGGGTTCAGGCTCGGTTTGACCAATTGAATCTCATTGAAGAAAAGAGATTAAAAGCTATTTGCCATGATCAGATGTATCAAAAATGGAAGATGATAGCTCATGACAAGAAAGTTCATCCAAGAGAATTTCGAGAGGTGATCTAGTGCTAAAAAAGATCCTGCCAATTCATAAAGATTTCCGAGGAAAATGGATGCCTAATTGGGAAGGTCCATATGTTGTCAATACGGCCTTCTCTGGGGGAACGTTGATCTTGGTAGAGATAGATGGAGAAAAATTGAGAAATCCAGTAAACTCAGACTCTGTCAAGAAGTACTATGCTTGAAGAAAAAAATGAACAAATAAAAAGATGAAAAAAATGAAAAAATAAAAAAAAGATGAAAAAAATAAAAAAATAAAAAAAATGAGAAAAATGAGAGGTTGAGGTAAAAATCCGCAAAGGATATCTTGAAACCAAAGGAATACTTTGAGTTGAAAACCTGAAAAGGTGGCTCAAAGGCATTTTGAGATTAGGCATCAGACAACTAAATCTTCTTGAGGGTCTGATATTTTGAGAGAAGCTTCACATCTATAGACATTTTGGTAATTCTCGAAGTCCTCCAGACAGAAGCTCAACTCAATAGTTATATCAAGTGGATCGATTCAGAAACATTCGTGCTAATGATTCATAAGGACATTTGACTTATGGTTTTAAATTTCCATTATTCATGTGATTGACATAACTTTGTAAATTCAATTTCTTGTCAGTAAATTCGAAGTTTGTTATTTCAAGTCCCAATTTTATTCATTCTTCTTATAAGTAGATTGACATGGCATTAAAAAATAAAAAGATTTTTGGTATTACTCTGAATTAATACTTACAATTTCAGAGATTATAGCCCTGATGCTCGAAAAGATTAGAGTAAGATGTGACCAAAGAAAATGCATGTGAGCTGAGAAAAAGCATATTAAAAATACTGATATTTTGATACGCTGACAAAGATGAGCATGTCAAAAGGAAACAGAAAAGGATTTGTATGGGAACATGAGAAATGAGAATTTGCATAAAATAGCCCAAGCAAAATGTGGAATGCAAACGAAAGGACAAATGACGCATTTAAAATGAAGATTTGCAGGGCCAAAAAGTTCATAATATTAAAATGACATCATGCATACATCAGTAAGCATCTATAAATAGGAGCATGCTCATTCATTCATATTCATTGAAATGCTTTGAATGTTTTGACAGAAATTCAGAGAGAGTCAATAACAATTAAGATTCACCGTAGAAGGAGGTGAACCAACATTTCCAATGGAGAGTTCATAATGAGAAGAACTCATCTGACAGAGGGAAAAGAAGTTCATAATGAGAAGAGCTTGTTCGACCTATCACTCGATACACAGTATTTCGAATCAGTGACACCTCGCTTGAGGGATTGACATTTTCAAAAGAGTTCATAATGAGAAGAACTCGTCCTAAAGGAGAAAGTTCATAATGAGAAGAACTTGTTCCTTTCAAGTCCATCACAGAAAGAGATGGATCAACATTTTCAGTGGAGAGTTCATAATGAGAAGAACTCATCCAATGAGGAAGAAGAAGTTCATAATGAGAAGAACTTGTTCAACCTTGGTTCGATTCCATCACAGAAGGAGGTGGATCAACATTTTCAGTGAAGAGTTCATAATGAGAAGATTTCATCCAACAAGAGAGAAGAAGTTCATAATGAGAAAAAACTTGTTCAATCCAACGCTTTACAACGAAGGATATCAAAATCAAACGCTAAACAAAAAAATAGAACTGAACAAAAAACTAGTTGTCTTTTTTATCTTTGCCCTATTCTTGTTAACACAAGAATGTGCAAAGAGGGGCAGCTGTAGACACCCATTTTTGTCTGGGTTAAAAAAATATTATTAAATTATTATTATTATTATTATTAAGTGTGTTTATATTTTTGCGCATGCCAAATATGGCCCAATTATAAGCTACAACCCAGTTCAAGCCCAAGAACCGGATCCGCTCAGTAATCCATCAGCAGCAGACTAACTCCCGGACGTGAGCTAAGCCATCGACGAGCCATGGCCGAGCCATTGAGCCAACACCGACGCATTGATTTGCACAAATCATCTACAATGATAGATTACCTGCTTTAATCAGCTAAAGTCAAGCAAATTAATGATTTCACCTAAATTAGTCAGTATCTTACCAAATACGAAGAAAATCAAGATGTAGCCATGAAGATTTGGTGAGGATATCAAGCATATATTAAAGGGTTTTAAACATATTGAAAAAAAATCAAGAACCAAAAAAACACTCATCAGGGAGCATTCGAATAACAAAAAAATAGATTGAAACAGGGATTGGGGAAAATCCTAGCAAACGACACACTGTAAACTCTATATTCAAGCAATAACAGACTAAAAGGGTATCAATTATTTACTGTTTTTCCTATTATTTTCATCATTTTTAATGCATGTTTTCCTCTGATTTGTTCACTTTATATCATTGCACGTTCTATTAGGTTGAGTAGAATTTCTTTTCGGTTCTCTTCGGGTATAGTAATATATATATATATATATTAAAAAACCAACATAGATATACATTTTTATTATTTTTGAATCTAACCTAGTTTCCCACAAATAACAGAAAATAATATAAAAAAATAAATAGACAGGAGTCAAGAGGTTACCTGAGAAGAGGAAGGACCTCGCCGGAGAAAACATCGAGGTGTACAGTTGAATAGTCTCGTCGGTCTTAGAACTTAGGGGTCGTTGCATGTGGGTTTCAGGGTTAATTTTTAGGTTTAGGAGATAACATGATGAGTTTCGGAGGGCTTTAGATCCAAGTTTGAGTTCACTAGTTCGGGTTTAGGATTTATTTGAGGCAGTCTGATCACTTTCGAGTCACCGGAAATAGGAGAAGATGAGAGGTCGACTCTAGCTTTGTAGGTTGGGTGTTGTTTATTTCTTATCTTTAGGGATTTCAAAATAGAATAGGAATGGAGGAGAGTGAGTAGTTAGGTGTTGTTCGACTTTCATCGGAGCCCCATGGAGAGTGGAAGCCGCATGACTGTATTTAGTTATTGAGGAAGAGGGGAGCCAATCGAAAAGAATTTGAGAAGGAAAAAGAATAGGAGAAGCGGCGCAGGTAAGGGGAGAAGGAAATAAGAATAATTTGGCAGAGTTCGGGTTCTCTCCAAAGCATAAATAAATGAATAAGTAAAAGTGAGAGGGGGTAACAGATTTCTACGTGGAAGCCATATATTTGGCTTTTAAAACAACATAGTATAATGGGTTTCAATTTCATGCGTTAGGCCTATGGGAAAATAATACTTGGGGTCCCTCAAGTTATGTAACCACTGCAATTAGGTCATATAATGAAAGTTCAACATTCCATTTTAAGTTCTTTATTTGTTTCGCGTTTTATTTTAGTCTTCTAGTATTTGTTGTTATTTGTTTTCATGTTCAGTTTCTTGGTTGCTAATTTTAAATATTCGTATTTTGGTCCCTATTGATTATTGAAATATAGCTTTATGCAATTTATGTTTTGAATATTATGTTTAGCTCCATATTTATTTTAGTCACCATCTTTAGTATTTTAGTGTTTGGGATATACTGCCCATTAGATCCTCGCTGTTCTTTTTCTTTTTTATTTTTAATCCCTGAAGTTATTACATAATATGCTTAGGTGTTTTATTTTCTTTAGTCTTTTATATATATATATAGCACCATTTATATTTTATGTATGAATGTCTTATATTTTAAATATTTATTTATGTTAAGATTATAATATATATCATTGATATGTGTTTAATTAATATTTTACGATTATGGTGTATACTTATGTATTTAGATAAATATATTATGCACTTAATTATATTTACACTACAAGCATAGTTCATGTTTTATATATGTTGGCATGATATGTTTTGGTTCTAAATAATATTTATATATCATTATTTCAAAATATAAAATTTCATACTCTTTATTCATTAATATATATATATATATATATATTATTTTATTAATTAAATATTTTTATGTGAATGAGTCAATGTGGTTTTATTAATTTATTTTTTATGTAAAATATCAATTTTCAATTTATATTCGATTTATGTTTTTTTAAAAAGCAGTGAAAGATTATTCTTTTACTGATAATAAATAGTCGAAATAGCTTTCCCGACGGAGGATTGTAAATTTCAAGATTTTTTTTATCGAGATAAAAGGATTTTCTTTAAATAGTTAATTCGAAGCAAATTAATTATATTTTAATAAATGAATCATATTTTAATTTTATATTTGATTCAGGATTTCCACCATTTGCGACAATGTGTAAGCAAAACAGTACCAATTTTGGGCGCTGTGGGGTGCTAATCCTTCCCCACGCGTAACTGACTCTCGAACCCGTTTTAATCGAATATTTGGTAAATGCAGACCATATTTTGTCTTAAAAATGATTTTCTTAAAATTGTTTTTAAAAGACATTTTTAAGTATTTGACCTACCTAATTCAAAGGTTGATGGCGACTCTTTTCAATTTTATTCAAATTAATCCAAAATCACCTACTTTTCAAAATTAAAAGTCGTAACTGTTTTTAAAACAATTAAACGATCGTTTCAACGGAAAAAAAACGGTTACGACATACTCAACAAGCTCAAGTAACATAACATTAATTCTCTTATTACTCTCTTTCCATCTCCTTCTTCTCCCAAACCGAGAGTTTCGAAACTCTCTACACTGGAGCCATGTCGTGGTAGCTATATACATCTTCGATCATCCTCTAAACCATCTCTCAAGCGGCGTTGATCACTTATTCTTCACTCACAGTCGCTTCTTAAAGCACAACGAGTTTCTATACTTCACCCATTAAAGCACAACGACCAGGTAACTACTTTAAACACTAACATAAGTTTGGTATTCTCCTTTTGCCCTCAAACACCCTTAACCGAGACCTTCTCAAAATCCACAGCCCCTACTATGTCACCACTCACCTGTGAGAACCTAGAGTCGAGCAAACTTAAAAGCTAAGAGAACTCACCCTCTCGATCTTTCCACTTCTATCTTCGGCGACCAACTCTCACGAGGATAAAGGTAAAACAAAGAAAACTTTCCCATTTATTTTAGCTTTTGACTCGAATATTAAAAGAAAACTGAAAATGAAAGATTAACGTTGATACCTTTGAAAAGCTGCTCTTTTTATTGTTGAATGGCTATTATCTTTTGATGGTTGTTGATAATTTTCCCTCTCGTTTACTTTTTTTTAATTTCGTTTCAAAATCAACACACTTACCCTTGATGCCTTAGAAAACCAAAAGAGGATATGATGAATGCCTCAAAAACTTATTTCTTTCTTTAAAAAAGTAGGGAAGACCCCTGTTTTTTACACTGTAATTCTATGAATAATGGGGACTGAATCCTTTTACTTCTCTCCGTTACAAGTGTTTCGAATAAGATCCAGATTTTACTCGAATAGTTGCCTTCTCTTCTTGTTCCCTCGGTTCGAATGGATACCTCCTATTTTTGTTTGTGATATTTTCTGGTAATCGTTCCCCACTGGTTCTTTTTTTCCTTTTTCCCCCTCTTTTCTTCGAATGAGCCTCTATTTATATTTTCTATATAGTGGATTTTCCACTGAATAGTGGTAGGACAACATATTCACCTTCTGGATTTGATTTAATTTAGTGGATGAATGATAATGTTTTTTTATCTTTTCTGTTGGTGGATGATATGTTTTAGGTGTTGTTTGAGGTATGCAATGACGACCTTTGGTGACTTGGTGGTCGGTGTTCACTGTTGCGGCTGCTCGGTATTCACTGTTACGGCGGTTGGTGTCATTGGCGGTGCTGGGAACTATTTAGGGTTAAAACCCTAATTTGGTTTGGGTTTGATAAGCTTGGGTAGATTCGTGGTTTTGGGTTTGGTTATTGTTCGGATCTTGTTATTATTTGGGGCTACTGGATTTTATAACTGGATCACTGGTTGAGGTTGTAACTTGTTTGGGCTTCGATTGTCTGTAATGTGGCCTGCAAAAACATATATTTGTGTTAATAATAATAATAATAATAATAATAATAATAATTTAATAATGTTTTTCGAACCGGACAAAAACGGGTGTCTACAGCTCTACTGTGTTCGATAAGAGAAAGAAAAACATTGTTAGATTGTTATATACTGAAGATGGTACTCGGTTGGATACTTTTGAGGCCATGACTGCTGAGGTGGTGCGCTTTTATACTGAGCTTCTTGGTGTTGAGGATGCAGCGGTCAAAGGTTGTTCTGTGGAGCTTCTTTAGATTTGTTGGGTTATGAGTTTCCTCGGGGGGCTGCTGCTGATTCTTTATTAACAGAGATTTCTACTGAGGAAATTAAGTCATCATTGTTTAAGTAGGAGAACGAGAAAAGCCCAGGGCCTAATGGTACACTACTTATTTTTTTCAAGGTGGCCTGGGATATTGTGAATGATGATTTTCTTGATGCTGTTAGGGAGTTTTTCCAGACTGGGTCTCTTCTTCCTTCTTTTAGTGCTATAATAATTGTGTTGGTTCCCAAGTTTCCTAATGCGAGTATGGATAGGGATTTTCGCCCTATTTCTTGCTGCTCAATAGTGTATAAAACTATTACTGGTATTCTTATGAATCGCTTGGCAGTTTATTTTTCGGATATGATTTTACCTAATCAGTTTGATTTTATTAAGGGGTGTAGCTTTATTGATAATACTTTGTTAGATCATGAGATTATTAGGGGCTATTCCCGTAGTTCTCTTTCTCCTAGATGTGCTGTTAAAATTGATTTAAGGAAGGCTTTTGATTCTGTTAGTTGGGATTTCTGATGAAAATACTTTTTTCTTTAGGGTTGCCTGAGGTGTTCAGGGGTTGGATCAAATCTTGTGTTACCGGTGCTTAGTTTTTTGTTGCTTTTAATGGGAGTTTAGTGGGTTATTTTAAAGGGAGAATGGGGATAAGGCAAGGTGACCCGTTGTCCCTTTACCTTTTTGCTATGGCCATGAATTCTTTCCTATTTGTTGAATGTTGCTGCTAGGGATGGTTTATTTCATTTTCATCCTAAGTGTAAGAGAACTTCCCTTACACATCAGTTTTGTTGATGACTTGCTTATTTTTTGTCATGAGATTGAGGATTCGATTTTGGGGGTTGTTTGGGTTCTTTTTATTGTTTTATGAAATGCCTGGATTGCAACTTAATGTGGGAAAGTCTGAGTTGTTTGCTTATGGGGTGCAGGAGCATGTTTTGTGTAGAGTGCAGGATGCCAATGATTTTAAGTTAGGAAAGCTTCTTGTTCGGTACCTTGGAGTGCCTTTAGTTACTAGGAAATTAACTGTAAAGGATTGTTTTCCTTTGATTGACAAGATTAAAAATAAGTTGGGGTTGTGGTCTAAGAGGAAATTGAGTTATGGTGGTATGTTACAATTTATCCAGTTTGTTTTGTTTAGTATTTCTAGTTTTTGGTGTATGCAGTCGGTTTTGCCAAAGGAGGAAATTCGGCAGGTTGAGCACCTTTGTATGAGGTTTTTTTTGGAAGGGTGGCGACTTGCCAACTAGGGAGCTAGGGTTAATTGGTAGTAAATGTGTTGGTTAAAGTCTGAGGGGGTTTAGGCTTATGGAGTTTAGTTTGTTGGAATAAGGTTTGTTGTTTTCTTCTGATTAAGAATATTTTAGCTAGTGATGGTTCCCTTTGGGTTTCATGGGTCAAGGAGTATGTCTTGAAGGGGTTGGTTTTTGGGATGTTAGTTTCAAGTCTCAGTCTAGCTAGATATTGAGAACGCTTCTTAAGCTTAGGGATGAGGTGGCTGGTCTGTTTGCTAACGTGGAGGCTTGGAATGTGGTAAAAGGTAGATGGGTTTGGAAGAGAATTAGAGATAGGAATGAGAAGGTTATGTGGGAAGGTCTTATCTATTTCCTTTTGCATATTCCAAAAATGTCAATTGTTGCTTTGATGGTTATTTTGAACAGGTTTCCTACTAAAGTAGACTCATTCACATTGGATTGGAGTCAGATGGAAGTTGTGGTCTTTGTGATGATGTTTTCGAAAGCATGGGTCATTTGTTCAATGATTGTGTTTTTGCTTGTGGAGTTTGGAACATAGTTATACAGGCTTGTAGGTTGCCTTGCAGGTCACTGTGCTGGAACGAAGTTTTGGCTTGGGCAATTGTTAATTTCAAAGGGAACTCTTTG
Source organism: Hibiscus syriacus (assembly GCF_006381635.1). Lineage (NCBI taxonomy): Eukaryota > Viridiplantae > Streptophyta > Magnoliopsida > Malvales > Malvaceae > Hibiscus > Hibiscus syriacus. Next base: position 1,159,063 of record NW_024062559.1, read on the forward strand.
TTTGTATGTATCTTGAAGTTGGCTTGGACTTGTTTTATGTATTTTGTTTGAGAAGAGCACAATTTTAGGCGTTTTAGGGGATGCTCTCGTTTAGTTGAAGAGATTTTTGAATGCATTAGGATAACTGTTTGTGCTAAATTACAGGGTTGTTGTATTAACAAGCTTAATAGGGTTAATTTGCAGCTTTGTCTTGACTGGGGGACTTGTTGATTTTATTTTTCCTTTGCTGTTGGGTTGATAGTGTTGTTGCTTTGACTACTTAATGGATGAGAAGTGTGGATTCATGGGGACAAGAGGTTCACTGGATAGTCTCCTATTTAGAGTTCGCTCTCTTGCTTTTCATTTTGTTGAAGGTTTTGTTATTTACATGATTATTTTTTCAGGTTTTTTATTTTGGAAAGAACTTGGATTTTGGATTTGTTTGTTGCTTAGTTTGATGTTCAGTAGGGTTGACTGCTTGGTGTTCCTTTTGTAGCAGGTGTTCTTGCTTTCTTTTGGGTAATAAAATTTGAAATTATCCACACACAAAAAAAAAGATTGTCGAGACAATGTTGGAGTAAATAGTTTTATGTTGTCACAACAATAATTTGTAGATTTGCATATGTTGCTTGAGGACAATAAAATCCTTAGATTTGGGGTGTGGCAACTCCTCATAAAGAGTAATATTAGGCATCCTTTCTCTTAGGAATTTACTTAGAATTAGGTCATCTTGGTGTTAATAATTAGACCAATCACATATTTCATTCTCAATACATTTGCATTTAATAGAGTCTTCATATTCTTTCTTGTGAAAAATTGCTCAAGTGTTGTGTGGAAACAATGTTGTTTTATGCTATGAGCTCATGATTGTAGGAGCAATAGACAATGTCGCCAAAATAAACTATCCAAACAAGATTTTTAGTTCAATATATTGTCGACTATGAGTTGTTATTCATGCCAAATGCATGACGTTGATTTGGAGAGTTTGTTATACATGAAATGTATTTTTTTAATATCAAAGAAATTCTCTAATTGGATGAGCGATTTACTTTCTCATGCTATAAATCTCAAGCCCATATAATTGGTAAAGAGGAAGGATTCTGGTCATAGATTTTATTCATCAATACTCTCTTCTTCAAGGTCTTCATTGGATTAACTTCATTGAAACATGTACCAGTTAGTCCTGAAGTGAAGGCAGTTGGTTGGCGGCCACCTTGGACATCGAAGATCAAGCAAAGCGAGGTAGTTTTGAGAGCGCTTCTTACCTTTTTGTTTGTATTTGATTGAACCAGTATTTTATTTATTTGTTTATGTTTATCATTGGATATTTGTTGAACTAGATTTGTATTTAATCTAAATATAATCCTTGATATTTTTCAGCCTTTCATCGTCACTTCATTTATTTACCTTAATTATTGAGAGAGCTTGAGGAGTGCAATAATATTTATAGATTGAGTGCCCCCAAATATCTACACCATCATTGCCAAGGATTAGGCAACCCGTAGAGGCACTAGGAAGTCAAGTAACTTGCATGTTTTTACCATCGAGAGAGGGGAAACCTTAGATGTTACGTTGATTGTAGACGCAAGGTTAAATGTATCATTGAGATTATATCCATATCAATATATATTTTCAGCTTTCATTATTCTTATTTCTAGTATTGTTCTCGTGATAGTGTCTTGTGTGTGAAAATCTGATAATTAATTTTATACTTTATTGTTACGATCGATTCCATCACAACCTTCGACGCATTGTTATTATTGACCGAGTGTTGTAGACTTACCTTTTAGATTCTAATTTTTATGGATTGCTTGACGAAGGGTGTACATTTGCAAAAAAAAAAAAAAAAGCCGCAACATTTAGAGCATCACACGAGCCAATTACCTCATAATCTAGCAGTCACAGTTCGAGTCCTTCGAAGAGTGAAAAGTCTCCGCTCCGTAACAGGAATTTACTCGTTGCTACCATGAGCATAGATATACCTTTTTCCTATCAGGGGATAAATACCTTCTTATTTCTGTTACCACGGTAAAGAAACCTCCATCCACCAACCAGAATTTTCCGAGGATGTTGAGTTACCTTCTATATCGACCAAAAATACGAAAATACCTCCTGCAAATAGTACACCATAATTTTTTTACTAGCTCAAAGAGTCAAGATGCCTTCGTCTTAGTATTGGAACTACTCCATTTCCACTTCAAAATACATTGAGAAGCCTTCACATTCAAGCATTAAAGTACCTCCACATGACTTGTAATATTAGACCAGGTGAAGTTGCCTCATACTCTTCGCGGGTTTTCTAAATAGTTTTGCTTCGGGTTTTCTAAATAGTTTTGGGATGCCTCCACTTGGAAACATTAATTTCTACATTGCTACCATAAGAGTATAGATCTCTTTACCATAATAAAGGGGGATAAAGACTTCCTCGTAGCTTTTATCACGACAGAGAAGTATCCTTCCATTAATTTGACATCTCCGAGGGTGTCGAGTTACCTCTTCCATTGGCCAAAAACACAAATATACCTTGTGAGAACAATATATCGTAATATTTTCACCGTAAAAAATAGACAAAGATGCCTCCACCAAAAACAAGAAATCTTGTCCATGACTTTTATAAAACACGAAGAAGGCTTTCGTAAAAGCATCGAGGATCCTCTGTAGGAAAAAAATCTAAATACGAAACTGGAGAAAAAACCCCACCTGAACAAACCAAAACAGCCTCCTAAAAGCTTTGATTACCCTTCGCTAGGAATACATGCTGACTCATGACACCCTCCAATTTCATTCATAAACTATTGAGTATCATCAGTAGAAAATGAAAATAAGGTGGGAGTCAAACTACACCCAATTGAAATAAAAATACCCCAGAAGTGTCGAGAAATCTCTATAAGGAATACGAGTGAGCTCAAAAACAACTCCGCCCAACTTAATTATATTAAAACAAAGCACCTAGTATAAGCATTGAGCATCCTCCGCAAATAACTTTGATACACTGAAAGCTCTTCACAAAAGAGATATGTGCGGATCTAGAGGAGTCTCTGAGATAACTCCGCAAAGTATCAAAATACATGCTCAAAATATAATACACTCGAATAACAAACTTGAGCAAATTTACAATAAACGCAAAAGTATTCCCCCACGCAACCAATGATTTCAACAATCTTCTCAACCAATTTTGTGAGAAGCCTCTGCATGAAACACATTCGAGCCTAGAGATAAAGTCTGCCTAATTTAATAAAAAAATCCCAACAAAGCATATAGAATCCTCTATAGGAAAACATAAGAGACTGAAGATAACTCTGTAAAATAGAAAACAAATTAACCTACAACTACTATACTATTTCCAAGTGATTTTGTATTTCTTTTTGTTGTTTTCAAATGAAATCAACAACAGATCTTTATATAGGCACAATATACTACTCTACCAAAAACAAACAATAAATACTATTAAAAATCATAAAAGACAATTAACTCCTATATCACCCTTTGGCCTTTCACCTACTAAAACTCTTGACTTTTTATTTTCCCATTACCTTCTAAATTTAAAGAAAACCACTAAAAACCACATTTAAGTTTATTCAACAAAACTCCCCCTTAAACTTAAATGTTTCTACCATCCATCATGTCAATCATCTTCTTGCATTTGTCAAGAAATACTTTCGGTAGCGGTTTTGTGAAGATATCCGCAACTTGATCCTGACTTGCCACATGCACCAATTCCACACTTTCTTCCTTCACATGATCTCAGATAAAGTGAAAACGAACATCGATGTGTTTGCTTCTTTCATGGTTCATCGGGTTCTTTGCCAACTCAATTGTTTATTTGTTGTCAACATGAATCACGATTGCACCTAGTTGTTTTAGCTCCATCTTGCTCAACAAATTTCTAAGCCATATTGCATGACATACACACCAAGATGCTGCCACATATTCAGCTTCACACGTCGAGAGCGTCCCAATTGGCTGATTCTTTGAAAGCCAAGTAAACGCAGTATCTCTCATAAAAAAACACATATCCCGATGTGCTTTTCCGATCATCTATGTATAGAACTCGTCGTAATGTCGATCAAGTTTTAAGAAATAAAATATTATATGAAATGTATTTCAAGTATATTTTTAAAAATTTTAATAATTTTGTAACAAAAGGAAATGTTATTCTCCATAAAGGTTTTGAGTTTAAATAAATGTATCTATAGGATGTGTGAGAATTATTAATTAAGAAAATTTTAAACATATATTACTTTATAACTATCCCAAATTCTACTTCCATTCTAAAACGCTTTAATTGTTTATAATTATATATATCATAATCCTAACATGTATTTACCTCGACTATTCATATGATTCAAACTCGTCATTTTCCATTAAAAAATTGGTGATTGTATGATATTGATGTTAACCTGTTGACTAGGGTATGATAAAATATGATCTCATCGTTTTAGTTGAATTTGTACATCAAATCTCCGTTTACATTATGTCGTCGAGTCGGTTCTTGAAATATTATGTTGGTGAGTCAGTGCTTGAAAGCAATGATGGTGTCGATAGTCATCATTAAGATATGATAAAATCATGTCTCAATCATCAAGTTGTGTATATTTATTTTGCATGTTGATATGTTTATGTATAAGTATGTGAATGATTTATTTAGGAGTCACATAACATCATTTTGCATAATTTGTTTTGTTACCTTCATGTGCATAACTTAACCCCTATCACATAATCGAATTTAGGGTTTAGGGATTAGAGTTTAAGATTTAGGGTTTAAGATTTATAGTTTATGGTTTAGGTTTTAAGGTTTAGGGTTAATTACAAATACATTAATTAATCAACTTGATACCGATTTATGATGTAAGTACAGTATAGTATCTTGATATTAAATGCATTACAATATGGTTTAGTTGTATTATAGAATTTTTAATATATTTTTAAAATTTTATAATTATCAATAATGTATTTTTAATATATTTTTAATAATGTAATTTTAAAAAATCTAAAATTATAGTATAACATTTTTTTCGAGCTGCTCACGAGCTTTTCGAGTCGAATATCGAGTAGTTCGTTTCGGCTCGTTAAGAACTCGAGTCGAGCTCGAGTCGAGTCCATTCGATCCGAATATTTATCGAACCTTGATCGAATCGATCTCGAGTAGCTCACGATCTGTCTCGTCTTATTTACAGGCCTAATAGGACCACTTCCCTTTCCACTTCCAATCCCAAATATTTTATATTATTAATTAATTCGTGGGTTTTAAATTCCTAAAATAAGCCTAGATTATGGCCACCATTGCATTGTCGGTGGATCCAAGCATGCTGTCCTCAAATGCTAAAAGCTTTGAAATTTCATTACCCACCTAAAACCGTACCACTATATTATATTATAAATAAAAGTATGAATATTTTCATACTTATAATGAGGAGGCTCAATAATTTTTTTATACCTTCTCGGTTTTCAGGTTTTGCCTGAACTAATTTAAATTGGCTCGCGCCGTACATTTAATATTTGTGGGTAAGTATTCTAACGAATATTTTTTGTATGCACAAAACCTTAAATTAAAGATATACATAAGTAATATCAAGTTGGTTATCACATTATGATATGCCAATAAAACATTTTAAAACTCTAATTTAATGGGTTTATTTTAAGGGTGAGTAAGATTTTTCTTTCTTTTAATATGTATTTTACCACAAATCTGTAAAATCTATATGTGAAAGAAGCTCAACTTGTTTGGCATCTGTATTTTAATAAAGCTTCAGATTCAGTAAATAAAACCATAATAATTTACCTATGCTTTTAAGGGTTATAATTATTTAATACTGAATTTTATCACATTACTTCATTTCATTGAGATTTATCATTTTCATTGAGATTTATCTTTTTCCAAAAAAAAAAGACCATGTTCAAGTTATTATTGTTTACATTTATTATTTAACTGAATTTATATAATCAATTAAAATCAATTCTATTAGCGAAATTACCAATACGATGAAATAGTAAAATTAATTAGGATGAATTTTTTAACACATGCATTAAAAAACCTATTAGCCCCAAATCTAGCCGTATCTTCTCAAATACAATCGCATTCCTTTTCTTTTTTTCCGGTAACAATGAGAATAAAACTAGAGTCTACACATTATAACTGTGTTGATCTTCCTGCAACAGTTGTCTCACCAACTCCGGTGACTCAACGAAATGAATGCATTCCATGCTCCTCCTGTCCGCTATCTTTGCCATGCAATCAGTAATCCTATTACCCTGTCTAGGTATATGTTGGAACCTAACAACCCAATTTCTCTGGAGCAAAGCCTCCACGCTATGTAAAACTGTGAACCGAAAGGCATCATCTCGAGCTTGCTTCACAACCTTGATTGTCTCCAAGCTATCAGTCTCGATAATGATATGTCGACTACTCATATCCCAAGCGCACAATAATCCACAATAGACACACCAAATCTCAGCTTCTAACACCGAGAAAATACCAAGGAACTTGGAAAACCCCATTTGCCAATTACCCTCATTGTTTCTAATCACTCCTCCTCATGCAGAAAACCCTGTGTCGTTGATTCGAGCTCCGTCCGAGTTAACATTTAACCACCCCGAAGCAGGAAGTTTCCATCTACTATCATTCTGTAACCTTTTCTCCCTTGCAATTGCTCGAGTAGCCCCCATAACAATTGTTCGTTTGGTAATTTCCAGCCAATGTAAGCTTCGTTCCATCACCAAGCGTTCATCATCTATAAATAACAGTAATTAATTTTAATAAATAAATATTAAATATTCTAAATTATAATCTATAAAAATACAAGTACTTTAATCATACAAGTAGAACATTTTTTTAAAAAAATCAAATAAATAAATTAACTACTTAAGAATAAAAATTATTATATAAGGAAAAAGCTAAAAATTATATCAAACAAATGAGATAAATTATAGGTACAAACATTCACTATTGTGAGTAGTAAAATGTAAACACCATCGACATTAACATAAAAATGCATATAACAATGATGGTTCGTTGACAAATTGACATTATCACAACTCAATCGTAATTTATCTCGGTCATTGCGAGTGCTTTTCAATATCCAACCCAATGATACAAAGTAGAGGTATATCAACAATATAATCAAATAAATGTCATATAGATATAGAGAAACGACATTAAATTTGATCCTGAAAAGAAAAATAAAAAATTTACTACAAAAGCAGATAAAACAATTCATCATTTTTTTACAAAAGGGAAAATATTAATTAAATAAAAAAGTAGGATAGTTATATGGTACAACATGATAATTTAAGGCTAAAAAGGGACAGAGATAATCACGACTGAAAATATTATAAAAATAATATTTTAGTTTGGGCACAACCTAAAACGTTACATTAACATTTTCGGTTGAACCTAAAATGTTACATTCTTTATTAAAAAAATTTGGGTTAATGCATAAAGGTAATAATTTTTTTTGGCTAAACTAGTGATCATTAATATTTGAGTAAGTTTTTATTTTCTTCATTGAAGTTTCAAAAGTAACAAATTGATCATTAATGTCATCAATTTGTAGTAAAATGGTCACTCCACCGTCATCTACGTTAAATTGATGACTTGGCAACGTTAATAAAAAGGTTAATATTTAGTTTTGCCCCTACACTAATGATAAAACATCAAATAGGCCCCTAATAATATTTTATATCTAATTTATTCCAAAAACATTCTAATATCCAATTTTTCTTAGGTCCCAAAAACTACACAAATAAAAGCATAAGAAAACTCAATAATTTTTATGCGAACTTTGTCTGATTGTGCATATAATTTGTACAGAAATGGTAATGGACTGTTTTACCTCCTAAATTGCTTGTTGGTAGATTGTACATCAATAGCAGAAGAGGGAAGATCCAGGACAAAGCTTTATCAGCTTTAGCTCTTCCGATGAAAGAAATGGTTGCAGAAAGTTGTTTGTTTGTGCATGTTCTGTCATCCTAACAGGGAAGATCTCCAAATAATAGGGAAGATCTCCAAATAATGGGGAAACCAACATATAATCCTGGTTTAACTTCTACGCTTGAATGTAAATCTTTCCACATATACTGACACATGCAGATAATAGAAGTATTTTGTTACTGAAATCAACAGTAGATTCTGCAGTTTTTCTGTCAAAAATATTATTTCCAAGCTCTTTACCACCATTATGAAAAGACTAAAAGAAACCAAAATACTACAATTCAACTATACGAAATTACATATCAACAGTAGCTACTGATTTCCTTGTTCCTCTTGTTAATGTGCTTTAAATTATCCTTGAAAGTCTCTTCGATGGACTCGTAAATTTTGCCATGCTTGGATAACCAGGACTCAAAGAGCTCAATGAGTTTATCCCTGGAATTCAAATGCTCTGGTGAATTGAAAACATGAAAAGGGAAGCCATTAATGGTAGAAAGAAAAACTCGGAAAGCAAAGAGAGCCATTTTTTGTTTTGGAAAATTTACTCAAACCTTACGATTGGCCATACAACATTATAAACCAATAACATCTCAGAAAATGGTCAAACAAACAACCTTCTCCAACCATTTCTTTCATCAGAGGAGCCAAAGCTGATAAAGTTTTGTCCTGGATCTTCCCTCTTCTTTCCATTGATGTACAATCTGCCAACAAGCAATTGAGGAGGTTGTAAACAGTCCATTATCATTTATGTACAAATTATATGCACAATCAGACAAAATTCGCATAAATATTATTGAGTTTTCTGATGCTTTTCTTTCTTATCTTTGTGTAGTTTTTGGACCTAAGATAAATTAGAAATTAGAATGTTTTTGGGATAAATTAGATATAAAATAATATTCGGTGACCTATTTGATGTTTTAACATTAGTTTAACGGTAAAATTAAATATTAACCTTTTTATTAACATTGTCAAATCATCAATTTAATGTAGATGATAGTGGAGTGACCATTTTGTACAAATCAAAAACGTTAGTGACCAATTTGTTACTTTTAAAATTTCAATAGGGAAAATGAAAATTTACTCAAACATTAGTGACTATTTGTGTAGTTTCATAATTCGGAGGTCTCTTACGGAAGTTGCTCTCAACCTGGTGTTGGGGGTAGCCTACTATCTTACATCCCCTTACCCCCATACATATGGGAAAAAGGGACAACCATTTAATATTCAATAACAGGATTTAACATTAACCATTAATATAGTAAGTTTGCTCCTAATATTAACTACTAATTAGTACAAAGTTATTTTTTTTACTAATTTGTGAGGATTATAAGATAATATATGTTTGAAAGACTCTCAATCATTTGACAATGAGCGCTCAAACACCCCTATAAATATCTTGCTCAAACCCAAACCTCTAGGAATAACAATCATCCATTTAACCACTAAGGTCGCTTGGTTTGCAAAAACAAAGTTAATTCTTAAATCTCAAGCTTCTTTTTGAATGCAATTTTGTGATTTTTAGTTAGAAAGTAACACAAGAGAGCAAACACATTCAAGCAGGTGGTCAAATGTTCATTTTTGTTCTCTCATATTCTCTTAGGTTATGGTGATAATGATGATGATGATGGTGAAGAATATCAAATTTATCTTACTTGTTACCAAAATTTTGTTTCGATATATTTTTAAAATCTTTAAATAATAAATTATAAGTTAGAAAATCTAAAGATAAACTTAAAATTTATTCTTTAAAATAATAAAAATAATATTTGAAATTATAATCTTATAATTATTTTTAAATCATAAATTTATTTAAAATTGCAAAATGCACAAAATTCTCGCAAAAAAAATGACCATAGAATTGACTATCACCGTCTAATAAAATAATACAAAATGCAAACTTAAGTGATACTTATAAGGTGAAATGATATTTCAGAAGAATTAAGTAATTAATTTAAGATTCATTACATTACAATTCAAGAAAAATATATTTAATGTAAACTCATAAAGAATTTGAAATAATAATTTAACCGGAGAATATTTGATAATCTTTACTTAGCAATAATTATCTTATACATTATATATTCAATTTGATATGCAAAATTTTTAAATTTAATTAAAATAATATTTTATAATTAAAATAATATATTATTTCTATTTTCTCTACCATTGTTATGAAACACGATTAAATATTTTGAATTTACTATCGGAAGAGGTTGAAATATGAGAATATCTAAATTAATGTTATATTGAATACATTAAACTTAGATTTATTGATTACGTATGAAATATTTGAATTAATATTATATTTAATAAATTAAATTATTTTTCATTAGTTGCTTTAAACAGTTCGTTGGAGAAATTTAAACCCAAACAAAAAAGGAAAAACTTGAAGACAAAATGGAAGAACACTAGTTCAATAAATTTGTTTTGAATAGGCAGTTTAATAATTAAATGAAGATGGAGGGGATGTTCAATATTGGCAGTGAATCTAGAATTATTTTTTAAGGCGGACATATATATATATATTAATAATATAAAAATTTTATATGTAAATGAAGACATATAAAATATTAGAATGGATTGACAGGGACGAACGTAAAATTTTATATTAAGATGACGCATTTATAAAATTTTATGTATGAGTGAACTTATAATATTTAGGAGGATAAAAATATATTTTTAATAAATAACATAAAAAAATATTTAAAATATATAAAAATTTAAAAATTGTATGTAGCGACTGCTCCCACTCATTCCTGTAGGTTTGAATATACACAATTAACAAAATTAATAATTAACGGAATGAATATTTGCTCACCCTAAATATAATATAGTTCCACCAGGGGCAGAATGACGTAATAAGAGAGACAAGCCATCGATGGGCTTCTAGGGAAAGATGGTGAAGATAATGATATCCTGACGATGATTCGGGATAGTGTAATTTGCAAAAGACGGATGAATGAGATGTAAATTGACGATAAGGCTCTAGTTCTATTGTACGACAGTTTAATATACAGTTAAAAAAGAATATTATTGAAAATATTATTATTTTTTTAATATTTTCAGTAAAGTAATATTTAAAATATTATTTGTTTTACTGGAAATGTTAATTTTTTTAACTAATTTTTGGTAAAAAAAATAATATTTTAGATAGCGTATAATATTAATATTTTCGGTAAAAAAATAATGTTTAGGTAGCGCCTAATATTACTATTCCGGTAGAACAAATAATGTTTTAGGTAGCGTATTACCGAAAATGTACAAAGATAATAACATTTCTGGTAGCGCCTTTTCTTTAACTGTATATTAAACTATCACACCGAGACTTTTCCGATAAAGGGGTCTGACTACAACAGCAGCATAAGGTTAGGTTTTCCTAGAAAAAGAAAATTGAGGTTATAATAATTAAAGTCAAAGTAAAAATTAAAATACATAACAAATTTTAAAAATGATTGTAACACTCTAAATTTGGATACCATAATCCGATCTATCGAATGAGATTTTCCTCAAATAAATACTTATTTTCTCAGAAATAAAATAAATATTTATTTTTAATAAATATTAAATGATTTCGATGTTTGAGAGATGACAAATTAATTTTTAAAAGGAATTTGATTATAGATAAATTATGAAATATTTTATTTCGAGTATAATTTTTCAAATAATTATCATTTATGTTGATATTAAATGGTTTTCGATGTTTGAAAGTACTATTTGAAAATTACCATAAAATCTAGCTTTTTGAAAAAGGTATCGAGTAATATTACAGTTTTTTTGAGTAAATTATACGTTTAGTGCTTAAACTATCAGTTTTAGTCCGTTTTAGTACCTAAACTTTTAATTTTTTTCAAAACCATACCTAAAATTTAGTTTTTATTTCATTTTAATACCCCCGCCGTTAAAAACTTCATGGGTGGGCTAACAGGGCATAGCTTCGATGGACAGACGACCAATCAGAATGGTGGACCACGCGAGAATGACTAGTCGACCAACATAATCCACTTTCAGGCCCATCAGACGGTTGATGACAGAGATCGAAGGATGAAGAAATCGAAGAATCCATCATCGATTTGGGGAGATTGGGGCAACTTCAGTGAAATGGAGATTAAAATCACGTTCAGGGGGTCGAAAAGATGCGAGCTGGAAAGTTTGGGTTTCATTAGCCAACAAATGTAACGGACGACGACAGTCGACAAGCCTGTCTGTTAAGTTTTTAACAGTATGGTACTAAAATAAAACAAAAACTAAACGCTAGGTATGATTTTGAAAAATTTGAAAGTTTAGGTACTAAAATAGATCAAAACTAATAATTTATGTACTAAACATGTAATTACCCAATTATTTTATATTGAGTATCTTGTAATAATATTGAATATCGAGTGAGTATTTTAGAAATAATTTTAAATATCGAGCTGAGGTTCAAAACAATTTATCATTATATACTGCATTTGTGAAAGGGAGAAGCATAGTGGACAATACCCTCATAGCCTAGGAAATTGTTAGGGGTTACACAAGGAGGAAAGTCTCCCCTAGATGTGCCCTTAAAATAGACTTACAGAAGGCCTTTGATTCCTTAAACTGGGAGTTTATTGTTGTGATTCTGCATGCCATGGGACTGCCTGAGAAGTTCATAGGTTTGACATGGGCCTGTTTTGCTAATCCTAGATACTCAATTGTCTTTAATGGCAGTTTTGTGGGTTACTTTAAAGGTGCTAGAGGTGTGAGGCAGGGTGACCCCCTATCACCCTACATTTTTGTTCTAGCAATGAATGTTTTGTCTAACCTTCTTAATGTGGCTGCTGCAAAACGAGTCTTTAGCTATCACCTTAAATGCAAGAGGATTGGTCTAACCTACCTTTGTTTCGAGGATGACCTCCTCATTTTCTGCAAGGGTTCCATAGATTCTGTTATGGGAGTGCAGGCTATGCTAGATCAATTCTACTCCATGTCAGGGTTGAAGTTGAATGCCAGCACGTGTGAGATGTATGTTGCTGGTATTCCTGGTGAGCAAGTCAACGCCATTAAGGAAATCACTGGTTTCAAATTGGGTAGCCTCGTAGTCAGATATTTGGGAGTCCCATTGGTTACCAGGAAGCTGACTGTGAAAACCTGCCAAAGTCTCATCGATAAACTTAGGACAAATCTAAGTTCATGGGCTAATAAGCACCTTAGTTTCGTAGGAAGGTTGCAGCTTGTTCGTTATGTCCTGCTCAGTATCTCGAATTACTGGTGTAGGCAGCTCATATTGCCTCAAGCTATTCTTAGAAAAGTTGAGCAATTATGTTCCCGTTTCTTTTGGAAAGGGACTGATACCCCTGCTAAAGATGCTAGAGTTAGTTGGAAGACTATTTTCCTGCTGAAATCTGAAGGTGGATTGGGGATACATGATGTAGGGGGTGGAACAAATCTTGCATAGTTCAGCTTATCAGGAAGCTTTTGGCTAATGAGGGCTCCCTTTGGGTGGCTTGGATGCACTCCTATGTTATTAGGAATGTTTATTTTTGGCAAATGGAGGCCCCTATGAATGCAAGCTGGAGCTTCAAGTATCTGCTGAAAATCAGGCCTGATGTTGCTCACCTCTTCCTGGGCCAGGTTCGTGATCTCAGTACGAGGTATATATGGGAAGAATTACACACCTCTGCCCCCAAGGTTGCTTGTCACCATTTGGTCTGGTTCTCTGGACGTATCCCCAATCACAACATTATTATATGGATGACCATACTGAACAGGTTGCCTACTCGGGTTAGGCTCTTGCGAATGGGCTTAGCCATTGAATCTGACAGATGCTTACTATATGACAACGAGGCAAATACAAAAGATAACCTCTTCTTTGAATGTCGATTTGCTAAGGAACTGTGGGGTTCCATTATGGAACTGTGCTGCATCTCTCGTGAAGCTAGCAGCTGGGATGAAGAATTGGTTTGGGCTTCTCTTCTACTCAAGGGCAAATCTCTCATCGTGAGAATGCTTAAACTTGCTTGGACTAGTCACGTTTACAGCATATGGAAGGAAAGAAATAGCAGATTGTTTAGGAGTATAGCTATATCAAAGGAAGAAGTGCTAGAAGACATTAAGGAGGCCATCTGAATCGACTGGAAGGTAAATCCTTCAACAGAGCAGACCCATCTAACATTTCCCTGTGTGTAAAGTGGGGCATTGCTTGAGTAGGTCATGTCTTATTGTTCTACCTGGTTAGTTGGATTTGTGTAGTGTACTTATCTTCGCCAATGTGTTGTTTATTGTCTTTGTATACTGTAGCAGGTTTTCTGCTTCTTGGGTAATGAAAATTGAATTATCCAAAAAAATTATCATTATATACATATTTAATGCTAATATGGATTTATCAACATATATATACGTATTTATGAAGTATTGTATTAAGGAGACGCCTCATATTTATTTTGAAAATATTGAATTATGAGATCGAGATGATTTTTTCACGAATATATATGTGTATAATCAATTTTATGAATTAAAGATATTTAATAGGATGGTTTTAAAACAATAAATATTATTCTTTTATAAAAAGGGCGTCCTTATATCCAACGACGTGAAAGAGTTGGAGTCCAAAAAAGCTAGAGTTGTAGGGTTTAAAACCCTCATGTTTTTAGGGGTATTTAGGGTTTAGGGTTTAGAACCCTAAATCAACCAATCGATAAGACAAACCAACCAACAACCCCCAATCATCACCAGTCCAACTAAACGGCCTCCAACCAATAAACTAGTTTAGTAGCCTAATTTAGTCTTAGTTCACCCAATCTGAAGTACAGTGGCTAACTTTTTCTGGCGCAGCCTTGGCCTCTCCCTTGCCCAAGTAGTAGCAAGGTTATGCTACTCCACCAATAGTCTTGCTCGAAGACGTTGAGCCTAAAATGGTACCATCAGTAACTAGTGAATCAGAAATGACGACAACCTCAAAAGAGAAAAATGCACACAATCAAGGGAAAAATATAAGCAAACAAAAGGGAAAAGAAAGAAACGATTATGGAAAATGAGAAATCTCTTGGTCATGGCATTTCGGATTAATGTTCCAATAGTAAGACTCACCATCTCGACAATGGGAATAACATATCTCGAAGGAGGCGCCATCCAACGACTCATGTAGGAGATCAAAGAGCTTTAGTTCATGGTGGCTGAAGGATTCTTCTATAAATCTACGATGGATGAGTAAGATTTTGGAAAATTGAAGTTGAGATAAATGATCAAGACGCTGGAAAGGTCTGATTTTGGTGACTTGGGCTTGTTCGACGACAGGAGTGGTGGTCATCGTTGATCGATCAGCGGGGCACTACTCTGGGGTTTAAGAGAAAACGAAACAAGGGAAGAAAAATGAGAAATTATGCTTATTTGGGGCCTTAAATATCTCATTCAATATGCAGTTTTGAGAATGCGAAACAATGCAAAACGACATTGTAGACACTAAATTTTTATCTCATTTTTATTTTTATTTTGATTATTTTATTATTATTATTATTATTATAAATATTATTATTATTAATAGTATTATTAATATTATATATTATTATTATTAAATAAAACTTATATTACAGGCTCAATTTACAAGGGATTCGACCCGGTCTAATAGACCCAGGCCTAAGAAGCCCTAAACCCTATTTAGGGTTTCTAACCCTATCTCCAGTCGCCACCTCTACTGCCAAATGCTCCAACCGGCCATTACCGACGTCCAACCGCTATCGACGCTCCAGTGCTACGTCGATGCCTCTCCGAAGACTCCTGAAGGCCAGTTGCCCCTCCACTTTGCGTGCTCTAGGGTGAGTCACCACCATAGTTTGGTGACTGATCGAAGCTTTCACCCTTTAACCAGTCCGAAGAGGACATCGTGGTGGCTATAAAAGCCATCCACTGAACATGCAAAAAAAAACGGGGCAAGAAATAAGACAACAATCGACCACACAGCAAGCAGCAACCATTCGAAAAGAAAAACAAAGAAGAAAAGAGAATGAACTTACCCTCGGAGATTCCAAACGTCACCGGAGATCCAAATATCGAAGGTAAAAAAAAACTTAGATCTAGGAAAATCTAAGGGTTTTTAGGAGAAACGAAGGCTGATTTAGGACGAGGGAAAGCCGAATGTTAATTTGAGGTATTTTGTAATTTTAGCCATCGTTCACGGTAACCGGCGGCTGCCAGAATTCTCTCTGGTGAGGGAAGCTAGAGAGAAGGGAGAGATGTCTCTCTTTAAGAGAGAGAACCAAATAGGAGAAATGAAGAAAATCGGCCTAAATGGGTATTTATACCCCTCCCCGAACAACGTCGTTTTGGGGGAGGGGTGCTTGTGTAATTTCCCATATGGGAAACCCCTTTCTATAGTACTCCTAGTTTGTAGCTTTTACATTTTAGTCACTGGAATTTATTTTCTAAGCATTTCGATTTGGTCTTCGAATTCTATTTTATTTTTATTTTAGTCATTACTGTATTTTAATATTTTAGGGTAAATATCATAATTAGCCCTTTTAATTTTATTAGTTTATATTTTAACCCCGAATAATTAATTATGGCTAAAATACACTATTAATACCCACCTCTCATAATATTTTGAATTATGTCCATTAATTTTTATATTTTGCAATTTAATCCTATAGCTTTTATTTCCTTTTATTTTGGTCATTTTCTTGCAATTTTATTTTATTTTTATTATTGTCCTTTATTTTTCAATATGTTTAAATTAGTACTTTAATTATTTTATATTAATATATATATATATGATTTGTAAATATTATTTGATTAATTTCACAAATTAATTAAATAATAATATTTATTTATTTTTAAATATTAAGAAATGGTTGTCTTAAAATAACTAGAAGTCCTATTCTGGTATTTTCAAAATAAATAAATATCATGCTTATAATATATATATATATATATATATATATATATATACTTCATTTTTATTTAAATTATTTTTAGAAAAATCATATTATTATTAATATTTATTTTTTTATTATTAAGAAAGGGGTTGTCTTAAAGCAACTAGATGTATTTTTCTCATATTTTTAAATAAATAAAATACTATATTTAATTTAGTTTTATTTAAATTATTTTTAGGAAAAATTATCATATTTTAATATTTATTTATTTTTTAATATTAAAGAAATAGGTTGTCTTAAAGCAACTAGATGTCCTTTTCTGATATTTTTAAATAAATAAATACCATATTTATAATTTATAAAAATCATTTTATATGGTTTTCCTTAAAATTATCCGAATGAATCTGAAATAATAAGATCATAAATTAAATTTATATTCGAAACTTCTACTGTTAGAGACAATTTATAATCAACGCGTGCTAATTTTGGGCTTTGTGGGGTGCTAATCCTTCCCCAAACGTAACCGACCATGAATCCTTTTTATTATTAAAAAGAATAAATTTTTGGTTAAATGCAAACCAGTTTATGTTTTAAATGATATTTTCTTAAAAACTCTTTTAAAAGAGAATTTTTAGGTATTCGATCTACCTTACCCAAAAAGGTCGATGGTGACTCCAAAACATTTCCAATAAAAACCATTAATTTATTCACATGACTTTTTCCGCCAAGGAAAATTCGTGCCCGGGTGAAAATCGGTTACGACAGCTTGGCGACTACACTGGGATACTGGTCAACCTAAGTCAATTATTTATTATCTCTATAGTTAGAAATTGAGAATCCAATTTTATTTAATTTGTGATTATTTTTATTTCTTTTAATTTATTTTATACCCTTGTATATTTATGTTTGTATTTAATTTATTTTTAGATATTAATTTTTGTGTGAAAATTTATCCTCACACACAACACTTGCATTGCATAACATAAGCTCTATACTTGAGCTCTTTTCCCTTTTAAGTGGGAGTGAAAACAACGTCTTTGTGAGAATTTAGTCTTCGTGTCATACCTAGCAAGTAGCTTTCGGGGTTCATAAGCTCTATGTATTCGTGAGAATTTATTCTCAATGTCAGGCATAGGGAAATGTATCCCCTCGAATTGAACTTTATCCGCTAAAGTCTGTAATGGAATAGGATTAATGGTTTGGCAGCCCAAGGGGCACTAACAAGGACAATTTGTGTACCTTTACTTCTAGAACTGAAACCCTGCATATAATAAACCCTAGAAATTCACCTGATCTAAGACAATACTGAAACTCTGTCCGTAGGTGTACACAAAGGAAAAATAAGCTCTAGCTTTTGTCTTTTAATTTATTTGATTTTTTCTTTTAAATAAATAAATACAAACTAGTAATCATACAGTTAGGTTAATTTTTCCAAACAAAGCATGAAACTAGAAAGCATGAGGTTAGGATTTATATATATATACTATGATAGGATCTTTTCTTTTCAATAATTGGTACTAACCATTTTATTTTTTATTTTTCTATGCATTTTATTTTGCTTTAACTTGTTTATATTGATTTCTTTTGTTTGCATTGCATAATCATGACATGATTAGAATGTGTTGATACGAGAGTGGACATCAAATTGGAAAGTTTTCAAAAATGGACAAAAAGTTTTATGATCAAGTAAACTATGACGCAAGCCAAGAATGGCATACTGAGGGAACTCCAAGGATAGAGGAGAACTATGTACCCAAAGATCGTATGCCTATTGAAAAACAAAAGAGATACAAGAAATAAGAGAGTAAATGTCCAGGATGATAGATAGAATATCTATTTTGGCCAAAGGAAAACAGATTCCTGCACAAAAAGAGAGAGAGCTCAACGAACATAACCCTACAATCTCATATATACAATGGACTTCGGATCCTAACCAATTTGAGAAATTATAGACATCCATCATCGGTATTCACAAGTTATCTGGAGATACCCAGGAAATGGTAACAACTGTAAAAGCTCCCAGAAATGAGAAGAAAACATGTAATCTGAAATCATCGAAGTTTAATTTGCTCTCTACGTCGGAAACTCTTATTCAATCCAAGACGAAAGGCAGCTCTTATTTTGATGCTATCCATATATCATATAAGGAGTTGTATGAAAAGCTACTTGAAGCGCGAGAAGCGTCTCCTCATTATGTGAAACCGTTGCAACCTCCGTATCTGAATCGGTATGACATCAACGCTTATTGTGAATATCATGCCGGAGCTCAATGTATACCATTGAGAATTTCCTTGCCTCAAACATCGAGTCCAAAGTCTTTTGGATCATGGAATCTTAGAATTTATAATAAATGATCAACCTAGTTTGGTAACTGAAGGTCCTGCTAGATTAATACCAAAAGTATTCAAAGGTAAGAGTATCAGTAGGGGCGTCCAGAAGGAAGAAGATTTTCTGAGGTCCGAGGCTCAAATACGTATTTAAAGATTGAAAACCATAAATTGAGCACCAAAATGGAAACCATGTAGAAAGATTTCCATAAGGTCAGTCAAGCCTTTAAAAATATTGGTATAGGAAACATCCCAGAAGAACGGATAACAAGGGTCACCAAACTAAAAAAGAATTGCAAGATACATGAAGGACGAGCCAAGAAGTTTTCTCATGATTTACGAGCTGCAGAAGAAAGACACAATACATCTGTTATTGAATTAGGAAGATGTCAAACCAAAAATCAAATGATGAATAGTGCTATGACCAACAAGGAAGCATCATATCATATCCATATGCATGAGATTGATACTGAATTAAAAGCCACTAAGACCAGAAACAATACATTGATGAAATGTTTAGATGATTATAGAGATCTTGTACAAGAACTTCTTGAACACAAATATTCTCTCACAATAAAAAATGAACAACATTGTTTACAACTCCGAGAATTGACACAGAAGATAAAGGAAAAAGACAATATCATGAAGGAAGTTGTTGCTCAAGCAAACAATGTGGCCCATAAGCTAGTAGACTTAGCTGGCTTCACGAGAGAATTAAAGCAGATTGACAACTCCACACCTGAGCATGAGTGGAAGTTAATTTGGCTTTTAAGGGAAATAGAGAAATTAGGAGTGAAAGTTATTCCCTATATATAAAGTTTTGTTTGATATATTAAAACTTTTGTGTTCAATGAAATCTGTTTTAAGATGATCACTCTTGATTAACTCCTTTTTTGCATTTGCATTTGTACTTTTATGTTTGTTGTTGTATTACACAGTCTACATTCCCATTTATGCATTTTCGCATTTACATTACATTAATTTTAAGCATTGTTATATGCATTAGTTATAAAAAAAATGGAGTAATCTTGTGAATGACTACAAGATCAGTGGCCAGAATAATTGACATGGATACATCAAGATACAAGGAAAGAAGCATTGGATTCTCCACAAGATGGATCGAATCAAATTATTCAGGTGATGGCAACTGATAAAGAAGAGATAACTGCTAAAGAGCAACAATGCTATCAGATTAGTGAGTTAAGAAAGATAACATACCCTGGGGCATCCCACTCTAACCCAAAGAATAGCCTCATTAATTATTCACAATATGATGAGAGATTCAAGAGGGTGGATGAAGCAATCAGAAATATGAAAGGTGTTAATGCCTACCATAAATAATTAGAAGCACGAGAGCTCAACTTGGTTCCAGATTTGGTTATTCCCCATGAATTCAAAATGCCTGATTTTGATAAATATGATGGCACCAGTTGTCCTCTTATCCACCCTGAGAATGTTTTGCAGAAAAATGGAAGGATATTTGAATTTTGATGATTTGTTAATTCACTCCTTCCATGATAGCCTCGTTGTCCCAGCAGTAGTATGGTACAATCATTTGAATCAAGAGCATATTAAAAGATGGGTTTATCTAGCTGATGCATTCTTGGGACAATATCGATATGTTAAAGGTTTAGCTCCCAAACGAAAGGATCTTCAAGGAATAAAGATGAA
The DNA here is from genome assembly GCF_006381635.1 of Hibiscus syriacus. Taxonomy (NCBI): domain Eukaryota; kingdom Viridiplantae; phylum Streptophyta; class Magnoliopsida; order Malvales; family Malvaceae; genus Hibiscus; species Hibiscus syriacus. Next base: position 1,179,798 of record NW_024062559.1, read on the forward strand.
AGCTAATGAAGGATTTAAGGAGTAAGCCTTAAGATGGAGAGGAGTGATAGCACAAGTTCAACATCCCATGTTAGAAGAAGAGATATCATATATGTTTCGTGATTCCCTTCCTGCTCATTTTTTTTAATTAATGCTGGCAAATCCGATGAAGGAATTCGACAATCTTGTGACAAATGGAGAATTAATTGAAAATGTAATCAGTGAAGGAAACTTAAAAGTCACATCCAAAAGCCCAACTGATCAAAAAGAGAAAGTTGATGATGTGAATGAATGTCGCATCCAGAGTCCCCGCAACTGTAAAAGAAAAGGAGCAAGTAGTTGTTCGGATCGACCAAAGAAAGTTATGCGATCAAGAAATACTTTGGAGGTGTTCCAAACTTCCATTTCAGACTTGTACCCCCATTTGATTAAAGGTCAATACATCACCCCAAGACCAAAAAAAGTGCCACCAAACCCTTCTACTCATAACTATGATCAAGGTAGTGTTTGTGATTTCCACTTGGGGGTATCTGGGCACTCTACGGGCAATTGTAGGCCATTGTTAAAAGAAATTGGGATGCTTGTTGACAATGAGACATTGACACGAGAGTTGGTGGAACGGTGGTTGATGAACTCAAGCAGGACATCAAAGCGTGATTAAATCAAGTGTTGTCACATTAGATAAGTAAAGGGGCATCCTGATCAAAGAATAGATCATTTCATCAGTCATAGTACTTTCTATTTTCAGCATCTTGTTTGAACATGTTTTTCTTGTTACTTTCCACGCCTTTTTATGCAATAAATAAATTCGTGTTGCTTTTATGATTATGAGCAAGGAATCAAATTTTAATCTTGAAGTTTTTTAGTATCAAGTTAATTAAATATTCTTTTAATTTTTCAAGAGTCATAGATCTTTGGCAAGTAGTAAAATTATACCTTCTGTATCTCATCTAACGCCAATTACTTGATCCTTACAAAAACCAAATCCTGACACTACAATTATCTGAGACTCTAAAGTAATGTCTCTACCTATTTTTGAGACACCAAATCCTAATGTTTACCTTCTCGGGTAGAGTTGATTGATTTATAACATTCCACCATATACACGACTTCAAAAGTCACACATTTATCCTTCCATATATAAAACCATTATACTGGTAAAACCAAAAGACCTCAAAAGAACCAAACTTTCATTTATCCGTGAATCTTCCTGCAAGAAGAAACGAGATGAGGAATCATGGACCAACTTATTGAAGATAATTTCGAGTGATTGGGGCATACTCAAAATAAGAAGAAGAAATAAGAAAAAAGAGGGATTGATTTAGATAAATATATCATGCATTAATTACATTGTTTTCATGTAAATAAAGTTAATCTTGAATATTCATCCCTCTGGGGATACCTCTTTTTACAAAGGTTTTTGTGTATGAAATGATGAATGGTCGAATAAAGATTGTCAATCCAGTTTTATTACGAAGACAAATATCCATGAAGTAAAGAGAGTTTTAAACCACAAGGTAGGTCAAATATGAGGTGTTTAAAGATCAAATCCAGTCAAGAATAACAAAGGCAAGAGGAAAAGGAAGAACTCAAAGCAATTGAAGTCTTATACTCATCCATCAGAGAAAAAAAAGAAAGGAAAAAAGAAGGAAAAAAGAAAAGAAAAATAAAGAGAAAGAAAAAAAAAGAAAAAAAAAAAAAAAAGAAAGAAAAGAAAAGAAATTGAATCAAGATGGGTGACTCATTAAGCCTCAAGATACAATGTTATCAAGTGCAATCAGTTCAAATATTCATATTCAACAAGAAGTGCAAGAGAAATACTGAAGATATAAGAAAATGGAAATGAACCCAAAAATTGGCAATCTAGAGGGATCCAAAAAAGAAATGATGAAAAACAAGTAGCAAAGCAGATCCAAGTCCAGCAAGGCAAGATTGAAGGCATCAGAATGAATTGATCTTGGTTCAATTACCCTTAAACACTTGTTTGGGCCTTTTTATCCATTTCTTTCGTAACCATGAGTCTTGGTCTATGTTACATACCTGAAAAGTCCATTCTAATCATACATGGATTTCTAAAAGAGACTATCTTCATATTTCATTCCGCTTCTCAAGAATGATTTTTATTTGAAAATTTTGTTTTTAAAATCTTTAATGCATGATATGAAAAATGATAAAAGGGGGGTTCAAGATGTAAAATTTCTAAATAACTTCTTGAAACCAAAAGAGGATTCGAGTTGAAAACCTGAAAAGGTGGCTTGAATATCGAAATGGTGCAACAACAACATAAGAGACGATCTTAAGCTCTTGATGAAGCACCGCTCATCTCAAAGATGTTCCTGAGATTCTGGAATCAATAAGTATCTCTATGAGATTAATACAATAACCATTTCTTCAAGGTAGAGAAAGCTCAAAGATACATATATGATGGACCAACCTGAGAGACCTTACTTTAACAGAATCAACCTATACCTTAAATCAGTCAATAATTTTGACACTTGACATAGGACTATGATTTTTTGATTTAAAAGAGTAGTTGATTTATTTGATATTCATTGAATTCATGCTTATGATTTGATTCTATTGTGAACCTGTAATAGGCAATACTTTACAAAATTCTTTCATTTTTTGATAAAGAAAGGAGGAAAAACATTTTCAAACAGGACAGTCTCAAATCAGAAAGATTCTTGAAGCAATTTGATGCCTATTCTACCTCTATTGGAGAAAAAGAATGAGCGATGCTGGAATGATGAAGCATTTCACATTCTTGAAAGCAAGTGGTCCAAAAAGCCAGAAAGTCTAGATAATTGAACTTATAGCACTTTCTTGTGACATTATCAATAATTCATCAAGAAGGATTATCCTATTCAAAAAGGGAACATATTTTAAAGCATACCAAAAGACAAGATGCAACCAGTCAAGAAGAATATGACCACCTCATTCAGAATATGCACATATCTCAGACATTTCTGTCAGAAAGATTAATCACTTCTTAAAGTTTGTGACACTAGAATTCCTCAAATTACTTAACAACACTGTTGTTTAGTGACACTAGAATGAGAGTATTCAAGATAAATAAATTTGGGGCACGAATAAAGCCACAAGTACCCATAATAATGCATTGTCAAAATTAGACCTCGTGGGGATCATGATATTCAAGTCAAACAGACATTGAGAGTGAACCAGAAATAGAATATTGAGGTATCTCAAAAGCCCATTTCAGACAGAAATGATCCATGTGAGTATCTTGAAGTCTCACATCAGTATAAAGAAACGTTGGGGCATTTTAAAGTCTCACATCAGTATGAAGAAACGTTGGGGCATTTTGAAGTCTCACATCAGTATGAAGAATTGTTTGGGCATTTTGAAGTCTCACATCAGTATAAAGAAACATTGGGGCATTTTGAAAGCTCACATCAACAAGAAGTAAATGATGGGGCATGCTGAAAGCCCATTTCAATTAGAAATAGGAATGTTGACGTATTTTGAACGTTCATATCAGCAAATGTAGGGGCATACTAACGGCCTATATCATCTTATGGAAAGATCATTGCTTTGAGCAAATATTTCCAATAAGACAAAAATGTATGAAGAATGAAAATGGTGAAACAGTGACAGTGGAGCTGACTATACATAATTATTTTTTCCATCATGCAGTTGCATTATTTTGATGATTTGATGCTGGCAATTAAAGCATCCCACTTACATTCCTATTAAGCTTTGTTCTTAAGTGTCCTTGTGACGTCCTACAAAAGCTCTGAACACTATGCAAAGAGTTCACTGATTGAGAAATCTGGCAGAAGCCACATGAAAGAATGAATGTGTTGTCAAATGTTTTACGAACATCTGTGCACAAGCCATATGAAAGAATGAATGTGTTATCAAATGTTTTACGAACATCTGTGCACAAGCCACAGGAAAGAATGAATGTGTTATCAAATGTTTTACGAACATCTGTGCAGAAACCATAGGAAAGGATGAATGTATTGTCAAATGTTTTACGAACCAGTGATTATGGTGCTGAACCAATATTGCTATCATATGGTGTTTCTATTTGTTGATCTGAGTTTTGACTTCTTAAACCCCAAGGTTAAACGAAGATTTCTTTCTACATAAGGGAAGTTGAAATTTTAATAATAAGAAACCAGTGGAGCCAACTGAGATTGAACAATAGGATGTTGTTAAACATCTCGACATGATATGGTCTGAATGGTTTTGTTCGAGATCCAATTAGATGTGGAGCCATGAAAGGAATTAGGATAAATCCTCCTTGTGATGCGTTTCAAGAGTCAGATCAGAATAGACTGCTCTCCTAATTAATCTCTGCTGAGTTTAGCATATCTACATCTACATTTTTAAAGATGATAGATTTTCTTTTCAAATATGAAAGCTTTATTGGATTTTTATACAAGTCCAAGCAAAGAAAGCTGGTGTTATCCACAATAAAATGGGACAACAAGGTTGTAATTCTGATTACAGTTAGAGGCCCACAAATGAAACATTTCTTTTAAGACTTTAATGAAACAAAGAAGACATAAAGATACAAGTGGATCAGATGGTTCATCAGAAATGCCAGCTTGAAATGACATTTGGACTAAGTAAAGGAAGACTGAGTTCGCCACTTTGAAATCAAATGAAGATTACATCAACATTCATGCATTCATAAGAACATCATTTGCATAATAGAAAATGCATTACATTGATACATTTGATTGCATTCAAACATGAAGTTTTACAGGTTTTCATATGAAAAAAGAAGATTCATGATGAAAAATACCTTATAAGTATAAGGTAGAATTCAAACCTCAAATACAGGAATCATGTCAGGAGAGGCAAACGTCTGAAGAATAGATGGTCGCAATCCATAAATGAAACATTATTTTGAAATGGGGCATGTTACCCAATCAACAAGTTATTTCAAAAAATAAGAAAACAATTTTCAAAGTTTCTCATTTAATCTTTTCTGAAAATGAAATTGTTGAATAGTAAGAAAACGATTTCTAAAGTTTCTTACTTAGTAAACTATTTCCCGAATATGTAAGTCTTTCGAGCATGATTTTTAAAACCTTCGGGTCATCTGTAAGACCTTTAGTGCATGATGTTAAAGCCTTCAGGTCATCCATAAGACCTTCAGTGCAGGATGTTTTCAAATGAGATTTTAGAAACTAAGCCTTCGAGGGTTTCTTGTTCTGTAAATCCTTCGGGTCATCTATAAGACCTTCAGTGTAAGATGTTAAAGCCTTCGGGTTATCCATAAGACCTTCAGTGCAGGATGTTTTAAAATGAGATTTTAGAAACCAAGCCTTCAAGGGTTTCTTGATCTGTAAATCCTTAGGGTCATCTGTAAGACCTTCAGTGCAAGATGTTAAAGCCTTCGGGTCATCCATAAGACATTCAATGCAATGTTTTCAAATAAGATTTTATAAACTAAGCCTTCGGGGGTTTCTTGATCTGTAAAACCTTCGGGTCATCTGTAAGACCTTCAGTGCAAGATTTTAAAGCCCTCGGGTCATCCATAAGACCTTCAGTGTAGGATGTTTTCAAATGAGATTTTAGAAACCAAGCCTTCAGGGATTTACTAATTATCTCAAAAGAGTTGTTAAAGGAAGCTAAGCCTAACAAAGGGGTTCCTTGACAACTAAGAAACTAAGACTTCGGGGGTTTCTTGATTTGAATTTCATAAATTAGCAAAGATTTCAGCAAATAATTACCATACTTTTCAATCTTTGAAAACATTGATTTTAGCAAAGATTTGAATCCATCACTTGAGGGTTCAACAACTCTATCTTAATAAAGAGAAGTCAACTGAACAAAAATTTATTGTCTTTTCGTCTTTGCCATATTCTTGTTAACACAACAATGGGCAAAGAGGGGCAGTTGTAGACATTAAAATTTTGTCCCGTTTTGTTTTTATTTTGATTATTTTATTATTATTATTATAAATATTATTATTAATATTATATATTATTATTATTATTAAATAAAATATATATTACAGGCCCAATTTACAAGGGATTTGGCCCGATCCAACATACCTAGGCCCAAGAAGCCTAAAACCCTATTTAGGGTTTTTGTTTAGGGTTTCTAACCCTATCTCCAATCACCACCTCTGCTGTCAAATGCTCCAACCGGCCATTGCCGACGTCCAGCCACTACCGACGCACCAGTGCCACGCCGATGCCTCTTCGAAGACTCCAGAAGGCCAGCTGCCCCTCCACGTCGCGTGCTCTAGGGTGAGTCACCACCATAGTTTGGTGACTCACCGAGGCTTTCACCCTTTAACCAGTCCGAAGAGGACATCGTGGTGGCTATAAAAGCCATCCACCGAACCTGTAAAAAAATAGGGCAAGAACGAAGACAACAATCGACAGCAAACAACCACACAACAAGCAGCAACCATTCGAAAAGAAAAACAAAGAAGAAAAGAGAAGGAACTTACCCTCGGAGAGTCCAAACGTCACCGGAGATCCAAATATCGAAGGTAAAAAAAACTTAGATCTAGAAAAATCTAAGAGTTTTTAGGAGAAACTAAGGTTGGATTTAGGATGAGGGAAAGTCGAACGTTAATTTGAGGTATTTTGTAATTTTCGACCACCGTGAACGGTGGCTGGCGGCGGTGACCGGCACCGGAGCACGGTGACCGGCGGCTGTCGAAATTCCATCTGGTGAGGGAAGCTAGAGAAAATGGAGAGGGTTCTCTCTTTAAGAGAGAGAACCAAAGAGGAGAAATGAAGAAAACTGGCCTAAATGGCCGGTTTTAGGCCGGTTAAATGGGTATTTATACCCCTCCCTGAACAACGTTGTTTTGGGGGAGGGGTGCTTGTGTAATTTCCCACATGGAAAAACCCTTTTTATCCCTTTTAATTTTATTAGTTTATATTTTAACCCCGAATAATTATTTATGGCTAAATTACACTGTTAATACCTACCTCTCATAATATTTCAAATTATGTCCATTAACTTTTATATTTTGTAATTTAATCCTATAGGTTTTAATTCCTTTTATTTTGGTCATTTTATTCCTATTTTATTTTATTTTTATTATTGTCCTTTATTTTTCAATATGTTTAAATTAGTACTTTAATTATTATTATTTTATATTAATATATATATATATATATGGAAGATTTGTAAATATTATTTGATTAATTTCAAAAATTAATTAAATAATATTATTTATTTATTTTTAAATATTAAGAAATGGTTGTCTTAAAATAACTAGAGGTCTTATTCTGGTATTTTAAAAATAAATAAATATCATACTTATGAAATATATATATATTTACTTCATTTGTATTTAAATTATTTTTAGAAAAATCATATTATTATTAATATTTATTTTTTTAATATTAAGAAAGGGTTGTCTTAAAGCAACTATATGTCATTTTCTGATATTTTAAATAAATAAAATACTATATTTAATTTAGTTTTATTTAAATTATTTTTTAGGAAAAAATATCATATTTTAATATTTATTTATTTTTTAATATTAAAGAAATGGATTAAAGAAAGGGGTTGTCTTAAAAAACTAGATGTCATTTTCTGATATTTTTAAATAAATACCTTATTTATAATTTATAAAAATCATTTTATATGTTTTTCCTTAGAATTATTCGATTTAATATGAAATAATAAGATCATAAATTAAATTTATATTCGAAACTTCTACTGTTAGAGACAATTTATAATCAAAGGGTACCAATTTTGGGCGTTGTGAAGGTGCTAATCCTTCCCCAAACGTAACCGACCACGAATCCCTTTTTATTATTAAAAAGAATGAATTTTTGGTTAAACGCAGACCGATTTATCTTTTAAATGATATTTTTCTTAAAAACTCTTTTAAAAGAGAATTTTTAGGTATTCGATCTACCTTACCCAAAAAGGTCGATGGCGACTCCAAAACATTTCCAATAAAAACCATTCATTTATTCACATGACTTTTTCCGCCAAGGAAAATTCGTGCCCAGGCAAAATCTGGTTACGACTTACATTGTTTTAGTGTTGACCCGGGCTAGACCTGAAACGATCGCATAGGATTCGTGCCTTTCTACTTAGAAAGGGTAACTATACTTCTGGTCCTTCTCCTTTTGAATTGTAATTCAATATGGTCTTATTGATGCTATTTAAATGTGATTTCAACCCTAATAGTTTTAATTTGATTGATTTACTACCTAGAATTTATTAATTGGACATTAATAAATTATTTTATCATCCAGGTAAATTATTTGGGGTTGTGTTCGTGTTGTGGATCTCTCATGTTCATGGAAAAAGGCAAGAAGCCTAGATTTAATGTCGATAAGTTCAAATGCAAGAAATTAAGGTGAGTACACCTCGAATTCCAAATTATTTCATGGATTTGATAATTATGATGTTTGCATTTCATGTGTGGACACTCGACTTAATATTCGAGTAGTAATAGAGTAAATTATTAAATTGTTCATAGTTAAAAATAATGCGTACATTAATCAGAAACGAGTTCGAAAGTAGCGAACCTTAAGGGAATGTCGTAAGATGTTTGTAACTATCTGATAAGCCGTAATAATAGTCTAAATTATCCCCAGATGAGTGAAATGATCATAATACCCTGCTCATTATCAATGGCATAACAAAATGGCGGCTAGGGGATCCACACAATTTTTAAAAATTCATATTAATCTTTAATTTTTTTATAATAAAAATTAATTAAACCCTTCCCATAATTTTAAAGAAGTTCTCATTAAGCCTCTCAAATTTTTAAAAACTTTAGTTAGACCCTAATTTTTGAGGAAAAAAATGTAAATTGAACCTTTCAAAAATTTCAAAAAATTAATTTAAACCTTTAAATTTTTTAAAATTTTAAGTTGACCCCCCAAACTCTATCACCAAATTCCATCGTTGTTCATAATAATTGATAAGAGAAGCACTGATTTGCGAGGAAAACGTTCTAGGACTCTAATAATAAATTAAGTAATCTCTCATAAGTAATAGAATATTTGATATACCCTCGTGTGTGGATAATTATCAAAATGTCTTTAGAGGGCTAAAATTACTGAGTTGCACTTGTGGGCTTAGATGAATAAACTGATCTGGGATAATGAAAGAAAGAAATAAATTACCATGATTAAGAAAATAATTGTAGTAAACTTATGAATAAGTAAATGATCAAAATGCCCTTTAGGGCCAAATTACGACTTTGAGATCGTATGGAGCAACGGGCATTTGTCCTCTATCCAACCTGTATCAAGTATCTCGTGTCAACATTTGATGTTTCAGAGGTTATGACTATCAGCAGGAGCAATATCTGCAAGATTTAGACAAAATGGGAACCTGATTTTGTGTCAAGTAATGGGTCAGCTATCGCTGATTCTTTGTTGTAACATCATTCTAATTGTTAAAATTAGGCAGTAATGAAGAAAAAAAGATATACATCCTTCTAATAGTTGTTTAAATGGGCAAAACATCATTCAAATGTTTAATGTTAATGCTCAACTAATAGTACACGAAAGTGCATGTTTAGTAAAAAAAATTGAAAAGTTGGGTGACCAGAACAGAATAAAATCTTTAGTTTAGTGAAGATTTTGAAAACAAAATAGTTAGGTGACTGAAACGAAATTACAAAAATAACTAACTGACTAAATATGTAATTTACCCTGACAACTTTTAACAGAGTTAACAGTTTTTGAAAAATGATGTAACAATTTAAACTTTAGGAGACAACATCCTAGAAAATATTTTATAAGGTAACTTGGTACAAAATGTATAGTTTAAGAGGGACAATGACGCATTTAATCCTTAAAACAAACTTAACTTAAGACATTGTATAAGCAAAATATGTTTAAACATGGTTCAAAAGAAAATTTTGAAACCATGCATGTTGAAATCCTTATCTTACATTATCATAGAATATTTTGATATAATTTTAATGTTTCTGTCGTAACGGTACTTAAACTTGGAATGAGTCTTGACTATTTGTAAAAAAATTGATTTTTGTTTTAAAAAATGTTTTAGAGTCGCCATCAACCTTTTGAGTTAAGTAGATCGAATACCTGAAAATCTGTTGAAAACATTTTCATGTTTCGATATAACAAATTAAGTTAAATGAATTTTAAGATTTCACAAAAGATTTTCTAAGTATATTCGATGTAATTATTCGAATATCAAAATATTACTCCAAGTGTTTCAAAGTTCATTTTAATCCTTACTAAAGTGAAAAATTGTGTTTTATACTTAAACTATTTTTAAAACAATTTTACAAAGTATTTAGAACCGTTTCAAAGCCAAGAAAAATCAGATTGTCCAGGGGGTACAGATTCCCCCCATGGGGTACAGATTCCCCTGCAGGTTTTTGGCTCCGAGAAAACAGAATGTCCAGGGGGTATAGATTCCCCCAGGGGGTACCGATGCCCCCCTGTCTAATGGTCGAAATCAGATTGCACTTAGGGAACCGATTCCCCATGAGGGGGTACCGATTCCCCCACGCTCCAAGTTGTTTTATTAATGGATTATCATCTCCAAACGGCTCCAAAACATCCCAACGGCTATATACGACTTCAAACACATTCCAAGCTATAAATACAAGCTAAGGATACTTGAAGAAGCAATAGAACAACTATCCAAGCAATCAAACACAAGAGAAGAGCTTTTCATTCTTATTTCATCTTTCTCTTGTATATATTTTGTTCTTGTGAGCTCAATCTTGTAAACACCTACCTTAGAGAGGTTTTCTTGTTTATATTTCTTATCATTTTGTAAAGGGGAAAGGTTCTAGCTTATCCCTTGTAAAAGCTAGGGAAAGGTTCTAGTTTAGCCCGGAAAAACTAGGGAGTTGTAAGGTTATCTCTTTGTCCTCAAAAGAAAGACAAATTAGTGAATTTGTGGAAAATCCTTGGTGAGGAGCTAAGGTAGTGGATGTAGACTTTGGTTAGAAAGTCGAACCACTATAAATCGTTGTGCAATTCTATATCTTTCAATCTCCTTACTCCCTAAACAAAAAACCATTCCGACCCCTCTTTGCAAATCATTCGGTTGTCAAATCGAGCTTCCGAAAATCCCAACAATTGGCATCAGAGCCTAACTCATTAGGAAGGTTTAACCACCTTGAGACGGTCCTCGAAGAAGCTCTACCAATTCCCGATGCAACCGACAAATAAATGACTTTTTCCTCCGGTGCTTATTATCTTGAAGAATATCCTATTATGGATTCACAACCGGTCAACAAGCCACCTTTCTTTAATAGAGCAAATTATGCACATTGGAAGAATAAGATGATGTACTTTATTCAATCCTACAATCTAGGAGCTTGGAACTCAATCATGGACGGTTACTTCTCTCCACCCGGTAAGTACAACGACTATAGTAGAGAATAGCAAAATATTTCCAGCTTAATTCTAAGGCTATACATATTCTATTATGTGCTTTAGGCCCAAATGAATATGGAAGAATCTCATCTTGTTCCAGTGCCAAAGAGATTTGGGATAAGCTCCAAGTCACTCATGAAGGAACTGACAAAGTGAGGGAATCAAAGAAAAGTCTTATCAACCATAGCTACGAGAACTTCAAGATGAAACCCGATGAAGGCATCTAAGCTATGACGGATAGATTTTCCGTGATTGTCAACGGTCTCAAGAGATATGGAGAAGTAATCCCAAATGAGAAACTTGTGAGGAAGATGATCTACTCTCTTCCAAAGGAGTAGCAATCAAAGAATACGGTCATTATCGAAGCAAGAAACCTAAAGTTCTCACTCTCGACGAGCTAATTGGTTCCCTTCTCACTCATGAGATGATGGTGAATGAAGATGAAGAAAGAGAAGAGAAGAAAAATAAGAAGAATGAGGAGGTAGGCATTTCCTTCAAATCCACCAATGAAAGCTATCAAGATTCAAGTGATGAGGTGGATGGAGACGATGATGAACAAGAAGAAGAGATGGTCAAACTCTTGAAGGAACTCAAGAGATTCATGATTTCCAAGGAAGTGAAACATGAATCAACCAAGAAGAAGAGTCCCCCGGTATGTTTTAATTGTCAAAAAAAGGGGCATGTCAAGTATGAATGCCTCTTCTAAAGAAAAAGGGGAAGAAGGCATTTGTTGCATCTTGGAGTGATGAAGATGATTCCAATGATGAAGATGAAGTAGTCAACCTATGCCTCATGACCACTCAAGAAGAATTCGAGGTATCTTCTAACTCAAATGAATTTAATTCATTTACTTTTGATGAGTTACAAGATGCTTATAATAGGTTGTATTTGGGATTTGAGATCATGAATTCCAAATATACGAAATTAATTTCAAAACTCAAAATTAAAGATAATTTGATTTTGAAAGCAAAAGTTGATTTTGAAAATCAAAATGAAATTTTGAAAAATAATTTAGAGCTTTCAAAAATCAAAATAAATGATTTAGAAAAAGAAAATTTTGAGTTAGGAGTTAATCTTGAAAGCTTAATAAAAGAAAAATAATTAATTTCTAAAAACAACCTATTATGTTTAAATATGGCAAAATGCTCACATTGCCATTATCATGGTCATATGGAACATACTTGTCCTTTGAAGAAAGGAAAACATTTTAAAATTAGGCAAGTCTGGGTTCTGAAAGGAACAAGGGGCATTGAAACTAACGTCCAAGGATCCAAAGCAATTTGGATACCAAAATATACTTAAATGACTCTTGTAGGTGTGTGGGAGCAATGGTGATGAAAGTGATGATATTCAAGATGCTCTAGCCACACATGAAAAAGGAATGGGTAACCTCTAAGCATAATGCTTTTAATTTTGGTTATTTGGTTGCTCATTTGATTTTAAGCATGCATGAGTTTTGGTTTTAAATGATTATGCATCATTGTTTTAATCTCATGTATGTTGAAAAGATGATTATGATGAACATTTTAAAGTTATATTAATTTTTAAGAATTTTTAGCTCATCATAATAAAATTTGGTCAAAATTGGTTTTAATGCAATTGATATCTCTCTAACAATTGATATCAATTTTTCAAATACTTTGATTTTACAAATTTTAAAATTTTTGACCTAAATTTGAATGTGTATGAATGTGGTTTAAATGAAATGATATCTCTCTAACAATTGATATCAAAATTTTCAAATGCATAATTTTTAGAAAACTTTATGCATATGCACTTAATTTTAACAATTGGTATTGATATCAAATTTCAACAATTGGTATTGCATAAAGTATTTTAGTCTTGGATATATTGAATTTCATGTGCTACTAACATGTTTGTTATTCTTTGTTGAAATTCAATTTTGTTTAAGTGTCTTGTTCTTAAAGCTAAATTTTATTTGGAATGCATTTATTGAGGGGGAGCTTTGATTTTTTCAAATGATTTTTAAAATGTCAAATTTACTACTTACTCTCCAAAGTTATTTTGAACTTCAAAGATTAGAGTCTTTTTGATTTAACAAAAAGGGGGAGAAGTGTTAAGGTGTTAAAGTAAGGGGGAGTAATTTCAAACTTGATTTCAAATTCTTAAAATTACTCAAATGTTTGTTATATCAAAAAGGGGGAGATTGTTGAAAATATTTTGATGTTTCGATATAACAAATTAAGTTAAATGAATTTTAAGATTTTACAAAAGATTTTCTAAATATATTCGATGTAATTATTCGAATATCAAAATATTACTCCAAGTGTTTCAAAGTTCATTTTAATCCTTACTAAAGTGTAAAATTGTGTTTTACACTTAAACTATTTTTAAAACAATTTTACAAAGTATTTCAAACCGTTTCAAAGCCAAAAAAAAATCAGATTGTCCAGGGGGTACAGATTCCTCCCCCATGGGGTACAGATTCCCCCTGCAGGTTTTTGGCTCCGAGAAAACAGAATGTCCAGGGGGTACAGATTCCACCTAGGGGGTACCGATTCCCCCTGTCTAACGGTCGAAATCAGATTGCACTTAGGGAACCGATTCCCCATGAGGGGGTACCGATTCCCCCCACGCTCCAAGCTGTTTTATTAATGGATTCTCATCTCCAAACGGCTCCAAAACATCCCCAACGGCTATATACGACTTCAAACACATTCCAAGCTATAAATACAAGCTAAGGACACTTGAAGAAGCAATAGAACAACTATCCAAGCAATCAAACACAAGAGAAGAGTTTTTCATTCTTATTTCATCTTTCTCTTGTATATATTTTGTTCTTGTGAGCTCAATCTTGTAAACACCTACCTTAGAGAGGTTTTCTTGTTTACATTTCTTATCCTTTTGTAAAGGGAAATGTTCTAGCTTATCTTTTGTAAAAGCTAGGGAAAGGTTCTAGTTTAGCCCGGAAAAACTAGGGAGTTGTAAGGTTATCTCTTTGTCCTCAAAAGAAAGACAAATTAGTTAATTTGTGGAAAATCCTTGGTGAGGAGCTAAGGTAGTGGATGTAGACTTTGGTTTAGAAAGTTGAACCACTATGAATCGCTGTGCAATTCTCTATCTTTCAATCTCCTTACTCCCTAAACACAAAACCGTTTCGACCCCTCTTTGCAAATCATTCCGGTTGTCGAATCGAGCTTCCGAAAATCCCAACAAAATCGTCTTTTAAAAGAGGTTTTAAGAAAGCATCCTTTTAAAAGATAACATCAATATGCATGTAATCAGAAATTTATCATTTGAAAAAAGGGTCAGGAGTTGATTATGTGTTGGGAAGGATGAGCACCCCCACAACGCCCAAAATTGATACCTCATCGATTATATGTTGTCTCTAATAACGAAAGTCTAAGAATTTAAATATAAATTTAAATTATGATCCTCTTATTCCATAAACGTTTACACAATTTTATTAACGAAAAATTCTAGGGAGAGAGAGAAGATATTCCATTATTTCTAATCGAAGAGAAAATAATCACTAAAATACATTAGGGCGAGTATTTCTCTTTCCAACTGAAAAAAAAGAATATAGTAATTTCTCCTAAGAACTCAGTATTGAGGAATTGATCAAGTCGAGAATTAAATGGAAATTTAAGCCAATCAATCACAATTACCTATCCAATTAGAAGAGATAAAGAATGTTCAATTATTTAAAAAGATTGAGACCAAGTCCTTAATATGAATTAAACGAATTGTCTCGAAAAGTTTAAATAAAAGAACATTTATTTTTCTCTTTTTGTTGATTAATTTTAAGGTTAATTGATTTTTAGGTTTCAAGGTATTTATTTATTTTTAAAATATTGAAATATGACATCTAGTTACTTAAACAACCCTTTCTCGATATTTTAAAATAAATGAACATTGTCTTTAATTCAATTATGGAGTTGGTCGAAGTTATGAAAAGACATATTTAGCAAAATGTTTAAAAGCAAATTAAAGTATTTAATGGGTAGTAATAATAATAAAAATATTTAATGAACACATATCACATATATACATATATACTATTTATAAACGAGCACTTAATTTTAGAAAATAGTAAAACATGGAACTTCGGGCATAACCCTAAATTAAGAAGACTAAAGTTTAGGGACTAAATTAAAAGGAAATTAAAATTAAGGGTTTAATCTAAAATCTAAGTACTCAAACTAGGACTAAATTAAGAGAAACTTAAAACCAGGGGTTCAATCTAAATTTCAAGTAAACTATTCTAAATCTAAAACGTAAATTATCGAAAAAAACGAATCAAACATTATACATCAAATTAAAATAATTGCCGTGTAACTAAACTTAATCTAATTGTACATTCACCTATATTATATAAATATTAATAGATAAAACATATGCATCATTTAAAATACATACTATATGTATTTTACATATAAAATACAATACATAATATACCACACAACAACTAAAATACCAATTAATATACACATATAAAAAATATAATATAAATATAAGTATATGATATATTTATGTATAGTACACACATATAAGCCAACGAGTATTGATACAAGTGATTGAGATTCAGGAATTTGAGCTTGTAAGGCCAAGTTCGAATCCCATCACCGTCAATCTTGGTGGGCAATCTGTAAAATCTTATGTAAATCTCAATTGAGTGTTAAGTATGCCAGACTGGGAAGCCACCCTGATCTAAACTTTTTTTGTACCAAAACAATAGTAGATACATATAAATATAAAAAAATATAAGATAATATATTAATAAAAATGATTAAATTCAAAGAGGGAGAAAACGTAAGTAATTTAATCTATTTTCAAAACATAATAAAATATTTAATTTTTAATAATAGGTATTTTCGAATTAATAATGTAACATGCGTATATTAAGAAATTATTTACAAATAAAGATAATAAATCTAATAAATGCATAAAAAAATTAAATAGGGAAATTAGATGTGTAAAATAAAAAGAGTTGCATTTGTGAATTAATATATTTTTGAGATTGTACATACAAGAATCTATATATTTAAAAATTTAACGTGTATAACTTATACACACATTAAATATAGTATATAATAAGTAACAAAATT
The DNA here is from genome assembly GCF_006381635.1 of Hibiscus syriacus. NCBI lineage: Eukaryota > Viridiplantae > Streptophyta > Magnoliopsida > Malvales > Malvaceae > Hibiscus > Hibiscus syriacus. The sequence continues at coordinate 1,196,179 of NW_024062559.1, forward strand.
ATAGATTTTTTAATCTTAGTACACGTTTAGACAATATATACATAAAATACACAATGCTTCATATAAAATACATATCAAATATGAAATATAAATATAAAACTTTGTGTGTGTGTGTATACCACCGCCAATACATTTAATACTATGCATATTATAATCAAATAAATGTATGGAAAGTAAATTAATTTACCAATTACATGCAAATAGATAGGAAATCAGAACAAAAGTAGAAACTAAATAAATTGAAATTTAATGAATGAAATTAAATAAATAGATGCCTCTAACGTAAATACAAATTAGACAAGTAAACTAGAAATAGGGACTAAAATTAAATATTTCAAAAATTAAAATACCGAAAAATAAAAAGCTGAAAGTAAATGCAATAAATAAAGGGGTATTGAAGTATAAATAAAGTAAAAATGCTGAAATATAAATACTGAAAATTTAAAGGCTAAAAAATAAAATATAAAGGTCTAAAATAAAAAAATAAAGTGCACAAATAATAAAAAACAGAAAATTAAATAACAAAACTTAAAAGGATGAAATCACATAAAATAAAAGTTAGTGAGTTAGTATAAAGATTAGTAAAGTTAATATGCAGGAAACAAAATAAATAAATAAAAGAAAATAAATAAATGGGACCAGAATGTAAAAACAAGCTAAAACTTAGGGGACCTATGCGTGATTAACCTCTTATGCCTTGATATTTAAGCTAAAAGTGTTCCATTTTAAGTAATTTTCTAAATCAAACCCTAAAGCCACCCTCTCTTTGATTTTCTCTCAAGCCCCCCTCTCACCTTGCCGTGACTCCCCAAATATCCAAAACCACCACGCCAGCTACCGTAAATCGGTGGTCGTCTCCTTCTCCAACCACCTTGAATTCCAACCGGAGAGACCAAAATCCCAAAGCTTCTCCTTAACACAACTAAAGGTTCCTCCTTTTTACTTTAAGCCTCAAAATGAAGCCCTAAAACCTACATGCATGCCTCTTAAACGCCTAAGAGAATTGACTATTGGACTCCCTAACCCGACGCTTAACTCCGGCGACCTCTCCGACTTACGGCGGAACCCTCAAACCAACAAGGTAACGAGACCTACTTCCCCTTTAACTTATATTCTACTTTATGCAACAAAACACGGTACTAAAAATCGAAAATCAAGGTGAAAATACCTTCGGTAACGTTTGTATTGCTTATTGAAATTTTTTTGATTTTTTGATTTGCCAACCGTTTACATGGTTTTTGGAGGAGGTTTATCTAGAACACTTCCTCTGTTACAAAGTTAAAATGAAAAAGAGAAAAAATCATATTTTTCTGACATTTTGATTTTGTTGTCTTTATCCATGGTGCATTCCGAAGAAGCCTAGGAAGGAGCAGATCGGTCAGGGCATTAAATGCTCCGGATGTTTTGTTATCATGACTCGGCTCGGGTTGGCGTCAGCCTGGTGATTGGCACGGCTGAAAGGTGAAGAGACAGTGGGTGCGGCAGCGGCTAAACTTGGAAGCGACTGGAGATGCTTTTTGGGTTAAGGGTGAAACTCTAATATGATTTGATCTGGACTGTTGGATGGAGTCCAGATCTAACGGCCCATGATGAGCGGCTACTTGAAGGGTTAAACACAAAAACACTAATTGGTTTGGGTTTGTTCACACGGGCCTGCTGTTTTTTAGTTTGGGTTTGGTGTTTGATGGCTTGTAAAAAAATGGACTTCGGACATACTATATATATATACATTTTGGATTTTCCTTGATAAATGAAAATGGTATATATGTATTTTATGGGTTTATTTTATTTAAATAATAATAATAAGGGTAAAAAATTGGTGATTACAGTTTCATTAGGTGAAAACTCTAATATATTTAATCAAAATCTTTACAAGAAACATAATGAGCAAAGTTTTAGAGTTTTCATGGGAGAAAAAAACTAAAGATTCATTTAGAGTTCTCCTGGAAAAGTATTAAAAAAATAAAAAATTATAAAAGTAAAGAATAAATGTATCTCGTAGAAATGAGAAGGAAGAAAATGACAAAAGTGTGAGGAAGGAGACGACATAAAATCAAGGGTAAACTATATTGGTCACTTATGGTTTGGTTTCGTTTGATTTTGATCATCGGTTTAAAAAAGTTTGATTTTAGTCATCACCACTCATCACCTTTGCCCTTTGTAGATCCTCATTTTCGTCAATTTTTTTATTTATACATGTATATATATATTATACAGTTTGCAAATGATTTTGAAATATACAATATATATAGTTTTGAAAATGATTTTTTTTAAAATGATTTTTTTAAATGTATATATTATATAGTTTGAAATCATTTTGAAAATTATATAATATATGGTTTTTTAAAAAAATATTCTAAAAATATATAATTTATAGTTTTTGAAAACATTTTTGAAATATATTGGAAAACGGTCATATTTTCTCTGAGGCGCACGATAGCAGGTTTTCTCTGGGCATACATTAGCTGGTCTAACGGATCGGAGACTCCGTCGTGCTCCTTCGGTTACTTTCTGTCTTTCCTCTTGGTTTGTTCTTCTTGATAGTCTTCCTTTTACTGGTTTCTTTTCTTTGGAGCATGGACTGGAGGAAACTCTTCATCTGTAACTCTGGGCAAGAACTAAAATTCCCCCCCCCAAAAGTCACGAAACCCTAATCTGATTATTCAGCCACCTCCAAAGTATTCGAAGCAGGAATTACATAATGGAAATCTTCATTGGTGGGGCAATTTCTCGGTGCTGCTCCAAACTTCTCTACAATACAAAAAAACGTTGAGAACTTGTGGAATAACCCTTTGAATGGGGTTCGTGTCCAGGTCAGTTTCACCAGTAACAATCTCTATTTATTTTCTTTCAACTCAGATTCAGCTAGGGACTGGGTTCTGGAAAATGGCCCCTGGCATATACTTAACAAGCCTCTAATCTTAAGGAAATGGGAGCCTAATCTTAAAAGATTGCATTTTGATTTGTCTAGAATTCCTCTATGGGTGCATCTTTTTAATGTGCCTCTGAATTATTTGAGAGAAGGTTTAAGCTATATAGCTAGCGCAATAGGAAATTCGTTAACTATGGATTCTATTACAGCCTCTAGAACTAGACTTGAATTTGCTAAAATATGTGTTGAGGTCGGAGTAAACGATGAAATTCCCCAATCCATTGAAGTTATTCTAACAAACGGACAGACAACTAACATCTTGGTAGAGGTTCTTTGGTTCCCTAAACGCTGTAAGAATTGTAATTCTTTTGGTCATAGTGAAAAAGGTTGCCTTCTCAAGCCAGCTACTAATCATGCTTCTACTCAGATTTGGAGAAAAAAATGTCTCTTTTAATACTACTGATACAAATCTCAAAGACACTAACAATCCTTCTTTGAATTCTACTGACACTAATCTCAAAGACAAACAATTCTTCTTTAAATTCTGAATTAGTTGTTTCTCCTTCAATAGAAGAGAAAATCACAAATGATTCTGTTCCTAGAACAGAACCTTCCTGCTCTTCTCAAGGAGTCATTGCTCAAACTGCCAAGGGAGATACCCCTAATACTAATCTTTCAATTGTGAGTTTGGAACCAGATATTCCAAAAGTAATTGGCAGTGACTTTACTTTAACCTTAAATCTCACCGATCATCTTGTAGAATGTATGCCAACTCCCCTTATTAATCCTGACTCTAATGATAAAGATAACAAAGATCCTACTGTTACAAAAAGAGGAAGGGGAAGACCTGCTAAGGTTAAAACAAAAATTCCCCTTAAAGGTTATGCAAACAGATTTGAAATCTTAAACTCAGTGGATGAGATCTCTCCCACATTAGAGGACCAATTCAAGAAACCTAGAGCTGTTGCTTCGGGTATAGCTATACTTATTAAAGACCTTAAAAATAAAAAGAATGAGCAATTAGACAAAGTAAAAAGTAACTCTGGTAGAGTTAGTGGGGGTGGTTCTTCTTCTTCCACACAATGATTATTTGGTTCTGGAATGTTAGAGGATTAAATAATCCTCAAAAACAAAATAAAATTTGCATATGGAAAATCTCTATAAGGTTGATGTTCTTTGTTTGATGGAGACTAGAGTCAAGGCTGAAAATTCTGAAGACTTATGTAAAAATAAGTTCAAGAACTGGAATATCCTCACTAATTATGACTTTATTCACAATGGAATAATTTGGATCCTTTCGAAAAAAGATTTTGATGTTACTCTTTTCCAAGCCACTAATCAATGCATCTCTGTTAAAAGTTACTATAATGGTACTCCTTTTGTTATCTCTGCTATTTATGGGAAAAATGATGGAACCCAAAGAAAACTTCTATGGCAGCATCTTAGAGACTTAAATTCTAACTATGGATCTTACCCTTGGATTCTTGGTGGGGACTTCAACATTTTCCTTAATTCTTTTGAAAGCTCTGACCATGAAATTATGGGATCTTATTTAACTACCGAAATAAAAGATTTACAAGATTCTCTCAATGATCTCATTCTTCATGATCATCCACTTTTTGGACCAACTTTCACTTGGAGCAACAAACAAAAAGACTCTTTTCTTGCTAGGAAACTTGACAGAGTCCTTATAAACTCTGCTTGGATCAACTCTTTTCAGAATTCTTATATTGAGTTCCTGGCCCCTGGCCCTTCTGACCATTGCATGGCAATTACTTGGCTAAATAAAGAATCCTATATTAATAGACCTAAGCCATTCAAGTTTTTTAACTTTTGGACCTCTCACCCTAATTTCCTTTATGAAATTCAACTTTCTTGGCAACAGCCTGTGCAAGGCAACCCTATGAAAGCTCTATTCCTTAAACTCAAACGGCTTAAACATTGTTTGAGGAATATTAACAAGCAATACTTTAGCAACTTATCTAATAGGGTGAAACTTAAGAAAGAAGAACTAGAACATTTTCAAGTTTTAACTCTTAAGGGGAATAGATCTATTGATACTGAACTGAAAATCCAGAATGAGCTATCAACTCTTGAAGCAGCTGAAAACATGTTTCTTAAGCAGAAATCAAAAGTTCAGTGGCTCAAAGAGGGGGATAAATGTTCAAAAATTTTACATTCTATCATTGCCTCAAAAAACAAAAGGGATTCTTACAATGACCAAGGAAACAGACTCGAAAACTTTGATGATATTGCTTCTGAAATTATTGGGTTCTTTAAAAAACAGTTGGGTACTGCTAACAAAAATGTTAAAGACATAGACCCTAATACTCTAAAAAATCTGCTTACTCTTAACTTTTCTAAAGAAACTTTAGCTGATTTAGAGAAAAACATTACTGCTGAGGAAATTAAAGAAGCTATATTTACTCAAGGTAATGATAAAGCTCCAGGACCTGATGGTTATACTCCATTATTTTTTAAAAAATCCTGGTCTATTACTGGGGAAGATGTTATTAAATCAGTAAAATATTTTTTCCAAACATCTTTCATTCTTCCTGCTTTTAATTCCACCATTGTAACCTTGGTCCCTAAGAGTTCTAATCCTAACAAGGTTACTGATTTTAGACCAATTTCCTGTTGTTCAGTGGTCTATAAATCCATCACAAAGATCATTGTGAAAAGACTTTCGAATCTGCTGTCTGAAATTATAACCCCTAACCAGTCAGCCTTTGTAAAAGGTAGAACCATAACTGATAATATTCTCCTTGACCAAGACCTTACGAAAGGCTATGGGAGGAATTCTATATCCCCTAGATGTGCTCTTAAGATTGATTTACATAAAGCTTTTGATTCACTCCATTGGGGATTCATCTCATCCATTCTCAAAGCTATAAATCTGGCTGCTAAATTTATTGAATGGATTGAAACTTGCTACTCTGAAGCAAGATACTCTATTTCTCTTAAGGGTTCATTAATTGGATATTTCAAAGGAGAAAGAGGCATAAGACAAGGTGACCCACTATCACCTATCTTATTTGTTATTGATATGAATATCCTCTCAAAACTCCTTAACATTGCAGCTACTAGAGGTATTTTTGGATTTCATCCTAAATGTAAAAAACTTGGTCTGACACATCTCTCATTTGCTGATGACTTGCTAATTTTTGTAAAGGTAATCTTGAATCTGTGACTGGTGTTATCACTGTGCTTGATAAATTTTATGACATGTCTGGGCTTAAATTAAATGCAACTAAAAGTGAATTGTTTACTACTGGTATTATTGTGAGAACTATTGAAACTATCAAGCTCTCCACTATTTTTTCTCAAGGTTTTCTTCCAGTTAGGTATCTTGGTGTTCCTTTAGTGACTAGGAAACTCTCTGTTAAAGACTGCACTGCCCTCATTGACAAAATTAAGTCCAAAATTCACCAGTGGGCTGGGAAACATTTAAGTTATGCAGGAAGACTTGAACTAGTTAAAACAGTGCTTCTTAACACTGCAAATTTCTGGTGTAGACACTTTCTTCTTCCTCAGGCTGTTATTAATAAAATTAATCAGTTGTGCTCTAGATTCCTTTGGAAAGGATCTGACATTCCAGCTTCTGGTGCAAGAGTCAGCTGGGAAAGGATCTGCTGCTCAAAATCAGAAGGTGGACTGGGGCTTAAGGATCTTAAATCCTGGAACAAAGCTACCATGATACAGCTTATTCGAGCCCTCCTTGCTGGAGAAGGTTCTTTATGGGTAGCTTGGACATATAGCTATGTAATTAAATCAAAAGATTTCAGAGTTATGTCTGAAAATGCAAATGCTAGTTGGAGCTTTAAAGGACTCTTGAAATTAAAAACAGAAGCTCTTCCTATTCTTAATGCAGGTTCTTTGACTACTAAAAAGATTTGGGAACAGATAAGAGTTAAACACACAAAAGTTCCATGGCACAAGATTATATGGTTTCTCATGTACATTCCTAAACTTAGCATCATTTCGTGGATGGCTATCCTAGATAGATTACCTACAAGAGACAAGCTCTCTCATATGGGAATTACCATTGATGTTTCCTGTGTTTTGTGCAATGATTCTAGTGAATCTAGAAATCATTTGTTTGCAGAATGTATAACTACAATCAGATTATGGAAAGCTATTTTAAGACTCAATCATCTAACCAAGCCTCCTTTGTCATGGGATGATATGCTTACTTGGGCTTCATCTTCTTGGAGAGGTAAATCTCTTTTAACTTTCATATTGAAGATTGCTTTACACTGTTTGGGAAGAAAGGAATCGAAGAATTTTTCAAAGCATAGCTAGGACTGTTGATGAAATGTTAAGTTCTATTAAGGACATTGTTCGCACTCAACTTAGCAATAGAGACCTCAATAAAATGGATAATGTTAATTCTCTTCTTTGTAACAATTGGGGTCTAGGATATTTTTTTTGTTGTTGTTAAACATTGCTTTTCTTTGATCCTTGTTAGAGATACTTTTTGTATTGAACTTTACCTTGGATAATAAAAGTTTTATTTATCCAAAAAAAACATTTTTGAAAACATATATTATATAGTTTTTATATATATATATATAATAGTTTTTGAAAACATTTTTGAAAAACATATATATTATATAGTTTTGAAAACATTTTGAATATATATATATAATATATAGTTTTTAAAACATTTTGAAAATATATATATTATATAGTTTTTAAACATTTTTTTATTTTTTTATTATTAATATTTATTTTATTTACTTATTTTTTGTTTTTTGTTTGTTTTAGGTCCAAAATCGGGGTCTAAGGTACGGTCTAACAGTAGTCCAACCGGGTTTGGGCCTAACCCAGCTCAAACTTGATTAGGGTTTCACACACACATCCCAATCAGGCACCGCATAGAGGGAAATAGGGAGATCGAGAGCCAGTCAAGGGACATCACAAACGATCGAGATTTTCGACTAAGAGAATCGAACATAAACAATCGAAGGCAAAAACCAAACATAACCATATTGCCAACAGTACCAAAATCATAACATCAACAAACACAAGCCAAAGGCCGAAGCCCCACAGTAAATAAACCAAAACAAGCACGTAAAAGATCGAAAGCCGAAGCCTCAACTGGAAAAGGCATCGAGAAGTGGAAAGGTCGTCGGAAAAGGGTAGGTGCAGAAGGGTTTCTTTTAGATCTACGTTTACTAGGGTTGATTTTGGTGATTTAGGGGTCAGGTTCTGGTTTATGGGTTTGAGAGGAGCGTTTTGGTGGGTTCGGGTTTTTTCCGACGACCGGAGCAGTGGCCGACGAGTGAGCATGGCGGCCAGCAATGATCGGCCATCCCTCCGATGGGGATTGGCTAGAGAGAGGCGAGAGCACTATCTTTTTAAAGAGAGAGGGGTTTTTGGAAGAAATGGTGAAAGTGAGTGGAAAATAGGTGTTTTTGGGTATTTATATACTAGGGACCACTTTACAATTAGAGGATTGGTAAATTATCTCCGCAGCCCCTGGTAGTTTGAATCGTATTTCAATCAGGTCACCATTTGTAATTTTACCTTTGGATTCTTAATTCATTCAATTTAGTCACTGATTATACTTTGTGAATTAACCCTCTAATCTTTTTATTTTATTTTTTAATTCATTTTTGTTTCCTTTCAAACTGTTTTTATTTTATTTAGCATTTATTTATTTATTATTATTATTTTTTTTCCTATTATTTATTTATTTATTTATCTTATTTCCTTTTGATTATTTTTTGATTATTTTCATTTTTTAGTAAATTTTATTTATTTATTATGTTTTAATTTTTCCCTTTGATTTATTATTTTAGTTTATATATTATTTAGTATTTATTTATTATTTTTTTCTCTAACATTTTCGACCTTTTTTAAAAGAACTCCAATCGATCAAAGGTAAACAATTCGAATTGAATATTTCAAATTTTAATTTTAAATTTTTGCAATTAAAGACAATTGGAAAATTAATTGGTACCAAAAGGGCGGTTCAAGGGTGCTAACCCTTCCTTGACCGTAACCGACTCCCGAACCCGACATATTTTCTGGTGAAACGCTGATCAGGTAAGATGGTGTTCGATCTACCTAAATATTTTTAAAATGATCGGTGGCGACTCTAACCCAATTTATTCTTGTCGAATCCCAATTCCGGGGCCCAACCGAAAGACGGCCGCAACAGCTTGGTGACTCTGCTGGAGACAGGTAAATGAGTCAGGCCGAAATTAATTTCCGGTTATCTTTTTGAGCGAAAATTACAAATTTAAGTTTTAATTTATTTATTCGATTCTAATTATTTATCTTTGATTATATTTTCAAATAAATAGTTGTACTGACGTTTTTTCAATGATTTAAGATTTTCAAAATTTTCATCTCAGGCTCTATACCCGAGCTCCAAACCCTTCTTTAAGTGGGGGTGAAAGCGAGGCCTTTGTGATAATTTATTCTCCGTGCGGGCATAACAAGTAACCTTCGGATTCACATACCTTATGTCTTCGTGTGAATTTATTCACCGTGCAGGCATAAGGGAATGTTTCTTCTCGAGTTTAACTTAGTCCACATGAGCTTGTAATGGGCTTAGGACTAAGGGTCTGGTAAGCCTAAGGGGGCATCAGCAAGGAGAACTCGAGTACCTTTTTTTTAGAACCTAAACCGAGAGATTGCAGGGAATTAGAGCCTACCCCAAAACCTCATTTCAAACCTAGACTGCTTGAATTATTTCTTGCTTTATTTTCTGTTCAAAACATGTGAACTAGAAATTTATACGGTTATGATTGGTTCAAAATTAACATGTGGGATAGAGATCATGTTCGGGTAGGAATAATAAGCATGTGGGGGTAGATATCATGTGGGGTAGGACTTTTATTTTCATGACTATTTTGATTATTTTTACCTCTCTAACTCTTTTCATTTTTTCTCTTTTATTTTATTTTCATCATTTGCATCATTCAAAAGAGGTGTTGATCCACCAAAAACGTATTCGTTAAACGTAAATAATTTGCATTAATAGACAAAGGGGTTATAATACAAGAGATGAAAAGCTCAGAAGTCCGACTTTGGTCAGAAAAGACTCAAGAATGGACCGGTTTACTGTGCACTCCAAAAGTCAACTTTTTGAAAGGTAAAAACCCTATATCCTGTAAAGATACAGACTATTGTATTTAACCTTGAGAACAATCCGAGTTATTACCATATATCAGATTTGGACGAAGAGAACAAAACAGAGAAGATGGAGGAGAAAATCAAGCAATTGGAGGACCAAATGAAGGTAATCAAAGGAGACCATGACTACCATGGAGTCGATGCCGCAGAACTCAGTCTAGTCCCAGACTTAGTTCTTCCTCCAAAATTCAAGTCCCCAGAATTCGAGAAGTTTGACGGGAACAGTTGCCCATTCGTTCACATCACCATGTTCTGCTGAAAGATGATAGGATATGGAGGAAATGACAAACTCTTGATCCACTGCTTCCAGGAAAGTCTATCGGGCTCAGTCATCTGATGGTACAACCAGGTAAGCCGATCATATATCAAGACCTGGAAAGACCTGGCCAAGTCATTTCTGGAATAATACAAGCACGTCAATGCATGATGCCAGATTGAGTTATGCTACAAAGCATGGAAGCATAACGAAAGTTTCAGGCAATACGCACAGAAATGAAGGATTTGGCTGTACAACTTCATCCGCCCTTGGATGAAAAGAAAACTAGGAAGTTGTTTATAGACCCTGAATGCACCTAACTTCAAACACCTAGTTGCAATCACATCAAGAAGCTTCTCAGACTTAGTTATGACCAGAGAAATGATTGAGTCATCCATAAAATAAAGCAAGATTAAGGATGGGAAGCCAGTAAGAAACCTCCTATGAGGGAGAGGGATGGAGAAATTAACAACATCAACCACATCAATAAAGGTATTATAATCTCCAGCCCAAAATCAACTACAGTTGTACCGTCAGGTACTTTTAAACAAGATTCCAAGAAGAAAAAGAACATTTCGACTCTATTCCCATGACCTACAAAGAGCTTTACCAGCAACTTCTCGACATCCACGTAGTGTCACCATATCCGGTGTAACCCATAAAGCTCCATTCCCCAAGTGGTATGATGAGACTGCTCATTGTTAACATCACGGCGGTGTCCTAGGGCACACTATTGAGAACTGTTACACATTCAAGAAAATCGTGCAGAAGATGCGTAACCAGAACTGGATCGACTTCAACAACTTGGGGGCATCCAAGTGAGGAAGATCATTTCATCATTTGAGGCATTTTGTTTGAATTTGTTTTTTCATTTTTTCTCAAGTTTTTGTAAGGACTTTTAAATAAATTTATGTTACGTTAAAGATGCTGAGCATTGAATCAAATTTATAACTTGAAATTCTGTGAATATCCGTTGAATTAAAAAGCTTTTTAAATGATTCAGAGTTACAAATCATTGACACAGTAACATGATAAAACAAAGACTTTGACCTTACCTAATAAGATACGCTCAAACATCGTACCATTCTCATGCAAATAACCAATATAGCCTTCTCATCTCATAAATAATATAGAGTAGTAGATCATAACATCTTTGAGTTCATTGTTTATATATCATTTTTTTAATTTCTTTTAATTCTAACACAAACCAAGTGATATCGGTGGTAAAAAAGTTATTGTCATTCCTTGAGGTTCTGAATTCAAGCACCATGAATACCAAGAGTATGTGCGTTTAACATAAATGGTTGCGAGTCATCTTTGAATAGATACTTACCTTGTACTTATCACATATTAATCAAAAATGAAAGTTTAATTGTATATTTTTCTTGAAAGTTGGTATTAGATTAGGCCAGAATTTCAATTGAAGTGCTACTATTGATTGTTGACATTCTGGATTATGGCTTGTAAGTTGAGGTTTTTCTAGTGGAATACATTGTGCTTTATTTGCCATTTCATGCTTTATTTTGATAGCTAAAGTTTCTTTTTAACTTATAGGTTGGTTAAAAAAAATCCAATTTTAGAATACTTAGTTTTTGCATCTTTGATATCACGTGATTTACTAATTTGTTAGATATTGTGCTTGAATGAAATTTATTGAATGATTTTAGTGGTTAAAGTGAGTGTTGTTCTCTATTGAAATCCTAAGTTTGAACAGTTGTGTATGTAAGATATGTGTACTGTTGTCAATGGTTAAAAAATATTATGAACATTTTATCTTTCTTTTTCCTTACTGTATTATTTTCTCATATATCTTGAAGATGCACAAATCAAGCTACCTCAGTGGTTAAATGGATGGTTGTTGTTCCTAGAGGTCCCAAGTTTGAGCGCTAGCCTTTAAATGATTTAGAATTTTTATATCAAATACTACATTGTAATCACTTCAATTCAATAGAAAAAAATATATCTTTGAGATGTCAGATTTGAGATGAAGTCCTACATGCAACGCCAGAAGAAAAATGATGAAAACGTTAAGTAGTGAAGCGTCTCAAGCAGAGGGATCCAAAAAAGGATGGTCTTATGTGCATAGCCTGTAAACGATATGGTAGATTTTTTTTTAATAAATTCATTTGACTTCAAATTTTTATATTAATTTGAATTTTATTTTTTAAATTTTTTTATTTTTAATCTTTTATCATTCATTGAAATGAACATTAGATTCACGTTCGGAATGTTAAAAATAGGTGAATTGGAAATTTTGAGGTTCAATGGTCATCGGCAACAACGATCGGTAGTGATTAATGACTGACGATAATGATGAGTGGTGGCCAACAACGTGATTTTTTTATTCAAGAGTTAAATTGATATTTTATTTAAAGTTTAGAGGTTAGTTAATATTTTATGTAAAGTTTAATGTTAAATTAGTATTATCTAAAATTTAGGGGTCAAACTAAAGTTTAACCATTTAACTAACATGCCACGTTAGCAAGTAACAAGAGTTAACAATTTAACAACCAAAATAAAAAACAAGTGACCATAACCAAATTGTTTGAAAACAAAAGTGACCAGAATCAAATTGTTTTTGAACCATCAATCAAAATCAAACGGACCAAAAACATAAGAGATTACTAGTATAGTTTATCCTAAAATTAAATTTAGGTTAACAAAACACTAACATATATTATATATAAGGAGAGATATTTGTAACTATTTTGGGACAGGACATTGTGGGTTCACTTTAAATTTTACTTCGTCTCCGGTTTGATTCCAATCCTTCTTCCATAAATTTTAAGAATATTTAATCGGTTAATTTGTTACTCGTTGAATCAATTTTTTCTTTAATTGTTAACAAAAATTAATTTTATAAATTATTAATCTCATCAAATAAAATTAATCTAATTCGGTCGGTTTTTGAATTAATCAGAATCTAGTCTAAATTTTTTAGTTATATTAATTTAGGTTTAATTTATGCGTTTATTATTTGAGCAAAATTTTGATTGAATCTCTTGAAACTTTATGAAAGTGCGATTAAAAAGTTGGGGTCTTGCTTCATAACAAGTCTAGATTTAAAATATATACGTAATATATAAAAAAAATGGCTGTCCCTTTTTCTATATGTATGAGGTAAGGGTGAGGTAAGATAATAGGCTACCCCCAACACAGGTTGAGAGCAGCTTCCGTAAGAGACCTCCGAATTATGAAATGCCCTCCGTAGACTCGATCCCACGACCTCAAGTTAAGAACCTTGTGCTCTACCAACGGAGGTTAAACCTCCGTGGTAATATATGATACATTAAATATTAAGTATTTTTGTTACTTCAATTTTGATTAATTAGTCGATTTTGAACCTATTAATTGATAATCGAATTTTAAAAAATAATAGTTAATCAATCTATTATCTAATTATCTGAGTGATTAAACAAACTAAATTTCAATTTGAATGACTAATTTTCTTAAAATCAAACAATAAACATTCCTGATAAAATATATCCCACATGTTTCAAATCTAATTTTAAAAAATAACTTTATAAAACCTGATCAGATAAAAGAAAAAAAAACGTCGATTTCAATTTTTTGACCATCCCTGTTTGTAATATAGAGTAATCAGTTAAACTAATCTACCAATTTTTTTATTCTTTTTAATTAAACTAAGATGATTACGAAGTGATATGTGTTTTAAATATTCTTAATCATTTGCCAATGAATGTTAATCATGAGCTATGGATAAATTGGTTCATGTATTTTTCTTTTGATTTTTTACTCTTAATAGTCGAGATTAATTCTTTTTAGGGTAAATTATATAATCGATCACTTTTGTTTAAAGTTTATATATTTTTTATCATTGATTTTTAAAAAAACATAATATTTGGTCACTTCAGTTTTATTTAATTAAGATATGATCAATGAAGATTAATTGCCGTTAGACCTTTAACAGATTGCTAATGTGGCACAATGAATTTATAAAATTAAAAAATAAACTACATAAATAGTCACTAATATTTGAGTAAATTTTTATTTTTCTACTAAAATTTCAAAAGTAACAAATTGATCACGAAAACATCAAATATGTCATTGAAGATGATTTTATATCTAATTTACCCCAATTTTTTTTTTCATTTTTTTTCCAATATATATATATACTTTTTAACTAATAAAAATAAAATTTAGAAATTAACTTTATTAGACATGAAGCAGACGAAAATGATCAATAATATAGTTTATCTTTCTTTTTTAAATCTATTTATGATCGAACGGCTCCAAATTGTTCACCTTATATTTAAAAGTTAAATTCCTTTCCTTTGAATTGTCCTAAAACCCCCAAAATACAGAGTTTGAAGCATACATACCCAGTACCACCACTCTCCGACTCGCCATAGCGCAACTCACTTCAACTCGGCCAGATTACAGTTGAAAGAAAAAGAAATCGATATCGAAAATGAGCAATCGTCAAAGAAAAGAAAAAGAAGAAATGATGATGACGAAGGCAAAGGTGAAGGCGTTTACGGGATCGAACGTGTTCATGTCGCGAAACCTTGTCCCCCCCGAAGTATTCGACAAACTTCACGGCGTTCTCAAGGATAACGGTGCCCAAGTCTTCCTCTGTTGCGACCCTTCTCGAAACGGCCCCGATGATTTCCACATTATCTCCTCCATCGACCATGTGATCCTCCTTTTTCCCGCCACTCTTTTCATTTCACAGTGTATTTGAAATCTTTCTTGAATGTCTTCCTTTTTTTTCAATCGATTTTACTTGTTCTTCTCCCTTTTCAGGAGAAATTTGAGGATCTTAGAGCTAAAGGATGTAATTTGTTAGGTAATGCTTTCCGGTTGTTGATTGAAGTCTTCTTAACTTTACTATGCTAGTAATTTAGTGATGAATTTTTTGTTTTGGGTATTAGGTCCTCAATGTGTTATTTCTTGTGCAACTGAAAATAGAGCTTTACCGAAACAAGGATTTAGTTGCTGCCTTGCGATGG
The DNA here is from genome assembly GCF_006381635.1 of Hibiscus syriacus. Classification (NCBI taxonomy): domain Eukaryota; kingdom Viridiplantae; phylum Streptophyta; class Magnoliopsida; order Malvales; family Malvaceae; genus Hibiscus; species Hibiscus syriacus. The sequence goes on from NW_024062559.1 coordinate 1,211,426, forward strand.
ACGGCCTCAAAGTACTGGCATCCGGTTTCGACAATGATGAGAAGGTATTGCAATTGAGGTTCATGGAAATACGTTTATTCTTATCTACTGGAATTACTTATGTCAAGCCCAAGGTGGACTGTTTCTTATTATGATTTTTGGTCATAGGTTAAAATTGAAAAATTGGTTACAGCCATGGGGGGAGTTTTGCATACTAAAGCATCTTTAGATGTTAGCTTTGTCATTGTAAAGAATGTCCTGGCTGCAAAGTATAAGGTATGGTTCTCCTAAAATAATTCTCCCTTTCTTTCCTGCCTGCATGTGTCGTGTTTAAGTGTGCACATGTTGTTTCATCATGGATAGGGCTTCAATATACTTAAAAGCTAGTGATTTTATGAACTTAGAATGCATCATAGTGGAATCAGTTAAATTGCTATTATTCAATATCTTTCCAACTTGAGATAGGTGAGAGGTCAATGATAGAGGTATCTGGTCACATATTTGGATATCCTGCATGCATGTGGTAGGAGAAGCTTGCAAACATGCCCGGTAGTGCTAATCGGGAATGAATGTCTGCATTGTAGAATATTTTAATAACGCATTTTTTTTTAAAATTTTGTGCACATTTGGATTTGAGTTGGATTTTCAATAAATCCTTTTCATTATACTAAGAACTTGAGAATGACTATCTTTGGAGTTTTCTGGAAAAGGTATTATTCGAAAGAAGTTAACAGTTGCACATCACTTTATTGTATGCCACCACTGATAATTATTATTATTTTTCTATCTGTTCAGTGGGCTTTCAATATTTTAAAGAAACCGATTGTTGCGGTTCAGTGGTTGTATCAGTGTTGGAGTGAGCACCGTGTTGTTCCTCAGGATTCATACAGGGTTCTTCCTTTTACTGGATTGACAATATGTGTTACCAGAATTCCTGCAGGTTATTATGTCAAGTACATATTGGGCCTGCTTGTGATAGATTACTTAATCATTGAATTCTAATATTCTCTTCCTCTCAGATGAGCGAAAAGAGGTTGAAAAGCTGATCATACAAAATGGTGGGAAATATTCATCTGAACTCACCAAGAAGTGCACACATTTGATTTGTGATATATCCTTTATGTTGTTCCTTAAGATGGCCTAATTGTTGCTCTTAGTTATTCATTCTTAGTTTCTACTCTCCCATACCGTGATCAAATAACTCAAGTTAATAATGCCCTGTTGCATCTATTTATTTAAATTTCATATAGCCATATATTCATTTCTGTTCAAGGAAACAGTATACATATTTTGAGCCATTTGTAGTATTCTTGCATCTTTTTGATGTTTAAGCATTGCACCTCAATCAACAGTTTATTTCCATCATCTACTCTTCTCGGAATAATCATCCTCTATCACTTCTGTTTATTCATTTGTGATCTTGACTTTCCATACGCTCCTGAAGGTGACAAGTATAAAGTTGCTCGAAGATGGGGCCATGTTCATATTGTAGTTCGAAAATGGTTTGATCAATCCATTGCTAGAAGAGGTAATGCTATATGTTGTTAACAATGTCTAATACCCGAGTTTATGATATTTTTGCTAACATGTATTATCATTGACTTTAGACATTTTATCTGACCATGAATAATCCTTTTGTCCCCGGTGAATAGCATGCCTTAATGAGGAGTCCTATCCTGTCCAGGGTGGTTGTGCATCTTCAAAGAAAAGTGTTAGTGGTTCCTTGTCAGCACAGTATAGTCAAGATAAGCTTAGAGGAAGTTCAGTGCCTGCAACTTCCTGGTGGTTCCTGAATTTAATTTGTCCACTGTGCCTTCTACCGGATTGGGAGATCCAGATCTTGAAGTTACTCTCTCTCAGAACATGTCTTCTGCGGTATCAGATGCTCGGGTCAGTTTTAAAGAGGATGATGGTGAAGCACAAAGTTTGCAGCCTTCTACTGAAACAAAGCTTGATGGTTGTGTTGCCAATGACTCTCAATCTGAAGACAATGATCTATACTTGTCAGACTGTAGAATTTCACTTGTTGGCTTTGAAGCTTCTGAAATGCGTAAGCTGGTTGCCATAGTGCGCAGAGGTGGTGCATCCCGGTATATGTCATGTAATGATAAATTGACACACATAGTTGTTGGGACTCCATCTGAATCGTAAGTATTTCTTGTTCTTTTTTTTCTTCAAAAACAATGTTGTTTATTTCCTTGTTTCTTTTCTTTCTCCATTTGAATTTCTTCCGTGGGTTCTTTCAAAATTGTGCTTAGTAAGCCATGCTTTGACATCTTCTGGGTTCAGTGTTATGATACCTTTGTTACAAAGGCTATTCAGTGGACATGCTTATTATTTTGGACTATTTCCCCCTGTTTTCATAAATCTTCGTCTTTCACATGTTCATCTTATTGCCTAGGGAAAAGAAAGAGGTAAGAAGTTTTGTAGCTTCAGGTGTCATCCATGCGGTAAAGACCAACTGGCTTGAAGACTGTGATCGTCAAAAGAAAGAAATCTCTGTTCATCAGAGGCATGTTGCGTGTGACTTACTTCTTCCTAAAGGTTGCCAGTTTTCTCTGAAGTCAATCCCTTGGTCTTCTCTTGTGTATCTTCATCTTGATTCATGTTCATGCTAGATATATTTTGTTTTGTTTTATTTCCATTTTCTTATCATAAGATGATAGATTTTTTTTTCTGGATTGTTGAATTAGAGATGTCATCAGTAAGCACTACATAACTTCTGTTCTGAATTATTTTTCATGATGTTTAACTGATCATAGTGCTTGCACAGATTCTGTAAACTCTGTCAGAGGAGCAGTGACGGGAATCATCAATTCAAATCAAAATAAATCCCCAGTTCTTACAAACTGCAGAAATGGAATGCCATCAACTACGGGGAAAAGTCTAGATGATAAACTCAAAATCAACATGAATGGCGACAACTGTTTGAAAGCTACTGTAGGATCATTCAAGCAAGTCTTACTGCCTAGAACAAGTACAAATAATGTTTGGCGGAAGAAGCAATGTGACCCAGTAGTCCAAAATCTTAAGAATGGGATTTCAACTGTATTTAAGGGGAAAACATTTTGTTTTTCAGTTTCCTTTCCTGAAGACAGGGTAAGAAATATACTGTAGAAAACTAAGACTATGGGCTACATTCTAAAGATTTTCCCCTAATGTTTTCATTGTCTAACATCTCAGATATTTAACTGCTTTTGAACTGTTTTGGCATGTTTTATTTGTTTTTATCTGATATATTTTCTTTCTTTGGATCTATGTATTGTTATCTGTATCTCAATTCCAAAGGTGACTTTTCCTATTGTTATTTTCCTCGATATTCCTAAGTTTTTGATTTCTTCTTCTAGAGAGCTGAAATTGTTGAATGGGTGGATCAAGGTGGAGGGGAGGTTGTTGAGGATCATGTAAAAAGGAATGTTAATTTTGTTATCGAGTGTCATGGTCAACCCAGTTCTATCACTGATTCCCAGATTACTTTTGTTTCTACTCACTGGGTCCGGTCTTGTTTAGAGGTATGCTTGAAACTTCCTCTTTGGTTCCCATTACATATAATACAATATCTTTACTTTGTCTGTCACCGCTACTGCTCTTTCATTTGGTTTCTTTGCTCTAAGCCATCATGCTTGTCAATGCTAATGGAAAAGTGGTATTATAGGATGGATCCTTGCTGGATGTTGGAAGTCATATTCTCTATTCGCCACTTCCCTGTCAAATTCCTTTTCCTGGGTTTAAAAGCTTTCGCTTTTGTGTTTCACAATATGAAGAGAAGGATAGATTGCTATTAAGAAACCTATGCTTTATTCTTGGAGCTAAGTTTGTGGAAAAACTTACTAAAAAGGTGACTCATTTACTATGCAAGTTTTCCAGTGGACCGAAATATGAGGCTGCTTGTAAATGGGGAATACAATCAGTAACATCAGAGTGGATATATGAATGTGTAAGGCGGGTATGGATCTGTCCCTCTGCTCATCTGCTTAATTACGCATTTGCAATCATGTCTGCCCCAAGTTTATGTTTGTTTATCTGTTTCCTTGGAAATGATAAGATCAACAAATTTTCATGTGTGCAATTTATATCTCGTAGAATAAAGTTGTTTCTCTGGATCCATTTTGCCCAAAAGAAGTTACTGCTCAAGACCAAGAAGCTGGATTCTGCACCGTGAGCCAATTTTCGACTCAAGCCACTCAACTGATGTCTGTGGATGTTCCATCTCAGTTAATGATTCAATCACAGGGCCCGAGGACACAAGATCTTCGTGTTAAAAATGGGTGCATTATTGGGGGTAGAAACGATGGCTCTAGAGATGAGGCCAAACAATCAGATGGTCATCTTAAAAGGGCTAGGCACCTGGAAGATGATGACCAGAATGCTTCTGGAGTGCATATATGCCAGCCCTTTGTGAACGAAAATTCCACTGAAAATGAAAAATTAAAAATTGCAGGTGAAGCTGCTCAAGTTTTGCCTGATGTAGCTACTGCTATAGAAGACTTACTGGAGCAAACTAGTAAGGTGAGTATTGTTGTTCTTCCTGACCATATTTTCTAATTGTTTTATTGTTTCAAAATTGCTGGTTGGTTGAGTCAATTATCCCTGCTGCTTCTTAAGATTCATGATCAGAAATCACCAGAGAGGAATGGGTGTGACGGAAGTGTATCCTTATATCAGTTGATATTTCCGATTTCTGAATGTCTACTCTTTATCTCGATATAGAAGTTTATTTGTATCAATCCTTGATGTAGAACAGATATTTTCATCTGATTGTACGGGTCATCGTCAAGATACTACAGATCCTCATTCTGTTATTGGGTTATCTACTCACTGGTTAAACCGGTAGCCTCTTTATACCATTACCAAATAATCGTTCTCATTACGATTGGCCTCATGCTGTTTTTCTTACCCTTTTTCAGGACTCTCAGAAAAGATGAATTCAGCAGTCATTCTCGAGATGTACATGTGGGTGGCCTATATGATAGTTTCAGTGAAACACAAACAGAATCTCAGGTTGCAGATCTTACTCTCGTCTTAAAAGTTCCATCCCCACTTTCTATTTTTCAACCTATGTGATTATTTTGGAAAATGCAGGTGGTGGGTTATGAAGAAGATTTGTCTGGTCGGCAAATGCTTATCGACCGAGTTCGGACCCGAGGTAGCATGACCTGAAGCACTGAAATCCACTCTCGCCAAGCAATTAAACTCGATACCAGCAGCCAAACTAAGCTTGGCAGTTAAAACTTAGGTATGCTACTTTTAGGCTTTATTATGCATCTATCAAGTTTTGAACTAGGATCCAATTATATAGTATAAAATATTTTAGTTTTACACCTTTTTAGGATCGTTGGATGAGGAGAAATCAAATGCTGAGATTAACAGTAAGAAATATTCACTGGAAAAAAATGAATTAATCTCAATTTTTATTTTCCCTCGTCCAACGATCTTAAAAAGATATAAAACTAAAAATTTTACAGTAGGTGGTAGTGCACTCTAACCCTATATATATATATTCTAAGAGGGGGTAAGGCTATGTAAATTGTAACAACAATAAATGCTTGTATTCTGTCAATCATTTATTGATGTTTAGAAAAGTAATGTGCTAATTGTGTGCGTTGAGTGTGGTATTTTTCTCTTTTTTGTTAACCAGTAATTGTCTATTCTAATTGGTTATTTTTGTGAACTATGTTAACTTTATGATTTGATTCTCTCCAGTTCTGATGGGAACTTGAAAAAGAAGGCAATTTGTAGTTCTTACGAGTATGAGACCCGTTGACTTGTACCGGCATGTCGTATTTGTGAATTGTTTTTGTACAATCACGTTTAAGATATTTTTCATTTATATAAATTTTGAGACCTTAAAAACTGGTATTGTATAGATTTCAGGGTGTTTGTATTTTCGTCATGTCTATGTTAATATTTCATGTGCCATTGTTGAATCTATATTTTGATATAACAAATAAAAATAATATTTTTGGACTTAATTGAATGTGTTCAAATATTTTAAAAATAATTTAAGGTCTAAATAAACTTGAAAAACATGTTTAGATGTGTTTTTTACTTAGTTAAATCTTTTCAAATATTTTTTCAATCATTTTTTCATTTTAAAACAAGTCAAAATAATTTCTCAGCTTTGAAGTAATGATAATGTATGAATAGTATTAATATTATTTATGTAGTACCGATACTATTCAGGTAGTATCGATACTACCTTTTGTTTCTATAATTTAGAAAAATTCAATATACAAAAATGGTATTGGTATTCCTAAGAGTATCGATACTATTAGGAACTCAATATTACCTCTTCCCCAACTATTTGAATTTAACCCCAATAGCTTAAAAAGGCTAGAAACACATTTTAAAATATAAAAAAAATCCAAGAACACTTGAAGAATGTTATTAAACTTATCCAAGCTTAAAGATCATAGAAAAGAGTTTTCATTTTTTATTTTTTCATTTTCTCTTATACATAGTGTATTGAACTTTATTGTATATCTTTTTATTTGATTCTTTGTGAGCTCAAATTTGTAAAACCTACTTTGAGAGGTCTTATTTACACAAAATAATCTTTTATAAAAGAGAGGAGGTTTTAGTTTAATCTGGAAAAATTAGAGAGTTTTAAAGGTTACGCCTTATCATTGAAAGGTAAGAACAAATTAGTAAATTTGATAGAAATCCTTAGTGTGAATACTAGGATAATAGATGTAGAATTGGTTGAGAAGTCAAACCATTATTAATCGTTGTGCAAATTGTTATATTTCCTTGCTTTTACACCAAGATTTTAAGTTTAATTTACCCCTCTTGACTTATTTCAGTTGATCTATAGAGCGTCAATGATATTAATAACCATGTTTGATGCTTTTGGTTATATTTTGATTTTCGTTTTGTGTAATTATGACATTATTTTATCAACCATATATATATATAATTATCTGATATATAGGTTGTATGAATTAAAACTTATACAAATTTGTTTATTTTATTGACATGTCATTCGAGGTTTAAGTTCAGGAGATTGGGTTTTAAGGTCTAGATTTTAGGGATAGGAATTTAGATTTTAAATTTTAAATAAATAAACCGGATAGCATGTGCATAGAAAAATGACTATATAATCCTTTTCCAAAGCAAAATAATTCTATGTATAATCTTTCTTATTTGTCCAGTTTATCTATTTTACATTGTACCAAATTATAGGTAAGATAATTTTTTTCACAAAAAGGTACTGTCACACCCCAACTTAGGGCCTAAAATTTTTCTTAAAATTCTCTAGAGGACTAAATTGAAATTTTAACTAAATTTAGGGGCCAAAATGAAATTTTGACTAAATTCGGATTCAAATTCAGAAAGTATCAAAAATTGGAAGAACTAGAGTGTAATTTTATAATTTTCTTTTTAGGGAATATATAACCCTCAAATCTAGAAAGCTTTCTCATTTGGAAACCCCATTTCTCTCTTCAAGCTTTCATTTTTTAGCAAGAAACTTCAATCGTCGTTTTATCATCGAGCATTGCTCCATTTTCGACACCTTCTGCACCATCATGTTCCTTGCATTGTCTCGAGTCCAGCGGTGTCCACTTTGTCTCCGTTGTCGCCGGCGTGTGAGGTGGTGAAGAAGATTAAGTTTCTGACGTTTTGAAATTGAGCTCTCCACCGCTCATCGCTGTGAACCGAGCTTGGTAAGTATCTCAAAACCCCTTAAAAAACATATAGGAAATTTTTCGCAAATTTTACGACCTCTGAGGGCCCCGTACGCGCCCCATGCGTCGCCCCTATGCATGGGGAAGTCCCATCGCCTGTTGGGTTGTTTGAATTTGGGCCGACCCGTCTGCCCGATCCGACCCTTGTCCGACCTGATCCGAACTAAACCGGTCAACCGTTGACTGTTGACCGACGTTGACTTTTTTAAAAACCTCAATCGTAATGATTTTCGATGTCCTGAGTCTGATTTTGCGATTCGTTTTGCCACATTATGAACGGAAACCCCAAATCGAGCCCGTTAATCTAAAAATGCTTAATATTTTTAGCATTTTTACTTATTTATTTGCGATTTGATTATGAAATTGATTAGAGAATATTTTTTATGAAGGTACTCGTGTTTCACCGATCGAGGGTCGGTTAGATCCGGTGCTTCCGTCTGTCAGATCCGCACGATCTGTATTCCTCGAGAGTTACTCGTAGGTATATGTAAATTGTTTAAATATGGATGATGATGATGATTATTATTATTATTCATATATTAGGATTCCGATATGGATTTTTTGATCCGTAGGATCTACCGCTGTCGCTGACTGTGATCGGCAAACTCAGTAGTAGGCTTTCTTATCAGACTACTCAGACCAGTAGAGGTGTGTTTCCTGATGGTGTTACATTACTATTTTAAACTATTCATCTGAACTGTTTTAGATTTATGATAATATTGAATATTTTTACGACGCAATACCTGATTTTCTGAATATTATTTATATGATATCTAATTTACTGTACATTTTTATATGATATCTGAATTCTTTATTTCTGTATCTGATTTCTGAGTCTGGAATATTTTCTTGTTTTATTAAATTAAACTATCGTTTTCACTCGAATACATAAATGTTTATTACTATCATTGGGAGTATTATTGGAGGAAGTATCTTAGGTCTAGTCTATGACTTGTAAGTCTTTAACATAGGCTCCTCGGCTTTGTGCTCACAACAAGTTCTTACCTCAGGCACCTCGACTTTGTGCTCAGGGTAAGTCTTTACCGCAGGCTCTTTATCTTTGTGCTAAGGGTAAGTCCTTACCGTATGCTCCTCTGCTTTGTGCACAAGGTAAGTCCTTATGCTATGTGTATAAGGCCCTTACCGGGTGATCGGATGAGGGGTAGTGTTCATATTTTTAAAACATGTTTTATAAACTAATTTTACTGAGGTATAGTGGGTGTATGATTTTGTGGAACCTACACATTTGGTGATCGGATGGGGGTAATGTTCATATTTTTAAAACATGTTTGATAAACCGATTTGACTGAATTATTTTATCTGTATGTTTTTATACACCGTAAGGAGCACACTGGACTTTTTAGTTCATTATATAAATTTTTAACCTTTTCAGATAATAGTAGACCGTAGACTAGCAGACTTGACATTAGGAGGGCCAACTGCTCTTATTTTTTTACCACTGTATATCTCTATATACCTTTTTGTTATACTTTGGTGACACTTGTTTTTGCTTCCCTCGATATATCTATATTACTTGTATTTTGATATGTATATGTTTTATACAGTTTTTCTGATACATGTATATATTGATATATGGACGTTTATTGTATGAACTTTTCTTATGACTAATTTCATATCATATTGTATATAGATTTAAATGTTATTTTAAATATGAAAAGAAATTTCTGAATAAGATTTGTAACTGCCTAGATTTGGGCATAACGTCCAAGCAAGGTCTAGGGGATTACACTTGGTGGTATCAGAGCATTCAGTTTTAAACACTCAGACTGTGGATGAGTCCTAAATTCTGGATTTTCAAGATCTTTCAATGTTTTCAAAAACCGTGTTACCTTATTTTATGAGTTTAAATATATTTGAGATTCTTGATGCCAGTCTAACTTAGGTTTAAATTATTTTTGTAGAGCTTTGTATAATTATCCTATGAGTGCTGTTAGAGGTCGTAGGCCATGCCATGGTCGTGGTCGAGAGTGTGTGACACGACCTTCTGTTACTATAGATGATCCGATGTCACTGTGAGATCCTCCTGTTCTGCATGTAGATCTGTATATTTCCAGAGATGATATGGTTACATCTGCGAGAGACCCTCACGTCACTGAGGATGAGGACACTGATATGAATGAGGATGCCATTAATATAGTTGTATTTCATATGTTCAGGAGAGCTGCTAGAGTCCCTGATAATATATCTACGGTCGATATTTCGAAGTCTTTGGTAACTGCTAGAGTAGTTCTGTTCGAGGACATTACTGGTGGATCTTCGACTGATGCTGAGTATTGGTTGGAGGATACATAAAGGATTATGGATAAGATGGACATGAGGCTTGAGAAAAAGTTAAAGGGGGCTCTATCTATGCTAAAGAAAGAGTTTTAGATGGTGGCAATCGATTTCTGATAGTATTCCGTGAAATCAGTTGACTTGGGATCTTTTCGAGGCACGTTTTTAGAGTCGTTACATTGGTGAGATATACTTGCAGGAGCGACTCCAAGAGTTTCAAAATTTGGAGCATGGTGATATGTCTATTATGGATTATAAGATAAAGTTTATCAGGTTGAGCTGCTATGCTACTGGACTTGCTAACACTAAATCAAATCAATACTTAAGTTTGAGAATGTATGAGATCAGGAGTCGAGTTGCTACCCACTGGGAGAGAAACTTTGATGCCTTGGTTGAGATAGCCAAGACCGTTGAGGAGATAAAATGAGTGGGTATGGAGCACAAGAGAGATAGAGACCGAGATCGAGACTGATTTAGGAGGCCTTGTGGTTCTGTTGATTCTTCTACACGCCCCAGGAAGAGAGATATGGGTGAATCTTTTCAGAGAGGCAACATGAGTGTTAGGCTTATGGCGTCAAGTTCGTCAACTGTGATGTATTCTATTCAGGGTGGTCATTCTGGATCGTAACCTTTGCTGTCATGTGAGCACTATGAGAGACGTCATTTTGGTGAAGGCAAGAAAATTTGGGTACATGTTTTAGATGTGGTTCTGGTGATCATCTCATGAGGATTGTCCAGAGCTAGCTCCTATAGTTCAGGCACTAGCTCGTACTCCCCTTCGTACTCAGAGTACAATTCAGACCCCAGCAGGGGGTCGTAGTCAAGGAGAAAACATCAGGATCAATTAGTAGAGGCCGAGCTTATCAAAGTAGGGTCCAACCAGATCTGAGGCCAGACAACATGTATTGGTTTACTTGTATTATTTGATAATGGTTCTACCCATTCCTATGCGTCGTATTCTATTTTTGAGGGTTTTAATATCCCGGTTGAGAATGTTGAGAGTTTGGTGGCAATTTAAAGTCTCAAGGTTAGACCATAGAGTTAAATCGTATTTTTAAAGGGTATCATATAGAAATTCATAGGGAGATCTTTCTGGCCGACTAGATGGAGTTACCTTTGGAGGAGTTTGACTTGATTCTTGGCATGGATTAGTTGAGCAAGCATCGAGTTAATCTCAATTGTTAAGCCAAGAGAGTTATCATGAAGACTTTGGATAACCGAAATATTGTGATGATTGGGGAACGTCGTGGATTCCTGACGAATGTTGTGTCTGCTTTGGTAGCTGAGAGGATGATCAAGAAGGGTTCCGAGGCATTTCTAGCTTATATTCTGGATACTAGGAGTTCCTGATCTAACATTGAAGGCATTCGGATTGTTAAGGAATTTCCTAATATTTTTCCTGAAGAGTTGCCTGGATTATTGCCGGATAGAGAAATTGAGTTTGAGATTGAAGTCTATTCTGGTTCCACCCTAGTTTCGATAGATCCTTACCGTATGGCCCCAAAGGAGCTTAAAGAACTGAAAGTCTAACTAAAGGAGTCGTTGGATAGGGGATTCATTCGACCCAGTGTCTCACCGTAGGGAGCCTCAGTTTTCTTTGTGAAGAAAAAAGATGGAACATTGAGACTCTGTATTGATTACAGGAAACTGAACAAGTTCATGATTAAAAACAAATATCCTCTTCCCAGGATCGATGATCTATTTGACCAGTTTCGAGGGGTTTCTATCTTTTCAAAGATAGACTTGAGGCCTGGTTATTACCAACTCAAGGTAAAGGATTCTGATGTCCCAAAAACTACTTTCCGTACTCGATATGGGCATTACGAGTTTTTAATGATGCCATTTAGGTTAACTAATTCCCTTTTTGCTTTCATGGATATGATGAATCAGTTGTTTTACCCTTACTTAGACCAATTTATAGTTATGTTCATCGATGACATACTAGTGTATTCTTGAAATGAAGCAGAACATGATGAGCATTTAAGGATTGTTCTGTAGACTCTGAGGGAAAACAAGTTATATGCCAAGTTGAGCCAGTGTGAGTTCTGGCTCAACGAAGTAACTTTTCTTGGGCATATCGTTTATGTTGAGGGTATCCGGGTGGATCCGAGTAAAGTGGAGGCTATTCTGAACTGGAAGCAACCCAAGAACGTCTCAGAAATCTGTAGTTTCTTGGGCTTAGCTGGTTATTACCGTCATTTTGTTGAGGGGTTCTCGATTGTTGCAGCTCATATAATGAAACTCTTAAGAAAAGATGTTCTATTTGTCTGGTCTGAGGACCAACAAGCTAGCTTTGAGAAACCGAAGACTGTTTTGACTCAAGCCCCAGCGTTGATTCAACCTGAGTCTGGAAGGTTTTTCTGTCTACAGTGATGCTTCTCACTCTAGATTAGGATGTGTTTTGATGCAAGATGGAAAGGTTGTTTCTTATGCGTCACGTCAGTTAAAGTCGCATGAGCGTAACTATCCCATTCACGATATGGAATTAGCTACCGTGGTTATTACTTTGAAAATCTAGAGAAATTATCTCTACGGAGAAAAGTTTTATGTCTATACCGATCATAAGATTCTGAAGTATTGCTTACTTAGAAAGAGTTGAATTTGAGGCAGCGTCGCTGGTTAGAGCTTCTAAAGGACTATGATTATGAGATAGAATATCTTCCAGGGAAGGCTAATGTGGTGGCTGATGCCTTGAGCCGTAAGGCTATATTTAATCTGAGAGCCTTGTTTGTCAGCTTGAGTTTGTTTGATGATGGTAGCCTGTTAGAAAAGTTACAGGTTAAACCCACTTTGGCCAAGGAGATTAAGGCCAAACAACTCCTAGATAGTTCATTACTTCCCATTATTAGGTAGGTTGAGTAGGGAACGAGCTTAGAGTATACTCTTGATCAAGATGGTATTCCGTGCTTTCATGGCCATTACTGTGTCTTTAAAGATGATGAGTTAAGATGGGCTATTCTTCAGGAGGCTTATAGTAGTTCTTATGCCATGCATCTTGGTGGGAACAAAATTTACAAGAATCTCAAAGAGCGATACTTTTGGAGTGGCATGAAGAAGGATATTTCAAATTTTGTGGCAAGGTGTCTGACTTGTCAATAGGTTAAGACAGAGCACAAATATCCATCGAGACTGTTACAATCTATTAAAATTCCAGAGTGGAAATGGGAGCGTATTACGATGGACTTCGTTACAGGTATTCCTTTGGCTCCTTCTAAAAAGGATTATGTTTGGGTGATTGTGGATTGACTCACCAAGTTAGCACAATTTATTCATGTTCGGGTTTATTATTCTTTGGACAAGCTGACTAAATTGTATATATCTAATGTTGAGACCGTCAGCGTACCCCACGACGCAGAGGAAACAAAACTCGACGGTTTCACCAGCGATCCAAGTACGTAAAACCGAAATCGGGAGGAAGGGATGCGAATACTTACAGCGGGTTCCTTGAAAAACAACAAGAACAGTAGTGAATATTGGTGGTGTAGATCGGTTCGAATCGTAAGCCTCCACTAAATCACGTCTCGGCCTCTACTCAGTCACCCGATTGAGATCAATATTTATTTTCCCTAAAACTATTTTGAGAGAAAAACAGCTGAAGGTTTATGCGTGTGTATTAAAAATGGCTGTTAGACCTAACACACCCTTTTATATCCATTACCCTAACATCTTAGGGTTTTCAAAGTTATTTCGAATTAACAATAAAATATTATTTAATTAATTCAATTAAATATACATTAATGACTTATAATCTGAATTATAATCTTTAATGTTTATTTAAAAAACTTATTTAATTATTCCAATTATATACCAATTAAAAGAGTTGTAATCTAAATTACATTCTTTTAATGCTTACTTACTATATTCGGGATAATTAAAATCATATGTATATCAAATATACATATCATAACTCTAGATATATTTTAGTAACATACAACAAATTGTACATTTTTCTCATTTCAATCATAGGGTGTGACCCTGTAGGTTCTTGTAATGTTAGTAGTAATTATTAGAACAATTCGAATATTACATACAATGAGTGACATCTAGCAATATATCATTGTCACCTAAGTTACAATAAATTATGATTCAACATATCATCTTCGTGATTAACTCTTTTATGTATTACATCCTTTTGTCCCTTATATCTAGAATAGGCACAAGTCTTAGAATACTCACGCTTGTATAGCCCATCTATTGTTTCTTGATATCTAGAGTAGACTATAATTAATGAATATGATATCACATATCAACTTATTCGAGCATGGCCATGCATTTATAGTCTATCTCAATCAAGTGGCTTGTGATATATTTCCTATTATATAGGAAAGACAAATCCTATCTTGACCATATACACACCACTACATATATCGAAATATATTTAATAACAATATTTATAGTGCAACCAGTTACGAAGCATGTCTAACTGTATTAAAAATACAACAATATATGTTAGGATGCCATTGATCTCAAGTCTGAGGATCATACATATAGTCATCACCATGAGGAATGTTATGACCGTTACATAATAATCCAAGACATATGCTCATGATGGGTCAATCCAATACATTGTTCTCTAACAATATAATCATGTATCAATTCTGACATCTCTATGTCAATGACAACTCCTTGTCATCAATCAATACCATGTTAGTCTTAAGCATATTATTATTGTCCATGCCCATAATAATACTTGACTATGGATCTTTTAATAATGTTATTATATGGACTTTATTATCTTTCAGTTTATGTTAAACACAGACACATAACTGAAAATAATAGCGGCAATGCCTTTATTCAATAAAATCAGTAAATAAATATATTATTACAATCATCATATGATTGGTCTTTGGGCATACTCTAGCAATCTCCCACTAGCACTAAGACCAATCACTCACATATCTAATACCGAGTGACTCAGTGTGACGATCATGCCTCTGCTGTGTAAGAGGCTTCGTCAAGGGATCAACAATGTTGTTATCCGTGTGTACTTTGCATATTTCCACATCTCCTCGATCTATGATCTCTCTAATGAGATGAAAGCGCCTAAGAATATGTTTGGATCGTTGATGAGATCTGAGTTCCTTTGCTTATGCAATGGCTCCATTATTGTCACAACAGAGTTCTACAACATTGATATGCTGGGAACAACCCCTAATTCCAATATAAACTTCTTGATCCAAAAAACCTCTTTTGCTGCTTCACTAGCTGCAATATATTCAGCTTCTGTTGTAGAATCATCTACTGTGCTTGCTTCGAACTTTTCTAGCTCACAACATCTCCATTAAGACAAAACACAAAACCCGATTACGATCGTGAGTCATCCTTGTCAGTTTGGAAGCTGCATCAATATAACCTTTTATACTAAGCTCTTCCTTCCCTCCATAGACAAGAAATTTATCCTTAGTTCTTCTTAAGTACTTAAGGATATTTTTAACCGCAACCCAATGATTTTCACCAGGGTTCACTTGATACTGACTCGTCATGCTTAAAGCATACGATACATCTGGTCGAGTACATATCATGACATACATGATAGAACCAATAGCCGAAGCATATGAAATATTATTCATCCATTCTCTTTCTTGTGGAGTTGAAGGACACATTTCCTTCGAAAGAGAAATGCCATGTCTCATAGGCAAAAATCTTTCTTGGATTCTTCCATTCTGAAACTTTTCAACACTTTGTCTATATATGTACTTTGACTCAACTAGAAGTCGTCTTGACCTATCTCTATAGATCTTAACTCCTAAGATATATGCTGCCTCACCCAAATCTTTCATAGAAAAACAACTACCTAACCAAGTCTTAACAGACTATAAAGTAGGTATATCATTTCCTATGATGAGTATGTCGTCAACATACAAGATTAGGAAAGAAACAATGCTCCCACTAGCCTTCTTATAAACATAAGGCTCATCTTCATTTCTGATAAAACCAAACTCTTTGACTGCATCATTGAAACGAAGATTCCAGCTTGGAGAAGCTTGCTTTAGTCCATAAATGGACCTCTGTAGCTTACAAACCTTTCATCTTTTCCTGGAATGATAAAACCTCTGGTTGTGTCATATACACATCCTATTCAAGTTTTCCATTAAGGAAGCGTTTTGACGTCCATTTGCCAGATTTCATAATCATGGAATGCAGCTATTGCGAGCAAGATCCGGATGGACTTAAACATAGCTACAGGGGAGAATGTTTCGTCATAGTCTACACCATGAACTTGTGGAAAACCTTTAGCGACTAATTGTCCCTTGTATGTTTGTACATTACCATACATGTAGGTTTTCTTCTTGAAAACCCATTTACACCCTATAGGTTTGACCCCTTCAGGTGGTTCAACCAAAATCCATACTTGCTTTATTGACATGGAATCCATCTCAGATCTCATGGCTTCAAGCCATTTCTCAGAGTCTGAGCTAGACACCGCCTATTGATAAGTCCTGGGCTCATTTTAATCCATAAGAAGAACATCTCTATGTGTCGTAACGAGAAATCCAAATCTCTCAGGTATACGGCGTTCTCTTGTGGATCTACGCAGTGGTTGTGTTTCTAAATCTGTTGAATTCTCCTCAACAACTTGTGAAACATGCTCAACTTCAGGTTCATTTATTTGTTGTTCTTGAACTTCTCCAAGTTCAATATTTCTACCCTTCCCTTTCTTTGAGAGAAATTCTCTTTTGAGAAAAACTCCTGTTCGAGCAATAAACACTTTGTTCTCGTTAGGGTTGAAGAAATAGTATCCCTTAGTTTCTTTAGGATATCCAACAAATATACACTTTTGAGATTTAGGTTCGAGTTTTGTAGACATATAATGTTTTACATAAGCTTCACAACCCCAAATCTTCATAAAAGACATACTAGGACGTTTCCCAGTCTATATCTCGTATGGTGTCTTTTGAACTGATTTAGATGGAACACGATTTAGTGTGAAAGCGGCTGTTTCAAGTGCATGTCCCCAAAAAGAAGTCAGGAGATCACTATGACTCATCATCGATCGAACCATGTCTAACAATGTTCGATTTATTCTTTCATAAAATTCATTCCACTGTGGTGTACCAGGTGGTGTAAGCTGTGAGACAATCCTACATTCTTTTAGGAGTTCATCAAACTCTATGCTGAAGTATTCTCCACCTCGATCTGATCGAAGTACCTTAATACTCTTGCCTAGTTGATTTTATACTTCATTTTTAAATTCCTTAAACTTTTCAAGGGCTTCAGATTTATGGCGCATAAGATAAATATACCAATACCGACTGAAGTCATCGGTGAAAGTAATGAAGTAATGGAATCCACCTCTGGCTTGTGTATTCATTGGTCCACATACATCACTGTGTATTAACCCCAATAAATCACTTTCTCACACCTTTACTATTAAAAGGAGCTTTAGTCATTTTTCCCAACAAGCAAGATTCACATACATCATATTGTTCGAAAACAAATGAATATAAGAATCATCTTTATGGAGTTTTGATATGTGTTTCTCACTTATATCGCCTAAACAAAAATACCAAAGATAAGTTTGATTCGAGTCATTTGTTTTTGATCTCTTAGTATTTATGTTATAAATGGTGTTTTCTTGATCCAAAATATAGAGACCATTAACCAATTGTGCCGAACCATAAAAAACACTATCGAGATAAAAAGAACAACAATTATTCTTAATAATAATCTCAAAACCAATCTTGTCCAAACAAGAAATAGAAATAATGTTCTTAGTCAAACTATACACATAATAAAATCCTCTAAATTTAAATCAAGTCCACTAGGCAAAGATAAAACATATGTCCTTATAGCTAATGCAATAACTCTTGCTCCATTTCCCACTTGTAGGTCAATGTCTCCTTTAGCCAGATTCCTTCTCTTTTGCAGTCCCTATACAAAAGTACAAATTTGAGAACCATAACCGGTATCTAATACCCAATAAGTAGATGTTGACAAATTAACATCAATAACATAAATACCTGAAACAAACGTTTTGTTGCTTTTTCCTTCTTGACCTCTTCAAGGTAAACAGGGAAGTTTCTCTTTCAGTGTCCGTCTTATCGTAATTGAAACATTTTCCTTCCTTACTAACTCCCCCTTTGGGTTTCAATGCATTTTTCCCTTTTGGTTTGGTCTTACCATTGCCCTTAGACTTTGCCACTACCTTTTTCTTTCCCTTTCCTTTGTCCTTGTGGACTATCAGAATGGGCTTAGGTCCAACCTTTTTCATGTTACTTTCAACAGTTTGTAACATGCCAAGTAACTGTGGCAAAGTCTTGTTAATTTCATTCATGTTAAAATTAAGGACAAATTGGCTAAAGCTATCTGGCAATGATTGTAGGATAACATCGGTAGCCAATTCATCTTTGAGAGAAAATCCTATCTTTTCCAACATTTGGATATAGCCCATCATCTTGATGACATGAGCTCCTGCAGGAGTTCCCTATGCCATTTTGCATTGAAATAGAGCTTTAGAGGTCTCATATCTCTCTTGACATGCTTTCCCTTCATATATTTCTTTGAGATTTTGAATCATCTCATATGCAACCATGTCCTCATGTTGCTTCTGAAGCTCAGGAGTCATGGTGGAAAGCATTAGACATCCAACATCTAACATATCATCCATATGTTTCTTGAATTTGTCTTTGTCAGCTCTTGAAGCATTAGCTGCCGGTTCATCAGGAACAGGTTCCTCAATGACAATTCCTTCATTTCTTGTTTAAGAACAATTCTCAAATTAAAAAACCAATCAAGGAAGTTTATGCCATTAAGTTTATCCTTCTCAAGGAGTGATCGCAGTGATAAAGTGTTGTTTGCCATTAAATCTACAATAATGAAAATATTAAAGTAAGTAATTTACCAAATTAAAATTTATAAATAGGACTTTATTTACAAATTACTCCCACTATTTTATTCAAAATTAAAAACCCTCTGTTTTAATTTCTGAAAAATTCAACGAAAATTTTTCTAGTGGGTGAGGATCCATAATACATCAATTTCCTAAATCAACTTTGTCTTTTATTTAAGGATAATGATTATTTAGGTAAGTAACACTTTAGTAGTTACATCTCATGTAACTCCTCATTTTGGTGAACAACCTTTGTTCAAGTAATCTCATGACTTATCCAAATATTTAACCTCTAGGTTTCTAATCCTATTAGAAGAACCTAGCTAAGTTATTACCAATATTTCAATCGTTGAATATCACTTTCTTATTCGTCGCGTTTAAACAAGATAGATTTATGTTCCAATGGTTTGGCAAAGCCCACACAATATCAATCGAAGCCTTAACGAGGTAAATATTGGACGATTAAGTTAACTTAGATTATAAAGAGGGATTTGCGTAATTATCTCATCATTGTTCATTTTAAGATTAGGCCCTTATTGATCTCATCAATATTCATTCTTATTTTATCATTTGATGCATTGCATATATAACAAATATAGCAATAAATAAGACGCAATGGTTATAGCCCAAAATAATGACTAAGGTGGCCCATCCTAAGCTAATGGGAGAACCAAGAACCCTAAAGCCTAAGACTACTCTCTAGGTATCTTCTCGCCATTCTTATGCTCCTTTCAAATCTTCATAGTTTTACAATTTTAAAAGAAACTCGTTTTACATATGAGGGAGTAAGATGAGAAGAGAAATACAATAGAGATATAGAAAGACACGACTCGCAGACCATATTTTAAATTAAACCATTATAAAGTGAACAAGGGTTATAACCATGCATATCAAACACTGTGCAAAACAAACATATCATATATATACACACGTTCTTACGCCTTTGTTAAATGGGCCTTCAATTTGTACTGCTGATGAGGGGTCAGGGGGCTTCAATTTGTACGGTCGGTGGGATTTTTTTGAAAAATAGTACTTACGTTTCTATAGAAAAACCTCACGATTTGATAACATTTATTAACAGAATCGTGCTTTTGGGAATTTCAATCCCGAAGGTTTTTTGCATCAGAATAACCTTTGTTCCACTGCCAAACGCGATCTGTTATCGCACTCCCACGGATCATCATGTCAACGATTGACATATGGATTTCGTAAAATCCTTACAGCAACAAATCGATTGCAAACATATTAACAAATTAACATATAATCGTTGTGGTTATCTATTCGAACAATGATATCATCATATTTCCGAAATCAATAAAACTAGAACATGCATCTTATACATATCGTATCATCCAAGAATTTAACCCGAATTCAGATCGTACAAGTGGCTCTGATACCACTGTTGAGACTGTCGGAGTACCCCACGGCGTAGCGAAAATAAAACTCGACGGTCTCACCAACGATCCAAGTACGTAAAACCGAAATCGGGATGAAGGGATGCGAATACTTACAGTGGTTTCCTTGAAAAATAGTAAGAACAACAGTGAATACTGGTGGTGTAGATCGGTTCGAATCGTAAGCCTCCATGAAATCATGTATCGGATCCCTTATTTGAGCATGGCCATGCATTTCTACATAATAGGAAAAATAGTAAGATCGGTTCCTTGAAAACATTTCAACTTATTTGAGCATGGCCATGCATTTCTAGTCTCACTCAATCAAGTGGCCTGTGATATATTTCCTATTATGTAGGAAGGAAAAATCCTATCTTGACCATATACACCCCACTACATATATCGAAATATATTCAATAACTGTCTTTATAGTGCAACCAGTTACGGAGCATGTTTAACTGTTTCAAAACATACAACAATATATGTTGGGATGACATTGATCTCAAGTCTGAGGATCATATATATAGTTATCACCATGAGCAATGTTATGACCGTTACATAATAATCCAAGAAATATGCTCATGATGGGTTAATCCAATACATTGTTCTCTAACAATATAATCATGTATCAATTTTGACATCTCTATGTCAATGAAAACTCCTTGTCATCAATCAATACCATGTTAGTCTTAATCATATTATTATTGTCCATGCCCATAATAATACTTGACTATGGATCTTTTAATAATGTTATTATATGGACTTTATTATCTTTCAGTTTACGTTAAACACAGACACATAACTGAAAATAATAGTGGCAATGCCTTTAGTCAATAAAATTGGTAAATAAATATATTATTACAATCATCATATGATTGATATTTGGGCATACTCTAACATCTGAGATCATTAGACTTCATGGTGTTCCTTTGTCTATCTTCTCCGACCGAGATCCAAAGTTTACTTTTAGGATCTGGAAGGCTTTGCATGAGGCTCTAGGTACTCGTTTAGATTTCAGTACAACTTTCCACCCGCAGACTGATTCAGACTTTAGTCGAGTTCACTTACAATAACTGTTACCAGGCAATTATTCGTACGACACCGTATGAGGCTCTATATGGACGTTGATTTCGTACTCCTATATGTTAGACCCGAGTTACGCGATAAAAAGACTTTGAGTCCAGAGTTAGTTTGTAAGACTGAGGATACTTTCAGATTGATCCGTGATTTCCTGAGTGAGGCATTTGACAGGGAAAACTCTTATGCATACCAGCGACAGAAGGATATCGAGTTTGAGGTTGGGAATTAGGTTGTTCTAAAGGTACCTCCATGGAATAAAGTGTTGAGATTTTGACGTAAGGGTAAATTGAGCCCGAGATTTATTGGATGTATCATATTCTGAAGAAAGTAAGGCATGTTGCTTATCAGCTTGAGTTGCCTCCCCAGCTCAGTCGCATTCATGATGTTTTTCTTGTATCCATGTTGAGGAGATATCGTCCATACCCAGGTCACATTATTCAGATTAAGGAGATAGAGTTGAAACCTGATTTGTCTTATGAGGATGAGCCCATTCAGATTTTAGATCGGGATGAGAATGTTCTTTGGAATAGGCATATTCTGATGGTCAAAGTTCAATGGAGTAACCGTGGCCCTTCAGATGCTACTTGGGAGACATTGGAGTCTATGGAGACTCAGTTTTCACATCTATTTCCATCAGGTAAATTTTGAGGAAAAAATTTCTTTTAAGGGGGAGAGTTGTCAGACCTCAACTTAGGGGCTAGTTTTATTTAAAAATTCTTCAGAGGACTAAATTGAAATTTTAACTAAATTCGGGGGCCAAAGTGAAATTTTGATTAAAAACCTGGAGTAAATAGAGTGTAATTTTACCATTTTCCTTTGAGGGGATTATATAAACCCCAAATCTAGAAAGCTTCCTCATTTAAAAACCCAATTTTCTCTCTTCAAACTTTCTTTTTTTAGCAAAAACTTCAATCATTGTTTATCGCCGACCGTTGCTCCATTTTCGACATATCCTGCACCATGTGTTCCTTACATTGTCCCAAGTCCACCAATGTCTATCTTGTCTCCGTTGTCACCGACGTGTGAGGGGTGAGAAAAATTAAGTTAATACGTTTCGAAATCGAGCTCTCCGTCGTTCACCGCTGTGAACCGAGCTTGGTAAGTTTCTCAAAACCCCTTAAAATGCATGTAAGAATTTTTTCGCAAATTTTCTGACCTCCGAGAGCCTCGCGCGCGCCACACTTGCTGGGGAAGTCCCACCGCCTGGTGGGTTGTTTAAATTTGGGCCGACTCAACCCGACCCGTCTGCCCGACTCGACCCGTGTCTGACCCGATCTGACCTTACCCAAACCAAAATGGTCAACCATTTACTGTTGACCGACAGTTAACCGTTGACCATTGACCACCCGTTGACCAACGTTGACTTTTTTCAAAAACCTCAATCTTGACATTTTTTGACATCCTAAGTTTGATTATGTGATATGTTTTTCCAAATTCTGACGTGAAAACCCCGAATCGAGCCCGTTAATCTGAAAATACTTAATATTTTTAGTATTTTTGCTTATTTATTTGAGATTTGATTATGGAATTGATTCGAGAATATATTTATATGAAGATACTCGTGTTTCACCCGATCGAGGATCGGTTAGATCCGATGCTTCTCGTCCGTCAGATCTGCACGATCTGCGTTCCTTGAGAGTTACTTATAGGTATCTGTAAATTGTTTAAATAAGGATTATTATATTATTATTATTATTATTATTATTATTATTCATAATTGGATTCCAATATGGATTTTTCAATTCATAGGATCTAGCATTGCCGTTGACTGTGACCGACAAACTCAGTAGTAGGCTTTCTTATATACTACTCAGACCGATACATGTGTGTTTCTTGATGGTGTTATATTACTATTTTAAATTGTTCATCTAAACTGTTTTAGATTTCTGATAATTCTGAATATTTTTACGACAAGATACCTGATTTTCTGAATACTGTTTATCTGATATATGATTTATTGTACATTTTTTATATGATCTCTGAATTCTTTATTTCTGTATCTGATTTATGAGTCTGGAATATTTTCATGTTTTACTAAATTAAAGTACCGTTTTCACTCGAATACATATATGTTTATTATTGTCATTAGGAGTATTATTGGAGGAAGTATCTCAAGCTTAGTCTATGACTTGTAAGTCCTTACCGTAGGCTCCTCGGCTTTGTGCTCAGGGTAAGACCTTACCGCAGTCTCCTCGGCTTTGTGCTCAGGGTATGTCTTTACCGCAGGCTCCTCGGCTTTGTACTTAGGGTAAGCCCTTACCGCAGGTTCCTCTTCTCTGTACACAGGGTAAGTCCTTACGCTATGTATATAAGGTCCTTACCGGGTGATGGGTGGGGGTAGTGTTCATATTTTTAAAACATGTTTGATAAATTGATTTTACTGAAGTATAGTGGGTGTATGGTTTTGGGGAACCTGCATATTTTGGTGATCATATGGGGTACATATTTTTAAAACATGTTTGATAAACTGATTTGACTGAATTATTTTATCTGTATGTTTTTATACACCGTAAGGAGCGCATTGGGCTTTTTAACTCATTCTGTAAATTTTTAACTTTTTCTGATAGTCGCAGACCGTAGACTAGTAGACTTGGCATCAGAAGGACCGACTACTCTTATTTTTGTACCAATGTATATCGCTATATACTTTTTTGTTATACTTTGGTGACACTTGTTTTTGCTTCCGTCTTGATATATATGTTTTACCGGTATTTTGCTATGTATATGTTTTATACATTTTTTGATACATGTATATATTAATATATGGACGTTTATCGTGTGAACTTTTCTTGAGACTAATTTCATATTATACCGTATATGGATTTAAACGTTATTTTTAAACATGAAAAGAAATTTCTGAATAAGATATGTTACCACCTAGATTTGGGCGTCCAGGTCGGGTCTAGGGGGTTACAGGTATATGAGGTCCTTGTATTTTTCAACAACAAAAATCATTGTAACCCTTAAATTATTTTTTGTGTTCAATATGCCCTTTAAATTTAGAAAAAAACTCCAATATGGTCCTTTGATTAACGATTTTCGTCGTTGATTATTACAGTGTTGATATGACGATTTACTGTGTTGATGTGGTGATCCACTATAGTTGGTGACATGACAAATGAGTTAAATTAGTTTTTTTATTGAGTTGGAGGGCTATATAATTTTTTTTAAGTTTAGGGGCTTATTTAATTTTTTAGAAAAATATTTTAAATTTAAAATATACAAATATACAAAAATTAAATATAAAATATAAATTAAATTGCTAAAAAAATTTAAAAAAATTTGAACATATTTTTATATTTTAAATTTAAATTATTTGATTATTTTTAAAATAATCAAATAAGCCCTTGAACTTTAAAAAATCAATTTGGTCCTCGAACTTGACCTAAAAATCAATTTAACCTATCAACCACGTCACTAGTCGTCGTAGACCATGACGTTAGCAGAATAAACTGTCATCTCAGCAACATAAAGTGCCATGTCAGCACTATAACAATCAACAATGGAAATCATTGGTCAAAGGGCCATATTTGAAATTTTTTCTTAGTTTGAGGGCTACATTCAATGTAAAACTAGTTCAAAGGCCACATTAATTTTTTTAAAAAAATTATAAGGGCTTCAATTACTTTTTACCATGTTTTTTTCTATCTTCAACATTAGTTAAACATATAGTGTTAAGATTATTAATGATAATAATATTCCTTCAAGTATTGTTGCCTTGTAGCTTTTGTTAACAAAAGGAGTATATATTTGGTGAGAAATGAGTTCCAAATTGTATAAACTAAATTTTAGAAATTTATAATTTCTTTTTGCTGAAAATGTGCTATAGATTTTGATAATCTAATAAAAGGAATAGTTGCACAAATCAAATTATCTCAATGATTAAGGAATTGTTGTTATAAATTAAAGTTATGGGTTTGAGCATTATGTATGCAGGGGTATGAGCGTTCAATATCAAATGATTGAGAGTCTTTGAACATATACTATCTTATATTCACCTTAGACTAATAAAAAATTATAATTAGTTTTTGTCCATGAAAAAAAGTCTGTTTTTTAAGAATTTTTTACAAGGTATTTAAGCAGTGTTTATATCGTAGTTAAATGTGCAATTCAATTAATTTTTATAATAAAGAATTGAGTAATTAATCATTATACGCAAACAAATCATAGTAATCAGGATAAGATATATGTTGAACTATGATTTGATATAACAAATTTAAGGTAAAATATTTTTTTTGGACTTAAATTGAATTAATTCAAAGTTTTTAAAAGGTTTCAAAAATAATTCAAAGTCCATTAAATTCAGATTTGAGCAACAATATTAAGAGGTACCGATATTCTATGAATGGGTATCAATACCCCCTATGAATGTTACCAATACGCCTATGGGTATCAATACCCTGGGTACCGATACCCCTGCATGGGTATCAATACTCCTGGCTCAAACGGCTAGCAACAGCTAGTTTAATTTGAATTTAACAAAGGTAGTACCGATACCCCTTGAAGGGGTACCGATACCCCCTGTTATGGATAATCTTGTTTGGCAGAAAATCATCCCCAAACGACTCCAAAACATCCCCAACGACTATGCACGACTTCAAACTCATTTCAAGCTATAAATACAAGCCGAGGACACTTGAAGAACTAAGTGAACAACTATCCAAGTAATTAAACACAAGAGAAGAAGTTTTTCATTCTTATTTTCATTATCTCTTGTAAATATTGTTCTAGTGAGCTTAGTTCTTGTAAACACCTACCTTTGAGAGGTTTATTTGTTTACTTATTTTATCTTTTTGTAAAGGGGAAATGTTCTAGTTGATCCCGTGAAAAGCTAGGGAAAGGTTATAGTTTAGCCCTTGAAAAACTAGGGAGTTTGTAAAGGTTATCTCTTTGTCCTTGAAAAAGAAAGAACAAATTAGTGATTTTTTTGGAAAATCCTTGGTGAGGAGCTAAGGTAGTGGATGTAGACTTGGTTAAGAAGTCGAACCATTATAAATAGCTGTGCAATTTTCTATCTTTCAATCTCCTTACTCCCTAAACAAAAAAACCGTTCCGACCCCTCTTTGTAAATATTTTAAATTTTCTGTCAAAGCTTCCACCGACGTTTTAATTGCCAATTCACTCCCTCTTGGCAGATTCATTCGATCGATTAACTCAATAATTGGTATCAGAGCTTAACTCATTAGAAGACTTAACATCCTTGAGACGATACTAGGAGACACTCTACCAATTCCGACACAACCGACAAAGAAATGGCTTCAACCTCCGGTGCTTATTACTTTGAAGATTTACCTATTATGGATTCACAACCGGTCAACAAGCCACCCTTCTTCAATGGAGAAAATTATGCTCATTAGAAGAATAAGATGATATACTTTATTCGAGCCTACGATCTAGGAGCTTGGAACTCAATCATGTGGGGTTACTCCACTCCACCCGTGAATACAACGATTAGAGTAATGAAGAGAAGAAAAATTTCCAGCTTAATTCCAAGGCTATACATATTCTATTTTGTGCTTTAGGCCCCAAACAAATATGGAAGAATATCCTCTTGTCTACTGCCAAGAGATTTAGGATAAGCTCCAATGAAGATTTACCTATTATGGATTCACAACCGGTCAACAAGCCACCCTTCTTCAATGGAGAAAATTATGCTCATTAGAAGAATAAGATGATATACTTTATTCGAGCCTACGATCTAGGAGCTTGGAACTCAATCATGTGGGGTTACTCCACTCCACCCGGTGAATACAACGATTAGAGTAATGAAGAGAAGAAAAATTTCCAGCTTAATTCCAAGGCTATACATATTCTATTTTGTGCTTTAGGCCCAAACAAATATGGAAGAATATCCTCTTGTTCTACTGCCAAAGATATTTAGGATAAGCTCCAAGTCACTCATGAAGGAACCGACAAAGTGAGGGAATCAAAGAAAAGTCTTCTCAACCATAGCTACAAGAACTTCAAGATGGAATCCAATGAAGACATCAAAGCTATGATAGATAGATTTTCTGTGATTGTCAATGGTCTCAAGGGATTTGGAGAAGTAATCTCTAATGATAATCTTGTGAGGAAGATGCTCTACTCTCTTCCAAAGTCATGGTAATCGAAGAAGACGACCATTATCAAAGCTAGAGACCTAAAGTCTCTCAGTCTCGACGAGCTAATTGGTCCCCTTCTCACTCATGAGATGATGTTGAAGGAAGAGGAAAAATATGAAGAGAAGAAAAACAAGAAGAAGAATGAGGTAGGCATTTCCTTCAAATCCACCAATGAAAGCTATAAAGATTCAAGTGATGAGGTGGATGAAGACGATGATGAACAAGAAGATGAGATGGCCAAGCTCTTGAAGGAACTCAAGAGATTCAAAATTTCCAAGGAAGTGAAGCATGAATGAACCAAGAAGAAGAGTGCCCCGGTGTGCTTTAATTGTCAAAGAAAGGGACATTTCAAATATGAATGTCCTCTTCTAAAGAAAAAGGGTCAAGCAAGAAGAAGACATTTGTTGCATCTTGGAGTGATGAAGATGATTCCAATGATGAAGATGAAGTAGTCAACCTATGCCTCACAACCACTAAAAAAGAATTCGAGGTATCTTCTAACTCAAATGAATTTAATTCATTTACTTTTGATGAGTTACAAGATGCTTATAATAGGTTGTATTTGGGATTTGAGACCATGAATTCCAAATATATGAAATTATTTTCAAAACTCAAAATTGAAAATAAATCGATTTTGAAAGCAAGAGTTGATTTTGAAAATCAAAATAAAATTTTGAAAAATTATTTAGAGCTTTCAAAAATCAAAATAAATGATTTAGAAAAGGAACATTTTGAGTTAGAAGTTAATCTTGAAAGCTTAACAAAAAAAAAAGAATTAATTTCTAAAAATAACTTATTATTGTTTAAAAATGTCAAAATGATCACATTGTCATTTTCATGGTCATAAGGAACATACTTGTCATTTGAAGAAAGGAAAACATTTTAAAATTAAACAAGTATAGGTTCCGAAAGGAATAAGGGGCATTGAAACTAATGTTCAAGGACCCAAAGCAATTTGGATACCAAAATCCACTTAAATGTCTCTTGTAGGTGTGTGAGAGCAATGGTGATGAAAGTGATGATATTCAAGATGCTCTAGCCACACATGAAAAAGGAATGGGTAACCTCTAAGCTTAATGCTTTTAATTTTGGTTATTTGGTTGCTCATTTGATTTTAATCATACATGAGTTTTTGTTTTAAATGATTATGCATTATTGTTTTAATCTCATGTATGCTAAAAAGGGTTTATGATGAACATTTCAAAGTTTTAATGATTTTCCAAAATTTTTAGTTCATCATAATAAAATTTTGGTCAAAATTGGTTTTAATGCAAATGACATCTCTCTAACAATTGATATCAACTTTTCATATACTTTGATTTTAAATGCAAATGATATCTCTCTAACAATTGATATCAAAATTTTAAATTTTTTGACCTAAATTTAAATGTTTATGCAATTAGTTTAAATGAAAATGATATATCTCTAACAATTGATATCAAAATTTTCAAAAGTATAACATTATTGAAAAACTTTATGCATATGCACTTAATTTCAACAATTGGTATTGCATAAAGTAGTTTAGACTTGGATATATTGAATTTCATGTACTACTAACATGTTTGTTATTCTTTGGTTGAAATTCATTTTTGTTTAAGTGTCAAGATCTTAAAAGCTAAATTTTGTTTGGAATACTATTATTGAGGGGGAGCTTTGATTTTTCAAATGATTTTTTAAATGTCAAATTTATCACTTACTCTCCAAAGTTATTTTGAACATTAAAGGTTGAATTATTTTTAATATAACAAAAAGAGGGAGAAGTTTGATTTAAAAAATTCAATTTCTTAATGAAAAAGGGAGAGCTTAACATGTTCATATATTTTCCAACAATTGATAACAATAGGTATCTTTTTAACAATTGGTATCCTTTTGTAAACAATTGGCATCTTTTTCATTAAACATTTTATTAATGGGAGTTTTGCCTAAATCGATTTTTCAAATGTTTTGTTATATCAAAAAGGGGGAGATTGTAACAAATTTAAGGAAAAATGTTTTTTTGGATTTGAATTGAATTTATTCAAATCTTTCAAAAGGTTTCAAAAATAATTCAAAGTCCATTAAATTCGGATTTGAGAAAAAATATTAAGAGGTACCGATACCCCTATGAATAGGTATCAATACCCCTTATAAATGGGTATCGATACCCCTACATGGGTATCAATACCCTCTGGATCCAACGGCTAGCAATGACCAATTTAATTTGAATTTAACAAAGGTAGTACTGATACCCCTTGAAGGGGTACCGATACCCCCTGCTATGGATAACCTTGTTTTGCAGAAAAATCATCCCCAAACGGCTCCAAAACATCCCCAACGGCTGTACACAACTTCAAACTCATTGCAAGCTATAAATACAAGCTGAGGACACTTGAAGAAGTAAGTGAACAACTATCCAAGCAATTAAACACAAGAGAAGAAGTTTTTCATTCTTATTTTCATTCTCTCTTGTAAATATTGTTCTACTGAGCTTAATTCTTGAAAACACCTACCTTTGAGAGGTTTATTTATTTAGTTATTTTATACTTTTATAAAAGGGAAAGGTTATAGCTGATCCCGTGAAAAGCTAGGGAAAGGTTATAGTTTATCCCGTGAAAAACTAGGGAGTTGTAAAGGTTATCTCTTTGTCCTTGAAAAAGAAAGAACAAATTAGTGAATTTGTTGGAAAATCCTTGGTGAGGAGCTAAGGTAGTGGATGTAGACTTGATTGAGAAGTCAAACCACTATAAATCACTGTGCAATTTTCTATCTTTGAATCTTCTTACTCCCTAAACACAAAAATCATTCCAACCCCTCTTTGCAAACCGTTTCAGTTGTCAATTCGAGCTTCTGCAAATCTCAACAATATACTATTTGAATTTTAGTGTCTTTCATTTTTTGGCATTAAACTATACAATAATTTTATTTTATATTAAACTTTTTAAATTGATAATTTTTGTCTCTAAACTATAAATCATTAATAATTGGATCATATGATTCATTGGTATTGATATTGTCGTAACCGTCCTTCGGGTGGGCCCGAAATCGGGTTCTGACTTAATTTGATTTGATGGAGCCGCCATCGATCATTTAAAATTAGGTTGACCAGATACATTAATTTACCATTTTACCTGATCTGTATTTTTACCAGAATTTAATCAGATTCGGGGGTCGATTACAGTCAGGGAAGGATTAGCACCCCTGTACTGCCCTTTCTGTACCAATTTAATTCCTCGGTTGTCTTATTGGAGAAAATTAAAAGTCAAATTAAAATTTAAAAGTTCGATCCGAATTACTTACCATTGAAGAGTTTAAAATTGACCTAAAAAAATATAAATCAAATCCGTGTTAAATATTAAAGCAAAAATAATTTAATTAAGAAATAAAAAATAAAAAACTTTAAATTGAAATGATTTAAATATAACAAAATTAATATTAAGGACCAAATTGATATTAGAATACTACAAGAAAAAATAAAAAGTTAGGAGGGTCAATTTGTGAAATATAAGAAAATTAAACAAGGATTAAATTGAATAAATTCAAGGACAAATTTACAGTAGGTGGCCAAAACGAATTAAGCATCAAAACTGTAGGGACTGTGAAAATAATTTAAGACTTTAGTATTTACATAAAGGCCCTCCTATAAATAGCCCATAAATTACAAAAAAAATTCATTTATTCCATTTCTCAAAAAATAACCCCTCTAAAAAATGATCTCAACCAAACCAACCGGCCTAATGGATGGCTACCATCTGGTGAAGCCTCACCGCCGTGTTGGCCACTGCCTTCGGTGGCCAAAAATCTAAAGACTTACCTATTTTGAAAGCCCTCAACCCCGTGAATTCGAAACCAAAGCCCAAACTCCCCCCAAATCGACGTAGATATATGTTCAAAGTTTTGACCTTTACCTTTTCCGACGACGATTTTCAAATACTGACGTCCGTTGCTCTCTTTGAGCACTACCAAGACCGCTCTTTTCTTTTGTATGCGATATGGTTTTTTGATGTTGGATATTTTGATGCTTTTTCTGTGTTCTCGATAGTTTTTATGCTTGATTCTATTCGGGTATTGTGATGTTTTTTCCCTTTTCGTTGTGTTTTTTCTTTGTGTTGTTCGACGCTTCACTGGAGGCTTTTATAGCCTTGGATTCAGTTGTTGTGGTCCCGAAAATGACAGGATTTTCGCAAGAAATCTGGCCAACTAAGTTCGTGTGGGTTGTTGTTCCAGTTTTTATGATTTTTTGACCGAGAATTTTGACCGGTTGGTAACCACATTGGCGCGTGGCCTTCACGTGCTGTTTAAGACGTTAACCTGATGCATTCTAACCGTTGGATCAAAGGGCCATATGTAACTATCCTGGTCATGCAGTGCTGGTGCTAAACATGGAACCCTAGCCTCTGCTAGGTCAGGCAGATGGGCTAGGGTCTCGGGCTAGATCATGCCTACTTCAGTTGGGCCTTGCAGGGCTTGCTGGGTCAGGCTACCCAGTTGGGCTCCCTTACCCCTTGCTGGACCTGATTTCAATTTGGACCAAAAAACCAAAAAAACCAAAATAATCATCTATGGTGTTGATATTTGAAATATTTTTGATCGAATCATATTCTTATAAATCAATTGTTTAGACTCAGGCTAATAGAAACATTATACTCTTGTTACACACTCTAATATTTGAAACATGACTAAGAAAGAATTCACAACATTATCATATAATCCCATCATTCGAGTATACATCTCTTTACATTCTCACACTACCACTTAACATATCATCCTTACTCTTTCCCTTGCAGACATTTATTCACTTATAACACGATAAGAGTTAGGTCCATCACTCAAACCTTTCAGTGCACATTTTCATGACTGAAATGCTTCACTCCATTATACTGTCGATTTTTAATCACTATAAGAACTTTTATCTGATTAATCCCTTTTTACACACTTGTTACTCAAAGTTAAGACAAAAACTTATCAATTTACGATAGGTGAATGACATCGGAGTCTTAGTCTGTATGTATACTTTTCAACTTTGGGGCATATAGGACTCGACTAAGTTAAACTAGAACCATATGGAACTATTTACTCCATTTTTTCTAACAATTTACAAGGTATGATCAACATTATACATAAGCAAGTCCTCTTGTTTAAAAAGCCAATACATAAATACATAATTAAGATATTACAACTTGATTCAATTATAAAACATAACCTCTACATACCCACTAGGCCAATATCACTATACTCGGGTACTCTATTGAGACTCCTTTGATTATATCATTATTCCTTCACGCTCCACGAAATTTGTAACATGCGAATGAAAACACATTCCAAATGCTGAGCTACCAACCTCAGTGCCACACAATAACTCCACTATACTACATGCATTCATAATACATGCATGACAATGAGTATAGTTAAAGAAGCAATACAATCCAAGACACGCATATCCATAATTACAATACAACATCAATGGTGAAGCTCGAGTCACAGAGCTCAAACAACCATATACATACAATACCAAAATACAAATGAAACTTGGGTCATGAAGCTTGAACGCTCATCCATAACAGACAAGTTAATATCATTGTGTAGTTTGGAGTTTCAGACGTATCTTGAGACTCAGAGTCCTCTAATCTTTTGTAACACCCCAAATTTTTATTTAAAATACATTTAATTTATTTAGTTTAATTAAGGGATCAAAATGAATAATTTTAAAGTTTTCTAGTTTAATTCCAAATATATAAGAAGTTTAAGGACTAGCCCTATAATTTTCCATAACTCACTTGACACCAAAAAAAAATAATAGGTGGTTGGGGAGGTTTGAAACCCTAACCTATGGTATGGCCAATCATGCCCCTACCATTCAAGCTAGGCCAGTGTTTGGATATAAAATAATAATTATTTCTTTTAGATAAAAGAAAAAGGGATAACCCATTTTTCAAATTCCCCCGTGTTCGTGATTCAAACCCAAACCTGAATTAGTTTTCCCCAAAAAAACCCCATCGTTAACCACTGTCCTCTGGCCATCCGTGGTTGCCACCACACCGCCAGCAGAACCAGTGTCATCCCGAGAATCAACCTGACCCCTTGGTTACCCGGATTGGCAATCGTTCGTAAAGAAGAAGATAGAAAATCGTTCGCTCTTTCCCCCGTCAATTCTCCCTCATCCGTCAGTGGTGCGTGTCACTGTCCATTCCAAAGAAACGTCGTCGAAGCCTTGATATGTTTCTGGGTGATTTTGGTGAGTAATTGAACAGGAAGTAATCTAACATCCTTAACACACTGTCGTACACGTTGTCACCATCGTATACGTTGTTACGTGCCGTCAGTGCACGTTGGGCTCTTATGCCGGTCCAGAAGCCTTTTAGAACGGTACAGGTAAACCGAATCAACCCAACCCAGTCTAAACCGGTTCTGCTTGACCCGACTTAGTTAACACAAACCAGTCAAGATGACTCAACTCACTAAGTCAACCTGAATGAGTCAACTCAAACAGAGTTAACTTGTTGAATTTGACTTTGACCAAAAAGTTAAATTTTACGAAAAGTCTTATGTTTTCCAAAAAGTTAAATTTTACGAAAAGTCTTATTTTATGTTTTTTGACATCCTGAATCGAATCCAAAGTCGGTTTTACCAAATTTGAATTAGGTAAGTTGTTTTTTGGCATTTTTCTCCCAATTCAATATGAGTTTTCAAGTTTAAGATTCGTTTCTAATGTAATTGGTTTGGCCATGTATTCAAGACATTATGGGATGTGGAATTAAAGTTTGAGGGCGATCAAATGGAGTTTAATTGGTTAATTGATGAGGCTAAAAAATCGAGATAATACTCTACTACATTTTCTATGATTTTCGGAACTCTTTGATAATTGGTAAATGTATGAATGAAAATGATTGGTAAATTAGGTGTATTTAATTATCATTGGACTCAAACTAAATATTGAATATAGGCTGAACACTGTACAAGACTCAGACGGCTCGCAAAAGAAATTGGTAGACCAATCGAAAATAATTCTAAGTTAATAGATTATTTAGTAAATAAATTGACCTGGGATCCAAAATTCTGATTAATTTTGTAAAGGTTAAATGCGGGGAATACTTGGTTAAGAAATTACAAAAATACTCTATGGAGTAAAATTACAAAAATGCCCTTTTATTGTAAAAAGACCAAGATTGCCCCTGAAGGTGAAAAATAATCCAGAAAGGACATACCTGACCAATTACAAGAAAAAGTACATATGTTTGGATTGAAAAGAATTACTGAAATATCATCGAGCTGAGAAATAACTAAATTAACCTCTGATATTCAAATGACTAAAATACCCCTAAACTCGAAAAGGATTATAATACCTTGAACTCTAAGATAACTGAAGTAACCTCGGGTGTTGAAGTGACCCAAATATCCTAACAACTTGGAATAAGTGAATGTCTTTGGATAAATTCTAGAAATACCAATAAACTTATATTGTATCATCCCTAAAGGTTATGGAGCATAACTCAAGTATGCTGAGTATTCTTGATACCGATACACCACAGAAATGTATTATACCATCGAATACATGATTGTCTCCTCTAGTTCGTTCAGTGGTGATTTGAAAGAGACCAGTTCAACCAATGTAATCAATATTAAGAAGTGATTATTCATAAAGTATATAGTCTGAAATATTGACAAGTTTTACAGGGTGGAGATATTTTAGTACTATTTGACTCGAAATCATGATAATTCAGTATAAATTTGGAATAATGCAAACTATTGTTTTAGCCTTATTGGATTAGGTTACTAAGAATCCATCATAAATTACAATGTCTAAAATACTCCAATTTGCTTGAATAATGGAAACACACATGTTATATATAGATCTTCAATAACTCTGATGTAAAAGATTCTGAATACATTCTTGATTACTTAGTGCCTCTGAAAAAAATCTGAATACTATATGATTTTGATAAATCACTTCTCGAATGACTTATGAATCCGCTATCTATCAAACTTCCTTTTTATAAGGATATTGTTTATGAAATTCAATCAGTTTGTAGAAGTTTCGTGTTTCCCCCGCTTGATAATTGCTAAGTACCTCCGGAAAATAATTGAATCCTCTAGTGTGTTCCTTATGTGCCATATAATTATTTTACTTGTTTTAGAATGTGATTTTCTGAAATTACAGATTTACTGAAGTATTGATTTACTATTTATGAACTATAGCTACATGATATGTATTCTTTGTTTACTATTTTTACTAAAAAATAAATATTCACTATTACTGTCTAAAAAATGTTTTTCTTTGGGGTACACTGGGAACTAGTATGAAGTCTGCAGGTTCAGTTTTAATCAAGTTGGTAATTCCTTATATAGGTTTAGCATCGATCAGCTGATAATTCCTTATTGCAGGTTCAGTTCTGATCAAGCAGGTAATTCCTTACATAGGTTCAACACCGATCAACTAGTAATTCCTTTATAGACTTAAGGCGACCCTTGGGTGGGATCATGGTCCCAATGGGCCAAGTGGTAAGACCTTATAGACCTTAAGGTACTCCATTAGGGTGGCTCCTTTACTGTGTGCAATAAGTAAGTCCTTTTGGGCCAGGGCACACCCCTAAGGTGAGCACCTATGCTTCGGCTAGGGTAAGACCTTATAGACCAAAGGTGCTCCCTTAGGTTGGCACCTACACCTAATGGGCCTAGGGTAAGTCCTTATGGATGCAGTTCTGGGGAACTACATATCAGTGTTCGGTTAGAGGGTATTACTGTGGTTTTAAAATATGTTTTAAACTACTAATGTTTTTAAAGGATATATATACATTTCTTGGTTTTGTTGGAACACACTAGACTCCCCATTTTAATCTTCTGAATATGTCTCTCTGAATACTTCCTTCAGACCATAATTTTTTTTTGTAACTGAAGACTTAGCTAATGGAATCTAAATTCACTGCTAGAATCTGATGATGACTGTCCTGGTAAGAAATTAGGCTTTACCTTATACCCGATAGCCTATTGCATTCATCTGGTAGTTCTGTATTATTGAGCTTTCCAAAGCTCACTCTGTTACTTGCCATTTTAGGTTAAAGAGTTTGATCTTGTGCTTTCACTAACATCAGTAAAGGAGTTCCACTGGCGTTGCTTGCGGAATACGGTGCATGTATTTAGAGAGGGGCATGTAGGTTGTATTATGTTTTATATTCGAGTTTGAAACTTGTTTTACTACTCGATATTGGAGGATTTTATTTTAATATATAAATGATTTTATGAACTTGTATTTTATCTATAAATTATTTTATGATTTAAAATTGATTACCAAAAATTTTAATTATTTTCCTAGATTTTTACTATGGGTCGGTCTGGTGGCCATAATGTGACACTTAGGGTTGGACCAGGTCACCCGCACCAATATGAGAGTGTTACACCTACAATATAGGTTCTTTAGACGATCGTTGATGTTGTCACAACCCAACCTAGGGGTTAGTTTTTTTAATATGAAGGTTTAAAGTAAAAGTTTAATTAAAATGTAGGGTGCATTAGAAATATTGAGAAGTTGAGGGGCTTTAAGGATAATTTTACCTTCCTTGGTTTTATGTGATTCTAGAATTCACATGAAAATTCATTTGGGATTGATGTGAATTTTTAATTATTATTAATATTATAATATAAAAATTTGAGAACCACACACTTAAAGATATTTTGATTAGATTCAATTTTAAACGGGGTGTTGAAATTTTCTAGGGAACTGAAGAACCCATGGACAAAAAAATATATATTTTAACTCTTCAATAATCCAACCCTTGAATCCATCCTCTTGGTTCACCAGAACAGT
Source organism: Hibiscus syriacus (assembly GCF_006381635.1). NCBI lineage: Eukaryota > Viridiplantae > Streptophyta > Magnoliopsida > Malvales > Malvaceae > Hibiscus > Hibiscus syriacus. The sequence continues at coordinate 1,248,568 of NW_024062559.1, forward strand.
GCACCGGTATGGAAACTCGACCAAATATTGATAAACCCAACCAACATCGAACCCATCAACGATCATGAATCATCTGACAACCACTCTCGATAATCTCCTCTCTGACAACAGTGTTGATTGACCGACGTTGGAACCTTCTTTCGTCACTACATCATCACCTGCAACCAAACCACCTTGAGATGACCACCAAACAATAAATGAAAATAAGGAAATAAATAGAAAAGGGTCGTGGGTATATTTTGATTTTTCAATGATCCTGATGTCGATGGGAGGATCTGAACGGTGAAGATGTTCTTCTTGACAATGGGAATGACATATCTCAAAATTGGCGAGAATTTAACCTTGTCCTTAAGTGTTTACATAATTTTATGTTTAGCTAAATAATTTAAATTAATTCGATTTAGTCCATGATTTTAGTAATTAAATATTATAATGGCTCCATAAGTTTTTAGTTTTACCAATTAGGTCCCCAAATTATTATTTAGATTCTAAGCAGTTATTTTCATGGTGAGGGAAATTATTTGGAATCGAGATCTTGATAGAGATGGTATAAATTCATGAGAAAAGATTGAAAGCTCAAAATCAAAGTTGTTCCTATCGATCCGCTCGTACGCGTGAGCCCGATATTACCCGTTAGTTTGATACACCTTTTTAATAATATGTTTAGAATATTACTCCGTTAGTAACTATGTTCTGATTTAATCTAGGTCCGTGTACTTCTGTAGATTGTAACAAAGATTGTACTCAGTAAACCTCCCAGACCGATCTTTTAAGCGAGGTGTGTTCCTTGTGTCCCATATAAATGTTTAAAATATATGTCTGAAATATTATGTGCACCTGATTGTTTTCTTTGATTTGGAATGTACTGTTTATTTGACTACCGCATGATTTATTTGATTTTTAGCCAGATTCATGATTTATTGAATTTTAAATAATGCTTGTCTGAAACATGTTCTTTGGTTACTATTTTTACACCAAAAAAATATATGTTTGAACTGTTATTTCTTGCTACCACTGTTTACTGTCTAAAAATTATTTTTATTCGAGGTACTCTGGGATCTAGTATTAAGCCTTTGCAAGTTCAACTCCGATCAAGCTGGTAATTCCTTATGGACCTAAGGCGATCCTTAGGTGGGCTACTGGGTCTAATGCGCCTGGTGGTAAGACATTATGGACCCTAAGGCACACCCTTAGTGTGGCTCTTTTTCTTTGTTCAGTGGGTAAGTCCTTATGTGACTAAGGGCACTCCCCTCAGGTAGGCTCCTACACTTCGGCAAAGGTAAGACCTTATGGACCCAAGGTGCTCCATTAAGTTGGCTTCTATGCCCGTTCGGCCTAGGTTAAGTCCTTATAGATGCAGTTTTGGATAACTACATATTGTGTACGGTTAAGTTACAAGAAAATATGATTCGACATATTATATTGGTGATTAACTCTTTTATGTATTACATCCTTATGTCCTTTATATCTAGAATAGGCACAAGTCTTGAAATAGTTACACTTGTATAGCCCATCTATTGTTTTTTGATATCTAGAGTAGACTGTAATTAACAAATAGTTTATGATATCTTATATCAACTTATTCGAGCATGGCCATGCATTTCTAGTCTTACTCAATGAAGTGGCCTGTGATATATTTCCTATTATGTAGGAAGGACAAATCCTATCTTAATCATATACACCCACTACATATATTAAGATATATTCAATAACAGTCTTTATAGAGCAACCAGTTACGAAGCTTTTTTAGCCGCATTAAAAAATACAACAATATATGCTGGGATAGTATTGATCTCAAGTATGAGGATCATACATATAGTCATCACCATGAGCAATGTTATGACTGTCACATAATAATCCAAGACATATGCTCATGGTCAGTCAATCCAATACACTGTTCTCTAACAATATAATCATGTATCAATTCTGACATCTCTATGTCAATGACAACTCGTTGTCATCAATCAATAACATGTTAGTCTTAAGCGTATTATTATTTTCCATGCCCATAATAATACTTGACTAGGTATCTTTTAATAATAACAATTATGTCATTATATGGACTTTATTATCTTCCAGTTTATGTTAAACTCATATATATAAATGAAAATAATAGCGGTAATGCTTTTATTCAATAAAATCGGTAAATAAAAGTATTATTATAATCATCATATGATTGGTCGTTCGGCATACTCTAACATTATCATCTTGCTCGGAAGCCTGACATATGACCCGGAGGATTTAATCATCATGCTCGGAAGGCTTACTGATGGCTTTGCTTCACTACTCTCAGTGAAGGTTTAAGATTGATTTTCTTTATTACTCTTCGGTGAAGGCTTAAGATTGATTTGCTTCACTTCTCTTTGGTGAAGGCTTAAGATGGCTTGCTTCACTACTCTTCCGTGAAGGCTTTCTAATGGATTTGCTTCACTACTCTTTTGTGAAGGCTTAAGATTGACTTGCCCCAATCTCATGTGTGCAAGTCATTTTAATCGATTGATTTGCTTCTCTATACACGAGAATCTTTATTTTTTCTCTCCTACATATGATGGTCCTCAAATCTTTATTTTAACTTATCGGGCTTTTGACATCATGAATCTTCTCTTTTCACTTGAAAACATGTAAAATCCATGTGTTTAAATGCAAATGCAATTAAATGTAATGCATTTTCTTTTATGCAAATGATGTTTTATGAATTCATAAATGTTGATTCAATCTTCACTTGACTCCAAAGTGTTGAACTCGATCTTCTTCCACTTGATCACTTCTTCTTAGGGGTTGCTTTATATATCAGGGTAACAACTCATAATTTCCAACTTGCATTTTTCAAGAGCCATATGATCTTCTTCTATCTTTGTCTTTGTTTTCTGTATTCATTTCAGAGGAAGTGTTTTCTTTCTTGAATTATTGCTATGGTCAGAAATATGACCCTAATGCCCATTTCTGTCCTTTACTCAATTACACTGTCAGAGTTATTTTTCTGAGACTCTTCTGTTGATTTATACTTGACTGACTTCCTCTACAAGTTAAGCTCTACTCAATATTCAAGGTTTGCCCCTAACACATCAAGTTGTAAGACTCATTCTCAAAGTATTCTTGGTCTGAATCTTGTCATCTCAACATGATTTGGGTTTCTGGCCATGCCCCAATGTGGGTACTCTTGGCTTCCTTCGTGCCCATAATATCTTAATTTTGAATGGTCTCAATCTGGTGTCATTAAACAATAGTATTGTCAAATAGCTTGACTTCTCTTCATGTTGCCACAAACACTTAAGAAATGATCAATTATTCTAACAAAATGTCTTGCATTTTTATACAAGCTAGGATATGTTCCCCTTCCGAATAATGATATAATCTTCTTCTTGACGGGTTACTAACAACGTCTCAATGAAATGTTACAAGTTTTATTCTTCATTCCTTCTAATCTCTCGGACCACTTTCTTTTAATAATGTGGAATGTTTCATTATTCTAGCATAGTTTATTCTTTCTTCAATAGAGGCAGAATGAACCTCACCAGCTTCAAAGACCTTTCACATTTAAGACTATCTTGTTTGAAAATGTTTTTTATTTTAGGGATCAAAGAATGAAAAAAATTTATAAAAAAATTGCTCCTTAATTCAGGCTCACAATCAAATCAAATCATAAACATGTGTTCAAAGAATATCAAAAGAATCAATAGCCCTTTAATTTTTTCAAAGTTATAACTCTTTGACAAGAGTAAAAAATTGATGGGTTGGATTCAGGTTGGCTTCATATTTTCTAAGGTTTCGACCAGCAAAATTTCATTTCTTTCTTGATCCTTGTGAACATTGTGACATGCCCTTCTTTCTTGGCTTGGTATTTTAAACGGATGCGGACAAAATGACGTAACTAGCATAATCAATTACTAGACTTTCTAGAACAATTCTATTTCAGTTCTCTAAAATCTTCCATTTGTTCAAGCTTGTTGACTCCTCTAACAAAGGCAATGCATAAATATCAATAAAAATGAAATTCCTGAGTGCTCGTGTAAATTTGTCTATAACAGGTGTTCCTTAACTCCCTTAGTCCATCTTTACAGAAACTCCTTATTTAGATAAATTTGACATGGTTTGGTTAGCTGAAAATCAGTTTTATTATAATTTGTCTTTATCAGGCTAGATAAATCTTATCCATGAAGCCGGGGTGTTTAACCAATTGCTCTAGAGGGACAATTCAAGCTTTATTGTATATATAATATAATCAGCTTTATCAGGCTAGCTGAATTATATCCATAAAGTCGGAGTGTTTAACCAATTCTCTAGAGGGACAGCTAAACCTATACATATAATATTGTAATCTGGGTATATGGATCCAATTTCTTAAGCTTTTCAAGAAGAACCTGTTATAGTCTAGGTGCTGAAAGTCAATAAAATCTCATCCTTAGAGTTAAATTTCCAAACAACAGACCTAAACTAGACTCATCTACTCAATTATTCCATCTGTAAAGATCATAATCATCATTGAACGTCATCAGCAAAAGTGTGGTCTATTCTGTTTTGTAACATCATACACAAAAGATGCCCCATGTTGACCGCTCCTATGCATACCTAAATACAAAGCCTATTACTCATTTCCTTATAAGAGGAGAAGGCTATATCAGTCTATGCAATAGAAGGGTATGGTGTTTGAGCGTATCTTCTGGGGTAAGGTCAAAGGTCCTTTTTTTATCATTTTTCACTCTTGTCACTTTGTCAAAGATCTATAACTCCGATCATTTAAAGATTTTTTAATTCAGTTGATATTCAAGAATTTCAAGGTTTAAATTTGATTCAATGATCACTATCTTTAAAGTAGCATAAATTCATTTAAACATCTTTACAAAAAACTGAGAAATGATGAAAAACAAATTCAAACAATATACTGCAAATGGAATAAATCTTCATGATGAAATGAAATGATTTTTGCATAATTAGGATGCCCCCATTATTTATCTGATACAGTGGCATTTAACTCAATTCTGGGGTAAGCTCTGATGCCCTACTCGAGCTTGTCATCCATTGTTCCACTAATTCTTATGTCAATGTTCCATTTTCAACAAGCATCTCTATCTCCTTGAACAACAGCCTACGATTCCCTGTAGAATGCCCCAAAGTGGAAATCACAGACACTATCTGGATCATAATTATGAGTAGAAGGGTTTGGTTGCAATTTCATTGGCCTTGGTGTGAGGTATTAACATTTAATCAAATGGGGGTACAAATCTAAGATAGAAGTTTCAAACACCTTTAAAGTATTTTCGATCGTGGGACTTTTCTTGGACGACTCGAGCAACTTGCTACTCATTTTCTTTTACGGTAATGGGAGCTCTGGATGTGGCATTCATTCACCTCATCAGCTTTTCCCTTTTTATCGATTGGGCTTTTAGAAGTGACTTTCAATTTTTTTTGCTGATTTCATCTTCAATTAACTCACCAGCTATCATAAGATCCTTGAAGTCATTCATCGACTTTCCCATCATCAACTCAAAGAAAGGAGCTGGAAGAGAATCATGAAACATATGTGAAATTTCTTCTTTTAACAAATGAGGTTGAACTTGTACTACTTTTGCTCTCCATCTTAGGGCATAATCTTTAAAAATTTTAGTAGCTTTCATCCTTATCATTTGAAAGTCTTGATGTTTTGGAGCTAAACCTTTAACATATTGATATTTCCCTAGAAAAGCATCAGCTAGGTTGACCCATGTCTTGATATGCCCTTTGTTCAAATGGCTATACCATACTATAGCTGGCCCAACAAGACTATCATGGAAGTAATGATCAATCTTTCTACAAAACATCTTTAGATAAATTAAAGGACAACTAGTGCCACATATTTCTCAAAATTAGGCACCCTAAATTCATCTGGGATTACCAAATCAGGGACTAAAATGAAATCTCTAGCTTCTAACTCTTTGTGAGATGCATTAACAACCTTCATATCTTTAATGGTTTCATTCAACCACTTGAATTTGTCTTCAAATTGCTCATAATTAACGAGGCTCTTCCCTAGGTTTGAGTTAGATGCTCCAGGGTAGGTTATCATTCTCAACGTATTAGTCTGATGAGACTAGTATCCTTTATCAGTGATTTTTTCTTTATCAACAGCCTTAGTTGCCAGCACCTGGATTATTTGATTTGATACACCTTGCAGAGAACCCGATGCATGATTCCTCATATCTTGTTATAACCCGGCTAACTGCTCTTGTAACTGATCTTACGATTTCTCATAAAATTGCTCCATTTGTTTATTCATAGCAGTGAGGAGTAGTATGAATGAATGATCTTGGTATTACTGTCACATAACCTCTCATAATTTATTTCCATGTTTTCATAACTAATGCATGTAAAATGCTTAAATAAATACATGTAATTCAAATGCAAATGCCAAATGCAAATACAAAAGGTACATTCCAGAGTGACCATCTTAAAACAATTTTCATTGAACACAAAGGTTTTGGTACATCAAACAAACTTTACATATAATTGATAGCTTTCACTCCTAACTTTTCTATCTCCTTCAAAAGCCAATTTAACTTCCACTCACGCTGGGGGTTGAGTTGTCAATGTGTTTCAATTCTCTTGCAAAGCCAACTAAATCAACCAATTTGTGAGCCACATTGCTTGCTTGGGTCATAGTTTTTTTCATGACATTGTTCTTTTCTCCTCTATCTTGAGTTTCAATTCTCGGAGCTGTAGACACTGCTGTTGAATTTTCATTATAATAAAGTCCTTGTGGTTATGAAGTTCTTGGATAAGATCTCCACAATCATCCACAATCTTCATCAACTTCTTGTTTTTGGCTCTAGTGGCTTCTAGCTCAGCGTCATTTTCCCGTTTGTGGCGTTGATATAAAATTTCCATATTGGCAATGAACCTATTCAACATCTGATTTTTGGCTTGATATCTTCCCAAATAATCAACAACTGTATTGCACATTTTTTCTCCAAACTGTAAATCATGAGAAAATTCTCAACTCGACCTTCATGTATCTTGCAATTCTTTCTCCATTATTTAGCGTCATTATTCAGTTTAGCGACCCCTGTTATCCACTCCTCTGGGACATTTCCTATACCAAAAAATTTAAAGGCTTGACTGATCCTTCGAAAACCATCCCACATGGCTTCCATTTATCTACTTTATTTATCATTTTCACTCCTTAAATGACGAATCTAAGCTTCATATTTTTGCAAACAATATTCCTTCTGGATGTTCTCACTGATACCCTTACCTTTGGTCAGTTTTGGTTCCGACTCAACAGGATAATCCGTTACCAAAATAGGTTGTCCTTTCAATTCACATGCTCTAGGTTTTACATCTGTTCGCATTCTTGAGCACACCTCTGAACATCAAGGAATCTGATCACCGGTCTGCTTCACTGTTGAGAACCCACAATATCAGGATGGTGCTTAATTCCCCTTTGATTGTCCTGCTACTTCTAGGTTAAAGCCAGGTATTTTTTGTACTGATAATGAGGTCCTTGACCTAAATGAATTAGATGGAAAAACAAGTTTACCCAAATACTAAAAAATATAAATGAGGTGATAAAATCTAGGGAGAGGGTCTAGTCATTCTATGGATTGGATGCCAAAGAGCTAAGTTTGGTCCCCGATATGGTTCTACCACCAAAGTTCAAAGTTCCAGATTTCGAGAAGTAAAATGAGACCACATGTCCTTCATCCCACATCACCATGTACTGTTGTCGGATGACTGGCTATGTGGAGAATGAGAAGTTTTTGATACACTATTTTCAAGACAGTTTATATGTACATACTTAAATGGTATAACCAGCTAAAACGTACTCAAGTCCTTCTTGGAAAGACTTAGCTCAAGCTTTTTTGGGTCAATAAATTCACATGACTGATATGGCCCCTAATCGAACAACGTTGCAAAACATGGAGATGAAGTGCAACAAGAGCTTTCGAAAATATTCGCAACGATGGAGGGATGTTGCTTCCCAAGTGCATCCACCAGTGAATGAAAGAGAGTTCACTACTTTATTCATCAATACTTTATTAATCACATGATAGGGGATGCCACTAAAAATTTCTCTGATGTAGTCATGTGTGGAGAAATGATCGAAATAGCTATCAAGAATGGCAGGATAAGAGGTTTCGATAGTACTAACGTTGCGAAAGGAGTTGAGGTCAATACAATGAGATCTTATTCAACTAATCATGAGACCAAACCTTATAGAATGACCCGAGAGAAGACTTATATTGGTGAAATTCCAGTGACATATGAAGAACTGCTCTCATTACTAGTTGCGAAGAATCTCGTGACTCCAGTTTAGTCTAAACTAAAAGAACCCCCATTTCTTGAAGGCTATGATGTTAATGCAGTATATAGCTACCACATGAGAAGCTCATGGCATACTACTGAGAATTATGGGGCATTGAAGTGCAAGGTTTAGAATTTAATTAATTTAGGGACATGGACATTTGAGGAATGATGGGGCATTATGATGTAAACCAAAGAATCATTGCAGCCACTAGGAACTTTTTATGCACTCGCATATTGTCTTGTTTAAATTTCTTTTCTTTCTCTTTTTGTTAAAAGGTTTGTAAGTCACTTGACAATCGAATATCTTAAATAAAATACTACCTTCTAAGGTTATGATCAATGAGGAAATTTCAATCTTGAAATTTTGAAGTGTCAATTGGATTCAAAGCTCTTTCAAAAAATCAGAGTTATAGATCTTTGACAAAGTGACAAGATCAGAACTGATAAAACAAGGACCCTTGACCTTACCCCAAAAGATACATTCGAATACCATACCCTTCTCTTACAAGGACCAACATAGCCTTCTCCTCTCATGAGGAAATGATCAAGAGGCTTGGCATTCAGGTATGAATAGGAGCGAACAACATGGGGCCATCTTTTTTGTATGACATTGCAAAAACTACCTAGACTACACTTCTGTTGGTGACGTTCAATGATGATCTTAATCTTCACAAATGGAATAGTGGAGTAGACGAATTTAGTTTAGGTCAATTGTTTGGGAACTAAACTCTAAATATGGGATTTCCTGACCATCAAAGACACCTAGACTATAACATGTTCTTCTCGATGAGCTTAAGAAATTCTAAATTTAAATACTCAAAAGGTTAATAAATTATCATTATTATAGATTATAGAATAAAGATGAGCTATTCCACTAAAGCAATTGGTTATAGAGGCAACTCAAAAGCCCTAACTTTATGAATAGATTGCATCCAAACCATGTCATTGATCGGATACCTGGCACTTCAGTGTTTGCTCCACTGCGATTGTCAAGTCAAAGACTTTGTGATAAGTTGAATCCTTCAGCTATGCTTGAACAAAGGCAAACTAAATAAATTCCAATAAATAAAGGCTATAATGCCTATGCTTGATCTAATAATGAGTTTCGATGAAAATGGACTAAGGGAGTTGAGGAACACCTGTTATAGTCGACTTCACACAAGCACTCATGAATTTTATATTTAGACTGATGTCCCTACACTACCTCTATTAAAGGAAGTCTATAAAGCTTGAACAAATGAAATATTTCATAGAACCAAAATAAAAGTGTTCTAGAAGTCTAGTATTGATTATGCTAGTTGCTTGTCCACATCCGGTTAAAATACCAAGCCAAGAAAGAGGGGCATGTCATAAGGTTCATAATGACCAAGAAAGAAATGACATCTTGATTAATGAAACCTAAGAAACTTTTAAGAGCTAACCTAAAAACCAACCTATCAATTTTTGACACTTGTCAAAGAGTATAACTTTGAAAGATTAAAAGAGTTGTTGATTCTTTTGATATTTAGTGAACTCATAATATGTAATTTGCTTCAATTGTGAGCCTAAAAGAAGGCATGGTTTCTTCTCTTCAACAAACTTTTCATATTTTTAAAAAAATATTTTCAAACAAGACAATATCTCTAGGGAGTGTATCTTAAAAATTGACATAGGTCCCTCAGATTTAGAAATTCATAATTAGAAATTGGGGCAAATAATTTGAATGTTAAGGAGCAAGAAAAGAAAAATTTTGCAAATAAATGCAATGGTATACCTTGGTGTGGGAGAAGAATGAAGACGAATAGATCAAGAAGAGAATCAAGATTGCTTGAGCACCTCTTCATTGGCATTAGTCAAGAAAACATGCACCGACATACACATACATGATTTTGCATCATTGTATCAAACATCAATCATCTTATTCCATAAAAAACTTTGTTTTCTCCTCTTATGAGGATGCATTAAAATTTCTCTTGAAATCCTAAAAACATTTTCCCTCTTATGAGGACAAATTCAAAATTCATTTGTGCTTCATAGAAATATTCAGGATAATTACATTTAGATACACATTTTATATAGATCTTAGAATAAAATTAACGACAACTAGAATTCTTTAGCGAGAAGAAGCAATCATCTTCATATTTAACATTTTCAAGCAAAGATAAGAAAATTTATCTCACTGGAGATAGTTTTTCTTAAAACAAACTTCGTCTTGCTTGAGACAATTTTAACTCGATACAGAGATTTTATCTCACTTGAGATTGTTTTTCTTAAAACAAACTTCGTCTCGATTGAGACAGTTTTCACTCGAAACATAAATTTTATCTCACTTGAGATAGTTTTTCTTAAAACAATCTTCGTCTCGCTTGAGACATATTTCACTCGAAACAGAGATTTTATCTCACTTGAGATTGTTTTTTTAAAACAAACTTCATCTCGCTTGAGACAGTTTTCACTCGAAACATAAATTTTATCTCACTTGAGATTGTTTTTCTTAAAACAAACTTTGTCTTTCCTGAGATAGTTTTTACTCGAAACAAGAAATTTTATCTCACTCGAGATTGTATTTCTTAAAACAAATTTCATCTCGCCTGAGAAAGTTTCCCTTGAAATATAAAATTTGAAATTGTTTCACTTGAAACAAGAAGTTTATCTCACCTGAGATTGTTTTTCTTAAAACAAACTTTGTATCACTTAAGATATTTTTCACTCGAAATTTTTTATCTCACCTGAGATAGTTCCTCTTCAAACAAATTTCTTTTCATTTTCCTCACAAATGTTGAATATTTGACAGGAATTCGAAAAAGTTAGCGAAGATTTCATTTCACGACTGTATGAAGAAGAAGTTGATTTAAGCAAAGAATTAGTCCATATTTTTCATCATTGAAAGAAATAGATCTCAGAAAAAGTTTAAAACCCTTTAAAGAAAAGATAAACCAATCAACATTTCCAATAGAGAAGAAGTTTGTAATGAAGAACTTTTTCAACCTTTGCTCGATTCACGACATTTCGAATTAGCAACGCCTCACATGAGGGACCACTTTTTCTAGTAGAGAGCTCATAATGAGAAGAACCCGTAACTTGAAGAACAAAGATTGAGCTAGAAAATAGTGCTTTATTATCTTTACTTCAATCTCATTTCACAACAATGAACAAAGAGGGGCAACTGTGATCACCATTTTCTACCCCAAACCAAACTGGGCCTCAAGCCCAACCCAAACCAACTTGTTACAAAATAATACCGAGCCTGACCCAGAGACCAAGCCAAGACCCGACCCGGGGCCCAAACCAATCCCAACCCTAACCTAAACCTAAAACCTAGGGTAGCTACCCAAACCCCAACACAAAGCAAGAAAACAAGATTTTATCATTTCATTTTTTCTCTGTAGATGGGTATAAAACCCGAATGAAAATCACTGTAAAAATCTCTCGAGGGGTTTTTCATTTTTCCATAAGCAATAAACCAAAACTCTCAAGGCTATTTTTATTATTCTTTTTTAGTTTGAACGGTAATAATTTTTTTTTATCATTTCTTTAGTTTCGATTCCTGGAAAAAAGAAAAACCTTTTTTTTTAGATTTTGAAATAAATAAACAATTAAAAACCTTCTAGTTTCTAATAATAAATAGAAAATAAAACTTTTTTTATTCAGTTTCGGCATAAAACAATACTCAAGTTTTTTTTTCGCAGTAAAAAAACAAAGTAAACTGAAAAGGTAAAATTGTCGTACCTTGTGTCGAGAGGGGGCTTCTTTGGAGTTCGTCGGAGTTGGGGAAGTCGAAGAGTTTAGGTCAGTTTTTGGTAGTTTATGGGCGTTTTTTATGGTTTTAAGCCCTAAGCTAGGTCATAGGTAGGTAGATATAAGATTTTGGAGTGTTTTGGGGGGGGGTTTGGGTTTTTCGACCACCGTGTGCGACGGTCGGACGACGGCTAGAGGGGGTTCAAGGTGGCCGATAGTAGGCCGACCGGTGAGAGAGGGGAGAGCATTGATACTTTTTTTTGTTTTTTGGTTGAAAATGAATTAAAAAAAGAGAAGTTGGTACATATAGAAACAATTTAAGGGGAAATCACGTTGAGGTCCCCTCTTTTATCGTGTGTTTGCAAAGTGGTCACCTATAGTGGCTGTTTTTGTAATTTACCCATTTACATGTATGTTTTGTATCTTTTGGTAAATTAATTGTTTAGTCCCTATAACTTAGGCCTATTTCTACATTTAGGTCAAGTGTAGGGACCAAAACTATAATTTTTCCTTTTATTTTCAGGTTATATATTTTTTGGTAAATTTATTGTTTAGTCCCTATAAGCTTAGTGTGTTTTTACACTTTGGTCATATGTAGTGATTTTTTAAATTTTATTTTAATTTGTCTAGATTAATTTTGTAATTTTCCATTTTTTATTTAATAGGGTATTTTAGGCCTAAATAATGCAAATAATTAGTTTTTAGGTCCCATAAACTTTGCCAAGTTTTACAGTTTAGTCACCAAGTACGCTATTTTTTATTTTTTATTTTGGTACTCAGTTTTTATTTTATTTTAATTTAATCACTGTTGTATTTTGTCATTTATTTGAAATTGATCATTGAGTTCTGTTATCTTTATTTATTTTGGAATTAGATGTATTGCTTTCAATTTATGCATTTTGGTCACTGCCTATTTTTGATTTAGCTACTGTTATTTTATTTTTGTTACATTTTAGTCCTTTACTCAATATTTCGATTTCATCTTTCCTTTTTGATTCTTTCCAATTTAGTCCTTATGTATTCATTAATTGTTTTTTTATTTGCCTTCAATTTTAAATTCCATTTAACTTAGTCATTGTTAGATCATTTGTCTTTTTAAATTAAACCGTTTTTATTTGTACTTTAATATTTTAGTCCCCATCTAGATTACTTTTATTTTAGATTTAGTCTTTAAATTAGGAGAATGCTTAATTTGGTCCTCGCTTTTGCTCGAGATTCCAATTTTATTTTTTGAATCTTAAAATTAGTTTAAATTAATATTAGAGCCTCCATTTTAGATTAGATTTCAAGATAGTCTTTAATTTAGGGAGTGATCTGAGTTGGCCCTCACCTAAATGCTCAAGGGACCATACCGATTATTTGATTTGATAATTGATTAAAATCAAATAAGAATAATATTAGAGCCTACATTTTTAGGTTTATGCCTATAGGTTCTTTAATTTTCATAATTTGACACTGTAAGCTAGAGAAAGCCTTAATATATCCTTAGTTTAATTAGGATTAATAAAAATTTATTTGATTGCATTTCATTTTAAAATTTAAGACAATATTCACTTATTAGGGATTCGATAATATATCTCCCGCAAGTATGCTCAAGGGGTGACTATTGGATGATTCCCGAAATAGGTCAACATCCTTTTTATGACTGCATCATGATTTCTAAGATACCAAGGCAATGTTCGGTTATTGGACACAATAGCTGATCTCCCACATTCATGCTAGGGGGCGAATGCTATTAGCCTTAATAAGTGAATACCCTTTTCAACTTTGCATCCGTAATGATTTTAAATTAGATAAAGTTCGAACTCAAAATTTTCGATTCTAAATATTAGGTAATCAACTAGATACCAATTTTTGGGCACTTGTGGGGGTGCTAATCCTTCCCCACGTGTAACCGACTCCCCGAACCTGATTTCTGGATTTTTGCAGACCTTAAAACTTGGTATTTTGATAAAAATAAAATGTTTTATTAAAAGCACCTGGTTTTTATAGTGTCCCAATCGCACCTTAAATGATTGGTGACGACTCCTCACATTTAAAAATTCTTTTTTAAAAAAAACCCCAAATCGGTACTGGTCTTTTCCCGCCCATACAAAAAACAGTGTCGACATATCCTAAAAAACTGTAAAATAAAAAGTTTTATATTGAATATAAATGAATCATAATGGATATATATATTATATTTGGATTTCATTTGTCGCTTGCTTCAGTGCACTATTTGTTATCCAATAAAAACATTTATTTTGTAAAACATAATTGTTAGGCAAAAGGTAATTAGACAGCTCGAAAAGCCAAATTTGATGAGATAATATATCGAAAAAAAAAACTTATATGGAGTATTAGAAAAATTATTTTTTTAATTAGGGTAAAATGAATAGTGGATGGGGAAAGATGCTTGAGTTATTTAACGTTTTTAGGAAGATGTCGAGAAAACACGATGTTTTCTTTATGTTGTCTACAATTGAAATGTTAAATCTAACAAAGTAATAATATAGAAGAAGTCGAATTATCTAGACGTCTTTCCAAAGACATCATGTGGTCCAAACGTCTTCCAAAAATATTTTAACAAATACTTTACTTCAAAAATAAATAAACAAATAAATAAATAAGCAGATCGATCCCCGTTTGTTTTTCCACTTTACTCCATCCTTTGCCAATATACAACTTGATATTGTAACAATCATAATCACTCTTCCCCAATATACAAATTGATATTTTTTTCTCTTACTGTGCATTTTGTTTTTCTTTTCTTTCTTCAATTTTTTTGAATTTTGAATACAATTTTTTGTTCTTCTAACACGTTTTCTCTATTCTTGTTGCATGCATTTTCTCTGCTTTTGTTACACTATCTTTATGGTTTTTGCATGTTTTTTTACATACCTTTTCGATAGTTTTAGTGCTCGCACAAACGATATTTTTTCTGATTAGTTTATCAGTGGCCAAATATAGTCAAATCCCCTTTTTGGTAAATGATTGTTTGTCGATATAATCAAAATTGTATGGCAAAGTAACCTACAAGATATTTTGGTTCGCTTACCACTCATTTACCATTTCTTGAAATGTCTCGTATGACAGAGAAAGAAATTTTTATGAATGTTACTAGATTCTTTTGATGTCGGCCGTCATTGTTAAAGGAATGTTTTGTTTTACTTCATATCTTTAGATTTAATATTTTTGTTATTGCATGAGTTTTTTTTGTTACCAGCGTCTTTATGTTTTTTTATGCTTAAAATTTTTGATGAAATCCAATTACTATTGTTAAAAAAACTTGAAGTTGTAATTTATCCAACTTAATTCTCATTATAGAATGAACAATTAATGCCGTACTATAATATACGTCAAATCTAAAAGATTAACAATGACTAAAGTCGTATTCCCATAATGAAATAATTTCATTCAGGATGTGGTGAATGATTACATAATAAATGTAATTATTTAGTACATTATTAATAGAATGAAATAATTTTACAGATACCTTTAGATGATGACAAGTGTTTTATTCATTTTACTTTCTAAATTTTTAAATATATTTTAAGAACACTTGTTATCACCGTAAAAGTATGACACAACAAAACAAGTCTTTCGCGACTTTTTTTTAGCGCCGTTAAAAACTATTTTAACACTAGTAAGAGTGTCGCTAAATCAAACGTTGCAATAGTTAACGGCATTTATGAGCATAAAATGCTGCAAAAGGTCGATATATTTAGTGGCATTTGTAATAAAGAACGCCACTAATATCCGTGATATATAGCGGCATTTGTAGTCTAATGTCGCGAATTACCTTATCTTTAGTGATGATTATTCACCCAACATCTCTATATGTTGTGATAGTAAGCAACGTTTTTTATTACAAACGCCACTATTGACTATTTATATAGAGTCGTGTTATACAAACGTCGCAAATGCCTACTTCATTAGTGACATTTTAGTCCCAAACGCCGTAAACCAGTGTAACTTGTAGTGACGTTTTTTTTACAAAAATCACTAAATATAATTGATTTGATGATTATCGTTTCTAGTTCTGTATTACTCAAATTTATAAATTTGAAATTTAATTACAACACTAATCAAGTTGAAATACTTAACAACAAAAATAAATCAAAGCATTATCCAATAACAATAAACATTAACATGAAATGTAATAGAATTCAACAGTGTTCACTAGAATAAAAAAAGCTTGAACCTAAGGCATAATATCTGCAATAAAGTTTTTTGAAACTTTTAACGGTCCCTAGGAGGAAGTTGTTATAATTTCTTCAATGTCGTGTATCCTCTAGTCTTGCGTTTTCGACCATTTTCAACTATATAAGAAATAATTTAGTATACATTTTCAAAATCAAGTCAATGAGAAAAATCAACCACCATTTAAATAAAGTGATGAACGTTACTTAAATTTCTACAACTTTTTCATCTGTATTTGGAACTTCGAAAGATATAATACTAGTCAATTTTCATTATTTGTTTCTTCCTCTGCTTGAAGAACTAAAACAATATGCAAATCATTTAATTTACTCCTAGGCATAATATCAACAATAAACAAGCAACAATTTTAGTAACTAGTGACAATAATACTATTAATGGATATATTCAACGATAACAAGTTATAAGTTTTAATATTATAAATTAATTAATTAAGCTATAAAATCTTACTACATTCTTTTGTCATATCAGTTTTCATAAATATCTTCATCCATATCCTCTCGAACCCATTGGAATTGTGAACTAGTACTAGTGATAGTTTCTTCTAAGTTTTGTGCTACATAAGGTAACGTTTCTGATCTTGTTTCAATGTCATCTCTAATTCCATCTCCGATGTCTATCAAGTCTATGGGCATTACAGAGTACAACATACCAACCCTCATCCATTAGATCATGTCAATAAAAAACCTGTTTGACTTGAGAAGAAAATACATATATATGAGTCGTCCATCAATTGTTGACCAGTGTGAATTAATCAAGAGAAGTTCACCATTGTAAAACCAAATTGATCTCTTTTAATACCTCAAGTAGTATTTACATCAGTCTAGTCATATCGAAATAACACAACCTTTTGTTTTCCATAGTAATCCAACTTAATAATGTCCATAAAAATTCATAATATTCTACATCTCCCTCTATAGGATGATTGTCCCTAGCACTAGCATAACTTGTAGTTGAACAAGTAACAACTACTCCACAATTTTATGTCATCCTTAATCTTTCACAAAATTTTGTGTGGAACCTGAACTCATTAATGAGGAAGACATTATATTTTTTATCAATTCTATTCGGACCTTGAGAAAGTCATTTAACTTCTTCACTAACTTCTCTCACACTCCAAATATATTATGCGTGAAACATGAATTAGTTAGCATTTATATCAATATATTAAAACAATAATAGTTATATATTATTTACGTGTCGTGCAAATATCTAATTGCTTATCGTCTGCCCTAACCATTCATGAAAAGTTTATGTCGATAACTTATGAATTTCTCGATGTAATCTTCGGGAGCGTGCACGAGATCTCAAGACTTCTTTAAACTCACTAGAAAGTAAATTATGTGGGTAAAGAAATAGAAATATAAAAGATGAAGTGAATGCATTAGTATTTATATTGTAAAACTTACGTGCATAAGAAATCTATTGAATCATGATGGAAAAGAACATATAAGTATACTTGGACTCAAGACTTATCATCTAACTGTGTAATTTCAACTTGTAAAATTATTCTTCATTGTCTATGCATCAATATATATATATTAACATTTATAAAAACAATTATCATTCGTAAAAAGTAAATACATTCAAACCTTTTTTATTTTATTTTTATAAACTTTCTTAAGAAAAAATAAATAAAAAAGAAATTATGTAGTTAAAAAATGATAACTTCAAAGAAAAAAAATTCTATTACTAGTTACTCGTGCCTTGAAGAAGATGCACCAATGTGATGAAGAACAATTAGATAAAGGTTGTAACACCCGAGTTTTCAAAATTTGAATATGATCAATGGAATGTGATTTTTTTGATTAATTATTATTTTAGTGATTATTAAATTATTTTTAAAGTTTAATAATATTCTATGAATTTTCAATGAATTCTGACTTTTCAAACATGATATTGAATAATTCAATGAACTATTCTATGTTAAGAAAATCATAATGGTTAAATTTGAATATAAAATCGAGTTTTTAAGTGATTTATTATTATTATTATTATTAATATAAATTTGGAGTGAATACAAGATAATATATGTTGAAAGACTTTCAACTCTTTGACAATGAACGCTCATATCCCTACATACACGGTTTTTGAACCTCAGACCTCAAAGGATAACAATAAACCTCTTAACCACTTAGGATGTTTGGTTCATGCTAAGTGATTTGTTATTATTATTATTTTGAGTGGAACACCAATACATCAGGTGTGGCTGAATTTTTCGAATAAAAAAGTTAAAAATGGCTCAAATAATGCGGTCGGACGATTATTTGCATAGGGCGAATGCTACAGTGGGAGGCTAAGACGCACCGCGTGCCGGGTGACCTTGGTGTGTCAAATGAAACACCATGCGACTTTGAGGGGTTTCAAAGAGGGGGACGCATGACTTCTAATGCGTCTTTAAGGGGGTTCGGTGAGGGTCGCCTAACTTTCCATGCGTCTCTCGGCTGACATACCTGCATGCCCCATGCATTCGTATCACATAGTTATAGATAACCATTGATTCCTATAGTTACATCTATATTGATATTCCCCATATCCTGCCAACTACAAATTGAACCTAATTTTTTTCCAGCTATATATATGTACGAAGAAACAAGAATTGTAAGGAGTGTAATTGATAGAGAGCAATTGAAAAGAAGATTAATAGAGGGTGCATTTTAGAAAATTAGGTGCGTATTTTCTTTTATTATTCTGATTTGAGTATGATTTTTTGGTTGATTTGTTTAAATTCTTATT